>NC_133658.1:485763914-487029747 GCF_037893015.1 Macrotis lagotis
CACTCAGCGGCGGGTACTGACTGCCTCAAGAGATGGGGATGAGAAGGAATCTCCCCTACTAGCTCAGTTTCTGGATGTAGACTTACAATATGTTGAGGGATCCACGAAGAGTAATGGCTTTAGAGTGACTCAGGAGACCCACGCGAGTTCAGTGTGGCTGCCAGGAAAAAAAAATACATGTTCTGGATTAAAAAAGGGAGCCAGGAGGAGGAAGGATTGAAGAAAGTGAGAGAAAAGGAAACGTGGAATTCCATCAGGGCTGAAAGTCTGGATTAAAATAATAAAAGTCTGTTATTAAACACTTGCTACAAGACAGGCACAGAGAAAAATAATCAATAAATAAATAAAACAGAACAGTCCCTCCTTTCAAGACTCTCACAAAAGAGTAATAGATGCATTGACAAGGATATGCCTGCATAAATGTAGTTTACGCTATCTTTATAGTATAATAGGTAGGAAGCAGAAGACCCAGTATTCTAGGAATGGTTATAGAAAAATAAAACATAATAATGATACGGTAAAGGAGGAACACCAACATTGTTTTCTAGGTCATCATAATTCAGCATAGTTATTCACATTTGAAAAAAGAGAGTAAATTTAATATATATTATATATGCCTTGTCCCTGAAAAGTTTTTAGGCTGTGATATAAAACTACATATTATATCTGGGACAAAGAAAATATCAAAGTCTTTGGTGGTGATGAATTCATGTTACCAGATAGTGACATCTCTGTCCTTATCAACACCTTGTAAGTCTAAGGCTTTCCTGTGCCAGAGGTTACAATGTCCCTAAAGTCAGAAGTCATGGGATCAATTGGCACAACTGCTTAGGAGCTGACTTGGACAAATATTGTCTTAAGTTTCAGCTAGTCCAGAAAATCCAGGTGTATAGAAATAGATGTGGACAAATAAGACAGGTTCAGAAAAGGAAACAATTTGGGGACATGTGGTCTAATATAATCTTAACAAATTCTCCTTCCTGTTGACCTCTATTCAGTCCCATATTTTGCATACCCATGTTACAACTTCCTCCTCCAGAATCCTACAGGTTCCCAGGTTACTTAGTATTGCCAAGTTCTGAAATCCCAACTAAACTAAAACAAAAAATGTAAAATATTCTGTTACATATTGTTGTTCATTTCAATTCTTCATGACCTCATTTTGGTTATTTTGTTTTTTGTTTGTTTGTTTTATTGTTGGGTTTTGTTTTATTTTGTTTTGCAAAAATTCTGGAGTTTGTCATTCCTTCTCCAACACATTTTACAGATAGGGAAATTGTTCTATACAGGCCTGTGACTAACCCAGGGTCGTATAACTAGTAAGTGTCTTAGGTCAGATTTGAACTCAGCCCAGTACTATCCACTGAGTCACTGCCCATCCTGTTATGTCTTAAGGCTCCAAAGGACAATATAGTCTGTTGCTCTTTGTGCAATGGAGAGTAAAGGGGTGGGGGGGGGGGGACTCAAAGAAAGAGAGACAACATTCACTTCTGAAACAAAATTATTCTTCTTGCAATAGGTGGAAATTGCCAGCATCTATTGATTCTGGGAAACTATTCCCTGGAGCTATCAGGGAGCAGACAACAAAGATAATCTAGAGAGTAAATAAATAGAATCCAGGAAGGACCCTTTTGTTTCCACAAATGAGCTGAGATTTTGAGGTAAACCTCATTCAGGAAAGATGAGCTCAAAAGGCAATCCAATAAGAGACAAAGATTTGAAATAGGTAGAAAGCTGTAGCTGACACTACTAAAAAAATTACCTTGGGGGCAAAAGGCTCCAGGATATGGCTTCAATGCAAGGGTTTCAATAATTTCTTTTTTTCTTTTTTGGTTTTTGCAATGCAGGGGTTAAGTGACTTGCCCAAGGTCACACAGGTAATTTATTAAGTGTCTGAGGTCAAATTTGAATTCAGGTCCTCCTGACTCCAGGGTTGGTGCTCTATCGACTGTGCCACCTAGATGCCCCCAGGTATGATTTCAAAGACACTTAATAGCTTTGTGACCCTGGGTAAGTCATTTAACCTCTACCTGCCTAAATTTAGAGAAGGAAATGGCAAATCATTTCTGGGTCTTTGCTAAGAAAACTCCCAAATGGAGTCATGAAAAATCAGATGTGACTGAAAAATGACTGAACAGATAAGCCATATAGATGTACACATACATGGAGGATTAAATGGCTTATTTTTAGGAAGATAACTTGAAGGATATGGAGTTCTGAATCTTAAATTACAAGTCAGCTTGCTCCTGAGGAATAAGCAGTAAAGCTTAATCTCACCATTGAAATCTGGACAATTGACCTTTAACCCAAAGATTCCTAGAGCTAGTTCATTCAATTCTCTCATCTTATTGATTCTTTCTTTCCAGTTCAGAGGATATACAGATAAGATGAGAGAGTTCAGGAGCAATTAGAATCTAGAAGGAAAAACAAGTGATTTGTAACTCTTATAAAATCTTCCATATGATAGTGTTTTTTAACTTCCCAAGATACCATCTTTAAAATGATATTTATTGCTTGACTTTTAAGATCATTTCAACTGGAAAGAATGGTTTGAAAAGAGTGAATAGGAACTCAAAACTGTAAAAAATGAAGTTTAAGAATTGTTTTTTGAAAAAAACAATTGTTTTTTGACGAATGGTCAAAGGATATGCAAAGGCAATTTACAGATGAGGAGATCAAAGCAATCCATAGCCATATGAAAAATTGCTCTAAATCATTACTTATTAGAGAAATGCAAATTAAAGCTTCTCTCTGAGGTACCACTTCACACCTCTCAGACTGGCCAATATGACCAGAAAAGATAACGATCATTGTTGGAAGGGTTGTGGGAAATCTGGGACACTAATACATTGTTGATGGAGCTGTAAACTCATCCAGCCTTTCTGGAGAGCAATTTGGAACTACTCCCAAAGGGCAACTAAAATGTGCATACCCTTTGATCCAGCAATACCACTGCTGGGTCTATACCCTGAAGAGATGATGAAAAAGAGTAAAAACATCACTTATACAAAAATATTCATAGCAGCCCTGTTTGTGGTGGCAAAGAATTGGAAATCAAGTAAATGTCCTTCAATTGGGGAATGGCTTAGCAAATTTTGGTGTATGTATGTCATGGAACACTATTGTTCTATTAGAAACCAGGAGGGACAGGAATTCAGGGAAGCCTGGAGGGATCTGCATGAACTGATGCTGAGTGAGATGAGCAGAACCAGAAAAATGCTATATACCCTAACAGCAACATGGGAGTGATGATCAACCTTGAAGGACTCGGTCATTTCATCAGTGCAACAATCAGGGACAATTTTGGGCTCTTTGCAATAGAGAATACCATCTGTATACAGAAAAACAACTGTGGAGTTTGAACAAAAACCTAGGACTATTACCTTTAATTTAGGGGGGGAAACACCTGATATTTATTGTTTGATCTTGTTATCTCTTATACTTTATGTTTCTTCCTTAAGGATATGATTTCTCTCTCATCACACTCAATTTGAATCAATGTACAACATGGAAACAATGTAAAGACTGACAAATTGCTTTCTGTGGGTGGGGGTGGGGAGAGGGAAGTAAGAGTGGGAGTAGAGGGAAAATTGTAAAACTCAAAATAAATGAAATATTTAATAAAAAAGGAATAGTTTTTACATGTGATGGGAAAAATGCCATAAAGGAAAAAGAAACTGAAAACCTAAATTAAAGAATTAAGATGGTAAGGCATTTCATAGTAAGGTTAGGGTTGAGGAGTCTAAAATAAAATGAATAATCAGAAGGGTGTTCTTCCTTTAGAGTTTTCCCAGTCTAATAAATGATATCAATAAATAATTTCCAGAGCCTACAATTCTAAGCTCTTAAATGGCTGTTGTATTTCCTGAAAGAAGAGAATGGCAAATGAAGTGTGACTATGGTGCAGAAAAAATGATATAAAACTATTGTATAAATAACAAATTCCTTTAAACAAGAGAGGAAACTCACCATCACATCTCAAATGCATTAGCTAGTCGATTACATATTATATATATATGTAGTATATTAACAAGATCATTGGAGGGGCATTGGGGAGACATAGAAATACAGGGTGACCCAAATGTCTTGGCACAGTTTTAAACTATTAAAAAAAAACCTTTAAATTGCACTAAATTTTTTGGGACATTGAATTTGTATAATTGGATGCATTTTGAGCTATGTACATAAGCTTTCTATAGCTGGCACTTCATTTTTTGTTGTATTTGACTTTTTTTTAAAATGAATATCAAAACATTTTCTGCCTGCCTCTGCTCTTCAAAGATATGGGAAGATTCTCAAGTTAATGGTTCTAATAACCTCTACAAGGATCAGGACTCTGCCTTCATGAATTAAAGATTTTTTTCCACTTAATAGCATTTTACTTTTTCCAATTACATGTAAAGGTGGTTTTCAACATTCATTTTTAAAAGATTTTAAGTCCCAAATTTTTCACCCTCTCTCCCCTCCCCCCTCCCCAAGACAGGAGTCAATCTGACATAGGTTATACTTATAAAATCAGTTTAACATATTTCCTATTAGTCATGTGAAAGAAAAACATAAGTGGAAAAACATGAAAAAGAAAAAACAAAAAGTGAAAATATTATGCTTCAATCTACATTCATTCTCTATTATAGTTCTTTTTCTGGAGGTGGATTGCATTTTCCATCATGAAACTCTTGGAACTGTCTTGGATCCTTGTATTGCTGAGAAGAGCAAAGTCTGTCATAATTGATCACTGCATAATGTTGCTATTACTGTGTGCTATGTTCTTCATTCTGCTTGCCTCACTTGTTATCAGTTTATGTTAAGTCTTTACAGGTTTTTTGAAATCTGCCTACTCATCATTTCTTATAGCTCAATAGTATTCCATTATATTCATATATCATAACTTGTTCAGCCATTCCCCAAAAGATGGGCATCCCCTCAATTTCCAATTCTTGCCACCACAAAAAGTACTACTATAAATTTTTTTACACATATGGGTTTTCTTTCTTTTATGATCTCTTTGGGATACAGACCTAGTATTGGCATTGCTGGATCAAAGGATATGAACAGTTTTATTGCCCTTTGGGCATAGTTCCAAATTGCTTTCCAGAATGATTAGTTCAGTTCACAACTCCATCAACAATCCAATAGTGTTCCAGTTTCATGAATAAAAGATTGGAACAACAGAAACACAGATGTGGTTTTTTTCAAATGCTTAAGAACTCAATCACTATTGTCTCCCCCAAAAAACAGCAACCACACACACACACACACACACACACAAACAGGATATCTCAAAGGTCTTAGTACAGTATTATAATTTAAATAACCAGAGGAAGGAAATAACTAAGATTCTCAGTCACCATTTACACCATTAAAGCTGATAGTTTCAAAAAGACTTTGGAGACATCCACATATATATGTGTGTGTACAGTACACCCCCACATACACACATGTATGTGCATATATTTGAATATGAATACATACATATGAACATAAATATATATTCTCTTCCACCTGAAAGGAACATACAATAATTTTTTTTATTTTAAATAAGGATAACACTTGCTTGGAGAGCACTTTTTTTAGCAAAAAAAAAACATTTTTTAAAATTGTGTATCTAATTGTCTAAGCTCCATAATATAAAATATAAAAGGCTTAGATTCAGATATTTCCATTTGCTAGTTGTGTAACAAAGGCAGCAATTTCATAATCTCAATCTATTAAAACTATTAGTTATAGATGAATTATGATCTGGTACTAGTGGATCAATGCTCAACTTGAAGTCAAGAAGACCTGAGTTCAAATTCTGCCTCAGACATTTATTAACTGTGTAATCTGGGCAACTCTTAATCTCTCTCAGGTTCAATTTTCTTATCTATAAAAGGAGTATAATTTTCTTATCTGTAAAAAAGAGTATAATAATGCCTCAAATTCCCAAGGTTATTGTGGAGATCAAATAAGATAATATAAGTAAAGTACTTGGCAAGTTTTAAAGTGACATTTAAATGCTATTATTGACATTTGTTCATACATACACACACACACACACATTTTTAATATTCCCTACCAATCTACTTTGGTTCCCCAAACCTTCAATATTAGAGATTGATTTCCTTAGCAATACACCTCCTTTTAAAATGTAAATATCCCAAGAAAGGGTGAATATTAAGGACCTTAGTCGATCTTAATAGTCAATGAATTAGCTTATTGAACATTAGCTCATCACTTACCAAGATCCCAAGAAAAGAGAAAGGTCAGGCAAATTTTGCTGGGGAGATGAAGAAGAAAAAGATCTGGAACACAGGGCAGTGCCAGGATAAAATAGAGTAGGAGAGGGTAAAAGGAGTGAATAACAGGAGTAAACAGATAATTGCTTAGGTGGGAGGGAGGGATAATAGCAGAGAAAACAAGGAGACAGATGGGAGATCTGAAAGTATCCCTAAATACAAACAAAACCAAAAAAGATTTTGCCTGGAGCAAAGGTAAGAAGGTTGCTGATAGTGGATCAAGAGAGATAGATGGTAGCCAGTCCTCTATTGAGAGAGGAGTGGTCCAGTCTCAGGTCTATCAAAGACTTAGCCTAAAAAGGCAATGAAAGACTTAGTTTTTAAACTGTCTTAAAAAAAGGGTTTAGTTCAGAGGATTTTTTTTTTTGACATTTTCTTGGTTATTAGAGAGCTTCCCTCCAGAACTCACTGGACTTGGAATTTTTTTTCTTAAATAAAGTCCTACATTTTCTAACCCTTCCCTAGAAATATTTTCAAAATCAAAAACTCCAAGCAATACAACTTTATCAAAACTAGTCTGGACAGAACACATCATACTTTGATGAAACAAAATTTTTCCCACTAAAAGAATGACATTTACTGCTCTTTCAATAAAAAGCTTCTCATTATATTGTTAAAAGCACTAAGTACTAAATGTTCTTACATCTCAAAAACACAGTGATTGACACAGCATAGGCCTTGTCAGAACAAGGGAGTTTTTCAAGCCAAGCTTTCCTCCCTCATAATTTTACCCTGTGACCGACCACAAATAAGTGGGCCAATAAAATGAGCCTTGTGTACCTTGCCCTTTGTCCTATCATCATAGAAAACAAACCCTGATTTTTGGGTTCCTGCCCATGTACACTCACCTGCTAAAGTTAAAGGGAAATAAATGTCTTAAGAGAAAGAGAAAGAAAGGATATTTTTTAATTAAATCTTTTATTTATTTATTTTTCCAACTACATGAAATGGTAGTTTTCAACAGTTATTTTTTTCAAGGTTTTGAGTCCCTTCCCTCCCCCTGATAGAAAGCAATCCAACATGGGTCATACCTGCATAGGCTAAACATAAATGTACAATAATCATATTGGGAGAGAAGAATCAAATCAAAATGGAGGGAAAAAATAATAAGACAACTTTTAAAAATTGAAGATAGAAGTTTTGGTCTGCACTGAAACTCCACAGATCCTTCTCTGGATATGGATAGTGCTTTCCATCACAAGTCCTTGAGGATTGTCTTTAATTATTGTACTGTTAAAGGGGGCAGGTCCATCATAGTTGATCATCACCCAATGTTGTGTCATCAAATGTCTAATGTTCTTCTGGTTCTGCTCACTTCCATCATCCAACATCAGTTCCAGACTATTCTGAAGTTCTATCCTTCATATTATCTTAAATAGTAATAGTGTTCCAACACATTCATGTACCTCAATTCGTTTGGCCATTCCCCAATCTTCAATTTTCAATTCTTTGTTGCTATGAAAAGAGCTGCTATAAATATTTTTATACATGTGAGGGTTTTTTTATCCTTTTTTGTGATATCTTTGGGATACAGGCCTAATAGTGTTATTGTTGGATCAAAGGATATGCAGTCTTATTGCCCTTTGGGAGTAATTCCAAATTGCTCCCCAGAAAGGCTGAATTAGTTCAAAACTGCACCCACTAAAGCAAGGATATTTTTCTGACATCATTACTATTATTACTACTAATTATGGTGCTTCATAAGAAACAGTATGGCATAGCAGATGGTGAGTCAGAGTTAAGGTCAGAAATATTTGAGTATAATTCTGACTGTGTGACCCTGGGCAAAGTCCTTTAACCTCTCTGTTCTCCAGGAGAAAGACACTTTTAAGGTACTGAGCTCCACGAATGGAAAGAATTTGCTTCTTAGAATTCCCTATAACAATGAAATCTCAATTTAAACCTTGAAAAATTATAATTAATAATAATAATAATAATAAATATATGTATCTATAGTCCTTTTATTGAGGTACAGTGCATTTTGAATAAGGGTGCTTGACATGAGGTTAAGAAGGTCACTTAACCTGAGGTCACAGATTTATAATCAGAAGAGGACTTAGGTGTCATTTGGTCCATCTCACTCATTTTATAGATGAGAAACTCAGAACCAGAGAGGTTTAAAAAAGAGTGATTTGCTCAAAGTCTCAGGGTTATTATGTCATAAAGCTAGGATTCAAGTCCAGATCCTGATCCAGCATTCCCTTAGTCTGATGAGTAAAAAGAATTTAATTAGCATTTATATAAGAGCTTTTAAGATTGGAAAAAAATGTAGTTTCCCTTGCATATCTCTACTTTGGCTATCATGGTTATGATAAATCCCAGGGTGGCTTGAGAAATTAACTTTGAGGGAGTTTACTAAGCGGGGGGAGAATTTTAGGGAAACTCTTTCTTTGAAAGTGGCAGACATCACAAGAACACCAGCAGGCAACCCAGAACAAGTTCATTCTATACAAATAATCTTTGTATAGTTTTATATAATATCAATATATTTTATCTTTTAATATCATAATAATTCAGACTTCCTCTCTGGAATGAAGGGAAGATCAAGAAATTTTACTTGGATTTTTTAGATCGGGGAGTATCAAACTCCTAACCCCTGAGAAGTAGAAGAAATAACTATACTTTACAAATATTACTACACTTGACCCTTGTAATAATTCTAAAAGATAGGTGCTATTATTATCCCCATTTTTAAAAATAAGGATCATGCAGTTTGTAAATATCTGAGGCAGAATTTGAACCCAGGTCTTAATGATTTCTCAGGTACTCTATCCACTGTAGCTGTCTGCTTTAGTAATATCTGTAATACTTCTGAGACAATGCATGTGTATACCAATGACAATTATTATCATCATTATTACTATGATTATCTTCAGAGACATTTCTAAAATTAACTCTTTCAAAAAATAAAGAGGATTTTTTTCTCTGATATCTGATTTTTGTGACTTTGTCTAAGAGCAGATTGATGATATAATTTAATAGGCTATTTTATAAAATGTTTTTACCTTGTGTTTGTGCTTGAAGTCTAAGGTGATTTGATCTCTGTGAGTATAAAATGTATTTGAGTTCATTCAGTATGAGTCTAGAGAAAATTCTTATTGAAAGGAAAGGGTGATTTACTGTTACTTTGTTGCTATTCCCAATACTCAAATTTCTTCTTTCTGTGAAAAGGAGTGGAAGAATCCACAGTATTTTCACAATGAACTACTTTTGACTTAGGATCCCAGAATGTTTTCCTAACCTCCAATGTTCTTTGGAGTCTTTTCAGTCATATGACTGCATTTGGGGTTTTCTTGACAAAGATGCTGCCCCTTCTTCAGCTCATTTTACAAATCAGGAAAGTAAAGCAAACAGGGTTTAATTGACTTGCCTAGGGTCACAGTAAGTGTCTGAGGCCATATTTGAATTCAGATCTTCTTGACTCCAGGCCAAGCATACGATCCACTTCACCACCTAATTGCCCCTCACCTCCCAAAGCAATTTAAAAACATGACTCACAAAAAATACTTTTTTCCAGAGATTTAATTTAACTATATTCTTGTTTTTATGATTTTCAGGTTGTCATTAAAAAATAATTTTGACACTAAAGATTTTTGAATTAAATATTTGAAAATGTTTTTGCTAAACTCATTTGTTTATTTTTACTTAAGCTTCCAAAGTTGGCACACTTTCTTTTTACCTATAATAATGCATTGTTACTAATCCAACCTTTCTGGATAGCAATTGGAATTATTTCCAAAGGGCAATAAAATTGTGATTATCCTTTGATCCAGCAATAGCACTATTAGGTCTGTATCCAAAGAGATCAAAAAAAGGATAAAAAAAACTCACATGTACAAAAATATTTATAGCGGTTCTTTTCATAGTGGCAAAGATTTGGAAATTAAGGGGATGCCCATCAATTGAGGAATGACTGAACGAACTGTGGTATATGAATGTATTGAAACATTGTTCTATAAGAAATCATGAGGGATGGCATTTCAGAATATCCTGGAACTAATGCTGAGTGAAGTGAGTAAAACCAGAACATTATATGTACTAACAGCAACATTGGGTGATAAGCAACTATGATGCATGTGTTCATTTCAGCAGCACAATAATCAAAGAAAATTCTAAGACTTGTGATGAAAAATACCATCCACATCCAGAGAAAAAACTGTTGAGTTTAAATGCAGACCATAGCTTACTATCTTCAATTTTTAAAAGGTGTCTTATGTATTTCTTTTCCATTTTTATTTGATTCTTCTTTCACAATATGATTAATATGGATTATGTTTAGCATGGTTATACCAGATAGCTTTCTGTCAGGGAGGGGAAAAGGAAGAGAGGCAGGGAGAAAAATGTGAAACGTGAAAAAATGATTGTTGATCCCCAAATTGACAAATGGTCAAAGGATATACAAAGGTAATATACAGATGAGGAAATCAAAACTATCCATAGTCATATGAAAAATTGCTCCAAATTATTACTGATTAGAGAAATGCAAATTAAGGTATCTCTGAGGTATCACCTTATACCTCTCAGATTGGCCAATATGACAAAGAAAGGACAATGAACAATATTGGAAGAATTGTGGGAAATCTAGGACACTAATACATTGATGGTGGAGCTGTGAACTCATCCAAACTTTCTGGAGCATATTTTGGAATTACGCCCAGTGTGCATACCCTTTGATCCAGAAATACCACTACTGGGTCTATACCCTGTAAAGATCATGAAAAGGGGTAAAAACCATCACTTGTACAAAAATATTCATAGCAGCAAAAAATTGGAAATCAGGGGCAGCTAGGTGGCACAGTGGATTAGAGCACCGACCCTGAAGTCAGAAGTACCTGAGTTCAAATCGGGCCTCAGACACTTAATAATTACCTAGCTGTGTGGTCTTGGGAAAGCCACTTAACCCCATTTGCCTTGGAAAAAACTAAAAAAAAAAAAATGGAAATCGAGTGAATGTCCATCAATTGGGGAATGACTGAACAAGTGATAGTGTGTATATATGTATATATATATATATATATATATGTATATATAAATGTATATATATATAAATATATATGTATATATTTTATACATATATATATATATATGTATGTTATGGGACAGTCTTGTTCTATTAGAAACCAGGAGGGATGGGAATTCAGAGAAGCCTGGAAAGACTTGTATGAACTGATGCTGAGTAAGATGAGCAGAACCAGAAGAACATTGTACACCCTAACAGCAACATGGGCTTGATGATCAACCTTAATGGACTTGCTCATTCCATCAGTGCAATAATCAGAGACAATTTTAGCATATCTGTGATGGAGAATACCATCTGTATCCAAAGAAAGAATTGTGGTATTTAAACAAAGGCCAACAACTACTACCTTCAATTTAAAAAAAAAAAAAAGTTGTCTTATGTACTACATAATTTTGCTGTCTCTAATATTTTATTTTTATCTCGAGGATATGTTTTTTTTCTCTCAACACATTCAGTTTTGATGAATGTATAGCATGGTAACAATAAAGATTTTCAGACTGTTTCTTTATGGAGGGAAGGGGGGAATTGCAAAATTCAAAACCTTACAAAAAAAGATAGGTAGAAACTACCATTGTATATAATTGGAAAACAAAATATTTTTAAAAGTTAAAAAAAGAAAAAGAAAAATTATTTAAAACTAACATTGCATTTGGTTGGAAAAATACATAAATTAAATATTTTTAATGCAAATAAAAATGCATTGCTACATCAATATTGTGTCTTCAATCTTTTGAGGTTTTTGTAAAGAAAATACTTTAAAAGACTCTAAAATGATGTTGTTGAGCTTTGGACTTGGGGTCATGAAGACATTAATTCAAATCAACCTCAAATATTTACTATCTATGTGACCTTGGGCAACCTTTAAACTTTCTCAGCCTAAGTTTTGTAATATGTAAAAAGAGAGTAATAATAGCACTTAGCACACAGGGTGGTTTTAAGGATCAAATGAGGCAGCGTAGGTGTACTACAATGAATTCAGTACAGAGCTTAAAGCATTGTACAAATGTTAGTTATTGTTATTGTGATTTATCCACTGATCTGAAACAACCTATTAGGTAGATGATATTTGTTACAGTTTTACCAAATCAATACCTTAACTGAGTCAAATATCCAATTTGACATTTATATATATTTATATCCCAATTTCCCACAAATCTCAACCATGATGCTCAAGGGAACTTCCCCCACACACACACCAACAGGAAACATGGGGAACCATGAATTCCTGAAGTATAACAGGGACTCTCCAGACCTGTCCCTCTTTCCCAGTCATCTGATAGTTCTGGCCAGAAAGTAGAACACTAATGTCTCCCAAAGTCTGTGTGACTTCATGTGACCAAAATAGCCTGTCCCCCTAGTTGATTTTGTAAAACAACTGGTCACTGTTTGGGTGAGAACAAGTAGAGAAAATCAGAGAGAAAAAATTAATAAAAATTATTTGTTTGTTTAAATGGATAAATCAATTTGATATACACAAAAATACCAAGCCTGAAGCCCTGTTCATAGGTTCATAGGACAGTTGCCAATACTCTAGTAATTCCTCATTTCCAACAGACTTCTCTATGTCTCAGATTTACTTGGAAAATCTACCCTGTTTAGGAATATAAGTCCTTTGAACTTCCTTTTATTTATTAAGGCAGTATGGCTGGCAGATGGAGCACTATCTTGAGGAAAGAAATGAGTTTAAAAATCTGCCTCAGATGTATTAGCTCAGTGACCCTGGACAAGTCATTCAAAGTCTCCGAGCTTCTTCATTTGTGAAATGATTGGGTTGGTCATCATGGTCTCTAAGGTATCTTCCAACTCTAAATCTAGCATCCTCTATTTACCCTTAAAAAATAGGGTATAGTTCTTTACTTATAACCTTCCCTTTCTCCAAGATTCATCTTCCCTAGGAAGCTTCACTGAGCTCCTTCTCATTTGTTTTCTGCACTCAACATTGAACTATATAACATTGTATTATATGTTCTATTATTTCTTATATTTTAGTCATGCCTTCTCACCTAAACTGTAAATTCCTTGAAGACAGGGATCATGACTTTTATAGTATTCCTCCTTTTATCTCCCATAGCCTAAATATATAAAAGCTGTTTAATTAATATTTAGGTATTATGTAAACAATGAATATTTAATGTGGGTGTCTATGGGCCTTTTAAAAAAATGTTTTCCAGGGGGCAGCTAGGTGGCACAGTGGATAGAGCACCAGCCCTGGAATCAGGAGTACCTGAGTTCAAATCCGGCCTCAGACACTTAATAATTACCTAGCTGTGTGGCCTTGGGCAAGCCACTTAACCCCATTGCCTTGCAAAAACTAAAAAAAAAAAAGGTTTTCCATATAGAAGGTTGTCTATACAATAATATAGCTTTTAAAAGTCAGAGACTATAAACTGACTAACTTGTTGTGGGTGGCCCCTAATATAGGATATATAGTGAATATTTACAAAGATGATGGAACTTAAATACAGCTTCTGTCCCTCATTTTTTGGTATAACCTGCAAACTGAATTTGGTATAAATTTTAATGAACTTTCAAAAAGAATTTTTAATGTTGTCTTTATCGTTTCAGCTTCATCATGAAGCCTAGAACAAGAACCAAGTTTATCTCAGCAAATGCCATAACTGAAAAGGACTAAGGGATCAGCTAGTCTAGTCCTCCCATTTTAGATTTATTGTAATTGTCCAAAAGTCCAGTAGATGGGGTTCCAGTATTCAGGGAAAATTCTCCCATTAAAAAATTCAAGGGGAAAACGTTCATATATAGGTGTGTAAGCTGGCAGGTGTGTAAGCTGGCAAGTGTGTAAGCAAATGGACTCAGAGAACTCTGCACTTAGGTTTTCTTCACTAAGGACTCAGAAAAGTCTTCTGCCTGCAAGTTGAAATTTGGTACCAGTAAGAGGTGAACTAAAATGTTTGTGTTAAATAGATTGGAAAAATGGGATAAATGTATTATCTAACAAAATTAAAAAGTTTTGTTTCAGGCACTATTGACTCCAATGAAAGGGATTAATTCAATTTTATGTCCAAAGGGAGATAAAGAAGTATTTTCATTGCTAATAAAAAGTTAATCTTACAGAGCACTTTAAAGTTTACAAAGCACTTTACAGTGAATTCTTAAAACAACCCTGGGAAGTAGGTGTAATTATTATCTTCAATGAGAAGGGCGAAATGGGGCAAAACAGAAGTTAAACAACTTGCCCAGTATCATACAGTATTAAGGGTCTAAGGTTGGATTTGAACTCAGGTCTTCCTGACTCCAGGGTCAGCATTCTTCTCTCCTAACCATCTAGTTTGATCATAAAAGATAGAGGCAGCTAAAGATAGAGTGAATTCAGGAAGACTCATTTTCCTGTTTGCCTCAGCTTCTTAATTTATAAAATGAGCTGGAGAAAGAAATGCCAAAGAACCCCAGTATCTATGCCAAGAACACTCCAAATGGGGTCAAGAACAGTCAAAAACGACTGAACAGTCACAAAAATAAAAAGTACTACATACCTCAAAGAGCTGATGTGAGGATCAAATGAGAAAATATGCATTGCCTCCATAAACGGATATGACTGTAGATATAATTATTCTTTTTTCACCCAATAATTTTCAAGTCCTCATTAATGTCATCATCATTCCTAAGGCTATTCTCATCACCGTCCTTTAAAGGGCATTATATTAAAGGTTAGCATGATCTAAGCACCTGTCAGAACATAACAGAAATGTTCCAGATACAAATACTTGTGTCCAAAAGAACAGAACTTAAGTCTGCCCTAGGCTCTCACATCTGGTACATTTGCCAGTTAAAAATGAATGAATGGACAGATAAAGGAAAAAATATTTATTGAGCATTTTCTTTGGGACAAGCTCTAATATAAGAGCTAGGGAATACAAATATAAAAAAACAGGACAAGCTCTCCAAAAGCTCATACTCTAAAGGGAGGAAAACAGCACATTAAAAGAAATTCGAGCTTTGGGGCAGATGGAGAAAGTCCAGAATTTCCAAGTTTACAGAATGGAATTCAGGGAAAAGCCCAGAGTCCCTTAGGACCCATAGCTGAAAAGATCCTGACAGTGTCAGAGGTGGGATATGGAGGCAAGAAAGGTGATGGAGGAGGACCTTAGATTGAAGGGTCAGGGTAGATGGTGAGACCTGGTGAACCAATATCACTGGAGGGAATGGATCTGTGGATTATCATCTCATCCAAGCCTTGGGAACAGTTCAAGGAAGGCCAGAGTCAGGAGAGAAAGGGAAATAAATACTACATAATAGTTTGAAAAAAAATTAAGAACTTTTTGCCCTACTATTGAAGTCTTAGTTGAGATAAGGGAAGAGTTTTTTTTTTTTTACTTCACATACTACAATGATGATAGATCCTTATAACGACTTCTTTCTTTACTTCAAAAATCTTTTACAGTCCAGAAAGCTAGAATGATCCTAAAAGAAGGAAAAACACAGAACATTAAACCCAGGTCAAATAGTAAGAGCAGTATATATGATGATCAACTGTGAATGACTTAACTCTTCTCAGCAATGCAATGATCTAAGATAGTTCCAAAGGACTCATGATAAAAAAAAAAAAATGCTATCTGCCTCCAGAGAAAGAACTGATGGAACCTGAATGCAGATTGAAGTATAATTTTAAAAACTCATTTGTTCTTTGGTTTGGTATTTTTTTGGTTTGTTTTCCTTTACAACAGGGTTTATATGAAAATGTTTTGCACGACTGCAAATAATCTATATCAAATTGTCTTCTCAAGGAAAATGAATGTTAAAAATTTGTGTTTATATGTAATTGAAAAATAAAAATTAAATTTAAAAAGTTTTATAAATAAGTTATATGATTCCCTTTTCATGATCAAGGAGAAGCAAGTGAAGGTTCTAGTGGTTTCTTGTCATTCAGTCTTATCAGAATCTTGGCAGTTCCATTTAGGGTTTTCTTGATAGAGATACTAGAGTGGTTTACATTTCCTTCTCCAGTTCATTTTACAGATGAGAAAACTGAGGCAAACAAGGTTAAATGATTTTCCCAGAGTAACACAGCTAATAAGTATATGAAGTTGAATTTGAGCTCATCTTCTTGACTCCAGGCATGGTGCGCTATCCAAGGTTCCTCTTAGCTCTCTGGTATTTTGTATCAGCTGTTGACAGTTATTTCTGTGACTACTTTACTTTGGAATCTTTAGACAGAAAGGAAGCTGCCTCAGTTCTAGGAGCCCTCTTCCTTGGAGCCAATCAGTCTCAATGATGGTACTCCTACTGCACCCTGAGTGATAGAGAAAATTGAGATTAAGAGGAATAAATGACCTGCCCATAGTCATACTCTTTGTATGTATTAAAAGCATCATTTTCCTGATCCCAAAGTCCAGTACTTTAAACACTATTCTATGGTGATTTGCAAGTCTTGTACAAAATATAAAAGGTTTATTCAAAATAGAACATGAACAAATGCGAGAGATTCAAATAAAAAATGCTATGTGAAGTTCAAAAAAAAGACATAGGTAATACCTACTGGAGGAAGATTTCACAAAATAACAGGCATTGACGCGGTACCTTAAAGTTTGCAATGTGCTCTATAGTTATCTTGTTCTAACCTCACAAGAACCCTGTGAGGTAGATACTTTTATTATCCCTAGTTTACAAATGAGAAAACTGAAGCAGACAGTAGTTAAATGACTTATTCAGGGTCACACAGCTAGTAATTGTCTAAGGCCAGTTTTGAATTTAGGTCTTCCAGACTCCAGATCCAGGCCTTTGTTCATTGTGTCACTGAGCTGCCTCACAGATTTTTCTTTTGAGTTATCTTGAAACATAAGGAGTATTTTGACAGGCAGGGGCTCTCTAAATGCACTGAATAGTGTGAATAAAGTTTAAAAAAGCATAGCAAATGTAGGAAGTACAGCTCACAATAATCACAAAAATCCAGAGGCAAACAGTGGTTAAGTGACTTGTCCAGGGTCACACAGTAATTGGAGGAAGAACTTGAACTCAGTTCCAATTGACTCCTGGTCCAACACTCTAGCCACCCAAATGGCTGACCAAGTATAAATCATGCCTTAGGCACAAGGTAAATCAAATCCCCAGAAAGAAAAGCCTCCAAAAGTTAAAAACCATTTTAAATTAATGCTGAATTTCATATTTGAGTGTTCACTCAGAACTCCTCCATCAAAGGCTTCTATGTCTGAGCATAAGCAATTCATAAATGAATAACTGGGCACCTTCTTGAGATCCCCTTTTGCTGCCCCCCAATTCTACAGGACCTCCCCCAATACCCACATACCCACACACACACCCACATACACACACACACACACACACACACACACACACACACACACACACACACACCCTGCAAGAAGTGACGGATATTGATTTGGTTCAATAATATGAAAGAAAAAAATGGAGTAAAGATTAAGGTGGTTAAGGAGCTGTGGAGTACGAACAAAGTTCAAGGACTATTCCCTTTAATTTAGAAAAAAACAGATATCTTATTGTCTGATCTTGTTACCTCTTAGAATTCTTGTCTCTTCTCTAAGGATATTATTTCTCTCTCATCACACCCAATTTGGATCAAGGTACAACATGGAAACAAAGTAAAGACTGACAGATTGCTTTCCGTGGGGGGGGGGGAGTAAGAGTGGGGGGGATTGTAAAACTCAAATAATATCTTTAATAAAAATTAATAAAAAAAAAGATTCAGGTGGGATGCTGCAAACCTGTAAAAGAAATGAAAATCCACTTTAAACCAATCCTGTCTTCCCAGAGATTGCTGAGAAAAACTACTCAGATTGGTGAAAAATAAATCTCTCAAAATGAGGTTAAGATAGCCTTGGAGCCCAATCTGATGTCTGCTTACCATTAATGAAGAAGGTGCCATAGAGCAAATGATTGGAAATACTACAAAAAAAAGAAACTAAAATACCAAATGTATTAAGGTGGGGGGGAAAGCTCAATAAAAGCTAAATGCATAAGTAGATAAATCAATAAAGAAGGTCCTAAAAACAGAAAAAAATAACCAAAACCTCAAAGGTAACATAAAACTCTCACAGCAAATATATCGAGAAGAGTTAGCCAACAGTGCCTGATTAAAAAAAAAATAGAATCCTGTGGACCCCACAAAGAGCTTAAAGTAACAACAAAAATGCCTTATAAAATCCATAAAAGAAGAAATTAGAAATAAACAGAAGTAACTGGTAAAAAGTAAAAGCTCTGAATGCAGATTTTTTTAAACCTGAGTTCAAATCCAACCTTAGACACTTAATAATTACCTAGCTGTGTGACCTTGGGCAAGCCACTTAACCCCATTTGCCTTCCAAAAAAAAAACCCTAAAAAAAAATAATCATATCATCCAGTAAAACATGAAAAATCACAAAATCTAGATATCTTTGTTTGGGAAATAATCCAAGTGAAGTATTCACAACTTCTGAATATATAGAATATCAATTTTAAAAATCCATAGATTGCTGCCAGAGGAAAAAGAAACATACTTCAGATTCTAAAATACTGAGGGGTTGAATTTAACAATTTCAAAGCCAATAAATTTTTTGAGTGCTAGAAGAAAGAAAGTCCATTTTGAAGGAATACATTGGTATGTTTGGAAAAGACCTGACAGAACATGACAACTGGTTAAATTTGGGAGGTTAAGTGATAGTATACTCAAGATCACCAAAGTTTCAAGCATGATTAATTAGGTTTGGTTTTGAGCACATTGAGTTTGAGATATTAGCAAATACATACAGGTGGAGATATTCAGGAAGTGATTAAAATATAAATTTGAGGTTCAAAAGACAGGTCAGAGATAGAGCCTAGAAAGTCATCTTCACAGAGGATATAATAAAATTTATGGGAGTAAATAAGATTACCAAGTGAGAAACAAGAGAGAAAAGAGTATCAAATCCCTTAGAATGTTTACATTAATCGCAAGTGAGTACTAGGCAAAAAATAAAGATGGAAAAGAAAATCTCATTAAAGTAGAAAACAAATCAAGTAGCCTCATTTTCACTGAAATCAAGGGAAGCAGATAGTGAGGGAAGGACCAATAGTATCAAAAAGTTACAGAGATGTCAGTAATATTTTCAAAAATAAATTTGCACACTTCTCACAATAACCTCATAAGAAAAGTATTATAGTTGATATCATTCCCATTTTGCAAATAATAAAACTGGCACACAGAGTGTGAACTGTGGTTAAGTATTAGAGATAGGACCAAAGAAAGAACTAACAGATTTTGAAGGTAGAGAGAATTTTTTTCACTTTCTATATGTTTTTGCTTTTTTTATTTGGTTCTATGTCTTCTTTCATAACATGACTAATATGCTAATACGTTTTGCATGATTGAGCATGTATAACCTAGAATAAATTGCTTTCTGACACAGAAAGGGAAGAGGTAAGAAAATTTGGAACTCAAAAAAATTTTTAAATGAGCATGTAACTTTACATAAAACTGAGGGAAAATACAATATTTTTAAAATTTTAAATATTGTCAATGGAATTCAAGCTCCAATTTTGGTCACTCTCCAGAACTCCAGTGCCACATAATCAAGTATTCCTGGGCACAAACAAGCAGGTATTTCCTAAACATCTCAAATTCAACATATCCAAAAATGTACTCATTCTCTTTTTTCCTAAATGCATCCCTCTTCCTAACTTGTTGCCACCATCCTTCTGAACACCCAAGTTCACAAAATTAATAGTCATCCTCAACTCCTTCATCTTTTTCCACTCAACACTTTCCCCTCTATTCACTTGCAAGTCTTTTACTTCCATAACAAATCTCATATCTGTCCCCTCCTGTCCACTTATTTGGCAACCACTTTCTTCAACACCTCTTTATTTGGTCTATTATAATAGTCTTCTAATTGGTCTTCTCCAATCCAACCTCCACACAGCTAAATTGTAGTTCTAAAATACTGATCTGAAGATGACATTGCCCCACTCAAGAATCTCTTATTCAGTCATTTTTCAGTTGTGTTTGCCTCTTTGTGACCCCATTAGGGGGTTTTCTTGGCAAAGATACTTGAGCAGTTTGCCATTTCCTTCTCCAATTCATTTTACTGAGGAGGAAACTGAGCCAACCAAGTGAAATGACTTGCTCAGGATCACACAGTTTTGTTTTGTTTTTTTAGGGGGTTTTTTGCAAGGCAAAGGGGGTTAAGTGGTTTGCCCAAGGCCACACAGCTAGGTAATTATTAAGTGTTTGAGGCCAGATTTGAACTCAGGTATTCCTGACTCCAGGACCAGTGCTCTAACCACTACACAACCTAGTCGCCATGGTCACACAGTTTTTAAGAGTCTGAGGTCAGGTTTGAATTCCAGGAATATGAGTTTTCCTGACTCAAGACCTGGCATTCTATCCATTGAACCACCTAGACATCAAGAAGCTCTTAGGACTCCCTAGTTATTGCCTTGAGGATAAAATACAAACTCCCCTCTTTGGCATTTAAAGTATTGAACAATCTGTGTCCAGGATCTTTCTAGATTCATCATACCTTACTTCCTTCACACCCTCTACATTCCAACCAAAAATGGACTCTTGTTCTTACTCATATAAGAGGTTGCTTCTCCATTATCTTTGTACAGGCTGTCCTCTCATGACTGGTATGTACTCTCTCTGCAATTTAGAATCCTTAATATATTGTAAGATCCAGTTCAAATGCCATAGGCCACATGATGCCCTTCCTGATTCCTTTCAGTTGCTAGTATCCTTCCCTCCCTCCTCCCCATTATTTTGTTATCTATTTTGCATTCCTTTATTTTTATATATGCTGTTCATGGACTCTAATGTGGATTCCTTAAGGGCAGGGACATTTCCATTTTTGTCTTCCTATCCCTGAGTGCCTACCTGGGGGGGGGGGGGGCGGCGATAAATTCTATGAAGAGTCTGCCATCAGCCCTGAAACTCAATTTTCTTTTATATGTTGTTTCCTGGGACGGCTAAGTGGCGTAGTGGATAAAGCACCGGCTTGGAGTCAGGAGTACCTGGGTTCAAATCCGGTCTGACACTTAATAATTACCTAGCTGTGTAGCCTTGGGCAAGCCACTTAACCCCATTTGCCTTGCCAAAAACCTAAAAATAAATAAATATATATATGTTGTTTCCTTGAATTAGAGTGTCAGATTTTTCACATCTTGTCTTACTTTTTCTATTTGCATCCTTAGCCCTTAGTATAGTGCTTGTCACATGCTATTCCCATTTCACAGAAGAGGAAACTGAGGCAGACAGCAAATGAGTGACTTGTCCAGAGTCACAAAGTATTTGAAGGCAGAATATTTTTATTTTTAAAATTTATTTCATATTTTATTTTTTCCCAGATACATGATTTCAACCTTCATTTTTAAAACCTTGAGCTCCAGATTCTCTCACTTCCTCCTTCTCCACTCTTTCCCCCTCTCATTGAGAAGGCAAGCAATTCAATATAGTCTATACATGTTATAGTCATGCAAGGAGGAGAATTTGAATCAAGCTCATAAAGATTCCTACCAATGCTCTACCTATCTGAATACCAAAAAGAAATTATGCCACAGGCATAAAGTAAAACAAATTCCTAGCACATAAATGCTTGAATAAATGGAGTTTCACCAGATTCCAGTCAGTCAGTTAGTAAACAAGAATTTATTAAATTCTTACTATGTTGCACTGTTATTCATGAAGAATATAAATACTAATAGAAAGATACGCCCTCACTTGAAAAGGCAAAGGTACCCAGCAATGCCAGGAGACGTGGTAGATAATCTGGAGTACATCGCTGTCCTGGGTACCCTCCTTATATGGAGGTTCTGGGGCGAGCTGTCCAATCAGAGGGAACTGAAGGCACAGAGCTCACTTCCAATGTGTGAATTCAAGGGTGAGATTTAAAAGGAAGAGGTTTCTAGGGGCAAAGTAGAGGAAGTCCCCAGTACTGTCTGGGTGTAAGATGTTTAAAGAAGAAGACTAGAAAAAAAGTCAAACATTTGGCAATCATTAAGTGGTGGTGACCTTTGAGAAAAACAGTTTCCATAGTAGTAGGAACAGAATTTAGATTGCAAGGGATTAAGGAGTAAATAGGCAGTGAGGAAGGAGGAGATATAAAAGGAAACTGCTCTTTCAAGAAGTTTTTATGTTTTTATGATTGTCTTTAGTTGTTTTTCCTGAAGAATCACATTGTTACTAAGGAAACAAAAGACCTCAGAGATTTTCTTATCCTATGCTTTTTTATATAATTATTTGAAATATGTACCTTCAAATATAGATGCCCTCTTCAATTAGAATCACACTACATGACTAATAAAAGAATTAGACAAAATATAATATTCCTGTTTTAATATCCACAAAATTAAGTTAGACACAAAAAATTTGTTTGAAAAAATATTTTTATCTTTCTAGACTTCAATTAGCCAGCAAATATAATTATAGTCAGTACCTCCATGAAGGAGGCACACTTAATACCAATTCAGTGATATCAGATTCAGGAATGGTTGGTGTGAGTACAGATGGGACCCAAGCAGACTGCTTAATAGGGTCAGATTACCAGTCTTTCAAAGTATATTTACAAAGTCCTTGGAGATGTTTTTGGCCCTCTGTTTGTTGTTCGTTTCTGTTGTGTTTGAAGCTAGCAACCAGCCAACAACTTTCCAGGAAAGAGAAAAAAAAATCCTGACCTTCTCAAATATTCTTAGTTGCCTAATAATGAAGCAAATCCAGCATCAGGTTTTCTTAATCACCTGGTTTGGCATTTATTCCTTCTCACTTTTGATTCCAAAATTCAATCACTCCTTGTGATTAGAATTTTCTCCTTCCTCAACTTGACTCACCACCACCACCATCCTCCACCATGTTCCTTTTGGTTTGGCAGGATTTAGCTTGCTTGACTTTCATCTACAAAGAAGAGACCTTCATACATACTGATTTGGAAAAAGGTGAAGAATAAGGGATTGTATAATTTGTAAGAAAGCAAGCAGAAAGATTTAATAATTTTAAGAAGTAGTATATGACTGCTATTTTGATGGCATTTCCATCCCTATTTTCTATGAAAATTTTCAATTTAATTTTCTGCCATTTGTTTCACTATTCCCTGTTCTCAGCAATTATTAATCCCTCTGTCCTGTTTTCTCTGATGCAATCACCCCAACTTCAGCTGTTCTTTCTTTCCAGACCCCAGTCCATCTTTGTTATAAACAAATGAATAACAACCTAGGGAATGCTATAGAGAAGGTCCCTATTTGGATGTGGATTGGAAGATGAAACCAATGGGTCAAATGTTTAGAGCTAATGGATATTCAAGTCCAATACTTTTTTACTAAACTATGCTGTATTCCAGGGATTTTTTGAGATCTCTTACAATTCATCCAATAATTCTCCTATAATCTTTATCTTTTGACAATAACTCTTACAAGAAATTCCTCTGGCTTATATATTTCAACTGTCTCCTATTCTACTGAATCCTTTCCCTCTAACTGTAAGCCTGCTTAGGTCTCCTTATCTGAAAAAAAAACCAATAATTTTCTTGCCCCTGATACTCCTTTTAGCTATCCTTCCATTTCTTTCATTGATGTCACTGCCGGAAATCTAGAAAAAAATAACCTTACTCAATGCTTTTAAATTTCACCCATCCATTCCTCAAGCTCTTTGCAATATGACTGCAACAGAAGTTCAACAGAAATTGCTCTTTCAGAAGTAACTGCTAACCTTGTTATCTGCAAATTTAATGACTTTTTCTAGCTCCCCACCCCCCCCCAACTATACCTGGTTTGTTTCCTTCAGTAGACCCATTTCTTCTTTTCCATGCATTGATGTGCCACCATTAATTTATCACCCATACTTTAAAACCTTGGCCATCTTTGATCAAACCATATTCTTCTCCCCCTACTTCTGATCAATTGTCCATGAGTTTGATTTCCCTATTTGTCCCCCATCATCTTTTTCCCACTGCTACATAAGGCAGCTAAATAGTGCATTAGATAGAGCACTGGTCTTAGATCAGAAGGACAGGAGTTTGAATCTGACCTCAGGCACTTGACTTTTACTAGGTCACAAGGGTGACCTTGGGCAAGTCACTTAAATCTGATTGCCTTGCATCCAGGGCTATCTCTAGTCTTCCTGGTTCCTATCTGGCCACTGAACCCAGATGGCTCTGGAAAAGAAAGAGAGGCTGGGACTTAATACAGCCCCCCCCCACACTCAAATCCAATTCACATGCTTGTCATGGCATCACCTCCCTAATGTTGTGGTTTTCTTCGAAGAAAAAAAAAATGAATGAAGGACAAATATAGTTTAGGCCCTCATTGTATCTGACCTAAATTGTTCCAATACCTACTTTACTTCACTCTACACCCTTGATATTTATTAAGGGCCTAAATGCATTATACATTGTATGAGAGTACCATAAAAACAAAAGTCAAAAAGTTTGCACCTTCTAAGAACTTAGCTTAGGAAGACAATACATGCAGTTAAAAGTATATACAAATAAGTTTCTTCAAAGTTTAGAGATAATTTGTCATATATAAGAAACAACAAGATTGGATCATAGAGAATATGAAGTGGATTAATGTGTAGTGTATATTAAGGCTGGAAAGATTGGATGAGTTTTGATTGTAAGCAGCTTTGGTAATAGGAAAGCACTAGATATCATGGCATAGTAAAAAAAAATGAAAGCCTGGAGTCAGGAGGATCTGAGTTCAAATCCAGACTCAGACACTTAGAGTGTGACTTTAGGCAAGTCACTTAACTCTATTTGCCTCAGTTTCCTCATCTATAAAATGAATTGGAGAAAGAAATGGAAAACTACTCTGAAATTTTTGTCAAGATAACTCCAGATGGGTTCACAAAGACTTGGACATGTAAATTCACAAAACAAAAACAAAGTTATTATTGGGGAGTGGGAGAAAAGATAACATTGAGGTTGTGAATCTTGGTGAATAGAAAAATGAGGGCAATCTCAACAGAAATTGAAAGGTGTAAGTTAAAAGGGCAAAGATAATGAGTTCTGGTTTAGACCTGTGAAGTCTGAGATGGCAATAGGATATTCAGATTGAAGTGCTGAATTGATAGTTGATAAAGGAAAACTCCATCTGAGGAGAGGGGGCTAAGTTTGGCTATGCAGAGCTGTAAATCATATGCACAGAGATGATAATTAAATTAATGTCACAAGTAAGAGAGCATGGGGGAGAAGGAAAAGAAATCTAGGATGAAACCTTGGTATTCAGAAGGAAGGTGCATGACATGGATGATGATCCAGAAAAAGAGACTGAGTAGAAGCAAGAAGCAAGAAAACCAAGAAAGGGCATGTCATAAAAACTCAGAGGGAAGAAATCAAGAAATCAAGAAGGATATGATCTAAGAAGAAAAAGACATTAAATTCAATAATTAAAAGAGAAGCGATTAATCTTCATAATGCACAGATCTGTGCATATCAACCATCTTCTCAAAAAACCTTTAATGACTTTATTATTCATTATTTAGGGCAGCTAGGTGGCACAGTGGATAGAGTTCAGGGACAGAAGCCAAGAAGATTTATCTTCCTGAGTTCAACTTCAGCTTTCAGCACTTATTACCCTGCAGTCACTTCGCCTGGTTGCCCCAGTTTCCTCATCAGTAAAATGAGCTGGAGAAGGAAATAGCACCACCACTCTAGTATCTTTGCCAAGAAAACCCCAAATGGAATCTTAGAGAGTCAGACACATCTGAAATGACAGAACAACAATATTCTTTATTCTGATAATCATAACTCAAATTAATATTCTGCTTCGAAGATAAAACTTTAATTTTGCTTTCCTTTACAATCACTTTGTGAGCTAAGCAGAACAAACAATATTATTCTCATTTTCCAGATGAGGAAACTAAATTACAAAGATATTGAATGACTAGACATCTTTTGATTTCTATACAGCTAATAAGAGTCAAAGTCAAAGTCTAGCTTGGACTTCATGGATTCCCAAAACCTAGTGCCATTTTACTTTTCCAGCCTCATTTTACATCAATTGCTCTTTTACCTTTTTGTTCACCAGACAAACTATTCTATCGGCTAATCCTCAAATATGATACATCTTTTCTTACCTAAATAACTAATTATCTTCCTCCCAAATCTGTTTCTTCTGACCTGTTCTATTTCTATTGAAGGCATGATCATCCTTCCAGAATCCCAAGACTATAACCCCCATTATCCTTAGTTCTTCACTTTTCCTTACCCTCCATAGACATCAGTTGCCAAATCCTGCTATTTTGACCTCCATCATATGTCTTGTATCTATTGTCTTCTCAATATTCATATAGCCACCACCTAAGATCAAATATGCATCACTTCTCACCTACACAATTTCAGTTTATTTCTCTTTCTCAAGCATCTCCCTTCTCCAGCTCATCCTCCACATAGCTGTAAAGTAATTTTCCTTCCTTCATTCCCCTCCTGTGTGCTTCAGACTTTCATGATCTTCAATATCATATCTGGGTTCCATCACCCCCATCTCCACCCTCACCTTTTCAGCTCCCTTTTTTGTCTCCTCCCATTAGAATGTAATCTTCAGGAGGGCAGGGATTGCCTATCTCTTTTCTTGTCTTTTTATACCAAAGATTTAGCTTGTCACCTGATAAATAGTACTTGCATAATGAATACTTCTTGCCTGGACCTGTTGGTGTCTACCACTGACTATCTCTTACTCCTAGAATGCATTCCCATTTCATCTCTACCTCAAAGAATTCTTTGCTTCAAGTCTCAACTTGAAGTACCAATTTCTTTTACAGTAAGCTTTTTTTCCTAGTTGTCCTATATATTATGACCTCATTCAGCAAATATATTTATTTTGTATATGCTTCTAAGCATGCATAATCCTCTCCAGGGAAATGCAATTTCTTTGAGAGTAGGGACTATTTCCCTTTTTACATTGTCACCACAGCTCCTAGCACAAAACTACAATAGTAGATATTTAATAAAATGCTTACTACTGGAAACTTTTCATAATCTGGCACTACCTTTCCAGTTTTTTTATAGACCTACACTCTGGTCTAGCTATGTTGGCCTACCTGCAGTTCCTCACATACTGGTTATCCCTCATACCTGGAATGTTTTCCCTCTTTACCTACACCACTTGAAATCACTAGATTCTTTAAAGACTCAGGTCAAATGTCACATTCTTCAGGGGGCTGTTCCTAGTCTCCCTAGCTATTAATGCCTTCTTGTCTTAGCTTCCCTTCTACCTGTATTTATGTATATAAAGACACACATATATAAATGTGTGTGTGTGTGTGTGTGTGTGTGTGTGTGTGTATATGCTTTATTTGTGTCATTTCTCCCTTTGGATAAGGGATATCCAACCTTTTAACTCTTCTGGGCTACATTGTCCAACAAAAATTTGTCAATGGGAAATTTATCAATACATTAAATTAATAAAAATCAATTAATATATATTAAATTCTATATTTTAAATTCTATTTTTGTTGGACAATGCAACCCAGAAGAGCTAAAAGGTTGAAATAATTTATTAAATTTATAAATAAATCAAATTAATGAAAGTAATTACTACATACTTCTATATGCAACCCTTAACAAGTTTTTCTTGGGGTGATGTAGCCCAAAAGAGCTAAAAGGTTGGATATCCCTTATTCAAAAGGAGAAATGACACAAATAAAACAGGTAAATATATATAAAATGTATACATGTGTGTCTTTATATGCATGCAGATAGAAGGGAAGCTAAGACAAGAAGGCTTGTCTTAGATGGCAAGGGACTATTTTTGTCTTTTTTTATTTAACCCCAGCACTTAGTACAGTGCCTGGATTGTCATTAGGCCCTAATAAATGCTTGTAAAGTGACTGGTTCATTGGTAATACCATATGCTATTCTTAGCATCCTTCTCCACCCCACCCCCACATTTGGTCCAGATGAAATTCTACCCAGCCTTTAATTTAAATGTCATTTCCTTTAGGAAGTGTTCTCTGGTCTCACCTAATCAAACAATCAATAAGCAATTATTAAATGTCCATCATGCACAGGCACCACAATAGGTGATAAAAAAAAATAAAAACATTGTCTGGTTTTAAGGATCTTATATTCTATTGGGGGTTGATGAAATGTACATTTATAATTATATGCAAAATAAATGTATCTTTACTTGCTCTTGTGCTCTCTTCTCCACCACTTGTCCTTGTAGGTTGAGTTTCCTATCAAATGATTACTCTAGGTTCAATATCCTCTGTGTCTCCACTCCTATCAACCCCTACTGATATGTTTATCTTCAGTAGTCACCAAGAATACACAAATATATCAAAGTAACAACATTTACTGAAGAGGTATAGTAAGAACAATAGTTCTAAAACATTTGCCTCATGACACATACTTCTACTAATATGTACCACATCAGAAGAAAGGGAGACCATGACTACTGAAGATAAATTCTTTGTGCTTGTTAAGTATACTCTTTATTTCTCCTTTTATTTACTGTTGAATGGCTTAGCAGTGTCCCATTTCTTTCCAATATTAGACCTAAACCACAGGGGACAAGCCAGAGTTTGATCCAGTCCACAGCACCAATTTGGACTCTAAAAGATAATTATTAATTATAGCAAGCAGTTATATAGTGCTTTAAGATTTGGAAAGGGCTTTACAAAAATCTCATTTTATCCTCACAACCACCTTGACAGGCTGGTGTTATGATTATTCCCATTTTACAGATGAGGAAATTATTTGAAATCAGATCTCCCTGACTCCAGATCCAGCTCTACATCCTCTGCACCATCTAGCTGCCTCTAGATTGAATAAACATATCACTCTTCTCTTGATAAAAATATGGTGAATTATAAGGGCAGAATGAGATAAATTCCTATCAATGGCCAATATGCTGGTTTCTTTTGCAAAACTATCATTTCCAGCCTGAGAAGTTTGTTTGGAATAGTGTCAATTAGAAAAACATGGCAATATTTTTTAAAAAGAATCAGTAAAACTTTTTAATGACTATGTAAAAACTCTAAAGTGCTCAACAAATATTAGGTAAGTTGAATATTGACTAGATACTTAGGGTTTTCCCACTGAAAGTAGTATCAAAAGGATAACAGAAAGAAAATATTATAATTAAACATTATAAATAATTCCTTGACTATAAAATCAGAGTGATTCAGTAAACTATCACCAAAAGAGGATGTTGGCTTTCCCATTTGTGGGGGGTGGGGTAAAGATTAAAAATTATTCATTGATGTAATTTAAGTGTATCTCTGACAAACATGAGAATGTAATATATTTATGACAGTCAAAATTTTATTCAGGTAATTATTTGATTTACTGATCAGATTGGGAAAGGCTTTTATTTATCAAGAAAAGCTTATGAAAATACCCAAGTTGGTTCTTTTTAAAAATATATATATTTATTTTTCATTTATGGAATAAAAATTTTTATAACAACATAATAAAAAAATGATTGCCCTTGAAACTACAAATCTATTACATACAATTGCTATATGTTTTAAACATATAATAGTTATAAAGTAATGACTTTTTTTCCCTTTTTTCCTCCCTCTCCCCCAGAAACAGCTACTATTAGTCACATGGCAGCTAGGTGGCACAGTAGATAGAGCACTGGTCTTGGATTCAGGAGGACAGGAGTTCAAATATGGCACTTGACATCAACTAACTGTGTGACCCTGGGCAAGTCACCTAACCCTGATTGCTTTGCACCCAAGGCCATCTCCAAGTCATATCAGGCCACTGGATCCAGATGACTATGGAGGTGAAAGTGAGGTTAATGAATTAGCATAGCCCTCCCCTCACTCAAATCCACTTCATGTGCTTGTTATGGCATCATCTCCTTGATGTCATAGTGTTCTTCAAAAATAAAGAAAATGAAGGTCAAACATTTTACATATATATATATATATATATACATATATATAATTACAATATTCATCCTTTTATTTATCACTTCTTTCTCTGGATTCATATGTCTTTTGTAGATAATTATGATATTTATAAAAGTCAAAATGATTTATTTGCTCAAAATTATTCTTTAAAAAAACTGTATACAATGTTCCCTTTGTTCTGCTCATTTCATTCTTCATTATTTCATGAAAGTCTTTCCATGATTTTCTAAAATCAACATACTTATCATTTCTTATAACACGGTAGCATTCCATCAAAATCATATACCATAACTTGTTCAGCCATTTCCCAGTTGACAGGTATCCCCTCAATTTCCACTTCTTTGCCACCAAAGAGTGAACTGATATAAATATTTTAGAGCCTGGGGGGGTTCTTTTTCTCCAATTGTCTTTATATATTTGAAATATGAGACCTTTATCTGAAAACTGTTTGTAAAATTTTTCCTCAGTTTTCTTCCTCCCTTATAATCTTGGCTATATCAATAATGAAATCAAAATTATCCACCTTACATCTCACTGTGCTCTCTTTTTTATTCATAAATTATTTACCTATCCAAAAATCTAGTAAGTAGTGTATATTCCACGTTCTTCAAACTTTCTTGTAATATCTCTCTTTATATCTTGATTATATATCCATTTTCACCTTATCTTGGCAAATGGTGTAAAATATTGGTCTATATTCTATTTATGTCTTCCTGCTTTCTAATTTTCACAACAATTTCTACCAAATAATGAATGTTTATCCCCAAATCTTATCTTTACATTTGTCAAATACAAAGTTACTATTTATTTGCTGCTGTAAATTGTGTCTATTGTGTTCCATTGACTCACCTTTCTGTTTTTTAGCTTCTATTTCAGATAATTTTTATAATGTAGTTTAAGATCTAGTACTTCAAACCTCCTTCCTTTACATTTTTTCATTATTTTTGATAGTCTTCACTTTTTGTCCTTTCCAAAATATTTTGTTATTATTTTCTAAGTCAGTAAAGCAATCTTTTGGTAATTTCCTGGTTGATTCTAAAGACATCAAACACGTGTTTAAAACTAACAAATGGTTATTCTGAACTAAAATGTCAGTGGTTAAACCTCTACCTAGGATCATTGCTTGTTTGTACCATAGCAACTTCCTGAGATTATAAATGATTTTTGTTTCTCATGAACAGCAAACCATTCTTTCTTGGTTTTTCTGTACCTCTCTCCTACTCATATACCCTTGGTTTCTCTCATCTAGGGTTCTATCTGCTGCAGTACATTATTCTTTCCAATTTCTCTCTAGCTCTTTCATACATAGCATCACTTAACCTACTTTTTTGAACCACATCTTCTCTGTTCATTGCACCAACCTACCCAAAATTGTCCAGTGGACTCCTACTTTCTTCTATCCTACTCTGCCACTTGCTGTAATTTGCTTTTGGAAGGAATGAAATTTATGACTTCCTCTCACTAAAAGAGCTGATAAACAGGATAAGGAAGAAAATGTCTATAAAGTCTGGACTATGAAAATGGAGAGCAGAGCAATGGATAAAGTGGAGGACATTGCCCTTTCAGCTGCTTCCACAATTTAGTTAAATTCCTAAAACCCTCATATTATGTGTGAATGTTCCTGCAAATCCTGTACTCCCCCTGTCTGAATTCAGCCTGTATGTACATTCCAGATAAAGCTTCTATCCCTCCCCTTACACATAGCCTCTTAAAAATTGTGTAAAAACCCTTGATTTTGTGTAATGGTTTTCTAGCCTTAGCTTGAACAGACCAGCTAGTATGGTCACTGAGGCTAGCTCACTAACAGGATGGGCATGGGAAACCCCCATGATTCTGCCCAAAGGGAATAATGATCAGATCTTGCTAGTAGCCCTAATGGGACAATCCCTTATCCCTGGAAATTTGGACAGCATCTAGCATTCTTGCCCAGTGCCATACCTGGCCTTATTCCTTTGCACTTGATGTTACAATAAATACCATGTATTATCCATCACTCTTGACTGGACCTGAATATTCAGAGCACTAATATATCCAAATTGACAGAGGGGCAGTGGCTCCCTAGCCATGGCCACCAGAAGCCCAGGCTCAAAGTAAGGTCAGGACCAGAGGGAGAGTTTACAGAAAGAGAAAACATCAGTGGGGAAAGAGGCTGCCTTTGGACTGGATCTGAGAAGATTTAGGACCAGGAAGGAAAGACTTGAGATTATTTGGGTGATAGTAATAAGTGTCCTAGATCTAGGAACTACCAGGAGAATCATAGATTTAGCATGGAAAAAGAGTCTTGGAGGTCATCTGATATAACCCCCTCATTTTAGAGGAAAGGAAGTAAGTCCCTGAAAGAGGAAAAACAGATCTTGGTTGTGTCCAGCACTCTAATCACTGGGTCATGCTTCTGACCCCATGACTTACCTCCTCTTGGACTTTAAACAAGTCATGTATGGGCCTTGGTTTTTTCATCTATAAAATAAAGAGGTTAAAAAATGTGTGTGTGTGTAAATGTATTCTTGTGTGAGTATGTGTGTGCATAGATTTTGATAAGATTTTGGTCTTACAAACCAACTACTCCCAAAAGTTAATGCATAACTGTTACCTGTCTTCACTGTACTGTGACTGAACGTATAGATCCTGATATCAGGAATAAGTTCATTGTATTCATTATCACTAGGCCACACTTCACACTTGTGCCAGTGGTGACAAAGGGTTGGCACTCATCTCCAGCTGATGAAGTGTTGAACCATCTTATAAGTAAAGGGAATGATGCAGTGCAAGTTCTTCGAGAAGTATGTTAGTTGTATAGTTATGGGTCAAGTGATGTTGACAAGTGTTATAATGTCCTCATAGATATGGCAGTGTCTGTGTCTACAATGCAAAATCAGAAGGTTGAAGCAGTTTGTAGAAGAGTTAAGTAAAAATGTTACTACAGGATTTCAAATTCAAAGCAGAATTAATGAGGAATTTTATCACATGTTAACAGGTTCGAGGGATACCATTGTGGTTGTTGGAGAAGAATTGGATGTATTAAAAATCAGAATGAATATGAAATGTGGATTATAGATATACCCACTTTTGTGTGATACCTGTATTGTATAATGATGCTCATTATGTTTGGGAAAAAATTAGAGATCATCTGAGTGGTTTATGGGGAAACTCCTCTGTTACACTTGATATGGAGGACTTAAGAAAGTTGGCTAAGGACATAAAGGATGCCAGTACTAGGGACCTGATGCCTGAATATATGGCTGAACAATTGTATAACTGGTTCAAGAATAGCAATCCCTTCACTTCTATTCCTCATTGGCTTATGACAAGCATTCCCATTATAGTAGCCATACTTTTACTGTTATGTAGTATCTCACTTATTATGAAACTAATTGGCAACTTTCACAAAGCTGTCTCTGTCCAGATACATTATCTGCATTTGCAAAACAAGTAGGAGGGCAATATGAGGATTGAAGCACGATCCATGTCTTAGCTGACACTTGTATTTGTGGTACATGCTCAAAGATTGCTCCATTACAGTTCTTCATGAACCCTGAAGATTTTTGCAATGCTAGATAAGGACCCTGAGAATGGAGGGACTATCCAACTTGGAAAGAAAATGTGCCTGAAAACATTATGCACAGTTATGCAGGTGCAGAGACTAGTACTGAGTTAGACAAAACAAATCCTGCACCCAGGATGTGGGAAAATACTGCACAGAAGTCTGTGACCAGATCAAAGGGTACAATTGTCACAAGCTTGCATTTTCAATTACTTACCTTTTGCAGTTTTTATCTTTAAATATTCTTAAATATTCTGACTCCCTGGACAATAAACAGATTGTTCTCTTGCATTGCCCACCTGCCTGTGTCTTCTGCCTGCTTCTCACTGAAGCCCCCCCCACATAACCTATATGCAAACACATGTGTATGAATACATATAGCATGTGTGTGCATTTTGCAACATATGCATTTGTGTGGATATACACACCCTTGTGCCCTGATGTGCATAAATATACATAGTGTTTGCATGTAAGCAAAAGCGTTATTATAGCCACATGCCATACTGCATGTATGTGTGCATTATATTTGCATTTATACATATAGTCTACCATAGTTTTTGGAGATAGTCAATTTGCAAGATCAAATCCAAACCCTTACCAACACGTGTGAACACATACATACATGTATATATATAGTGCACACATTTTCATTAGATATAGACAACTGAGTCATTCTATTATGCATAGCTACACAGGATCCTTCGATTCAGATCCTCATTTTACAGACAGAGAAACAAAGGTCAAGGGAGGCTGAGTAACTTGCTTATAGTTGCATATATAGTGAGCAGCAACTATTGTTTTGTAAGTGTGTAAAATATATCTCATGTGTATGCACACGTTACGTGTGTGCATTGCCTATCTGCCTTGCACACGTGGGCATGCACAGCAACACATATAGCATGCATGCATTTGTGTCTGCTGTGCATGTGTGACACATAGGCAAGAAGCATGTTATGTCAGTGTGTGCATATAATTGATGTGCCTGCTTATGTGCAAATATATGTGCAGTTAAACTTATATTTACTGCACAATACCATTAGGAATAGTTGAATTGCAAGATCAAAGTTCAAGGTAATGATGGCCCAAGATAGGGAAAAGTGGTAGGAAAAGGGAATATCAATGAGGACTTGTACCTAACTCCTATTTGTCCTCTTCTCATAGATCCTCACATTCACAGCTGTACAAAAGAGGAGAGGAAATGAGCTCATGTCAGCCAATTCCAGCAGCAGTGACCACTAACTCTTCCTCTCACCAATGTACCATGTTCAAAAATGAGCTCTGTACATGATATCACAATTTTCAGTTATGGGACAGTCTGTGCTCTTATACAAGCTTTCATCTAAAAACCACAAAAGGCTCCAAATTGAAAGCAGCAGATAATGACAATGTTGCTTTTTCTTTCAGCATCCCAGTACATTATCCTGTTACCAATTTCCAGTTTTTGTTTACTATTCCATAAAACTGCCCCACTGCTAACATTGGACTATAAGAGCTTTTCCTTTTTTTTCTTTTATTTGTTTTGTTTTTTCAAGGCAATGGGATTTTGTGACTTGTCCAAGGTCACGTCTGAGGCTGGATTTAAACTCAGGTCCTCCTGATTCCAGGGCCAATGTTCTGTCCACTGCACCACCTAGCTGTCCCTCTTTTTTTCCTTTAAAATAACATTTCATTTTTTCCAATGATATGTAAAGACAATTTTGAACATTCATTTTTATATAAAATTTTGAGTTCCAAATTTTCTTTTTTCCTTCCCCTCCCCACCCCAAGATGGCAAGCAATTTGATATAGATTTCATATATATAATATATATATATATATATATATATATATATATATGCAGTCACGTAAAACATATTAGTCATGTTGTGAAAGAAGAAACAGAACAAAAGGGAAAAACCATGAAAACAATAAAGTGAAAATAGTTTGCTTCAATCTACATTCAGTCTCCATCAATTCTTTCTCTGGATGTGGATAACATTTTCCTTCATGAATTCTAAGGAAGCATGCCTGGATGAATCTGTTCCATATGCTAATTTCTTCAACCTTGTTGCAAGTACTTACAGAAACCTGGAAATATAGCAGTGGCAGTTTTCACCTTTTTTTTTTTTTGCATTTTTAACTCACACAGCCTGCCAGCATTGTCACTTGTTCAAATGTGATGACATTAGAGTGGGAGGAAAAACAGGTAGTGTTGGCACTGGCAAGGCAATGGCCTAAGAATAATATTCTAATCTTGTCCATGTTCCCCTTTTTTTGATTTTTCACTTCTATAATTTATATTTTCTGTAGGTTAATGACCTAAATTGGGGGGGGGGGGAATGAAGTTCCCAGCCTCTTCTTTAAAGTCTTTGAGAAAATTCAAATTTAATGACATGCATTATGTGCTCAAGAAATTGGTCAAACCCCTCAGTGTTTTTAAGGGAATGGCTACCCCAATTTGGAATGATTTGTTCCAACAGCCATGAAGGTGGCAGAAGAAGGCTCTGTGGATTACTTAGAACCTCATCAATCATCAAAGGTGCCAAAGTCATCCAAAACATTCTGAGTCATTGCCAATTGTACTGATTTTTGTCTTACCGTTGGACTTTAATGACTCAAGAGACCAATGATTTTGGTCAACTCTGCCCCATTTAAATCCAATTCACACACAAGTATGATGCCACTGGTCCTCTAGAAAACAAAGAAACAACAGCTACCAACCAAGAAATTGAATGTAAAGAGCTCAAGAATAGAAATCAGAAAAGTTGGGTCACAATCTTAGTTCTGCTACAAAATCTGTGTGACCCTGATACAACCCCCTAGTTAAGTTCTATCTCTCCTTTCATTCACAGGCCAACACTTAGAAGAAAGTTGTTGATATTGGTTGCTCTTATGTCCTCTCCTCCCACTCACTTCTCAACCCCTTTGGTATCTGAATTCTAACTGTATCAATCAATTAACTGAATCTGCCCTTTTCAAAATTTTCAGTGATCTCCTAACTGCCTTTTCTCATTTCTGATGTCTCTATGGTCTTTAACATTGCTGACCACACTCTCCTTCTAGATTCTGTCTCCTTTTTATAGATCCTAAATCTAGAACCAGAAGGGACCTCAGAGACAATCCCATCCATTCCCCTCATTTGAGAGTCTAGGACCAGGGAAGTTACTGACTTGCCCAAATTCATATAGTAATATGCATTATAGGGAGGATTTGAAACCTGATCTTTCAAATCCAGAGTCATCCCTCTTTCTTCTAAACCTCCCTGAGTCCTACCTGAAGCCTTTCCTGATTTTCTCAGTCAATAGTGTCTCCTCCCCAAAAATTACTTTGCATTTACTTGGTCTGGAATTTGTATTTATTTATATGTGTATATGGAGTGTCCCCTGGTAGAATATAATATTCTCCAAGCTAAGGACTAATCCATTTTTGTCTTTGGGTCTGAACTGCCTAATATAATGCTTGACATATCAACCAATCAATAAATATTTATTATAAACTTATTATATACATGAAAACTGTGTTGGTACATATATGTGCTTAATATGTGTCTGCTGTTTTACCTTGCTTATGATAATAATTAGTAATAGCCAACATTTGCTTGGTATTTTAAGGTTTGCAAGCAGTTAGAGACTCAGTGCAATATAAGCAGCTAGTTGGAAGAATGGGTAGAGAATAGGGCCATAGATACTCACTAGTTGTGTGACCCTGGTCAAGTCACTTAACTCTGTTAGCTTCAGCTTCCTCAAAAGGAAAATGAGCTGGAGAAAGAAATGGCATTCCAGGTCAGGATGAAGAGTTGAAGGGTTGAAGAGAGTTGGACACACCTGAACAACAAGTGTGCAAACAATTTTATATTTATTATCTCACTTGATCTACACAACAATTCTATAAGGTTGGAGCTATTTTTATACTCATTTTATAGATAAGGAGGTGGAGATTGAGAAGTTAAAGGATTTGTTCAAGGTTCCATATCTAGTACAAGTCTGAGGGTAGTTTTGAACTCTGATCTTCCTCTGAAAACAAGTTCTTTTCTCTATCTAGTATGCTACTCTTCTGGGCCTCATTTTCTTATCTGACATATAAGGAGGTTAGCCTAAACTCTGTCTAAGGTTCTTCCCAACTTAAAAAAAATAAAATTAATCCTATTTTGAGTTTATAAGTATTCCTCTGAAGTATCAGGTTCCTTTTGGGACAAACACAAACATTTGCATGAGGCTGCAAATTTATCTCGTGTACTTTTTATAAGCAAGATGTAAAGCACAGGATCCAGAATATTCTCAAGGGTCATTAGGCATAAAAAGATTTCGCTAATAAAAAATAGCTTTTCTTCTTTTGAACAGAAATCTGGTTTCCTCTCTCTGCTTTCCATGAAATTCTTAATGAAAGTTATCAATTGAGAAGGTCCAAAGACCAAAAAAAAAAAGCCAAGAAAGTTAGAAGAATATAGCAATAGACTTCCTTCTTTGACTCCAGGTTTTCCATTCCCCTGATTTTGTGCAGGATGCTGACATAGGAAAAAACCATTAGTCCAAGTGGTCCAAAAAAAGAGAAGAACATGGTGCCCATTTTGAATTGTGCATAATTCTTTGGAAGTGGGTAGCCTTCCTGACAGAGTTGGGAATCTTCTTGCCCTTTAGATATATAATAGGAACCCAGGGAGCAAAAGAAAACTGTAACTATCCAGGCAATTAGGCTGGTTTTTATAGCAATGCTGATAGTGCCCAGGCCACAGCAATGCATGGGGAAAACAATGAGAAGGTAGCGCTCTTTGGCAATGAGACACAGGAAGGCAATTTTGGCATAGAAATTCGTGGTGAACAGAAAGCCAACCACTATACAGGCCTCCTTCCCTAACACCCATATGTGACCAAGGTAGGTATAGTGAATCCAGAATGGAATTGTGAAAATCTGAAGGAGGTTGGCAGCCACCATGTTCATCATGTAGATGCTGAGGACATTCTTCATCCTGACCTGGAAAAAGAGAATCCAAGCAGCCAGGAAATTCAGGGTCAAACCAGCTGACACCACCAGAGAGAACACTGAGATGCGAATGGTCTTGGAAATCTCAAAATCCACAGAACAGTTATATGCAATTATGCCATTCATCTTTAAAACAATAATTTTTGCATGTGTCTCAGAAGGAATTAACATCTCTCTCTCTCCCTCTTCCCTGGATTTAAAACAAATATATTAGTCACCCTCCTCAAAAAGCAGATGCTTCACTTGATGTTCATTCTCCATGGGGAAATCTTCATTTAAGAAAATACAAGTCTGTTAGGAAAGAAGGAAAAGAATAATAATAGCTTACATTTCTAGAATAGTTTAAGGTTTTCCTCTTAACAATCTTGTGAAAAAGATAGACTATATATTGCTACTCCTTTTTTATATATCTGAGGAGACTGAGGTAAGTTGAACAACTTGCCCAAGGTTACACAGCTAGCTGTTGGGGTTGAATCTTCTGAATCTTAAGCTCAGGCATACTGAGTCCAAGGTCTATGCTCTTCCTTCTATACTCATACTGCTTTGGTTTTTATTCAACAAATTTTTATTAATTAGCTGTTACATGTCGAATATTTTATATATAGACACATACATAATCACATGTATAGACACATATGCACTCATAGGTGTGCATGTATATACATTGTATATATTGTGATGATGATGATGATGTTTGTCCTTCATTCTCAAAGAGGATCATGACATCAGGGAGGTGATGCCATGACAAGCACATGAATTGGATTTGAGTGAGGGGGATGCTGTGCTAAGTCCCCAGACTCACTTTCTCCTCTAGAGCCATCTGGGTCCAGTGGCCAGATATGACTCAGGATGACTGGAGATAGTCCTGAATGTGAGGCAATGAAGGTTAAGTGACTTGCCCAAGCACAGCTAGTAAGTATCAATTTGAACACAGGTCTTTCTGACTCCTGGGTTAGTATACTATCCACTGTACCACCTAGCTCCTGTGAATGTATATTCATGTATACATACATATATGTTAATGTGTACATGTGGATAGAGTCCTGGAGTCAGGAAGATTCATCTTTCTAAATTCAGCTCTGGCCCCAGACACTTACAAGTTGTGCAAGTTGCCTAGCCCTGTTAGCCTCAGATTCCTCTTCTGTAAAATGAGTTGGAAAAGGAAATGGCAAAGCATTCCAGTATCTCTGCTAAGAAAACCTCAAATGAAGTCACAAAGAGTTGGACACAACTAAAACAATTTAACCACACAACAATATATATATTCACATATGTTGCAATTTAGCTGGCAAAGTTCTATATATATATCGTTGACCAGTACTTAGCACAGTTTAAGCATATTTTCTGTAAGGTAGGATAGATATTATTAACTTTATTTAATAGAGAAGTAGACATTGTGGCTTAGAGAATAGAGAATCAGTCTCTAGAATTATTAAGACCTGAGTTCACTTCCCATCTCTTGTACAAACTGGCTCTGACCCTGGGCAAGTCACTCTCAGTGTCCCAGGCTGTTCTTTCAGGGACCAAAGAAGTCACAGATCTATCACAACAATGACAACAGCAAACAACAAAAGCCAGTTGAGAAATCTGAGGTTCCAAGACATTAAGTTATTCACCTAACATCACACAGTTTATAAATAGCAGAAATCAAACTTCAGTGTGCCTATTTCCATCACATTAGGCAAGTTCAACTACTTGGAATAATTTGAAAATTAATTTAAATTTCTTAGATAAGGAAAGCAGCCTCCTAAGATTTCTGGTCCTATGTTAATATTCTCTTCTAAAGTTTTTTTAACTCAAGTCATGTTTCTTAAGTCATATCAGAGTTGCTGTGTTCAAGAGTGGAGTTGGTATAGTCATGGTTTTTTATCCTAACTCTGATTCTTATCAACATATAACCATAAGCAAATCATTTCATTCCAGTTTTCCCAACTGTAAAACAGGGACAATAGGATTTAGAGTTAAGGGGACTTTAGTGGTAGTCTAATACAGCCTTCTGAACTCACAGATGTAGACATTGAAGCTTGAGACATAATTTAATTTGTCAAAGATGAAATAGGTCAGGGGCAGCTAGGTGGTGCAGTAGATAGAGCAACTGGCCTTGGAGTGAGGAGTACCTGAGTTCAAATCTGACCTCAGACACGGAGTGAGGAGTACCTGAGTTCAAATCTGACCCCAGACACTTAATAATTGCCTAGCTGTGTGGCCTTGGGAAAGCCACTTAACCCCATTTGCCTTGCAAAAACTTAAAAAAAAAAGATGAAATAGGTCTCATACCATTCACATGCTTTCCCCCACTATCTCTTCCTTCTTCCCTGTCTCACATGAAGAGAGGGCCCTTCTGGCCGACCTATTCCATTCCACCCTCCGGGATATTGTCCACTTTATCATTCTCACTTTATCCTTAATCTTTAATCTCTACCTATCAACTTCTTCCTTATTGTCTACAAACATTTCTCATCATCCTTTAAAAATCTTGACTTGAACCTATCATTCCCCTCTAGTCTTCATCTTGTGTCTCTCCTCCCCTTCATGGCTAAACTCCTTCAGAAAGTCTTCTTTCAAAAAAACTCTTTCTTCTCATTCTCTTCTAAGCTCTAAGCTCTCTGCAAGCCTAGGGTGTCATCCTCGATTCCTCATTCTCATCCCAATTTGTTGCCAAGTTCTGTCATTCTTTTACCTTCACAACATCTTTCCTACCCATCATGCCTAGAACATTACAATAGTCTGTTATTTGGTCTCTCTTCTTTTCCCACTCTAGTTCATCTTCCACTCAGCTGCCAAAATGATTTTACTAAAGTACAGTTGTGACCATGTCCATTCTCCTACTTAATAAATTTTAGTGGCTCCCTCTTATCTGTAGCTAGGTGGTACAAAGGGCTTGGAATCAATTATGAGTTCAAATCCTGTCCCAGATCCCTATTAGCTATATGACCCTAGGCAAGTTGCATCATTCTGTTTGCCTCATATCCTCGTTTATAAAATGAGCTAAAGAAGGAAATGGCAAATCACTCCAGTATCTCTATCAAGAAAACTCCAAAAGGGGGTCATAAAGAGTCATGTATGACAATTGGAAACTGAAAAAAAAACCAAATTAGTTCTCGTATTAAATATAATTCCTTTGGTTTTCAAAACCTTTCAAAAGATTGTCCCTTCTTACCTTTCCAGTCTTCTTAGACTCTATTCCTTTCTGCATACTCTGTGATACAACTATATGGGCCCACTTTCTGTTCCTTAATTCCATTTTCCAGTTCCTTTCTATAGGCTTTTGTATTAGTTTTTTCTGTGGCTACCATCTTTGCCTGAAATGGTCTCTTTCATTATCTCTACCTCCTGGTTTCCCTGACTTCCTTCTAGGTTCAGTTCATAAGACCTTTCCTGATGTGTTCCTTTTACTCTTCCTTCCCCCACTCCTCTCTGAAAGAAAGAATTCTGTTATTGCTTGTCTTATATATCCTCAGCACTTATCACAATATCTGCCACATAAGTGCTTAAAAATGCATGTAAGGGAGCAGTTAGGTGGTGCAGTGGATAGTACACCAGCCCTGGAATCAGGAGGAACTGAGTTCAAATGTGACCTCAGACACTTAATAATTACCTAGCTGTGTGACCTTGGACAAGTCACTTAACCCCATTGCCTTGCAAAAAAAAAAAAGCATGTAAACCAATTGGTGTCATAGCTACTAAGTGACAGAGATGATTTAGAATTAGAATTAAGTATTCTTTCCACTGTACTACAAGCTCTCAAGTTGTCCTATGTTTCCACAGGGTTATTATAAGGAAAGTACCTGTAAGCTCCAAAGAGATACATTAACTTTAGTAGTGAATTTAGGCAATTCAAATGGAATTTTGCCTTCAGATACATCTGCCAAATATGCTACTGGGATAATAACAGAATCTCCAAGTCTCAAAATCAGGGTCAACCTGAATCATAAATTTGCTGTCTGGAGAAATATTTTGGGGCACCAGGAAGGGTACTCCAAGAATCTTTGTCATGCTGCCTAAGATTCTTAAATGATTCCTTACTGCTTTGGGGGAAGGTATTTAATAATGATGATAATAATGACAATAATATATAATTGTCATGGTTCAGTCATGATTTTAATAATGTTGATAATAGTGACAAAAGCATATCATTGTCATTATTCAGACATTTCAGTCACATCCACCTCTTTGCGACCCATTTGGGGTTGTTCTGGCAGAAATACTGGAGTGATTTGTCATTTCCTGAGAGAGACAGAGACAGAGACAGAGAGAGAGAGAGAGAGAGAGAGAGAGAGAGAGAGAGAGAGAGAGAGAGAGAGAGAGAGAGAGGAAGGAGGAAGGGAGGAAGGGAGGAAAAGAGTGAGGAAGAAAGTAGGGTAGGAAGGAGGAATTGGCCCACAAGACAATGACAATGGCTTCCCCCAGCCCTTCTCTATTATAATGTGACCCATCTAAGGACAAGGAATATGTCTATCAGTATCAATAACAAATATTTCTTAAGCACCTTTTTGGGCAAATAGTAAATAATTGTGTTAGTCATTGGGGATACAACAAGGTTCCTGCCCTCTAAAGCACAGTCTGTATATATATATGTACATATATATATGTATATATATGTATATATATATATATATTCCAAAACACACTTTAATAATAATATCTGATATTTATAAAGTACTTTGCAATTATAAAGATCTTCATACATAGTATTTCTTTTGATCTTCTTAACAATCCTAGGTGATAGATCTGTTGTTGTTCAATTGTGTCCAACTCTTTGTGATCAAAGATCATCCTGTCATTGAAAGTTTCTTGGCAAATGTACTTGGCCATGTACTTTTCCATTGGATTAAGGCAAACATGGTTAAGTAACTGGACCAGCTTCTCATTATCTGAGGTCACATTTGAACTCAGGTCTTCATGACTCAAGGCCCAGTGCTCTATCCACTTCATCACAGCCGCCCAGAAAGTAAGGGCAGAGAGCAAAACCCAATAGTTATCAGAGCAGTGCTACAAACCTGAAAGATGCTTAGACTAGCAGAACAATGAGGCAGTAATCAGCAGTCATTATAAGACAAGTAGATGCTATGCATTGAGTTTGCTGGAACCCAAATCAGCAAAGCCCCTCAAAACAACTTATTCAAGAGAAAAATCTTACAAGTGGGTCCTGTGAAAACAACTCTCAGATAAGATCCTGGGTCCTTTGGCATTAGGGTATTCCCCAGATGTGAGTCCCTTACATGTGATCACTCCATGTGTTCCTTTTCCTTACTGAAGGTGTGCAGAAACTGTGTCATAAATGTATGAGGTAATGTTGTATTACAAATCTTACTATGCTCTTTCACTGAATGCCTTTGTTTTGAATTTCTTGGATCTTCTGATGATTAAAGGAATCAGTTTGAATACAGATTATCTTGAACCTGGGACAGATTCTGGATTCCTACATGTGACTAACTTGTAAGGTTGTTTTTGTGATGGAGAGATGGGAAAAGATAAAGCAAAGTGGGAGAGAAAAGAAGATTGATGTAATTAATAATAGAAGAGAAAGGAAGGAAAGAAGGAAGGGAGGAAGGAAGAAGGGAAGGAGGATGGAGGAAAGGTAAGTCATCTTTCAGTGTATAATAGAAATGCTATGCTCTCAAAAAAATATTCAAATGGCCTGAATTAAACTATTTCAATACTGCACATTGACCATTCTGAAAGCAAACTAGAAATCAAGACGTATGCTTTCATAGGTTGGTAGAGACAATTTTCTATCTTCTCCCTAATATGTTAGATTTTTTTTTAATTGTTATAAAGAATTACAAATACATTGGAGAAGGGTGAGAAAAGAGGAACATTCTAATAAGAAATCCTCTTCCAGTTCAACTAAAATAAACAGAAGAATTAAAAATAAGAAGTCTTTAAATTACCCTGAACTTACTTCTTCCTTCTATAGGTAGTAAAGTTTTTATGCTTAATCTACCTTCTTATAACTCCCCTTAATTAATAAGTTTACTTGTTCATTTACTGAAAAACTGGATAAAGATACAGACATTATGCCTAATATTGTTTGTATGTCATAAATTTAACATGACTATATAAGCTCATCTTTTGGATTATACGAAATCTTCATTCAAATTGAAATTGATCTATATAAAATAGATAAGTCCACTTCATAAATTTATTGGTTTAACCTGGAGTCCATTGTTAATCAACTCTTAAGCTCTTCCAGTCAAACTCCTTGAGGTATGCATTTGATCTGTGCCTTTGTTAGAAATAATTACCACCTACATTCAGCTTATTTTGGTTAGGGAGTAAATTATTCTAAAGTTCAAAATTAACTGTCTTTTGCACATATAAATAAACTGGTCAGAGAACCTATCTCATGCAAGGAGTTTGGTAGGGTTAAAGCAAAAAACTAAAAATTTTTGACTTATATGTATACTCCCTTTTATTTCTTGTCTACATTTTATTTTTATTTTATTTTATTTTTTTGATCAACAGAGAAAGAAGAGAGATTGAAAAGTTGAACAGCTTGTGAGCAGGTGGGACCCTGGGGCATCACAGTAACATGACAAGGTGCTATCTATAATACTTTAAAAGCAGTAATTTAGGAATGGAGGCAAGGGGAAAGTGGATCTGGCCTGGCCACTCCTAAATGAGGGCCCCCATCCCCAGAAGTAGAAACACAATATGGTTACTCTGATATCTGAATTGGCATGGGGACTGGTATTTGAGGGTTGGAGAGGAAAGGGGTGGGAGGAAAAGAAGATACTTATTGGAGTTCCAGAGTTAGAAGATTCTAGGACTTAGAATTGAAAGGGACTTAAGAGATCAAAGTCCCCTCATTTTACAGATAAGGAAACAAAATCGAGAGGAGTAAAATGGTTTGCCGATAGACATATCCCTAATAAGCAAAAGAGCAGGTGGAAATACTCGAGAAAATGCCAACAATTATAGATGGGATATAACTAAAATAAAGACTATCTTTATGGAAGTCTTTCATTTCCTCATTGCTGCTTTTTTAAAGGGGCTAAATTTCTAGTCTAATTGATGTCCTGTAGGGGATACAAGTCTCTATTTACTCTGTTCTCACTCTATAAGCAAGTAGGGGGGAGTCCTTAGAATAAAATTATCCCTTTACTTGTGAATGTTGGCATTTTCTGACTTTCTTCAGATGAAAACTTATTTACTAAATTTATACATGGAGAAACATGGAGAAAAGTATCCAGAAGCCTATCTTTTAAGGCCAGAAGGTCCATCTTCCTTCAAGAGTAAAAGAAATTTCTATAAGAAACTGCTTTACTTCCTTAGATTTAATATCTCAGACTTAATAGCACACAACTCTTTTGCAGTTTAAATAGGCTTAGAAATGGATCTCTAAAGTCCTAGAAACCTAATTCAATTTTCTGTCTTCCCTCTAATATATAACAAAAGACAGAGATTGTTGCAAGGGGACTCAAGAAGAATAATGGGAAAGGGTGGGAAGAGAGGAGCAACAACCTGGAAAGAAATCTTCTTAGACTAAAGGACTCATCCCAGATATGTCATAGTTCTAAAGTTCTAAAATCAAATGAGTAATTCTTTGAGAAAGATAGAATTATGAATCATACTTACAGGACTAGTCCACTCCCAGAACTCTGAACTCTGTGTTTCTAAACCCTGCCATACTTCTTGCATGAGATAGGGTCCTCAGGGTAGCTTATTTATATGTTCAAAAGGTAGACAGTTTTGAACCTTAGAATAATTTCCTTCCGCACTGTACTAACCAAAATGTGGGTAGTGATTAAAGATGATGATGAAGCTAGTTATTATTTCTTACAAAGGCATTGGTCAAATGCATACCTCAAGGAGTTTGAGGTGAAAAGACTGGGAAGAAGGACTTAAGAGCTGATTAAACTAAAGATCCAGGTCAAACCAATAAACAACAAAAAAAATTAACCTTCATGTTCTCTTTTATTTCCTGCTTCTGCCTTATTTTTTATTTATTTAACTTTTTGAACAAAGTAGATGGAAAGGAGACTGAAATCTTACCCAATTTTTAATATTAATAAATAATCATCTGTTCTTTATAAAGGCTATGCTTGCTACAATAGTACCATTTCCAGTTTCCTTTTTTGTTATGATGGGAGACTTAACAGTTGTGATGAGAGACTAAAGCTGCTTTGAGGAATTTCAACTATTCAGACATCTGCTAGAGGTCTCTCCTTGCTAAACACAATAACAGCTGACAAATTTTTGACTTGTTGACTGATAATTTCATCTTTCTTACTATTCTGGGTCTGATTGTGGCCAATGAAGGGAACAATAGGTAAATTGGAAATGACCAAAATGTTAGAAGGTTGTGATCACAACACCTAAGAGTTTGTGAAAAGTAAGAAGGAAAGTGAAACCTTTGACTTTTAGGGCACTCACATTTCAAAGACTTCAGAGATAGTCTACCTAATCATCCCAAAAGCTGAGAGTCTAAAAAGGGATTGAGGAAAAAGAGGTTCTCAAAGACAAAATTCTAGGGACACAGTTGCAATTGTTTCCCATGAAAATAAAAAGAAGAAAAATGTCTAAGGAGAACAAAGTGACTGAATAGAGAAATTATAATATAGTGGAATGAGTAACAATTCTAGAGTCAGATTTTAGAAAAACATATAAGAAATAGAAAGGGAAAGGAACTGAAAATGAATGCAAAAGAGTGGCATGGTCTCCTTAAAAGAAGAAAGCTAGAGGTTGACAGAAGCTAAGCTTTGAAATATAATGCAAAGGTATTTGCGTCTTTTAACTATACTGGGTGTCCTAATATCTAAAAACTGCACTAAGCTTTCAGAATCCTTTGTATGGGGAAAAAAATTTGAAGAAAAAGGAAAGGTTAGAAATAAATATAATATAGTCACTAAGAGCCCTGGAACCCAGGCAGTAAATTGTTGTTAGGTCATGTTTGACTCTGTGTGACCTTTTTGGAGTTTTGTCAACAGAGCTACTACAAGAGTTTTCCATTTCCTTCTCCAGCTCATTTGACAGATGAGGAAACTGAGGCAAACAGGGTTAAGTGACTGGTCCAGGGTCACTCATCTAATATGTGTCTAAGGCTGAATTGACTCCAAGTCCAACACTCTATGCACTATGGTGCCACCTAGCTGACCATGTAGGAAGATTGATATTTACTAACTAAGGTGGGCAAATTATTTTTCCTCTGTGACTTGGATTCTTCATTTATAAATTTGTATATAATGAGGAGGGACATTAAAGCATGAGACAGATAGATGACATCGTGAAATAATGAACATGAACTTGGACAAACTTCAAGAAATAGTGGAAGAGAGAAGGGCCTGGCATGCTGTGGGGTCAGTGGGGTCATGTAGAATTGGCCATGAGGGGACAATTGAACAATGACAAAAACAATAATAAAACCTGTAAAACTCAGAGTTGTTGTAAGGATTACATGTGGTAATATAGATACATTACTTTGCAAACATAGTAGCACTACATATAGTCAGCTATTATTACTAAAATTATTCTTGACATAGATAGGAAGATGATATTCTTGACATAGGAAGATTCTTTATCAAGGAGGATAATTTTTAAAATATAGAGCATGAAAGCCTGAAGGAGCTTCATCATCTTCCAGATTCTTCATTTCATAAATGAGGACAATATGGTCAGAGGGATAAAGTGTCTTGCCCAAGGGTCACGTAGCACATTAGCAGCAAAACCAGGGCTAGAACCCAGGCCTCTTGACTCTAGGCCAGCGCTTCTTTATATTGCATTTCACATTAAAAGTGGAAAGTATAAACAAAAGTGATTTTCCTGGAATTGAAATCCAAGATAAGTGAGGAAAGCACCTTGTTCAGCTGTGTCCAACTTTTTGTATCCCCATTTTGAGTTTTCTTGGCAAAGATTCTGGAGCACTCTAATACGGAAAATTTTTTACACAATTGCACATATATAACCTATATCTGATTACTTACCATCTCAGGGAAAGGGGAGGGGGGGGGAATAGAATTTGGACCTCAAAAGTTTAAAGGAAAATGTTAAAAAATTGGAGAAAAAAGATAATGGAGTATTTTGACACTTTTTCTCCAGTTCATTTTACAGGCAAAGAAACTGAAGCAAACAGGGTGAAAAGTAACTTGATGTGGGTCACTGCTAAGTGTCTATTAAGTATATGAGATCAGATTTGAATTCAGAAAATGGAGTTTTCTTTCCTCTGGACCCAGTACTTTTCCACTGCACCACCTACAAAATACATATTGTGGGTAAATTAGAGATAACCTTGGAGGAAAGACACTAGAAATGATGGTGGTGGATTGGGGAAAAAACTCTAGCAGAAGGAGGAATTTGAACTGTATTGTGAGCCAAGGATACAAAACAAAGCAGAGATGAGAATGGAGAGCGTTCCCTATATAAGAGAAAGTCAGTGAAATGGTATAATCAGAGAATAGTAAAAAAAAATAGCAAAAAAGTCAGAGTCCAGGGTCATAGAATACATAAAAGGGAATAGAACCTCAAACTGAAAACATAGGAAGGAGTCATCTGATAAAGTAAAATAGAAGATTTTATATTTGATCCTAAAGCAATGGAGAGCTATTCAAGTTTATTGAGCAGGGGAATGACAATGTGATCTCTGCTCTCTCTAGAGTAGATCACTTTGGTAGTTAAATAAAAACTGGACTAGAGTGGTTAGAGACTTGAGATAAAGAAACCAACCAGTCGGCTTTTGCAATAATCTATGCATGAGGTGATGAGGGTTTTTATCTGAGTGATAGATAAATAAAGAGAGAGGGGTCAAAAATGAGAAATGTTGTTAAAGCATAAATGACAGGACTGGGTAACAAATTTGATATGGGAGATAAAAGTGAAAGGCTGGTACCCAGGCTGTTAACCCTCAAGTGTAATAGGGAAGTTGGTAAGAAGGGCAAGTTTGTCAGACAAAATAAAATACCCAGGAGTCTAACTGCCAAGGGAGATTCAAAAACATTTTGAAAACAATTACAAAACACTTCTCACACAAATAAAATCAGATTTAAATACCTGAACAAACATCAACTGTTCATGGATAGGTCAAGTTAATATAATAAAAATGACAGTTCTACCAAAACTAAACTACTTGTTTAGTGCCCTGTCAATCAAAATTCCAAAAACATTACTTTAATGAGTTAGAAAAAGTTGTAAGTAAATTTATATGGAGAAACAAAAAATCAAGAATTTCAAGGGATTCAATGAAAAAAGTGCAAAAGTAAGTGGCTTAGCCTTACCAGATCTAAAATTATATTACAAAGCATCAGTCATCAAAACTGTCTGGTATTGCCTAAGAAATAGTCATGGATCAGTGGAATAGACTAGGTGCAACAGCAGGAAATGATTATAGTAATCTGCTATCTGATAAACTCAGAGAGTCCAGCTATTGGGATAAAAACTCTCTCTTCAATAAAAACTGTGGGGAAAATTGGAAGTTAGTATGGCAGAAACTTGGATCAGCCCAACACCTCACACCCTATATATATACCAAAATAAAATCCAAATGATATAGGATTTAAACATAAAAAACAATATTATAAGCAAACTAGGAGTTCAAGGAATAGATTACCTGTCAGATCTATGGAAAGGGAAGCAGTTTATGACCAAGGAAGAGATGGAGAACATCATTAAAAACAAAGTAAATAATTTTGATTACATTAAATTAAAAAGCTTTTGCACAGACAAAACCAATGTAATCAAGAAAAAAATGTAGTAAATTAGGAAACAGTTTTTCGCAGCTAGTATTTCTGACAAAGGACTCATTTCTAAAACATACAGAGAACTGAGTCAAATTTTCAAAAAACAAGTCATTCCCCAATTGACAAATGGTCAAAGGATATGCAAAGGCAATTTACAGCTGAGGAAATCAAAGCAATCCATAGTCATATGAAAAATTGCTCCAAATCATTACTTATTAAAGAAATGAAAATTAAAGATCTCTGAGATACCACCTCACACCTCTCAGGCTGGCCAATGTGACCAGAAATGACAATGATCAATGTTGAAAGGGATGTGGGAAATCTGGAACACTAATTTATTGTTGGTGGAGCTGTGAACTCATCCAACCTTTGTGCAGAGCAATTTGGAATTGAGCCCAAAGGGCAACAAAAATGTGCATACCCTTTGATCCAGCAATACCACTACTGTTTATACCCTGAAGAGATGATGAAAAAGGGTAAAAACATCACTTGTACAAAAATAATTATAGCAGCCCTGTTTGTGGTGGCAAAGAATTGGAAATCAAGTAAATGTCCTTCAGTTGGGGAATGGCTTAACAAATTGTGGTATATGTGTGTCATGGAACTCTATTGTTCTATTAGAAACCAGGAGGGATGGGAATTCAGAAAAGCCTGGAGGGATTTGCATGAACTGATGCTGAGTGAGATGAGCAGAACCAGAAGAACATTGTACACTGTAACAGCAACATGGGGGCAATGATCAACCTTGATGGACTTGCTCGTTCCTTCAGTGCTACAACCAGGGACAATTTTGGGCTATCTGCAGTGGAGAATACCATCTGTATCCAGAGAAAGAATTATAGACTTTGAACAAAGACCAAAGACCATTACCTTTAATTTACAAAAAAAAAATATTATCTTATTATGTAATTTTACTATCTCATACTTTATTTTTCTTCCTTAAGGGTATGATTTGTCTGTCATCATATTCAACTAAGATTAATGTATACCATGGAAACAATGTAAAGACTAACAGAATGCCTTTTGTGGGGGGTGGAGGGAGAGAAGCAAGAATGGGGGGGGGGATTAAAACTCAAAATAAATAAAATCTTTTTTTAAAAAAAGAGTAAGTTTGGGACTGCTAGGTGGCACAGTGGATAGAGCACCAGCCCTGGAGTCAGGAGTACCTGAGCTCAAATCTGGCCTCAGACAATGAATAATTACCTAGCTGTGTGACTTTGGGTAAGCCACTTAACCCCACTGCCTTGCAAAAAAAAAAAAAAAAAGTTAAGTTTACAGGGAGAGACTTCTGTTTTGGACACAATGAATTTAAGATGTCTATGTCTATGGCATCTCCCATTTGAAATATTCAAAAAGCAGCTGGTGATGTGAAACTAGAACTCAAGAGAGGGCTTAGGGTTAGATATATAGATGTGAGAATCATCTGCATAGAGATAATAATTAAACTCACGAGAACAGAAGAAATGTCATGGCTTAGAGGTAAAAGAAAAGAAGGCTATAAATGAGTCCTTGGTAGATTCCCATGATTCATGGATATGATCTTTTCTCTAGTTGTGCAAGCCTCAAGACAGAGCAAATAACATAAGTTTCAATATTGGACTAAAATGGAACATGTATAGGTTAGAGACAGATTTACAAAGAAAAAAAAATGTGAAGTAAGGTGGGTTAACCATACCAAATCTCAAAATGTATTAAAAAGTTATAATTTTCAAAACAGATTGGTACTGATTAAGAAATAGAGTAGTAGGGGCAGCTAGGTGGTGTAGTGGATAAAGCACCGGCCTTGGAGTCAGGAGTACCTGGGTTCAAATCCGGTCTCAGACACTTAATAATTACCTAGCTGTGTGGCCTTGGGCAAGCCACTTAGCCCCATATGCCTTGCAAAAATCCTTAAAAAAAAGAAAAGAAAGAAAGAAATAGAGTAGTAGGGGCAGCTAGGTGGCACAGTGGATAGAGCACTGGCCCTGGAGTCAGGAGTACCTGGGTTCAAATCCGGTCTCAGACACTTAATAATTACCTAGCTGTGTGGCCTTGGGCAAGCCACTTAACCCCGTTTGCCTTAGTAAATGACCATGGTAATCTATTACTTGATAAATCCAAAGATCCAAGTTTTTAGATCAAAAACATTATTTGACAAAAACAGTGGGAAAACTAGAAAACTGTATGGCAAAAACTAGAGTTAAACCAACATCTCATATCATATAACAAGATGAAGTCAAAATGGGTGCATGATTTACACACAAAGGGTGATGCTACAAGCAAATTAGGAGAGGATGGAATAGATTATCTGTCAGATCTATGGATAAAGAAAGTATTTTGTATGAAACAAAATATAGAGAGCATTACAAACTGTAAAATACGTAACTTTAATCATATAAAATTAAAAATTTTTTTCCTTTTGCACAAGCTGGATGCTTTTAAGAAGGCCTAGAAAGACTTGAACTGATGCAAAGTGAAGTGAGTAAAACAAGAATGTTGTATATAATTTCTTCTAGGTATCTTCTGTGCATTAGAAAAATTAGGTGCCTCAATGAACCCTCCATTAATTTTTTTTCTTTTTTTGCTACCCTATTGCTTTATTCCATCTCTCTCTCTCACACACCAAATGGAAGTCTAGCAAAAGACATTCCTACAATAGCCACATCTAAAAATATTTCTCTTATTTTGTGTCTTGGGACCATTATCCTCTATCTGGAAGTAGTTAGTATACTTCACTATTAGCACTCTGCAATCATGGTTGGTCATTGCACTGATTAAAGTTTATAAATCTTTCAAAGTTGTTTGATGATGTTTATTGTATAAATTGTTGTTAGCTTTTTATGAGTTCATACAAGTATTTCCCAGTTTTTTTGAAACTATCCATTGTATTAATTCTTATATCCTATCACATTTACTTAACCATTTCCAATTGATGCATACCTACTTTTTTCAGTTCTTTACTATAACAAAAAGTGATTTAAATTTTTTTTTAGTTTTTTTTTTTTTGCAAGGCAAACAGAGTTAAGTGGCTTGCCCAAGGCCACACAGCTAGGTAATTATTAAGTGTCTGAGATCGGATTTGAACCCAGGTACTCCTGACTCCGGGGCCGGTGCTTTATCCACTACACCACCTAGCCACCCCTAAATATTTTTAACATATGAGATCTTTTCCTCTTTCTTTGATTTTTTTTGGGGGGGGGTTATAAACTTTGGCAGATGATATTGTTGAGTCAAAGTATATGCACAGTTTAGTGATGTCAGGGCATGGTTACAAATTGCTTTCCAGACTGACTAATTCATTGTTCCCAGCATGTACCAATGTGTGAGCTGCCACAATTTACTATTTTCCCTTTTTTGTCATTTTGCGAGTCTGATAGGTATGAGTAGAACCTGTGCCATTTTACTATGTGTTTCTTGAACTTTTTGTGATTTGGAGCATTTATTCAATGCTCCTTAATAATTTGTATATCTTCCTTTGAAAACTGTCTGTTTATATCCCAATAGATGTTCTTCAAGAGTTGATATAACATAAAATCTATAAAATCCAAAATTATCTGCCTAAAAATTTTAGTCAACCTTCTTTTGATAAGTCTCACTGAAAATAGTTAAACTGACTCTCCACTGACAGAGTCATGCTGCTTCCAAATAAATACCTTCCTTCTTTCCTACCCACAAAGCAATTTCTTAGAACAAAGAATAAAAAGAGAGACAAAAGAAACCAAACAATAAATAAGCTAGACCAGTATATGCAAGTTTCCCCAATGGTGCAAAGAAGGGAGAGAAAATCCCCTAGACTTTACATACCTTTGTCATAGCCTCAAGAACTTAGGTCACTTCCAAGTCACTAAGAGGCATTTTAGTAGCCTTTAGCAGAAGGTATAGATAATATAGTGTTTATTTGGGTACTATACTACTATTATCTAATTTGTCTGGGATCTCCTTTAGCTGAACCAGAAAGCTCTAGTCACTGGATATTTAATAATCAATTAGTTTATTAATAAACCATTTACTGAATTTTATTACTACTAGGTGCTCAGACACATAAGGATATAGAAGATGTGATCCTTGTTCTAAGGAAGATAACAATATAGTTAAGATTGGCAAGGCAATACTAACATATGAGAAAACAAATTTGTTGGCCATTCAGTGATAGTGTTGATTAGTTTTATAACTGGGTTTTGGGCATTCTCAAACCTAAGATTGAGGAGAATATGGGAAAAGTCAAGATTTTACTTCTAGAAGAAGACAACTTTTGATCCACCACAATCTAGGTAGGAGCAGCCTCTTTCTATTAGCTATGGAGCTAGAACAGACTACATGTTGAATTTAACCAGACTGAGTAGTATTCAAGGAATGAAGGTCCTATTCACTCAGAGTTTAGACAACAGCCCCTGGTTGCCTTTATGGTCCTGTGACCCTGAGAATTGATTTTGGCATTTGAATATTTTTGCCTTTCCTTTTTAGTTCTAGATGCAACTAGAGAATCCCTAGACTTATACACATAAACCATGATAATCCTGGGGACGGATTATTAGATAGTTTCCTCCACTAAAAGAAGCTAGGGTATCAGGATACAAGACCAAGGGACTCTAGACTTGGAACTTGGTGCAACCATGCTATATAGCAATTAGGTTAAGATGTGAAACTAATCCCCTATCCCTGAAACTGAGAGAACTATACTTCACCCCATGGGGGAAGGGGCAATGTTATGTATATTGTTTTTGCTATATTTTTGATGTAATATATTTCTTTGGCAAAGTTCATCTGACTATTAAGCAGTTAAAAGAAACCAGGGTACAGAGGACATCCAAAATTGGTGAAATACTATCAATCAGAGCTTGTGCCAATGGTGGAGACTAAACAATCTCTCCAATAAGCTTAAAGGGTACCTGGGCAAGGGGTGAAATATAACATATCTGGCTCTCAGGTAGTGGGAACCACTGTTACACTTTGACTGCTATAAAATTTTCATTGAAATTCTCTTAATAAAACTCTTTTCTAGGGAGCCAAGATGGCAACAAGAGTGGATCATGTCCTAGGCGCTCTCTCATAAAACTCATAAGCTAAGGCCTCTAACTAAATTTTCGAGAGACAGAACCCACAGAGGGACCCAGTAAGGCAGTTCTCCTACTCAAGGTAACCTGGAAAAGAGCAGAAAGGCTCTGCCCCCCGGGGTCGAAGGGGCAGCCCACCACAGCAAAAGAACTTAAGCATCCCAGAGGCAGCCCCAGGGTGCTGGGAGCCTGGGCTCACAGCAACAGGGGAGTTTTCTGAGCTACGTCCTTGGGAGCACCGGGCACAAATTGGGGGAACAGGGTGGGGGACACCTCTGCCAGAGGAGCACATGAAGTCCAGCCCTCAGGGCACACAGAGATCAACATGGCCAGCACAGCCAAGTTCCAGGAACAGAAGGAGGCAGAGCCGGTAAGCAGGAGCCCCCAAGGCATGAGCCCATTGAACCTAGGAAGGGGACTGAAGAAAGACTGCAGAGCTCTGCCCCTGGAACAGGACTCTGAGGTTCTGACCACATTCAGATCCTGAACACAGTCTAGACCCCCCATAGAACAGCAGGGCCCCCCCACCTCAGCCCCATGGCAGAGGGGGGTGCATATGGTCATTCACAGATCAGGAGAGAGAGAACAGAGCCTCACACACTGAGATCCTTGTAGGAGTGTCCCAAAAGCTCAGGAAGCACCCCAAAAACAGGCTTAAGCTGAGAAATGAGCAAGCAGAGAAAAAAGAGGAACACCATTGAGAAATACATTATCTATGAACCCAAGAAGGATCAATATACTCTGTGTGAAGATGAGGAAGCACAAGCTGCTGCATCTAAAGACTCCAAGAAAAATAGAAATTGGTCTGAGGCCATGACAGAGCTCAAAAAAGACTTTGAAAATCAAATGAGGGAGTTAGAAGGAAAAACTAGGAAAAGAAATGAGAGAGATGCAGGAAAAAACATGAAAAAAATGCTGAAGAAAATAGCATGCTAAAAACCAACTTAGGTCAAATGGATAAAACAGTTCAAAAAGTTATTGAGGAGAAGAATGCTTTAAAAAGCAAAATTGGTCAGATGGAAAAAGAGATAAGAAAACTCTCTGAGGAGAACAAATCCTTCAGACAAAGAATAGAACTCAGGGAGATTGATGAATTTACAAGAAATCAGGACTCATTACTTCAAAGCCAAAAAAATGAAAAATTAGAAGAAAATGTGAAACATCTCATTGAAAAAAACAACTGATATGGAAAACAGATTTAGGAAAGATAATTTAAAAATTATTGGAATACCTGAAAGTCATGATCAGGAAAAGAGCCTTGACATCATTGTCAAAGAATTACTACAGGAAAATTGCCCTGATATCCTAGAAGCAGAGGGCAAAATAGAAATGGAGAGAATCCACTGATCCCCCCCAAGAAAGAGATCCCAAAAAACCAACCCCTAGGAATATTATAGCCAAGTTCCAGAACTCCCAAGTCAAAGAGAAAATATTACAAGCAGCCAGAAGGACATAGTTCAAATATCGTGAAGCTGTAGTCAGGATCACACAGGACTTAGCAGCAACTACATTAAAAGCTCGTAGGGCTTGGAATATAATATACCAGAAGGCAAAAGAGATTAGAATGCAACCAAGAATCAACTACCCAGCAAAAATGAATGTCCTCTTCCAGGGAAAAAGACAGACTTTCAATGAACCAGGGGAATTACAAATGTTCCTATTGGAATGGCCAGAGCTGAACAGAAGATTTAATCTTCAAATACAGGACTCAGGTGAAGCATAGAAAGTGGAGAAGGGGAAACTATGAGGGACTTAATGACGAACTGCATGTATTCCTGCATAGAAAAATGACACTGCTAATACTCATATGAACCTTCTTAGTAAATAGAGCAAGTAGAAGGAGCTTTTATAGATGAAGCACAGGAGAAAGCTGAATTTGAAGATAAAATGTGGTGTAAAAATGGAGTCAATAGGAAAAATGGAAAATGTAATGGAAGAAAGAAAAAGGAGGGGGGGAATAGGCCAAGATATCTCATATAATAAGATTTTTCTTTATTACAATGAGCTATTGCAATGATATGGAAGGGGGAAGGCAAGGGGGAATGAGGGAATCTTCGCTCTAATCAGAGGTGGCTAGGAGAGGAAACAGCATATATACTCAATGGAGTATAGGCATCTGGAGTAAGAAGGAGAGAAGGGAGACAGGGGGAAGGGGGGGATGTGAATGATGGAGGAGAGGATGGACCATGGGAGAGAGGGGTCAGATATAACAAATTTTCATTTTTACTTCTTGCAAGGGGCTAGGATTGGATGGCCTGTCCTGGACCATAGGGCCAGGTGGATGCTGGGCCTAAGAGGTGGTAGGGGGGCTCAAGGCCTCTTGGCCCCAGGGCCAGGGATCTGTCTGCTGTACCACTCAGCTACCCTACAGCAGAGTCAGAGTGAAAGGAGAGAGAAAATATAGTACATGGTAGTGGAGAAATAAGAAAGGAGGGAGTTGTGGTCAGCAATGGCAATGGTGGAAAAATATGGAAGTAACTTTTGCCATGGACTTATCATAAAGAATGTGACCCACCCACGACAGAGTTGTTGGTGTTGGAACAAAGACTGAAGCACATTTTATTATTACTATTATTATTATTATTATTATTATTATTATTATTATTATTTGGGGGGTACAGGGCAAATGGGGCTGGGTGGCCTGCCTGGGGCTGCATAGCAGGGTGATCGTTGGGTGTCTGAGGCCAGATTTGGACCCAGGTGCTCCTGGCTCAAGGGCCAATGCTCTGTCCGCCACCCAGCCACCCCTACTATTATTACTATTTTATTTTATTTTGGGTCTTTTTTTCTTTTTTTTTTCTTTTTTGGTTTTTGCAGGGCAGTGGGGTTGGGGTGGCTTGCATGTCACATGGCTGGGTGATTGTTGGGTGTATGAGTCCGGATGTGGGCTCGGGTGCTCGTGGCTCCAAGGCTGGTGCTCTGTCCATTGCGCCACCTGGCCATACCTACAATTATTACTATTATTTTTTAATTTTAATTTTTTTTCTCCCCTTTACTTTATCGCTCAAGTGAGTCTATATTTTTTGGAGGGAGGGGTATTCTGTTTACTCTTAAACAAGAATATTTTATTAATGTATAAAAAACATTATTTGTACAAAATGAGAATAAATATTAAATATCAAAAAATAAAAAAACAATAAAAAAATTTAAAAATTTAAAAAAATAAAAAGGTTGATCCTATGTAAAATAGTAAAGGCAACAAAGTTTGTGTTCTTTATGAGGGTTTCAATTCTGCTGCTTCTCTTCTTCCTATTCACCACCCACTCAATTCAACCACCTATTGTCTTCTGTATCTCTCTCTCCTCCACTCATCATTAAAATGTTCTCTCACATTCTCCAGTCACATAAATAGCATAAATAATCATAACAGTTTAACATGCTTCTCCTCCCACTCGTCTTGTTTTCATTTTAATGAGGACTCAACTCTAAAATTTAAGGAATTCACTTCTAATTTGAACTTTTAGCCCTGGATGTAGAAGGGACTTTTCCCTTTAGCAGATTTTTGTTTACTTTTTAGCAAATTGGACTAGATCTCTTGACACTCATTTTTCTGCTTTTAAGAAGAGAAAAATATTAGGTGCCAAGATGTCCAATAACTTTAACTTCCCAGGTTTCAGGATGGCAGGGGGAAGCTCATACCAGAAAGAATATTCATTGATTAAGGTAAACTATTCATTTTGATAATTAATACTTCTAGAGACAAAAAAGTTGTAAGTCTTAAATACATTAACACACTAAAAACATTACCCGTTCTCTGCTAAGAGTTGGAAAGATGGTATTTTTTTTCTTAAGATTATTTTATTTTGAGGAAGCTAGGTGGCACGGTAGATAGAGGATCAGCCCTGGAGTCAGGAAGACCTGGGTTCAAATCTCATCTCAGACACTTAATAATTAACTAGCTGCTTGACCTTGGGAAAATCATTTAGCCCATTGCTTATAAAAATATAAAAAAAAATTAATTTTTTCCCAATTACTTTCATTTTTGTAAGATTTTCAGTTCCAAATTTTTCTCCTCCCCTTTTGTCCTTCCCTCCTCCCCTTCCTTCTTTCTTCCCCTTCCCCAAAACAGCTAGTGATCTGATACAGGTTATACACTTACATTCAGGTCAAACATATTTCTTTATATGGGGCAGTTAGGTGGCACTGTGAATAGAGAACTGGCCCTGGAGTGAGGACCTAAGTTCAAATCTGGTCTCAGACACATATAATTGCCTAGCTGTGTGACCTTGCACAAGTCACTTAACCCCACTGCCTTGTAAAAGAAAAAAAAAGCATTTCCTTGTCATGTTGTGAAAGAACCAGAACAAAAGAGAAAAACCACAAGAAAGAAAAAACAAATTTTAAAAAGTGATAATAGTATATTTCGTTATTCAATTCAGACTCCATAGTACTTTCTCTGGATGTGGATCACATTTTCTATCACAATCTTTTGGAATTGTCAACAGTTGCATTTTAACTATATTTCATGAATTCAAGAAATTCGTTTCATCATTTCTCCCCATTTTCTAGATGAGAGATGAGAAAAGTATGCCTCCAAAAGGTTAATGACTTCTTTAAAGGTCATAGTTAATGGCAGAGCTAAGGTCAGAACTCAGGATTCCTAACTTTTTTTTCAATGTTATTTCTATGACGTTATGAACTGGACTGGTTATTTCTTAATTCAAATATTTAGAATTCTATATGTAAGGAGTCTCTTTGGATATCTACCATAGTCCCAAAGTACTTTAGGGTAGGAACATATTAAAATACATCTACCATCATACATCAGTACAAGACAGTCACAGGTTCCTTTGTTGCAGAGAGGTCCTCCTAAAGGTAGAAGCATATTTGAGAGAAAGAAGGGAACTGAGAAAGGAATGTTGTCACAAGCTTTGACAGATTCTTTGCAGTCTAGGGAACTCAAACATGAGCCTGCAGAGCATAAACTTAATTCCAACCTAATTAGGTTGAAGATGAAGAGATAGTAACTGAGCAATATGAGACCAGAGGAGAAGAAAACAGTTTGAAGTGTTTGGTTGTTGGTGATCAGATAATTCATCCAATTCAATTAAAAAGGATTTCAAGTTATATCTGTCCATGTCTTGACTTGTGTGAATAACTTCTAATGACCTGTTCCTGTGTTATATTAAAAATAGGAAGCTTAAAACATTAAATAATAAACTTCCTAGTTGACTCTCCCACAGATAAAAGGTATTGAAGAAGGAGGAAATAGACTACAATCTAAAGGGCTATTTTGCTTGGGCATTGGAGATGGTAGTCTATGATACATGTCTAATAATTTTTTTTATTTTATCATGATATTACTCTTAAGAATTTAGAGTCAAAAGGTGTTGATTCAACCTGACCACACCATTTTATAATCTATGTAATGAGTAAGGCATGTAATGTTTCTGGGCCTCAGTTCTTCATCTATAAAAAGAGAGGTTTGGATTTAATGACTTCTAAGAAGCTTTATGTTTATGATTATATGACTATCTAATAAAATTATTCATTAATAATAACAAAGATAATAACCAACATTTATGTAGCACTCTAAGTCCCAAGTCTTCTTGACTCCAGGCCCAGGACTCTATCCCTTATATCACCAAATTGCTAGGTATAGTAGAGGATAGAATCCTGGGTCTGAAGTCAAAAAGACCTGAGTTCATATCTGGTCTTAGATACTTACTAGCTGTGTGACTCTAGGCAAGTTACTTTACTTCTACATAAAAAAAAAAAAAATGTTATACAAGTTGGTGGTAATCAAACAAAACTAATATTATGGAAAATTTTACCTGCTTAATAAGATTTGATGCTGCAATATTTGCTATATTATTATTTTCTTTCATTTACTTCTAACTAATCATTTGCTTCTTCCTTATTTCTGCTGACAGTCTAGGCATGAGGTAACCAATGCAAAGACATGAAGACAAGAGTTGAAGGGCTATAGTGAGGAACAGAGAGAGAAAGCCAGTTTTGTTGGAATGTAAAGTACAGGAAAAGAAAAGCAATGTGAAAGCTGGAAAGATAGATAAATAATGAAGGGTATTAAAAGTTAAACACAAGAAGTTTGAATTTTATCTTAATAGCAATTAGTAGATGTTAAAATTTAATGAATAAGAGAGTGATGTGGCCATGCTTAAACTCTAGGAAAATCACTTTGTCAGTTGAGTTGCATTTGGGTTGGATTGGGGGAGAGACCTGAAGCAAAAGGATCAATTGGTGAGGAGAGTTTGAAACGAAGGTGCTGACTGTGTAATTAAAGATAAGGAATTATATGTGAGAAATATTGTCAAGATCAAAATAGTAATATTTGGAAATTGATTAGATATATAGAGCAATGGAGAGTGACAAGTCAAGGATCATGACTATGTAACAGACCCAGGACTGTAGAAGAATAGCAGTAAACATAAACGTTATAAATAATGACATTTGTGGGTCAAAGAATATAATGAGTTCAGTTTCATATATGTTGCCCTAAAGATGTCTTTCAGTCATTCAGGATGAAAGGTTCAGCAATTAGCTGGTGATGAATGAAATTCAGAGGAAAGAATAAGACTACGTGCAAGTGTGTTTGATATACATATACACACACTCACATAAATATTCCTATTCTTTCCTCTGAGCTTCATTCATATACTATATTATTCATCATATACACATGCATACATATATATAAAACCTATGAGTTGTCTACATAAACAGATAGTTAAACTAAAGGGAGTTGCCAAGGGCACTAAAAAAAAGTATAGAAACAGGAGCCTGGAGGGTGTTAGGCAATATCAACAGTTAGGAGGAGTGATATCAATGAAAGAATGAAAAGAGACAAATAAGAAAGAAGAAATACAAGGAGAGAAAAGTGTCACAAAAATACAGAAAGGAGAGAAGGTGGACAATGGTGTCAGATTTAACAGGGAGATCAAAAAGAAAGAATTTTTTTTTAAAAAGAATATCAAATCTGTCAAATAAGAGATCATGAGTAACTTTCAAAAGAGAATTTTCCATTCAATGATTCAAGTCAGAAACCAGATTAAAAAGTGAATTGGGGTGGGGGGGCAGATAAGTGGTGCAGTGAGTAAAGCACCAGCCCTAGAGTCAGGAGTACCTGAGTTCAAATCCAGCCTCAGACACAATAATTACCTAACTGTGTGGCCTTGGGCAAGCCACTTAACCCCATTGCCTTGTAAAAATCTAAAAAACAAACAAAAAAAAGTGAATGAGGGAAGTAGAAGCAAGGAGTTCTAGAGAACAATAGAATGATAAGTTCATGGTATGGTAGGGTCTAGTGAAAGTTTTTTTAAGATGAGGAAGATCTGGGCATATCTGAAAGTAATAGAGAAGGAACCTGAAGATATGGAAGGGTCAAAGTTTCAAGAGAGACAAGACATGAGTAAAGGAGCAATCTAATGGAAAAGGTGGAAGGGGAAAAGATCAGGGGCACACATAGAGGTGTTTTCCTGGATAAGGGGAAGGGCCACCTCAATACCAGGAACTAGAGTGAAAGAGGCTGAAGGTGGCTGATGATGTCAAGAAGTTTTAAGAGAGAGAGAAAAAACAAGTCAGGTTGAATGACTTGAATATTCTCAGCGAAGTTAGAAGCGAGATCCTCAGCTGAGTCAGTGGAAGAAGTGAGATAAAAGGATTGCTTTTCTAGCTTTAGAGTCCATAGTTTGAATAATACAAATTTGCACCTAATCAAAACAGTTCCATGACTTCATCCCACTCCATCTGGGAACACCATGAACAGAAGCAACCTAAAAGTGATCCAAGACTGAAATATAGCAAGGTATGAGCATCAGTAGAATAATAGGAAAGCCATTGGATAGAAGCAGACTTGGAATTGACTTTATAACTATTATAGGGGCGTGATTGGAAGGGAAGGAAAGTGAAGTCAAAGAAAAGGTCATGGCCTAAGAATGTCCTGAACAATCGAGGGGCTGGAGGTTGTTATGAAGGTAAAGAATAGGTTTAGAAAGACTGAAGAAATGGAGAGATAGAATGATAGAGAAAGGGTTTAATCAAGAAAGTGGAACATGTGATAAAAGTGAACTCTAGAATGTAACTATCATGGTGTATAATTGAGGTAAAGTAGAGGAATAGGTCATGAGATTTTAGAAGACAGAGGAACTGGGAGGTTAGCAAGTTTGCAGACCATCAAAATGAATACTGAAGTCTTTTAGTATAAAAGAAAAAAATTGAGGAGGAAAGACATCGATTCAAATGTTGAACTCCTTAAGAAAGGAATTGGAATGATCCAAGGTCATAGTCATTATGCTTTATATATAATGAAAATTTTAAATAGAATTAAAATTAAAAGCAGAGAAGTTAGTGAGTGATAATTATCAGTGGAGTATCTAGAAGTGACACTGGGGTACAAGGAGGATTCTGACTACCATTTAATGTAGTTCTTTCTCTTTATCATAAAACTTAAGTAGGCAATATATTTTCTTATGAAATTTTATAACAAAATATATTCTTCCCCAATAAATTCCTCCTGTGACTAAATTATCTTTTCAATATAATTATTCATAATGTGATAGATTTTCAATTCCAGTTCCATTAATCACATTTTAACATCTAACATTCTCATAATATCACATAAACTTGAATCACAAGACACACAATGACATTATTTTAAATAAATCATGCCTTGTCTGTGAAATACTATTGACACTCTTATGCTCTGGAAAATATATATATATATATATATATATATATATATATATATATATATATATATATAATTTCTCCAGACTCATATATAATCTTCTCTTACATTTATTACTGAAAAGTGTCAGGTCAAATTTTTGTTAATTAAATAACATCTTTGCTTTAACATAATTTCAATAGATTGTTTTATCCTAATTTCTGGCTGACTTTCAAATGACCAGTGGTTTCTGACCATCAGTTTTTCATTTTTCTTATCCCTACTCTGTCAAGTTTCAGCAGACAAATGAGGTAATACATGTAAAGACTTATAGCCACAAGTTTATATCAAGACAGACTATTAAGCTATAACTCAGTGGATAAAGTACTGACCCTGGAGTCATAAAACAATCACCTTCCTGAGTTCAAATCTAACCTCAGATACTTACTAGCTAGTTGACTCTGAGGAAGTCACGCCATCCTGCTTGCCTCAGTTTCCTCCTCTGTAAAATGAGCTGGAAAAGGAAATGGATTTTTTCTCCATTTTTTTCCATTTTCTTTGCCATGAAAATTCCAAATGGGAGATCACAAAGAGTTAGACACAATGGAAAAAAAAAATGATTAAACAACAACAAAAAAGTTGTTAAACATTTAAGGGCACAAAGAATTCAGGATGAATCCTATCACAATAAACAATCACCCTTAAGAATAAAATGCTCAAAAAAGAATAAAAAAGCACCAAGTTTCTAATCAGTACCTGAGAGCTCCCTTGGTGAAATGCAAATTTGTTAGAAGGGGAAAGAGGGTCCAAATAAGGTCTCAAGTGACTTTTCTTAGGAAGTGAGAGGGTGGTGAAGAAATCATATTTTAAATGAGAATTTACAAAGTGCAGGTTTCTAATTGTAATTTTAATTTCTGGTCAAAGACTGAATTAAATAGCATAATTTACTTAGTTTTCCATTTCTTTCCCTTGTCTAGGTTGGATTCTTGAGAATAGATATTAGACAAAGAGCCTTAAACTTCTAGCCTGAGGTGAGTTTGCAAAATGAAGATTCTCTTCTTCCCATATTTCCAGATGTGAATTCCCTTTGGCCTTAAAGCAACCCATTTATGTGATATGGTTTGATCTTTTGACCTTCTGCCCTAGCCTTGGTTTTTCATAATGAAGAGGACATTTAGGCAACAGAGTACAATGGAAAAAAGTTCTCCATTTGAAATCAGAAGATCTGGTTTCATCTTCCAACTATGCCACTAGCTATTCTGGGCTTCCATTTTCTCATATGTGTAATGAAGGGGGTTGGAATAGATCACCTGTGATATTTCTTTTAACTCAAAAGCTTTGATTTTCTTCAACTCATGTTTAGTATTATGCCCACTTTGCAAATTCTCCCTTTGCCCTTCTTTTAAAGGTCTCTGTGACATGTGCAATTTAACTCTGACCCTGATCTCATTCAATACTTTTCTCATTATCCTCTTAGATTTGTCTGACCATATAGCCCACTCATTTGTTTATATTGGTCCTAGGATTCTATGCAACATGATGACCTCCCTAGTGTTTGAAATGAGTAGGTGGTCCTACTTACTTTAGCAGTAATGTGAACTGAATAGAAAAACCATTTTCTGCTAGGACTGTTTGTTGTTCAGTTGTTTCAGTTGTGCCCATATTCATGACCTCATTTGGACTTTTTTGTGGCAAAATTATTACAGTGGTTTGCCATTTCCTTTTATACATAAGGAAGCTGTGTCAAATGGGGCGAAGTGACTTGCCCAGGGTCACACAGCTAGGAAGTATCACAAGCCACACATGAAGTCAGGAAGATGAGTATTCCTGATTCCTGGCCCAGCATTCTATCCACTGCACCACTTGTCTCTCTTACATCAGCTCCTTATAAGAAAGTTCTTAGAAATCCCTCTCTCCCTTTCTGAGTCTTCCTTTTAGTTCTTATTTTCTTAGCCAAAAACTCTTTCAATTCTCAGCTTATTTGAGAATAGATGACTGAGATGTTGAGCTTAATGTTGGATCATGTCATGAGCTCCATCCATATTCCCAGGTTTTCTTTTACTTCATTCATTTATTCAGCAACCACTTATTAAACACATATTAAATACAAAACACTCCCGTAATCATTTTGACATAAAACAAGATATAATAGATGTGATGCCATCCAATAAACAAACAACAATTATTATGTTTCTTTTCATCTTTACTCAAATTATTTTCAAACAATAGCTTTATCTTGTCCTAGGGACATGAAAGAATTTATTTTAATGTTTAGTGTCTTCTTGATAATTATCATGTTTTTGTTATTTGGACTGTATGCAAGTTGAATGCTTTTTCTCTCTCCTCTTGGTTCTTTTGGAAAGAGGACTTATATGCTGTTACTGTGCTGAAAATTCATCTTTTGTCATTGATGATTAGGCTCTGCCTTGTACAGGATGTGATATTTAGAGATGACCTTCAATCTCCTTTACATTTTATAATATCATATTCTAATATCTGCTCTAATTGATCACAGATGGGGAGTAGTATGGAGTAACAGAACTGACTTCCCTTTTTAACTAGAGACCTTTTCCCTGGTTGCTTGCAAATTTGTTGTTTGGGATTGAAATTAGGTAGGGAATTGATAACAAAAACCATTTGATTCTATCAATAGATTCAGAAAAAGTCTTTGTCAAAATAAAATATTCTATATCAGTTATGATTTCTAAACTCCTTAAAAAAATATACAACGCTTGTACTGAAAAACAAAAACCAGCATTATTTTGAAGGCAAAGTGCTTGAAACTTTTCAACTAAATAGAGGTGTAATGATGATTTACTCAGTAGACACAAAAGAAACAGGAAAAAAAATCCTGAAATGATCAATAACTTAAGTAGACTAGTTGGATTTGATACACAAGAGGGCAGCTAGGTGTCGCAGTGAATAGAGCACCCACCCTGGAGTCAGGAAGACCGGAGTTCAAATTTAGCCTCAGACACTTAATAATTGTCTAACTGTGGACCTTGGGCAAGTCATTTAACTCCATTGCTTTAAATAAATAAAATTTAAAAAAGAAAACACACACACACACACACACACACAAACACACACACACACACACACACACACCAGCATTTCGATCACATAATGCTTTCCCCTATAAGCCAGAATTCTTACTTATAACTCTCTGAGGAACTAGAGTTCTCTGAGGCTATTGTTATTGTCCTTCATTTCTGAGGAAGATTGTGACATTAGGGAGGTAATATCTTGACAGGCACATGAATTGGATTTGAGTGAGGGGTTGCTGTCTCACTTTCTCCTCCAGAGCCATCTGGGTCCAGTGGTCAGATATGAAGTGACTTTCCCAAGGTCATTCAATTTGTGAGTGTCTGAGGCAGGGTTTGAACTTAGATCCTCCTGACTCCAGGGCTGATGCTCTATTTACTGCACAACATTAGTGAAGCCATTAAATGACTCACCCAAGGGTTGTGTAACTACTTAATGGCAGTTCCAAGATTCCTATCCCTCTTGGTTCCAAATCTAGTATTTTCTCAACAATACTATACTTTCTGACTAATCCTTTATAAATGTTTAGTATAAAAACAAGATATGTACATATACTTGCTTATTCTATCTATCATCTGTTTCCTTATCATGTATCTATCTACCTATTCCCATCACCCACACCACCCCTCTAGCTATCCTGCCACTTTCCCCTCTTTGAAACTTTAGGTGGGTGGAGGGAAGGGAAGTTGTAATGTTCTAAATAAAATGAATGAAAACTAATTCCTTCCCAAACTGGAATTTAAACTTGCAAATCAACAATTTCAATTAAAATTAAGTCTTTATCAAGTGGTTCCCCCAAACTTATAAAAAAGTAAGCATACCTAAGTTCAAAATATACTCCTATCCCCATCATTCAAATGGGAGGAAAACAACTTTCTATACAAATCTACAAAAGCAAGCAACCTTACTATTGTCCACTTCCCCCTAACCTTGACTTCCCAATAAAAAGCAAAATAGCAAGCATCACTTGGACCACCAAAACTCAAACTTTACCTAAGGACTGGAAAGTTTTTAAGATTGTTTTTATTTTTCTGGATTTTTTAAAAAGTAATTCCATCTTATTGAATATTATTATGCTATAAGAAATGATGAGCAGTATCTAAAAATCTAGGAATACTTATACAAACTAATACAATGTGAAGAGGACAGAACCAGAAGAGCGCTGTTCACAGTAGCAACTCTAAGGATGATCAGCTATGAAAGACTTAACTACTCTGATCAAGGCAATAATATAAGACAGTTCCAAAAGACTTGTGATGAAAAATCCACCTCCAGAGAGAAAATTCTGATGAATTCTGAGTGTATTTTGAAATATCCTTTTAAATTTTTCTTTTGTAACATGGTTAATATAGAAATATGCTTTACATAACTTCACATGTATAATCAATAAATTACTTGTCTTCTCAAAGGGTGAGGGAAAGGTGGGAGAGTGAGTCAGAATTCAGAATGCAAAATTTTAAAAAATGGTTGCTGATTTTTTTACATGTAATTGGAAAATATGTAATGAAGTAAACAAAAATATTTTTAAAGTAATTCCAGGGCAGCTAGGTGGTGCAGTGGATAGAGAACCGACCCTGGAGTCAGGAGGACCTGAGTTCAAATCCAATATCAGACGCTTAATAATTGCCCAGCTGTGTGATACTGAGCAAGTCACTCTTAACCCTGTTGCCTTAAATAAATAAAATTAAAAATAAGAAGAAAAAGAATGACAGATTATGGTTTGAGTTATCTGAGGGAATACCTGCACTGATGAGTTCACAGATTCATTTGAGTATATATTCACACATAATATCTATGTTTTTCTGTGAGTGTATATGCATATATATATACCCCAACCAGTTTATATAACAGGGTACCTGGATTTGTAGCAAATGCCAATTCTTATGCTCTTTCCAGGGTTCTAGTACTTTCTTGAGGCAATCCCAGGTTGATTTTCATGGCATAGTTCAGTGGTTCCTGATGTCGATGAGAATTAGGAAAACAAGAAGGGAGAGTGAGTAGAGGAACTAATCATTGGGAGATGTTGAACAAGCAATAGGCACTCTACTCTGGATCTTCCTTTACGAGAGAGAAGGAGAATGTTGACCAAATTCTCCTCAACTTAGCTAAGAGTGGAAAATAGTTCTAGGTGAGAAGAAAGAAGTTCCCACAGCATCTGAAGAGGTAATTTGTAGTATGGGGCCATGGAACCCATTCTACAGAATAGAAATAAATAGTGCATTTTCTAACCCTGAGCATGAAGTTTCTGTGAAATAAAGTATGAAATAAAACTGTGACCATCAAAACCCCAGTGTAGACCTCTTGATGTTTCTGAACTTGGATTATCTTCTGAATAGAAGGATCAACTACTTGAAGATATTTGTTGCAATAGCGCAAAGCTGAACTAAGGGCAATCACAGAGAGAGAGAAAGAAATATTTATGTTATTATATGCTATTTATTAAACTATTACATTTGATCCTTGCAACAACCTGTGTTATGTGCTATAATTATCGCCATTTTATAGGTAAGGAAACTGAGGCAGACAGAAATTAAGTCATTTGCCCAGGATCAAACGATTAGGCTGGATTTGAACTCAGATCTTCCTGCTTCCTGGACTGTTGTTCTTTCCATTGTGTCACCAGCTACTAGAAGCATCCTGCTAACTAGAGTGACATCAGGAGGCAGCTTCACGATGATGAGCAACCCAAAGGCAGACTCACAGCTATGAGCACTTAATAGACAGAGTCATGGGAAATATGAAGAGGAGTAAATCCTGATCCATCCCAGCAAGAGTATACCCAGGACAGAGTGAGTCAAGGTTAGAGTACAAGTCTTCATTAGAGTAAAAAGGGTTTGGGTGTGAATCCTTTTTGTGCTCTTTATTAAGAAAGCCTAGTCTATGTTGATGCTTTGTGAGTCTTTATTGCATATAAAGGAAGTTTTGTAAGACTGTCACACCTTGTTTTCTAAGTCTTACTAGACTTACTAGAGCCAAATATTAAAGTTTCTACATTATACCATGATGAAGGCAAATGAACCAAAAAAAGGAAAGGGTTCCCAAAGTAAACCCTTTATTTCAGGAAGGATTCTCTAATACAAGAGAAATCTATATATTGATTATTTATCCCCTTGAATCAATATCTTTCTATCAATCTCTTGCTGACTATGAAGTAAATACTTCAAAACAGAATTAACTAAATCCTTTAATAAAAGAATTAAAAGAAAGCTTTGGGAAAATTGATGAAACCCTCAAATATTTTTCAAAAATGGCTCTCTTTAAGATTACATTTGTTTGATAAACCCAAAGAGTCCAGTTTTGGTGATAAAAACTCTCTCTTTGATAAAAATTGTTGGGAAAATTGGAAGTTAGTGTGGCAGAAACTCAGATTACACCTTGCCTTTAAAGTTTGATTGCAATTTTATCATGAACAAATGAAATTAATTAAAAAAATAAGTTGAATTATCTTCTATCTAGCAGAATTTAGATTTTAATTGCAATACACCTTATTCCAAGAAGAGATAAGATCAAAATGGGTACAGAATTTAGACATAAAGACAATATTATAAGCAAACTAGGAGATTAAGGAATAGTTTACCTATCAGATCTATGGAAAAGGAAACAGTTTTTGACCAAGGAAGAGATGGAGAATATCATTAAAAACAAACTAAATAATTATGATAACATTATATTAAAAAGCTTTTACACAGACAAAACACTGTAACCAAGATCAAAAAAAGTGAAGCAAATTGGGAAACAATTTTTATAACTAGCATTTCTGACAAAGGACTCATTTCTAAAATATATAGAGAACTGAATCAAATTTATAAAAAAAAAAAGCCATTCCCCAATTGACAAATAGTCAAAGGATATGCAGAGGCAAGTTACAGATGAGGAAATCAAAGTGATCCATAGTCATATGGAAAAATAGCTCTAAATCATTACAGATTAAAGAAATGTAAATTAAAGCATCCCTGAGGTACCACCTCATACCTCTCAGACTGGCCAATATGACCAGAAAAGACAATGATCAATGTTGGAAGGGATGTGGGAAATGTAGGACACTAATGCAAGTATTGGTGGAGCTGTGAACTCATTCAACCTTTCTGAAGAACGATTTGGAATTACACAAAGGGCAACAAAAATGTGCATACCCTTTGATCCAGCAATACCACTACTGGGTCTATACCCTGAAGAGATGAAAAACAGTAAAAACATCACTTGTACAAGAATAGTCATAACAGCCCTGTTTGTGTTGGCAAAGAATTGGAAATTGAGTGAATGTCCATCAATTGGGGAATGGCTGAACAAATTGTGTTCTATGTATGTTATGGAGCATTATTTTTCTGTTAGAAACCAGGAGGGATGGGAATTCAGAGAAGCTTGGAGGGATTTTCATGAACTGATGCTGAGTGAGATGAGCAGAACCAGAAGAACATCGTACACTGTAATAGCAACATTGGGTTGATGATCAACCTTGATGAACTTGCTTATTTCATAAGTACAACAATCAGGAACAATTTGAGGGGTATCTGTGGTGGAGAATATCATCTATGTCTAGAGAAAGAATTGTGGAGTTTGAACAAAGACCAAAGACTATTACCTTCAATTTAAAAAAAAAACTGTTATCTTATTATGTAATCTTATTTCTTATATTTTATTTTTTTCTTAAGGATATGATTTCTCCCTCAATCCATTCAATTTACATAAATGTATAGCATGGAAACAATCTAAAGACTAACAGACTGCCTTCCATTGTGAGGGGAGGAAGTGAGATTTGAGGAAAAACTGTAAAATTTAAAAATAAATAAATAAATTTATTTTAAACAAAAAAGAAAAGAAAAGAAGAAATAAAATAAAATCAATAGATGAAAAAAATTGAAATTTAAAAAATAAAAAGATTACATTTCAAAAGTCAAGAATATTATATTGTTCTCTTCTATAATTTCATGAAATAAATTATACCAAACACTTGATTCATTCTTTGTTCAAAGAATCTAGTACATAATTGCAATTAAAATCTAAATTCTGCTAGATAAAAGATAATTCAACTTATTTTTGTAATTAATTTCATTGTTCATGATAAAATTGCAATCAAACTTTTAAAAACTATTTGCTAAACCTTTTTCATTATTCACTATGTGTTTCAAATGACTTTTTTCTGGTATCATTTTTCCTTGGATAACAAAAGGGCAGCTCTGTGACACAGTGAATGGAGCACCAGCCCTGGAGTCAAGAGGACCTGAGTTCAAATTTGGCCTCAGAATTTAATGAATACCTAGCGGTGTGACCTTGGATAACTTATTTAACCCTATTGCCTTACAAAACAAAAAACAAAAAAAAATCAATATGCACATCTATATGTAGGTATATGCATAAATTTGTATGACTATCTCTCTGTTCATACATGTATAGATAATACAGGCAAAGACATAAGATATACATATAACTGCTAAGTAAAATTGCTATTGGAGTAAAAAATAAGTAGGATTAATTGAAGAAAGCTTTCTAGTGGTGGTAGAGTTTATACTGTTTTTTGAGAAGTAGGAAAAATTATTTGGTAAAATGAGGTAGAATATTATACAAATCTCAAGGAGGAGTTTACATACTTTAGATTAATAGGTCAAATATAGAATGGAAAGTATAGATTGGGACATAGTATATGTTTAAGAATAGACTCATAGGATGAAACAGTTTATAAAGAACAAAGACTAAAGTATCATTTTTTCATTTAGAACTAGGATTCTTAATCTGGGGAACATGAATGAACTATTTTATGTTTCAGTAATTATATTTCAATATCATTATCTCCTTTGTAATTCTACAAATGCCTTTAAAATCATTGTTATCAGAAGGGATCTATTGGCTTCACCAGACTGCCAAATGGGGCCATGACACAAAAAGGTTAAGAAACTCTGATCTAGATAGTGATAAAAAAAAAAAACACATAGGACTATAAACTCATCATTAATATGATGAAGCTGTTCAGTCTGCCTGATTCTTTGTGATCCCATTTGGGTTTTTCTTGGTAAAGATACCGGAGTAGTCTGTCATTTCCTTCTCCAGTTCATTTTACAAATGAGGGAACAGGGTTAAGGGATTTAGCCAAGGTTACACAGATAGTAAGTGTCTGAGGCTAGATTTGAATTCAAATCCTCCTGATTCCAGAGCCAATGTTCTATCTACTGTGCCACCTAGCTGCATATCATTAGTATGACAATTACTAATTTGGGGTATACACTCAGAATTTTTAGAATTACATTACATACTGAAGTTGAATTAGATTGAAAGCTGTGAATCTAATAAAAGTGAAGGTTAATGTAGACTAGAAATTGGTTATGGGACCAAAGGATGTCATTCAGATTTAAAGTAATATTGTAGAGATAAAAAATAAAATTGTCCTAAGACTCAAGATGCTGAATAAAACATAAATCTTCAGACACCGCTAAAGTGGGAATTTGTTTTGCTTTTGGTTTCTACAAAGGTTTTTGCCCTTTGGTTGTTGGTTTGGTTTTGTTTTTCCAATTTGGAAAGGAGAAAAAGTTGAAGAAAGAGAGAAGGTTAGGGTTGCAAAAAAAAATGAAAAAGAAGAAATAGAAAGAGGATCATTAAAGTATTTTTATTGCCCAGAAGATAAGAAAAGTCAGAAAAAAAAAATTTAAAAACATTCTGGGCAACTTTGAAAGTTACATGTTATATTTAATATATCCTATAAAAGAAAAGCAAATCATGTCTAAAAAGATCTGAAGTTTCATTTATAATCCTTTTACTATTCTACTATGTTTAGAAAAGATCATGCTATTTGATGCTTAAGATGAGAATAAAATTAAGAAAAATACACACCAAATTACCCTAAAGTTTTAGGTTTGACCTATGTTCCACAGGCCAAAACCTATAGCTTTAGTTTTAAAACTAATTCTTCCCAAAGTTATTGGACAACACAACATACTTGAATAGAAAAGCATTTGCTGTTCAGGGAACCTAATGAAATATTGTTGAAGTCAGCCCAATGAATGTGGGTGAAAGGAGAGAAGGGCAGAATGATGCTAATGATTTCTAATTCTTTGTTATCTGCAAAATCTATTAATCACTAACAAGCCCTGATTATCAAGCAGAAACCCTTTAATCATAAGAAAATGTAACCATAAAGAAAAATAAAATGTGAAACTGAAAAAGGGGGTGATTCTGGGAGAACTCTTCCATGTATAATCACCCTTGAAGTCCACTCAGTTTCCACCCAGGGTTTAGATAAAGAACAATGAACCACTCTTTGAAAAGAGTGCCCTTAAATCCTCACCAAAGGTCAGTCTGGCCAATGGGGAATGAATATATATTTTATACTACAAGGTATACTTATGTCTAAAGAGGAAAATTGATCTGGAAAATGTTAATGCAATGAACAAAGTGTTTCATCTCTCATTTGCAGTCTATTGGGAGGGGACATGTATAAAACACAATGTACTCTTTTGAACTAAATGTTTTGCATTCATCTGAATTGACTAGATTTAACTCTTGAACTCACCTTTGTGGACCAATTTTTTTTCATTGACAACACATGATTTCTCTAGAAAGAACTGAGTTTTTCCAGTTTAATTGTTGGAACAACTGAACTCTCTTAATTTTCTATCCAGTGCACACATGGCCTGGGTTCATGATTCTTTATTCAATGTTCCATGATGGAAATGCACCCCCTCACAGTAACTTGGTAAATTGATATTACTACTGAAGAGAAGAGGGAGATTTTTTTTAAATTAACTTTTCCAAATTCATCCGAAGTTGCAAGAAAAAAAAAAGAATAATTATATTCTATTTAAATGAAAAATTATTCAAATGAATTTATGATCTACTCCATGAACCATTTCTTCCAACAATGAAGATTATAATATGCCATCTTGTATAACGCTTATTCATGCGCTTTCATATATTCATCCCCATATGCAAGGTATACAACCAATGTTGTGGGGAATCTGCCTTGCTTTCTCCTGTCATCTTGAGGATACCAATACTAGTCTACGACTAGTCCATTTTCAGTCAGACATTTCCCTGTAACAATCTCCTCTGTTTGACATTTAAAGTTGTTCACAACCTGGTCCCCCCCGCCCCCAGTTATCTTCTACATTACTCCATTAAAAGTTCTTTAGAGTCTAGTGGTTCTACAAGTCTACTTGCTGCTCCTCACACGTAACTTACCTTGCTAATTATATTTTACAGCTTTTACATACCTACCATGTACAGTCCCATTGCTTGTTGTACATTTTTAATTCTTTGGAGATTGTATTGTGCCATGATTTACAGCCATACAGCAATATCAATACAATATTGGCATTTAAAAATGACTGTTGAAAATGACATTTCTGGAGGGAGTATAGAAAAATTGGGATACTAATGCACTGTTGATGGAATTGTAAACTGATCCAACCATTCATTCTGGACTACAATTTGGAACTATACCCAAAGGACTCTCAAATTGTGCATATTCATTAACCCAACAACAATCCTACTAGTTACATATCCCAAAGAAATCAAAGGATAAAGAAAAAACAATATACACAAAAATATTTATAGCTTTGCTTTTGTTATGGCAAATAATTAGAAATTGAGGGGATGTCCATCAATTGGAGAATGACTAAATAAGTTATAATACATGAGTGTGATAGAATACTATTGTGTTCTAAGAAATGAGTCAGAAAAATCTGGGAAGACTTAAACCAACTATGTAACATGAATTGAGCAAAATCAGGAGAACAATATATACAATAACAGCAATATTGTAAGAATGGTCAACTATGAAAAACATTGCTACTCTGAATAATATAATAATTTAAGACAGTAATGAAGAATTTATGAACAGCTATTCACCTCTAGAGAAATGAGGAATTCTGAATGATATCAAATTATATTTTCACTTTTAAAAAAATGTCTTGCTTTTTCCCCAATATGCTGTTTTACATGATTCCAAGTATATAATTGATTTCTAATTGCCCATGTACATACTTATCATATTGCTTGTCTTTTCAATGAGTAAAAGAAAAAATTAGGAACTCAAACAACTTTTGAAAAGTATTAAAAACAGATAAATTATATTTTTTTAAATGGGTCTTGTAAGAAGAACCTCACAGATACCAAGATATTAATAGTAGGCTTTTTTTGTAGTTGCAAAGCACTAGAAGCAAAATAGGTTCTATTAATTGGGAAATGACTGGGCAAATGGTGGGAAGGGACAATAATGGAAGTTTATTATGCCATGTAGAATTCAGAGAATCATGGGAAGACTTACTCAAACTGATACAAAGTGAAGTAAACAGGACCAAGAGAGCAATATGCATAATGACTACAATAATGTAAATAGGGAAAAAATGTTTGCTAGATGCTCTATAATTTTAGTGACTTAGTTCAAAGAAGAAATGAGAAAATACAACTTCCTCCCTTCTTTGCATTGATGGGGAAAGGATCACTGTAGTAATAAACATTCCATATATTGTCAGACTTGCAATGATTTGTTTTGTTGAACTAGTTTGGTTTGGGTTTTTTTGCTTTGTTTCCCTTTCCTTTTCTTTCTTTGTTGCAAAGACTGGTTCACTGGAAGGAGAGGATGAGAAAAGGAGAGATATACTTGGAAATGACGGTGATGTAAAAACAAAATCTATCAATAAAATCTTTTTTTTTTTTAACGATGGGCTTTTGTTTCTAGAAAAAGCTTGTGTTACTAAAGCTTTGGAATTTCTCAAAGGTAAACTACACCTGAAGTTATTCCAATGGTTTTCTCATAACAATATAGCCACCCAATTTGAGGAATGCTTCAAGGAAGACAGGAATGGTAAATATGGGAGAGACCCTTATTTGAGAGCTCTTAAAAGGGCACTTGGAGTTCCTGGCTTCCTAGCAGTTTCTCTAATAGTAAATACAACAGCAATTGGGGGAGGGGGGGTGATGACAGTCTTGGAGGAGATGGGGGAGGAATCAATGTAACCTTCCTCCGTTGCCATGGGGATACATGGAACGTCTTCTAATTCCCACAACCTTCCCTTCTAACTAAACTTCTAAAAGATGAGATGAATTACCTTTATTTATTTTGGTCTTTGTGAACTCAACCAAGATGATTCCTCATATGATAATAATCACTGTACTTTCCACCATTGTCTCAGGACCTAATATGACCATTGAAAGATAATAACAATAAAACAAGGTCTCCCAGGCATCATGTCAGCATAATCCCCTAAGGATGGAGTTTACTTTGTTTGAGGAAGACCAGTAAAGCTATTCCCTATAAGTTTAGAAAATAAGTAATTACAATGAATGAATTCTATGGTCTTAACACTCTGATTGGGAACCCAGCTTCTTGAGAGAATGTGGAGCTGATTGGAGTATTTTACAGTAGCTCAAAATCTTTGCTGTTTAGGGGATTAGGCTGGTGGAAGCGTCATATATCAGCACCAAATGGCCCAGCTGAGTAACATCTGAGAACGATGGGGTGATTTAATAACTGTAAAACCTCTTTACAATGAGTATATTTCAACAGTGTAAGCACAATTCTTATTCTATAACATGAAACCAAAATCTCAAATAACATAAAAAACATCTCAGCCCACTTGAGATTTAAGTTAAACTCATACTCTTCTTCCCTTTATAATTGAGAGCAGTTGAGTGGGACTGGAATATTTTCTACTAAAATAAACAGCCAATAATGAGGGTTTTTTTTATCTATTTAAAGAGCAAACTACAAGTTCTACTTTTCAAATCCAACAATTTTGGAGCTTGTTTGTTTTTTAACTATGCCCTTAAGTGACTTATAGGAGAGGAAGGGAAGAATGACTTTAAATAAATCCTTTTTTTAAAAAAAAGGCCAAATGTTCAGATCCCAAGCACCTACACACCAAAGCAAAGCATCAGTAATCAGTTACAGCAAGGAAATATTCTTGGATGTCATTTGATATTCTTAAAGTTGGGCTAGGTTTCAATAAGTATTTTGGTATAATTTGGCCTTTTATGTTTTTCTACATTTAGAATGAAAATTCTTATGATCTCAGTCACTCACATACACATGGAAAACAGCATTCCACTTATGTTATAACATTTTCTATTGTACCACGATTCATTTAGTATCTGGAAATTGCAAGAATTCAATACTAGTCTGTTAACATTCACTACATTGACATTTTTATGGATTCACAGGCTTCATAGAACTTATTTAAAACAGTTATGTGGAGGCAGGCTTCCCTTTCTTCAAGTAATAAGAGTTGTTTGACCACTTGGTATTAGCAAAAACATAAACTACTTTCCTTTCAGACACATTTTTTAATATTTCACCACAAATATGCAAAGTTGAGCACTGTGGCAATTTTTGTGCATTACTAACAGCTTTTTTTTTAAATGGCATGGTTATTTTGGGTTCAAATATTCAGTTTCATTCTAAAAGAGGGAAGTTTATTTTCAAAAAGTACAAATTTTATCAGGTTATTATTTTCATTATGATTCCACATTTTTCTATTTATTATTATTTAGACATAATTTGGTTTATTATCTCAGTCCAAGAGAAAAAGGAATATACCCAGAAAGATTACTTAATTAAAAGATAATAATACAAGCTCCCCATTTGTTAGATATGGCAATCTGCCCAGGCTTCTGTATTTATGACAGCTGTTCATTGCCAGTAAAATTTGACAGGTGTTTTATGTACATTTGCATGGGGGGGGGGGGTGATGATCTTCTGTCTGCACCATCCCCCCACTCAAAGATTTTATAAAAACAAAAGCGTCATAGTTTATATGAATAAAAGCCCCACTATGTCAGGCATGGTCACACAGGATCAACTGAGGTTGATGAGGGGCAAACAGCCAAAGATGGCACAATGGCTTATTTTTTTCAAAGTCACTCAAGCAAGTGCCCCACCTGTCAGCCAACTGCCAACTCACCTCATGAACGTTGAAGAAAAATAACAGCCCTTAACCCATTTGTATTGAATAAATCAGAATGTAGCTATTTTGCATGGCCCTCCAAATGAACTGATAGGCTTATGGAAGAGTGCTGGAAAATAATAGCCTTGTCTGACACAGAACAGGTTAATAACTTATCAAATTAATTCTTTGAAAATAGTCACATTAGACTCAGTCATTTGACTCTCCTAAGTCAGACATTTCTAAATTAAGAATTTGATTCAAAACAAAGAGTAAGAACAAGAAAGCAAGGATCATAACTATAAAGATAGAAGGGACTTTATGAATAGCAAGAAGGAATGGGACCCAAATATAAGGTCCAGAGATAAGCTTCACAATTTTCTTGAATGTTTAGAGACAATTGGGAAAGAAATATAACTGAAAGGTGATGGTAGGAAGACGTACCCAACTGAGACAAAGCCCAGAGTCAGCTAGCACATTCAAACTGTGAAGACTAAACATTATTATTGGCGTTGATTTCTAAATCTTGAGAGTAACAATTACTGGCAGTTCTAAATGTCTTGAAATTTATAATTTCAATTTGCAATCCTCATTTATTAACATTTAGAGTATCCCAAAAGTCTATGAATTTGAAAATTCAATCTGTATATTATAGCTTTTGAGCCTCAAACCAAACCTGCAGTGTAGGCACTATAGATGGTATTATCCCCACTTTTCAGATAAGGAAACTTTTTCAGATAAGGAAAAGGTCCTCAGAGATTCTAGTAAATGTCAGAGAAAAAATTTTAACCAGGGCTTTTCTCACTCCAAGACTACTTCTCCATCATCCTTCTTCTCCAGCCCCTATAATTATAGCTATTGCAGAGTAGAACATTTCCTTAGGATCAAAAAGAGAATGCTCAGCAGGACCCGGGGGGTGGGGGCAGGGGGCGGAAGCTTGGGAAACACTTTAGTTAGAGGAAAACAAGACCTAGCTTACAAATGAAAGAAGTCTGGACAAGATAGGGAAAGTGGTTTGTCTAAGGATAAATAGCTAGGAGTGGGCAGAAATAAGACTTTAAGGAAGGTCTTCAAATCTCATATACTATGTGTATTCAGAAAAAAAAGATATGCTTTTTTTTGGGGGGGAACTAGTACTGGGTACCATATATATGAAAAGATAGCAGTTGAGTAATGGTCAATTTTGATATTGGAGGATTAACAGAGAGATCATACAGAATGAGACACATCTTTGGACATGACCAATATGGACATTTGTTTTGCTTTACTCTGTTATAAGGGTTTGTTTTGGTTTGGTTTGGCTTTCTTTTCTTTTCCATTGTGGGATGAGGGAGTGGGATAAAAAATAAATAGTTGATAACTGAAAAAAATTTTTTTAGAAAAAGACAGAAGAAGGTTGAGAAGTTTTCTTGTTTGGACAAGTGCTCTGCTATAAGCAGAAATCTTTCCATAGGAGAATTCTCAACAATTCAAAGAAATATTTCTAGATGGCTTCAGATACCACTACTGTAGACATGTCACTGCTGCCACTATGCTGAACCTATAACAATGATGGCATGTTCTAATGAAATATAGTGATGGGTTACAGAAGCAATAATATTTATTAAGTGATTAATGTGTGCCAGACACTGTGCTAAATATTGGGTATATTATGAGGCAAAAAAAACCAGTCCCTGCCCTCAAGGAACTTAACCATCTAAATGGAGGAGACAACATGCAAACAAATATATACAAAGTTAGCTATATCTAGGGTCTTATTGTTCTTTGTTTCCTTCTCTTTCTCCTTCCTTCCTTTTTTCTTCTGCTTCTCCTTCCCCTTCTCCATCTCCTTCTTCTCCTCCTTCTCCCTCTCCTTCTCCATCTCCTTCTCCTCCTCCCTCTTTTTTCTCTTCCTCTTCCTCTTCCTTTTCCTTCTTATTTTTTGTATTTGTTCTTTGTTCTCGAAGAAAACCATTACATCAGGAAAGTGAAATCATGATTTGCAAGTGAATTAGATTTAAGTGAGGGAGTGCTGTGCAAAGTCACCAATCTCACATAGAGAAGTTCAAAATAGAATCTGGATGAGTAGGATAAATCAGATTCATTGAATTTAAGAGTTAGAAGGATTTCTGAGGCTATTGACTTCAATCCATAATTGTAAAAGAATTCCTTCTACAACAATACCTGACAAAAGATTGTCCTATTTTTTTGCTTGAAGACTCTTCATGAGAGGGAATCTATTGTCTCCAAAGGCTGCATATTTCACTTTGAGATAGCTCTAACTATTGGGAAATTTTTCCTTACTTGTCAAGCTTAAATTGATTCTTTGGAGCTTATACTGGTATTACTCTTCATCTTTCCTTCAAAGACCAAACAAAGAAATCTAACTACTCTCCTATGTAACAGTTCTTCATATAATTGAAAACAACTCTCATATCTCAACACTAAATCTTTTCTCCCCAATCTAAACTCCCCTAGTTTCTTCAGCTGATCTTCACTGGGATGAACTAGAGACCCTTTATCATCCTGGTTGAACTCCCTTTTTTGCATGCCCTCCAGATTATAATGTCTTTCTTAGATGGTGATGCCTAGAACTGAAAGCAGTACAGAATACTATCAATCCAGAGTCATCAAAGTTTAGGGAAATGCAATATTAGAGAAAAATTAAGGGGAAAAAAAAGGCACTTATTCTCATCTGACCTGCCCAATAAAATTCATCATTTGTAAAGACTAAGAAAAGTATTGTATAAAAGAGCTATGAAATATGAGATAAGACTATGAGATGATAGACCAGTCAGCAAGCAAGAAGTGGTCAACCAACTATTGTCCATTCAGCCCTTTAGGGGAAAGGGAAGGTAGCATAATAAAATGCAAAACCAGGAGTCAGGTAAATCTGTTTTCAAATCCTGCCTATAATATTGCTAGCTGTGTGACCATGGGTAAGTCACAACCTTTCTGAATCTGTTTCATTTTCCATTTAAAAATAGGGGTAATATAATAATGCCTATCATTCATCCTTCACAAGGTTATGAGTTTCAAATAAAATAACATGCAAAGCGCTTTGAAATGTTAAAATACTATAGGTACTAACTATTATTATCATTGAGGAAGTAAAATCTGTGCTATTGATTCTGAACTATCTTTCCCTTTTCAGAGATAAGATGACACCAGTTAATAGATGATTAGCTCAATTTTGGTTTCTCATCTGACAGAAAATGTTTAATAAATGCTTGTTGATTGATTAATCCTGAAGAAGATTTGTTCCTCTAATTCTACTATTTGGATAACCAAAAGATGAAAATGTTTAGAGTTTAAATGGTAAAGTTAAGTAGGCATTATTTGAGTCCCTCCTTCTAGATAAGTCCCCTCCTACTGTATAATCTCCTCTAGGTTATAAAGATAACTAGAATAGCTAGCATAATTCAAACAGTCACCTATTTGTTGTTTCTGAAACAGAAATCATGATAATAGCTCATATCTAGATCAATTTGTGTGAGATAAAAATCCACTTAAAAAAATATAGAGACAGGGGTGGCTAGGTGGTGTAGTGGATAAAGCACTGGCCTTGAAGTCAGGAGTACCTGGGTTCAAATCCAGTCTCAGATATTTAATAATTACCTAGCTGTGTGGCCTTGGGCAAGCTACTTAACCCCATTGCCTTACAAAATCCTAAAAAAAGAAAAAAATAGAGAGATACCTCTGAGCAAAAATAAAAAAGTTTATTTTGTCTTTTCTCAAGAAAAGGGCACACTCTAAATCTCACATAAGTAGTGAAGATCAAGGAGCTGCACCAAATTGACAGCCAAGCAAGATTATATGGCCTCATGCAATCCCCTCCTCCTCCCTACCACCTCTCTCCCTCTATCAATTCATTGGTTAGTCTTCAGAGTTACATTCTACTTGGGAAAATCTACCCCAGCCACAAAGAAAAGAATGAAAGATTTTCATAAAATATTACCTCACCATCCAGATGGTGAGAATAACCTTCAGGATTATAACTATCTTATTGAAGTAATGTAACTTGCATTGGAATGCAAGGTCTAGGAACAGTCTACTTATCATCAAACAAGAGGAGTCTTATGAGCTTCTTTGGAATGCAAGGTTTTTTTTTCCCATGGGAAAGAGTCTACTACTATCTTTCTAGTAGTCATTAAAAGCAGTCTTATCAAAAGTTAGGAGAGTGAGCCACCTGTTTGGAATACAAGGGACTTTCTTCTAGAAATAGTTTAAAAATAATAGTTTGTTCTAACCCTGAAATGGTTTTATTGGGAATATTCCACTCAATTTTAATCAATCAGCAAGTTTTATCAGATATATATGGGATATTTAGAGAGGGCCACCACCTTTGATGTGAGGATTTGACAAGTCCTTTTCAGGGCTGCTCATCCATCTTTGCTTTCCACCTTCATCCAATTCCCATCTGTGGCTCTAAGAAGTTATAACAAAAGCAAAGACCACACCCTGGTAAAACCATCTCAGCAGAAGGGCTAACCCATGATTTCTGTTTCAGATCCAATAAATAGGTGACTGTTTGAATTATGCTAGCTAACTTTAAGGATAACCAACAGACCTCCAACCTGTTGATGAGTTAGGAGGATATCTATCCCAAGCATGTGAAGACTTCTTATAGTGGAATAGGCAGATGAGAACAATTTGTTCCAATGCCCATGAAGGTGGCTGAAGCAGGTACTGTGGAAAGCTTAGAGCCTGGTCAAGAACTGAAGATGCCAAGGTCATCCAGTACAATCTAGGTCATCATCAGTCAAGAACCAAAGATGTCAATGTCATCTATTGCATCCTAGGCCATCACAAGTCACGTTGATATTTGTCTTGTAATTGGACTTTGATGACTCTAGAAGAGAGAGTGAAGCAGACAACTTTATGCAACACTGCTTCATAAATCCAATTTATGTATAAATCAAGACATCACTCCATGGTATATCATTGGTACTTTTCAAACAAAGGACAAACACAAAGTACAAAGAATAAAACAGTACCAAATTGCAAGTAATTTATATTCCAATGAGAGAGACAACTTTATAATATGTATAAATAGCATAAATGTAAAGGTGATAAATACTAAAACAGGATTTCCAAAAGTCTTTGGGCAAATATAAGCCTTGCCTTGCTTACTAGCTTAAACTTTCATGAAGACTTTTGGAAAGCCATATATATATATGTATATATATATATATATATATATACACACACAAAAAAAAAAGCAATTAAATACAATGTACTTTGGCAGGGAGGGTAATGAAGCAGTGAAGGGGATCAGAAAGGTTTTATGTAGTCATACAGAAAATAGTTTTTGAGTTGCATGTTAAAGAAAAGGGACTTTGTAAAATAGAGGCAAGAATGGAGTGTGTTTCAAGCATGTGTAAGAGTATGAAGAGAGGAGCTAGGATGTCATCTGTGAGGAAGACAGGAAAGGTCAGTTTGACTGAATCCCAAAGCATGGGAAATAATGTGCAATGAGACTGGACAAATAGATTGGGGTCAGATTGTGCAGGATCTTAGAAACTAAATAGGGGGATTTTTATTTTATCCTAGAAAGTCTGGGAAGCCAGAGGAATTCACTGAGTAAGGGAGCAACATGGTTAGCACCATAGAAATATTACTTTGAAAAAAACATTACTTTGGCACCAGTATAGGATGAACTGAAGTGAGGAGAAACTTGAGGTACCAAGATCAATTGACCAATAAGCAAGTTGTTACAAAAATCTAGATAAGAGCTGAGAAGGGACTGAACTAAACTAACAACTGTGTGAGTGGAGAAAAGGATCAGCTGTGAGGATGAAGAAATAACAAGATTAGACAACTGATTATAGATATGATAAAAAAGGAAGGGAAGAAATCAAAGATAATGTCAAGAGTATGAACTTGGAACACTGGAAGGACAGTTGTACCTTTGGCAGAAATAGAAAAGTTTATAAGAGGAAAGGGTTTGGAGGGAAAAGATTGTTCAGTTTGGGACATGTTGAATTTAAAATGCCTCCCATTTGAAATGTCCAATAAGTAATTGGTAACGTAAGACTTAAGCTCCAAGAAGAGGGTGTGACTGGATATAAAGATCTAGAAGCCATCCTCATAGAACTGATAGTTAAACTCATGGAAATTGATGATGTTACCAAGAGGGTATAAGAGAAATAAGAAGAGGGACAATGACCAAGCTTTGAAGAACATTCGGAGTTGATGAGTTAGCAGAGGAGACCAAGAAGGAGGGATCAGAAAAATGGGAGGAAAATCAGGAGAGTACTGTTGTGAATATTCAGAGATGAAAGAAGACTCAAAAGGAGAAGGTAGGCAGCAGTATTAAATATAATAGAGAAACCAAGAAGAATTAAGACAGACATGACCATCAGTCTTGGTAACATTGACTTTTTTATTTATAAATTTATTTGTTTATTTTTCTGATTATGTGCAAAGACAGTTTTTTTACATTCACTTTTTTGTAAGATTTTGAATTCTGCATTCCCCCCCTCATTTCCCTCCCTTCTCCCCTTGGCAGTAAATAATCTAAATTATACTTGCATTATTATGTTAAACATATTTCCAAATGAGTCAGATCACTGGTAATTTTAGAGAGTAGTTGAGTGATAAGATCAGGAGCCAGATTGGAATGGTTTGAAAAATGAGTGAAAGATGTGAAAGTAATGAGGGTAGACAGATTTTTTTCAAAGAGTTTGTCTAAGAAAAAGAAGAAAGAAAGATACAGGACAACTAGGGCAATTGCTAATGGGATAGTAGGGTCTAGTATAAGGCTTTTTTTTTTTTTAAGGTTGGAGGAGACATGAGCCAGTTTGACCATAGAAGGGAAGGAACCAGTTCAGAGGGAAAGGGTGAAGATTCAAGAGATTGAATATATATTTCTTGGAAAAGACAGAAAGGAATGAGATCATGTAGAAAGGTTAATCTGAGCAAGGACAAGGGTCAGTTCTGTCAAAGTGAGAGTGTTATATGATGTCACGGTATTTTTGAGATAAAGAGAATAGGAGAAGTGAAAGTTCATATTGAAAAACCTTAATATTCTCAGTAAGTTAAAGAGACCTGGCTCTCAACAGAGAGAAAGGTGGGGAGGAAGGCTTGAGGAAAGAAACTAGGTTTCTAATAGCTAATGTGAGGAGTAAGATACAGATTCAATTAGGCAGTAAGAAAAGGACTGCCTTGCTGCAGCGAGGATCTAGTTGAGGTTGAATAATAAGAATTAGCAATATATTCAGACATCACAGTTTTAAAACTTCTTCCACAGTAAGAGCAGAGGAGGCAGATGGTGAGTGATCCAGGGCTAAGATATGGCAAGAAAGAAGTAGAAATAGGACATAAAGGAAAGTTATTCAAGAGCAGACAGCAGCGTAGAATGAAAGAGATAATAGGATGAGGTTAAAGATGGAGAAAAGGTACTGACTGACATTTGGGGGAATTGAAGGACTCATCCATGATAAAGAATAAATTAAGGTATGTGAGGTATAGTGAGAAGTGGAATGACAGGGAAATGTCGTATTTTCTTATTTGGCAATTGGACTATTTCAGGGCAAAATGGCTCTCACTATGTAGCCGAGATCAAGTAATGGTGTTGCCTTTTGTTGATAATGGGAGTTTCCTACATCAATGAAGTCGCAGTTCTACAGTCTATCCCTCCTAAAATCTTTAAAAATAATATAACAAGGGGAAGCTAGATGGCACAATGGATAGAGCATTGGCCCTGGAGTCAGGAGGATCTGAATTCAAACCCAGTATGAGACATTCAATAATTGCCTAGCTGTATGACCTTGGGCAAGTAACTTCTAAAAAATAAATAATACAAATAAAATTTTAAAAATAACAATAATATAATAAAATAATTCAGTATCAAGTCATTATTTAATAGCAAAATTTATGTCATCTCATAAACATTGTAATAAAATTTAATTTTTCTTATTAAAAACTAAATATACATGTAGATAGATAGATAGATAGATAGATAGATAGATAGATAGATAGATATAGATATATAATCTTAGAGAATAGGTCATATGGAAACAGGTTTCCTTTTCTTAGAGAATGCTAAAAGGTAAACATTACTGCTGGCAAGTTCACAGAAGGAATTTCTGAAAAAAGATTCTTAGCATTTATTCTAAGTATCTTTTCATAATTTAATAAGTTTTAATTAAACCAAGATAAATCACAGCTAAGTATTAAGAATAACTTGGCTATCATAATGCTATAATATGAGCTTGGATTTTCGAGAGAAGTATGGTGTCTACCTTCTGCAAATCACAAAGAAACGGATTGTCTTTTCCTAGAGGTTTAAACATTAATCTAAGAAATATTCTCTTGAGATATCTCCAGCTCTTTTTCTGAGATCCCTTGAATACCCTAGAACTTTCAAAATTAAAATATTCTATTTTAACCAAATATGTTTTATTTAATCTTTGTCCAAAAAGGAACTCATTATTGAATACTTAGGAACAGGAAAACAAAAACTTGTTCTACTACTGTTTTATCTGTTCTCATTTAGTCCTACACTTTTTCCTCTTTAATTTTTTTTTTTTTGAGGGAGAGGACACAGAGAAAACAGACGATATATAAAGAAGTATCAAGAGAAAAGCTACCAATGCAGAACTGCAACTGTTCTTCAACTTACAGTCTTAGGGAGTTGCCCAAAGCATTGAGAAGTGACTTACCTAGGCTAAAACAGACAGTATGTGCTATGTAAAAGACAGGATTTGAGAGCAGGTATTCCTAACCATGTGGTCAGATCTTTTTTTTTTAGTTTTTTTTTTGCAAGGCAATGGGGTTAAGTGGCTTGCCCAAGGCCATACAGCTAGGTAATTATTAAGTGTCTGAGTCAAATTTGAACTCAGGTACTCCTGACTCCAAGGCAAGTGCTCTTTCCACTGCGCCACCTAGCTGCCCCCAATGGTCAAATCTTTTTAAAAATTTTTTTCAATTAAAAACCCATTTTTTCTCTCTCCTACCTCTACCTCCCATTTAAAAAAAATTAAAAAACAAAACCTTTACATGCATTGTCCACGTCCAAATTCCTACATAATCCTTGTCCAAAAAATAAACTTCATTCTCCAACCCGAGTCCTTCCCTTATCTATCATGAGAAGGTTGACATAGTTCATCATAAGTTCTCTGAAATCATGAGTAGTCATTGGGATCAAAGTACTTAAGCATTCCAAATTTGTTGGTCTTTCCAATGATGTTGTCCTAGTATAAATTGTTCTCCTAGTTCTGCTCACTTCATTTTGAATCAGTTCATGAGTCTACTCAGAATTCTCTGAAACCATCCTTTTTATCATTTCAAAGAGCAAAATTGTATTCCATTACATATATGTGCCATGATTTGCTCAGTCATTCCTCAAATGATAAGATCTCCCTGAGGCCAGTCCTTTATCCACTGTAACATACAGACTTTCTTCCTCTATAATATGGTTGTTAAAAAAATTTTTCTGAATAAATTTGTTTCATATTGGTTACTCCTTATTAATATAGTTGAGTAAAAGTCTCTTCAACAAGATGACTAGACAAAATGGAGGGGTAGAAGTAGCAACCCAGATAAAGTCTCTCCCAGCCTCAAAACAACTTTAAAATATGCATACATTGAATTCTGGAAGAACATAGCCAACAAAAAGTTGGGGTGAGACGTTTTGCCAGTCCAAGACATCTCAAGATGTTGTCAGGAGAGATCTGTTAGCCTGGGTTAGGGGATCAGTCCAGAGCACACCCAGTGACAGTACTAGCATTGAGCCTTGGAGGTAGTTCCAACAACAGTGGCAGCAGCTTTAGGAGTTCTCAGACCAGAGACAGGGAATGAACAGTTGATAAGAAAGAAATTAAAGGGGACAGTGAACTGACCCTGTTTAAAGGACTGAGCACTGTTTAGCAATTCTATCACTCATACAGAGTTCTATGTGGGAATTTCAGATGGAAAGAAGTGCTTACATGGGGCACAAGGAAATAGAAGCCCTGATTGAGATTCTAGGGCAGAAAAGCATTAGCATTTGGGGATGTAGGAGAACAAAGGTGTTAGTGATTACAAAGGTGTTAGTGATGGCTACAGGAGAGCAGTGACCACACCTTTTCCCAAATTATACCTTTCCCAGATTATACCTTGAAAACTTTCAAACACCCAGAACTAGCTCTGAAAAAAGCAGAGGGGGAAAAAAATACCTGAAAGCAGGAACACAGAATCCTCACTCCCAAGTCAACAGAGACAGACTTTAAGATAAAGTTCAATGAACAAAGAACAATAACAAAAAAGACTCTGACTATTAAAATCTACTATGATGACAGGATAGATCAAAATACAAATTTATAAGAAGGTAATAACATGAAAACAGCTATGAGGAAAGCCACAAAGAAAAGTAAAAACTGAACACAAACCAAACAAGAAGTTTTACAAGAACTAAAGAAATAAAGAAGGAACTGGGAAAAGAAATTAGAGTGCTTATAAGATTATAAATTATAAATTATAAGAAGATTATAAAAAAAGAGGATTAACAATTTGGTAAAAAATAAACAAGAAACTTAAGAAAATAACATTGCATAAAAACAGAATTGGCCAAATGGTAAAAGTCACAAAAATTTGCTGAAGAAAAAAATCCTTAAAAAACAGAATTGTCCAAATGAAAAGAGATACAAAAAATTCTCTGAAGTAAATAATTACTTTAAAATTATAATTAAGTAAGTGGAAGCTAATGACTCCACAAGACATCAAAAAACAATAAAACCAAATCAAAAGATTGAAAAAATAGAAAAAATTAAATTATCTCATCATAAAAACAACTGACCTGGAAAACAGATCAACTAGAGATGATTTAAAAGTTATTGGACTACCTGAAAACCATGATTAAAAAAAAGAAAGAAAAAAAAGAAAAACAACCTAGACATCACATTAAAAGAAAACTACCTTGATATCTTAGAATCAGAGAGGAAAATAAAAATTGAAAGAATACATTGATCACCACCTGAAAGACATCTCAAAATGAAAATTCACAGAAATATTACAGCCAAATTCTAGAGCTCCCCAGCCAAGGAGAAAATATTGCAAACACTCAAAAAGAAAAACATTCAAATACCATTGTACCATAGTCGGGAATCACACAAACTTTAGCAGCTTCTACATTAAAGGAATTTAGAATATGTTATTCTGAAAGTCAAAGGAGTCATGATTGCAATAATAATAATCTATCCACCAAAATTACTCAAATTCTTCAAAGAGAAAAAGATAGATATTTATTGAAATAAGAGTACTTTCAAGTTTTTCTGCTAAAAAGGCAAGAACTGAACAGAAAATTTGACATTCAAACATAAGACTCAAGAGAAACATAAAAAAGGTAAACATGAAAGAGAAATCATAAGGGACTTAATAAGGTTAAAAAATTTGCATTCCTATATAGGAATGTAATGCATGTAACTAAGAACTTTGTCATTATCAGGGCGGTTAGAAGCCCCATATAAACACAGGGCATGAGTGTGAGCAAATATTATTGGTATGTTCTAAAAAAATTGAAGGAATAAGAAAGAGAGATACACTGGGAGAAGGGAGAAAAAGAGTGAAGAAAATTATTCAACATGAAAAAGTGTGCAAGCAATGTATTCTTTCAATTTTTCACAATGGAGAGAGAAAAATGGGGGATGTCAGGCAATGCTTAAATTTCATTTTCATCTGAATTGGCTAAAAAATTTCACATTTAGTTGAATATAAAAATTTATCTTAAGAAGGAAGTAAGAGGGGAATAGGATATTATAAAGGAGCTAAGTGACAAAAGGAAGAGCAGGTTAAGGGAGTGGTCAGAAGGAAAACAGATTTTTTTAGGAAGGAGGGTAAAAAGAGAGAGGAAAAAATTGAAAAAATAGAAGTGATACTTTTAACCTTTTTCATGATCTCTTCAGGGTATAGACCCAGTATTGCTGGATCAAAGGGCATGTACATTTTTGTTGCTCTTTGGGCATAATTCCAAACTGATCTCCAGAAAGGTTGGATGAGTTCACAGATCCACAGCATAAAATTTTTTAAAAGGCAACCTTGATCTCAGACAAAACAAAAGCAGAAATAGACCTGATTAAATTAGGAAAATGCAGAGCAACCAGATTCTTAAAGGAAAAGTTAAATGAGTCACAGGAGTAAACAGATAGTAAAACTATATTGTAAGAAACCTCAACTTTTCCCTCTCAGAACTAGATAAATCTAAGTATTAAATAGATAAGAAAGAAGTTGAGGAGATGAATAAAATTTTAGAAAAGTTCAAAAAAGGTCAGCTATATAGCAAGTGAATAGAGCACTGGCCCTGGAAACCAGGGGACCTGAGTTCAAATTCAGCCTCAGATACTTAACAATTACAGAGCTGTGTGACCATGGGCAACTACTTAACCCCATTTCCTTCAAAAAAAAACCTTAAAAAAACGAAGTTGAGTATGATAGATTTCTGGAGAAAACTGAATGAGAATAAAAAAGAAATATATCTTATTCTCAGCTGTGTATGGCACCTTCACTAAAATTGACCATGTATTAGGACATAAAAATCTCACAAATATGGAAAAATAGAAGTATTAAATACAACATTTTAGAGTATAATGAAATAAAAAATGCATTAAATAAAGCATAAATTAAAGTTTAATTAAAACTATATAATTAATCCTAAAGAATGAGTGAGTCAAAGAACAAATCATGGAAACAATCAATAATTTCATTAAAGAGAATGGCAACAATGAGACAACATACCAAAATTTGTGAGATACAGACAAAGCAGTAGTTAGTGGGAAATTTATCTCTAAACACTTATGTCAATGAGAAAAGAGAAAAAGTGGACCGATGAATTGAATGTGCAAAAAAAAAATTAGAAAAAAGAACAAATTTTAAATTCCCAATTAAATACCAAAACAGCAATCCTGAGAATCAAAAAAGGGATTAATAAAATGGAAAATTAAAAACATCATTAAACTAACAAATGAAAATGTATTTGGTTTTATTTTTAAAAATTAAAATAGGTAAACTACTGCATAATTTGATTTAAAAAGAAAGAAGAAAACCAAATTACCAGTATCAAAAATGAAATTAATAAATTAACTACCAATGTACCAAATTAAATGTCAATAAAACTGATAATCTAAGTAAAATTAAAGAATAAATATAAATTACCAGATTACTGGAAGAGGAAATGAAATACTTATATAACCCAATTTTAGAAAAAGAAAATGAACATGACATCATTGAGCTTTCCAATTACCAGGAACAAATAGATTTACAAGTGAATTCTACCAGATATTTCAACTAATTTTAATACTATATGCATTATTTGAAAAAATAGATAAAGAGGGAATCTTAACCAAATTCCAACCAATTTCCCAAATGAATATTAATGGAAAACTTTTAAATAAAATATCATCAAAGAGATTGCAATAATATAATACAAAAATTATATACTACAACCAGATAATAAAATTACATTTTATTAATTTATATTAGGAATATAGGACTGGTTCAATATTAGGTAAACTATAAGCATAATTGACCATATCATGATAATCTCAACAGATGCCAGGAAAGTATTTGACAATGTACAACACCCAGTCCCATCAAAAACAATGGAAAGTATAGGAATAAATATAGATTTTCTAAATATGATAAATAATATCTAATACCAAAAGTAAGCATTTTCTGTAATAGAGATAATCAGAAACCTTCCCAGTAAGATCAGGGGTGAAGCAAAAATATACATTATCACCACTATTATTTAACATTCAACTAGAAATGTTAATTCAATAAACAAGAAAAAAGAAATTAAAGGAATAAAAATAAGCTAGGAGGAAATAAAATTATCACTCTTTGCAGATGATATAATAGTAACCCTGGAGAATCAACTAAAAAACTAGATTATATACACAAAAATGATTAGTATTTCTATATATGAGCAAGAAAATTCTGCAAGAAGTGACAGAGAAAATCCATTTAAAATAGCCATATATAGCATAAAATACTTGGGAATCTCTGCCAAGAGAAACTCAGGAACTATATAAACACAATTACAAAATATTTCACACAAATAAAGACAAATCTAAACAACCAGAGATATATTAATTGTTCATAAATAAAGTTAAACCAATATTACAAAAATGGCAATTCTACTTAAATTAATTTACTAATTCAATGACATAACTATCAAATTGTCAAGGAATTATTCTACAGACTGGGGGAAATAATAACAGTTACTCTAGAAAAATGAAAGATCAAGAATATCAAGGAAATCAATGGAAAAAATGTGAAGGAATGTGGCCAAGCCGTCCCAGATCACAAACAGCATTATAAAACAGTAATTAACAAGCAGTCTGGTACTGGCTAAGAAATAGAGTTGTGGATCAGTGGAATATATTATACATTCAGCGTACATAATATACAACTGCAAATGATCACAGTAATCTAGTGTCTGATAAATACAAAGATCTTTGTTTTGGGCACAAGAACTCAAAAAATGCTAGGAAAACTAAAAAATCAGTTTGGCAGAAACAGGTATAAACCAAAACCTCACCCTGTGCACCAAGATAAAGTTAAAATGGGTCCATGATTTAGATTTGAAGAATGAAATCATAAGTAAATTAGAGGAGTATGGAAATTTTTACCTGTCAGATCCATGAATTGAGCTTATGATTGATTAAGAGAAAGAAAAAGAAGAGAGGCGGGGGGGGGTTGCACAAACAAAAATCAATTCAGACAAGATTAGAAATTAGAATGAAAGCGGGAAACTGGGAAACAGTTTTGATAGCAACTTTCTCCAGAAAAAGACCTCATTTCTCAATTATGGTGGGAACTGAATCAAATTTACAAAATAAGAGCCATTTCTTATTGTTATATAGTCAAAAAATATAAATAACATGAACAGGCAGTTTTCAGAGGAAGAAACCAAAGCTAACTATAGTCATTAAAAAATGATCTAATTCACAATTTATTTGATAAATGCAAATTAAAATAACTGAGGTACCATTTCACAATTATCAGATTGGCTAGCAGAAAGGGAAAATGACAAATTCTGGAAGAGATATGGAAAAACTGAGTCACCAATGCATTGTTGGTAGAGTTGTAAACTGGTCCAAACATTCTGGAGAACATTTTGAAAAAACCATGCATACCCATTTGACTCAGCAATAGCACCACTAGAATCATACCCCAAAGAGATTAAAAAAAAAAAGTTAAAGGAAATATTAGTGCAAAAATATTTATAGCAACCTTTTTTGTGGTAGCAAAGAATTAGAAATTGAGAGGATGACCATCAGATGGAGAATGGGTTGAAAAAGTTGTGATGATGTATGATATTGATGGAATACTATTGTGCTCTAAGAAATGACAAGAGGGGGGCGGCTAGGTGGTGCAGTGGATAGAGCACTGGCCTTGGAGTCAGGAGTACCTGAGTTCAAATCCAGCCTCAGACACTTAATAATTACCTAGCTGTGTGGCCTTGGGCAAGCCACTTAACCCCATTGCCTTGCAAAAACTAAAAAAAAAAAAAAAATGACAAGAGGAATGCAGAAAACATAGAAAAATATGTATGAACTGATGCAGAATGAAGTGAACAAAGTAAAAGACTTTATTAATCTGATCAATATAATGATCCAAGACAATTCTAAAGGATTCTTGATGAAAAATGCTATCCACCTTTAGAGAAAGACTGATGAACTTTGAGTACAGATCAAAATACTTTTTTTTTACTTTGTTTTTCTTGATTTTTTTTTTTACAAAGTGACTAATCTGGAAATGTTTTTACTTGATTTCACATGTATAATTGATATCGTGTTGCTTGTCTTCTCAAATGGTGCAGAAGGGACTTGAAGGAGAGAAAATTTGGAAGTTTAGAAAAAGAATGTTAAAAACAAATAAGTTCAAAACAAAAACAAGATGACTGGAATTGACCAGACGAACTTCCTTATTCATCAGTCTCCAAGCTAGGTGCCTCTGTAAATGATCTGGTAAAATTTCCTGGTGAGTTCAGATCAAGATGTGAGTTGACTATTGTTTACCTAAAACCTAGTATGAAATTCACTAATAGAGACAGACAGAATGATCCCAAGCACAATGACCCCAAGTATAATTTTTGTCTTTTTCTAGTTATAATAAAGCAACTTGTCCTTTATACTTTTTTTTCCAGGAAAGATTAAAGAAATCAGCTGCTACCCTTAGAAATTCTACCTTGCAGTCTTGTATGGAAATTTGCCCAGTCTCCTTTGTAGATACAGTACAGCCCTGTTCATAGTATTAAAAGACAGGAAAACCTGGTTTCAATATCAATTGCTTATGTAACTGTGTGACCTGTGTAATCACATCCTTCCTTTGGCCCAATTTTGCCATCTGCAAATGTCAATAATATTTTCTACCTATACACTGCAAAATGAGCCAAAGTTGAATAAGCCCTATAGTTTTAACTTTGGAACTCCATTTTAAAAAGGCATTACTTAAGGAAAAAGAATCATATAGTTTTTTTCCTTCTTTTCTAAAAGTATTTGGCAAAATCAGTTCTCTTTTTTTCCTAAGTGGATTAACATATGTCTAGTTTTTATTGCAAATAGAAACATAAGATAAATAATTCTTCATCTAAGACAAGTTCTGTAATTTTGTTGAAGCTTTTTATCTATAGTGTAATTAAATGTGAATGGACACCAGAGTCTATTTTCTCCTTTTTTTCTTAAGCTGGACCTCTGATTTCATCAGTATAAGAAGTTCCTGGTAAAAAAAACTTTTCCCTACTAATTTCAATTTACACCTGTTCTACAGTTTATAATCTTAGAGAGCTATCTAGGGAACTGAGAGTTTAAGTAACATGCCAAGAGTCAAATGGGTCCATATGGGTCAATTAAGACCAATTCTCTATCCACTCTTCCTCTTAGTCTATCTAAAATAAACTAAGCCAAATCAGTCATGATACTAAGTTCTGCAATTTGACAACTGGCAAATGTTTATTGATCTTTTCTTCTGTACTTTTATATGTGGCATATAAAAGGAGTATAAAAAACAGACACTGCCCTCAGGAAACTTATAAAAAGAGGCAATTTAGTAGATTGGAAAGAATGCTAAGCTTGGAGTCAGGAGACCCAAGGTCTGACTTTTTTCTAGATTTATGAGTATTGTTAAATTACTTAATTTCCTTGATCATGTTTTCTGATTATTATTATTATTATTAATAATATTTAAGTATTATAAGTATAAAATGTGGACAATACTTAAACTACTCATAGCATTGTTGTAATGATGAATTCCCTGTGTAACCTTTAAAATCTATTAAGATCTGAGTTTTTATTATCAGCATATTTTTAAACTATAATCTTGCCTCCTCCTCCTTCATGAATTTTAGGTCTATTTACACAGCCTAGGTCCAGGTCCAGATCAGTAAGGGTCAGTGTCTTTCTTTAGTTCATTTTATTCTATGGAAATGTGAATAAAATAAAACTTAGGTATCTGTGTTTTCTCAAAAGTAGACTCTAATTTCTGCGTGGGCACTCAGTATATCATACGGGTGCTGGTGTAAGACAAATTCTATTTCCCCAATGCAAAAACAATCTACTTCATACCATGCTGACGACTTCTTACGGAAGCCCATGAATATAGAAACAGAAGTAGAATCCTTAAATAGTCCACTCAATTTCCTCCAAAAGATAAAGATAGTTTGAGGAACTATTGAACAAAGACCTTACATTCATTCTAGATCTGTGCCATCTAGGTGACTCACAGCCAAAGCAGACTGTTAGGACACAATTTTTTTCCCCTTCTCTGTCCTTCAAGCCCAGGGTAAATTTTTATTGAGGTCATCTTCCTTTCCAAAGCATGCTAAATGATTAAATTTTTCTTTCTCTAGCATGACCAGTTTTCAAACTTAGGAGTTCCCAGTCTCTTCAGAGTTCTCAAACGTGTGTAGAAAATCTATTCTTAGAGACCATAATCTTTCCCATGTGTTATATAACAGGTGAAAGTTGAAATGCCTGAGAAAGCAAAGACTTGAGCTTCTGAGCATTTCAGTTTATTTAACAATGCCTGCTAATTGTCTAACAAATTGGTACCAGGTGAACCCTAAATACAGGAGGAGATAGACTTTTGTACATTAAAAAGAATCAAATATGACTAATTAAAAGGAAATAAGACTAGAAGATTAGGAACTTTCCAAGCTGGAACGAATAGAGCAAACAGGTGTAATTCCCGAATTTAAAAAAAAAAATTATATCCCATTCCCCCCTTACCTCCCCTCGCCCAAGAGATTGTAAACAATCAAAGGAACATGGAAACACAAAAGTAGAAAATCCAGGAAGTCCCAGACAGGCTAGGACAGGTTTCTGGTCATGCACTTGAGTGGGACTACACCTGAGTGAAGCCTCCTTCATGGTTTCAATGAGTCTTTCTTTTTCCCAAAGACATATCAGCAAGAGTTGCAAAGTTTCCACTTCCTTGAGGTCAAGTGGTAACAAAGATTATATAGCACTGTTCTGATTGACCCCATATATGGAAGAATGTAGAATTATCTCTTTGATAGAGTAAAACTGAATCTGAATAATTATGCAAATAAGGCTTGAAAATGCTTTGCACCAATTGGCTAGACATTCATGTAAAGATTGTGATTCCAGCTATCTAGCCAATAAGATAGAGGGCCAGAGGGTTAGGCCTGCTAAGGCCTGTGATAAAAGGGGTTTGCACACCTCCACACTTTCCACCACCCCTAGAGCTGTAGCTCAGGTTGTACCCTCTTCTCAGGAAGAGCAAATGAACTTCTTTTTGTTCTCTAATCTGGGTCTTCTAATTATTCTGTTTAAAGAGAACCAATTCTGTAACACACAGTTCTGATACCACACATATTCCTTTTGCAAATTATCAAGTTTTCAAGTTTTCTATTCCTGGACCGAAGAAGAAAAATATCCTCTTTTCTCCTTGTTATTGTCTATACTGGAGGTCCTAGGAAAAGAAAGCATTGGAAAAGATAAAGAAAGAACTCTAGAAACAATTCAGTCCTCTATAGACTAAAAAGAGTATGATTCCTCCAATGAGAGTCCATCATTTCAAACCTCAGATAATAAAACAAGACATAGCCCCCATACTCTGAAGTCTGATCAGTAAGATGTCATGGGAGGGACCCTTTGGATGTCCCATGTATATGGTTATACAGAAAAATAAGAGCTTTATGAAACAATTATTTGGCAATTGCTATAAGGATTCAATTATGTGGTACTGACCTACTTAAAAGTTCAGAGTGATCAAAAGATCATTAAATAGTGATCAATAGCCATTAAAAATGAGATATGAACTTGTCTTTGAAGAATGAATAGTCAGGGATTATTTTCTATGGAAGGGACATGAGGCAATAGTGAGCATAACATTTTGAAGGGAAAGTGAGACATTATCTTAAATAAAACATAGATTAGGAATAGATGGGCCCAAATTATGGTGGGTGTCCCGAAACATATGATATCTTTATTTTTTAAAAGGAGGAACTTAATCAACTTTTTTACTGAAAAAAGGACCTAATGAATTTAGGCTGTAAACTATTCTTCCTCAAATACACCCATTCCCTTTTTTTTTTTGGCAGGCTTCTAATTTCAAAAGTATAGGAGACTGGGGGTGGCTAGGTGGCACATGGGCAACTAGGTGGTGCAGTGGATAGGGCACCGGCCCTGGAGTCAGGAGGACCTGAGTTCAAATTCGGCCTCAGACACTTAATTACCTGTGTAGCCTTGGGCAAGCCACTTAACCCCATTTGCCTTGCAAAAACCTAAAAAAATAAAGTTTGGGAGCAGCTGGGGCAGCTAGGTGGCCAACCCTGGAATCATGAGGACATGAGTTCAAGTTTGGCCTCAGACATTTAGAAATTACCTAGCTGTGTGGCCTTGGCAAGTCACTCAACCCCCATTGCCTTGCAAAAAAAAAAAACAGAAAAAAAGTATAGAGCATTCCTAGTAAAGTACTCTCTCAATAAATGCAGAGCAGTACCTGCCCTTCAGTTTAAAAACTTATGCAGCTTTCAGAGGCACCAAGTCATTTGCCCAGAGTTATACAAGTCATTTGGGTTAGAATCTGATCTTGAATCAAGTCTTCCTGACTCTGAGACTATTTTTTCTCTCCACTATACCACTCAATCTTTCTAAATTAAACTATTCATCATATTTCAAATTCTGTTCTGATTTTATTTTTGTTTGTAATTATTTACTCAATGTATGATTCCAAAAAAATAATGTATTGCCAAAAGTTGATTTACTAGATCAAAGGTTGTCTTAACAGCAACAATGTGGGATGATCAATTATGACATGGTGATCAAAAACAATTCCAAAAGATTTATGATGGGAAGATGCTATCCATATCCAGAGAAAGAATTATGGAATCTGAATATAGATCAAAGCACTCTATTCTCACTTTTTTAAATTTATTTTTTCCTTTTTCTTTTTTGTGGTTTTTCTCTTTTGTGCCAATTCTTCTTTCACAACATGATTAAAATGGAAATATGTTTAACATGATTATACATGTATAACCTATATCAAATTATCTGCTATTTTAGGGTGAAGGGTAGGAGGGAAGGGAGGAGAGGAATAAAGAAAAATGTGGAACTCAAAATCATATAAAAATGACTGTTGAAACTATCTTTACATGTAATTGGGGAAAATGATATTAACATAGAAATAAAAAAGATTAGTTTATTAGCTTTTGTTGTATATTTTAAGATTGTTGTTATTGTTTATCCTTCACTCTTTTTCATTGTCTTTTTTTCCTTTTCCTTTTTTTCTTTTTTGATTTTTGTGGGTTAATGGGGATAAGTGATTTGCCCAAGCACTGTACCACCTACCTACCCCCTTTGTCCTTTATTCTCAAAGGAAGCTCTGGCATCAGCGAAGTGATGCCATGAATGCATGTGAATTGAATTTGAGTGAGGAAGTGCTGTACAAAGTCACCAGCCTCACTTTCTCCTCCAGTGGCATCTGGGTCCAATGGTCAGATGTGAATCAGGATGGCCCTGGAGGCAAGACAATCAGGGTTAAGTGACTTACCCAGGTTAATACAGCTAGTAAGTGTCAAGTGTCTAAGGTCAAATTTGAATCCGGGTCCATTTGATTCTAGGTCTAGTACTCTATCCATGGCAACTCTTCTAAGAGATAAATGCCTCCAACTATAACCCTAAGAGATAAATGCCTCCAACTCTAACCCTAACCCTAAATCTGCCTTGGAATCCACCACTAATGCTAAGCCTAACCCTAATGTATAACTGGACTTTTTTTCTTCACAAGTTCAATATTAGTTCTGATCTTTTTTTTTTTTAGGTTTTTGCAAGGCAACCAGGGTTAAGTGGCTTGCCCAAGGCCATACAGCTAGGTAATTATTAAGTGTCTGAGACCAGATTTGAACCCAGGTACTCCTGACTCCAGGGCCGGTGCTTTATCTACACCACCTAGCCGCCCCAGTTCTGATCTCTAAACACACACACACACACACACACACACACACACACACACACACACACACACGGTTGCTTAATTGGGGGTAAGTTGATAGTCATTTGAAGTCATTTGAATTTGCATTAGTTCAATTACTCAAGACATGTATTTTTCCATGTGATAATTTGCTGTTATTTATTTGTAAACTGTCCACCCTTCTTTGAGAATTCGTTGAATGTGCATGACTTTCATTCACAGTTATTGGTATAACTTCTTTATATGATTTGGATAGTAAGATTCTATTGACAATATTGCAAATATTCTCTTTAGGAAAAGGTAAAAAATTATATTTTTATCTTTTCCCTGATAAGATCTTCTTTTTCTTCAAAAATTAACAACTTATCTTCTCTATATAACTAGAATATTTATATTTTCTCTATATATAAACTATATAACTTTCCTTCTAGTTTTTAAATGACAAAAATTCTGTATATAATATATATTATATAATATAATTTATAATATATATATATATTCTTTCTATGTAATAGCAATTCAGGTTAATTGTATGCCATACTCTCATTTAATTATCCCAAGTGAATTTAGAAGGGACTTTAGAGGTCATCTTATCCAACTCTTTCATTTAACAGATAAGGAAACTGAGGCCTAGGGAGTCTAGGCAATTTGCCAAAAGGGAGGCAGAGAAGATAGGAATTGAAATCAAGTTCTCTGCTCCAGAATGCTTTGCATTGTACCACCCAGCCTCAAAATGTCAACCCAGTTATAAACTGGGTTAAATGTAAAGTTTATATTAGGATTTTAGGACTAGAGCTGGGAGGGACATCAGAGTCCACCTAGATCAACTTCTGTATTTTCCAATTGAAAAAACTGAAGCCCAAGGAGTTTAGGTTTACCCAAGGTATACCCATAGATAGGAAGCTTCAGAAGTAGTATTGAAAGCTAGGATCAAAAATTAATACTCTTTCTATTATGCCAAACTCTATTTCTTAGTCATTTCTTTCCCTAATTCAGAATAACTTGGATAAAGTCTCTAAAATAAGGGATATTAAGAAAAAGTCAACAGCCAGCTAGGTGGCAGAGTAGAATCAGTCATAAAGTAAGGAGGAACAGAACTCAAATCCCATCTCAGACCCTGAACAAATTACTTAACTCTGATTGGAAGAAGGAGAAAAAGGAAGAAGAGGTAAAGGAGGAAAAGAAGAAGAAAGAAAGAAACCACCATCATACTTTAGGGGAAATATAAATAATGATAGTGGAAATCTATTGCATGAACCACATATAATACAATTTCTCAATTAATCAGTGCTTTTAAAATAATCAAATAATTAAGGAGTTAGAAAAGCAGCTTAATTTTATATTTAGTCTGACAAATTCAACATTATCATTCAATTCAATTGGAGAAAAAATGTATGCTGTATCTTCTATGTACAAAACACTGTGCTTGAAGACAGGTAATAAAAAAGATGAAATAAGATACAATGCATACTATCTAGCAGGGGGGATAAGACATGTACATAAATAACTAGAATACAAATTGGTGTTGCAATTACTTTGAACTTACCTGAAGCCTCCTACATGACCTGCTCAGGGTTCTAGGAGTGCCCTGAGGGGCAGAGGGGTTTTTTCCTTTAGTGCAATCTGCTTAAGTCTTAAATCCTACTGATAATCATCAATCATGATTAGTGGCCCAAGTCCATTTAATCAATCACCATCAATTAGTTTTTCCAAAATGTTTTTTTTTTACTGTAAAGATATAGCAAGGACAGAAATACAAACATTCCCATCCCCAAACACCAAAAGATATACCATCCCTTATTCCAGAGCTATCAAACTCAAAGGCTTGAAGGCTGATAAGACTCCCAGTACAGCCAAAACAGATATTATTGAGATACTTATAAAATAAATAAAAATATAATAGAACATAAATAATGTTCATTGTGATTTTTTTAAGTCAAAATGTCTGTAGGGCTTCTGTTTCTATTTATTACTTAATACAGTAATTTCTCGCACAATTTGAATTTCACATCACTGCCTTTTTTCATTTCCATCAAAGGGAAGAACTTAACTTAGTTAACTAAAATTTAACTTAGTCTCTAGTATTTGGCCATGAATTTGATGGAACCCAGTCAGGTATGTTTAGAGAGAGACACTCCTTCAAACAATAGAATCACAGAATATGAATGCTGGAAGAGAACTTAGAAAACATTTGGCTCAACTAATTTGTTATGGGCATAAAACTTTTTATCATGTTTGCTTAGGAATGCAAATCAAATGTGGTTTTGGAATGTTTAATCCTTCCACACCCAAAACTTCTTAGATATAAGGTGCCCTGGGACCTGATGCCTTGATACCATACTTTTCTGACCACAAAACCTAGCATGGACTCCAACTCCCGGATAGCATGGTGACTCCTAACTCTCCTCAACTTTTGAAATTCACAAGTGATAGCCATCTTCAATAGACAAAGAGCCATTCTCTTAGGCATCTCCTTGTAGAAGCCTCGAAATTCTAAAGCTCTCTCTCTTCACTGAGGGATTCCTTCTTGTTTTGGGGGGGTATTTTTTTGCTTTATTTTGTTTTTTCATTTGACTATGTCAGGCAGGAAAAAAAAAAACCAAACCAAGGGCCTGACCCTGGCTCACTAGTGCTTTTTGAATACACTCCAAGCCTGGCTCCAGAGGTAATTGAAAAAAAAAAAAAAAAAAAAAGATTTTCTTCACTACATGGTTAGCAAACTGGAACCATATTGACACATGCTCCAAAGGCTAAATGGGGATTGCATCAGCCAAGAACTCTGTGAATGCTAATGAGGATAGGGTTTATTGGCCATTCCTCTCTTATATTGCAGTATGATAATTATGATAATTACAATAAGAGAGATTCAAAGTACAGAGAGAGAGAGAAAGAAAGAGAGAGAGAGAGAGAGAGAGAGAGAGAGAGAGAGAGAGAACGAGAACTTGCTTATAAGAGATGTTAGAAGTCTTGTAAGAATAGCATCAGGAGGGGCGGCTAGGTGGCACAGTGGATAGAACACTGGCCCTAGAGTCAGGAGTACCTGAGTTCAAATCTGACCTCAGACACTTAATAATTACCTAGATGTGTGGCCTTGGGCGAGACACTTAACCCCATTGCCTTGCAAAAACTTTAAAAAAAAAAGAAATGAATAGCATCAGGAGACCTAATCATGAAAATAAGAAAAGGAGAGTCAGGTGTGGGATTTAGAATACTGGATTTGGAGGAAGGAAGACAAGTTCAAATCTTGTCTCTTAGACATTTACTTGCTGTGTGATCCTGGGTTAAGTCATTTGATTTCTGAAGATGAATGTAATAATATAATATAATGATATACTGACCTCATAGAGTTGTTTTAGGGATCAAATAAGATAATATATATATAAAAGTGTTTTCTAAATAATAGCTAGAATTATATAAGGAAAAGAAAAGAAGGGAACAATAACAAGATTGTGTAATAAGGACAACAAAAGAGGCTTTTTTTAAAGCTTTTGGAAAGCAATGAGAAAGATCAAGGAAGGGATAAGAGATGTTTGATATGGCTAAAAATGTTTGTGATAAGTAAGACAAGGGAAAAAAATGGAATTACTCCATTCTTATTTTGCTTTTTTTTTTCTCTAGGAAGAAGAATGGATTTCAGATTAGGAAAGTGAGATGAAAACCAGATAATAGAAATGGAGGTGTACTGGAATCAGCTTTAACTGGCTTGGGCATTTATTTACATTTCAGAAATCTACTTACTACAAATCTAAGCTTGATTTATTGTTTTGTTGAACACCACACTTTAGAGAATGTTAATAATGAAAATCGAGTTTAAAAGTAAGTCCTTCCTACTCTCCTTCCCACCCCACCCCCACCTTGTTAAACATTTACTGACATATCCTTAAGTTAAAATACAAAATTAGACAGTACTTAGGGGTCCTGTATTTGATCCCAGAGTGTATAAATAAGGTCAATAGGTGTAGAACCTAAAATGAGGTAGAGTTTTAGATTAACATAAAGAAAAATTTAATAACTACAACTCTCCAAAATAATAACTGACAATTACATATCATCTTAAATGGTTTGAAAAATACTTTTATATATGATATCTTATTATCTTTCTGGGCTTAGTCAGGAAAACCTTAGTTAGAGACTTGATAAACTATGTGACCCTGAGCAAATGACTTAACTTCTCTGGGACTCTGTTTCCTCTCTTGTAAAGATGAGGGTTTGAGGTTTGATGGCCTTCCCCTTTCAAAAACTATGATTATAAAATTCCTATCAAAGGAGTTTTTTCAAGCTGAGGGATGCTATTCAAGCATTTTTTGTGAACTTTCCATTCAAATAATCTCTAAAATCCTTTGCAGTTCTGAAATTCTGTAATTCCAACAGCAATAAACTCAATGCAGGACTCTTTTTTTTGGTAGAGGTATGGGGAGATAGAAGAAGGAAGGAGAAATAAACATTTATTGAGCTTCTACTTTGTGCTAAGCACTTTTACAAATAATAACTCATTTGATCCTCATAAGAACCCTGAAATAAACTATTGTGATCTCCTATTTTACAGTTGAGGAAACTGGGACACAAAGAGGCTGAATTTGAACTCAGATCTCTCTGACTCCAAGTCTGTGACACCTAGCAACCTACATAGTATCAAGTCATATATTTTAGAGACACTCCTTCAACCAACAGGATCACAGAATCTAAGGGTTGGAAAAGAACTTAGAAAACATTCGATTTTTGAAGAGAGCCCAACTAATTTGTTGTGGCACATAACTTTAATATATTTACTTAGGAATGCAAATCATATGTGGTTTTGGAATTCTTAATCCTTCCATACTCAGTTTCTAATTGCATAGCTTTGTCTCCAAATGTATTTCCTCAAATGCAGAGATAAGCCTCCAAATAAATAATATCAATTGTCCCCAGACAGAAAATCCTAGAGAAAAAATAAAACAAGTTCCTTTATTGAATCATTTATAGAAGCTGATTTGCAGGGAAATAGAGATAAACAATCTTTTACTTCATTTCTATTTAAAATCTATTACAGAAGACTCCAACCATGCACAAAACCAAAAGAAATGCCTTTTTATAATAGAGGAATTAATTTTTTAAAAACTTTTCCAAAAAAAAAAAAAAAGCAAAAACATACACCCCTATGCCCAAGTTCCACATGTTCAAACACAACTTACAAATCTATGGGGTTTTTTCCCTGAGAATTCTAGAGCCTGTTACCATAGAGAGGCATTTTCTTCAGGGGCTGGTGGTAGTTAGTTCATGTTTTTCAATCAGATTTGAAATTGTATCTGTTGCTGAATAGTGATTGTTTTGCAAAATAAAATTGCTTATCATCTAAAAAAAAACTTTTCCATACATTTTAATAAAAATTGAAAGCTAACACAAGTAATGATGCAAGTGAAGACAAAAACTTTTTTTTACAACAAAGATAAAAGTAAACAACTATAGTAATGAGATAAGCAGCAAACTATTAACCACTTCTAAGAGGTCATGATTTTGTTCATCTCCCAATCATTTACTGAATGTCTCTTATATGTACAATTATAATGTACTATGCAATATGGGTTATTCATACCTCTGGTATGAGTTTGTTGTGCCCTTTTCAGGGCTGCTCATTAACCTTTATATATACTTTTTTTTTAATTTAAGGCAGTAGTGTTAAATGACTTGCCCAGGTCACAAAGTTAGGAAATTATTAAGTTTCTGAGGTCACATTTGAACTCAGGTCTTCCTGACACCAGAGCTGGTGCTCTCTCCACTGCTCCACCTAGCTGCCCTCCTTGCTCATTCACCTTTGATGTCCACCGGTCACTCAACTTTCACCTGTGGTTCCAAGAAGTTGTAGCATGTGAAGTAGTCACACCCCAGTAAAAAAAAAAAAAAAAAAAAAAAACTTGGTTAAACCTGGTTGAAGATAACCAACAGACTTCAAACCAGTTGGTGAGTTGGAGGAGGGGGGGGTGTCTACCCTCAATATGCGAAGACTTCTCCTAGAGGAATGGGTGGATGAAAATAATTTGTTCCAAATGAAATTAAAGTGGTTGAAGCTGGTGGTACAGCATGCTTAGAACTTGGTCAGACATTGAAGATGCCTGGATCTTCTACTACAATCTGGATCATCATCAGTTCTTAACTTTTTTTTTTACTTTTTAAAAAAATTTTTTTCCCACTTCTTGACTATTTTTTCTTGCCACTGAACTTCAATGACACTGGAAGTGAGGCTGACAACTTTGCCTTCCTTAAATCAATCTAAATGAAAGAAAGAAAGAAAGAAAGAAAGAAAGGAAGGAAGAAAGAAAGAAAGAAAGAAAGAAAGAAAGAAAGAAAGAAAGAAAGAAAGGAAGGAAGAAAGGAAGGAAGGAAGGAAGAAAGAAAGGAAGAAAGAAAGAAAGGAAGGAAGGAAGAGAGAGGCAGAGAGAGAGGGAGGGAGGGAGGAAGGAAGAAAGGAAAGAAGGAAGGAAGGAGGGAGGGAGGGAGGGAGGGAAGGAAGGTGATGGAAGGAAAGAAGGAAGGAAGGAAGGGAGGAAGGAGAAAATAGTTTGCTTCAATCTGAATTCAGTCAATATCAGTTCTTTCTCCAGAGGCAAATAGCATTTGTCTTGGCTCATTGTATTGCTGAGAATAGCTAGACCATTCACAGTCGTTTGTTGTACAGTATTACCTGGTTCTGCTTACTTCACTTTACATTAGTATTCATGTATGTCTTTCCAGGTTTTTCTGAAATCATATGCTTGTCATTTCTTATAGTACAACAATATCCCATCACAATTATATTCTACAACTTGCTCAGCATTCCTCAATGGATGGACATTACCATTAATTTCCAATTTCTTCAACAAAATGAACTGTTATAAATATTTTTGTACAAGTAGGCCCTTCTTTTTCTTTCCTTCTTTTAATTCCTTTGAGATATAGACCTAGCAACGGTATTACTAGATCAAAGTTCTTTGGGTATAATTGGAGCCCATTCTTTCCAGAGGCATTTGGGTCTCAGGACCAATATTAGTCCTTTTTTACACAGTATTAGTCGATTGATGATTGCTATTAACAATTTGAGCCTCCGGGAAGCAATGATAGCAATAATGATAGGGAGTGTTGCCAATTCCATTACTGATTACTTCCAAGTTCAAAACAAAATTACAATTATTTGCAGCTTTTTTGGATCCAATAGAAGTTTTCATATTGTCCAATTGCTTTTTTTGTGTTCTATAAATATAAACCAACAATTCTTACCTGTGTATTGTAAAAGATCTGCCTGTTACCACAAGTTACTGTTATTGCTTTAAAATGATTTGAGATTAATTTTTTGCTTAAGAAAAAAAAGGGAAAAACCCCTAAAAATCCAGTTTCATTATTTGAAAGGAAATTTATTGCCCTTGTTAGTCAATATCCTGGTAAAATGTCAACATGACCTTTGAGGGAAATTGCTTTGAATAGCTAAGTGAAGGCTTTAGTATTAACTTATGGACTGTCAGAGTTTGAAAAGTTCTGATAAATGTTAGATTTTCTAAGCAATCCCATATATCTGACTGCAGAAATCCTTTGGATACCATAAGCTTAAAAAAATGAATATCACTGATGTTGGAAAGACTTTGAATTTGGCCATGACAATAGACTTGTCTTCTTTCCAACAACTTACCTTTAAACGTGAAAAGCCATATAACAAAGTCAAAATGGTCTCCAGTTCTGTATGGCCTCCTTCTGGTTCTTCAATGAAAGATCAGAAAAGCTCTGAGAAAAACAAGTAGCTACAGAATTCTTAAGTCTGTTGTCAAGATCTCCATACTGATGACAGGGTTACATGCCTTATATCATAATGTACAAGAATGATTGAAAACCATGCCCTACCAAGTAGCACAGAAAATGATCAACTTACCAATTTATAAAATAGCCCTGATTCTATTATCTACTTCCCAAGGTTGTTGGGAGGATTAGGTAAGATAATTATATAGTCCTACTACAGTTCCAGGTACATAATAAATTCTAAAGAAATGTTGTTATTATTATTTACCTTGCCAAATATCTTATTCTTTTTCAGAGCATCTACTTATATGTATTTTTATGTATGTATTCGCAATATGTTTTTCAAAGTGAGTTTTATTAAAGTGAACAGCACCTCTAAAATAAGAAAACAAATTACTATGATTATGTACTATGATAAATGTAAGTTACTATTATTTCCTTTCAAAATATGCTATGCCTTTTTAAAGCATCTACTTCTGTATTATATGTATGTATCTACATAAGTTTTCAGTGACAAAGTGCATCATTTAGCATCTCTAAAAAAAAGAAAACCAAATTATTCTGATTTTGTTTATGAATCTCATGTTCCTTCATTACTAAAGTAGATCGAGTTCTTGGTTTAGAAAAATGTCTCATAGATAAGTGAGACATCTGATTAGGAGATGCTTTCTGACACAAGTAGTGATGAAAGAGAAAACTGTGTGGGAGACTTCTTAATCAGCCCATGTCATTACTCAAACTTCTGACCTCTAAATTGGGGAAAAAGATGTTTTATTACAAGGGAGAAAATTAAGGAACTGTAACTTACTAAGGAATTGAGAACAGAAATGAAAGAAGCACAAGAATAGCTAAAAAAGCAGAACAATGAATCCAAAGTTATGCCAAGATCAAAAACTGAGTCAGAATGCCAGTGAGAGATGGAAAGAGAAAAAAATACATTTGTTATAATATATTTATATATTTGCAAGTATCAGCCAAGAGGAAGCAAACCAATAATTAAAATTTAATTCAACTTCTAAAGCAATTGAAAAGGCCTTCCAGTTCAAACAATATTTTATTTCAGCTTCATAACACTATCCAAAAAATAAAGAATAATAGCGTGGTGTTTTTTTTCCCTTCCTAATACATCATTTAAAGTCACAGAACTTGTTTTTTATGAGTGGAGTTACTACTAATATCTCTTGACATGCATAGTAAAGAAATTGATAACTCAGCCTGAAGGATGTATTAAGAAAAAGCTATGGAATTTTTTTGATGCTTCCTTTTGTACCAACTGCAGTACCACAGTCCCAAGGCTATATAAGTAATAGTAGCTACAAATCTGTAAAGGTCTGAATTCTTACTCTTAAGTGTCATTTCTAGGCAATAAAATTCTTTCTTATTATTTTGTCTATAATGTTCTTTCCTAACTTGATCTAACTCTTTGACAGAGACTAGAGATAAATAGATTTTAAAAGAATTATATGAATCCGAGTTTAATTAATATTAGGAAAAAAAGTATAATCAATTCAGTATAGCAGGGATCACCTTTCATCACCAGATACATCTCAGCATAAATTCAAAGAAGATACTAAAATCTTATAATTTGGTTAATTTTTCCATTTGGAATTTAGTAAGGTTAATATTGATATTGATTTGGTCTTTGATTTCTTTCATATAATATAATTAATTACCTTGTATAGCTATGTTTATTTTAAATTTTTTAACTTAAAAATTAAAAATTTTAAAATAAAAAGTATATTTTAAATTTGTTTTCACTTTATACTTAATAAATTTTGTTATAGCCTTTCATTTTTATTTTATGTACTCTAAAATTTTTTCACACTTCTGACTTGTATAACCATGAGAAAGTTACTTAGGGGCCTCAGAGATAAATGAATTATCTTGCCTCTGAGGTCCTTTCCAACCCAGATTTTTATGATCCTGAGATAGAATCCATTTTGTCATAGTCCCATTGAAAATGCTAAATCCTATAAACTGAAATGAAATTAGGGAAGATGATAGAATAAAAAGCAGGAAATTACCTAGCTCTCTCAAATTCAAAGCAATCTAAAATAATGCTTCAAAGTGAACATTAGAGAGACAGAAATAATTAAAAGTCAGAGTAAAGTAGTTGTCTAGCCTAAGAGGCTAGGGAGGACTTTAAAGACCTGATCACCTGGAGTGGTACTCTGGCCTAATTTAAAGGCTTATTGAATCAATTAAAGGACTTTCAGTTATTCACGAGGAAAAGAAAAGAACTGAATGGAAAATTTGAACTACCAGAATCAAGGAGAACTATAAGAAGGTAAACATGAAAGACTAATTATAAAGGATTTAATAAAGTACAACTTCTTTTATGGAAAAAGATGATCTATAACTCTTAAGAATGCTATCATTACTAGGGTAGTTTGAAAGAGCATACATAGATAACAGGTTTTGGATTGAATTAATGGGATAGGATAATCCTAAAAAATAAAGTTGGATAGGGAGGTAAAATGGAGCACACAAGTCTCATACAAATGAAGCATTAAGAAAAGGATTATCATAGTGAAGAGTTGTGGTGCTAGAATCTTATTTTCATCATAACTGAGTTAAAAAGAGAATAACATTTACATATAAAAGGGTATACAAGTCTTCTTAATTGAGAAATAGGAGGTCAAGGGGATAGGAAGGGAGGGACTCTAGATGGTAGGTAGATTAAGGAATAGGAGGGTAAAGGGAGAGGTTTAAAGGAGAGATTCTTAGAAGGGGTTTAGAGAGGCAGTGGTCAGAAGTAAATTAGACCTCTGAAGAAGGATAGGGTAAAAAAAGAGAAAAAAGGAAAAATAAACAGTGAAGAAAATTAGTATGAAGGAAAATATACAACTAGTAATTATAACTGAATGTGAATGGAATGAACTCATCCATAAAATGGATACAATAGAATGGATTAAAAAAACAGTATTCAACAATAGGTTATTTATAAGAAAATGTAAAGGGCTAAAGTAAAAATTAAAGATGAGCTTAATAAAGCAGAATGTAAGGAAACCATTGATTTAAAGGATAAAACTGGAGTTAATTTTATGGGGAGAAAAACATTGGTTAATTTTTTTTTTAGTTTTTTCTAGGCAACAGGGTTAAGAGGCTTGTCCAAGGCTACACAGCTAGGTAATTAAGTGTCTGAGGCCGGATTTGAACTCAAGTACTCCTGACTCCAGGGCTGGTGCTCTATCCACTGTGCCACCTAGCTGCCCCCTAATTATTTTAAAAAAAGAACCAAATCTCTAATATCAAAAATGAAAAGTATAAATATACTACTAATGAAAATGAAAGCAAAGCAATTATTAGTGTTATTTTGCCTGATTATGTGCCAATAAATTTAATAATTTAAGTCAATTGGAAAAATACAACCAAAAATATAAACTCAACAAAAAACTTTTGACAAAATATTTCATTCATTCTTATTAAAAAATACTTGAAAACATGGGTATAAATAAACTTTTCCTTAAAATGATAAGAAAAATCTACCTTAAACATCAGCAAGCATTATTTGTAATAAGGATAAGCTAGATGCCTTCCCAATAAGATCAGGAGTGAAACAGGAATGCCCATTATTACCAATATTATTAAATATTGTATTAGAAATGCTAGCAATAGAAAAAAGAAAATAAAAAGAGAGGAAAGGAATCACAATGGGCAATGAGGTAATAAAACTATCTCATTTTGCAGATACTAAGATAATACCACATAAATCATCAACATTTTTATATATCACCAAGAAAATCCTGAAAGAAGAAAGATTAAGAGATACCCCATTAAAAATAACCATAGATAGCATAAAACTCAGGAATTCCATGAACATAATTATAAAACACTCTTTATACAAATAAAGTCAGATTTAATTAATTGGAAAAATATTAATTGTTCATGAATGGGTAGAACCAATATAACAAAGATATTTCTACCTAAATTATTCTACCTAAACCCAATTAAATTATCAAAAATATGTTTTGTTGAAATAGAAAAAAATAAAATTCTTTTAGAAGAACAAATGATCAAGAATATTGAAGGAATTAATGAAAAATGTATAGGAAGTAAATACAAGATCTTAAACTATTATAAGGCAATAATTATGAAAATTGTTGAATCAGATTGAATTAAATCCACAAGTAGTTATGTAAAATTGACTTAGAAATAACAAGAAAAATAATCTGGCATTTAAGAAGTAGAATTTGGAACAGAATAGAGACTGGTTTCTTTTTCTCACTATTAGAAAAGTATTTCAATACATTATCTAAATGTAATCTGATATTGAACATGGCACTTTTTCTTTGCAACTTTCTCAGGAAATGAATATATAATGTTGATGTATGTATTATAGTTATGAATTGTTGTCTTATCTCCTGTACTAGATTGAAATTTCCATAAAGATATGGAGTATGAGTGATATATGATCTAGGTGTCTCTTAGCATTTAGCACAATGTTCTGAATGTCGCAAGCATTTAATGAATGTTTGTTGAATGAATAAATTAAGTATAAGGAATCTTTTTTTTTCACCTAACAGTTTCAGAGCATTTTAAAAATATTTTTTACTACAAAAAATTGATATGATATAGTGGCTAGGGAGATGATCTCAAATCCAACAAGACTTTGGTTCTTAAATCCTGCCCCTGACACATTCTGACTGACTGTATGACCCAAGGTCAGGGGAGTCTAACTAAAATAAAAATGGGTATTTGTGGCTGTATAGCTTGACTTATCTATGTTAAATTCTATTTTTATTTATTTTGTAAAAAAATGTTTACAATTACAATTTAATCTGATTTGTTGAACTAGAGAATTTTGCTTATTCTAGGCAACTCTATAAAATTTTAAGTTGCAGAGAAAGTAAGAACCTGCATCCAGAAAAGGAACTTCCTTACCTGAGAATTCCCTATAGCAATTAAATTACAGGTCCAGTTCCTATCCTTGATGATGAACCAAGTAAGAGATATCTTTGTTTATTTTTTATCGATTTTTTTGTTTTTATATCATTTCCTAATATATCCCTCCTACTCCATCCAGTGAACCTCCTTTGTAACAAAGTTTTTTAGAAACAGAAGCAAAAAAAATATTTTGACATAATAAATCAATTTATCAACTATGTCAGACAACACATACAAGGTTCAATACTCATTCTCTTTCATCTTTGCAAAGAAGGGGAAAATATGCATTTTTTTCCCAATCTTCTCTGGGACCAAATTTAGTATTAATTATACAACATTCAGTTTCATTTTATTGTTACTTCATTCACATTGTATATGATAAACTCTTAGTTCTGTTCACTTCATGCTCTATTAGTTCATGTAAGTTTTCTCATGCTTCTATGAATTCTTCATATTCTTTTACTCTTAATGGATAGTAAAATTCCATTGTATTGATGTACCAAAATTTCTTTGCCACAAAAAGGTATTGGTCAAATATTTTGATGTATAAATGGGACCTTTCTTTTTGACTTTGATCTTTTGGGGATATTTACCTAGCACTGAGATCTTGTGATCAAGGAATATAGATATTTCAGTTACTATTTTTTATCTAATTTCCAGTTGTTTTCTAGAATGGTAATAGGTATTTATATTAAAAGTGCACTATTGCTTTAATCCTTCAAAGATTTAAAATTTCATTCAAGTGTTTGTTTTCTCTACTGACACATATTTTGACCCCCTCCATGTTTTAATAGATGGTTTCATGAGCTAGTAGGCCAAAATAATTCATCACCTGTTGTTCAACCTTCTGGCAATGAGTCTCTCAAAACTTAGCTAGCCAGGTCTTTGAATAACAGACACACCATCTGTCACTGGGTCTGTTCTCATAGCCTTTCCAGCTTGCTAGGAACTGCCAGAGATTGTGCTGTGCTAGCATAATTGTTAAGAATCCAGAGTCATCTCCATGTCACACTCAGACTTTAGACTAGGACTTTAGTAATCTGAGGAAATTTCTACTGTGATTACTTCTATTTACCTTAGTATCTCTCTTCATGGCTTTGAATTCAAATAAAAATTCACTCATTCAGTAAATATTTATTGAACATGTCCTATCTACATAGGCACAATAGAAATTTTTCTCCCTGGGAGCTTGTAATCTACATGGGAAGACATATATAACACAAGTATATAATTGAGTACCAAAGTAAACAGAAAAAAATAAGTAATAGCTGACAGATAGATAGTGCTCTATATTCTACAAGTCATTTTCCCATATATTATTTCTTTATTTAATTTTAATTTTATTTTTTTAATTACATGTAAATTCAACATTCATTTTTCTACCTCCCTCTCTTCCCTTTCCACTCCCCATGACAGGGAGTAATCTGATACAGGTATTCATGCATTATCATGTTTAATATATTTCCACATAAGTCATGTTGTGAAAGAAGAATCAGAACGAAAGTGAAAAAACATGAGAAAGAAAATAACAAGATAAATTTTTAAAAGGGAAAATGCATTATTTTTTTCCTCTGGATGTGGATAACACTTTCTATCACAAGTCTTTTAGAAGTGTCTTTGCTCATTGAACTACTAAAAGGAGTCAAGTGTTATAGATGATCACCTCACCATGTTGATGCTACTGTGTATAATGTATAATGTATAACTTCATGTAAATTTTTTCAGGTTTTTCTTAAATTCATCTGCCCATGATTTCTTACAGAACAAAAGTATTCCATCACATTCACATACTACAATTTGTTCAGCCATTTCCCAATTGATGAGCATTCCCTCAATCTCCAATTCTTTGACACTATAAAAGAGCTGCTATAAATATTTTTGTACATGTGGGTCTTTCCCCCTTTTTTATGATCTCTTTGGAATAGTCACATCGATTATTTCAATGATCCTCACAAAAATATTATGAAGTAGTCAAATAATTTTATCTCCATTTTACATGTAACCTGGAGCTCAAACCTATTTATATATTATTCTCTTGACTGACAGAGAAAGAGGAGAGACTTCTCTAGGTTGGAAGCCAAACCTTTCCTTAAGCTCTCTTCATCCCCACCCAAATTTATGCAGGAAGCATCAAGTAATCACTCTTCTTCAATGTAGAATACCTTTTGATCTGGGGCCATGAGCCTCTGGTTATCCACAGATTAAAAAAAAAGTAACACAATAGTTAAAGAATTTGCCTAAGGAAATGAAGTAAAATAGAGAGCTGAAATATATGGTATTCTTTAGCATTAGTTCTGCCCCAGGATTTAAGGGACTGTAAAAGAGACATACTTATAGAATAATATCTGTAGTAAGGGAAAATCTTTTGCTGTAAAATCACTGTATTCTCCTTCTATCACTTTAAGAAGTCATATGCTAGTTTTATTTCCTTAATAGTCTTAAATTCTTCAAGAATCTGTGATTTAATTATAGTGGCTATTTCACCAAAGCATATCAGAATCCCTCTATGCCGTGCTAGAAGCACTAGAACTTTTTTTTAAAAAAAGACAAAAACAAAAATATAGAAACAAGAAAGAGGGAGGGAGGGAAGAAAGAAAGAAAAAGAAGGACAGAAAGAAAGACAGAAAGAAAGAAAGACAGACAGACAGAAAGAAAGAAAGAAAGAAAGAAAGAAAGAAAGAAAGAGAGAAAGAAAGAGAGAAAGAAAGAGAGGAAGGGCGAGAGGGAGGGAGGGAGGAAGGAAGGAAGGAAGGAAGGAAGGAAGGAAGGAAGGAAGGAAGGAAGGAAGGAAGGAAGGAAGGAAGGAAGGAAAGAAGGAAGGAAGGAAGAGAAAAAAGAAAAAATAGAAGCATGGGGAAAGAAAGAGAGAAAAATTGGTTGTGCTGCAGTCAATGCATTAATGAATATATCTCTCTCATCTTAGCTAAGCTGGTCCTCAGGCAATAGACACACAATAAATGTATCACTGCACCCATAAGTTGAAGCCTTTCCAACTTTGAAAAACTTGCCATAGCTTGTGCTTTACTGGCATAATCTTCAAAAGTCAGAATTGTCTCCATGCCACAATGAGGCATCAGAGGGGTTCAGTGGGAATGGATTTTTTTTAATATAAAAATGCTGAAAATTTAGAAATCTCCCTAATTAACTTGGATAATTTTCAAATATCATTTTGGGTGAAAATTTGGCAAAATATAAAAAACTAAATTTATATTGTAGGGAAAGAACATTTAAAACTATGCATTAATTTTAAAAAGAAAAGATAAAGCTCATTTTGATTCCTATTTTCATTTTTACAGCATCCGAGAATCTCAGACTTCAAAAGGACATGAAAAACCATTTAATTTACCTGTACCTGAATGATATATACAACAAGCAGTCACCAACCTTTGCTTGAAGATATCATGAAGAGGGTACTGCTCTCTTGAAGCATCTTATTCTAGTTTTGGACTACTTTCATTGTTAGGAATGTTTTTCTGAAATCAAGCCAAACTGGCAATTTCAATGCATTGTTCCTATTTTGCTGTCAGGGACCAACAAGAAGTCTTATGTCCCAAATGAAAAGAAAATAATTTAAAACCCTTAATGGCACCTAGAACTAAACTGGTTATTCCAAAGACAGACAAATCCTGCCTGTCTTTTGTGTGCAGATCTTGGGGCTGAGGAATGGGGGAAGCAGAGACATAACTACTTGAATTTCCAGGGACTAGCATAATGCCTGGCATATAATATATGGCCAATATATAATTAATGATTGATTCTATTTCTGTTAAGTCTGTAATACATTTTTATATATTTTGTGGAAATCCTTTTGATATCAGCATCAAAAAACTATTAAAAATGTAAAATACTTTGCAAATAAAGTGCCACATAAGTGTTAAACATTAAAGAAAAAAACTTAAATATGAGAACAAGAAATATAGTATATTTTTAATATGTTAATTATTAATTTAATTATAATAAAAAATCTTAAGACATGGAGAACAGGGAAAAGAGAAAATAATTTGGGGCAGCTAGTTGGTGCAGTGGATAGAGTACTCACCTTGGAGTCAGGAGTACCCGAGTTCAAATTTGACCTCAGACACTTAATGATTGCCTAGCTGTGTGGCCTTAGGCAAGTCACTTAACCCCACTGCTTTAAATTTAAAAAAAGAAAGAAACTGTGAACTATTACCATGTAGTGTTTGATTTTTTAAAAAATACATCCATATGTTTGTATATATTTAAGCTTATTCAGGTTATAATAAATTGTACCTCCATTCTCTTCACTCTTTCCAATTTTTAAAATGCACTCCCCTCCCCCCAACTATCTCTAGACAGCAAATTCCCTCCCCACAAATATGGATAATCAAGATATTGACTACATGTGAGGAGGACCCATGTCTCATTCTGTAGCCCTAGTTCAATTGTTCTCAAACATTTTGGTCTCAGGATCCCTTAATGCTCTTAAAAATTATTGAGGACTCCCAAAAAACTTTTGTGTGTATGTATATCTGTATAGATAGATAGATATATGTATATGTATATATCACATTAGAAATTAAAAATCATAATTTTAATCTCAGTGTTACAATAAAAAATTTCAACCTTCTCGACTCCTTGAAAATGAGTCAAGGACCCTCATGGGTCCCTGGACTATACTTTAAGAATCATTGCTCTAGGGCAGCTAGGTGGTGTAGTGGATAAAGCACCGGCCCTGGAGTCAGGAGTACCTGGGTTCAAATCTGGTCTCAGACACTTAATAATTACCTAGCTGTGTGGCCTTGGGCAAGCCACTTAACCCTGTTTGCCTTGCAAAAAAAAAACAACCTAAAAAAAATCATTGCTCTAGTCCATCACCTCTTTTCTGAGAAGGGAAAGATTTGTTTCATCGCTACTCATATGAAGCCACGACTGCTCACTCTCTTAGTCAAAGTTCTGTGATCTTTCAGAACTCATTAATGTGTTCATTGTGTAAGTTGTTGTCCTGCCTCTGACTGCTCTGTGTTTCAAATCTTTTCATATTTAGGTCTTCCATATTCCTTTCTTATGGGACAATAAAATTATGCTGCATTAATTTATCAAAATTTGTTTGTTCTTTCTTCAATTAATGGGGATGTATTTTGTTTCCAATTCTTTGTCCCAACAATTGTATATATTTAAGTGGATGTATGCTTTATTATATGTTTTATTTATAGAAGTTATTCAACATCTAGGTCCTTTCCCTCAGTCTCTAACCTTCTTGGGGTATATGCCTAAAAGGTGTATCCCTGGATCAATAAGTCACCTTTAGTGACTTTCCGAGTACAGCCCAAATTGTTTTAGAATGGTTAAACTGATTCTCAGCTCCATCGAGAGAGCATTAATGTGACTAATTGTTTTTCTATAAGTCTTCCAATAATTACTATTTTCCTCTTTTTGTCATCTTTGACAATCTGGTGAGAGGTGGGACACAAGGGTTGTTTTTAATTTCTTTTATCATTTGTAATTTTATTTGGTTGTTGATCACTTTCATTTGGGAAGTGAATGTTCATATCTTGTGAACACATGTATTGGGGAATGGCTCTTATTCTTTTTTTCTTTTGATATTCTGCTTTGATTTGAGTTACTGCAGATTTCTTTTATCTCCTTTGCAATGGTGGGGGTCATATAATACAGATTCCTGCAGGTCACATATTGAGTTAGAAAAAATACATATTAATAATATCTATGATTTATTCTATTTTATTTATTTTGTTACATTTTAATATGGTTCAAACTACACTTGGGATTGTTGTGGGCCCCATGTGGCAAAATCTTTGACGCTTCTTCTCTACAAACCTGTAGTTTGCTTGAGGACAAAATCGTTTTATTCATCACTGTAACACCCACAGAACCTGTAATCAAACTCTGGACCTGTTGGTGTCATTTCTAAATGCTTTCCTTTTTTCTCATGACTCCTGTCTCCCCACTTACCTGACTGCCATTTCCACTGTGTCCCCAGTGTCAAAAAGAAAAATTAAAGAAGCAAATTGTTTCACTGCTATTTCAATTTGACAGACCTACTCTGAGGTGTCACTATGTTAGGAACATATAGACCTCAGGAACATATGGGACCTCAGAAATTTAAGTGTCTGCTTTTAAGTTCATATTCTAATGAGAAAACTAACATATACCTAAATAAGTCAATATTAAAATATATACAGAAATACAAATTAAATTTAATGGCAGGGGGTAGAAGAGGGATATGCCTTAACAAATGGGGAAATCAGGAAGAGCCTCTTGTAGGTGACCCTAAACCTGAGCCTTAAAGGGAGGTAGAGATTCCACTTAAGAAAGTGCAGAAAAGACATTCCCAGCATGGGAAACAGAGTACTGTATGTAGGAAATAGCCAGTAGCCCTGTTCAGCTGGAACACAGAAATTATGAGGGGGTAGTAATATTTCTGCCTAGAAAAATAGGCTGGCAGTAGAACATTTTGAAGGGTTTTATAAAACTACCAAACACAGAAATTTTAATACTAGAGGCAGTAGTAGACAACCACTGAAATTTCTTTAACCTGAAAATAACATGGTGTGACTTATGCATTAGAAATATTTATTTGGCATTTGAATGGTACAGGCAGGGGTGTGTGTGCTGGAATCAACTGGAACCTTTTCAGTCTATTGTTAAATTTTCACACTTTTTAGATTTTTTGAAATCAGCTACATATCAGTGCTTATTTATTTACTGTTTGCCTAGGCTTGAGAAAGTGATGGAAGAAAATGTTAGGAATTAAGACAGATTAAACTTAAAAGTGTTTCCTGTATAGAAAGTTTTTTTGCTTTAAGAGCTAATAGGTTTTTTTTTTGAAGTTTTAACATTTTGTTTTCCAATTATATACAATAGTAATATGTACCCATCAATTTTTGCAAGACTCTGAATTCTACAATTTTTCCCCCTCTTCCCTTCCCTCACCCCCCACAGAAGGCTGTCTGACAGTCTCCACATTGTTTCCATGCTATACATTGATGTAAATTGAATGTTATAAGAGTAAACATAAGAATATACATAATCCCCCCCCCCCCCCCCAGAAGATGAGAAACGTCAAGAATAGAGAGAGAAAAAAAAATTGTACTTCAGTCTGTGTTCAGATTTCAATGACTCTACCTCTGGGGTGAGTTGCTTTCTTTATCATAAGTCCACCAGAGAAGTTGCTTCAATATTTTTCCCTCAGTTGCTATTACTAGCTGTACCTCCACTCTATTTCTTCCCACTCTCATTTATTCTATTCTCTCTCTCTCTCTTTTCACCCTGGCTCTGTACAAAAAAAGTGTGTTGACTCTGAGTACCCTCTCCCTTGCTCTTCCCTCTCTTCTATCACCTGGTCTTCCCTTCCCTCCCCCCATTCCCCTCATCCTGTCCCTTTCCTCCCATCCTTCTCCAGGGCAAGACAGATTTCCTCACCCTATTAAATGTGTATGTCATTTCCTCCCTGAGCCATTTCCGATGGGAATGAAGGTGCACTCATTCCCCTTTGTCTTCCCCCACTCCACTTCAATGAAAAAGCTTTTTTCTTGACTCTTATGTGAAATCTCTCAGCTTCTTCATCTCCTTTTCCTTCCTCCCAGTACTTTCCCTCATCTCCCATTGACTCCATCCCTTTACCACACCATACCATTCCACTCCTTCCTATGTCTTGTCTATATATGCTCCTTCTAACAGCTCTTATAAAGGAGAAAGTTCATATGAGTTATCAATATCTTCTTCCCATGCAGGAATACAAACAGTTCAACATCATCAAGTTCCTCATAGTTTTAGTCCCTCTCTTCCACTCCTCTATGGTTCACCAGAGTCCTGTATTTGGAGATTTTTCTGTTTGGCTCTGGTCGCCTCAATAGGAAAGTTTGAAAGTCCCCTGTTTGATTGAAAATCCATCTTTTCCCCTGAAAGAGGATGTTTAGTTTTGCTGGGTAGTTGATTCTTGGTTGTAAACCAAGATCTTTTGCCTTCCAGAATATCATATTCCAATCCCTATGAGCCCTTAGCGTAGATGCTGCTAGATCCTGTGTAAACCTGACTATGGAACCTCGGTAGTTGAATTGCTTTGTTTCCGGTAGCTTTTAGAATTTTCTCTTTGATTTGGGAGTTTTGGAATTTGGCTATAATATTCCTGGAAGTTTTTCTTTTGGGATCTCTTTCAGCAGGTGACTGGTGAATTCCTTCAATTTCTATTTTACCCTCTGCTTCTAGGATCTCAAAGACAATTTTGCTGTATTATTTCTTGAAAAATGAAGTCTAGGCTCATCTCCTGGTTGTCTTGCAGATAGCTCAATCCTTTTTAAATGATTTCTTCTGGATCTGTTTTCAAGGTTGGTTGTTTTTTTCCAATGAGATATTTCATGTTTTCTTCTAATTTTTGGCTTTTTTGGCAGTTTTATTTCTTCCTGCTTTCTTACAGAGACATCAGCTTCCTTTAGCTCCATTTTGCATTTGAAGGAGTTATTTTCTTCAGAGAGCTTTTTTATCTCCCTTTCCAGCTGGCTAATTCTGCTTTTTAAGGCATTCTTCTCCTCATTTGCCTTTTATTTGCTTTTTCCATTAGGCCTAAACCGGTTTTTAACATATTATTTTCTTCAGTATTTTTTTTTATATATCTTTCACCAAGCTTTTGATTTGTTTTTCATGATTTTTCTTCATTGCTCTCATTTCTCCTCCCAATTTTTCTTCCACCTTCCTTAATTGCTTTTCAAAGTCTTTTTTGAGCTCATACATAGTCTGAGCCCATTTTCTATTTCTCTTGGAGGTTTTGGATACAGCAGCTTTCGATTTTGTCATCATCTGAGTATGTATTTTGATTTTCCATGGGACTAAAATAATTCTCTGTGGTCAGATTCTTCTTTTTCTGTTGTTTACCCGAAATTTTCCTCAGCCCAAGACTAATTTACAGCACTTCCAAGGCTTTGGGGTTGTTTTTTCTTTTTTGGGGGACACTCCACTGGGACCTTTATTCCTCCAAGGTCTTATGCTCTCTAGCCTGTGCTTTGATATGTAGATGACCACAGCACTACCCTCTGCCCTGGGGCTGTAAGGAGGGGTCCAGCTATCTTAGTATGGAAGCCCAAACTGCAATATCTGAGTGTAGGCAAACAGGAGAGTCCTACCCCTGGGAGAGCAGAGAAATCTCTGCAGACTTCCCTTACAGTCTCTGGGGGTACAGGCTGCTTTCTCCTGATTCTTGATGTAGAGTCTACAGCCAGTGCTCCTCATTCCACACTCATTCTGGTGGAGCAGAGTTCTCTCACTGCCATTTCAAGCTGTTGGCTGTGCTGCACTGGGCTGTGCAAAGACTTTTTCCCAACACCCTCCCCCCCTTCCTGGTGAAACATGCCTTTCCTGCAGAACTTCTAAGTTGTCTTGGATTAGGAAAATGTATCACTCAGCCTTTCTGTGGGTTCTGCCCCTCTAAATTTTGGCTAGAACCACTCTCTGTTTGGGGGGGGGGGGTTGGGGGGGTTGGAGTTCCTGGGAAATGCTGCTTTCATGCTGCCACCTTGGCTCTGCCCTGAATGGCTCTTATTCTTATAAATTTGAAAAAAAAATTATATATTGTAGACAGTAATAGACAGTAATAGAGATGGAGGTAGATACAGGATTAGGGATAAGGATAGAGATTATCCTTCTGATTTAATCGATATTGAAAACTCTCAGGTCTTCATCTTCTTTACAATTTAATAATCCTACAGAGTTGTCTAAAACACTGAGAGTTTAAATAACTCACCTAGAGTCTTATAACTAGTGTATGTCAGAGACAGGACTTGAAATCAGATATTCCTGGCTCTAAGACTGGTCGACCTTCTTCTCTTTCCCATTGCTGTTTTTATACTAGGGGAACCATACACATAATATAGATACACACATATGTGCATATTTATATCTCTTTGCATGTGTACACATCCATGCATGTATATATGTATGCATTGTATATATATATATATATATATATATATATATATATATACATACATATGGATAGTAGTTGCCTTAAACTCCCTATTCTCCCAATTCTTAACCTCCTTTAAGTTAAGCATGTTTAGATATTGTCACATACTAGTCTCAGTTAAAGCATGTTTAGATATTCTAATACACTCACCATAACTCATGGATGTTCCACTTCCCTGCTTAGAAACTTTACCATTCCCCTATTTGACCATACTCTATCATTTCATCTCTCCCTATGTTTTACCCCTCATAAATTTGGTTTTTGCCTGCATTGATGCTTTCAATCCTTTTACCCCCTGGAACTTTCTTAGATCATTACTACTGTAAATTGATTTTCCTCCTCTCATCTCAATGCAATAGTTGGCCTTTTCAACAGTGTGCGCTTCTTTGTTCCCAGATCCCATTGTTCCCTTATTTTATCACTTCTCCTCTCTGACCAAACCTTAGGGCTGAGTTAGTCCCATCATTTATTGCCTCCACTTCTATTCACTTAGTTCATGAACTGTGGTGTTAGAAAGAATTGGATGCAAAAGATGCTGTGGAAGTAGAATTGGCAAGTTGCTGACAAAATTTCAATTAATTTATTAATTGTATCTGTAAGGGTTCTCTAGGTAAAGCTGTGTAATGTAGAAAACCGACTCAAGAAATCTGGGTTCTAGACCTGCTTTGACAAATCACACAGACTCTACAATTTCCTGAACTGTAAAAATATGACTCTGGGTCCTATTCCACATTGCATTTATGGTATTCTTTTTTCCTTTAAAATAAGAGTTCCTTCATCCAATACCATAGTTCTTTTATTTCAGAACCCTTTATACCTTAGTAGTCTGTGACAATATTTTTCATAATGTTGCATTACATAGTTTTATTAAGAGTAAAGATTATTATTAGTGTTTCCATGACTGCATCATACATCATTCAATCAACAGCATTTTTAGGTATCTACTATTTTACCAGGCACAAGATATACCAGGCTAAAGATATAAGTACGAAGAAAGACATGACAACATACAGATGTCTTTTCAACTAGAAATAAAGATGGAATAGGGGTTAGTGGGTAGGAAGGAAACTATTTCTCCCCTTGGTAATCTTTGCACACAAACTTTTTTCCTCCGATATCTTAAATTTTAGATTATTTCCAAAATTTAAAGCATCATAATGACTTCCTAACACTGTGATGTAATTTTTTATTGACTAGTTTTTCTTTTGATCAGAAAGTATATCAGTATATAGTGATTAATACCAAAAATTGGAAAAAATAATATTTTTACAAAAAACATGCAAATGTTGTGTTAAGATCCTTTTCTCAACCCAAATACAATCTGGTTTGCCTAATCATAATCTAGTCAATGCAACTGGTTCAGGCTCTGAGAACATCTTCATTCCCCATTTAGGCAAGTCATACTGCAGGATCCATGAATGGCTTGCCCTCCTTTATTTGCTTTTGATTTATTGAACAGACATGATTTTCTCAGTGGGCACCTGATAGTAGTATCATTTCAACAACTTCTTGTCTTGGAGAGTTTCCTGAGGTATTGAAAGGTTAAATGGTCTACCCACTATGACACAAAAAGTGGCAGAACCAAGGCTCTCCCATTAGAATGTGAACTTGAGAACAGTGACTTTTCAATCTTTTTTTCTTCTATTCTTTTTCTGGCCCTTCTTCCAACAACCAATTCCTCTTTCCCATTTTGTAACAATAACTTAATTCTGTCTTCCTCCTCAAACACTCTCCTTCAGTTGGCTCATTTTTTCCAACAACTTCAACCATCTTCTTTATGGAAATGATTCTCAAGCCTTCTACTCTAGCCCTGACCTCTCTCCTGATCTCTACCCTTGCTTTTTTAGCTGTGGTAGTGCTGTCTCTCAAAATTAAAATATCTAAGACAGAATTACTCTCATCTTGACTTTTCAGTTTCTCTTAATGGACCTCTACTTTCATGAACCAGATGCTCAAGGATGGAAATGTTGAACTTATCTTTGACTTCTCCTCTTCCTCCTCCTCCAAATCGTATCTATGAGTCTAGAGTGGCTCATCTCTCAACTAGTTTCTGCTCTTCTTTTTATCTTTGAAGGTTTGAAATATTTGTTTTACACTATTATTCCTTTTTTTTTTTTGGTCTGGCCATCTTGAATGGCTTACTGCTTATTATCTTACCTTTCTTTGTTACACTGTTCAAGAATGTTTTAATAAACAATTAATAAACTATAAACAGTATGATAAACAGAACAACTGTAACAAACATTCAAGAGCATTAGAACAAGCAAAATGGTTAGGAAAACAGACTTTTGTTGAATAATCAATAAATATTTATTGTGACTATTATGTCCTAGGCTCTGAGCTAAGCATTAAGGATACAGAAAAAGTCAAAAAAGACAATTCCGGCCTCAAGGAGTTCACAATCTAATGGAGAGACAAATATATAAACAAATCTATACAAGTAAACTATAGGGTAAATAGAAAATCTACAAAAGAAGAGACTAGAATTAAGGGATTGGGAAAAGCTTCCTGCAAAAACAAAGGAAAAAAATGAATTAAATCCTTATGTAAGAGATGGCTAGGTGGTACAGTGGATGGAGCATGGACCCTGGAGTCAGGAATATGAGTTCAAATACAATCTCAGACACTTAATAATTACCTAGCTGTGTGGTCTTCGGCAAGCCACTTAACCCCATTTGCCTTGCAAAAAATCTAAAAAAAAAAAAATTCTTATGTAGCTAGTCTGAAATGAGCCCAGAACATTGGACTTACAATGTGACTTTTTTTAAATTTTGGGTTTTTTTTTTAAATGCCCATGATTCTATGAACTAGATATTAGGTTCAAATGAATACATATAAGTCCATTTTTATGAGCAAAATTATCATTATTATTATAATCAGAGTATTATTAAATACCCTCATTTTCATACCTGATTTACACATACAAGCTATAGAAACAAATCCTACCCATTTTGAGTTAAATTTCTAAAAAAGTAAGGAAACATATAATAAAAAACTAAAATTGATTTCTGAATGTTGAAGGGGTCTATCAATAAACAAATTACTTTGTAATGTGACTTAAAAATAAATATGTGAAGGTTTTGTTATGTCCTCATGTATATTTATAGGAGTGTAGAAATGAAGGGAAAATAAGGGACAAAGGAATAAGTTGCTACTTTCAAAAGAAGATCCTATGAAATGAGAAGTGGAGTGATTAGAAAGGTGAGAAGCAAAATGCATATATATGGATGTCACGATGGCTTTTGCTGGTCATCTTCCAAATAACCGCCCTGGCCGGGTTCAAATACAGTGCTTGAGAAGCAGAGGCTACTGAGGCTTTGTTCACATTTCATTGCACGCAGCGTTAAACTTAATTACTCCATTTTAAAATCAATCTTGAGATTAATTTTTCAAAACGTTGACCTTTAGATGCATTACTAGCAAAGGAATGTTTTATAGTGGTTCGCGGGCTTTAGGGACGTCCTGCCCCGACCTCCTCCTCCTCCTCCTCCTCCTCCGGCAGATGAAGGAGGTTGATAGCCGCCTTCGGGATTAGAACCCGGGTTGCCGACTCCAAATTCGGCTTGTTGACAAGTTGGCAGAATTTCTTCCCGGGCGTTCTCCTTTGTGCGCCTGGTTTGGGGGGCGGGTGGTGGGTTCCAGTGTGCCACCATGGGTTCGCCCGGGGAGTGGGCACGCCAGTTTCCAGGGGAAGGGGAGGCCCCCCCTCCGCGCTGCCAAGGCGCCACTGCGAGGCCGGCAGACTCCATCCCCTCGGCTCCTCCGCCTCTCCTCTGCCGCGGGCCGGCCCTGCCGCGCAGCGGGGCGACGCCCGCAGCCCGGCGTCGCCCGGGTCCGGGCGGGCGGCGGCGGCCCCTCCCCGCGGCTCGCTGCCGGCTCCGCCCGCGGCGCCCCGGCCCGGCCTCTGCGGCCACCGAGGCGGCGGGCCAGAGCGGCGCGAGCAGGCCGCGCCTCCACGTGACCGGCGCCGCCGCCGCCGCCGCCGCCCGAAGCTCGGGCGGCCATCACCGTCCCGGGCCGGCTCGTGCGCCCGGCCCTCGGCCCCCGCCTCCCCTCGCTCCTCCGAGGCGGCCGCGGCCCGGGCCGGGCAGCCGGGCCGCCCTCTGGGCTCGGGGCCGGGGGGCGGGGCGGCCGCCGCCCCCGCCTCGCCGCCCCCGCCCTCCCCTGCCCGTTTCCAGTATGGCGGCTCGACGTGCGTGACCCGGCGCCTGTGCCGCCTCCAGTACTTGTGGGCGATGCCGCGTCCGTGAGTGACACACAGCTCGCTCGCACACGGACGCCCGCACGCCGGAGCCCGAGCCGAGCCGGAGCCGCTGGAAGCCGCCTCGCCGTCCTCTCCCGGCCCCTGCCAGCGCCGGAGCCACGGCGCCACCTCCTCCTCCTCCTCCTCCCGCCTGCGCCCGCGCCTCGCGTCCGAGACGCGCCCGGCGCTAAGCGAGGCTGCCCGGAGCCCGCGGCGGCGGCGGCCCCCGGCCCGGGAGGATGGGGAACCGCGAGGGAGGAGGAGCGGGCGCCGCCGCCGCCGCCGCCGCCGAGCCCTGCCCGCCGGCTTCTGAGCGGGCGCCCCGGGAGTCCGCGGCCCCGAGCGGGCGCCCTCCGAGCCCGGCCGCCTGCCTCCTGGGAGCGCTGCACCTGGTGATGAGCCTCATCGTGGCGGCGGCGCGGGCCGAGAAGGAAGGTGGGTGACAGCGGCGCCGCCCCGCGCCCCCCGCCGCCTCCCCCGGGCCCTGCGGGGGCCCCGGGCGGAGGAAGCTCGGCGGCTGCGCTCCCGGGGCTGTCACTCGCTCGGCGCCCCGCGTGCCCGGCCCGGCCCGGCCCGGCCCGGGGCTGCGCCTCCGCGTGTGCCCGGCCCGGCCCGGCCCGGGGCCTGGGGGCGGCGCTGCCCGGCCCTGGCGCTGCCGGCTCCAAACTTCCTGAGTCCCGGCGCGGGGGCCGAGCCGCGCGCGGAGCCTCGGAGCCGGCTCGCTGCCGGGCGGGGGGCGGACCTTGCTCCCCCCGCAAGGGGAGGTGGGCGCCGGGCTCCAGCTTCTAAAGCTTTTGGCCGCTTCTGTTGAAAACTCGGCCTCGATTCGGATCGCCCGTCTGGGTGACCCCCCCCCCCCCCATTTAAAGCGCCGCGGAAAGCTGACTTAGAAGTGGGCCGAGGCCCCCGCCGGCCCCGGAGGGCTCCACAGTTCGCATCGCCCCCTCGTATTGCCCTGCTCTTGATTCACTTTTTAAAAAAAACCTGCGCCTACGTATAGCAAGTTTCTAATTTATCAGCCTCTGTTTATAGAATTTACAGTCAGTCGAATACTTGTTTCTGAAAGCTTTTTGTTGTTCATTTTTTTGGATGGAGGAATGCACAGGAAGAATTGAATTATTTTTTAATGTTTTAAACTATATCATAAGTCTGTACATTGTAGCCAAAGAGGTGTAGTTTTTGCGGATGCGGCAGGGTTTTGGACTCCGGGACTTGGAGCTGGAAGGGCTTAGGATTGTTTGCTCGAGCTCCCTACGTGGTACTCTGAATTTAGTTTCAAACCTTGGTTCCACCACTTCCTGTGTGACCTTGGAGCAGTTACTTAACTTGGCTTAACTTGGCTTGGTGAGTGGAGGGTCTCCTGGATGGCCCTTGAGGTCCCTTCTGTCTCTAAAATATGAAACAATGAATCTTTTTTTGTAAATGAGAAGCAGGGCCTAGAGAGGGAGACTTTTGACTGATTTGCTCAGTCATAGCCGAAGTCAAATCTAGGTTCTTTAACACAGACCACATGGATGTTTGGGTCCATTGAAACTTTTTTTGTTCACTTAATGGCTTGACGAGAAAGGGGAGCTAAAAGTAAAAGATCACTTTAAAAGAAGTTAATGCTGCCTTCCCTTTTTTATACTAATAATACAGAGAACTTTTTTTGTGTAACTAGTGCATAATTAAATCTTTGATTCAACTTGCTTTTTTATTGCTGAAATCACAAATGTAGTACAAACCAAGTTAGAGTGAAGTGTAAAAGAAGGTACTTTAATTTTACTTTTTCTGTCTACTTTTCATGTTGGAATTTTGCAGTCAGGTTAATTTGGCAACAGGATTATTTGCTTTCTAAAATGCATCTTATACTAGGATTAATTGGTATTAATAATGTCAAGTGTATCTGGGGTGCTAATCTTTGTTTTAATTGTGTTAGTGAAACTTCAACTTTAATGGTTGCTTTTTCTGGATTGTAAAGCTTTCAGGAGGCTTTATGGCACCTAGCACACACTAATAAACTCGTAGTGGACCCTCGATGCTTCTTTATAAAGTATCAGAGATCTAAAACAGTTAGGGACTGCAGAGACTGCATAGCACAACACCCTCATTTTGCACCTAAGAAAACTGAAGCCTAGGGCTTCACTTGCCCCAGTTCCCACAGGTAGTAAGGTAGAATTTGAACCCAGGTCCTCCATAGATGTAAATGAAGTATATGCCTGATACTGTTTGCTGATACACTGTTCCCATTGCTTTTTGTTTCTTTAACATCATTTAATGCACTATATCTCTAAATGGGGGACAGTTAAATAAGTGAGACACTTGGTAAAAGAAGTACCCATATAATTACAACCTATTTGCTAATGATATCTATTACATTGTGAGATTTATTTTGTGCTTGAATCAGTAGCTCTTAATATATCTTGTGGCCATTGTATTGTCAACAAGCATTTATGAAGAGATTACTTGTCTGTGCTAGGCACTGTAGGGATTTTAAATTGTGGAGATACAAAGAAAGGCAAAACACTGTCTCTTCCTCAAGAGAGCTCATATTCTGATGAGGGAGACAGCAGGCAAACAGCTAAAATTGAATCTGGGTACTAATGGACAGTGGGAAAGACCTTTCTGCAAAAAAAGTAGAATTTGATTTCAATTGTGGAGAAAACTAGAGAACCTAGCTGGTGGAAGTGAAGAGGATCTTGGTTAAATCCACTAGCTAAATTTTCCAACAAGTCATCTCCAGAAGTTAGTGGCTTAACTATTTTTTCACTTTGGTTCTTATTTTGAGTAAAAGAAATTGATTTTTTCTCACCTGAAAAGACCAATGAACAAGAATAATGGGTCTGAGTAGTTGCATCTCTGAACTCTCTCAATAAGTTCATATAAATAGGGTACCCAAGTACTACAAGATTTTTGTCATATTCATTTCAAAAGTAGCCAGATATTTTAAACTTTCTCTTAAAAAGGTAAAGTTTACATGTATTTTCAAGTTCTAGGTTTACAATGTATTCTGTGTTATTGGAATTTTCCCTCCCAATTAAAAAAGCAGAACTGTTTTTTTAAAGATCAAAAATTTCTCTTGTCAAGGAGACTTTAGAGCAAGGCTTGTCAATAATTGATTGTTAATATTTCATAGAAATATGTTTTAATAATTTAAAAGCTCACTGTGACATCTGCTCACAAGAATATTTGTTACTTGATATAGTTTGCTTATTTCTTGCTTGTACTAGACTGTCCTAATCTACTTGGTTCACTATCAGGTCATACATCTTTTACTGGTTGCTCCCTATCTGATCATTGGAGTAGAGAGGCAGGTACCTCATTAATTTTCAAGAACAGAACTTTGAAGATGTTTTGACTTGCTGAGCTTACCAGAGCTAGAGAGGGAGACTTTTAACTGATTTGCTCAGTCATAGCTGGAGTCAAATCTAGGTTCTTTAACACAGACCACATGGATGTTTAGGCCCATTGAAACTTTTTTGTTCACTTAATGACTTGATGAGAAAGGGGAGCTAAAAGTAAAAGATCACTTTAAAAGAAGTTAATGCTACCTTCCCTTTTTTATACTAATAATGCAGAGAATTTTCTTGTGTAACTCATTATCTGTGCTTGTGCAGTTACACTCTCATTTTGCACTTTAAGGAATTTTAATTCCAGAAGTGAAGATACTTTATATGTTTCTTAAAATGATGCTTTGAATTGATACTCCAAATAATTTCTAACAACAAATACATGATATTACCCTCTTAATAGGACTTGTAAAAATCATATTTTTCTTCTAAAAATGAATTCCAAGAAATCTTTGCCATCTTATTTAAACTCTAAAGCATATAGTTTATATAATTATAATGAACTGATGATACATAGAAATTGGGAATTTAGGGGTACAAGGTTTTTAGGAATATGATATACCTTTTTCCTTTTTATTTTTTTTCTTTTGGTTACTGTGATTTCTTCAGCATGGGAAACTCTGGGTACCTTCCTCTAATGCAAGTTCTCAAAAATAAGTCCTAGAACCTTGATTGCATGCCAAGAGGTTAAGTTAAACACAAGCTGAGGGTTATCAACCTAATGTGTGTCAATATTAAGGCATAGACTCAGGTCTTCCTGATTCCATCTATACACTGTGCCAGGCTAGCTCTCTATTAGATATACTATGATGTCTTTATAGAATCCATTTAGTCTTAGGGCTGAGATCATTTAGTTAAACCTTTTTATTTTACGAATATGGAAAATAAGACTTAGAGGTTTTTTGTATTTTGCTCAAGATCACACGTGATGAGATTCATACTGAAGTCCCTAACTCTAAATTTGGGACTCCTTGCATTATGCCACTGGCCTTTCAGATTTTACAAGCAATTTTGACATTAATTGGCATTTGATGTCAGTTTAACATTAAGAGCATGGTCTTTATTAGACCAATTTCATTGTTTACCAGGGTTTTGTTTGGCTTGTTTTTCCAAGTGTGAATTAGATTCTAATGTTACTTGTCTTTGTAGCAACTTCCTAAGAAATTGGGTAGAGACTGCATCAAGGAATTGTTTTGAGCAATGAATGAGATTTTAAATATCTATAATCTATCCATACATGTGTATCCATGTATATATGTGTATACCTACATATGAATATATATCTCCATATATGCACATACACACATATGCTTAAGCATTTTGTAAGTGCTATTATTTATCTTTAGGGGCTTAAGTGCACATCCTGATGAATAAATCCTTTTTAGCTGGCTACTTAAGTGTGACTCCAGGGTTTTGCCTGTCTAAAATAAATTTTCTGGAATATTTTGACAGTTAAATATACCTTTATCACTGGAAAGTGCATTTTTTTTCCTGCTTCAGAATTGATGGAATTATATGTTTTTGAAAAAATACCACATTCTTTCTAGTTCACAGTTGTTATATAAATGGATTGCAAATGTCAGGAAAAATAGAATCCATAAACCTTCCAAATGAAATGAGCATGTAGGTAACTTTACTGTAATTTTTCAATTAGAATCACAGTGAATTGCTGTAGAAATTTATTCTTTGCAAAGGATTTGATAGTATGGAAATTAGTACCCCCACTTATTTTTTGTCTTCAACTGTGTGACATAGTTCATGTTTTTAGATTGGTTTTGTCAAGTTCAATGACCCCTTTTAACTGGACCTCACTTAGAAATGAAATTGTTGAAACATATATCAATTTTTAAAAACTTGGCTTCTATGATTGTATTTCTCTGCTTATAACTTACGTTGCTTGTTCTTCCCAACCTTCTTCAGAATATCTCTTGGTATTATTTTCCCTTGATGAGAAGTCCTGTCTTCTAATTTCAATTATTGACTTCTCTTCGAAATTTTATTTTGGTCCTATCTTTTCATGGCATTAGATGTTCAATTGCCTGCAGGACATTTCCACTTTGCATCCTGTGCTATCAATTCAAACTTAATATTACTTCTAAGCAAAGAAATTAAGTCTTTTTTTAGCAAGGACTATTTTTAAATTTACTCTTTTATATTGTTGTTTAGACTTTTTCAGTCCTGTCCCATTCTTCCCACATGACCTCATGTGGGATTTTCTGTCAAGATTACTGGAGTGGTTTGGCCTTTCCTTTTTTCACCTCATTTTACAGATGAGGAAATTGAGACCAAAAGGTTTAAGTGATTTGCTCAGGGTCTACCTGGATGTTTCTCTTTCCTCTCTTTTTTATATTTTTTCCCCCTATTTCATCTATTCTTTTAAAATGCTTATTGTAGCCAGTCTTTATGTGCATTTAATTTTCTTATTGCTTTTTTTTCCCCACTCCATCTACCTGATGTTCCATTGCTAGAATGATCTTGAAACATTTAATATCCCTCATGTCACTACTAACAACCTCCTTTGACTTACCATTGCCTGAAGGTCTAAATTGCCCAATCTGACTTTATAGGTTTTCCATGATCAAGTCCTAACCTACTAACCCAACTTCATCTCTTATTATTCACCATTGTATATTCTTTTGACAGTTAAATTTCCTCACCTCTTGAACATGCCAAGTTCATTTTAAATTCCACACCTTTATTCCATGTTTTCCAATGTGACATATTCGTTTCTTTCCCTTCCACTTTTGTAAATGCTAACTATTCTACAGCCTCAATATCTGTTACCATCATTTTCAGCTACATCAGCCCAGAGTATTCTCCTTCTCTGAACTCCTGAAACACTTATTCAATTTATTTAGCACTGAATTTCTAAACCATTTATATTTACTTTCATGTTCCTTAACTAGATCACAAACTCTTCTCAAATTTGTAATATAAAGTGTCTTATATACACTACATCCCCTAATATATTGTTGTCTACTTGTCAAAATTCAGTACATACTTGAGAAAGTATGATTTGTTTCAAAAAAATAATTGTTTTAAAGTTATCTTCCTCTTTGTCTTTTCTTTCACTTAATGATATTGGTAAAGGGAATAAACTCTTCATACTGTTCAGTTTTAGTGAAAGATCAGAGAGAAAATGGTACCAAGACTGCCTAAGTCTAGTCTCGATTTTCAAAGAAGGGAAAAAAATAGAGCCTATAATGTTTAAGCCTGATTTTTATTTCTGGAAAAAATCTAGAGTATATAATTGAAGTGGAGTTTAGTGACCATCTCGAAAATGAAACTGATCATAAAGAACTAACATGATTTCCTTGAGATCTGGTCATTACTTTGATAGAACATTAGATTGATGAGGGTAATGCAGTATGTGTATAAGGGAGGAAAAGGGGGGGAGGGAAGAAGAGAGAAAGGGAGAGAGAGACAGACAGACAGACTGAACAAGCAGAGAAAGAATGTTGTGTTTTTATGTATATTTTTAGAAAAGTCATTTGACAAGGTTTCATGTTGTGTGAGTGTATGGGATTGACTAAATGAGGCATAATTAGGATTCAGTACTGGTGGTAGCAGAATCCAAAGAGTAGTCTTTAATCAGCTTGGAAGGAGCTTTCTAGTAAAGTGCCTAGGCATCTGTCCTTGTTCTTTATTGTAGGTGATACAAATCAAAAGGATAACTAACATGTTGGTTGACAAGATACAAAAAGTTCTCACTAATGTAATAATGCTGTAATATGATACAAAATATATGCAAATCAACTTTATGAGTTTTAATGGGGCAGCATAACTTGATAGCAGTTGTCAAAATGAAAAACTCTGAAGCCTTTAGCTTAGTATAAGTCAACAGTGGTATGTTGTTAACTTAAAAAGCTTAGAAAAGGCATGGAGTCTAGGATTGTACCAGAGAGAATTAATTGAAGGAAGTGTGAAATGTTTAGCCAGGGAAAGAGAAGACTAGTGGTGGATATGATAGCAGCTTTCAAGTGTTTACGGGAATCATGTGGAGGATGAATTAAAACTCTTCTGTTGATTTCAGAGAATAGAACTGTGATCAGTACAGATGGAAATTGCAGGGGCAAATGTAGATTTGATGTGGAAAGACATCTTAATAGTTAATAGAGTTTTCAAAAGTTGAATGATTTGCCTTAGAAGATATTGGGGTCCCTTGCAAAAAGGATTGAAGAACTTTACCTCAGATTTGCAAGACTAAAGATCATGATTCAGATCAGCTTGCAACCTTAATTTGGTATGAATCTGATGGAAAAACACCCAAGGAAAACGTGGGGAGAAATACATTTGCTTTCCATTTGAAATGATAGTCATCACTTCTTATTACAATTCCCTTGGATTTTAAGGTTCTTAGTCCAAGTGCAAAAATAATTTTTACATGTTATAGCTGCCATATAACTTTCTATTAGAGACTGATTAAAGCATGGTTAGTTTTTTTTTTACTCATCGACATTTTAGGAGGAAAAATGACATCCTCTTTTTTTGGATTGTTTGAAAAACTGGTTTAATGTGAAGGTTATTATTTTAAGTAAAATATTCTCTTCCAAAAACCTTTTCCTCACTTTATATCGTTTGATAGACATTAAATTGGTTTAGAATTGGCAAATAGTCCATTACTAGATCGTGTTCACTAATTAAAAGAGGCAGGAGAAATCCTAGTTGATAAATAATCTTAATTATACTTGATGACAAAATACATGTTTTTCTTAAAATTTTCCAACCTAAGCAATGTTAAAGTAGTTTGTGTCGAAAAGAAGTGTATGTTTTATGAATTCTGGGGGGGGGTGTTAATTGCATGATAGAATTCTTTTTATGGTTAATGGGAACAATATTTTGATGTCTTTTTTTTCCTGCCCTTTTCCTTCCTCTTTTCTCCCCCCATTTATAGAAATGTATGGAAACACACACACACACACACACACACACACACACACACGGCAATCGATAATCTGGAGGCTTTTTCAATGAGTGATTTGGAGATTGTAGGGTAATTGAGTGAGTTCTCTTCAGAGCATCTATTTGGAAGAATCTCACAGAGGTCCAAAGGAAAGATATTTTCTTGGGCAAAAGAAGACCCATTCTTCATTTTAGAGTAGGAACTGTACATCAGAGCATAAATGATGATTTGACCTGAACTGGGAGAATTTTAGCTAGGATGGATCATAAACTTTGAACTGAAAGATCTTGTTTAACCCATATGAAATGCATCTAGCTAGAACTGGGCAGAATTCTTTTAGATATACTCTTCCTAACCTGCAATCCTATATTTTTCTATTTCTGCTATATGTATGTGACTATGTGTGTATGTGTGTTCTTTAACATACATATGCATGTATACAGACATATATGCATATTTTTTATGCCCCTAAAATGCATTCTTGTGACCTGTGTTATGTAGTGTCAGGGAAATAAAGTGGTGACTTAACTTAAAGGGAAAGAGAATATAGGTGCTATGCCAGGGCACCCTGGGACAAAGGCAATGGCAGAAGTAGGAAAAGGTCATCAGAAACTGGGTGTGGTAGCTCTCTCAGGAAGCTAGCCACTGGGCCAGTTGAGTGAACAAGATCAGAGATTCAATAGTTCCAACCAGGGTTAGAGATTGGTGGCATTTAGAATATAGTAAGAAGGAAGCCCTGGGCCTAGAAGGAAATAGTTTCTCTAGATAGGTTTACAGGAAGAGATTATTCCTCTCAGGAAAATGATGAAATCTGCAAAATCCAGGACCTAGGTTTCTTAAGACTCCTACTTTGTACAGAGTGGAAAAGAAAACTGAATTTCAGAGTTGATGGAGCAAGATCAAATCCTGTTTTTTGACACCTGATTGTGTGACTGACCTTGGTTAAAAGTCACTTAGTCTCTTTCCTTTAACCTTTTTCTTTTTCTTTTTTGGTTTTTGAAAGGCAGTGGGGTTAAGTGACTTGTCCAAGGTCACCCAGCTAGGTAATTATTAAATGTCTGAGGCTAGAATTTGAACTCAGGTCCTCCTGACTCCAGGGCTGGTGCTCTATACACTGTGCCACCAAACTGCCCCCTTTTTAAATTTTTTTCAACTAATAAAGAGGGAATTGGTCTACGTGATCTTTTTTCTTTTTTTTTTAGGTTTTTTTTTTTTTGGCAAGGCAAATGGGGTTAAGTGATACCCAAGGCCACACAGCTAGGTAATTATTAAGTGTCTGAGGCCAGATTTGAACTCAGGTACTCCTGACTCCAGGTCCAGTGCTCTATCTACTGCACCACCTAGCCTCCCCTTTAAGGTATCTTCTAACAGGATAGTGAGAGGAGCAAAATTTTAAATCTGAAATGAGTAAATTGCCCACTAGAGATTAGAAATATGCTACAGATAGATGATCAAATCGATTATATAGTTGTATCCTCTACTGACAATAGGAAAAGTTTTTACCTTTTCTTGGGTTACATCTTTTAGATATTTGAGAGTTCTAGAAATTCTTATTGCTTATTTTATTCTTGTTTATTTTTCTTCATGGAGGTCTCGGTAAAATAGATTTGCTCTATTTATGTCTTTATTATTTGGTCTTTTAAGCTTTATTTAATACATTAAAGCTATGTATAGATCTGAAAGAAAACAGTTATAATTGCTCTTCATTAATTTTACTGAATTTTGCTTTTAATGCATCATCCTTTAAAAAAAATTTTTATTGTTTTTTTTGAATTTTACAATTCCCCCCCATCTTGCTTCCTTCCCCCAGCCCCCACAGAAGGTGATCTGATAGTCTTTACATTGTTTCCATGCTATAAATTGATCAAAATTGAATATGTTGAGAGAGAAATCATATCCTTAAGGAAAAAATAAAATATAAGAGATAGCAAAATTACATAACGATACCTTTTTTAAAAAAAAATTAAAGGTAATATTCTTTGCTCTTTATTCAAACTCCACAATTCTTTCTTTGGATACAGTTGGTATTCTCCATTGCAGATACTTCAAAATTGTCCCTGATTGTTGCACTGATGGAATGAGGGAGTCCATCCAGATTAATCATCACTCCCACGTTGCTGTTAGGGTGAACTTTCTTCTGGTTCTGCTCATCTCCCTCAGCTTCAGTTCATGCATATCCTTCCAGGCTTCTCTGAATTCTCATCCCTCCTGGGTTCTAACAGAACAGTAGTGTTCCATTACATACATATACCACAGTTTGCTAAGCCATTCCCCAGTTGAAGAACATTATTTAATTTCGGATTCTTTGGCACTACAAACAGGACTGCTATGAATATTTTTGTACAAGCAATGTTTTTACCCTTTTTCATAATCTCTTCAGGTTTAGACCCAGTAGTGCTATTGCTGGATCAAAGGTATGCACATTTTTATTGCCCTTTGGGCATAATTCCAAAATTGCTCTCCAGAAAGATTAGATGAGTTCACAGCTCCACCAACAATGCATTAGTGTCCCAGATTTCCCACATCCCTTCCAACATTGATCATTGTCCTTTCAGTGGTCATATTGGCCAGTCTGAAAAGTGTGAGGTGGTAATGATTTAGAGTAATTTTTCATATGACTATGAATTGCTTTGATTTCCTCCCCGTAAATTGCCTCTGCATATCCTTTGACATTTGTCAATTGGAAAATGGCTTTTTTTTATAAATTTAACTCAGTTCTCTATATATTTTAGAAATTAGTCCTTTGTCAGAAATGCTAGTTGAAAAATTGTTTCCCAATTTACTACATTTCTTTTGATCTTGGCCTACAGTGTTTTTGACTGTGCAAAAGCTTTTTAATTTAATGTAATCAAAATTATTTAGTTTGTTTTTAATGATGTTCTCCATCTCTTCCTCAGTCATAAACTTTCCCTTTCAGATAGGTAAACTATTCCTTGATCTCCTAGTTTACTTATAATATTGTCTTTTATGCCTAAATCCTGCACCCATTTTGATCTTATCTTGGAATAGGGTGTGAGATGTTGGTCTAATCCAAGTTTCTGCCATACTAACTTCCAATTTTCCCAATTTTCTCTTTTTTTATGGAAGAGAGAGTTTTTATCCCAGGAATTGTACTCTTTGAGTTTATCAAATAGCAGATTACTATAATCATTTCCTGCTATCTCTTTTGCACTTAGTCTATTCCACTGATCCACTATTCTATTTCTTAGCCAATACCAGACAGTTTTGATGCTTATAATACAATTTTAAATCTTGTAGGGCTAAGCCACTTACTTTTGCACTTTTTTCATTAAATCCCTGGAAATTCTTGATTTTTTTATTTCTCCATATGAATTTACTTACAATTTTTTTCTAACTCATTAAAGTAATTTTTTGGAATTTTGATTGGTAGGGCACTAAATAAGTAGTTTAATTTAGGTAGAATTGTCATTTTAATTATATTAGCTCAGCCTATCCATGAGTAGCTGATATTTGCTCAGTGCTTTAAATCTGATTTTATTTGTGAGAGAAGTGTTTTGTAGTTGTCTTCATAGTTTCTGAGTCTGCCTTAGCAGGGAGACTCCCAAGTATTTTATATTGTATGAAGTTACTTTGAATGGGATTTCTCTTTTTAGCTCTTGCTGCTGCTGTGTCTTTCTTGTAATATATAGAAATGCTGAGGATTTATAAGGATTTATTTTATATCCTGTGACTTTGCTAAAGTTGCTAATTGTTTCTAGTTTCTAGTAGTTTTTTGCTTTTTTAACTTTTATTTATGTATTCGTTCATTCATTCATTCATTCATTTATTTAGAACTTTACAATTTTTCCTGTAATCTTGCTTCTCTCCCCCCACCCTCCACAGAAGTCAGTCTGTTAGTCTTTACATTGTTTGCGTGGTATACATTGATCTAAGTTGAATGTGATGAGAGAGAAATTATATCCTTAAGGAAGAAAAATAAAGTATAAGAGAAAGCAAAATTACATAAGATAACTTTTTTCAATTAATTAAATTTAATTAATTAAAGGTAAAAGTCTTCGGTCTTTGCTTAAATTCCACAATTCTTTCTCTGGATACAGATGGTATTTTCCATCACACAGATAGCCCCAAATTATGCCTGATTGTTGCACTGATGGAATGAGCAAGTGCATTAAGATTGATCATCATCCCCATGTTGCTGTTAGGGTGTACATTGTTCTTCTGGTTCTGCTCATCTCACTCAGCATCAGTTCATGCAAATCCTTCTGGCTTTTGAATTCCCATCCTTCCTGGTCTCTAATAGAACAGTAGTGTTCCATGACATACATATACCACAGTTTATTAAGCCATTTCCTAATTGATGGACATTCACTCAGTTTTCAATTCTTTGCCACCACCAACAGGGTTGCCATGAATATTTTTGTACAAGTGATATTTTTACCCTTTTTTCATGATCTCTTCAGAGTATAGACCCAGTAGTGATATTGCTGGATCAAAGGGCATGCACATTTTTGTTGCCCTTTGGGCATAATTCCAAATTGCTCTCAAGAAAGGTTGGATAAGTTCACAGCTCCACCAACAATGCATTAGTATCCCAGGATTTTCCACATCCTTCTAACATTGATCATTGTCCTTTCTGGTCATATTGGCCAGTTTGAGAGGTGTGAAGTGGTGTCTCAGAGACAAAGCTAATATTTCTAACACAATATTGAATAGTAGTGGTGATAATGGGAATCCTTGTTTCACTCCTGATATTATTGGGAATGCTCCTAGCTTATCCCCATTGCATATAGTGCTTGTTGATGTTTTCAGCTAGATGCTGCTTATCATTCTAAGGAACAATCCATTTATTCCTACACTGTCTAGTGTTTTTGGTAGGAATGGGTGCTCTATTTTGTGAAAGGCTTTTTCAGCATCTGTTAATATAATCATGATTTCTGATAGGTTTGTTATTGATATAGTTAATTATACTAACTGTTTTCCTAATATTGAACCAATCCTGCATTCCTGGAATAAATTATGATTGGTTATAGTGTATTATCCTATTGATAACTTGCAGTAATCACTTTGCTAAGATTTTGTTTAAGCATTTTGCATCTATATTCATTAGGGAGATAGGTCTATAATTTTCTTTCTGTTTTGACTTTTCCTGGTTTAGGTATCAGCACCATATTAGTGTCATAGAAAGAGTTAGGCAGTCGTCTTCAACTATTTTGCCAAAGAGTTTATAGAGAATTGGAACCAATTGTTCCTTAAATGTTTGATAGAATTCATTTGTGGATCCATCTGGCCTTTGAGATTTTTTTCTTAGGGAGTTCAATAATGGCTTGTTTCTTTTTCTGAGATAGGGTTATTTAGGTATTTAATTTTCTCTTCATTTAACGTGGGCAGCTTATGTTTTTATAAATATTCATCCATTTCACTCAGGTTATCAAATTTATTGACATACATTTGGGCAAAATAATTCCAAAGTGTTACTTTAATTTCTTCCTCATTGATTGTGAGTTCACCTTTTTTCATTTATGATACTGGCAATTTGCTTTTCTACTTTCTTTTTTAATTAAATTAACCAGAAGTTTATCAATTTTATTGGGTTTTTTCATAAAAATCACCTCTTGGTTCTATTTATTAATTCTTGCTTTCAATTTTATTAATTTCTCCTTTAATTTTTAGAATTTCTAATTTGGTATTTAATTGAGGGTTTTAATGTGTTCTTTCTCTAATTTTTTTAGTTGCATGTTTCATTCATAGATTTCCTCTTTCTCTGTATTATTCATATATGCATTTAAAGATATAATATATCCCCTAATGACTGCCTTGGCTGTATCTCATAACTTTTGCTATGTTGTCTTGTTATTGTCATTGTCTAGGATGAAATCATTAATTCTATCTATAATTTCTTGTTTGATCTACTCATTCTTTAAAATGAGCTTATTTAGTTTCCAGTTAGTTTTAGATCTATCTCTCCCTGGCCCATTGTTGCATGTGATGTTTTTTTATTGCATTATGATATGAGAAGGATGCATTCCCTATTTCTGCTTTTTTTTTACATTTGATTATAAGGTTTTTATGTCCTAGTACATGGTCAATTTTTGTGTAAGTGCCATGTACTGCAGAAAAAAGTATATTCTTTTCTGTCCCCATTCAGTTTCCACCAAAGGTCTATCGTGTCTAGGTTTTCTAACATTCTATTTACCTCCTTAACTTCCTTCTTGTTTATTTTATGGTTAGATTTATCTAATTCTGAGGGAGGGTTGTTGAGGTTTCCCACCAGTAGAGTTTTGCTGTCTATGTCTTCCTATAATTCATTCAAACTCTCCTCTAAGAATTTGGATGTTATTCCACTTGCTGCATACATATTTATTATTGAAATTGCTTCATTGTCTATGGTACCTTTTAGGGGGTGCCTTTTAGTTTCCTTCTTTATCTCTTTTAATGCTTTTTTTTTTTTTGCAAGGCAAATGGGGTTAAGTGGCTTGCCCACGGCCACACAGCTAGGTAATTATTAAATGTCTGAAACCAGATTTGAACCTCATACTCCTGACTCCAGGGCTGGTGCTTTATCCACTGCGCCACCTAGCGGCCCCCAATGCTATCTATTTTTGCATCTGCTCTGGCTGAGATAAGGATTGCTACCCCTGCTTGTTTCATTTCAGCTGAAGCAAAATATATTTTGCTCCAACCTTTTTCCTTTTCTCTGTAATGTATCTCTGTGCTTCAAATGAGTTTCTTGTAAGCAGCATATTGTAGGATTGTGGTTTTTAATCTAGTCTGCTATTCACTTATGTTTTATGGGAGAGTTCATCCCATTCACATTCAAAGTTATAATTAGTAACTCTTCATTAGTAACTCACCGTGTTATCTTCCCTCTGTTGTATTTCCCCCTTTTTTCATTTTATCTATATTCCCCAGTATTTTGTTTCTGAATACCACCACCTTTAGCATATTTTGCCCTCTTGTATCCAACCTCTCTCCCCTTTTCCTTTGCCCCTTTTTCTTTCTTAGTTCCTCTTTTCCACCCCCCCTCCCCTTTCCCCTTTTAATACTTGGAAAGGTAAGATAAGTTTAAGTCAGTGTGTGTGTTGTTGACTTCGATATTCTCTTCCCTCCCTTCCTTTCCTCCCCTTTCATTGAGAAAGCAAGCAGTTTAATATAGGTTATACATAGTCAGTACTACAAAACATTTTTATTATCAATCAGTGTTGTGAAAGAAAACACAGACCCCCAAAAACCTCAAATCTAAGAAAACCAAAGAAAGTAAAAAAGTATGCTTTGATCTGTATTCAGACTCCATCATTTCTTTCTCTGGAGGTGGCTCTTTGGAAGTCCTTTGGAATTGTCCTGGATCATTGTATTGCTGAGAATACTAAATTCATTTATATTTGATCATTGTATAATATTGCTATTACTGTGTATGATATTTTCCTGGTTCTGCTCACTTGGTTTTATATCAGTACATATAGATCTTTACAATTTTTTTCTTATTTATTTACATACTACTAAATAGTCTTGTTCTAAAAGTAAACCTAATCCCCCCCCAAAAAAAACAAAAAACCTCACAAGAAATAAAGTGAAAGAATGAGAAAAAAACATGTTTCATTCTTTCACTCATTCCCTCTTCAAAAGTGTGCTATGGGACAGCCCAGTGGCACAGTGGACAGAGCCAAGTGGAACCAAGAGACCCCAATCCTACATTCCCGCCTTCCCAAGAGACCCAGCAGCCACCCAGACCCATGGTCCGGGACAGGTCATCCAATCCCATTTCCTTGCAAAAAGTAAAAAAGAAAATGTATTCTATCTGATGAGCCTCTCCCATAATCTGCCCTCTCTTCTACCCCCTACATTCCCCCCACTTCCCTCGTCCCCTTTCTCCCATCCCCTTTCTCTCCTTTTTCTTCTAGATTTCTATGCCCTATTAAGTATATGTATATTGTTTCCTAATGCTTCCTCAATCCCCTCACCTTCCTCCCTTCCTTACCATTGCCAAAGCTATGTCTTGATTCTTTTAAACGAAATATCTTAGTCTATTCTACTTCTCCTTTCCTTTCTCCCAGTATATTTCCTTTTCACCCATTGACTTCATTTTAAAAGCATATACCTTCATACTCAGCTCTCTCCTGTGCCTTGTCTATATATGCTCCTTCTAATTGCTCTAATAAATGAGAAGGTTCATGTGAGTATTATCAGTATCACCTTTCCCATGCAGAAATACTTGCAGTTCATCATCATTAAATCTCTCATAATTTACCCTTCTCATCTAACCTCTCTATGCTTCACCTGAGTTTTGTAGTTGAAGATCAAACTTTCTGTTCAGCTTTGGCCATTTCAACAGGAACATTTGAAATTCATCTCTTTCATTGAAAGTTCATCTTTTCCCCCTGGAAGAAGATGTTCAGTTTTGCTGTGTAGTTGATTCTCAGTTGCATTCCAAGCTCTTTTTCCTTCCAGAATTTTATATTCTAAGCCCTATGAGCCCTTAATGTGGATGCTGCTAAGTCCTTTGTAATCATGACTGAAGCTCCATGATATTTGAATTGTGTCCTTCTGGCTGCTTGTAATATTTTCTCTTTGACTTGGGAGTTCTGGAACTTGGCTATAATATTCCTGGGGGTTCCTTCCTTCTTTCTTTCTTTTTTTTTTTGGATCTCTTTTAGTAGGAGATCAGTGGATTCTCTCAATTTCTATTTTACCCTCTGCTTCTAGGATACCAGGGCAATTTTCCTGAAGAAATTCTTTAAAAATGAAGTCAAGGTTCTTTTCCTGATCGTAACTTTTGAGGTAACCCAGTAATTTTTAAATTGTCTCTCCTGGTTCATTTTTTTCCAGATCTGTTGTTTTTTCAGTGAGATATTTCATGTTTTCATTCTTATTGGTGTTGAATTATTGTGTCTTGATTTCTCACAAAGTCATCAGCTTCCTTTAACTCCAGTCTACATTTGAAAGATTTATTTTCTTCAGAGCGCTTTCTTATCTCCTTTTCCATCTGGCCATTTCTTCTATTTAAGGTATTTTTCTCCTCATTAACTTTCTGCACTGTTTTTTCCATTTAACCTAAATTAGTTTTCAGTATGTTATTTTCTTCATCAGTTTTTTTTTGGATTTCCTTGACTAAGCTGCTGACTTGGTTTTCATGTTTTTCCTGCATCTTTCTCATTTTCTTTTCCCAATTTTTCTTCTACCTCCCTTACATGCTTTTCAAAATCTTTTTTGGAGCTCTGAAATAGCCTGAGACCAATTTCTATATTTCTTTTTTTTTTTTTTTAAGGCAAACGGGGTTAAGTGGCTTGCCCAAGGCTAGGTATTTATTAAGTGTCTGAGACCAGATTTGAACCCAGGTACTCCTGACTCCAGGGCTGGTGCTTTATCCACTACGCCACCTAGCCGCCCCAATTTCTATATTTCTTAAGAGGATTTAGATGCAGAAGTTGGAACTTTCCCATCTTCTGAGTATGTATATTGATGCTCCATTGCACCAAAGTAATTGTCTATGGTCAGGTTCCTTTTTTTCCCCTATTTCCTCATTTCCTCAGCCTGTGCCCTGGTTTTGGGGTGCTTCTTGAGCTTTTGAGTATTATTGGGACACCCCTGCAAAGGACCTCAGTTCCTTCAAGGTCTTATGAGAGGCTCTGACTACTCTCCTGGTCTGTGCTTTGGTCTGTGGATGACTGTAAGTGTACCCTTCTGCCCTGGAGCTATGAGGAGGGTCCCTGCTCTGTGGCAATGGGTGGTCCCTGCTCTATAGCAATGGGTGGTCCCAGATTGTGACCAGGGTCTGAATATGGACAAAGCCCCAGAGTCCTGTTCCAGAGCCAGAGGAGAGACCTCGATAGTCTTCCCCTACTCCTTTACCTTCCTTGGCCGGAGTGTTCTGGAAGCAGCTGCTGGGTGGCTCCCTAATGGGTGGCTCTGTGGGCCTGCTTCTGCTTCCTGGGATCTGTGCTTTGCTGATGGCCATGGCCACACTGGGAGGGGGGGGGGGGAGGCACTGGCTTGGGCTTCTTGCTCACTCTGGCAGATGTTTCCCCACTGATCTTCCAAGTTGTGTTTGGTGTCCCCTGGGTTGCCAGGTCAGGAAACTGCTTCTACTGCTGGGAGTCGTTACTCCCCAGGACCCAGGTACCCAGCGGACTGTTCCCAGAGCTATATGTGGGCTGTTCCGCAGCCCTCACCAGCCCCTTGGAACAGAGCTTTCCCAAGATCTTATAGGTTACCTTGGGCTGGAGGATTGCCTCACCAGATCTTTCTGTGTGTTTTGTCTCTCGAAAATGTAGTTAGTGCCATAATTTTCAGGTTTTTGGAATATTTCAGAGAGAGAGCTTCTAAGAAAGGCTGTTCTCATGCTGCCGTCTTGGCTCCACCCTCTTTACAGATTTTTCAGAAATCATCTTGCTCATCATTTATTGTAGCACTATAGTATTCCATCATAACCATATGCCCTAATTTCTTGAGTTATTATTCCCCATTTCCTGGGCTTACCCTCAATTTCCAATCTAATTCTTTGCTAGCACAAAAAAGAGCCACTATAATTATTTTTGTACAAGTTGATCTTTTCCTTTTTAAAAAATTTCTTTTGGGATTTAGACCTTCTAGTTGTAATACTGGGTCAAAGGGAATGCATGGTTTTTGTAGTCAAATTATTATCCAGAATAGTTGGATCATTTCACATTTTCACCAGCAGTGCTTTATTGATCCAATTTTCCCACTTATTCTCAAAGAGTTATTTTCCCTTTTCTATCATATTAGCCAAACTGATAGGTGTGAATTCGTCCTGCAGATTTGTTTTAATTTGCATTTTTTCTAAAAAAATAGGAATTCAGAACATTTTTTTCGTGATTGCAGATTAGCTTTTATTTTTTGAAACCTGACCATTTATCATTTGGGAATGATTTGTGATCTTGTAAATTTGATCCATTTCTCTATATTTAAAGACAGGAAACTTTATGTCGTAAAATTTTTTTCACAGTTTTGATTCCTAACTGTATTTCCCTCCATCCTATTTATCCTTCTCCCTTGTTTTACTTTTGGCCACCACCTCCCACAATCTGCCTTCCCTTCTATTATCAACCCTTCTTTTCTTACTCCCTTCCCTTCCTACTTCTCTATTCTTTATATGTGCCAATACAATGAAAGTAATGTTCAGACCTTTTCTTCTCCACTACCTCCTTTATATGATGATTTACCCCATTATATTCTTCCTTCCCCTTTCTCCCAGTGTATCCCTCTTTTTCTTCTCTTAATTTTAATTTTTTAGATATCCCATCACAATCATTCCTTTCTCACCCTTTAATTTTTTTTATATTCTCCCACCTTAGTCAAGTCACACCTGTGTCCTCTTGTTCTTCATATATACCCCCTTCTAACTTCTTTAGCAATGATACAAATATCTTTACAACTATCACCTTCCCATGTAGAAATGTAAATTGTTTAACCTTTTTTGATTTCGTTATGATTTCTTTTTTCATGTTTACCTTTTTATGCTTCTTGAATCTTAAATTTAAGAGTCAGATTTTCTATTCAGTTCTGGTCTTTCATCAGGAATGTTGGGGCAACTCATCTCTTTCATTAAATGTCCATTTTTCTCCCTAAAGGGAAAAAGCACTTAGTGTGTTAGTGTTTCTCCTTGTCCTGGGACCATAGTCTGGAACCTTATATGGGCAATGTGTAACAGAGTTCACACCCAGTTTAGGCACAGGGTCCCCTGTAATCTTCTGACCAATTGTTTGGTTTGTGTATGGACAGAGAACTCCAGAAGTAGCTGCTTCAGTGAACCCCAAGACTTGCTGCTGATCTATCCTAGACTGTACTCCACTCTCACCCTAATGAAACAAACCTTTCTTGCCAACTCTTAAGTTGTCTTGGGCTAATAAATTATTTTATCTTGTCTTTTTGAAGGTATAGTCACTCCAGAATTCTTTTTGAAGTATTATTTTAAAGTCATTTAGAGTGTAATTTGTGAGATCTCAGGTGAATCCCTGCCTTTATTCTACCATTTTGGCTTTGCTGCTATCATCCTTTTTTTTTTATTCTTCTTCTAAATTGTTCTATGGGACTCAGGCATTTTTAAAACAAATATCATTTTAAGCTGTCTTGATGGCATGTCTAATACTGGTAAATGTAAATATAAGTATTCATAAAATTCAGAAATATAAGTATTCATATTCATGTAAATATAAATATAAACATAAATAATATCTTATTTTGGAATGAAAATTGCTTTGAATGCAAACTCCATTCTTTTAAAATTGTACCTATAGTTTAATTGGTGTGCAGGAACATCCCATGAAGAAACTTCCTTTACCTTTGCTGATATATATATATCTTCTTTATAACTTATAGTTTTAAAGAGTTCCTTTGGACCCAGTTAGATAGCTTGCCCAGAAACCACAAAGAGAATTTGAATCATGTCTTCCTTAACTCCCCAAACTATCAAGCACCCTATCTACTCTCTCATGCTGCTTATTATCTAGCATGCCTAATACCTAGTATGTAGGAGGGCTGAAGACTGGGAGAATTTATAGATCATTCACAGTGATTTGTTCGTTCTTAATACATTTGTAGATTCAGGGACATGTTAGATTTCAAAAAAACGAAACCTGTTAAAATGTTCTAGGAATAAAGTTTCAAAAGTTAGCTAAAATATGGATAAGATTAAAATCATCACAAAAGATATGTAAATACAAATTATTTAGTATTTTGTATGGAAATTTATTGGTGTTTCCTTCTAGGGCTTTGTTTTTATTTACCTTAGGTATTAGGAGATTTAGATTTTTCTAGAGAAGTGTCATTTTTGCAGGTTCTTTCTAAATAGAATCCCCTCTGGAAGTCTTCAAAAAGAGTCTGAAGAAGCACTTGTTGGGAATTCTTTTTGTATATGGTTTAACTAAATGGACTTTGAGGTCCATTCCAACTTGATTTTGAGAAGTTTGTGACCTAATTATAAAATTATATAAATTGTGTAAAGAAAGGATACTAAAATAGAAATCTTTCAAATAAAGCTTAAGATGTAGACTGCTTCTCCTCCCTTCGCCCCCCCCTTAAAGTCTAAAGTTATTGTACTATAATATAACTGGGTCTAAAATATTGTTTCCTGATAGCAATTAATTGAAAAAACAATGGTGGTCATTACCAGAAAGTATCACTTTTTTTTCCCCATAGTGTTGCATTGTGGGGTTTTTTTTTTTTTAAGTATTAGAATAAATACTTGACTGGAAAGCAGTTGGTTGGACTCTTGGTTTTGTAGTTTCTAACAACAGAGATACAACAGATGTTTAAGAATTTACTATTTGCAAAACACTGCTGGGTTTGGGGCAAGACTCAGATCTTTAATAAGAATTAGTATCAGCTCTTAGAACTTATACTGTGGTAATTGAAGCAAATAATCCTAGAATATTTTGTGAAAAGTACATTAAGTTTCAAAAACACTTTGTATTTAACCTCGGGCAAATCACTCTGTGTTTTGGAATCATCTTTATCAGTGGATTTGGCTTGGTAATTAATCATTTATTAAGTGTCTCTCACCATTTTAAGTGTTTAATGATGAATATTGACTGACACTGCTCAAGTAAGTAGCTTACATTCTGGGGGAGGAGATAACTGGTACATAATTATTTATAATTTAAATATATGGTAGTTTTTGGGAAAAGACACTAATGATAGATGGGGGCTTCAGGAAAAGCTTGTTATATAGAAGGTGTTACAATGAATTGATTTTTGAAAGAAACTGGAAGGTTTCTGAGAGGCGGAAATGAGGTGGAAATGCAAGGTAATGTAGTTAAGTCTATAGAGTGCATTGAAAGGAGTAATATATAATGATAGAAAGAGAAATTGATTTTAAGGGTTCCAAATACCCAGAGGAGCTTTATATTTTATCCTAGACGGTTTAAGCAGGGGAGTGACATTGACTGTCACAATAGCATTAGGAAAATCACTTGGGTATCTATGTAGAGGATAAATTATACAGGGGAGAGACTTGAGACAGGGAGACTAATTCAAGGTTATTCAGTTAGTCCTGGAAAAAAGTGAAATTAAGATGATTGCTTTGTGAGTAAAGAGAAGATATGAGAAATGATATGGAAATGAAATTATCAAAAGTTGGCAATTATTTCTAAGGTTCATCTTAGAGTTATATTTTAGTCAAAGGAGTTAAAAAATGTAGTAAAGTGGCAATTGAGTTTTGACATCCTTTGGTAGATATGTTATCATTTGACTGGAGAATATGTTGCTTTGTTTCATTATATATTATCAGTTATAAACAAGCTGGAGAATGGGCAATGATTTTTTTTTAAAGTGACAAAATCTTCAGCTTTTACCATTTGCTGCTGGATTCTCTTATCTGAAATCTTGAATATGAATTCAGTCCCTTTGCAACTCAGCCCTTCAAATCCTTGAAGATAATATGTTCTACCTTAGTTTTATTTTCTCCTGGTTTTCAATATCCTTGTTTTCTTTTTTCAGTCCTTATCTGGGGATTACAGACAGAAATTGTATTAGAGAATTTCAGAGGTCATTTTGAGTTTTTGAATTACTCTCTATGAAACTCTAGAATGTGATCATTTTTACTATTGAATTGATACACATCATTGCTTTACTCCCATGTTTATTGGAAAAGGTACTAGTGCAGCCTCATTGCATATATGATGCATGCCTTTTAAAGATGCTTTTACACGTGTGTGTGTGTCTATATGCATGTATATGAATATATAAACATGCCTATATTTTGTAGGATTTTTAGCATAAAGGAGCATTGTACTTGTTCAGAGCCTTTTTCTCAATAAATTTTTTTTTTAGGTTTTTGCAAGGCAAATTAGGGTTAAGTGATTTGCCCAAGGCCATACAGCTAGGTCTGTGAGCGTCTGAGGGCCAATTTGAACTCAGGTACTGTGGACTTAAAGGCTGGTGCTCTATCCACTGCACCACCTAGCTGCCCCTCCATAACTTTATACTGGAGGGTAAAAAGTATGTATGGATTTTGTCCATAAACTCTGTAACCCTTGCTTTAACCTGAGTACTATTTTCTTTAAGAAAGGAGTAAAAATTGAAGACTTCCAGTCAAGATGGTGGAGAGAAGAAAGGTACAGTTCTAAAGTCTCCTGATCTCTTCCCCATCTATCACATGAAACAAACCTCTTAAAAGAGATCCGACCCACAAAACCCAGAAAGAAAAGCCAGGAGAAAGAACATGTACCTCAGGATTTGTCTCCCGTAGCAGCTTTGGCCGAATTTGGGTGGGTGAGTCTGGGCTCATAGGGAGGATCAGCCCCAGACCAGCCAGATGAACAGCTGAATTGGAACCGGGAGTCTGAGGACCGGAGAGCCTGACCTGCTGGATCAGCGGCGGGGGATGGACGAAAGGGGCTTGGGTCCACGAGGAAGCAGAGGCGCTGGTGTTGGTGCTGTCCCCCTGGAGCTTGGGGACCAGGCTGGGGTGAGAGTTCTGGTGCAGGAGAGCTGCGGACATCATCCCTAGGCTCCTCGGGTCTGAGAAACTCTGAGTCCACCCCTCCATTGCACAGAGGCCTCTTCCCAAACAAACAAATGCAAACTACTTCTGCCTCAAGCCCAGGTGTGTGAGCAGAAGAACCAGCCCAGCTGAGGAATGACCTCAGGCCAGGGTAAAGCCCACCATTGATTGAAGGCAAAAGAATTCAATGCCTCCAACTCCTCCCTTCAGGCAAAGGGAGAAGGCCTCTCAACCAAGGTCACAGACACTCAAGAGAGGGCAACCAGCACCTCCTACTGGCCAGCCAGAGAAACTGCACTCAGTAAAGCCTTTAGTGATCCCAAGGCCAGGTGAACCAGTGCCCCCCCCAACTCAAGGTCTTAGCATAATGATGAAGGGTCAGCGGAAAGGTGGATCCATAGAAAAAATCCTGGAAGGGAAAGACCCCAATTCAGAGAGACCTGGAACCTCTGAGGAGAATATAATCTGGTCTCCAGCACAGAAAGAATTTGGGAGAGACAATTAATACCTGCAACAAGAAAACAAAACCTTAGAAAGTACAATTGGACAAACACAAAAGGAGAATAAATCTCTCAGATCATCAATTGGACAATTACAAAATAAGAATAATTCTCTCAGATCCTCAAATGAGCAAATGCAAAAAGAAATTAATTCTCTCAAAATCTCCATTGGTCAAATGGAAAGCTCTTTCAAAAGTGGAATTGACCAATTGGAAAAGGAGTTGCAAAAGGTTAATGAAGAAAACTCCTCCCCCCCCAAAAAAATAATGGAGTCTACAGAAACTGATTCCATGAGACAGCAAGAGTCAGTTAAACAAAATAAAAAAATAGAAAAAATAGAAACAAATGTAAACTACCTCATCAACAAAACCACTGACCTTGAGAATAGATTGAGGAGGGACAACCTGAAAATTATAGGACTTCCTGAACACATTGAAGAGGGGGAAAAAACCTGGACTTAATATTACAGGATCTAGTGATGGAAAACTGCCCTGAAATCATGGAATCGGAGGGCAAAGTAGTTATTGAAAGAGTACATCGATCCCCACCAGAAAAAGATCCTAAAATGAAAACACCAAGGAATGTTGTGGCCAAACTCCAGAACTATCAGATAAAAGAGAAAATCCTGCAAGCAGCCAGAAAGAAACAATTTAAATATCAAGGAGCCACAGTAAGGATCACGCAGGACCTGGCTGCATCAACTTTAAGGGATCGAAGGGCCTGGAACAAGATATTTCAAAGAGCACAGGAGCTTGGAATGCAGCCAAGAGTCTACTTTCCTGCAAAGCTGAGTCTTCTCCTCCAGGGAAAAAGATGGACATTTAACGAAATGAAAAAATTCCAAAAATTTCTGATGAAAAGACCAGAGCTAAACAGAAAATTTGGACATCAAACAGGAGGTTCAAGAGACACATGAAAAGGTAAAAAAGGGGGGAGGGGGTAAAAGGAAAAAAAATGCAATCCAGTAAGTTGAAACTGGCTATATCCCAGCATGGGGGTAAAAAAAAAAAAGATTCTCATAAACCTTGAGAAATGTAACTCTAACAGAGAGAATACACCTAGCCAGAAATGGTGGACATTCATGACCTTATCCATGAGACTACTATCTAATGGGATGTAACTGGCTTTAACCCCACTTGGGAGAAAGACTCTAATAACTCTCAGGAATTTTGACTCTATTCGATAGAATATACAGAACTAAAAGGGACAGACACTCAGAATTTTCTATGACTTAGATCGAATGATCTAAATAAAAAAACACTACCTCCCTAAAAAGGGGGACAGGAAAAAGACAGGAGGAGGGAGGGGGATTGAATAGGGTAAATCTCATTACACTAAGTGGTACAAAAAACCTATGGTAATAGTGGGGAAGAAGGGAGCAGAGGAGAAACACCTGAATCTTCTTCTCATCAGACTTGGCTTAAAGTCAACCTACACATACTCAGTTAACTTATAAAACATCTAACCTTTCAAGTATTAAAAGGGGGAAAGGGGAGGGGGGGACAGAGAAAGGGAAGGGGAGTGGGGGAAATAAGGGGAAATAACAAAAGGAAGGGAAGGGAAAAAGGGAAAGGGGAAAGAAAGGGGAGGGTGTGATATAGGAGGGCAAACACACTGAAGGGGGTGGTTTTGAGAAAGAAAAGACTGGGGAATATGGATAAAAGGGGGAGAAAGGGGGAAAAATACAGAGGGAAGATAGCACAGAGGGCAATAAAGAATTAGTAATCATAACCTTGAATGTGAATGGGATGAACTCTTCCCTTAAAACATAAGCTTGTGAATTAAAAACCATAATCCTACAACATGCTGCTTACAAGAAAGTCATTTGAAGCAGAAAGATACATATAGAGTAAAGGTAAAAGGTTGGAGCAAAATATATTTTGCTTCAGCTGAAGTAAAAAAAGCAGGGGTAGCAATCCTTATCTCAGACAAAGCAGCTGCAAAAATAGATAGCATTAAAAGAGATAAGGAAGGAAAATTTATCCTCCTAAAAGGTACCATAGACAATAAAGTCATTTCAATATTGAATATATATGCACCCAGTGGGATAGCACCCAAATTCTTAGAGGAGAAGCTGAAAGAATTACAGGAAGACATAGACAGCAAAACTCTACTAGTGGGAGACCTCAACCTCCCGCTCTCAGATCTAGATAAATCGAATCATAAAACAAACAAGAAAGAAATTAGGGAGGTAAATAGATTGTTAGAAAAATTAGATATGGTAGACTTATGGAAGAAACTGAATGGGGATAGAAAGGAATATACCTTTTTCTCTGCAGTACATGGAACTTATACAAAAATTGACCAGGTACTAGGATATAAAAACCTAATGATCAACTGCAGAAAGGCAGAAATAGTGAATACATCTTTCTCAGATCACAATGCAATAAAAGTCATATGCAATACTGGGCCAAAGAGATATAGACCCAGAACAAACTGGAAACTGAATAACCTCATTTTAAAAAATGAGTGGACCAAAAAACAAATTATAGAAAGAATTAACCATTTTATCCTAGATAATGATAATAATGAAACAACATACTAAAACCTATGGTATTCATTCAAAGCAACTCTCAGGGGATATATTATAGCTCTAAATGCTTATATGAATAAATTGGAGAAAGAGGAAATCAATGAACTAAACATGCAACTAAAAATATTAGAGAAAGATCAAATAAAAAATCCCCAATTAAATACCAAATTAGAAATCCTAAAAATTAAAGGAAAAATTAATAAAATTGAAAGCAAAAAAACTATTGAATTAATAAATAAAACCTATGAAAAAACCAATAAAATTGATAAACCTCTGGTCAATTTGATTAAAAAAAAGAAAGAAATAAAAAGAGGTGAACTCCACCAATGAGGAGGAAATTAAAGTAATAATTCGAAATTATTTTGCCCAACTCTATGCCAATAAATTTCATAATCTAAGTGAAATGGATGAATATTTACAAAAATATAAGTTGCCCAGGTTAAATGAAGAAGAGATTAAATACCTAAACAACCCTATCTCAGAAAAAGAACTTCAACAAGCCATTACTGATCTCCCTAAAAAATTCTCCAGCGCCTGATGGATTCACAAGTGAATTCTACCAAACATTGAAGGAACAATTGGTTCCAATCCTATATAAACTCTTTGGAAAAATAGGGAAAGATGGAACTCTGCCTAACTCTTTCTATGAAACCAATATGGTACTGTTACCTAAACCAGGAAGAGTTAAAACAGAGAAAGAAAATTATAGACCTATTTCCCTGATGAATATAGATGCAAAAATCCTAAATAAAATCTTAGCAAAACGATTTATCACTAGGATAATAAATTATGATCAAGTAGGATTTATTCCAGGAATGCAGGGTTAGTTCAATATTAGGAAAATTGTTGGTATCCTCAACTATATCAACAACAAACCTATCAGAAATCATATGATCATATCAATATATGCTGAAAAAGCTTTTGACAAAATACAGCATCCATTCCTATTAAAAACACTAGAGAGTGTAGGAATAAATGGACTGTTCCTTAAAATAATTAGCAGTATCTATCTGAAACCATCAACAAGCATTATATTCAATGGGGAGAGGCTAGAGGCATTCCCAATAAGATCAGTGGTGAAACAAGGGTGCCCATTATCACCACTACTATTCAGTATTGTATTAGAAACGTTAGCATCAGCAATTAGAGAAGAAAAAGAAATTAAAGGAATTAGAATTGGGAAGGAAGAGACAAAACTCTCACTCTTTGCAGATGACATGATGGTCTACTTAGAGAATCCCAAGAAATCATCTAAAAAAACTACTGGAAACAATTAGCAATTTTAGCAAAGTTGCAAGTTATAAAATAAACCCTCATAAATCCTCAACTTTTCTATATATGTCTAGCAAGAAACACCAGGAAGAGCTAGAAAGAGAAATCCCATTCAGAGTAATCTCAGACAATATAAAATATTTGGGAGTCTATTTGCCAAGACAGACTCAGAATCTTTTTGAAAACAATTATAAAACACTTCTCATACAAGTTAAATTAGATTTAAATAACTGGGCAAATATCAACTGCTCATGGATAGGTAGAGCTAATATAAAAATGACAATTCTACCAAAACTAAACTATCAGTTTAGTGCCCTACCAATCAAAATTCCAAAAAATTACTTTAATGAGTTAGAAAAAATTATAAGTAAATTCATATGGAGAAATAAAAAGTCAAGAATTGCCAGGAGCTTAATGAAAAAAGTGTAAAAGAAGGTAGCTTAGCCCTATCTGACCTAAAATTATATTATAAAGCATCAGTCATCAAAACTGTTTGGTATTGGCTAAGAAATAGAGTGGTGGACCAGTGGAATAGATTAGGTGTAAAAGCAGGAGATGATTATAGTAATCTGCTGTTTCATAAATCCAAAGAGTTCTGCCATTGGGATAAAAACTCCCTCTTTGATAAAAATTGCTGGGATAATTGGAAGTTAGTATGGAAGAAACTTAGATTAGACCAACACCTCACACCCTTTACCAAGATAAGATCCAAATGGTTATAGGACATAGACATAAAAAACAATACTATAAGCAAATTAGAAGATCAAGGACTAGTCTACCTGTCAGATCTATGGAAAGGGGAACATTTTATGACTAAGGAAGAGTTGAACATCACCAAAAACCAATTAGATGATTTCAATTACATTAAATCAAAAAGGTTTTGCACAGGTAAAACCAATGTAACCAAGATCAAAAGAAATGTAGTAAATTGGGAAACAATCTTTACAACTAATGATTCTGACAGAGGATTCATTTCTAAAATATACAGAGAACTGAGTCATATTTTTAAAACAAAAAGCCATTCCCCAATTGACAAATGGTCAAAGGATATGCAAAGGCAGTTTACAGATGAGGAGATCAAAGTAATCCACAGCCATATGAAAAAATGCTCTAAATCATTAATTATTAGAGAAATGCATATTAAAGCTTCTCTGAGGTACCACCTCACACCTCTCAGATTGGCCAGTATGACCAGGAAGGATAATGATCATTGTTGGAAGGGATGTGGGAAATCTGGGACACTATTACACTGTTGGTGGAGCTGTGAACTCATCCAACCCTTCTGGAGAGCTATTTGGAACTATGCCCAAAGGGCAACAAAAATGTGCATACCCTTTGACCCAGCAATACCACTACTGGTTCTGTACCCTGAAGAGATGAGGGAAAAGGGTAAAAACATTACTTGTACAAAAATATTTATAGCAGCCCTGTTTGTGGTGGCAAAAAATTGGAAATCCAGTAAATGTCCTTCAGTTGGGGAATGGCTTAGCAAACTGGTATATGTATGTCATGGGATAGTATTGTTCTTTTAGAAACCAGGAGGGATGGGATTTCAGGGAAACTTGGAGGGATTTGCATGAACTGATGCTGAGTGAGATGAGCAGAACCAGAAAAACACTGTACACCCTAACAGCAACATGGGAGTGATGTTCAACCTTGAAGGACTTGCTCATTCCATCAGCGCAACAATTGGGAACAATTTTTGGCTGTATGCAAAGGAGAGTGCCATCTGTATCCAGATAAGGAACTGTGGAGTTTGAACAAAGTGCAAGGACTATTCCTTTAAATTAGAAAAAAAAAAACATATCTTATTGTCTGATCTTGTTACCTCTTAGACTTCTCTTTAAGGATGTGATTTCTCATCACACACAATTTGGATCAAGGTACAACAGGGAAACAAAGTAAAGACTGACCGAGTGCTTTTTGTGGGGAAGGGGGATGGGAAGCAAGATTGGGGGGAAATTGTAAAACTCAAATAATATCTTTAATAAAAATAAATTTAAAAAAAGAAAGGAGTAAAAATTATGGTTTCAAGATACATTTTTGATTTGTTAGAATTGATTAAAATCCATATTTAAGAATTCTTGGCCTTTCCAATCAAGTAGACTATTGATGATGAGGAACTTGAGAAAAGGATAGTATCAGGTGATTTGGGTTAGTAATAAGTTACTGAGATGAGATTTAGTCATATTTATATTTATGGGGACTTAAATATTTTTTTTTAAACCTGCTTCAATTAAAAATAAACTGTTCCCTGGCAAGTCAGTGCCAGGCATGTATAACTCTGTTCAGCTGCAACAGCAGCATAGGTGATAAGCCGGAGCACATGCCTCAAATTTGAGCAGGTGCTCTTCCTGGAGAAGAGTGGGGGTGGTGTAGAATACTATGTGTGGGAGTCTAGGGAGTGATAGAAGTAACAGATCATTTTTAGCCCTTAGCCAGTTCCTTTGCTGAGACATAGATGAAGTTCTTTGTTATCTTCTTAGGTGCACCTTAAAACAGTATATTTTAAAATATACTTTCTTTCAACCTTATAAATTCTCAGCTCTTGATACTTTAGACATAACTGTCCCCATCTGACTCTTGACCCTCCACCCCTTTGAACTTTTCTGCAATAAACTCTTCCTTAAAAAGACCGTTTAAGAATAATCACTTTGACCTGAACAGCAGTATTGTAATGAAAATCAACTGTGAAAGATCTAGCTACTCTGGTCAATCGTTTTTTATTTTTCTTGCCCCCCCACCACAAGTGAGGCTGATGAGGAAATGTTTTGCAGTTCATGATGGTTATCTTTTCTTGCCTTCTCAGTGGATGTGTAAGGGGGAGGGAGGGAGGGAGAGGATTTGGAACTGAAAAAAAGGGAAAGAAATATCAAAATAGATAAACAAAGGAACATTATGACTTTGCTTAACAGAAGTTCACAGTTTCTTTTACAGTCCCTTTATATACTGAATTATTTATATTTTGAAATATCCATTTTTGTTGAAGTTCGCAAGAGGAATAATGGGCTATGATTTCATGGCATAGGGAAGTTCTTGATAAGGATTCTCCCTCTAGTCATCTCTGCATTTTATAGTTTTAGTTGTCTAGAATAAAGGTGTCAAAACACCACATTCTCAACCACAACTAAATTAAAATAAAACTGGGAAATATTTAATAAAAATAATTGAAAATATAGAACATATATAATGTAAATAAATGGTTTTTTAAAGTTAGTATGCAGCCTGCAGGGATCCTCAAACTCTATTTGAGTTTGATACTATGGATCCAGAATACTGAGAGAATGACTTATCTAAGATGACACCGCCAAATTCATATTAAAGAGAGATAGGAAAGCCAAGACCAAAACAAAGTATTAGTATAAAAATATAACTATACACATTGTAATATATACACATTATAATTTGTTGAAATTCAGCAAAGGAATAGGAATAAAAAACGGGCAGGGAGAGAAATGTTTCAACTGACAATTCCATGGATTGGAAATTTGTTCTGCTTTACCTCCTGTTTTCTTCTCTTCCCCACCCGCACATACTTCTCTCTCTCTCTCTCTCTCTCTCTCTCTCTCTCTCTCTCTCTCTCTCTCTCATATTTTGTCATTTTCCTCTTAGATATTTAATAATAGACAGCTTGGGGTAGTAAAGACAGCTTCCCTTGGAGTCAGGAAGATCTGGTTTTCACACAATACTAATTGCGTGAACCAACTCATTTTTACTTCAGTGCCCCAGGCACTGTCTGAGTTGCAGTTCTGCATTAATAAGGGGTGTTTCCAGTTAGGTCTCTTGCTGTTGCCTAATGCTGCCCCCTTCTCCCCCCCCCCATTTCCTAGGTGTTTAATAAATGCTTTTATCATCATTAAGTGGTGACAGTATTGTCAAAGTAAAATAGAACTAGGGGCAACCATTTAGATAAAGTATTACTATTATATATCACTACCTAAAACCATAAGCAAATTTTGGGGTTTTTTATTCGTTTGTTTTGGGGAGGGGACAATGGGGTTACACAGCTAGTAAGTATCAAGTGTCTAAAGTCAAATTTGAATCCACCATATCACCTAGCTGCCCCTGCAGACATTTTTTTATAATGGGGATGAGCTAGGAGCCTTACCTATTGGATTAGGAGTGAAACTAAGTTGCCCTTTATCATCAATATTTTTAAATATTGTATTAGAAAATCTAGCAATAAAAAGAAAAAGAAGGAATAAGAATGAACAACTGTGGTAATTATCTTTTTTTTTTTTACTGATGATATCTTTGGGAAATCCTAGAAATTTAACTAAAAAGTTAGTTGAAAAAACATTAATAACTTTAGCAAAGTAGCAGGATAAAAAATGAGCCCAATCATCACCCTTTCTATATTGTACTAACAAAATCTTGCAAGAAGAGATAATAAGTTATATATCTCATTTAAAATAGCATTACATGGTATAAAATATCTGGGAGCATATACCTACCAAGGCAAATTAAAACATTATTATTAAACACTCTATACAAATTAAGTCATAGTTAAATAGTTGCCCATTATGACCAATATTATTTAGTATTGTATTAGAAATTTGGACTTTTCATGGCAAAAATACTGAAGTGGTTTGCTATTTCCTTTGATCTCTTTTACAGTGTGTTATCCACTGTCACATCTAACTACCCCAACTTTCTGTTAGACTTATACAAAGCTGAGGAAAGGATATTTAAGTTTCTTGTCATTATTATGTTATTCTCTGTGTCTTCTCTTAGCTCAGATTTTTCCTTTATGGATTTGGATGCTACAGCATTTGGAACATATAAGATTATTACTAATATTGTTTGTCTATGATTTCTTTGAGCATAATACTTTATTTATCTTGTTATTTTTTGAATGTTAATTTTTGTTTTGTCAAAGAGCATGATTGCAACTCCTGCTTTTTTGGATTCCCTTGATGTATAGCAAGTTGGGGGTTTTTCATCTCCTCAGTTTTATTTAATGTATTGTTTTGGCATTGTTTTTTTATTTCTTGTAAATGACAATATAGGGTTTGGATTTTTTTTTAATATAATCTGTTACTTTTTGTTTTATTGGTTCATTTGACCTACTCATACTTAAAATTGTGAGTTAATGGGGCACCTAGGTAGTGGAGTGAATAGAGTACCAGCCCTGGAGTCAGAAGTACCTGGGTTCAAATCGACCTCAGACACTTAATAATTATCTAGCTGTGTGGCCTTGGGCAAGCCACTTAACCTCATTTGCCTTGCAAAAAAAAAATTGTGAGTTAAGCTTTTATTTTCCACCATTTATAATATTGAATTGTTTCAAGTTACAATTTTTCCCCCTCTTTTGCTATGTTTCTTCAATTACTTTCCCTTAATTTTTTCTTTAATATTTATTCTCATTTTGTACAAATGTTTTTTACATTAATAAAATATTCTTGTTTAAGAGTAAATGAAATGCCCCTCCCCCATAAATATAGACTTGCTTGAGTGATAAAGTAAAGGGGAGAGAAAAAAATTAAAATATAAAAAAAAATAGTAATAATTGTAGGTATGGCCAGGTGGCGCAATGGACAGAGCACCAGCCCTGGAGCCAAGAGCACCCAAGCCCACATCCGGCCCTGTACACCCAACAATCACCCAGCCGTGTGACATGCAAGCCACCCAAACCCCACTGCCCTGCAAAAAAATGAAAAAGAAAAAAATAAGACCCAAAATAAAATAAAATAGTAATAATAGTAGGGGTGGCTTAAGTTCTTTCACTCTGGTGGGCTGCCCCTCCAACCCCGGGGAGCAGAGCCTTTCTGCTCTTTTCCAGGTTACCTTGAGTAGGAGAGCTGCCTCCCTGGGTCCTGCTGTGGGTTCTGTCTCTCAAAAATTTAGTTAGAGCCCTTAGCTTATGAGTCTCATATGAGAGAGCGCCTAAGACATGATCCGTTCTTGTCGCCATCTTGGCTCCGCACCCCTATCTTTTTGTTCCTTAATTTTTTTTAAGGTGGCTTTGTTTCCACTGACTTTTTTTCCCCCTCACTTCTGTTTCTTTTCTGGGTCCATATTCTCCCATTTACTCAGGTGCCAGTTGTCCATAGGAGGTCCCTTATCTGAGATGTAGACTTTTTCCAGCACCTGATCCCCCAGGCTATACCTAAGTCCTCATCTCTCTTCACTGACCATGTCTTTTCATCTATAGGAATGTTTTTACCAAGGGAACCCCCTAACATCAAAACAAGACCTTTCTTTATTCCCTTTTTTCATTCTTCCCCATCCTCATTCCACTTTACACTCTTCTCTTTTTCTCTTTACACTCTTACTTCCCTTCATTGCTAGCCTTTGATATGACCCCACCCCTAGCACTTCATGTATTTTTTATTCTTTTTCCCTCCCACCTTTCATTTGTACCCTTCCATGTTATAATACACAAATACATTGATTCATATAGGTAAGGTGTTGCTGGGTTCTGTCAATAATACCACCTGGTGAGCTCTTCACTGTCACTCAACTTATGCCTTCACCCTTTCACTTTGCATACATTTATTGATTGATTGATTGATTGCTTTATCCATTTATTTATTTTTCATGTTTTTCAAGGCAATAGGATTAACTGGCTTGCCCAAGGCCACACAGCTAGGTAATTATTAAGTGTCTGAGGCCAGATTTGAACTCAGGTACTCCTTACTCCAAGGCCAGTGCTCTATCCACTGTGCCACCTAGCTGCTCCTTTGTATACATTTAGAAAGAAATTTCTTACTGATATGTCTGCTATTACCATCTTTGGTTGTTGCCTTTTTCTTTTCTCTTGCATCTCTGGAGTGTTAAGAGAAACAATCTCTTTATTTCTGGTTTTCTTTCTAAAAATGTTTAAAACATTTATTGTTAAAATTTATTATTGAATATCTTTTTTTAATGATTAAGCTCAGATTTGCAGAATAGGTTATTCTGAGCTTTATCCCAAGCTTCATTTTGTTTCAGAACAACACATTCTTCCATTTCCTCCTTAGTTTTCTAGTGGGTACAGAATAATCTTGTTTTATTAGAATTTCTTTTTCTTTATATTTGAAGGTCTTTCTCCTGATCTGCAATCTATTTCTGAATTGAAATGTTAGAGTTAAGGTTTTATTCTGAAAATGATCTGTGAATTCATGCAGTTGGTATTTAATTTTCTTTGTTCAGAAGTTCAGTTCAGTTGTCTTTTATTTTTTACTTTATGATATTAGTAGGTTTTTTTTTTTTATCCTGTTGTGTTCTTTTGGTAGACTCATGATCATTAGGTTGTCTCTATCCTGTTTTCGTGATCAGTATGTTTGCTTGCATAGTGAGCATATTTTCTTTTAATGTTGTAGGTTTTTGCTTCTCTTCTAAAAATTTTTCTAGATTTTCCTTAACTTATGTACATTTTCATTCTTATTCTATTCTCTGTTTTTGTTTCTTTGGTGAGACATACCATTATAAATTTAAGTTTTTCTATTCTGTCATTATTTTTGCTGTGCAGGCTATAAATTCGGCTCTCATTATTACCTCTTTTTGAACCACTCAACAGCATGTTGTGGTTCCATGTTCTCCTCATTCCACAAGAATCTTCTATTTTATCAAGCATTGGATCACTTTCCTTTGTTTTGCAATATTTATATATTGGAATATCTGAACTGATTTACCAACTCTAATGCCACATTTCTTTTAATGTTTTTCCTTTTGATTTGTCTACTTATGTTCATAAACATCAAGAATAAACTTCAAATTTTCTTGATGTTTTTGGTTCTTGTTCTTTCCCTCTCTCTTCTCCCTTTCTTTCTCCACCCCCCCCCCCCATTACCTGCTTACCCCTTCTCTTCCCCTTCCTGTCTCTCCTAAGCTTTTCCTCCATTCACTTTCTGATTCTGTACTCCTCTTGTATAGACTTTTTTAAGGGCTAGATTTCAGAGCATCTCCGACTTCCACCCATTCTGAGCAACTCATGGTTCCTAGGCAACTGACTATTAAAGCTTGTGCAAACCCTCTGGAACCAGGGTTTCCAAGGTACTAGAAGGAGAGAGAGGGAACAAAGTTGTGGAGATGGGTTTTGTTGTAAGCTTTTGTTGGGTTTTGGGATCTACTGTTGCAATCTTAATGCTAGGAGATGGGGAGAGTATGCTGAAGGAGCTTAGAGTCAGTGAATATCAATATGGTTTTTGTTTGTTTTAATCTTTTTAGAATCTGGTTTCTTAGACCAAGTAGATAGTTAAAGTTACTGCATAATTTCTTTTTTGGACAGGTTGTGAGGATCAGAGAAAATGTTTAGTCCTTTATCTTATTGCTCCCATGATCCAAAAGTCCATGACTTTGATTTCACTGGGTCATGGGAAATTCCTGGTATAGGAAACTGGTATTACTGCATATTGACAACTTTTGTAATCTAATATGTACACCCCTACCTTCAATAGTTGTAGGTGGTTACTATGATTAAGTGACTTGGCCATGGTACGATGGAGCTAATATGTATGAGAAGCTGGACCTGAACAAGTCTTAACTGATTCCAGGGTAGGTTCTTTTTCAACAAATCAAGTTGAGTTTGTGTGCCTTGTACATAATAAGGAATTAATAAATGCTATTGAATGCTTAAGTGCTTTTTGAAGTGTTCCAAGGTTTGAAATCAGCACTCTATAATCCAAAAAAAAAAAGAAATACCAGAAAAGAGCTGATCATCTCTAGACTACCTCTTTTATTTGAATTCTGCACTTAGTGACAGTGACTAACATGATCTCCTTCTATCTTATGTTTTGTTCAGTATAAATAATCAAAGGATGTTCATTAAAAGTATTGCTTTTGAGTCAAAGATTATTTATTAACTCTTTTGTGTGTTGTAGATCTCTTTGGCAGTCTGGAGAAGTCTATGGACTCAGTTTTTAAATGCGTAAAATAAAATCCATGGGTTATAAAGACAAATAATTATATTAATAAAATTATCAGATGTAGTTAAGAACAACCAAGTTTATGCATCCTGAGTTAAGAACTTGAGTTTTAAGGCATTCAGTTGCTTTTCCAAATAAATTTTTTTTAAAAACTCAGAAACAAAAAAGTGAGAAATTTTAGTCTTTATTCCTTGAGTGACTTTAATGACTTTTTACAATATCATGTAAAATTTCATTTGTAATGTCTGTCAATTAATCCTTATATTTTTATCAGTGATGCTCCTCACATAGCTGTTGGTGGTTCTCACAAAGACTCTAAAGGGAAGAAAGCATGCATTGGTTCAATAGTTACTGATACCCTCCTGATTGCTTTTTGTTTTCTTTTTGGGCTGCAATAATACTTGTGATTTATTTTGGTAACTTGTCATTTGGTATCTTCCCTCTTTTTGTTATTTTAAGATGATTTTTATTGTGGCCTCAAAACTTTTCATTTCCAGTTCAAATCTTCAGCTTCTCTTCTCATCTTTGCTTTCCTTAGTGTGTTTTTGTGTGTGTGTGTGTGTGTGTGTGTGTGTGTAGTCTCATGCAAAACATTGGAATATTATATTGTTAATGCTTACATATAGATCATGACCTTACTGTAATTGATAGAATTGCTTATAGACTAGAATGTTGCATTTAAATATTAGCTTAAAGCACAATTTTTTATCACTAACAATCAAACTTAGCAGCATAATTCTGGTGGTTTTAACCTATCTAATTTGAAAATTAGATAAACTCAGCTTGTTGTTCTAACCCTCAGGAGTGGTGGTAAAAATCGACCATTTAAAAGTAATTGTTTTGGGGGTAGCTAGGTGGAAAAGTGGATAGAGTACTGGCCCGGGAGTCAGGAGGATCTGAGTTCAAATGCGGCCTCAGACACTTAATAATTGGCTAGCTGGGGCAGCTAGGTGGTGCAGTGGATAAATCACCGGCCCTGGAGTCAGGAGTACCTGGGCTCAAATCCGGGCTCAGACACTTAACCTTGCAAAATCCTAAAAAAAAAAAAAAAGGCTAGCGGTGTGACCTTTGGCAAGTCACTTAACCCCATTGCCTTGCAAAAACTAAAAAAAAAAAATTGTTTTAAAAGCCTTGTTTTTCTACGTGTGTGTGTGTGTTGCACATATTTCACTTGACATGAAAACTGAAATGTAGTTATATTGGATATAATTATATATAATGTAACTTATTTAAACATCAACAATTTCATTTAAATTTTCATATATATTTTTATGTTGTGGATATGATTTTTTTTTAAAGCAGGTTTAGTGTTAGAGGTTTGATGGTTCAAGTTTAAGGTTTAAACTAAAATGAGACAATTCTAGATCATCATTTGCAGTTAACAGAAAGAATTCTATTTAGTTGTAATATGGAAAAACCAACCCAGCTTTTATGAGAATGGACCTTTAAGGGAAAATTTGCTAAGAGACCCTGTTTATTGCTCTTATCACACCCAACCCTTTAATGACAAGGGATTAAAGATCTTCTAGAAATTTTTTTACCACTTGAATGGCCTTACTACTTACTGTTAGGTGATAACCCTGACTTTGGCATACATGAAGTAATGTGTACAGTGTATTGGATTAGGAAAAGAAAACTAAAATGGAAGGGGGGGTGGATAACAAACAATGTTAAGATTCCCTCTGAAGGCATGAATGTTGAAGAGGAACAAAGTCTAGAATCTCAAGCTTCCCCTTGCTCCATAGAAGATAGACATCCAAATTAATCATCTGGACCTTGAGGTAGGTAATACCAAATCTTTGCAGATCACAGTGATCTTCAGGATACATTACTGATGCTGAATAGGAGCAATGTCAGAACATTAGAATCACATTACACATAACATTGCTGAACAAATGCCTATTCTTATCATGGGTCAGGGTCATCTGTAATAAAGTAGCTGAGAGGCTACTACTCTACCATACACACACACACACACACACACACACACAGAGAGAGAGAGAGAGAGAGAGAGAGCGCTTCTTCTGGTGTTGGGTTGATATAAATAATTGCTCTGTATTATGACCTACTCTTTATACTCTGACATATGTATCAAGCTCTCCCTGGCAGTTCTCATGGTAGAGAGAGAGAGGAGGAGGGAAATACCAAATCTTTATCCTTGTGCATCCTGCTGGCTTACTTTTCTCCTTTCTTCCAAGGGGGCTAAGTAGGCAATATCACCTTCTTCCTGTTGCCAGAAAATAAGGAACTTTTCAGGGTATACTTTCCACCCCCTTTAGTCTTCCAAGCCCTTCTTTAAAAGGAGATTCCATTGACCACTGAGGATTTTTCTATAAGCAATGTAGAAAGCCTTCATCAAATCTAGATTACAGCAAGCCAAAGGCTATAATGAGCTTGCCTGAGCTCCTGTCCATTTTGTTGTGTACCTAACTCCTTCAATCTGGTGGTTCAGAGTAGGAATTGGAAGAAATGAGACACTCATAGTCTGTTTTATATTTAACCAAAGGAAGTTTACTTCATTATAGAATGGGAAGGCAATCCAGCAAGCATACAGTATGGAATCAATTGGGCCCAGCTTTCTTGTCTCTGCATTTGCTGTAGTATCAAGCCTGAGGAAGGAGCTCCTGCTTTGCATTTTATACTTTAGGTATTAGGAAGTTATAGTTCAAACCTTAGCCCTGATTGAATTAACTGTAACCAATTTATTTTGGGTAGGGCCTTTGGAAAATCTGACCTGACCTATGTGACAATGATCCTAACACAACTGTCAGTGCTTTTCCTTCTTCCAAGGTACAATGTAAATCTAAGCTGTACAAAGTGTTTATTTTTCTTATTTATTCTTATTTTTTTATTTATTTAAAGCAATGGAGTTATGTGACTTTAACAAGGTCACAATCCAGGTAATTATTAAGTGTCTTGAGATCAGATTTGAACTTAGGTCCAATGTGCCGCCTGCTGCCCCTTATTTATTATTGACACATTCTTATGAGACTATGAGTCAGCATGTGAGGTTGATAATTTTATGTTAGTATATGTATAAAGCATTCCATTTAGTTACACTCTCAATTTAATTTTTCTGATGAAAATATTCTACCTTAAGTATTGGTAGCAGCATGATCTATATATATATTTTAAAACTCATCCAACTTCTTAATAGCTTAAGAAATGAATGCTGTGATATTTTAAGGTATGTGATAGAAACCTGGTTCATTGCTACAAATTGAAATCAAATAATAGACATTTCAACTTGTTTCACAATTGCATAATATTTTTCTTCCCATATTCATTATTAACCTTGTGTCCTCTAATCCTTCTTTTTTTTAACTTTTATCACTTAGGACAGTTGTTTACCCCCTTTTGTCATGCTTTCATCTCATCAACTCTTTTATCAGTATTACTCAATAGGATGTCAACAGTACTTGATGTTCTACTACAGGGGCCAGTCATGTAGATCTAGAATTTCTTCCTGGCCAAAGATGAGTAAAGTGCAGTGGAAAAATGCTCAATTTTTACTAGAATATTTGGACTTAAATTTTTCCTACTTGCTGTTTGAGTTTATCAGACCATTTCACTTCTCTGCCTCAGTTTCTTGAGCTCATCCTTTAAGTTTTTTTCCTAGCTTTAAATCTGATCCTATGATCCTTTCTATCTTTAAAAATTTACAAAAATATATATTTACTGTAAATTTTTAGTGTCTTAATTTATTACCATTTTAACCTTAAGCAGCAGCATCGAATAGTACAGACAGGACTCTATCATTTGCAATAACTCTGGGACTTTTGAGTAAATCACAGATTTTGAATTCCAGTTTCTTCCTTTGTAAAATGACACAGTATCTACTCTGCCTATCTCTATACATTATTGTGAAGTTTAATTAGATAGTAAAAGCAATTTCTATTTAAAGGACAAATTTTCAAGTTCGGCTCTGGTCTTTCCCTCAGGAAAATTTAGAAGTCATCTATTTCATTGAATGTCTATCTTTTCCCTTGAAAAAGTCTTAAGTATAAAATAGAAGATGGTATTATTATTTATTACTGCCATTTTCTACATCCTGTGGTAAGGTAGCATATTATAACTATCTCACAAAACATAAATTTTATAAAAAACAGTTTTGAGAGTGCTAATATTAAAAAAAAGCATTGATATTCTGTTAGATCATACTTTACATGAGAAAGGCACAAGAATTTTAGTGGACCACATTATGAATTAAAACTGACTTGGTACTCCTCTAATAAGCTGAGGTGATCCTTTGCTTCATTAATTCCCCATAAGATGAGAGGTTCTTGGACTTGAAGCCCATCCTATCATTATGAGTGGGAAGAGGTTAGTCTTATATGAACCTGTGCCTTCCCTTCATTCTAAGTGCTTACTAATCATTTCTGAATTTCATGTTATCATTTTGTTTTCATTTTTATGTTATTTTACTTTTTTTAGGTTTTTTGCAAGGCAGTGGGGTTAAGTGGCTTGCCCAAGGCCACACAGCTAGGTAATTATTAAGTGTTCTGAGGCCGACTTTGAACTCAGGTACTCCTGATTCCGGGGCTCGGTGCTCTATCCACTGTGCCACCTAGGCCCCCCCCCATTTTTATGTATTTTAACTAACAGTTCATCTAGTCATAGTTATAGTGTTTGAACATTCTACTTTCTCTTTAAAAAACTGGCTATCTGTTTTATGTCATCCATCGTACTGTTCTCCCTAATTTCTCAGAAATAAGCCGGTAGTAATTCAGAAATCATATCTGCACATTTTTTCAGTTATTTGAAATGTAGTTTGTTTTATCCAGATAGCTTAATATCTCTTTTCACATCTCTTCACTTATCTTTATATTCCATCTTTTTTTCTATCCTTCCCAGATGCCTTGATGGGGAAAATAGGAGCAAGATAAGAGTGAAATACTTTAGCCTTTTCTTTATCTTTCATTCTTCAATATACTTCATGTAGGAATCCTAGACTTGACTATTTATTTGGTTTCCAGCAGAAATTCTTGAGTGTTTATCACAAACTCAGCAAAGGAATTTACTCTTTCTTCTATTCTTATGTGATTCTGCCTCCCTTGAGTTTGAATTTCCAGACCTTAATTCTATTTTTGGTGAGAAGGTCTCCTCTTAGCCAAAGCTGATCACAACCTATTTGGGCAACAGAGAACTGGTGGAACAAGTAAGAAGGCAGGTGAGTTTTGACCACTTGTCACCAAGGAGTCACTTAAGCACCTTGCTTTAAACTAAACTTGTTCACATTTTCATCTTTCAAAACAATGGTAGAAGCAACTGAGGAATACTGTTACTTTCAAACTGATTCATGCCAGTACAAAATGTGGATAATGTGGAAAAGAACTTTGGTAGTAATGACCATTCCATCAAAGAACTCATGATAATTAAGGTGAGATTAAATGATTTGCTCGAGACAAAAATCTTCTAATTTCCTGATTTAGTCATAATCTTTTCCATAATACTTTACTGTCTCTTCTTATGGGCTAAGCCAAGATAATAAAAAAAGTTTTGGGAAGGATTAAGTTCCTAGAAACATTTACTTTTATAAACTTTGTTATGGTGAGGATTTGAAGTTTTTGGTTATCTTCTTCCTATCTGTGTTAAATGTTGAATTCCTATTTGGTATTCTTTTACTTTGAATGTTTTAAGATTTTCTTTCTCCTGTTTTTGGTATGCCTTTACCCAGGGGAAACATTTGACTTACTTCTTTTCTCTAAAGAAAGTCATATATTCCAAAGTTAAAATGACTTGGGGGGGGGGGGTATGTATTGTTTGGGGTTTTAGCATGAATATGAATGACTGATCTAATAAATTGCTTAGAGGATGAAGTTAGTGAGACCACAACTTTGTGTGTGTGTGTGTGTGTGTTTACAATATTTATCTAATTTATAAGCATAGGTTAGTTGGCATGATATTCTAAATTAGACTTGAATATTATGTAGAAATTTTAGAGTAAAACTAAAGCTAAGACATCATTGGAATAGTCATCAAGGAACCTGAATTCTAAATCTGAATCTGTCATTAATTATCAATGAAAGATACAAGCCACTTAGCCTTTCAAGGGCTTCACTTTACTTGTTCATAAAAATAAGGGTCTGTTCTAAAATTGATCTATTATTGATCTGTTCTAAAATTATGACAAGGTCAAGATTCTATCCATAGTCAAAAATTTAAAAATTTAGGAATGAGTGCTAGTACGTGATTTGAAGTGAGTTACCCTGGATTCCTCCAAATTGCATTAACTCATTCTTTTTCCAGCAATAAAGATTGTATAAGATTTACCATCCCATTAGTTTTTTCCTAAATCATATTCAGAACATAATTTTGAAAAAAAAATTTCACATTCTGTTAACTCCATTGCTAGCCAAACAGTCTAAGGCAGTTGAATGTTATTACCTATCCCTTATCAGGAAATCACTTCTTTAGATTGGAAATCTACAACAATAAGTAAAGTCAATGATAGGAAGATAGCTGATGCCCTGTAATAGCCCCTTACATCGTATCACCAAATGCAGGCCAATTAGGAAACTGAAGACAGAGGTTAAGTAATTTTCCCAAGGTCACAGAATTAGTAAATGTCTGAAGCAAGTTTTGAACTCAGATTTTCTGACTCCAAGTTGAGGGCTCTGTACCTTATGTCATTTAGATATAAGTTTTGATCTTACTCATCAAAACTTGCCCTGACCCTGAGTCCTTCAGGAGTCCCTGGATCACACTTTGAGGATCACCAATTTAGGTTTTTCCTAAGGAGTTTGAAATTAGCCTAAATCACTAAATAATATACCAGTTACTGCCTTCCCCAACCCCTTTTCATTCCAGTGCCTTCACTTTCTTAATTATTTCCTATTTAACATGTATATAACTTTGTATATATTTGCTTGCATGTTTCCCTCACTAGCTTGTTAGAGGGCAGGGACTATCTTTTGCCTCTTTGTATCCCCATGACTTAGCACAGTGCTTGAAACATAATAGGTATTTAATAAATATTTATTGAGTGAATGAATGAAATCCAATGATAAATAAATTTTTAAGAAAAACTCACTGTTTCCTTAGTGTAAGTAGCTTTAGCTCTATTTCTTCTGGGAAGTTACCTTATTTTCGTCAAAGATTTTGGCAGGCTATTTCCCTTCTTTGGTACTCAGTTTTCTTGTCCATTAAATGAGTTGGCTCAAATTTTGAAAGTTACTTTCTTACTTAAAAATTCTGTCAGAGGGGTGGCTAGGTGGCGCAGTGCATAGAGCACTGGCCCTGGAGTCAGGAGTACCTGAGTTCAAATCCAGCCTCAGACACTTAATAATTACCTAGCTGTGTGGCCTTGGGCAAGCCACTTTAACCCCATTGCCTAGCAAAAACCTAAAAAAAAAAATTCTGTCAGGCATCATGAGATTTTTGGAAAGAACATGTATAATTTATAGCAGGGAGTGAGGGAATTTTTAAAAAACGAATATTAAAATTGTTTTGCATGTAATTTAAAAAATTCAAAAAATTTTCACATTAAAAACCCTCTGTATATACAAAACCTCAAATGATAATAATAAATGTGAAATGGCAGTGTCCCTTTATTTATATATACCTCTACAGTTTACATGGGTCTGTTCTCAGATCATTTATCAGATTCAGTGAAACTTCTTCATTGAGAAGAAATTACTTTCTCCAGATATTTTTCATAACCAGATCCTGTTCCATCACTCATCCTTATCCTCTTATACCCTTATACTTCCTTTCTAGTGGCTCCTTTCCCTCTACCTATAAAAATACACAGATCCTTCCTAAGGGAAACATGAAAAAAAGGCATACTGTCCCCCATGATAGTTTCATATAGATTTTTAGTAATGTTTCAAATTGATCTTTCTTCTCTAGTTCAATTGAAATTTGTCTTTCTAACCTTTTCTTCCATTATTTCTGTATATAAATTTTTACTGCAGCTTAACCAAGCCATTCTATTTCCCAAGTACTTCTGTTTATTCCTGTCTTTATCTTTTTTATATGCCATATTCCTCTTAGAATCTCTTCACTTTGCCCCTTCCATTTAAAACCTATTCATCTTTTAAGAATATGTTTCAAAAGTTGCCTCCTTCATAAAGCTGTTTTTCCCCCCTAACAATAATCCCAATTATCTCCTATCTTCTAAAGTATTTTTTGGCATTTTGTTTATACTACTCTTATGATACCTTATTAGCATTGTTTGATCTTTTAAAAGACAGAATGTGCTTCTTTAGAGCTTAAAGTGTCTCTTAAATAGCTTTGTATTCTTCACACTTCATACAGCATCTTATACACAGTAGACACTCAAAAAATTACTATATAAATGAATTATTCTAATGAAACTGAGATGTTGAATGTGAAGAGTTCTGTAATTGAACTTCTGCTATAGGAGATTCCATTTGCTTTCATGATGAATAAATAACAAAGGAGATAGTTTATGTCACTTGGCACATGGATAAGTCATTTCTCTCTCAATTTCCTCATCTGTAAAATAAGATAATAATACAACCTACCTCACAAAGTTGTTGAATATCAAATAAGATAATATGCACAGTGCTTTGCAAACCTTAAGGGTTAATATTAAATAAAAGCTAACTGCTATTATTATTATCATCATCTACAAATTTTCTAAGTTTTCCTCCTGATTTGCTCCTCACTAAAACTATGCAGGCAATTTATAAACATTTTTAAAAACACATTTTGAAAATAATAAATATGCAAGATGGCAGCATTTCCCACAGACTCCTTCCCCCCAAAACTCCAGAAGGCCAACAAATTATGACTAGCTAAAATTTAGAGGGGCAGAACCCAAAGAAAGGCTGAGTGATATATCTTCCCAGTCCAAGATAACTTAGAAGTTCCACAGGAAAGATGTGTTTCATCAAGACGGGGGGGGGGGGGGTTGAAAAAAGCCACGGCTGCTCAGCCCAGCCCAGTCCAGCCCAGGGATCACTGGCAACAGCTTGAAGTGAAGGGGCCATGAGAGAACTCTGGTACACCAGAATGAGTGTGGAGTAAGGAGCACCAGCCTCAGAAGCTGCAGCAAGAATTGGGGGAAACCAGCCTACACCTCCAGAGCACAGCCCACAGATGGTAAGGGGGTCAGGGGAAGACTGCAGAAAGCTTGCTGCTCTCCCTGGGGCAGGACTCTGCTGTTTGCCCACACTTAGATCCTGGTTGCAGTTTGGCCTTCCATACTGAGATAGCAGGGCCCCTCCACACAGCTCCAGGGCAGAGGAAAGTGCCTATGGTCATCTACAAAAGGTCCCAGTGGGGTGTACCAAAAAACCCCCAAAGTAGGTATCCCAATAATACTCAGCTCAGGAAGCACCCCAAAACCAGGCACAGGCTGGAGAAATGAGTAAACAGAAAAAAGAACACCATTGAGAAATACATTGTCTATGATCCCAAGAAGGATCAAAACAGTCTGAAGATAAGGAAGTACAAGCTCCTGCATCTAAAGACTCCAATAAAAACAGAAGTTGGGAGAGCTCAAAAAAGATTTTCAAAATCAAGTAAGGGAGTTAGAAGAAAAATTGGGAAAAGAAATGAAAGAGATACAGGAAAAACATGAAAAAGAAGTCAGCAGCTTATTCAAGGAGATCCAAAAAAATGCTGAAGAAAATAACATGTTAAAAACCAGCATGGAGTGGGGTGTAGCCAAGATGGTGGCATGAAGGCAGCATTTCCTGGTAATTCCTCCCCCCCCCCCAACTCCAAAAGCCAACAAATTATGACTCTAGTCAAAATTTAGCAGGGCAAAATACACAGAAAGACTGAGTGATACATTTTCCCAGTCCAAGGTAACTTAGAAGTTCCATGGGAAAGGTGTGTTTCACCAGGACCTGGGGTTGGGGAAAAAAGCCACTGCTAGCGCAGCCCAGCCCAACCCAGAGATCACCTGCAACAGCTTGAAGGGGCGGTGAGAGACTTCTGCTGTACCAGAATGAGTGGGGAGTGAGGAGCACTGGCAGCAGAATCTAGAGAAATCATCCTGCACCTCCAGAGAGGTAAGGGAAGTCTGTAGAGATTTCTCTGCTGTCCCTCAGGGTAGGACTCTGCTGCTAGCCTACACTCAGATCCAGGTTGCAGTTTGGGCTTCCATACTAAGTTAGCCAAGCTGGCTCCCTCCTCATAGCTCCAGGGCAGAGGGAAGTATGGGGGCCATCTATATATCAAAGCACAGGCAAGAGAGCATAAGACCTTGGAGGAATAAAGGTTCCAGTGGGGTGCCCCCCCCAAAAAAAAAACCCAAAGCCTTGGAAGTGCTGTCTTAGGCTGAGGAAATGAGTAAACAACAGAAAAAAGAAGAATCTGACCATAGTGAATTACTTTAGTCCCATGGAAGATCAAAACACATACTCAGATGATGACAAAATCGAAGCTTCCATATCCAAACCTTCCAAGAGAAATAGAAAATGGGCTCAGACTATGGATGAGCTCAAAAAAAGACTTTGAAAGTCAATTCAGGGAGATGGAGGAAAAATTGTGAGGAGAAATGAGAGCGATGCAGAAAAATCCTGAAAACCAAATAAACAGCTTGGTGAAAGATTTACAAAAAAATTCTGAAGAAAATAATATGTTAAAACCAGTTTAGGCCTAATAGAAAAAGTAAAAAGTCAAATGAGAAGAAGAATGCCTTAAAAATCAGAATTGACCAGCTGGAAAAGGAGATAAAAAAAGCTCTCTGAAGAAAATAACTCCTTCAAATGCAGAATGAAACTGAAGAAAGCTGATGACTTTATGAGAAGTCAAGACATAATGCTTCAACACCAAAAGAATGAAAAATTAGAAGAAAATGTGAAACAACTCATTGAAAAAAAACTGATCTGGCAAACAGAATTAGGAAAGATAATTTAAAAATTATTGAGATACCTGAAAGTCATGATCAGGAAAAGTTCCTTGACCTCATTTTTAAAGAAATCCTACAGGAAAATTTCCCTGATATCCTAGAAGTAAAGGACAAAAATAGAAATTGAGAGAATCCACTGATCTCCTTGGAAAGAGATTCCAAAAAAACCAACCCCCCCAGGAATATTATAGCCAAGTTCCAGAACTCCCAAGTGAAAGAGAAAATACTACAAGCTGCCAGAAGGATACAATTCAGATATCATGGAGCTGCAGTCAGGATCACACAAGACTTAGCAGCAACTACATTAAGAGCTCATAGGGCTTGGAATATAATATTCTGGAAGGCAAAGGAGCTTTAAATGCAATCAAGAATCAACTACAAAGCAAAACTGAAAATCCTCTTCCAGGGGAAAAGATGGACTTTCAGTGAACCAGGGGAGTTTCAGTTGTTCCTGTTGAAACGACCAGAGCTGAACAGAAAGTTTGACCTTCAAATATAGGACTCAGGTGAAGTATATAGAGTAGAGGAGGAGGGTAAAATATGAGGGGCTTAATGATGATGAACTACATGTATTCTTGCATAGAAAAATGACACTGAAAATACTCATATGAAACTTCTCATTCAATAGAGCAGGTAGAAAAGGAGCTTTTATAGATGCAGCACAGGAGAGAGCTGAATCCAAAGATGTAATATATTGTAAAAATGGAGTTAATGGCTAAAAGGGAAATGCACTGGGAGTAAGAGAAAGGAGAAGTGAAATAGACTAAGATATTTCATATAAAAGATAATTTTTGAAATTTAAAAAAAAATTTATTTTGCTTTTACAATGAGCTTTTGCAATGATATGGGAGGGGAAAGGTGAAGGGGAATGAGGGAACCTTCATTCCTGTCAGAAATGGCTGAGAAGAAACATCATACACACTCAATAGGGTATAGACATCTAGTATAAAAAGGAGAGGAGGAAGGGGGGGGATGTGGATGATAGAGAAGAGGGTAGATCATAGGAGAGAACAGTCTGATATAACACATTTTCTTTTGTTACTCCTTGCAAGGGGCTGGGATTAGGTGGCCTGTTTGGTACCAAGGGGCCTGGTGATTGCTGGGTCTCCTGTGGTATGTGGGCTTGGGGCCTCTTGGCCCCAGGGCCAGTGATCAGTTCACTGCACTACTCAGCCACCCTACAGCATGTTTTAGAAGAGGCACAGAATGAAAGGAGAGAAAAAATATAATATATAGTAGTAGGGAGGAATGGATGAAGTTACAATCAGCAATAGCAACAGTGCAGAAATATGGAAGTAACTTTTATGATGGACTTATCATAAAGAATGTGATCCACCCAAGACAGAGCTGATAGTATCAGAACAGAGACTGAAACATTTTTTCCCTTTACTTTATTTCTCATGAGGGTCTATATTTTTTTGGGGGGGGAGGATGTGTTATGTTTACTCTTAAACAAGAATATTTTAGTAATGTATATAAAAAATCACTTGTACAAAAATATTCGTGGTGGCAAAGAATTGGAAATTAATGTAAATGTCCTTCTACTGGAGAATGGCTTAACAAAATATGGTATATGTATGGGATGGAACACTGTTGTTCAGTTGGAGACCAGGAGGAATGGGTATTCAGGGAAGCCCAGTGAGATTAGCATGGATTGATGCTGAGCGAGATGAGCAGAACCAGAGGAACATTGTGCACCCTGGCAGTGGCATGGGGGTGATGACCAACCTTGATGGATTTGGCTATTCCATTAGTGCAGCAATCAGGCACAATACTTTGTTTTTCTTCCTTAGGGATATAATCTCAATCAATCTCTCTCTCTCTCATCACATTCAATTTAGATCAGTGTATACCATGGAAACGACTGCCTTCTGTGGGGGGTGGGGTGAGGGAAGTAAGAATAGGGGAAAATTGTAAAAAATTTCAAGATAAAAAAACAAAAGAAAACAGTAAATATCTTTGGAATAAAAGCCTTTGCAATTTTTCTAATGTCCATGATTCAACTTTAAATTTACAGTGGAAACTGATGTGCCCTACGATTATATCATAAAGTAAAAGTTTGTCCCTACCTGGTTGTGGAGTTGGAGGTAAACTGGCACCTTCTTTTTATAGACAGTTTTCAGTGCCAAAAATTGTATAAATAGAATTCCTAATGCAAGTCAGGACAGTAAGGACTAAGAGTATGGCCAGCTACTATAAAAAAAAATATTATAGAAGAGTATTTTTTGAATTAATCAAAGAGAAAAGAAATCATGAGGGCAAAAGATTATTTACTTTTAAAATAAAAATTAAATTTGAGTGTAGAAATGCTGAAATAGTATTAGGCTGAAGCAAATTATTTACTTGGTGACCTAAATTTTTTTTCTCTAGGTATGTTAAGCTTATCCTATGTTAATTTTTGTTATGACCTAAAGATATTTCCATTATTAAACTTCATTGAATTGTCAAATAGTGGCATACTATCACCAAAAAGGAATATTTTGGAAACCTTTTTTAAATAGTTAAAAGAACAGTGATTTTGATGAAATCTAGCTTTCCTGGTTTTTCTCTTTGTAGAATGACTTAATATTTTTTCACTTATTTAGTGAAATATTTAGGAAGACCTCTGGGTATTTCTCTTTAGACCAAATTAGATTCTTGTGTACAAAAGTACAATTCGGTGTCCTGGGGCTTTAAGCTTTCATTTATTCATTCATTCATTCATTTATTCATTCATATGCTTATTTATTTATTTACTTTGGTTTTTGCAAGGCAGATGGAGTTAAGTGGCTTGCCCAAGGTCATGTAGCTAGGTAATTATTAAGTGAGGAGGCCAGATTTGAACTCAGGTACTCCTGACTCCAGGGTGGTGCTCTATCCACTGCGCCACCTAGCTGCCCCAGTGAGGCTTTTAGTCTTAAAAATAATTTGAGAGAAGAGTTAATGCAGAACAAAACTAGGTGCTAGTAAGAAAATTTATCTATGGAAAAGTTATTTTTATATCTGAACTAAAAACAAATTATAATTCATTTAGACTATTGTAGTAAATAGATCATTGTCATGATAAATTTTATCAGGGTCTTTATTGTGAACCTTTATTACTGACTCATTGAGGGTTTTTTTTTTAATTACACTGTTAGAGTATTGCAGTTGTCCTTTAAAATTTTTCAGAATGACTTCTACTGGGGAAAAGTTTCATCCAGACCTTCAGTATTATTATTATTATTTTTTAGGTGTTTTTTTTTTTTGCAAGGCAGTGGGGTTAAGTGGCTTGCCCAAGGCCACACAGCTAGGTAATTATTAAGTGTCTGAGACCGGATTTGAACCCAGGTACTGACTCCAGGGCCGGTGCTTTATCCACTACTCCACCTAGCTGCCCAGTATTATTATTTTTAAAAAAATTATTCTTAAGTTTTTTTCCACCAACCTCATGCAAAAGCACATTTCAACATTTACCAAAAGCTTGTATTCCTAATTCTCTCCCTTCCTCTCACCCCCCCCATTGAGAAAGTAAGTTACTTGGTATGTTAAAAATACATAACCATGAAAAACATTACTACAATAGTCATGCTGTAAAAGTAAACATAACCCCCCTTCACAAAGAAAGAGAACCTCAAGAAAAATAAAGTGAGAAAAAAGTTTCAGTCTATATTCAGAGATACCATCTGCTTTGTCCCTGGGATGGATAGCATTCTTTAATCATAAGTCTATCAGCAAAATTGAGTCAACATTTTTTTCCTCCACAGTTGCTATTTCTAGTTGTAGTTCTCTCCATCCTATTGCCCCCCACCCCCTTTTATTCTATTCTCTCTTTCACCCTACCCTTTCTCAGAAGTGTGTTGTACCTTGACTACCCTCTCCTTCAATCTTTCCTCTCTTTTATCACCTCTCTTTCCCTCCCCCCCCCCCCCCGTTCCCTTTCTCCCATCCCTTTCTTCCTATTCTCTCCTATTTTTCTTTAGGATTTAATAGATTTCTATATACAATGGAGTATGTGTTTTTATTCCCTCTCTGAGCCACTTCCAGTGAGACTAAGGCTCACTCACTTTCCCTTACCTCTCCTTGCTTCTACTCCTCTGCAAAGTTTTTTCTTGCCTCTTTGTGAAATAACTTAGCCCATTCTAACTTCTCCTTTCCCTTTCTCCTAGTACATTCCTTTCTCCCCCATTAACTCCATCTTTTTAAATATCTTATTTCTTCAAATTCAAATTCAGGTTCTCTCCTGTGCCTAGTTTTTATATGCTCCTTTTAACTGCCCTAAAAAATGAGGTTCATATCAGTTATCAGTATCATCTTCCCATGCAGGAATACAAGTAATTCAACATTATTAAATCCCCCATGATTTGCCCTTCTCATCCTCTGTTCTTCCCCTGATTCCTATCAGACTTTTGGTTCAGCTTCGGTCATTTCATCAGGAAAGTTTGAAAGTTTCTTATTTATTTGAATGACCATCTATTCCCTGTTTTGCTGGGTAGTTGATTTCTCAGTTGTAATTGCCTTCCAAAATATCAGATTCCACAACCATCAAGCCCATAATGGAGAAGCTGTTAAATTTTGTGTTTCCTGACTGTAGCTTCATGATATTTGAATTGTTTCTTTCTGACTGCTTGGAATATTTTCTCCTTGACTTGGGAGTTCTAGAATTTGGCTATAATATTCCTGTGATGGAATCTTTCAAATTCCAATTGTTACCCTCTGCTTCTAGAATATCAATTTTCCTGGAGAATTTCTTGAAAAATAACATCTAGGCGCCTTTTTTGGTCATGACTTTCAGGTAGTCCAATAACTTTTAAATTATCTTCCTGATCAGCTATTTTTCCATTGAGATTTCATATTTTCTTCCAGTTTTTCATTCTTTTGGTTTTGTTTTATTGTTTCTTGATTTCTTATGAAGTCATCAGCTTCCCTCAGCTCTATTCTATATTTGAAGTAATTATTTTCCTTAGAGTTTTTTTAATCTTTTCCATCTGGACATTTCTGCTTTTTTAAGGCATTCTTCTCATTGACCTTTTGGACTCCATTTGATGTAGACTGGTTTTTAAGATGTTTTTTCCTTCACTATTTTTTTGAATCTCCTTCATCAAACTCTGCTGACTTCATTTTCATTATTTTCCCACATTGCTCTCATTTCTTTTCCAAATTTTTCCTCTACCTACCTTACTTTATTTTCAAAATCTTTTCAAGTTCTTCCATAGCCTGAGACCAATTCGTATTTTTATTGGAGGCTTTAGATATAACTTTGGCTTTGTCATCTTCTGAGTGTGTATTTTGAAACACCATGGGACCAAAGTAATTATCTGTAGTGGATTTTTTATTCTTCTGTTATTTGCTCATTTCCCCAGCCTGTGACTTGATTTTAACTCTTTGGTAAGGTGGGGCTCTGCTTTCAGGGAGGAGAGCTCACTGTTTCAAACTTTGAGGCTTTTTGCTGCTGTTTTTCAGGGATGCCTCAATTCTTCAGGGATCTCAATTCTTTCATTGTCTTATGGGAAGCACTGTTTGCTTTCCTGTTCTGTGCACTGGTCTGTAGATGACCACAAGCAATCCTCTCCACCCTGGAGCTGTGAGGAGGGTCCCTGCTCTGCTATGACAGTATGGGGCCCCAGACTGCAACCTGGATCTGAGTATGGGCAAATAAAAGTCCTGCCATAGGGAGAGTAATGAGACCTCTGCAGTGTCCCCTGACTTTCTTGCCATTCATGGACTGAGCTCTCTGGAAGCAGCTGGAGGGTGGCTCTGCAGGTCTGCTCCTGGTTCCCAGGGCTGGGAGGCCTAAGCTGCACAGGGCTCCTCACTCACTCTGGTGCAGCAGAGTTTTCCTGCTGACCTTCCAAGTTGTCCTTAGCAATTCTTGGGCTGAGAGGTCTGGAAACTACCCCAGCTTTCATGGACCCAGGGGTCCTCAGGCTGTTCCTGAATGGCTGGACTCAGTTTGCTCTGGGGCTGCTGTGCCCTTTTATAATTTGATGTGACAGACCTTTCCCATGTATCTTTCAAGTTGTCTTGAGCTGGAAAATTGTTTCACTCAGTCTTTCTGTGGGTTCTGCCACACTAGAATTTGGTTAGAGGCATTATTTTGAGGTATTTGGAGTGGTCTAGGGTGTGAGCTACTGGGATTTCCTAAAAACCTTCACTCCACCATCTTGCCTTCACCCCCATTAAGTGTCTTTTGATGGAACAAAGAGAAAGAAAGGATACTAGGCATTAGATAAAAGAGTCTTGGGATATTTAGAGAATTGATGGAGATGGTATCACATGTTTTCAGGGTTAGGCAACTGTGAGTAGTTCATGTATTATGTATGTATGAAATACAATAATATGTGGGGTTTTTTGTTAAGTTGAATTGTAGATATATCAGACAATGTCTCAACATTTTCTAGTTATATCATCAATAAGTCAGTGAAAGCCTGATATATTGTTTAATTGTTGCCCTAAAATGCAAATTAGATTCTCCTCAACTACTACATAAATCCCAGTCATGGGTCACTCTACCTATAAGTGGCCACATTATTCTGTGTGTCAGTACGTTATTCTTATACTGCTAACTTGTTTAATGAGCAGCATTAATTGAGCCATCCATAGATCATATGTCAAACTATGTTTAGATCTGAGATTAATCCAAAAGTAAGATTCTCATTATGTGGTGGAATTGAGTACTTTATTCATTTGTTATAGATGCAGACTTTGGAAAAATAAAAGTGGCCAATAGACTGATTGTACAATAGTTAGAAGATGTTTAAAAGAAATCCTTTAGGCTATGAGTTTGAGGTGGTTATAAATGCTGAAAGGATTCTTAAAGTTGCTTCTGTATCAGATATGCAAAGAAAAAACCAAGTGTATAGAAGAACTTACTGTTCTTTATGCATGCCCAGATGATCACCATTAGCAACATTTTTTTTTGGAATACAGTGTTATGTTTTATAAAACTTTCCACTGGTGTCTAATCCCTCTGAAGATCTAGAAGACAATCTCTGAGCAAGTTATTATTGGTGGTGGTGGTCCTTTGTTCTTCCTTTTTGAAAACCAATGACATCATGACTTGTTGTGAATTGGACCCACTGAGAGATTTTACATGTTTAATTTGTATTGTGTACTTTTGGAAGGAGTATCCATATGAATCCTCTTATAGAACAATTGAAATTTCTTTTTTAAAAATAAAACTTAATTAACTTTAGTTTTTGTTGTATTTCTGAAAGCTTTTCTCCTTTATCTCTCTTAGAAAGCTATCGTTCATAATATAGAAAAAAGTTCAGAAAAGTTAGTCAACATGAACAGTGAAAGAAACTGAAAGGAGCAGATCAGAAAATACATTGTTATATCTCATCTTTGGGGCCAAAGATCATGGTCATAATTTTGCATCATTTTAAAAAATTCTTTTTGTTGCTGTTGCTATTTGCTTCACTCATTGTCTAGTTATTGTATATGTTGCTTTTCTTGTTCTGCTTTCTTCATTTTGTATCAGTTCATTTCTTTTAATACTTTTCTGAATTCATCCCATTCTTTATTTTGTACACAGTACTATTCCTATCCTAATGCATAAACTTTTGTTAATCCTTTTCTCAGTTGATGTGCATGTACTTTGTTTCATCTCTTTGCTACTGCCACAAAAATTGCTGCTATAAATATTTTAGTATATATGGTAGTTTCCTTTGTTATTGAACTTCTTGGAGTATATGTCTGGTGATAGATATATTTGTAAAATTCCTAATTGCTTTCTAGAATGATAGCATCAGTTCACAGGTTTACCCTTTTTTCCCTGTTGTGCCTTCTTAGAGCTATTAATTGTATTCAAAAATATCTAAAATGTCCATACTTCTAGGCTCAGAGATCCCATTGTTAAGCATTTCCCTTAAAGAGACCAGAAGTACACTATATAAACCCAAATATTCATAGCAGCATATTTTTTTTTAATAACAATGAAGTGGAAAAACTAAATGAGAAGCTGAACAATTTGTGTTGCACAAATAGAATATAACTGCAGCAGTAAAAGTTAGGATTATGAAAAATAGAGAAGCAGTGGAAGATAGTAACTTATAGTGAAGTGATCAGAACAGGAAGACTATATAATAAATTCAGTAATATAAATGAAAAGAACAAAAAACCCTGAGTCAGCATTGTAATTTAATGAATAGTCCTTGTTTCTGGAGCAGAATAAAGTAATATTAGCATTCATCCCCCTTTTTATAAGAAGGGAAAGCTTATGGGCATGTAATATTACCTATATTATCAGATTCAGTTATGTATCTAGTTTTGCTGCAGTGTCTTTTCTCCTTATTTTTGATATAAAGAATGATTCCCTTGGGTAGGGAAGTGGGAAGAGATACATTTAGAAATGAGTATATAAAAGTAAAATATACCAATCAAAATTAAACAATTTTTTTTTAATATGGCAGTGGGGTTAAGTGGTTTGCCCAAGGCCACGCAGTTAGGTAATTAAGTGTCTGAGGTGGGATTTGAACTGAGGCACTCCTGACTCCAGGATTGCTGCTGTGTCTACTGCACCACCTAGCCATCTCTAAAATTAAACAGTTTTAAAAAGTAATTTGTGTTCAGAGACAAAAATTCCTCTTAAGACAGCTTAGTCCCACAATTTTACTTTTTGTGTCTTCATTTTCTTTAGTATAGGTTTTGTTTTAATGAGTCCTGTGCCTGTCCCCTGTTCCCCCCGCCTCCCCACCCCAGTTCAGTTTTTTTATTTGGCATAAAAATCTTCCTTTTAAGTTTGTGTCCTTTGTTCATATTTTCCATTTATATCTCAATTTTTGTATTAATATTTATAAGCAATGTACTTTATATTTGTCTTCCTGAATTTCTGTTTTAGATGCCCTGATAGTTAATATTTTTGTCAAGTTGCCTTATGATAATGGAAATAGACATTTAATTACAGTTCTCATTCCTTAATCCATAGAGATCTATCATATCCAGTTTTTCTAACATTTTATTCATATTCTTATTTTTTTCTTGTTTATATTTCTGTTAGATTTTGTCTTAAGTCTGAAAGAGGCACGTTGATGTTCCCAACAATTACCATCTTACTGTCTATCTTCTTGCAGTTCAGGTAGCTTTTCCTTTAAGTATTGAGATTCATTGCCATTGCTATTTGATATATATTTAATATTAATGATGTTTAATTTTTTCTTGTATCTTCAACTATAGTTATTTCCTTTGTGCATGGTATATGTTTATGTGTGCATGCTGAAGTGTGTGTATATCTTTTTATTTTATTTGTACCTATAATTTCACTGGTCCATGGAACTCCCATTTAAGAAGTTGCTACAATAGGCATCTGCTCTGAAACTTTTAGTCTTAGAGCATTGCCTGAAAAATGACTCATGCATTAAAGTATATGACAGAAGTGGGACAAGAAACCAGGTCTTGCTAACTTAAAGGCTAGTTTTTTCTTGACTGTCACATTGTCTCTTAGTTTGGGGTTTTGATTAATCCAACTTGCCACTGTCTAATTTATAGAAAGATTCATCCCACTTCATGTTCATGATTATGATTAAATTATCTCCATCAAATCCTGTTATATTTATTCCTTTTTTTCTTTCTAAAATGGGGGAAGGGACAGGAAGACAAATCAGCAACTTGTTATGTTCACCTTACATTGCTTAGAAAGATTCCATCCCACTCTCCTCACTTTTCCTTCCCTTCCCTCATACAGGACAAGAGTGCATGTGTATGTGTGTGTATGAAGTAGAACATGAACCCAGGTCTTTCCAATTTAAGGCTAGTTCTTAGTTCTTAGTTTATTTTCTTGTCTTGCCTTTTAATCAGATCTGTTGTTCCCAGCCCAACCCCAGATGACTTGTTTGTGTTTGTTTTTCTTTTTGTTTTGCATGTAGTAGGGTTAAATGACTTGCTGGTGGTCACACTGCTTGGTAAATTTGAGCTCTGGTCCTGGAGTGTTCTGTCCATTGTGCCACCTAGCTACCCCTCCTGGATGACCTTTTTTTTAGGTTTTTGCAAGCCATATGGGGTTAAGTGGCTTGCCCAAGGCCACACCGCTAGGTAATTATTAAGTATCTGAGTGTCTGAGGCTGGATTTGAACTCAGGTACTCCTGACTCCAGGGCCGGGGCTCTATCCACTGCACCACCTAGCCACCACCCCCCAGATGACTTTAAAAAAATTTTTTGCTTTTCCACTTTCATATTATTTTATATGATTTATTACTAGCAATCTAGCTTATCTTACAATTCAGTAGTTACAAAGTGCCATAGAAATGCATAGGTAATATCTTTAATACTATCTTAACATTTTCACAAAAGCTTATCAATTTTTATTGTTTTTATTTTGCTCCATTTAACTGAAAAGACCAAATGAAAAGTTTAGTAAACTGAAAAATATTAGTTTCTGGCAGCAAGCATAATGGGTTTTCAATAAAAGTGATTTCCTTATTTTCCTCAGGATTTCCAATTTAGGAGAAAAAACTTATCTGAGAGTTTATTGTACCTATAGACACATATCAGTGAATCATCTAGAAGTGTTTACATTGCTTGGAAATCTCTAGATACCTGCATAATAGCACCATAACTTGCCTGTTAAATATGCATATCTAGCTAAGACCTTTGGAGTCCAATCAGTTTAAATTAAAGAACTGGACAAAGGGCTAAAAAGGTAGGAAGCAAGACCAAAGATCCTTATCTATCAAGACATTTATGAAAACAAAGACACCTTCAGTGCTTTCAATGACAAGGCAAGTTTACTGTGAGCTTTCTATAGAAAGCCAGGTCAAAACATCTTGTATTCAACCATGCTTGCTGCTTTTAGCTCCAAGCCTCCTATCTCAACCATGGATGAAGAACTTGAAAGACCCAGGTTCAAGTTCTACCATTACACATTATTTTTCTTTGCTGACTCTTTTATTTCAAACATTTTAGAAGAAAAAAAAATTTAACATAACTGAAGAGAACAGCAAATTCCAGATAGAACACATTCCTTAGCTGGCTCAGCCTGCAAGAATCTGAAAGATATGTATGTATATATACGGAACAAAGGCAAGGTGCCTTGCATCATGCCCAAGCAGAGACTGAAGCGATGGCTAACTGGGGAGTGAAGCAAGTCTGAACCAGATTTGTGGTGGCCAGTCGGAACAGGTCTTCCAATGGTCGTGTGTGGGCTGGACAGTGCTTCCTAGAAACTGCTCTCCAGATCCCAGACGGCCAGAACAGAAACGCATTATCAGCTGTGCTGCAAGCTTGGCTGGGTGCCATCAGGTCAGTGTCACTCAGGTTCCTGGCCAGCCAGACACCCATGGCAAAGAGTCCCAAATTCACAATCAAATTCCTCCAGAAGTCGTTCCTGTCCCTGGCAAAGCAGTAGGTGCCCCGGTGCCACTTCACGACTCCCTCAGGGGCTCCGGCCCCTCGCCAGGGGTCCCTGCTGCCTGCCGCCGCCTGGGGCGCCCCGAGGACCCACTGGCGGCCATGACAGGTTGGCCCCAAGGGCTCTGCTCCGCGTGGACGCAACTCGCTGACTTGGTGCCCTCTGTCACCATTACACATTTTGCTATGTGTCTTTGGGCAAGTCAATTAGCTGTTCCCAGATGACCTTTTTTTTATTTTACAAATTTTTTTAAATTTAATATTCTCATTTTGTACAAATAATGTTTTTTTATACATTAATAAAATATTCTTGTTTAAAGAGTAAATGAAATACCCCCTTCCCCCATAAATATAGACTCACTTGAGCGATGAAATAAAGGGGAGAGAAAAAATTAACATTTAAAAAAAATAATAGTAATAATTGTAGGTATGGCCAGGTGTCGCAATGGATGGAGCACCAGCCCTGGAGCCACGAGCACCTGAGCCCACATCCAGCCCCTACATCCAACAATTACCCAGCCGTGTGACATACAAGCCGCCCGAACCCACACTGCCCTGCAAAAACCAAAAAAAGGAAAAAAAAAGACCCAAAATAAAATAAAATAGTAATACTAGGGGTGGCTAGGTGCCAGACAGAACATTGGCCCTCGAGCCAGGAACACCCGGGTCCAAATCCAGCCTCAGACACCCAAAGATCACCCTGCTATGTGACCCCAGGCAGGCCACTCAGCCCCATTTGCCCTGTTCCCCCTCCCCCCCCCCCCAAAAAAATAATAATAATAAAAAAATGTGCTTGAGTCTTTGTTCCAACACCAACAACTCTGTCATGGGTGGATCACATTCTTAATGATAATTCCATCACAAAAGTTACTTCCATGTTTTTTGCACCGTTGCCATTGCTGATCACAACTTCCTCTCATATTTCTCCACTACCACACTATATTTTCTCTTTCCTTTCAGTCTGACTCTTCTGTAGGGTAGTTGAGTGGCACAGCAGACAGATCCCCGGCTCTGGGGCCAAGAGGCCCTGAGCCACCATACCACCCCTTAGGCCCAGAATCCACCTAGCCCTATGGTCCCAGACAGGCCATCCAATCCCAGCCCCTTGCAAGAAGTAAAAAAGAAAATGTGTTATATCTGACCACTCTCCCTCCATGGTCCATCCTTTCCTCCATCACTCACATCCCCCCATTCCCCCCTGCCCCCCTCCTTCTTACTCCAGATGCCTATACCCCATTGAGTATATATGCTGTTTCCTCTCCTAGCCACCTCTGATGAGAGCGAAGATTCTCTCATTCCCCCTTGCCTTCCCCCTTCCATATCATTGCAATAGCTCATTGTAATAAAGAAAAAACTTTGAAATATCTTGGCCTATTCCCCCTCTCTTTTTTCTTTCTCCCATTACATTTCCCTTTTCTCTATTGATTCCATTTTTACACCATATTTTATCTTCAAATTTAGCTTTCTCCTGTGCTTCAACTATAAAAGCTCCCTCTACCTGCTCTATTAACTAAGAAAGTTCATATGAATATTATCAGTATCATTTTTCTATGCAGGAATACATGCAGTTCATCATTAAGTCCCTCATATTTTCCCTTTCTCCTCCAATCTCAGTGCTTCACCCGAGTCCTGTATTTGAAGATCAAACCTTCTGTTCAGCTCTGGCCATTCCAACAGGAACATTTGGAATTCCCCTGGTTCATTGAAAGTCTATCTTTTTCCCTGGAAGAGGACATTCAGTCTTGCTGGGTAGTTGATTCTCAGTTTCATTCCAAGCTCTTTTGCCTTCCGGTATATTATATTCCAAGCCCTATGAGCTTCCAATGTAGTTGCTGCTAAGTCCTGTGTGATCCTGACTGCAGCTCCACGATATTTGAACTGTGTCCTTCTGGCTGCTTATAATATTTTCTCTTTGACTTGGGAGTTCTGGAATTTGGCTATAATATTCCTAGGGGTTGGTTTTTTGGGATCTCTTTCTCGGGGAAAAAATGATGTCAAGGTTCTTTTCCTGATATGACTTTCAAGTATTCCAATAATTTTTAAATTATCTTTCCTAAGTCTGTTTTCCATATCAGTTGTTTTTTCAATGAGATATTTCACCTTTTCTTCTAATTTTTCTTTTTCTTTTTTTTTTGGTTTTGAAGTATTAAGTCCTGATTTCTTGTAAATTCATCAATCTCCCTGAGTTCTATTCTTTGACTGAAGGATTTGTTCTCCTCAGAGAGTTTTCTTATCTCTTTTTCCATCTGGCCAGTTTTGCTTTTTATAGCATTCTTCTCCTCAATAACTTTTTGAACTGTTTTATCCATTTGACCTAAGCTGGTTTTTAGCATGCTATTTTCTTCAGCATTTTTTTGGATTTCCTTGACTAAGCTGCTGACTTCATTTTCATGTTTTTCCTGCATCTCTCTCCTTTCTTTTCCCAGTTTTTCTTCCAACTCCCTCATTTGATTTTCAAAGTCTTTTTTGAGCTCTGTCATAGCCTGAGCCCAATTTCTGTTTTTCTTGGAGTCTTTAGATGCAGGAGCTTGTGCTTCCTCATCTTCAGACTGAGTGTTTTGATCCTTCTTGGGCTCATATGCAAAATATTTCTCAATGGTCTTCCTCTTATTTCTCTGCTTGCTCATTTTCCCAGCCTGAGCCTGGTTTTGGGGTGCTTCCTGAGCTTTTGGGACACTCCCACAAGGGTCTGTCCTCCCTCCTGGTGTGTGAATGACTAGGTGCGCCCCCCTCTGCCATGGGGCTGAGGTGGGGGGCCCTGCTGTTCTTCCATCAGGACCTGAATGTGGTCAGAGCCCCAGAGTCCTGTTCCAGGGGCAGGGCTAGGCAGTCTCTCTCTTCACTCCCCTCCCTCAGCTCAATGGGCTCATGCCCTGGGGGCTCCTGCTTACCAGCTCTGCCTGCTTATGTTTCCTCGAACTGGCTGCACTGGCCTTGATGCTCTCTGTGTGCCCTGCGGGCTGGGCTTCGCATGCTCACTCTGGCAGAGATCCCCCACTGTTCCCCTAGTTTGTGCCCAGTGCTCCCTGGGGTGCAGCCCAGGAGACTCCCCCGCTGCTGTGAGCTGTGGCTCCTAGCGCCCTGGGGCTGCCTCCGGGAGGCTTAAGTTCTTTCACTTTGGGCCTGCTGCCCCTCCGACCCCAGGGAGCAGAGCCTTTCTGCTCTTTTCCAGGTTACCTTGAGTAGAACTGCCTCCCTGGGTCCCTCTGTGGGTTCTGTCTCTCAAAAGTTTAGTTAGTGTCCTTAGATTATAAGTTTTATGAGAGAGTGCCTAAGACAGGATACATTCTTGTCACCATCTTGGCTCTGCACCCCCAGATGACTTTTTAAAAGCAGCTTCTTATTATCCCTATTTATCTTGTATATGGTTTGCTTTGTAGATTATTCTTTTACCTGTGATATCCTTCATTAAATTGTAAGCTTCTTGGACAAGGTCTGACTTTTGCCTCTTTTGGTGTCTTCAGCAGTTAGGACTGGGTCTGCCACATAGAAGGTGCTTAAAAATGTTTATTGAGGGGAGGCTAGGTGGTGCAGTGGATATCAGGATCCTGGAATCAGGAGTACCTGAGTTCAAATGAGACTCTTAATAATTACCTGTGTGGCCTTGGGCAAGCTGCTTAACCCCATTGCCTTGCAAAAACCTAAAATAAAAAACAACAAACAAAAACTGTTTGTTGATTGATTATTAATCAGCTGTTCCATTGGAATCTAGATGTCATTTAATAATAAATGTTAGGCTATGATGAATAAATTAAAGAAATATTTACTGATAAAATATTGAATTCTAGAGTAGTTCTTGGATTGAGGAGGACCTGTGTTTAAGTTCTATTTCAAAAAAATATTTATTGTATATTTTAATGATTTTTTTTAACGATTCTAAAGTATCATGTTCACAAAGACATAATTTATCATTGAAGAGGTAATCTAGATTGCAGCAGCAGAAACTACTTCAGATATAAAAATAGTATTTGTTTTTTTGGTTAATTCATTCTCAAACGAGAAGTTTTGGGGATTCAAATTTAATAGGGTAAAAAATTACATTTGGTGCATTTTTAAATCCTTAAGTAACCACTTTCTTCATTTGTAAGTAAAATAATAAATTTTGAAATACATGTCCTTGCTTGTCAAAAAACAATTTCATATGTTGAAGAAAATGTCGAATATAAAAGCAATTCTGACCTTTTGATCATGATATATGAAGTATTTCTTGAAATGGAGCTTGTTCATTTGCCATTGCCTTAACATGTAATTAGGCCAAGAAGATAGACATTTGGTGTAATGGTGTGTGAATGACTAGGGACTTGGGTTCAAATTCTGATTCAGATACTTTCTGGCTTTCCTGACTTTGAGCAAGTGACTGCCTGTTTTTTTTTTTTTAAGGTTTTTGCAAGGCAAACAGGGTTACGTGGCTTGCCTAAGGCCACACAGCTAGGTAATTATTAAGTGTCTGAGACCAGATTTGAACCCAGGTACTCCTGACTCCAGGGCCAGTGCTTTATCCACTACGCCACCTAGCCTCCCCTGCCTGTTTCTTTGACTGTAAAATGATGACCTATAAGATCTCTTCAACTTTGAAATCCAAACCTATGTTTTCATAAGAAATCAGTTCATCTCCATCAACTAGTATTAAGTCATAACTTAATATGGTACACATTGTGTTTAGTACTGGTGTAGCCGCTGGCTACTTGGGTTTGGTTTTGCCTATGAGGAATCATTTATTCAAACTCGGGAAAGCATGGGTAGAAATAAAACAAAAATTTATTAAAAGGTTACAAGACATGGTAAGGGCTAGGTAGAGAGATAAAAGAACAGACAAGCAGAGTTGGCTGGGAGCCTGTGACCCTGAGCTGGAATCAAGCTATGGTTTTTATGTCTTGCCTCTCATCTGGAGGGCAAAAGGTAAACTCCCTTTCTCTTACTAGACCTGGAATTAGGTAAAGTCTAAAGAGATTGGGATACAAATTTTACTTCAAACAATTAATTCAATGATAATGGAGAGCTCCACCCAATTTGAGCAGCCTGTAAGATTACTAATTGTTTCTGTTACAATCATAATTCTCTGCTTCAAGTCAATTTACATCTCAAGGTGGTAGTCAATCCCACCCAGTTTCTACATTTACAATTCTCTTCATCTTTCCCCTACATCACTGGAAACTGTCCCTACAGAGATAAAGTGTAAAGAACAAGGGAAGTGCTTGGGAAGAACATGGGACCAGGGAAATTCATTATCACTCTTCTAGTCTTAGGTCTGCCATGGTAGAGTTTGTGGGAAATAAATTTGATTGTTATTTTCTAGGTTTTAAAGGTTTTTATTTGATTAAATTTGTTTTGTTGTTGCTTGTTTATTTGTTTATGGGGCACTGGGAGGAGGAGGTTTATAAAATACGTGATTTCATTGATATGAGAAATTCCCTTTACCAAATATCAAATAGAGAGTACCTTCTCTATAATTTATAGTTTTACAGAGTCTAAGGGTTTTGTCATACCCATGTCAGTTCTTTACTTTGCTTGGATCCCCACCATTGAGGCATTTAATAATTACTTGTAGATTGATTTTGCCACATTGGTGTCTCTGGGTATTTACAGATTTAAAAACCATTTCTTTTAAGAGCATATTGAGATAAAAATTAAATATAAGAGTGTATTTTTTAGAAGATATTTAAATTGAGGTTTCCTGACTAGCGAATTACATAATCTAAATTTAATCAGATTCATAGTATTTTTTAATTTAAATTAATTTTTAAAATATGTAAAGTTTTCAACCATTTTTTTTTGTTAAAGTTTTGAGATCTCCTATTTGCTTCTCTCCTCCCCTGGATAGAGTAATCTAATATAGGTTATATTTATATAACTATGTTAAAGGCATTTTCATATTAATCATATTATGAAAGAATCAGAACAAAAAAGTAAAAAAAAAAGAATGACAGGACAAAAATGTAAATCATAAAACATTTTAAAAATTGAAAATAGTATGCTTTGGTCTTTATTCAGACTCCATGTTTGTTTCTTTAGGTGAGGATAATATTTTCCATCATAAATCCTTTAGAATTGTCTTTGATTATTTTACTGCTGAGAAAAATAAATCCATCATAATTGATCATCATACAGTGTTGCCAGTTAGGAGAACAAGGGATAGTTTATCTGTCATCTATGGAAAGGGAGGAGTTTATGACCAAATAAGAGAAAGAGAACATTATAAATTGCTTAATTTTGATTACATTAAAAGATTTTTGCACAAATAAAATAAATGCCACCAAGATTAAAAGGAGTACAGTAAATTGGGAAATAATTTTTACATCTAATGTTTCTAATAACTCATTTCTAAAATATATAGAGTCAAATTTATAAGAATGCAAGTTATTCCCCAATTGATAAGTGGTCAAAGGATATGAACAAGCAGTTCTCAGATGAAGAAATTAAAGCTATCAATCACGAAAAAATGCTCTGAATCATTATTGGTTAGAGAAATGCAAATTAAAAAAACAAACTCTGAAGTACACTTCACTCCACCTATCAGATGGTCCAGTATAACAAAAAAAGGAAAATAATCAATGTTGGAGGTGATGTGGGAAAACTTGAGACACCAACGGATTGTTAGTAGAGTTGGCAGTAAGATTGTGCATTCTCTTTGATCCAGCACTACCTGTATTAGGTCTGTGTCCCAAAAAAGATCACAAAAAAAGCTAAAACACCCACATATATAAAAAATTTATAGCAGCTCTTTTTGTAATAGTAAAGCACTGGAAATTGGGGAGATGCCCATCAATTGGGAAATGGCTAAGCAAATTGTGTGGTATATAAATGTGATGAAACACTATTGTTTGGTAAGAAATCATGAGGGGCACAACTTCAGAAAAGCCTGGAAAGATTTTCATGAACTAATGCTTAGTGAAGTGAGCAAAACCAGAAGAACATCATAACATATTAATAGCAACTTTGTATGTTGATCAATACAGTATTTTTTTAATATGTCAGGAAAATAATGTTTTTGATAACTTCAAATACTGTATAAAATGATTTAGGAACATTTAGGAAGAACAGGATTATATACCACAAAATTCTTAAAGCTAAAAGACTAGGTTATCTAATCCATTCTTTTAATAGTAAAGAAACTATTGTGGACCACAAAGGTTATGGCTTGCCTAAGGTCAGCTCCTAATTAATGATGAAGTCTGGGTTAGTTAGAACTCAATGTCTTTCCTTTGTTTTCCCAGCATATTTGTAAGTCATTTAGAAGGATAGATAACTACGAAGCTAAACCATAAATATTTTTTCTAGATAATGAGACTACAGAACTCATTGGAAAAATACTCTGCTGAGAAAGATTGAAGGTAAAAAGAGAAAAGGGATGGCAAGAGTATGCAATGGATAGTGTCCTGGGAGCTACAAACATGAGCTTAGAGAGACTAGGAGAGAGTAGAACACAGAATGACCTGGTGTTTCATGGCCCTGGGGGTCATAAAGACTCATAAACAACAGAATGAATAATTGAACAACATATATGTAATTACAGCAAACATGGGAGACACTTAAAAATATTTGTTGGTTCATAATTCTCTGACAATGGCATTATCAATTCACGTATTTAAAAAAGTTTATCATGAAATCAGTGGTATATATATATATGTATACACAGACACATATATAAGAAATTTTTTTTCGTGATATCTTCCTTTTGGGATAGATCTTTAATGTTATATCTAGCCAATGGATAACTAAAATTTGTAACCTTTAAAAATTGTCTTTTTTATTTTGATCTTAATAATATAAAACAAGCATTTACCATTTTTATGTATATGTATGGATAGATAACTAGATAGTAGACTTGTAAAATTCAAATAGGAATAAGGGGCACTAGATTAAACATAGAGAACCTTTTAAAGGTTGTGTATTAAATTACTTTTAAATACAGTGTTATTTATTATTTTATTATACTTTTATTTATTTTGTTAAAGATTTCCCAAATATGTTTTAATCAGGCTGTTTTAGAGCAACTTTTTTCCTTAAGTATGTAATAAAGATATGTAAATTGCAAAGCTATGCTGCTTGCCTATAATTCCTTCCATGCTTCCTTTTGTTCCCTTCTATTTATGGGGGGGGGGTAGAAATTCTATCCCTTATTCCTAAATTTCTCCAGCTTTTATCTCTTGGGAAAGGAAAAAGAAAAGAAAAAGGAAGCCCTTGTAGCAAAATTGCATAATCAAGCAAAATAAATTCCCATGTTAGCCACATTCACATATAGTTGTCTTATTCTTTGTCCTAAATTCATTGCCTCAGGAGGTGTAGGTAGCATGCCTTATCATTAGTAATCTGTAATTCTACTTAGTAATTTTGTTGATCAACACTTTCAAAATTATTTGTTTTTACAAACTTGTTATTATTTTAAATTATTCTCCTGATTCTTTTTTTTCTTCATCAGAATCTTGATTCTCCATGAATTCATACAAGTCTTGTCTTTTTATTTCTTATGGCACAATAATATTCCATTATGCTGATACACTGTTCTTGGTTGTTCAGTCATTTTTCAGTTATGTTCAATTCTTTGTGACCCCATTTGGAGTTTTCTTATACAGGTGAGAAACTGAGGGAAACAGCATTAAGTGACTAACCCAGGGTCATATAACAAGTGTCTGAGGCCACATTTGAACTCTTCCTGACTCTAGGGCAGGCACTTCAGCCCCTGTACCCACTAGATGCCTATTGCTCAGTCATTCCCAAACTGAATGTTTCCTTAGTTTCCAGTTGTTTACTTAATATATTTTTTATGCATCTTCATTCTTTTTCTCTTTCTTTCATATCTTTAGGGTAGCTAGTAGAGATATTATTGGGTCAGAAGGTATATACATAGTTGAGTGATTTTGGAGACATAGTTTAGAATTGGTTTTTTAGAATAAGTTGATCAGTTCATGACCTGAATGCATTAGTGTACCTATTTTTTCCCCTGCCCTTCAAACATGTCATTTTCCTTTTTTATTATCTTTGTCAACCATAGGGATATGAGACAGAATCTCAGATTTGCTTTCATTTTAATTTCTCACTAGTAGTGATTTTCATTTTCAGGTAAGTTTATTAACTTACCTTCTTTTTTCAGAATTACCTATTCATATCCTTTTCTATTGGGAATTGGTTCTCATTTTTATATAAATTTGGAGTTCTTTTTAAATCAGTCATTTTTTGAATTCATATTAACTTGTTTTGATAATAACTGTTTGCAGTGTAATTTAGTTTGATATCTGAAACTGCTATACTTCTTCCTTCCCATTTCTCTCCCCCCCCTCCATTATTTCCTTTAGTATTATTTACCCTTTATTTTTCAGTATGATCATTTTTATTTTTTCTAACTATAAAATATTTACTTGGTAGTCTGGTGTGACAATGAAGAGTAAGTAATATAGATAATATTATAATTTTATTATGTTGTTTTGGCTGACCTATAAGTAATTAATAGTTTTCTAAGTGTTGGATATCTTTCTATTAAAAGTATTTTATAATTGTATTTATCTAATACCTGTGTGTCTTGCTTGGAAGATTCTCAAATATTTTTACATTGTGTAGTAATTTTTACATGAAATTTCCCTTTCTTTTTGATGTATTTTGTTGGTTGTGTATAGAAACGTTCTTGATTTATGAGAATTTATTTTATATCTTTTTGTTTGTTTGTTTTTATGTTTTTGCAAGGCAATGGGATTAAGTGGCTTGCCCAGCACCACACAACTAGGTAATTATTAAGTGTCCGAGGCTGCATTTGAACTCAGGTACTCCTGACTCCAGGGCCAGTGCTCTATCCACTGCACCACCTAGCCGCCCCCTATTTTATATCTTTTTAAAGCAATTTTTAGTTGACTCTTGAGCTTTCTAAGTAAACCATTATATGATATGGAAACATGATAATTTTGTTTTTTTTTCTCTGTGCTTATTCCCTCAGTTTCTTTTTCTTGTTTTATTGCTATAAGCTAGCATTTCTAACACCATATCAGATAACTTGGTGATAGAGGATATCATTTTATTACATCTGATGTTATTGGAAAAGCTTCTAGCTTATTCTCATTGCATAGACTGGTTCTTGGTTTATAATATTTCCCTATTAAGAAAAGGACTATTTTATTTTAATGTTTTTCCAATTACATGTAAGATGTTTTAACACTGATATTTTTTTATAAGATTTTGAATTCCAGATTTTTCTGCCTCCCTTATATCACTCTTCTTTCCCCATCTGATGTGCTATCATGTTTAATGCATTTCTTTATTAGTAATGTAGTAAAAGAGGAATCAGAACAAAAGTGGGAGGGGTGGCTAGGTGGTGCGATGGATAGAGCTCTGGCCCTGGAGTCAGGAGTAGCTGAGTTCAAATTAGGCCTCGGACTCTTAATAATTACCTAGCTGTGTGGCCTTGGGCAAGCCACTTAACCACATTTGCCTTGCAAAAAAAAAAAAGCCTAAAAAAAAGAACAAAGGGGGAGAAGCCTAAGAAAGAAAAAAACAAAACCTATGTTAAAAAGTGAAAATAGTATGCTTTGGTCTGCTCACAGATTCCATAAGGTGGTCTTTTTTCTGCATGTGAATGGCATTTTCCATCACAAGTCTTTTAGAATTCTTTGTTCCCTGTTTTGCTAAGAAGAGCTAAGTCTATCATGGTTGATCATTGCACAATATCACTGTTACTGTGTACAATGTTTTTTTGGTTCTTAATTGAAACATGATGCATTTTGTCAAAATTAAATTTCATCTACTGATAACACGTGATTCTTGTAATTAATATGGTCTCTTTATTTTTATAGTTTTCCTAATATTGAAGCAACATTGCATTTCTGGTATAAAGCCAACCTGATAAGAGTCTAATGATTCTGATATGTTACTGTAGTCTCCTTGCTAATATTTGTGTATTGATATTAGGGTTATTGGTACATTATTTTCTGTATCTCATGTCTTTTGCTAATTTAGATTTCAAGATCATATCAGTGTCATAGAATGAATGTAGTATGATATTTTCTTATTCTATATTTTGCAAATAACTCAAATTTCAATATTGGTATTTCTTTTTTTGAATATTAGAATTTGTTTGCTCTATTTTTGAGTTGACTTGAGCTTCCTTGACCCTCTTCTCTTCTGCTCAGTTTTTTTAAATTAAAAGGCAGTGGGATTAATGACCAACCCAAGGTCATGCAGCTAGGTCATTATTAAGTGTGGAACTTGAACTTAGGTCCTCCTGACTCCAGGCCCAGTACTCTATCCTCAGGGCTGGTACTCTATTCTTTGTGCCACCTATCTGCCCCATAATGTACTGATAAAATGTACTAATAAAAAGATAATATTTACCTTAGACTGGATTTAGTTTTTTATTCAGTGAGTGAAAATAGAAATTTGTTCTAAGGCTATTATCTGTTTATTCCTTTATATTCTCTTTCATAAGTGGAATTGAGTAGTGGCTATAGAAATTTTAATCATAATGGGAACACATCTTTCCCTCTAGGTGAAGAATAGTGGGCAAGGCTAAATTTGCCTAAAACATAGCCTGAAGCTTTTAGCTTGAGATCAGTTTAGAAGCATATGCTTAAAAAACTTCTTTACCTGTCTGTCTGCTTATCACATCACAGTGTACATGCACATGGATTAGAAAAAGATAAAGAGCTGTTGAATAGTGCACTGGTTGCTGGTTATAATTTGAGTTGAAGAGCTACATGAATTTGGCTTTGTTCTTTAAATTTTATAAACTTAAAATCTACAGATACATTTAATAAGCTATTTAATTTTGTCATTTATGTATGCTGTTTTTATCTTCAAAAAAATCTTCTATTGTTTATTGTTTTTATAATACTTTAATTTGGGTGAGTAGATAGAGCACCTGCTCTGGAGTCAGGAGTATCTGAGTTTAAATCCGGCCTCAGACACTTAATAATTACTTAGCTGTGGGGCCTTGGGCAAGCCACTTAACCTTGCCTTGTAAAAAATAAAAAAAATAAAATAAAATACCTTAATTGCTGAATATATTTCTTTTTTTTCCCTAATCAGAGAGCTGATTTTTGTAAAAAAACAAAAGTATATATATATAAAGACAAAAAGAATTGAAAAAAGTTCACTTTACCCTAATTTCTGAATAGATTTCTTCTCTTATCCTTACACAAAACTATCTCTTGTAAAAAAAAAAAGATTACAAAAGAGAGAGAAAACCAAAAAACTCAATCTTCACATCAATCACATCTGTATGTGAACCTTTTCCCACTGAGATGTTTTTAAAGTTTGCAATTTTAATATTTGTGGAAAAAATGTGTGCTTTGTCCCCTTTTCTACCTCTTATCTGATTTATTTTTAAAAACTTAAATTAGTATGAACATAAAGACCAATAAAAAAAGTCTCGACTTTGAATTTTTATGTGTTGAATACTTGATATTATATAACAAGGTTTTTTGGACCTGGAAGGAACCTGAGAAGTCTTTTAGCTCAACCCCCCTCTTAAGTGATTTGTCCAAGGTTCTCAAATAATCCAAGGCAAAGCCAGGATTTGAACCCATACTCCTAGACTCCAAATCTAGTAGTTATTTCAGTAAATTCAATCCAGTAAATATTTATTAATCACCTACTCTGTGCCAGACATTGTGCTAAGCATTGGGGATTCTAAGAGGCAAAAGATAGTCCTGTGGGGAACTTGCAGTCTAATAGGGTTTGATGGGATAGGAAACAACATAAAAGCAAATATATCACGTATTCTGGATAATTAAAAGAAATAATGACTGAGTAAAGATATTGGAATTAACAGGTTGGGGAAGGCTTCTTGTGTGAAGCAGGATTTTAGTAGTAATGAATTAAAGCAAGGTTGCTGATCTTTTTAATTTATTTTCCCCCCATATATAGAAAGATACTTTTCAATAGTCATTTTCTGTAAGGTTTTGGATTTCACACTTTTCTCCCTTTCTTTCCTCCCCTCACCTGTCCCTTTGACAGAGAGCAATTTAATATAGATTATACATGTATAAATAACTATGCTAAATATATTTCCATATTAATCATCATGGTATGAAAGAATAATAAGAAAAATATGAGGGGAAAAATTAACAAAACATAAAATATTTTAAAAATTGAAAATAGTAAACTTTGCTCTGAGTTCAGTCTCCACAAATCCCTCTCTGAATGTGGTTGGCATTCTCCATCACAAGTTCTTCAGAATTGTCTCTGATTATTGTACAATTGAGTTGAGCAAGTCCATCATAGGTGATCATCACACAGTGTTGCTTTTCAGATGTACAATGTTCTTCTGGTTCACTCACTTCTCTTATCATCAGTTCATGCAAGTCTTTCCAGGTCTTTTTTGAAGTCCTGTCCTTCACTATTTCTTAGAGAACAAAGGTGTTCCATCATATATACCATAATTTGTTCATAATTTGTACCATTATTTGATGGGCATCTCCTCAATTTCCAATTCTTTGCCATTACAAAAAAAAAAGCTGCTATAAATATTTTGGTACATGTGGATTTTTTACCCTTTCTTGTGATCTCTTTGGGATACAGACCTAGTAATAGTACTGGATCAAAGGCTATATAAATTGCAGAGCCACATTGCCCAACACAAACTTGTCAAGGGCTACATATGGAATTTAATATTTATTTATGACTATAATGTAACCCATATTACCAATTAGTATAATATTACAACGTAATGAAGCATAATAATAAAACATTTACTTTTCAAACAAAAATAAAAACATGCCATTTTTAATGTGAACACTGAATCTACTTTTTCAATACCACTGCATCTGTATCTTGTTTGAAAGAGGTTGTAATGATAAGAAGCATATTATCAAGATGCTTTTTTTGAAATTTTTGTTCTATTTTTACTTTTTGTATGCTTCATACAGGGAAAAAGATGCTCACATACTGCCCAAAAGAGATACCACGAACTGGGGACATTCATGAGATGCTGAATATTTATCTTTAGGCAGGTACAACTTATTAAAATTACAGTAAAGACACTTGAATAAATTTGGCTTTATGTTGCTTGTCTGATTTCAACTATACATTCTCTATGAAAATTTACAGGGAATGTGCTGGTGTCAGCTGAGAATGGAGTAGCAAATATACTCAAATGCAAATGGTGTTTTCTAAAATCTTGAATTTATTCTCAAAGTCCTGTGACAAAATAGAATTAATGCTGCATTCAGTAAAGTTGTCTGTTGCAATTATGATGAATCATACAACATTTTAAAATAGAGATCCTAATTCTTATATACATATCTTTTGTAAAAAACAAAAAATCTTTGGTAATCTGTGAGACTACACAATGTTAATTAAATGAAAAAGTTGTGATTTTGCTGCATTGGAATATGTGCCTACTCTTTGGCTGAATGAGAGCTGCAGGCAGAAGGGTGAAACACACATGATTTAAAACTTAAAAGTCTTTCATTTTTATTTCATTGTCTTCTATGATTTTTGAATTACTGTTTATCATTTACATACTTTTTGAGTTTTTCACTTCATACTATTTTTTGAATAATCCATTTAAATGATTTTTGGCTAAAATAAAATAGAAATTATGTGATAATTAAATTATAAACTTAATCATCTGCAACCTAGTCTACTCTGATTTTGCCTTTCTCTGAGTTCATATTGTACTTAAGAGGACCATTGAGCTTAATAATAGACACTTTTCATCTATTTTGTTTCCCTTGTGTGAATGAACAGTTCAAAATCTTAAGTGCTTAAGGATCTCTTCTCCTAGACTTTGAAATATTTCAACCTTGTAACCAGCCCAATATCAGCAGTAGATTGGGATCATCTATAGGACTTTGTCATCCATTGAGACTCTCTTTTCAAATTGAATTCTGTTGAATCTCTCCTATGATAGTGACAAACACACTGGCAAACAAGTCCCCTATTTATACCTTGCCTAATGTTTATGATCCAAGTATAGTCAAATGAGATTATCTGTTATAATAATTTAATAATTTTAATATTTTTGACATGGAAGACTTCTTTTTGGATGTATATCTTTAAGACAATATTTTCTTCTCCTGAATCAAATGCTTTAAAAAGAGATGGTAAAGATATAATCAGCTATGGAATACAGATTGCAAAAGTCTGCCTATTCGTTTCTTTTAGTAGTGGATAATGTCCTTTCTCTGAGTAAATAATACTCATTAAAATTATGTGTATACATACAGACACACATTTATACCCAGCAATCTAAACAACTTTGAACCTCTTATTTTACCATTACCTCTGAAATCCATGAAATAATCATCTGCAACTTTCTCTAATTCCTCACTCCCTTCTTCCTTCTTTATCTCTTGTAATTTGATATGTGATCTCACCATTCTAATAAAGTTCTCTTTCCAAAGTTAGCAGCAACTCTTTAGTGCTAGCTGATGTTATTTTATCATTTCTTATTCTATTTGACCTAGGCATCTTTTGAATATGTCTATCAATAACTCTTTTTGGATAGATTGCCTCCCTTGTCATCTCTGGCATTGTTTTTTTTTTAATCTCCTTTCCTTTCTTCTTATTCTCCTTTGATAACTCATCCTCTGGACACTTGTCTAGTGTGTATCCTAAGTTTCTATCCCAGACTGATTTCTCTATTCTCTTTCTTTTGTTTGTTTATTTGTTTTGCAATGCAATGGGGTTAAATCACTTTCCCAAGGTCACACAGCTATTAAGTGACCAAGTGCAGATTTGAACTCAGGTCCTCCTGACTCCAGGGCCAGTGCTTTACCACTGCATGACCTAGCTGCCCCAATTCTCTTTCTTGATGATGTCTTTAGATGTCTTTAGATGTTAGTTTTGTCCTTTACTATCATGAGTTTAATTATCATCTCTACACCATTGACACGAAACTCTATGTCCACCTCTAATTTTTGTTAGGAATCCCAGAGTAGTCATTCTGATAGACATTCCCTCCTGCATATCTCATAGGCACCTTAAACCCTAGATATCCAAAATAAAACTGATTATTTTGCCTTCCTGGGTTCCCTTCCCAAACCTACCCTTTCAAATGACTTCTTTGTTCCATTTTTATTGAAGACCTTAGCTAGTCACCTAGGTTTATAACCTCAGAACTATCTTTTGATTCCTACATTTCTTCCCAGTTATAATTAATTGCCAAATCTTATCACTTCCACCTCTCCATTCAAGCCAAGTACCCTGGTTCATTAATTTTATTAAACTTCTCAACCAGTCTGTTGCAACAAGTCCTAGTGATATTCCCTGCTTCAAATCACTCCCTGCTCTCATTCATCTTCTCTAACATCCTTCCCTTACTCAGTAAGTTCTGAGGCTCTTAATTTTTCTAGTTTCATGGATCCCTTTTAGCAGTCTGAAGCCTATGGTCCCCTTCTCAGAATGATTTTTTTAATGCATTAAATAAAATACATAGAAATTGCTATGAAAACAATTTTATTGAAATGTAGTTATGAAAATATTTTTAGAAGAACTTCATGGTCTCAAGTAAGAAACATTGCTCTATTATTACCTCCATGATCAAATATAAACTGCTAATTTAGCATTTTAAAGCCTTTTATAACTTAGCCCCAATCTAGCTTTGATATTTATATATTAATACCCATTTTTATACTCTGTAATTATACTAAACTCATTCAGTATTCCTTTTTTGCTTTTATGCCTTTGCACCCCTGCCCTCATCCCTCTTCCTTTCCATCTCTAGAATAGCCTCACCTTCTCAATGTCCTGAGGTTTCCCTAGCTGCTCCTTCCTTTCCCCATAGATCACTTTGTTTTGTTTATATATCTATACATTTTGTTTATATATCTATACATTTCTCTCTTGGGTAAACTATAATTCTTCTTGAAATTAAAAAAAAACTATTTTCACTTTTATTTTGTATTGAAACCCTGGCACAGAGTTTGGCATATTATAGACAATAAATGCTTGTTCTTTAATTATTGGAATCTCCTCTTAATTGGTGTCCCTGATTCCCATCTTTTTTGTCCCTAATTCAGTCTTCTGGAAACCTTCACTGACTTCATGGATATCAAAAGAACAGGTATGACTTTATCACTCTCCTACTCTAAAACTCTCAAATGGGGAAGTATGTCTTAAATTAATCACTTATGGCTATCCATTGTAAGAACATTAATTTTTAAAATGGCTTTTCTATCCTAGGCACTTGTGATAAAAAGACAAAAATGAAATGTCACAAATAACAAATTCCAAATGTCTATATAAAAGTTTCTTAGGTAGACTTGTAATCATATTGGGATATTTGGAAGTATTCCCCCATTTGGGGAACACTTGAGATCTGTTGGAAACTTATGTCCTTATATGGAGCATAAAACATTTTACATCTACCACTACAGTACAAAATAAACTCATATATATGAGAAATAAAATATGTGGTGAGCTTTGAGGAAGAGGAACAGGCATTCCTTATTGGTGAAGATCAATGTGTAATTCAAAGAGAAGATGAAATGTTAAAGTAGAGGCAGGATTTCCACAAGAAGAGGTCAACTTTGGGGGAGAGGGAGAACATTCCAGGATCATGGAAATAACCAACAACTGTATAGGAAAGAGTGGAATCTGTTAGAAAACAGTAAATTATGTGGCTGAGAAGGAAACAAAAAATTGCTAAGTTGAATTTTGGATAGTTATTTAATCAGAAAGCCTTTAGTGGAGCACTTGCTGCATGCCAACTAGTGTCCTGGGTGCTCAAGTGCCAAGACAGTAAGACAACATGTATATGTATGTCTATAGTCAGTCAGTCACTAAAAATTTATGAAAGACCTGCTATATATGAAATACTACACTAAGTGCTAGGAGCTAACAATCTAATGGTGAAAGACAATAATATAAAAAGTAGCAGAGGGTGATGGTGTCATTCCTGGAAGTCCAGAGGAATACAGTAGGGTGGGAAATGATGAAATGGCTACCCCTTTAAATAGAAAAGCTGAGAGAAGTCTCTTCTGTTTAACCTCTCCAAGCAGAGAGGGACCAAATCCCTGGGCAGGGGATGCTTCGATTCTGTGTTTCAGAATTGTGTGATCTTGCAGAATGATGAGATTATGAGGGCATCATGATCATGATGAGTTCTAAAGAAGTATGCAGCCTTGGAAATGATTCAGAATAGATATCTGGTTCGTAAGTCAAGCATGAATGGTCTAGGGAAAAAGCTTTATGTGCATGAACTGAGTTTTTTTTTTAAAATAAGACAGTGGAGTTAAGTGATTTGCCCCAAGGTCACACAACTAGGGTAATTATTAAGTGTCTGAGGCCGGACTTGAACTCAGGTCCTCTTGACTCCAGGGACAGTGCTCTATTCACTGTGCCACCTAGCTGCCCTGTGAACTGAGTCTTTTTTTTTTAAGATTTTTCAAGGCAGTGAGGCTAAGTGGCTTGCCCAAGGCCACACGGCTAGGTAATTAGTGTCTGAGGTCGAATTTGAACCCAGGTACTCCTGACTCCAAGGCCGGTGCTCCATTCACTGTGCCACCTAGCCGCCCCCTGAACTGAGTCTTGAAAGAAAAGAATCAGAAGTTAGGAGAGGAGAAATGATTCCAGACATGGAGTAGAGCCAATTCAGAGGCAGAAACAGGAAATGGAATGTATTACACAGTTAATATAAAAAGATTTCCTTCAAATCTCCTGAGCTATTGACCAGCATTAGATTGACCAATAATGATCTAAAAGCCAAATAAAGCTATTGAGCCACCAGCCTTAATGCTGGCTAACACCTCCACCAACCGATATTGGATAAAGGAGAAAGAACTTTTCTTTTCAAAAGAAATTTCACTTTGAGTAGAATTTGGTGGAAGAAAACTGCTTGATCACAGACAAATTTGAAAATTAGGTACCATTACTCATTGACATTAATACTGATGTGCTCTCAAGGTCAAGTTCAGACTTGATGGGATGGGTGGGTAAATGAATGATGACAGCATGTGTAACTCATAGGAAGCTGGTTTCTTCTCACATTCATTGTAGGTAGATGATACCAGATACTCAAATCTAAACTTCAAGACTAATATTGATGTTATCAAAATAATTGGTGCAGTGATATTAACTTGACTAAGTAATCACTCCCCCCCCCAATAAAATAGATTAGTGTGCTCTATCATTTGATTAGTATTGTGGTGCTATATCTTCAGAATGTTCCTAAAAGAAGAGAAATTGATGAGTTTCTTTTTAATTTTTCCTTTAAAATGAAAATGACCACTAAAAGTAATTGTTTGCTTAAAAATCATTTTTACCAAATATTTCTTTTCTTTTAGCAATAAAGAAATTTCTGAGGATCCAATCAAACACTTATTCCTCATTCGTCTTGACCTCTTTGTGTTTTTTTTGGTACTGTTGACCATCTTAGACTTATGAATAATCTCTCTCTTTTGGTTTTTGTGATACTTTTGTTACTTTTTTCTTTTGGGCCTTCCTGCAAATTAATTTTCTGTGTTCCTAATTCCCTAAATCTGAGTCTCTGATTTGGACACTCTTTTCTTCTCTCTCAATGATTTCATCATCTCTCAGTTTAAACAACCATTTCTGTGCAGCTAACTCCCAAATCCACATTCATTCCTCTCCTCTCTCATGAGCTCCATTCCTAAATCTCCACCTATTTACTGGTCTTATTCACCTAGATTTCCCATGTTTTAGTCTTGACGTCAAGTTAGCACAACACCCTGCTTCACACTCATCCTTATAGCAAATATGAGGAGACCTCCTCAAAAAAGCAACAAATAGTCTGAACCTACCTCAGGTTCTGACTTGCCCAGCTTGCTTACTGCTTACTGCCTACTCATCCAGCTTGGACTCATGCTGCTTCTGGGCCATCCAACTGGCTAAGACTCTCTCATAACTGACCAGGGTCGACACCTTCTGAGGCTTCTTTGAGTCTGCAAATAACTGGCTTGTGCCCCTACAACTGTCTGCACAGCTGGCTAAGGCCTTCAATCTAGTGTGCCCCTGCCCTTTCTACTGTCTCACTCCTGATGCTGTTTGAGTTGCTGCTTTCAGACTGAGTGTCTCTGCCAACATCACTGTTCTGGTGCCAAGGCTGTGAGTGTCAGGATACCACTATTTTCCTATTATCCTGCTACTGCCAGCACTGTTACAGTTATCCAGAGTTCTACCCTGCAGTCCAGAAAACCTATTCCCTTCTCTCCATTTTCTTGCTTTTCTAAGCTATCAGGTTGCCTATGCTATTGAGGGCCAGATCATCATCACTCTTCATTAAACCTTTGCATTTCAAAGGAAGATCATTGCACCAGATCCCATCATCATGATAAGTTGCCTCAATTATGATTCCATGGTGCAATGGATCAGAAAAATAATAAAAATATCTAGGTAGAAGCTACTAATAAGAAATTTGAAATTGGCAAGAAGATTCTCTGGGATCTCATAAACTTTTCTGCAAGTCTTTTCATTGTTTTTATATCCTCTTTGACCAAAGTGCCCTGCAGTTAGGTCTCACATCTCCCCTCCCCTCTCCTTTTATGGGGGGAGGGTCAAGGCAGTTGAATTAAATGACTTGCCCAGGGTCCCAGTTATTAAGTTTCTGAGGTCTAATTTGAACTCAGGTCCTCCTGACTCCAGGGTCGGTGCTCTATCCACTGTACCACCTAGCTGCCCCTTCCTCTCTGCTTCTTGAAACAGGGTTCAAGTACCACCTCTCAAGATATCTTTCTGGATTTTCTCGAATCCCAGTCCTCTCCCACCTCCATTTACTTTATACTTATCTTATATGTATTAGGTATATAGTTTCCTAGAATGTAAGCTCTTTTAATTTATCTTTATCTATTCACAGAGGTAAGAAATAAGTTTTTGTTGGTTGAGAATATTCAGGGCAGGTTCAGAATAACTTTCATTTACTTGACAGAAACAGCTTAGTGACAATAGCTTTCAACTCTACAGAACAACACAAAAATTTTAAAGCAGTTTTAAGCATTGGTGGCTTTATAACTATACTGACACTTAGGGATACCTTGTTTAAATTAGTCAAAAAGAATTGTGGTGAAGTATTTTCTGTATATATTGCATATTATAGCATGTCTTTGGTTAGAGAGGCTCGGGTCTTAGGAAATAGGATCACAAAGATGTAGTAAAAAGGTAGAATAGCAAGAAGTATTGAAAAGAAAATACACAAATGACATGATAAACCTGGAGAAGTTATCAGACCAAGGAATTTAACCTTCTTAACCAAATATCTGTGTGGTATAGGTTCATGAAATCCAGAGCTGGAAGGGGACCCTAGAATTCATTTATTTGATTTTATAGATGAGAAAATTGAGGCCTAAAGAAATTAAGTGACTTGCGCAAGATCACAAAGCTAGAAAGTGACAGAGATCAAATTTGAACCTTAAATTTCCAATTCCAAATCTAGTATTCTTTCTACTACAGCAGGCTAACCTAGTAATCTTGAGGGATGGTCCTTTTCTTCATGAAACTTCACTGATTAGGAGACTACACTATAAATTAATGTTATCAATCTCAACTGGGCCCTCATTGCAGCAAGGCAAACATTCTATTCCTCCCTAATTGACTCCCTATCTCATTTCCTACAGTAACTATTCTAATCCTCATCTCTTCTCAAACCTTCTCCCATTCTCAAAGATAAGGATTTAGCTTCATACTTAACTGAAAAACTGTTGACCATCCCCCCCCTGCTTCCCCAATTCTCCTTCCTCTTCCTCAACTCACGTTATTCAAACCTCTTCCCTGTCTCCTTCAGTCTGGACTCTAAAATACCTACTGCTTCCATATACACCCCTTTTATCTATCTCATTTCTCTAGCAGATTTCCTATACAGTCATCCCTCCTTTCTTATCTTCAGTTTTCCCTTTCATATTAACTTCTTTCTTGCTGCTTTCAACATTCCTATAGAGCTTCCATCCTAAAACAAACAACCTCCTCTCCAAAATCTGACTTGGTCCTACCATCTCCCTTAGCTATCCCCTTTATCTTGCCTCTCCTTCTTGGCTACTATATTTCAGAAAGTCATCCACATTAATAGCCTTTAGTTCTTTACTATATTTTTTCCTTTTTTTTGATAAGGCAATGGAGTAAAGTGACTTGCCCAAGGTCATACAGCTAGGCAATTATGTGTCTGAGGCTGGATTTGAACTTAGGTCCTCTTGATTCTAGGGCCAGTGCCCTATCCACTGTGCCCCACCTAGCTGTACCCCATCATTCTCTTCTAAACCCTCTGTAATCAGGCTTCTGATCCATCATTGACACAGTGAAACTGCCTTCTCCAAAGTGACTAATAATTTCTTAATTATGAAATCATTATTTTTCCATTACATCTTTACTCAATGTAGATCTTTCATGCTCTCTGCAGTTTTTGACAGTGTAGGTTATCTCCTTTCTAGAATTTTTGACAAAGCTCTCCTGATTTTTCCATTTATCCAACTTCTCCTTTTACTTTGATTTTCCATCTGTGCTGTGCCCACCATTTTGAAGGTATCTCCTAATCTCTATTCTCTCTTCCCTTTTTATCTGTAGTCACTCATTTAGTCAGTGAATAAATATTTGTTAAGGATTTGCTAATGTGCCAAGCACTATGCTGAGCACAAGGATACTAAAAAGGAATTCATGATTTAATGAAAGGCAACAGGTAAGCAAATATAGATAATTAGGAATAATTAACAGAAGGAAATTAGAATTAAGAGGGTTTGGGTAAGGCTACCTATAAGAAGTAGAACCTGTAAGTGGAGCTGATCACTTGATGATTTCATCTGTTCTCTTGGGTAAAGCTATTATCTCTATGCAAATGATTCTAGATCCATAGATCCCACCCTAGTGTTTCTGCTGAGCTCCAGTCCCAAATTACCAACTTGCTTTTAGAACTTGTCATATTGTATGTCTCATAAGCCTTTTGAATTCAACCTAAAAATCTTTCTCAAAGCTACCCCTTTTCTCAACTTGATAATTGTAGAGGACAGTACTCTCATCCTAAGTCAACCAGATCCACAGTTTTGGTCTTATTTTTAACTCCTTGTTCTCCTTTCACTCATCTGCATAAACTCATAATATCTAGCTTCATAGCATCTATTCTCAGTCACAGCCCTAGTTCAAATTCTTATCTTCTCTTATCTGGAATGGACCTATCCCCATTCTAGTCTATCTTCCACTTGGCTGCCAAAGTGACTTTTTTTTGAAGTGAAGATTTGACCCTGTTAAGACTTTCTTAACCCCACTTTCTAATCTTTTTTTTTAATTATGTAAATATTTTATTTGTTTTCCATTTACATGCATGGGTAGTTTTTACCAATCTTTTTTTGCAAGTTTTGAATTTTACAATTTTTTTCTTCTTCCTCCTTTTCCTCCCCCTCCCCCCACAGAAGGCAATCTGACATAGTCTTTACATTTGTTTCCAAGACATGCATAGATCAAAATTGCCTTTCCAATATTCTTATACTTTACTATTTCCATGAACTCTGTGTTCCAGCAACACTGACTTCTTCCAGTTTCTTGAACTTCGATTCCTGCTTTTGTCTCTTTCTGTTTGCTGCCCCATATATCTAGAATGTTCTATCCCCTCCTCTTAGTTTCACCAACTTACTGAAAGATTCAGTTCAAATCCAAGAGGCCTTTCATGGTATCTCCCCAGCTACTCACACCTTACCTTTTCATATTACCTTCTGTATGATCTCACATGTACGTAACTGTTTGTATATTGTTTCTTCCATTAGAATGTGAACTCCTTGGGAGCAAAGATGTGTCTCTGTCTTTCTTTGTATCCTTAGCACATTTCCTGTCATATAATAAATATTTTTTAATTTGACTCCATAAGATATATGTCCTGAATTTTGAGCAAAACAAACTTGAAGAATAGCTCTACATTCTTAGGTCTTCTATGTCTCCTTTATACTCCAGAGCTGTGTTTCACAATCCAAATTCTGAACTTGTATTTTTTTCTATGCTCCAATCAGTATAGGGAAGACTTATTTTCTCATAGTGGGAGTACACATCTTAAATTAAACATGTCCGAAAACAGAACTCATTATCTTTTCCCATAAGTCCTCGCCTTCACCTTGCAGATCTTCAGGCTGTGATGTCCTGAACTCCTTACTATTTCTCAACCCTCATATCCAATCTTTTGCCAAGGTATATCAATTTTACTTTTGAAATATATCTCAAATATGCTACCTTCTCATTTCTGACAGTGCCATTATGCTAATTTAGGCCCTCATCATCTCATGTTTGGACTATTGCAGTAGCATGCTGGTGATTCTTCTGCTTCAAGTTTTTTGTCACTTCCCATCCATCTTCCATTCATCCACCAAGTGATTTTCTTAAAACACTAGTCCAACCTTGTTACTTTCTTATTAGTGGCTCCTATTTACCTCCAAAATCAAATACAAAATGCTGTATTTGGCATCCAAAACCTTTCTCAAAAATCTGACTTTTATTACATTACCAGTCTTCTTATACTTTACTTGTTGATCCAGTAATCCTGGCCTTCCTTCCTGAATGTTCCACAAATAAGACTGTCCATGTCTCATCTCCATTTTCTATGACTGCCGTGCCTGGAATATTTTCCCTCTTCAGTTCTCCTTGTTGATTTCCCTTGGCTTAAGTCCCAACTTGAATCTCATTTTAAAGGAAGCCTTTCCTAACCCCTCTTACTCTTAGTGCTTTCTTTTGGTTATTTTCCTATTATCCTCTATATAGTTTGCTTTGTGTATATTTGCATTTTATCCCCCCATCAGATTGTAAACAACAGAACTCTCTTCTAAGTCAACCAGAGCTTTTTTTGTGTCCCCTTGCTTAGTACAATGTCTGAGATTGGGTTGATTTATTTGTCTCCAGGCAAAGTATTTTCTGGAAATACAGAATTGTATTGTCTGGGAATAATTTAAAGGAGAAAGTTATAAGTAGCTGTTGAGATGGCAATAAGAAGAAAAACATCTCAGATTTTAAAAACACCTTAGAGACATTTAAGTTTAGTGACTTATTGAGAGGTCATACCTAAAGTCACCTACCTTCCATCACTTGATAAGAGGAATGCAAAAATTAGAATAAAAAGCAAAGAAAAATTATTCTTTTTAAGATGATGACATGAAGGATTAGTCCGGCTTTGTGGCAAATACCCTAGCCAAGTTTTCAAAAGGCACCTACTAAAGAAAGCAATGATGGAATAAACCTAGAGGAAATACCCATAAGTTCCTTTATCAATTTGGGATTGCTCAAGAATATGACCAGAAACTTTTGGTTACTATGAGCAGTGATACATGAGGGAGGCCTTAATGCAGCTCAGCCACTGAAAAATGGAACTTGAAACCACTGAGATTTTGATTGTAGAACTAGATTCTCTTATGTCATTTTGCAGGATTTCAGGGCCAAGTAGATGTGCTTTGGCTTTCCAGGAGACGTGGAGCCAGTGTTCCTCTTACAGATGTGGCAAGGCAAAGGGCATGCTCCCAGGGGTTGCCTACTCAGGGAGGGGGATGGTGTAGTACCTAAGGCAGCCCATGTTAGAGCGGGGTTTGAGGGGCAGTGCAGTTACTAACATTTAGACTCACTTTGTGCAAAGAAAAAAGACAGGGTTAGATTTGCATTTGAGACTACCTGGAGACTGATAGAAATCAGAATTTGTAGCAGAGTGGGGCACCCCAGTCGTGATTACCTCATCCAGAACTGCTATAATATCTTGGTTCTGGATAAACAGAAGAGGACAGAAACTAAATGTGTAGGAAGAGATAGAGAACTTATCCTTATACAGAGTACCAACCCAGGAATTCGAATTAGAAGTAAGAGTAAAAATAAGAAAATTCTCAGAACAATGAAGAATTACTATGGGTTAAAAGAAGCCCAAGAGGTAAATGCAGAATATGACATCTACTAGAAGAACAAGAAAACCATGAACAAAAGGAATCCTTGGTTCCAACAAATTCCCAAGACTGGATGAAAGAAATGAAGCAAGAGAAGAGGAAAAATCCATATTAGTAATAATAAGCATTAACATTTATATAATACTTATTTAAGTCTCACAGAAACCCTTAGAGATAAGTGTAAGTATCCCCATTTTATAGATGAGGAAACTGAGGGAGATAGGTTAAGGGACTTTTCCAGATTCACACAGGTAGCAAATATCTACAACTAGATTTTAAACTTTGGTCTTCCTATGTAAGTTCAGTATTCTGTACCCAAGTTCAAATCCATTCTGAGACACTTGACATTTATTAGTTGTGTGACCTTGGGCAAGTTACCTAACCCTGATTTCCTCGAATCCCTGGTAATCTCCAGTCATCCTGATTAATATTCAGCCACTGGACCCAGATGGCACTGAAGGTCTTGGGAGGAGAAAGTGAAACTGGTGACATTGCACAACACCCCCTCATTCAGATCAATTCATGTACTTGTCATGGCATTACTTCCCTGTTGTCATGGTCGTCTTAGTAAATTAAGGATAAACTACAACAACAACAACACTCTATCCATTGTACAGCCATTAGAGTTCTTTAGTAAAGATAAAATTGGAAAGAAAATAAATAGCTTAGAATATAAAAATTTTTACCCAAGAGTGAAGAAAATAGAACTCAGTGATTCAGTAAAGCAACAAAAGATATTAGAAAAATATCTAAAGATTGAAATTCTAATAACAGGTAAGTTATCTAATATTAAAAATAACTAATTGGAAAAGAGGTTAGGAGGGAAATTTAAAGATCATCAGGCAAATATATCATTGTATTCTTTTTTTTTTTATTTTTGCAAGGCAGTGGTATTAAGTGACTTGCTCAAGGTCACACAGCTAGGTAATTAAGCCCATGAGGTCACATTTGAACTCAGGTCCTCCTAACTCCAGGTCCCATGCTCTATTTACTGTGCCATTTAGCTGCCCCTGTATTATTGTATTTCAAGAAATCATAAAGCAAAATGAAAATAAAAAATTTACCAGTTACCTTCTGAAAGAGATTGTAAGTTTGAAACCAAGAATGTTATAACAAAATCTGGAACTTCCATTTCAAAGAAAAAATATTTCACTTAGCCAGGAAGAAAGAATCAAGTACACAGGAAAATAAGATAATGCTAAAATAAGATAACTAAAATCAAGACTAAAAGAGAAGAAAAAAAGGCATAGAACTAAGAGAAAACATATACATTTGTGTTAGGTTGTTGTATAGGGCATCTCATTAATCTCACTCTTATTTGGGCCTGGCAAAGAGAGCATTGAACAAAGTTTTGTTCACATGCCATTTGGTGTAGAAATACATTAAACTGAACAGGAATTTAGTTAGGCACAGGAGGGTAAAATTGATGGATTGATCCCTGGCAAAAGAAAACTTTTGGAGGGTGGATTATGATGTAGGAGATTGAGGTGGGAAAAGAAGTTAATAGGTCTGGGATTTTGCTACAGTGGATTCCAGATGAAAAGAGTCATCCTATGTAAAGAAAGCTTTAGCACACTCTTACAAGGGAAGGGAAAAAAAAAACCTGCTAGTAGGCAAATCTCAAGAGTGCAGGCTAAAAGTCTGTGTCCATACTCCAGATACCCTCAGGACTCAGTGAGACAAAACCAATATAATATCAATGGGAAACTGCCCTTTTATCTTTAGTAGAGATTTCAAATGCAACCCAGTAACACTTGATTCCACCCCAAACCAAAATATATATAGTTGGGAAATATTGGTAAAATAAATTAAATTACAAAAAATCCAAAAAAATTACTGTTAAAAAACTTTACTATTACTGCAGGAGTCCTGTATGGATTAGTGACCCTTATGTATGAATTAGCAACCCTATTTCTATTAAGTTTGGTTGATCTTTAGGACCAAAAAAATGAAGATCTTTCCCAAATTCTCTAATAAAGGAGGAATGTGAAACAGATGTAGGAATGAGGCATTTAAGGAACTTAAGCCTGGTGGTACCATTCAAACAAGAGAGCAGAGAAAGGGAACTGGAACCCTACTAGTCAAACTAGTATCACTTGTCAACAGTGATCATAAGAAACTTTGGAAGATTCTCTGGTACAAATCTCTTATCAGGTAAATTATCTGGAATATGAAGGAATAAAGTCTTTGGATGATCAGGTGTTGAGAGGCAAAACTTGGGTTTCTGACTCCAAATCTAGTCCCCGTTTCATTGCAGTACACTGTCTCCTTAATAAGTTAGTATTTCTGAGAAAGGAGGTACACAGATGGATGTCAAAGATTGAAAAGGAATATAGAGAACACTTATGTACAAAGTCCATGAAGGGACAAGAACTGCAAGGACTTTTGAAGTCCTCTAGTTAATCCTCTTGTTATAGATGAGGAAACTGAAACCCAGAGAGAAGTTATGTGCTTAGAGTCACACAGCTAGTACATGACTGACCTACAATTCAAAACTACATCTTCTGAATCTAAATTCTGTGCTCTTTCTATTGTACCACACACAGTTCCTCTCTAGGCAAAAGGAATTTAAGTTCTTACATAACTAACATCTTCGGATAGTATTTATATCTGATTGGGTAATACTGCTAAAGGGTTGATGTGAAGAGTGCAGTAAATCAGAGGTATCTAGTGAAAATGAGGAAAAAATGAATATGGAGATAAATTGAATTAATAAACTAATATTTTCTTGAAAGTAATGTTATGCAATAATGTGATTCATGCTAAGAGAGAAATTGAGGGCAGGAAGAGACAGGGAATAGCTAGAATTCCAAACTATATTCTTCTCTTGCCTGGGAAAAAGGAAAGGTTAAAAAATTTTGTGGAGATGGTAGTGAGTGGTCTATAGGAAGAAACTGGGATTAGATTAGAGTAAGGAAAAAAAATAAAATGGAATATGATGAAGAAAGAAAAAACTTAATTATAATTTTATGGGTTGACTAAATTTGCCAGTAAAATGGTAGAGAAGGCAGAATACTTAAGAAAGAAACAAGAAGGAGACAGTTAGGTGGCACAGTGGATAAAGCACCGAGCCTGGTGTTAGGAGGACCTGAGTTCAAATGCAGCCACAAACACACAATACTTAATAACTGTGGCCTTGGACAAGTCACTTAGCCCCATTGCCTTGCAGAAACCAAAAAAAAAAAAGATAAAGAAACCAGAATTTGACACATTCTATGTTTCAAATGCCTAAGACCATAATTTTTCCCAGTTTTCCCAGTCTTCCCTCTCTCCTTCCCTCTTGCAAAATGTCTTCCCCATATCAAAAGGAAAGAGGAATATAATTCACATATATATTAGCAATTTTAGTTAGCATCAGAACAAATTTATTATACAGTATACTTATATTGAAAGAAATCTGAAAATTTATGGTAATGTTGTAACACTTGTAGATATCCCACTTCTGTTCTTTATAATTTTGTAGCATTCATTTTTTTGGTTTTTTATTTTTTAATTTGACACAGTAACGCATTGTTGACATTGTATGTATTGTTTTATTTTACATTGTCTAAATTTCCCTTGTAGCTGTTAACTAATTTGATCAAAATACATAGAAAGGAAGAACAAATTATTAAAAATAAACAAAATGCATTTACAGTTAATAGTTCATTAAAATGCTTAGAAAATCCTCTCCCACCTCGTAACAATAAAGTAGAATTAGGCAAATCAAAAAAAAAAAAGAAAATCAATGAGAAAAAACTAAAGAATGGTAGTAGAATGCAAAATAAATTTACAAAAATCATCAGCATTTCTGCCCATTTCTAACAAAAAGCAGGATGAAAAATAGAAAGTGGTCTTAATTTTGAAATAACTTCTGTTAACTTAAAAGTGACACACACACATATATACATACATATATTTATATGTATGTATGTATATACTATTAAAAGTCTTTATAGAAATAAGGAATAAATACTTAAAAGGAAATTCAGTTTTCCTGATTTAGTAGTATTTCCAGATTTAGTAGTATACTAAAATTTATCTGCAGCTTCATTGCTATGCCAAACCACTAAGAGGATACCCCCCAATACAAACAAACAAACAAACAAAAAGACAAATATTTTAAGGTATATAATATCCCTATCCTCCAAAAAAAAAGGGATTGTATAGGAGCCAATGCCTCAAGATCCCAGACTTTTAATCAGTAATCTTCAAAACTCTTTGATTTCTAGTTTTAGAAAAATAGAAAAGTATAGGCCAGTGAATTGATAAGCAAGATCTAAAACCAGAAAAGACAACTATCTATGAGATATTAATCTATTCATAGAAATCACTGGAATGAAGAGATTCTTGACAAGAACTCTTGCTTACTCAAAAATAATCTGCCAGAAAATAGTCTGAAAGGAGCATATTTCAGTAATTGAATGCCCAATGAATAATCTAAAGGAAAGAGTTATGAAAAAATTAGGAAAATACTAAAGGAGATAGGACAGTTATGATTTGCACAACTGAGATGGGAAAATTTATAGTCACAGTTTAGGATACTGATCATTTGTTTACATAAAATTTAAAAGTTTTTGACAAACCAAAACAATAAAACAAAATAAGAAAATTAACTGGTTTCTTTTCTCAAATTTTGGACTAAATATCTTTAATCTGATATCCAAAATTTCTAGGAAATGGATGCATATGCGTGTGTGTGTGTGTGTGTGTGTGTGTGTGTGTGTGTGTATGACTATGACTGTATAGCTTGAATACTTTCCAATAGAGTCAAAGATATGAATTGATGATTTTCAAAAAGATGCAAACTAACATCAACCATATTAAAAATATTCAGAATTATGGATAATAAGAGAAATAGACACTAAAATAAGACAGATATTACCCTGCACATTTGCAAAAGCAGTAAAAGAAATAGAACTTGGAGTGACTTTGGGAAGAATGATTAGCACAAAAATACACTGTCTTAAACTATGCCAGAAAAGTTATCAAACTATCCACGCTATTTGATCAAGTGACCTTATTATTTGGTTTCTCTAATTCAAAAAAGTAGAAATAAGTGTCTCATATATTGCTATTGTCTAGTCATATTCAACTCTTTGGGACCCCATGAACTGTAGCACACTAAACCCTTTTGGCCTGCTACTACCTTTCAGTCTAACCAAGTTTATGTTCATTGTTTCTGAGTCTATCTTTACATTTTTGCTTTCCCCTTTTCCCTTCAATCTTTCCTAACATCAGAGTCTTTTCCTATGAATCTTACTTAGGCATGCCAAAATATTTGTAGTAGCATTACTTGTACTAACAAAAATATGGACTCAGATTATGTGACAACTTAATTGAGGAATTACTGAATAAACTGTCATGAATATATTGAACTCTTTTATGCTGTGAGGAATGACTTATATTGATAGCTATCTTTATATGTGTGCGTGTGCACAGATATATACCTAAATACATATAACCATATGTTTTACATATATAAAAGACTAGTCTTTTCATTTAAAATTTGTCATTGATAAGTAAATTTGAATATTGTTGGAGGAAATCTGACCAACTTTTTTAAAATTAAAAAAAGTTATCTACTCAGCTCTTGAACAATTTAGAATGTTCCCATGCTATTCTGAAAGATCCCTCTTGAGCCAAAAAACAAGGATGTATTGATCAAAACAACATGGGCTATCCTGCTATTATGATTCAGATTTTAACCCTTTTATGTACTTCTTTCCTTTAGGATTCTTCCCCACATCTTCTGGTAAATCTGCCAGGGTATCTTCTGACATCTTTTTAGTGTTAGGGGGATTTTCAAATTCTCTTGATTTTTCATGTCCCATTGACGTCTGCCACTTAGTTAACCCTACCTCTCACTATATGATTAACCCATTTTAAAATATATATGTTTCTAGATTTCTCTGACATCCTTTTTTATATTTCTTATACAGATCTTATTTGGTGATGTTTGTGAGTTATGCACATTCATCCTGTACTCCATTTCCTTTCTGGGTAACCCTCAACTTTATTTTTGGGGGGATACTATAGTATTTTATAATTTGAAGCCCTCTAGCATTGTGAGTGAGGATGGTGTCATTAAAAAAGATGGACCTTGGACAAGTCACTTAATCCCATTGCCTTGCCAAAACAAAAACCAGCTAAACAAAGATAGGCACTTCTTTCTGAGAAAAGCTTGGTATGGTTAAGGAGTGCAAAATTTCCAAAAGGCAATTTAGTCTTCTTTTCTCCTCTTGATACAGATCAAATCTATGGGTTGCTTATTTATCTGTCCAGTTAAATAATGACCACTTTTCAACTAACTTTTCCCTTCTATTGTGAATATTTAGACCAATTTTTCTTGAGCTAGTATAAATCTCATTTGGTGAATTAGTACATTCAGTATAGTTATCTTCACATAGGGTCATCTGGTTGACCTCATCATTTACAAGGATTTTCTCTTCCGTTTTAACTCCATGTGAGACAGGATCATAGATCATAGATGATAAATGGGTTTATACATTAATACCTATGTGATTCTAAGGTAAAGATTTGGAATGCACCTTTGAAATCATCTGGTGCAAGCCCTTATTTTGTTGTTTTAGTTATTTCAGTTATGTCTGTTTGTGATCCCATTTGGGTTTTTCTTGGTAAAGATCCTGGAGTGATTTGCCATTTCCTTTTCTTCCTTATTTTACAGATGAGGGACTGAGGCAGAATTAAGTCAGATTTGAACTCAGGTAGATGAATCTCCCTGACTCCAAGCCTAGCCTTCTATCTACTATGCCACCTAACTGCTTCCCTTTTAGAAAACTATATACTTTATGTGGGGGGGGGGGGGGGAATTGTGGAGCAGTGGGATTAAGTTTCAAGTGTCTAAACTAGATTTGAATTGAAGGCCTCCTGATTTAAGGACTGGTGGTCTATTCAATGAATCACTTAGCTACCCCCTCCCCCACCCCACATTTTTTTAGATGAGGAAATTAAGGCACTGAGAGATTTAAGTCACTTCCCCCAAAAAACAAATATGAAGGGATAGAGTTGGAATTCAAATCCTATGTCAATGCTGCTTCTTTTACATTAATGCTGTCTCTCACTATGACAATGACAAACACCAGTGTTGCATAGATCTGTCTCTCCCTTTTTTGTATTTCACATGATACTAATAGAAGTTGGATAAAGTAAATTTCCATTTATATTTTTCAAATAATTTTTTAAATGACTTTAGTATGTGTCTCAGATATGTTGCAGAAGGCAGAAACTTTTAACAGACCTGAATAATTTTGTAGTATAGAAAAAATAAGGATAGTGGAGTCTTAATTTGTATACCTTTTAGTTATTTGTGTTGTATGAATTAAACAGCTTTCTGTTTAGTAGCTTTCTGTATTGTATGTGAAAACTCCACTCTTTCTTTCTCAAACCTATATTAAGAATGCCCTCTGTATACTTATTAACATAAAAATTTTTATTTATGTGGGAAAATAGACATGGGTTCATTCTTTGAATTCTGTTACCTTTTTTCTTTTGATAATAATTCTCTAATGGATCTGTATATTACTTCCAGTGATACTCATGACAAATCATCTGTGTCTGCCCATCCTGCGCTATTTTTTTCCCATATGTTCCTACAATTTTGCCACAAGGATTCACCCAATGTGAGGTAGAGAATTTTCCCCCAACTTTTTGGTGTCCCATCTTATTTGAAATGCCTTAAGAATTGATTCCTCTTTGCCCTCAAAATTTTGTTGTCATTATACAGAGTATTTGGTTTAGTATAGCTGTTCTTTTTGTCTTTTGTTTGCTTTAGTTGTTTTTACTTCCTTATGTAGTACATTACAATCTGTGATAATGCCAAAATATAGTGATTCCCCGGGCTTTGATAGTGGAACAAGTTTTTTTAAAGGACCTTCATAACATCTTTTATATTTTTTCATATATTGTCTTAACAGTTTAATCTTTAAATGCTCTTGGGAGGTAGTATTGCTTCATTCAACTTTCTGCTAAGCTTTCCAAAAACTTGTTTATTGTGTCTGCTGTTCATGCTCTTTTCTGAGGCAAACTGTAGTTATCCATGAGCTCTTCCATGTGAATTTATTAATTAGCTTATATACAAAATAGCTGTTACCTTTTGAGTCCAATGTTTGAGTCCTATGTTGGTTGAGACAGTTCCTAAACTTTTTTAATCTCCTCATTATGTCAACTAACTTGCATAGATTGTAATCTTCTAAGGACGTTAATGGATTTATTTGTTAATTTATTCTTTTTTAAAACATTTTCATTTAATGAAGGCAGTCAGGTTACAGCTAGGCAAATTAGTAAGTGTGAGTCCAGATTTGAATTCAGGTCCTCCTGACTTCAGGGTCTGCACTTTATCCATTGTGCCACCTAGCTACCCCTGTTAATTTATCTTTTCCTGTTTTCATCATTTGCTTAAGTTGGTTTAAATTGCATACATTTTTTTCTCACTTCTATTCTTCTAGTTTGATACTCATTTTATATTTTTATAAAATTAAATTGGTGATTTGACCACATCATAAACCAATAATTTCTCACTTGGTATATGTGCAATACTATCCAAACTTTGAATTTAAAAACTATTCATGCTGGCAGGTAGACATCTTATATACAATTTGTACTCTTGTTTTTTAACTTTTGAATCTTTCCAAATTTTTTCCTCCTTTTGAAAATTTTTAAAATTTCCTTCTATAATCCTTCCCATCCTCCTAGACACCATTTCTGTTAACAGTTTTTTTTAAAGAGGAAGAAAAAAACAACCAGCAAAACTTAATCATTAAGTTGAAAAAATATGTAATATTTAAAGATTCGTGGATCCTTCTACCCTAGCAAAGGAGTAAGGGAAAGTGTCTTTGTATATTTTTTCTTTGGGGCCAATTCTTTGTAATTTTTTAGCATCCACTTTTCAGTTCTCTTATAGTAGTTTGTTTGTGTTATTGTAATTGTATATGGTATTTTCTTGGCTCTGCTTACTTTACTGTGCATCAATTTCTATAACTTGTTCCATACTTCTCAGTATTCATCATAATCACTGTTTCCCATGGCAGAATAATATTCCCAATCCATTCATGTGCCTTAATTTGTTTATCTTTTATTCCATTTATAATATTACCTATTTTTTTTAGTTCTTTGCTACCATCAAAAGTACTTGTTTGGCTTTATATTCAGTGATCAAAATCAAAATTAATTATACTTTAATTCCTCCTATAGAGTACTCATTTGTTTGCTCTTGGACAAGGATCTCACATTTAGTATATGAGCCAAAAAAAGGGGGGGATTATTAGCACCCTCAAACCCCTTTTCTATCATCACTAGTGCCAAGTTGGAAATTTGCTCTATAGGATGAAGGATCATTTTGTAACTTTTTGTTTCTGAGGTCATAATTACCAAAGTTACGATGTTCATGCAAAATTAGTCATTACTTTGTAAAGTCTGGTGGATAGAAAGTTAAAGTTAAAACTACTTATTATTGAGATTGTACATTATACTGGTTGTATTATTATACTGAATGTTCTCATGCTGGATTAATTTTTATATTTTGATGTGAACCACCAAATAAAATCCATGTTTAGAATATGGGACTTGTTAAAATTTCTAGTCTGTAATTAGAGACTGAAATTTAATTTGCATTCTTATGAATAAAATTCCATTGTTTTGTTTTCACAGCATTCATTCAATCGGATAGCATAATAGAAGTGCTACGTTTTGATGATGGAGGACTTTTGCAGGTAACAAGTTTTATATTCAAATATTTTTAATTTGCTAATTTAGATATTAATCCAAATTTTTCCTTTAAAAAAATCAGAGTAGTTTTCCCTGTTATCTTTGAAGTTTTTCAGATTTCTGAGATTAAACTTCAGATTTGTATAAAATAGAGTTGGGAGAAATGAATAAGAAATTTAGCAAATTAAGGAACTAGCTATATTCTTGTGATAACAAAATGTATGTTTAAAAAACTAGTTCATGAATGAATTACTTTGTGCACAAGCCATTTTCCATATGACCTATGCAAAAAATTCTTAGGTAGAACTGTACTGTTAATTTATGCATTTGGATGGCTTTGTGGATTTGGATTTTTAATTTTTATTTTGGTGTCATTTTTGTGCCTTTACGAAGATATATGGAATTGGAGGTACTAAGCCAGGTAAGTGCTAATACTCACAAATAATTGTCAAAACTAACAATGATTTTGACCATACTGTGGCCACTCTGTGGATTATCCTAATGAAATGTGAAAAAGTTTTATTGCCACATGATTAAAACTAAATGTTGAATTTTTTAGCCATGGCATCCAGTAAAACTCATGACTGATGGATATCCTTCTTTATCATAGAAGACCATAACATTATATGAATGATGGCATGACTTGGACATTATGTTGATTATAGTAAGGGAATGTTGTACAAAAACATCTTTCTTATTGCCTCTTTCAGAGCTGTCTTTGCCCCATAGATTGATTTAGTAAGAAACAAGATTTTTGGTGATGGTCAGGATAGAGTGGGAGACCTTGGCCTTTTATATATATGGAATCTTTCCTATGTTATTGAGGAACCAAGGCATTACCCTAATGCCAGACAGAACAACAGTATGGTAATTTTATGGGACAACTTAGGCTAATATAGTAAAGTTGAACTGTTTCTAAATAGTGTATTTGCTGCTACTATGATTTTTTTTTTGGCAATAATCCTTTGACAGTAAGGTATGGCCAACTGATTTTATCAGTATGGTACAATTTGACCATAGGCTTTCAACAGTAGGACAAAGTTGTCACTGAAAGGCCATAAAAGTACAAAAAGGTTCTGAGTCCTCTCAACTCCCCTTCTTTTGAGAATTGATGCTGATGGCAGAGGAAGATGTTAATCATGAGCTATACCTAGATTCTTTCAAATATTGTATAAATTCTTTTTTTTATAAGAGAAAGTTTTATTCATTTCTTGAGGAACGGGCCCCAGTCAATTAGAGAGACTGAGGCAAAGGCAAAAATCCCAGGAGTCATTTTTATCCTAAAGCAATCCCCCCCACTGACCCATTCTCATTAGTTAGGAATGTGGCCTTTTATATTGTGTAAATTCTTGAGATTTTTAAGGTGTGATCTCTATCCAGTGGACAACACTTTGATACATGGTTAGAAGATTAGGGGTAGTTATATCTATATTAATATTCTTATTGTAAATGAAACTATATTATAGAAATTGCACCCAAAGGGATGGACAACTCACAGGTTTTACTTGTAGAAGAGAATGAGTAGGTAGGATATTGGTAGAATTGGGTTTTTTTGTGCCTCAAAATCAAGTGTTAATTTTATTTATGTTGCTTTGCAATTTTGCCAAGCATACTAGTAAACATGAAGATAATTTCAGTTTAATGCATCAGTGTATCTATTTCAGAAGATGATGATTAAGAGAAATTCAGTGACAAGCTTGAGTCTTGAAAAAAAAACCAAAGCTTTCAATAGGCTTAGATGAGGAGGGAATATATTTCAAACATGAGACCTCCTGCAGAATGATAAAGTTTAGGGATGGAGTGTTGTGTGTAAGGATCAGGAAGAACAGTTAGTCTGTAGAGTAGAGGAGAAGGTTAGACAGGTTATGAAGAGTGATTTATGCAAAACAGGAATTTTCATTTGATTATATATGTAATTGGAATCAGTGGAGTTGGATAACAGAATTTAAGTAAGAAATAATTGATTTCTTTTTGTTTGTTTGTATTTTAGTACAGCTAGGTAGTTATTAAGTATGTGAGGTCGAATTTGAACTCAGGTCCTCCTTACTCCAGGGTTATCCACTGCACCACCTAGCTGTCCCTGAAATAATTGATTTCTAATGTAGAAATCATTTCATAACCAGCTGTTTCCTGCAGTTAGGCATACTGGTGAGAGTAATGGTGAAATCATTGCTGAATTAGAGGAAAGAATAATAACAAGAAATTACTACATATGATTTGGTATCATATGCAAAATAACTTGTCATCCTAGACCTAGTAAAATATAAAAAGAAAGACACTGATTCTATTAACACATTTTAGAGAATTTTAATCTATGCATAATGTATAATAATAATAATAATAATAATAATAATAAAGGAGCTGAAAGAACCCAAAAATTTTTGGTGCTATCAAACCAACAAGTCGAAGACATGGCATGGCAAATAACAATATAGTTTAGAATATTAAGGGGTTTTTCTCTAAAACTATAAGAAGATGACTGAAGGTAAGTTACATACAGCATTCCCAAGCAAAGTGCCTCAAGATAGATGAAGAAATCAAACCTGAAGACAATATGGCATTAACTGCAGCTGAGCAAATCAGATATCATTTATGGAGGAACATAAAAGGCAACAAATATAAATGATATAGGATAAGTCAACCTTCATTTTAGTGTTGTTCTAATGTCATTAGCAATGATGGTAGGGAATACTACACTTGGCCTTTTCCACCCTGGTATCTGCTATGCAGGATGAAGAAATGACAATGACACTTAGATGAACCTGGGGAGTGTGTGGCTGAACTGACAGAAATACCTACAGAATAGATAAGGCAAAAATTCATTCCAATAAATGATAACATAATTTCATCATCTCGGGTATTTAATTCCATTGTTGTAGATCACAAAGCCTCTATGACTTGGTGATCTTTGAGAGTTACTGTGACCTAAAAATTTATCACCTTCTGACTTATGTGATAATAGACTTCTTTGACTTTAGCTAGGCTGTTCCTCAGACAAGAAATGTAATAAACAGTCTAGGCCTGTTTCTATACCTCTCTCTCTCTCTCCTCTCTCTCTCTCTCTCTCTCTCTCTCTCTCACACACACACACACACACACACACACACACACACACCCAGACACTCACACAAACACATGCACAGTGCCATTATTTCATTCCCCTCTCTTTACTATAAAAAAGAGTTACTAAACTCCTGTTCTTGAATCTTCCTCACTCATCATCACTGTAGTGGTATTTAGAGATTTCTCATTTAAGAAACAAAATAATTTTTAAAAGTTTTCTAAGCTTACAGTTAGCAAGTAGTTTCAGTACTTGAATATTTGAAAATTCACACCACTTTTTGCTTTTACTCTGTTGCAAATATTTTAAATTTATTGATTCCTCAAACTTTTTTTTATAAATGGCATTAAATGTACATGCATAGTAGATAAAAAGATATGCATTCATACTGTGTGTGTGTGTATACACACATGTGTAAACTTGATTATATTTTGCATGTTCCTCATTAATTGGTCATTTCTTATGTTAAATTCTTAGTCCTGACCTTTGAATTTTTTTTCCATTTTTTGTAAATTTTTAGGTAGGAAAAATACAGAATAGATTATGGAATAGTTATTAAACTTCTGATAGGTGAAGAGATTTTTGAATTAGACATTCTATTCTTCAAAACTAAAACCAAATCTTTTACCTACACAACTGCAGATTCTCTAGTTACTTCTTCACTGATTCCACAGCCCAGCAAACTCTTTCCATGATTTATGCTATTATTTTACCTATAGTCTCTAGGCTCTTGTGTTCTAGAGATCCCTAGGAGTACCAAAAGCAGATAGGTCACTCAATTTGAAACCTCTCTGTGCCTTTGTTAGGCATCTATAAAGTAAGAGAATTTGCCTGGATGGCTAAAGTTTCTAGGAGCTCTAGATTTCTGAAATGTTACGTGACCTCTGAGCTCAATAACAGAGCTTCTTTAGCTATATTTGGAGGGAGATACGTCAGACTTGCTGAGTATTTATGACCTGGACTAAAAATAGCTAGCATTTATATAGTACTTTAAGGTTTACAAAGTTATCTCAACTGAACCTCACAGTAACTCTCTACAGTAGGTGCTGTTATCATCTCCATTTTACAAGAAGTTGAGGCACATTAAATCTAAGTTGCTCAGGGTCACAGCTCATAAGTGTCTGAGGCTAGATTCAAACTTACATTTTCCATGACACCTGTGTCTATCATTCTATCTACTGCATCTCCTAGAAAGAATGTTTCTTTCTTTTTGTTTGTTAAACTTCATATAATTTTCTAAACATAGTTCTGTTACCTCTGCCTTTGACAAATAATTTGTTGTGGTTTCTAAGTGGTTGGGTAGACGTAATTGGAAAAGTAAAATTTCCTCTAAAAGATACTGACTCAGGAATAATGAAGGATAAAGTCAAGGCCAAGAGTTTGTCAAATCATATATTTTTAAAAAAACTATTAATATTGGCGGTCCATCCAAGCACCTTCCTTCCCCGAGTAGAATGGATTATTAGGTTGAGAGGTAGTGAATTTTCTATTACTGGTGGTCTTCAAACAGAGGCTGAATGACTAACTACTTGGTTAAAGAAATTTTTGCTTAGTTATATCTGGCTATTTTTTATTTTAATTTTGTTTCACTGTGACCTGTGATTCTAAACTTTTTATTTGACTTTGCCTGCTGGTTTCAGTTATATTTGATACCTCTATTAGGAATCTTTTGTATAGGAGGTTGTGTTAAAAACCAATCAACAACAGTAGTAGTTTCAGCTATCTAGAGTTCCATGATTATAGCACTTAGCCTCCTAAATCATTCAACATGGGGTCAAAGTTTGAGTGCTAATATTTTTATCATTACTTTATCATAGTATATTACACTATAGAAATTTGACTCTCTTACTAGGAGATGCCTGAAAACTAAGGTATTGGTAGTGATTTCTAGACTATTGAGTTCTTGATCATTATGCTCAAAAAACCTCAAATGAATTTGACATCTTATCAATGTGAAAGTTCCTTCAAGCAAAACAGATAAACCCATTCATGCCTGTCTTACTAATGAGAATCTTTTCCGTATCCACCAGTGAGTTTTCTATATAGGATCAATTCAGTATTTTAAGGGCTTTTCTCTTGGCATTGTGATGATACCAGTGCGGTCTCCATCAGTTTTCTTCTTTCCTTTCCCCTTCCTTTTTCTTTTTTTCTCTCCCCTAAGCCCATTTCCTTTCACAATTTTTTAATTTATTTTGTAATTCATTTTTTTTTAGGTTTTTGTAAGGCAAATGGGGTTAAGTGGCTTGCCCAAGGCCACACAGCTAGGTAATTATTAAGTGTCTGAGACCAGATTTGAACCCAGGTACTCCTGACTCCAGGGCCGGTGCTTTATCCACTACGCCACCTAGCCGCCCCTTGTAATTCATTTTTAATTGGTTTCCAAGGACTAGCCTAACAGAGTACAGAAAGAAATATCTTATTAGACCAGCTCCTTGTTTTTAAATTCTTTGACATTGGCAGTCATAAAACAAAGAAAAATACATCATGGTACAGCCTAACCAAGTATCTCTCCATTTGTTTAAGTATATTTTTCTGTAAAGTTTATACTTGTAATCCTGTATTAGCTATATGTTGGTAGGTGTATTTCTTGATATTTGTATACATTCAGTAGTTATTTTTAAAGAATTTTTTTTCTGTTTCTACTGGGTTTTGTTAATAGTCTATAAAAGGCTAGATTTTGTGAGTTTATATATCTAGCATTTTTAATGAAGTTATTCATCTTTTTTTAGTTGAATCCTTAAGATTATCTAAATAAACCATATAATCTGCATAAAGCACTAGTTTTGCTTTTATTCCATAAATTTATTCCATAAATTTATTCCATAAATTTCTCATTCTTGTCTTATTGCTATCTTATAGCATTTTAAAAACTATATCAAATATAGGGGCAGCTAGGTGGCGCAATGGATAGAGTACCGGCCCTGGAGTCAGGAGTACCTGAGTTCAAATCCGGCCTCAGACACTTAATTACGGAACTGTAATAGTAGTGACAATAATGGGACATCCTTGCTTTTTCCTTTGATCTCATTGAAAAGACTACTAGCATTTCTTCGTTACAGAAAGAAGTAGCTCTTGGTATGCGTTGTTTTACCCTCTTTGCTAATATTTTGTTCAGATATATTATTTTGCCTTGATACTCATTAGACATTGGTTTATCTTTTTCTCTGCTTTATCTTCTGTAGTTTAGGTGTCAAGACCATAGCTGTATCATAGAATTTGGGAGGACTCTTCTCTATTTTTACAAACATTATTTAGTTTTAAAATTACTTGTTTTTTGATATTTGATAGAATTTGTTTGTAAACATTAGAAACTAACTCATCAATTCAACATGTGTCTTGCTATACTCTGTGCTAAGGGATACAATTAGAATTCGTTCCCACTGGTATCTCCTGTCTTGTCCCAGGGTTGTTGATGCTCAGGTACATCTGAACCTAGCCTTTTTTGGAGGGAGTACCTGAAGCTTTGATATATTTTATCCGATTAAGTTTTATAAGTTTTCCTATTAAACTGTAGGTTATTTTTTTGTAAAATATGCATCTGTCTATTTCGTTTAAATTATCAATTTTGATGACATGCAATTGATCAGCATCATTTCTAATATTTGGCTCTTCTATTATGAATTACCCTTTTTCATTTTATTCATTAGTAATTGCTTTTGTCCTTTTTAAAATCAAATTGGCTAATGGTTTTTGTATTTTAAAAATATTTAAAAAGTAGTTTCTAGTTTTATCAATTCAGTGTAGAATGGGTTTTTTTGGTTTTTTTCTTCAGTTTTTTCTTTTTTCCTATTTAAAAATTTTCTATTTTTATTTGAAAGAGAAATATTTTGGGTTTTATTTTCCCCAAGTCCACTTTATTGATATTTTCTTTCCCTAACCTATTGAGAAAAGTGTTCATTGACATATTGTATGAAGAGTAGTATACAAAGAACATTATGAAATTTAAATGACTGTTTACAGTAATTTTTTTTCCCCTTTGACTCAGAGCCTCTGAAACTTGACTCTAGGATTTGAAGGGGTGACTGGGTCATTCTTGCTATTTTTACTTTGTCTTGGTTCTGATAGGTCTCCACTGATATATAATTTATTAAAATAAGATATTCAGCTTTTTTATTTGGTAATGGTTTTCAGGAAGTTCAGTGATTCTTAAATTCTTGCTGCTATGAACTGTTTTTCTCTGGCACTTGTTTCTGAAAGTAAATACCTTAGAGGGATTGAACCAAGATGGTGGAGTAAGAAAAGAACTTGCCAGAATTATCCTAAATTCACCTCCAAACAATTTTAAAATAATGTCTCAAAATGAATTCTAGGGGTCAGCTAGGTGGCATAATGAATAGAACACCATCCCTGGAGTCAGGAGGACCTGCGTTCAAATTCAGCCTCAGACACTTAAATGTCCTAACCCCATTGCCTTGTAAAAACCTAAAAAGAAAAAAAAATGATTTCTAGAGTGGCAGAACCGAAAAAAGAAAGGAGTGAAACAATTTTTCAAACTAACACAACTTAGAAAGTCAGCAAGAAAGTTCTATTTCATTGAGGTAAAAAGAGAACACAGTCCTATGCAAATAGCATCTAGGCCAAACACATATCAGACTCGAAGCCCTAGGTAGGGCAGTCCAGCATTGAGGCCCTGCAGTCTCTACACAGCCAAGTGGATGGGGTCTTATAGCCCTTTGGCCTCCAGTAAAGCAGAGGGGTGAAGTTCACCTTTTGAACTTTCTCACAGCCCAGCTTTTAGGAACCCATGATGTCCTGCATAACCAAGCAGAAAGGCTCTGTAGACTTCAGTACAGCCCAGACCCATGGCCCAAGTTGTAGGCCAGTAATAGCAAAGGCCTTAAAAAGCCTTAAAAAAAAAACTTTAAAAGTTTGGGATGATGCCCCTTCCAACACTGAATCAGAACCCAATTTTAGCCTAAAAATCTTAAAACAGACTGGAAGATGAACAGATGAACAAAAAAAAACAAAAATGACTGAAAGCTACTGTGATGATGGAAGATCAAAACAAATCAAGAAGAAGACAAAAGTGTCAAACTGCTTACATGCAAAACCTCAAAGAAAAATGTGAATGGTCTCAAGCCCAAAAAGAACTCAAAAAGAATTTTAAATGAGAAATAGGAGCAAAATTAGGAAAAGAAATGAGAGTGCATATGAATGATGAAAAAATTATCAACAGCTTGATAAAGGTAAAGGAAGCACAAGTTAAAGGAAAAGGCAGTAGAAAAATCCACTGAAGAACTGGTCAAATAGAAAAGCTCATTAAAGAAAAGAATTCTTTAAATCATCAGAAACAATAAAACAAAAATCAATCAGACATCAGAAATAATAAAACAAATCAAAATAATGAAAAAAAGAAAATATGAAATATCTCATTGGAAAGAAAACTAACCTAGAAAATAGTTCCAGGAAAGATAATTATTGACTACCTGGAAGCCATGATTTTAAAAAATGGAGCTTAAACATCATCTTTCAAGAAATTGTCAAAAGAAAACTGTCCAGATGCTCTGGAACCAGAGGGTAAAATAGGAACTGAAAGAATCTACTGATCATCTCCTGAAAAAGAGCCCAAAATGAAAACTCATTGAAATATTGTAACCAGATTCCAGAATTCCCAAGTCAAGGAGGATATATTACCAGCAGTCAGAAAGAAACAATTTAAAGAGTGTGGAGCTATTGTCAGGATCACACAGAATAATTTAGCAGCTTTTATATTAAAAAGTTGAAGGACTTTGAACCCAGGTTTTCCTGACTCCAGTTTTGGCACTCAATCCACTACACTACCTATTTGATGCTTTATATGAAATACTGTTATCCATATGGGAAAAATCAAGTGTTTGAAAGATGCTTATATCTAGAGTATGACATGGTGATGGATAGATGTTTTGGTACAATGGAAAGAGTGCAGGTTATGGAGTCAAAAGACTTGCCTTCAGATTCTGACTCTGCTTCTTTACTACTTGTGTAACCTTATATAAATCACTCAATATTTCTAAGCTCTATAACTGCAAAATGAGGAAAATGGACTTGATTGACCTTTAAATCTGTGATTCTAGTGCTGGGCCCAGAATTCATGAAAAGATGGTTCTTTTCATCATTCTAAGCTTCTCCGTGAAACTGAGACTCATCTTTTTAATACCAGGTTTCTTCCATTGATAATTATAAGTGTATTAATGGAACTCATACTGTCCCCAAAGATAAAAAGTTGAAGATCGCCTGAAGAGCAATGGATAAGTACCTGGGAGAAGACTAGAGCATATTATTAAAGAGTTCTGACAGTGGGTGGAACATTGGCCCTAGAATCAGAGAATTTGGTCTCAGTCAGTCTCATTAGCTGTTTGACCCTTGGGCAAATCATTTAACCTCATTTTCCTGATCTGTAAAATTGGGATAATAATAGCAAATATCTCACAGAGTTGTGAGGATAAAATTAGATAATATCTGTAAGACAGAACACTCTTCTGCCAGTCCTGCTTAGGATCTAATTGCTTCTAAACTTTCTGAAGTCTATCAGAGTTCGTAAAAATATTCATTAAAAAAATACTTCAATGCCTTCATCCTCTATACTAATAAAGAACAAGTACTCAAGATCTTTATTGAAGATATAAAAAAATCATTTGAATCTTTGTACCATGTTTGATTTGGACAGCTCCCTATTCCTTTCATTTGTGGATTTCAAAGGCAGATTGAGGTCCAGGGAACTTAAATCACTTCATTCAAAATGATATATAGCGGGTAGCTAGGTGGCACAGTGAATAGAGCACTGGCCCTGGAATCAAGCCTCAGACACTTAATAGTTGCTTAGCTGTGTGACCTTGAGCAAGTCACTTAACCCCATTGCCTTAAATAAATAAAATTTTTAAAAAATGATATATACCAAGCCATCTACTGAGCAGAAAGTAATGAGTCGCAATGCATCCTCTATTATGTAACTGCTTCTAAGAAATGAGAAACATATATTTCTTTTAATACCTTTTTCATGAAATCTTCCTGAAAATCTTTGGTATTTCACTTTTAAGTATACTAAAGTTTTACTATTTGTAATATATTAATTTATCATCTATTGCATGAATCAGAAATTCTGTAGTGTTTTTTCATATGATCCCTATCCTGCTTTTCCACTTTGTATGTTATTTCCTAGGAAAGTTAATGGTCATTTGTATTTAGAATTATGATGTGAACTATGAAGTTTCACATTACACCTATCAGATTGGCCAAGATAACAAAAATTGAAAACACTCGATGTTGGAGGGGTTATGGGAGGACTGGGACATTAATGCATTGTTGATGGAGTTGAGGAGAGGAAGATGGGAAGGGAGGGTAGAAGGAAATTGTGTAACTTTAAAATATGCATATGCATGTGGATGAATATTGAAAAACTTTAATAACATAATTGGGAAAATAAAATATCAACTGAAAAAATGAATTATAGTGTGAAAATTTCCAGTTAATATAAGTTGTTACATTAAAATGCACATTAAACTTGCTAAGTTTTCCTTTAATGAATTTAAAGTAAAATTATAGTTGTAAATAAAATGAGCAGTATGAAGTATTGATATTAACGATTACAATAATAATGAAGTGATATGGCATTTGTTTGTTAAAGGGTAGTTTTGTTTATTAGAATGAGTAGGATGATGAATGATTTATACCAACTGCATTAAAAATAGTGACAATTGAAGAAATAAGGAAGGAGTTTAAAAATCAACTGGAAAATTTGGGAGAGACAATTAATACCTTGCAACAAGAAAACAAATCCTTAGAAAATACAATTGGTCAAATACAAAATGAGAATAAATCCCTCAGATCCTCCAATTAGACAAATACAAAATGAGAATAAATCTCCCAGATCCTCAATTGGGCAAATGTAAAAAGAAAATAATTCTCTCAAATTGGTCAAATGGAAAGCTCTTTCAAAGTAGAATTGACCAATTGGAAAAGGAGGTGCAAAAGGTTAATGAAGAAAACTCCTCCCTAAAAAAAAAAAAGAATGGAGCCTGCAGAAACTAATGACTCCATGAGACAGCAAGAGCCAGTTAAACAAAATCAAAAAAATAGAAAAAAATAGAAGAAAATGTAAAATACCTCATGAACAAAACAACTGACCTCAAGAATAGGTCGAGGAGAGGCAACCTGAGAGTTATTGGACTTCCTGAAAACATTGAAGAGGAGAAAAAAAAAAGCCTGGACTTAATATTACAGCATCTAGTGATAGGAAATTGCCCTGATATCATGGTACCAGAGGGCAAAGTAGTTATTGAAAGAATACATCGATCCCCTCCAGAAAAAGATCCTAAAATGAAAACCGCAAGGAATGTTGTGGCCAAATTCCAGAACTAGCAGATAAAAGAGAAAATCCTCCAAGCCGCCAGAAAGAAACAATTTAAATATCAAGGAGCCATAGTAAGGATTACTCAGGACCTGGCTGCATCAACATTAAGGGATTGATTTCAAAGAGCAAGGGAGCTTGGAATGCAGCCAAGAATCCACTATCCCGCAAAGCTGAGCCTTGTCTTCCAGGGGAAAAAGATGGACATTTAACGAAATGGAAGAATTCTAAAAATTCCTGATGAAAAGTCCAGAGCTAAATAGAAAATTTGGACATCAAACAGGAAGTTGAAGAGACACATGAAAAGGTTAAAAAAGGGGGGGGGAGGTAAAAGAAAAAAAACTGCTATCCAATAAGTTGAAATTGGCTGTATCCCAGCATGGGGGAAAAGATTCTCATAAATCTTGAGAATTGTAACTCTAACAGAGAGAATATACCTAGTCAGAAGTGGTGGATATTCATGACCTATCCATGAGACTGCTATCCAATGAGCTATAACTGGCTTTAACCCCACTTGGGAGAAAGAGGGTAATAACTCTCAAGAATTTTAACTCTATTAGTAGAATGTACTTAGCTAGAAGTGACAAATACTCAGAGGTTTCTATGATTCAGATAGAATGATCTAAAAAACATTACCACCTTAAAAAGGGGGGACAGGAAGGAGATGGGAGGAGGGAGGGGATTGAATGGGGGTAAATCTCATTGCACTAAGAGGTACAAAATACCTATGGCAATAGAGGGGAAGAAGAGATTAGAAACACCTGAATCTTCTCATCAGACTTGGCTTAAAGTCAACCTATACATACTTAGTTAACATCTAACCTTTCAAGTATTAAAAGGGGAGAAAGGGAGGGGGAGGGCAGAAAAAGGGGGAACTAACAAAAATAGTGACAGTTGAATTTTAATTACTTCAAATGTAAAAGTAGAAAAAGTAGTTTCTTCCCGCTCTAATATATTACAGTGTTTCCTTTGATTCTTTGGCCAGTGATATTATTTTTACATGTTAATGTTTTATTATTTAAAAAACATTTCTACCAAAGAGTTTAAGATGTTGTCACATATTTATTTTTAGTAGATATTTCTATTAACAGTCTAAATGGAGAGAAATAGAAATATAAGCATGTTTAATAGGAGAAAATAGGCACAGTAATCTAAGGGTTTACTTAAGATTAATTTTGCCATATCACATGAAAAATGAAGCTATTTGTTCTATCACTTTAGACAGCCTGTGTCCAGCTTTAAAAAGTATTGAATGAAGACTACTGATTTATCTAAACTCAAAGAATCCCTAAAACAAAAGTGTATAGCTTGTGTTTTTTATTTTCATTTATATACTAACAGTGTCTTCAGAAATGATTTGGATACTTTGGCTAAATTAGACCAATTTTGAATATGTGCTTTATTATATCTTAGAAGCATAGAATTTATGAACTGGAAGAACCTTTTCAATCAAATTATTCTATACTCTTCATTTTTAGAATGAAAAGGAAAGCTTAAAAAAGAAGAAAGAAAAGAAATTCATTGGCATAACTAGTACTAGAACTAAGGTTGTTTGATTGTTTTCCAATGCTCTTTTCATTCTACTATGCTCCTTTTAAGAGTTATTCACTTCAATATCAAGATTTTGCCTTAGAAGGTGGAGCCAAGATATGGAGTAAAGGCAGGAATTACTACAGGCTCTCCCCCTCCCAGACCACCCCAAATACTTTAAAATTATTACTCTAACCAAATTCTAGGGTGGCAGAATCCACAGAAAGGCTGAATGAAACAATTTTCTAGCCACACCTCTCAGCCCAGGGATTGCCAGGGGCAACTTGAAAAGTCAGTGGGAAAACTATGCTGCACCAGAGTGAACATGAAGCCCAGTGCACCTCGGACTTCAGCACAGGCCCGTCCCAGGAACCTGAAGATCCACCCAGCAACTGCTTCTAGAGCTTTCATCTCAGGGACAGTAAGGCAGTCAGGGGTAGACAGCAGATGTCTCTCAACCTATTCCTGGGGCAGGACTTTATTTCTTTGCCCATACTGAGATCCAGGTTGCAATCTGGGGCCCCAAACTACTTTAGAGTAGCAGGGACTGTCCTCAAAGTTCCAGAACAGAAGGGAGTGCTTGTGGTCATCCATAGACCAGAGCAAAGACCATGAGAGTAGTCAGAGCCTCTCATGAGACCTTGAAGGAACTGATATCCCTGGAGGTGAAGTGTTCCCAAACAGAACTCCACCTCAACAAAGAGTTAAAATTAGTTCATAGGCTGGGGAAATAGAAAAGAATAGAAGAAAAAAGAATCTGACCTTAGACAATTGCTTTGGTCCTATGGCCGCTCAAAGTATACACTCAGAAGATGATAAAGTTGAAACTCCAAAAAAAAAAATGAATTGATCTCAGGCTATAGAATGGCTCAAAATTTTGAAATTCAAGGGAAGTAGAGGAAAATTTGGGAAGAGAAATGAGAGCAATTCAGGAAAATGAAAACCAAGTCAGCAGCTTGGTGGAGATAAAAAAACTGAAGAAAATAATTCCTTCAAATTCTAGAATGGAGCTAAAGTAAAGTGATGGCTTTATGAGAAATCAAGAAATGATAAAACTAAGCCAAAAGAATGAAAAACTAGAAGAAAATGTGAAATATCTCATTGGAAAAACAGCTGACATGGAAAATAGTTCCAGGAGAGATAATTTAAAAATTATTAGTATACCTAAAAGTCATGACCAGGAAAAGAACTTAAACTAAATTTTTCAAGAAATTCTCCAGGAAAATTGCCTTGATATCATGGAATCAGAGGATAAAATAAAATTGAAAGATTTCATTTATCACCTCCAGAAAGAGATTACAAAATAAAAACTCCCAGGAATATTATGGCCAAATTTGGGCAGCTAGGTGGCGCAGTGGATAGAGCACCGCCCTAGAATAAGGAGGACCTGAGTTCAAATTCGGCCTCGGATACTTAATAATTACCTAGCTGTGTGTGGCCTTGGGTAAGCCACTTAATCCCATTTGCCTTCCAAAAAACCTAAAAAAATATTATAGCCAAATTCTAGAGTTCCCAAATCAAGGAGAAAATATTCCAAGTAGTCAAAGAAACAGTTCAGATGTTATGGAGCTACAGTCAGGATTACACAGGATTTAGCAGCATCTACCTACATCAAGGCCTCATAGAACATGAAATATATTCCAGAGGGCAAAAAAGTTTGGATTTCAACTAAGAATCAACTACCCAGCAAAACTGAACATCTCTTTCAAGGGAAAAAGATAGACATTCTATGAAATTGGGGACTTTAAAGCTTTCTTGTTGAAATGACCAGAGTTGGACAGAAAGTTTGATCTTCAAGGACAGTTCTCAGGTGAAGCATGGAGAGGGCAGATGAAAAGGGCAAATTATAATGGACTTAATGGTGTTAAACTGCTTGTATTCCTGCATGAGAAGATAGGGTAACGCATATAAACCTTATTTATTAGGGCAGTTAGAAGGAATACATATATACATATATATATATATATATATATATATATATATATATATATATATACACACACACACACATACATATACATATATACATATATATATATAGACAAGGTGTAGGTAGAACCTGAATATGAAGGTATAAGATACTATAAAGATGAAGTTAATGGTCGAGAAAGGAATGTACTGAGAGAAAGAGAAAGTAGAGGTAGAATCAGCTAAGTTATTTGACATGAGAGTCAAAGAAAAGCTGCGATGGAATAGGAGGGGAAGATGAGGGGGAATGAGTGAGCCTTCATTCTCATCAGAAGTGACTCAGAAAGGAAATAACATGCACACTCAATAGGTTATAGAACTCTATCTTACCCTAGAGGAAAAAGGAGAGGACAGGGATGGGGAAAGGGGGGATAGGGACAAGGGGAAGGGAGGTGGGGTGTGGATGATAGAGGAGAGGGAAGATCATGGGAGAATATAGTCAGATACAATGCACTTCTGAGAAGGGAAAGGGTGAAAGCAGAGAGAGAATAGAATAAATGGAAATAGGGAGGAATAGAATGGAGGGAAATATAGTTAGCAATAACAACTGTGGGGGGAAAAAAATTGAAGCAACTTGCCTGATGGACTCATGATAAAGAATGCAACCCGTTGCAGAGACAGAGCTGGTGGTGTCTGAACACAGACTGAAGTATATTTTTTTCCTTCTCTATTTTTCTTTAGATTTCTCTATCTTTTGGGGGGGTTATGTTTAGCTTTTCAAGAGAACTATTGTAATGTGAAAATAAATAACAAAAATGAGGAAAAAAGTTCTTCAGAGAACAATATAATTTGCCTCAAATATGATACTTTTTTTTATTGTCGAGAAAAATCAGTTTTAGTAACATTTTCTTTTTTAGGTTTTTGCAAGGCAAATGGGGGTAAAGTAGCTTGCCCAAGGCCACACAGCTAGGTAATTATTAAGTGTCTGAGACCAGATTTGAACCCAGGTACTCCTGACTCCAGGGCCGGTGCTTTATCTACTGTGCCACCTAGCTGCCCCTAAATATTTGGGAGGGAGACTTTTTTTTTTTTTTTTTTTTTTTTTTTTTTTTTTTTTTTTTTAGTTTTTACAAGGCAGTGGGGTTAAGTGGCTTGGCTTGCCCTAAGACCACACAGCTAGGTAATTATTAAGTGTCTGAGGCTGTATTTGAACTCAGGTACTCCTGACTCCAGGGCCCGTGCTCTATCCACTGCGCCACATAGCCGCCCCTTTAGTAACATTTTGAAAACAAAAATTTCCATTTTCAGATAACTTAGTCGCTGTACTTATATACTTTTTAACAGTAATACTATTTGTTGAAGTTATTCCTGTGTTTTTTTTAGAATAAATGTCCTTTATCTTGTCCTGATTTTGCAAATTAATATTTACACACAAGAAGGAACTTGTTACTATGATGCATAAGTGAACAAACACTGAAGCTACTTATAAAATGCTGGTATTAGATAATAAACTAACAAAAATACTAGCCTATGACTTAATGCCTGTGGAAGATATTGATATAGAATTTCAGCAAGTGAATTTGGGGTTTCAAGAACTTTCAGGGAGCTGTTGGGAGCAATAATGAATGAACTCTCAAGAGTTTGAATGACTACTCTCACTATGTTCTATAGAAGTAACACTTTAAGGGAAATATTTTAGATTAGAGGGCTACTAAGATCTCGTTTCTTTTTTTGTTTTTATATTTATTTATTCTCTTTATACAAATACTTTTTTTATACATTAATAAAATATTCTTGCTTAAAAGTAAACAGAATACCCCCTCCCCCCGCAAAATATAGACTCGCTTGAGCGATAAAGTAAAGGGGAGAAAAAAAATAAAAAGAAATAATAGTAATAATTCTAGGTTTGGCCAGGTGGCGCAATGGACGGAACCCCAGCCCTGGAGCCAGAAGCACCTGAGCCCATATCCGGCCCCATACACCCAAGTCACCCAGCCATGTGACATGCAAGCCACCCCTACCCCAATGTCCTGTAAAACCAAAAAAAGGGAAAAAAAAGACCCAAAATAAAATAAAATAGTAATAATAGTAGGGGTGGCTGGGTGGTGGACAGAGCATTGGCCCTTGAGCTGCTATGCAGCTCCAGGCAGGCCCCCCAGCCCCATTTGCCCTGCACCCCCCCAATAATAATAATAATAATAATAATAATAAATGTGCTTCAGTCTTTGTTCCAACACCAACAACTCTGTCATGGGTGGATCACATTCTTTATGGTAAGTCCATCGCAAAAGTTACTTCCATATTTTTCCACCGTTGCCATTGCTGATTGCAGCTCCCTCCTATCGTACTTCTCCACTACCATGTACTATATTTTCTCTCTCCTTTCACTCTGACTCTGTTGTAGGGAAACTGAGTGGCACAACAGACAGATCCCAGGCCCTGGGGCCAAGAGGCCCTGAGCCTCCACACCACCCCTTAGGCCCAGCATCCACCTGGCCCTATGGTCCAGGACAGGCCATCCAATCCCCGCCCCTTCCAAGAAGTAAAAAAGAAAATGTGTTATATCTGACCACTCTTCCCCCATAGTCCATCCTCTCCTCCATCACTCACATCCCCCCCTTCTTCTTGCCCCACTTCTCTCCTTCTTACTCCAGATGTCTATACCCCATTGAGTATATATATGTGCTGTTTCCTCTCCTAGCCACCTCTGATGAGAGCGAAGATTCCCTCATTTCCCTTTGCCTTCCCCGCCTTCCATATCATTGCAATAGCTTATTGTAATAAAGAAAAATCTTATTATATGAGATATCTTGGCCTATTCCCCCTCTCCTTTTTCTTTCTCCCATCACATTTCCCTTTTTTTCTATTGACTCCATTTTTACACCATATTTTATCTTCAAATTCAGCTTTCTCCTGTGCTTCAACTATAAAAGCTCCCTCTACCTTCTCTGTTAACTGAGAAGGTTCATATGAATATTATCAGTGTCATTTTTCTGTGCAGGAATACATGCAGTTCATCATCAAGTCCTTCATATTTTCCCCCCTCTCCTCCAATCTCCATGCTTCTCCTGAGTCCTGTATCTGAAGATCAAACCTGTTCAGCTCTGGCCATTCTAACAAGAACATTTGAAATTCCCCTGGTTCATTGAAAGTCCATCTTTTTCCCCTGGAAGAGGACATTCAGCCTTGCTGGGTAGTTGATCTCTTTCTCAGGGGGATTGGTGGATTCTCTCCATTTCTGTTTTGCCCTCTGCTTCTAGAACATCAGGGCAATTTTCCTGTAGTAATTCTTTGAAAATGATGTCAAGGCTCTTTTCCTGATCATGACTTTCAGGTATTCCAATAATTTTTAAATTATCTTTCCTAAGTCTGTTTTCCATATCAGTTGTTTTTTCAATGAGATGTTTCACATTTTCTTCTAATGTTTCATTTTTTTGGCTTTGAAGTAAATGAATCCTGATTTCTTGTAAATTCATCAATCTCCCTGAATTCCATTCTTTATCCTGAAGGATTTGTTCTCCTCAGAGAGTTTTCTTATCTCTTTTTCCATCTGGCCAATTTTGCTTTTTAAAGCATTCTTCTCCTCCATAACTTTTTGAACTGTTTTATCCATTTGACCTAAGCTGGTTTTTAGCATGCTATTTTCTTCAGCATTTTTTTGGATTTCCTTGACTAGGCTGCTGGCTTCATTTTCATGTTTTTCCTTCATCCCTCTCCTTTCTTTTCCCAGTTTTTCTTCTAACTCCCTCATTTGATTTTTCAAAGTCTTTTTTGAGCTCTATCATAGCCTGAGCCCAATTTCTGTTTTTTCTTGGAGTCTTTAGATGCAGGAGCTTGTGCTTCCTCATCTTCAGACTGATTGTTTTGATCCTTCTTGGGCTCATATGCAAAATATTTCTCAATGGTCTTCCTCTTATTTCTCTGCTTGCTCATTTTCCCAGCCTGAGCCTGGTTTTGGGGTGCTTCCTGAGCTTTTGGAACACTCCCTCAATGGTCTCATTATGTGAGGCTCTGTCCTCCCTCCTAGACTGTGATCAGGATCTGAATGTGGTCAGAGCCCCAGAGTCCTGTTCCAGGGACAGAGGACAGAGCTCTGCAGTCTCTCCTCACTCCCCTCCCTAGGTTCAATGGGCTCATGCCCCGGGGGCTCCTGCTTACAGGCTCCGCCTTCTTCTGTTCCTGGATCTGGGCTGGTGAAAGACTGTTGCTTGCTGTGCGCCCTGAGGGCTGGGCTCCATGTGCTTGCTCTGGCAGAGGTCCCCTGCTGTTCCCCCACTTTGTGCCTGGTGCTCCCTGGGGTGTAGCTCAGGAGACTCCCCTGCTGCTGTGAGCCACAGCTCCCAGCACCTTGGGGCTGCCTCTGGGAGGCTGAAGTTCTTTCCCTCTGGCGCCACCCCTCGGACCCCAGGGAGCAGAGCCTTTCTGCTCTTTTCCAGGTTACCTTGAGTAGGAGAACTGCCTCACTGGGTCCCTTTGTGGGTTCTGTCTCTCAAAAGTTTAGTTAGAGTCCTTAGCTTATGAGTTTTATGAGAGAGAGCCTAAGACAAGATCCATTTTTGTTGCCATCTTGGTTCTGCCCCAAGATCTCATTTCTAACAAAGAAAATTACAAAGTATCAGTTTGTTTATTAAAACAGTATTTAGGGCAGCTAGGTGGTGCAGTGGATAGAGCACCGACCCTGGAGTCAGTCAGGAAGACCTGAGTTCAAATGCGGCCTCAGACACTTAATAATTACTTAGCTGTGTGGCCTTGGGCAAGTCATTTAACCTCATTGCCTTGTAAAAAAGAAAAGAAAAAAACAGTATTGAAGGGGACAGCTAGGTAGCATAGTGGATTGAACCACAGTCCTGGAGTCAGGAGGACCCGAGTTCAAATCCAGCCTCAGATACTTAACAATTACTTAGCTGTGTGACCTTGGGCAAGTCAGTTAACCCCACTGCCTTGTAAAAACAGTATTGAGTATTTTCCTCATCACTTTCATCCCTTTCCCCTAATGAACAGAAAGTTATGATTTTATAGAATCATTGATTAATAGATTTATATTTAGAAGAAACATTCAAGGTTACCTACTCCAACACTCTCATTTTTACAACTGAGGAGAACGTTCACAAGAAGTTAACAGTTTGCTAAGGCTCATGTAAATAGTAAGTGGCAGGGTCCCAAATCTAGTGTTATACTATAAATATAGTCTAAATCTCAAATATTCCAGAGTTTTCTTGATAGTAATTAACAAGCAATTACATTCTTCAATTTCTCAATCAAGTATGAATTTTTCTGGGTGGGCCTGGGGTATCTTCCAGAGTAGAATGTAAGTCATACAGCTTGACTTGAATACATAGTGTTTTAGGGGATAGTAATACTAGAGAAAGTAGGAAAGGTTAAGATTGGAAAGGGTTTAGAATACCTCATTATCTCTTCTTTAGTTTTTGTGAAATGTTCTCGTTTTTACTGTTCTTTTTTAATTAAAATTTTTTTATTCAAATTGTGCAGCATTTATTATCTGATAATTTAGCACTTAGTTCCATGGTAAGTTTCTTTAATTGATTTGTTGAATGATGAAACTGAAAAGAAGGGAAAGCCTCCTTTCTTTGCTGGAGCTATATTCAAACCATGCCTACTAACTGAAAATGCCCCCTAAAATTCTGTCCTGGATATTTCTTCTTTCTCTATACTGTTTTGCTTGGTGATCATATCAGCTTTTTTTTTTAGGTTTTTTTCCAAGGCAAATGGGGTTAAGTGGCTTGCCCAAGGCCACTCAGCTAGGTAATTATTAAGTGTGTGAGTCTGGATTTGAACTCAGGTCCTCCTGACTCCAGGGCCCATGCTCTACTAGCTGCCCCTCATTTGAGCTTCTAATATATTGATTGGTCATTTCTATATAAATGATTCTCAGATCTCACCCTAAAATCTCTTCTTAACCTAAAAACTTGCAACTCTATTAGATACCACATATTGGAGATTCATATTCATCTCATATTTTAAGAATCACTCATTTCAATATCAAGATTTTTCCCTAAATATGATACTGATTATATTCACCTTGATTTTAATGTATCCAAAAATGTCATAATTCTTTCCCCAAGTCCCTTCATCCTTTCTGTCAAGGCTAGCACCATCCTTCCAACCATGCAGGCCTTGTAACCTAGATACTATTCTTGTTGCTAAGTGCTGTTGCTTCTCACTTTTCAACATCTTTCATTTATACCTTCTATCCTTGATACCTCCATCACCCTTGTCTCCATCACCATGCCTGCACTATTGCAGTACTAACCTGCTATTTGGTCTCCCTGCCTCTAGCCTTTTTCCATTCTGCAAAATGATCTTCCTAAAATCTACTCTACACAAAATCTCCACTCCCATTCTGTCAATTCTATTCATTTTCTTTTGCCTCTAGATTAAATATAAAATTCTCTTAAATTCTGTGTCCCTTCTCATCTGATTCAGATTTTTGTCTCAGCTAAAATATCATATTTTGTAAGAAATTTATCCCAGACATCCTTAATACCATAATGCCTTCCTTCTGAGAATATCTTTATGTAGTGTAATTATTTGCATATTGTTTCCTCCATTAGATTTCTTTCATTAAATCCAACTTGAGGGCAGGAACTATTTTTGTTTTGTGTCCCTATTGCTTAGCACAGTGCCTAGCCCCATCCAAGCTTAATAAGCATTCATTCATTGATTTGTTGATTTATGAAACACAAAAAACTATTCACCATTACTCTCACTAAAACTAAATGAATGCCCCACCCACCTTCATTTCTAGTCATCTATCTGTGACTTGTTACATTTTCTTGGTTTAAATGACTTCAATTTCTCTATTTAATGAAATGCAACCAATCTTGCTTATTAGACAGTTGTTTTGTACCAGGTATAGTACAGGAAGTTCAGATGAAAATTGTCATCTAGGAGAGAGCTTTACCAATCATTGTTGCTGTTCAGAGGGAGGGGCTATCTTTTAAGTGTTGGACATTTGAGCCTGCAGTGGACAATGGACAGCAGTATCCTCTCTGTCCCCTGCCCTGCCCCCAATATTATGGTCATTGTTATTGACAATATGTATTTTAATAGTCCTGGTATATCAAAAAATAACTTACCTTAGGACTATATATTTTCAGGATGGATGACTTTCATAGAATATGAACATATTATAAGCTCTGTTTATGTTATCAAATCACAATTTACCCAAGTTTTCATTTTGCTCACCAGTGGGTTGGACTAGTTGACTTCTTAAGGGTTCCAACATAGGAATTGTAGCCCCAAAATTGGAAGGGACAGATTAGAAAAAAATGTATTTTTGAATAAAATTTGTTCAGGTATCAAAAATTATCAGATATTATTATAAATTGCCAGACTTTAAAAAGCTATTGAAACTTGCATCTACTGTTTTTTAGTTTTCTGGAATTAGATTTTGTTTTTTCCTTTTTGTTTTTGCTTTTGGCCTATTTTCTTTTGCAACCTGATGAATTTGGAAATGTTTAGCACATATAGCAAATCACTTAACCTTCTCAAAGTGGTGAGAGAAGGGGCAAAGGAACTCAAAATTTTAAAAATGTTTTAACTGTAATGAGGAAGAATTTTATTTAAAAGAAGAACAGAAACTTTCATTGTCACTTCAAAATAATCAGCATGAAAGGCTATTTAATTATTCATTTCATCAAGCACTAAATTCCTACAGCATAAGACACTGGTTGTCACCAAGTAATATAAGGAAAAGATTAGGCATATACAAAGTTATTTTACAGTAGTAACCTCTTAAGTGATTAATGCACAAAGCTTTGAAATCACTCCTTGTGTAGCTTACAAAATGTGTCTATGAAATAATATGCTTTCAGTAAATATTGTAAATTAAAATGTTTTCCTTAAAGATAATCACTGTTAGATTGAGTGCACCAATAAAATTTTGTTACCATTAAAACACATTGTGAATTCTTTTGGAATCACTTTAAAATCTGTAATTTATCTGAATATCCTCAGAGGTAGAAAATCTTTGAGGATTGATTGATTTTTGGAAATAGGTATCCTTAAGACCAGAAATATGATCAGTGAGGGTCAGGGTGTTAAAACTGGATTCTGATGACTTAGGTCAGAAATGTGATGATTGTTAATGAATTTTTTTTTTCCATTTGACTTTTGTAATCTAATTATGAAGGAAATCAAGAAGTTAACTCAAAAATGTTCTGAGTAATGTAGCCATATGGATAGTCTGTAGACTTTCAAGACAATGTCTTCAAATGTACTAGCATTCATTCTTGTGTGAGTGTGAATGTCTGTGTGTGTGTGTGTGTGTGTGTGTGTGTGTGTGTGTATGTATGTGTGTGTGTGTTCGCACGTATATGTATACATATATACAGCTGGGTGGCACAATGAATAGACCTTGAAGTCAGATTGATGGGAGTTCCAATCCAACTTCAGACATTTTCCATTTACTAGCTGTGTGACCTTGAGCAAGTCACTTAATCCTGATTGCCTCTTATCCAGAACCATCTCTAGTCAGCCTGATTTATATCTGGCCTCTGGACCCAAATGTTTATGGAGAAGAAAATGAGTCTGGTGACTTAGCATAACACCCCCACACTCAAATCCAATGTTGTGGTCTTCTTTGAGAATGAAGGACAAACAGCAACAATAATGTTTGTTAATATTAGTTTCTTCTTTATATGTTAATAATATGAACTGAAGTATGTCTTTTACTCTTTTATCTTGCAATTTATCCCTGTGGAAGCTAAATTCATGACTTGATAATTAGATTTAACATAAGGTATTATGTTAAGCATTCATATAAATTTAGCCATAAGAACAAGATTAAGATTAATTAGTAAATCTTAATTAGTCTGTGTTGATTGTTATGTTAAAATGTTATTTTCAATCCACTATCTTAATCATATTGTTCCTTTTGCAGACTGAGACAACAATTGGACTCAGTTCCTATCAGCAAAAAAGGTAAGAGCTAAATATTAGAATTTCATTAAGCTTTTATTAATACACTTTCAAATCCTTTTGGGAATCCAGTTTTTTTTTTTTTTTTTTTTTTTGGTGCAGTAGATAGAGCACCAGCCCTGGAGTCAGGAGTACCTGAGTTCAAATCGGGCCTCAGACACTTAATAATTACCTAGCTGTGTAGCCTTGGACAAGCCACTTAACCCCATTGTCTTGCAAAAAAATCTAGAGAGAGAGAGAGAGAGAGAGAGAGAACAGTATTATTTTGCACTAGATCAGCTCAGTGAGTCAAAAAAAATGTTTGAATGAAAAATTTTATGTATTATAAAGTCTCAGATTTTTTGATTCACCATAAGCATAGTTGCATATAGATAGATATAAATAGATTTCTTCTGTAAAATGTTTTTAATGATTCCAATCAGTTAGATGGCACTTGGTTTTTTTTTGTCATAAGGAGTATCTTTATAACTCCTCATTGCATGTTACTGCTACCATACATTTTGTACCACGGGGTAGGGATTTGTGAGTAAGGAGAACTGCATTTTTATTGACCTATATAATTTGGGGAAAGCCATTTAAGTTTTTGGGCATATTTTAATTTCATATGCCATTTCTTTTGACTATCTTCTATATTATCTACATATAACAATTTGTTTTATTATTCTTCAGTTATTGAACACATTTTGTTTCTATGTTTTTAAAGGATAACAGAATCCCAGATTAGAGGGAGCTTTGGAGATAATCTGATCCAACCCGTAGCATGAGTCCCTTCTATAGTATATCTGTTATCAAAGAACTCATTATCATTCAAGGAAAACTATGGTTAAGAAGTTCCTCCTTCTATTAAGTCAAAATTCTAGTTCTCTTATAACTTCTGTTCTCTTGGTGCAGATTCTGTGTGCAGGGACCCAATAAAATAAATCTAATCACTCATTTATCTATAGCAATATTCTTCAACAAACATTTATTAAGCATTTAATACTGTAAGGCACTTGGTTAATTGCTGGGTATATTAAAAAGGGAGGAAAACATGTACACTAACAGATAAATACAAACACTGATAAGTCCTAATAACCAAAGGAATCAAGAAAGGCCTTTTTTACTGTAGGAGGTGGCATTTGATGCCATTCTAGAATATAGACATGATGAAGGAGTACATTTCAGGAATGAGGATCAGCCTGAGCAAAAGCACAGAGAAGGGTGATGGAATGCTGTTTTAGAGAACACCTACTAATCCAGTTTGGTAGAAATGTAGAGCACCTCAAGGAGAAAATTGTGAAATGACTGGGAAGGAAGGTTAGAGGCATCCATCAGTTTAGATATTTGGAGGCATATTATTTCTTCTCTTTTCTAGCCTACAAGTTTCAAATAATTCTAAGTTAGAATTGTATAGCTCATTAAAGAAACTGAATCCTATTGAAGTTATATGTCTGGCCCTACCTAATTAGCCTAACAAAACTGTTGTGAGCATCAAGTGAGAATAGTAAGCTATTTCCTTAAAAGAACTAGAACTAAAACCTAGGACTGATACTTAGTATAGTGTGAATTAGATAAGAAAAATTGGAGACACATTTGAGACATTAAGACCTATTTGTTTCTCTTTCTAGTCAGATGGAAATTTAGGTTAGAAAATATCTTGATCTGTGAAGTTCAGGCTAATCCCCATTCCTGTAATGTACTCATTCATCATCTCATCTGTCATCATAGTTGTCTTCTGGCAGGTACTGCTTCTAAGCCTCAGTTTACTATAGAATAGGGATGATAATATCTGCCTCTGGCAACTTTCCTTAAAATAATGCAAATAATAACAGTAAAACACTATATAAATGACAGTATTATCATATTTGTCTTCTTCAGATGCTATTTTGTTAATATTGCAACAACTATAGTAGCTATAGGTCCAGTTATTTAGACTTATCATTTGAAAAATATCTTAACTGCTAGGATCTGCTGTCACTTGGAATGATACTGGAATCATGTTTTAAGATTTTACAAAAAGTACATAGGTTGCTTTTAAACTGGGACTTTGAAATACAATTTGTCTCTATATTTTGAAATTTTCTATTTAAAACTTTTTGTGTCAAATTTTTTTAAAAAGTGAGAAATTTCAGCCTATGTGAAGAGAGTGAACATTTTTTAAAGAAAGATTTTATTTATTTTGAGTTTTACAATTTTTCCCCATTCTTGCTTCCCTCCCCCATCCCCCATAGAAGGCATTCTGTTAGTGTTTACATTGGTTCCATGTTATACATTGATCTCAGTTGAATATGATGACAGAAATCATATCCTTAAGGAAGAAATATAAAGTATGAGATAATAAAATTACATTACAACATAATGCTTTTTTTTTTTTCTAATTTGATGGTAATAGTCTTTGGTCTTTGTTTAAAAGTCCATAATTCTTTTTCTAGATACAGATGGTATTCTCCATTGCAGATAGCTCAGAATTGTCCCTGGTTGTTGTACTGAAGGGATGAGCAAGTCCATCGAGGTTGATCATCACCCCCATGTTGCTGTTAGGGTGTACAGTGTTTTTCTAGTTCTGCTCATCTCGCTCAGCATCAGTTCATGCAAATCCCTCCAGGCTTCCCTGAATTCTCATCCCTCCTGGTTTCTAATAGAACATTAGTGTTCCATGACATACATATACCACAGTTTGTTAAGCTATTCCCCAACTGAAGGACATTCACTTAATTTCCAATTTTTTGCCACCACAAACAGGGCTGCTATAAATATTTTTGTACAAGTGATGTTTTTACCCTTTTTCATCATCTCTTCAGGGTATAGACTCAGTAGTGGTATTGCCAGATCAAAGGGTATGCACATTTTTGTTGCCCTTTGGGCATAATCCAAAATCTGCATCTTTCTTAATGGATAGGATCAACTATAGGAAAAAAGCACTTGAAAATGAATTTAAATCATCAGGAATAATCTTTTGCATCTCGCTACTATGACACATTGTATAGCGATTACATAATAGCTTTCAGAAAAGTAGCAAATTTCGAACTAGAATGAATGTGATGTTCTATTTTTAACATGATTTCCTTAGTCTGCATCACTACTTGGACAACACGATCTGTAATATTTATGACAGTATTCCAGTTGTACAATACTGTATACCTTTTCATGTAGAATGGCTGTGGAATTTTAATTGACTGAAAGCCTAACATGTTATGAGTTTTAGTCCCAAATTCATTACTCATTCACTCTAATCAAGTATATGATATTTGTAATATAATATGGGAAGTGTTGGGGATGAATTCAAATATACATAATCTCTTCCCTCACATATTTTAGCAATCTGAGTCAGTTACATGACTATAGATTACATTATTTTTACTCAATGAGCCTCCTTGTAAATTGGTACCATTTTGTATGTATGAAGATCACTAACCCATAAACATTAATACCACTTGAAATGCATATCTTATTGATGGATTGTTACTGTTATTTTCCTGTACTCTAAGAGAACATTTTATTGCCTATCTTTATCACTTAAAATGGAGCAGAGAAGGCCAACCTGGAAAAATCATTTGACTTTAGAAAATAGGCATATACTCAGACAAATATTTCCTCCTGTCTTGATTCTTCTACAACTCACTTCTAATTTTTGTGGCTAGCATTAACTAGCTCATAGTTATAAAGATATCGCATTACATAAGACAATTTTCACACAGAATAATTCACAAAGCATATGGTACTTTTTTAAAAAACAAAGATTTAGCTTATTGTTTTTCAGAATTCCTACTGTGGTACATTTTGCAACATGCTCACATTCGTATATTCCTCTCTGGTGCCCACTGTGATGTTTATTTTGGATCTTCAAAGGCAGTAATGTTTCATCTGACATTGACATATAATAATAACAAAATATTAGTATTGAAAATAAGGGTCTTTGCTTTCAAAGGGAAAATTGTGGTTAGTAAAAGAGCTTTGAAATTTTTCTGAGAGGTAGTCTGTTCTCTCATTCTTGTATTCATTTCTGGACCCAACTTATTGTCCATCTTGTATGGTTTAGTCTTAGATAGTCTCTGTGAGAGAAACCCTACAGAATAGCTATTCAAAAGTATGTTGAAATTTGGACAATATACATTGTCCATTCATTTTATCTTTCCTTTTTGGATGTTTATAAATAGAATATATGTTCTTATTGTATATAAAACAAGATATATAAATTGAGGATAGTCTCAGCAGGAAGGCATTAACCTTAATGGGAGAAAGGTGAAATTTCAGCTGAACTATGGAAGTCAGGCTGTGGAGGTCAGACATGGAGGAAAGCCTGTGAAAATATATTGAGTTAGGAAATGAAAGTTCTTGTGGTGGGGACATGAAGGAAGCCACTGTTCTTGGATCATAGAGTATGTGAAAAGGAGGAAGCTAAAAGAAGACTGGAAAAGTAGTAGGAAGTGACCAACTTATGAAGGGCTTTAAAAACCTAAGAAGAGATTATATATATGTATGTATACATATATATACATATATATATATATATATATATATTAAGTTTTATTTATTTTGAGTTTTACAATTTTCCTCCTAATCTTTTTTCCTTCCCCCCACCACCCCAGAAGGCAGTTTGCCAGTCTTTACATTGTTTCCATGGTATACATGGATTCAAATTGAATGTGATGAGAGAGAAATCATATCCTTAAGGAAGAAGCATAAAGTATAAGAGATAGCAAGATTAGACAATAAGATATGTTTTTTTCTCAAAATTAAAGGTAATAGTCCTTGATCTTTGTTCAAAGTCCACAGTTCTTTCTCTGCATACAGATGGTATTCTCCATTGCAGACACAGCCCAAAATTGTCCTTGATTGTTGCACTGATGGCTGATCATTTCCCCCCTTTTGCTATTAGGGTGTACAGTGTTTTTCTGGTTCTGCTCATCTCACTCAGCATCAGTTCATGCAAATCCCTCTAGGCTTCCCTGAATTCCCATCCCTCCTGGTTTCTAATAGAACAATAGTGTTCCTTGACATACATATACCACAGTTTGCTAAGCCATTTCCCAGTTGAAGGACATTTACTTGATTTCCAATTCTTTTCCACCACAAACAGGGCTGCTATGAAAAGTGATGTTTTTTACCCTTTTTCATCATCTTTTCAGGGTATAGATAGACCCAGTAGTGGTACTGCTGTATCAAAGGATATGCACTTTTTTGTTGCCCTTTGGGCATAGTTCCAAATTGCTCTCCAGAAAGGTTAGATGAGTTCACAGCTCCACCAACATTGTAATAGTGTCCCAGATTTCCCACAACCCTTCCAACAATGATCATTATCCTTTCTGCTTATATTGGCCAGTCTGAGAGGTGTGAGGTGGTACCTCAGAGAAGCTTTAATTTGCATTTCTCTAATAAGTAATGATTTAGAGCAATTTTTTATGTGACTATGGATTGCTTTGATATCTCCTCATCTGTAAATTGCCTTTGCATATCCTTTGACCATTTGTCATTTGGGGAATGGCTTTTTTTTTTAAATAGGTTTTTGCAAGGCAATGGGGTTAAGTGGCTTGCCCAAGGCCACACAACTAGGTAATTATTAAGTTTCTGAGCCCGGATTTGAACTCCTGGACTCCTGACTCCAGGGCCGGTACTCTATCCACCGCGCCGCCTAGCTGTCCCAGGAATGGCTTTTAAAAAAAAAAATTGACTCATTTCTCTGTATATTTTAGAAATGAGTCCTTCGTCAGAAATAGTAGTTGTAAAGATTGTTTCCCAGTTTACTACATTTCTTTTCATCTTGGTTACAGTGGTTTTGTCTGTGCAAAAGCTTTTTAGTTTAATGTAATCAAAATCATTTAGTTTGTTTTTAGTGATGCTCTCATAAACTACTCCCATTTCCATCGATCTGACAGGTAAACTAGTCCTTGATCTTCTAGTTTGCTTATAGTATTGTTTTTTTATATCTAAATCCTGTATCCATTTGGATCTTATCTTGGTTTAAGGTGTGAGGTGTTGGTCTAATCTAAGTTCCTTCCATACTAACTTCCAATTTTCCCGGCAGTTTTTAATCAAAGAGAGTTTTTTATCCCAATAGCTAAACTCTTTGGGTTTATCAAACAGCAGATTACTATAATCATTTCCTGCTATTGCACTCAGTCTATTCCACTGGTTCACCACTCTATTTCTTAGCCAATACTAGTTTTGATGACTGATGCTTTATAATATAATTTTAGATCAGGTAGGGCTAAGCCACCTTCAAAGAAGAGACTATATTAAGCAATATTGAATGATAGACAGTTTTCAAAGTTTCAGATTGCAATCAAATATGCTTAACACAAAAATGTTGAATATATTAATCAATCTTTGATTCAAAAAGTACCTCAGAGGCATGATTATGTACACAAAAATATCATTGCACTTCTGAAAAGTATGGAAAGTACCAGTCAACTAAGCACCTGATGACAGGGTGCCAAAAAAAAAAGTTGATTAATTCTGAGATGAATCCTGAGATCTCCAAATGCTTTGGCTTCTGGATTTTATAAAAATAAGGTCTGCTGACCTTACTAGTGAACTTCCTTTTACTGGTCAGTCTGTAGAGCCACAGAAAGGAACACACATTCCAGGACTCTTCACATTCATTCAATGATTAGCCAAACTTCCAATGTTTATATTTTTATTTTCATGAATATATTTATTTGGAGTAGATATTTGTATTTTTTAAGTAGTCTTTGACAAATTTGTCAAAGACTAAGTAGTTTTCAGGATCATTTTTTGTTTTTTGAGTTTCACATTTTTATCCCTTCTCTTCCTTTACCCTCCCCTACCCAAGAGAGCAATCTAATATATATATATATATATATATATATATATATATTGACAAATTTCTATTTCAGAGACATTGGAGCAGTCATAGGAGTCAGAGAAAATGTCTAGTCCTTATTTTGTTGATCACATAATTAATTAGAAGACCTACCAATGATTTATTTAATTATTAAATCCAGTAGTCTTCATTATTCTCATTCTTTTTTACCTTTCTTTAACATTTTATACTGTCAGCCCCCTTCATCTTGGATACCTCTTCTTGCGTTTTCAAAACATAGTTCTTTTCAAAACTCTTCTTTTTCATCTAACAGATTATTTTCAGTATTCATGTGGATGTACCTCAGGACACTGTCCTAACCCTTCTTACTACCCTGACTCTCTAAGTGTGCTCATAGACTTCAGTATATTAAATTTTTAGTTATGTACAGGTGACTAGATTTACATATATAGCACTCACCTTCACATAGTTCTATTACCTCATCACCAACTGCCTGCTGGACCTCCTCACCTAATGCTGCTTAGTCATTCCAAACTCAACATGTATAAAATTGAACTCATTATCTTTCTCCCTAAATCTGCCTCTCTTCCTACATTGAAAAAATCCAAGGTAGGTAAATGAGAGGAAATTTAATGCAATCTAAATATTAAAAAGCTAAAGGAGTCCATTTTCTTGAAGTTTGAAAAGAATAAGCTTTCAGTTAATTATCTATGACCATAAATAAATGTCAGAAATTGGTCTGTACCATTTTGGCATATCAGTTGAAGAAAGCTATCAACTCAGACTGCATTGTGAAAAGATTCAACCTCATTGTTATTTTGTAAAAAATATTGTATCATGGGTTACATGAAAATACTACTTTCTAAATCTTGGTAATCCTGGGGGAATCCTGTTCTTTACATTTACGTACCCTTTATTATTTAACTACAGATTTATTTCATGCAATATTTTTAATCTTTCTGATAATTCTAGAATTACAGAAATAGTGAATGAGCAACATGAGCAAAGGTATGGCAGACAAGCCCAAGGTATGGAAGGGAGATAAAAGGTCCTACAATTTGATCAGAGTAGAATGGTAAATGGAGGGAGGGTGTAAAATGGATTATGCAATCTCAGTCTGTCACCTCTTTTAGCTTTCCACATTTTAACACACTTTCCCTTATTTGATCTATTCCACTTTCCAATCAAACTAACTTCCTTGCTCTTCCCTTTACTCTGTGTCCCATCTCACATCTACATACTGTTGAACAAACTAAACACAACATAAATTCAATTCAACCAACCTTTACTAAGCATCCATGTTTTGCCAAGGTACTGTGTTAGATATTGAGAATATCAAGAAAAAAATGAAATAGGACCTGCTTTTAAGGAGCTTACATTCTTCTTTGGAGAAACTACGTGAAGATACTTAAATAGGATACAAGATGGGAGAATAATGTAGGCAGTGGTGAGAATGAAAAAAACAGGTTCTGGGAATATTTGAGAAAGGAATAAAACATTAGCAATAGGGACCAACTGGGAAGATTTCACAGAGGACATGTTATCTAAGTTGTGTCCCCTAGGAAAATAAGACTTCTATAAAAGGCAAAAATGAGGAAGGAAAGCATTTTAATGACAGGACAGCTTGTAAAGGGAAAGATATGGCATATTGAGTTAAGGGGGAGTGAAGGAAGTAATTAAATTTGGGTAAAATGTAAAGTCTATCAGCAATCATCAAAATGATTTGGTAAATTTTAAGAAATAGAGAAGTCAATTAGTATTACAGATTAGATACACACTGAACAGAATCATCCTTGTCTATATCTGGGGACTTGCATAGCTCAAACTTTACTTTAATCCAAACAAAAAAAAAAAACAGTTAAATGAGCATAAGTAATCTAATGTTTGGTAAAACCAAAGATCCCAGCTATTGTGTTAAGAATTCACTATTCACCAAAAACTTCTGAGAAACTGGATAGTTGAGCAGAAAATTAGATGTAGACCAGTATCACACTATCTACCACAATGTATGCATTACTTATTACATTACATTACATTACATATAGTTATTTTTACTTAGACATCAAAGATGACATCGTTAAAGGTTCGGGGAAGAAAATATCTTTCATTCAGTCAATAACCATATATTAAATGTCTGCTCTACTCTGGGCATTGTGCTATGTACTGAAGATATAAAGAAGTAAAACAGACAGTTTGTTCTCTCTAATAAGAGAGACAGCATATCAAAAGCTACATACAGGCAGGTTATTTACCAGATAAATTGGAGATAATCACGAAAAAGAAGTCACTAAAATTAAGAGGCTTAGGAAAAGCCAACTGTAAAAGGTAGAATATACCAGGGAAGTCAGTAGGTGAAGATAAAGAAACAGAGAATTCCATGATGAAAGATAACCAGTGAAAAGTTCAGGTCCAAAGAATAAAGAAAAAATTAAACAGATGGTTTTGCTTATATAAAATGAAAAACTGTTTTGCACAAGAAAAACCAGTGCTATTAACATTTGAAGGGTAACAGTTTGAAAAAAAAATCTTTGCAGCACATTTCACTGATTAAAATCTTGTTTCTAGGTTATCTCAAAAACTGTTTCACTTTATAAGAATAAAACTCACTCCCCCAATTGATAAAGTCAAAGGACATATACACATATACATATATTTAAATAGGCATTTTTAAGACTAAATTTAATCTGTCAACACCCAGATGAAAGTATACACCAAATCTAAATTAAAGCAACTACAAGGTTCTACCTCAAATCCACAAATACTGGAGTGACTGATAAAACAGACACCTTCACTGATAAAACAGACACTTTAATGTGATAAAACAGGCAATATTGCTAGACCTTGTATTAGTCTAGGTATTTTAGAAAACAGTTTGGAACTAGGCATTAATAGCTATTAAACTCTGCATACCTTTTGACTTCATGATAGCACAATCATCTCTATTCTCCAAAGAAATCAAAGAAAGGGGAAAAGGACCCATATTTACAAATACATATTTGTAATATTGGTAATATCTTTTGGAGGGGAGAGAGCAATTGGGATTAAGTGACTGGACCAGAGTCATAGAGCTAATAAGTATCTGAGACTGATTTGAACTCAGGTTCTCTTGACTATGGACCAGCCACTTCACCACCTAGCTTGCCCCTATTTAGCAATATTTTGATAGATATAATGGTACAGTGGATAGAGAGGAAGACCTAGATTCAAGACCTGCCTCTAGTACATACTTACTGTGACTGTTGGCAAGTTATAGCCTCTCTATGTTCCAGACAACCATCTGATTAAGTTATGGAGTACTTGCTCATCTGCATTAGTAAAAGTATCCTCCTCACCCACTGTTCATTATTAATCAAATTATGGGTCTGGGAAAAAAAATTATTGGTTGGCTCTATGAATGATATGTTGGAAAATAAAAAATAGTATCATGGGTAATAATTAAGAGGCAATTATAATAAATTGAGATATTGAAGTCCAGAACTAGAGTGGAGTGGAGTGAAAACAAATGTGAGGTATGAGGGCTAAATTAACACAACTTGTCAGCGAACTTGAAGTAAATGAGGGGGAAGAGTCAAAGATGACTTTACAGTTTGCACATGGGAGTAATTGGGACAATAAAGTTAGGGAAATTTTGAGGAGCAGCCACTGTTCTGAGGAAGATGATGAATTCAGTTTTACAGTTATCAAACATTTGGCTGATAATATCAAGAAGGCAGTTGGTGATGCTGAAGAGAAAAGTACTTAGAACAGACAAGAAACACAACACATTTTTTGTTGAATATGGGAGCCATTTGCAAAGATAAAATTGAATCCTTGGGAGCCAAGAGATCACTTAGAGTAGAGGGCTTACTTAATGACCTTGGACAACACTGTTACTTTGCCTGGTGGGAGAAGAAAGATGATCCACAGCAGAAGGTTAAAAAAGGGAACAATTAAATAAATTGCTTGGGAAAGAGAATCAAGAAAGAGAAGTTTCACATCCAGCTAATTGCCAAACTTGTCAGTATCTCCACCACATCTCTGGGGACATCCTCTTCTCACACAACCACCACCCTAGTTTAACCCTTCTTACCTCTTCCTGCACCATCTTGCTATAGTTTCCACAATACCTGGCAAGAGGTCAAGATTCTGCTTGAAAAATCTCTGAATAAGAGAACCAGTGACTTCTCAGAGGTTATCCATTTTCACTTCTATATGACTTCCTAAAAGTTGGGAACTTTTTTCCTAAAGTGAAACCTACTCTAACCATTACTCTGCGATTTTAAAATTTCCATTTTCATTCTGAACTTAAACACTTAAAAAAAAATTCCATACACACAGTTGAACAACAGATCCTTTTTTTTTTTTTTTTTTGCAAGGCAAATGGGGTTAAGTGGCTTGCCCAAGGCCACACAGCTAGGTCATTATTAAGTGTCTGAAACCGGATTTGAACCCAGGTACTCCTGACTCCAAGGCTGGTACTTTATCCACTATGCCACCTAGCTGCCCCCTGAACAACAGATTCTTTAGGAAACCATGAACCTCTCTTTTACAGTGTACTTTAAAAATAAGGTATATGACAAATTCTATACACTGTTCTCAAAACAATCCCTTTTTACTGTTTCTTTTGAAACTTCATTCTCTTTTGTTCATTTGTGTGTGTGTGTATGGTTCCATTGGTCAGTATTGCTACTACCCTCCTTAACTCTCTTCCAATCAATCAAAAGCAAGAAGTTGGGAATAAAAAAAACCCTGGTAACAAATAAGTATATTCAAGTAAAATGATGGCCATTTCCAAAAGATTATATTTCTACTCCCTTATAACCAACTCTAGGTGAAGAACATGCTTCTTTATTTTTGGTTTTGCAAGGCAATGGGGTTGTTACTTGCCCAAATTCACACAGCTAGGTAATTATTAATTATCTGAGACTTGTTTTGAACTCAGGTCCTCTTGACTCCAGGGCTGGTTCTTTATCCACTTCACCAGCTAGCTGCCCCAAGGACATGCTTCTTCATAGTTCCTTTGTGGACATGATTATGATTGTTCAGTACTTTCATCAGCACACTTAAATCTTTTAGTCTTGTTTTTTGTTTACAATATTTTTATCCTTATAATCCTTTTATCCTTATGTTGTTCTCACTATTTAATCAGGTAGTGCTAATGTGCTCATAGTAAAAATAAGTTTACTTTCAGAACCTTATCTTCAAAAGGGTAGCATGTTATTGTACAGCTTGTAAACCTTATTGTATAGCTCCTTCCAGTTATTAAATTAATTTGCCTTTCTAGGTATCCAGACTTTTTTTAAAAAATCATGATTTAAATAATTCTTAGATTATCTTTCCTTAATGCGTTTTCCAGATAGATTGACTTTCATATAAAATATATTACATTTTCATATTCTTTTTCAGTCTTTTGATTTTGTTCTGATTTATCTCCCCACCCTTGTGAAAAAAAAATCTGTTTTCCTTTAAGTATCTAACAAGAGTTAAATTTACAATAATTTTTGATGCTGAATAGCATCAAAGATACTTTCTTTGATTTATTCACATCGTTAGCTTCTAACTCGGTGCTTTCTGCAGTACCAGCCTCTGCACCATGATGTGCCATTGAGTTAGATGTTCATGTAGTACACTAAGAGCCCTAACATAAATTTTCAGAACTGTGTTTCTGTAAAAATGCCTTCTTCACCTAGACTTTTGTGCCCAAATGTAAGACTTTTATATTTATTTGTTTAGAATTTCTTTGTATATTTAACCTAATCTTTAGTCTATTTGGGTTCTTTTAGAGCTTATCTTCTATTGTTTTAGCTATCTCTTCTAATTCTAGATCGTCTTCAAATACCACACCATCTATGCTTTCATCCAAGTCATAGATAAAATTGTTAAACAGAACATGACCAAGATTCCTTTGATACTACACTGGAGAACCCTCTGCCAGAAAAAAATGGAACCATTAAAACTACTCATTTGATTGACCATTTAGCCATTCTGAATATATCTACCAGATGAGATAACACGCAAAGTGTTTTTTGCAATCTTTAAAACGCTATGTAAATGCTAACTATTATCATCTAATTCATACATTTCCAGCTTTTCCACAAGAATAGTATGAGGTACTTTATTGAAAATTTCTGAAACCTGGAGAAACTCCAGCCAGTACTAGTACAGTAATTCTCTCAGAAAAGATTAAAGGCATGACTTGTTTTTGATGAAGCCATTTCTGGCTTTCACTATTTCCCTTTCTGTGTACTTACCAATGAACTTTTAAGTGTTTAAAATTTCTCCAGAAAGCAAGTCAAGCTCATTGACCTGTTCTTCTTTACAGACTATTTTCTTACTTTTGAAATCATCAAGCCAACATTTGCCTCTTCCAATCTTGTGCTAGCTACCTCTCCTTTCCCATTATATATCATAATAAAAATCATTCTCTTTTTGCAGAGAAAACAGAAACAAACTTTGTTAAGGGTTGAACAGCTTTTCCTTCTCTCTTTTTTTCCATTATTTTTAATACATCTGCCTGAAGCAAAAGTTCCATCCTTTATTTGCTTCAATATAGCTTAAAGGAAAATACTCCACTTATTTCTCTTCTCTCCCCCATCCCATTTTCCTTTGTTTCCAGTCTCAGTTCATCCTTAACATAGGACTATGTCATATTTTTATATTAATTCTTGATTACCTGGTCAGTCCATCTTCTGTGCCTTTCTGTCATAAATTGGCTGTTGAGTTCCCTGTACATCCAAACAAATCCCATTTTTCTTCATTTGAAGTGTTTCCTTTGTGTCTTCAATTTCATTCTTGAGCATCCCTCATCTTTCCAGTACTGATTTCCCCTTTAGCATTTTTCTCCCTGAGGTCCTTCCTATTTTTCCTTTGAATCCTTTAAATCGACTTTTTCCAAATCTCTGTCACAACATTCTGTTGGGGTAGTGGGGGCACTTTTCCTAGATTATTATCATTGTCACCTCAGCAACCAGTTCTTCCCTGTTAATTAGCATCAGATCCAGAATAGAATTTACCTTTATTAGTTTGAAGGATGAAATTATCCTTCTCAATAAGATGTTAAATTTTCCACTCTGAGATTTTGGAAGAAAGGAAACACAGAAAAAGAGTGAGAGTGAGAATAAGAACTGAAGTTCCCTATCACTAAATCAAGTGTCCCTGCTTTTCCCTTCACTCAGCTCTCCATTGGACTATCCCTCATGTGGTACTCCCCTTCCTCATCTGTCTCCTTGTTTTCCTGGCTTTAAAATCCCAGTTAAAATCCATCCTTCCCCAGGAAACCTTCTCTGATCCCCCTTAGAATGCCTGAGTTTCATTTTCAAATAGCCTGCCTATAAAGTATTTGCATGTTGCTTCTCCTTATTAGCTTATTTTACTTTTTATATTTTATTTTTTCCAATTATTTACAATATTAGTTTCTGCCTATCATTTTTTGTAAAGTCTTGAATTTTACAATTTTTCCTTCATCCTCCCTTCCCTCTCCCCTCCCCCCACAGAAGGCAATCTGATAATCTTTACATTGTTTCCATGTTTCCATTGGCCAAAATTGAATGTGTTGAGGGGAGAAAAAAAAACCATATCCTTGAGGAAGAAATTAAATATTAGAAATAGCAAAATTATATAGTACATAGGATGACTTTTTTTAAAAATTGAAGGTAATAGTCTTTGGTCTTTGGTCTTTGTTTAAACTCCTCAGGTCTTCATAGATCCATAAAATTGTCTCAGACTATTGCACTGATAGAATGAGCAAGTCCATCCATGTTTCATTAGCTTCCTTTTTGTTTTAAAAAGGTAGTGAAGTTAAGAGTCATTTACCTAAGGTCACACATCCAGGCAATTATTAAGTGTCTGAGACTGGATTTGAACTCAAGTCCTCTTGACTCCAGGCCCAGTGCTCTATGCACTGTGCCACCTAGCTGTCCCTGTAGAAGAATTCTCAAAGTACCTTAATCTTTTCCTGCTATCCCAATGTATACTTGGGACTCAAATGATATTTGCTCTGCCTGTGGCAGAAACAAAAACATCAAAGACTTTATGACAGTCATTGCAGAATTAATGATTGCAATTTTCATCTTTTGAGTTACTTATTAAAACCTCAATCCTAAGTATATTGTTGTTATTGCTGAGTTGGGTCTATTCTTTATGATCCCATGGACCAAAGCAGGCCGTTTTATCCCCAACTAACTCTTGAAGTCCAAATTCATTTTCATTGTTTGCATTACATTATCTAGTCATCTCTTCTGCCATCCCTTTTTCCTTTTGTCTTCATTCTTTTCAAATATCAGTCTTTTCCACCGAGTCCTATTCTCTTATTATGTGATCATAGTTTAGACTTGGTAAACTGTGAGTACAAGCGAGACACTTGAAGGTTTTTCAGCAGAGACACCTTGAAAAGATGTGTGAATAAGGAAGATTATTCTGGCAGTACTGTGATGTATGAGTTTCCCATTTATCTAGAATATGATATTAAAAATCACGATGATTTTCTCCTAATTAGCATCTTTGTCAACTTTGTAAAGTTACTTTAATCAAATAATCACATTGTAATTATCATGTATGTTTCATATCACAATTAACATTAAAATTCTGATTTGTTTTTTAAAATCATAACAAATCAACAGGGAATGTGTGTTAATAATTTTCTTTCACTTTGCTTTGTAATTTATTTGAATTTTTTAAATATATTTAGTTGTACATTTGTGAGGTTTTTTTTGTCTGGCCCATTGTTTTATTGTTTTTCTAAGGCAGCAGTTCCCATATTTTGGACTCAGAACCTCTTTATTATACTCTTGAAGACTATTGAGGATACACATAAGCTCTGGTTATATAGTTTTATTTATTTATATTTACCGTGTTAGAAATTAAAATATCTTAGTATTATTATGAAAATAATTTTGATTTCATGGGCCCCCTGAAAGGTTTTGCAAATAAAATCTATACAAATGTGACAAAAAGGGTCCCACCACACTTTGAGAAAGTACCCTGGGCAGGGTAGGAAATTTCTTTTACCAACGCAGATGGAAACCTCCACAGTTTATTATTTTAGAAGGTTCCTTTGGATTGAGTTTAAGTGATTTACTCAGAATCAAGCAAATTGTGTTGAGCTAGGACTTGAACACAACTTTTACCAATTCTTATGTATCAACCATTTGTCTCACACTGAACTTTGAAAACAGATAAACATGCTATAGGTCTCTTGAGTATTATAGACATTAAAGGTTTTCAGAAGAGAACTAAAGTTGGGGTGATTAGTGAAAATTCATGAAAGAGTTTGACCTTGATATTGAAGAACAATACAAAGTTCAGAATAAAACAGTATTCAAGATAGGGTATGTGTATGATCTTTGGAGATTCTTGTTCAGTTACGGATTAGAATATTCTTAATGCCCTTCTAACTCTGAGATTTTGTGAACCTGTTTTAATAGTCTCAATAGAAATCCTGACAATAAGATCTCATTTCAAAGGGAGCATGAATTATCTTTGCATTATCAAAGCTTGGAAGAAAATCACAAGAAATTGGTTGCAATAATGACAAAATAGGACCCTATGGGAATTGAGTAAACTACACTGATTCCCATCTTGTGACTCACTTCTGGAGCTAGGTTCAGTTCAATTTCTATCTTGTGAGAAAACTGTATTTAATTGTGGAAATTTTAAGAAAACTTCATTGTTTGACCCTAGTCCTATATGGCTGGGAAACTGGATGCACCTCCACTTGCTGTTACTGCTAATTAAAGAACCTAGGTTATCAGATCAGTAACAAATAGTTTTCTCACCCTAAGGGGCCCAAATGTCTAATCTGAAAATTGACCCCCTGCCAATCAATCAGTTATTGTTTCCATATTTCTTTGATTGTGACAGATGATTTGGGGAAGTAGGACACTTGTCTTCCTGACTAAAGGTAATTGCATCTGTTCACTATTCTCTTCCCCTCCCAACTTGGAAAACCCCTAATCTTTCCTCCAGTCAAAAATCAAATGTTATATCTTGGTTTAACTAATTGACACTATTTGATTAATTATTTTTAATATATAAAAATCTGTTGTCTCCTATGTTTGAGCTCAGCCTCAGTTTGTTAGGCAGTTAGTATGCTTGCTTAATAAAGCAAAATGCTCAGAAGCTCAAACCTTTGTTTTCTCAGTCATTTTATCTTTCACTCACCACAGCCTTAAGGTTTGCAAAGAGCTTTGCCTTTGTTACATGCTAACTTTTACATAAACCTAGCTATATCTGACAGTTATGTGGCAAAGACTTGTTTTCCTTTGTTAGGTTAATTCTGAGTTTTATACTTGCTGTTATTTATCATTGCTCTTCAACTCTTCTTTGGATGCTTGAATTCGGTGAATTTAGGCATAAACTAGTAAAGAGGTCTTTTTATACAGTAATAAACAGATAATCCCCACTGTGTTCAGTCTTTGATACCTCACTTTTCAGAGTTGAGTGTAAAGATAAAATTGATCAGTTTGTGCCATCTTCTTAAACATGTCACTGATATTTGGACTTTAAAAATCATTTTAGTATTAATTTATACTGGTATTTTGAACTTTTTTTAATGTTATTTTTAATTTACTATTTTGAAACTTCGGTTGGCTTACCAATTGTCTTTAAACATTTCCCTCCATATAATAATGGTTAACATTTATATAGTATTTTTTAAAATAAATTTTAATCGTTGTCTTCTGTGTTTTTTACATTATCATAGTTTTTTTCCCCAACATTTCTCCTGATCCATCCAGTGTTTCTAGATCCCTCCCTGAGGGCTATCCACTACAGCAAATAGTATTTTCAAGGCTGAAAAAGAAGAGGGGAAAAAATCAGCACAATTTATCAGTACATAGAAAAACTCTGAAAATATGTGCAGTGTTTACCTCTTGTAGACCTTTCACCTCTATGAAAGGGTGGGTTGGAGATGTACTTTCATATACTTCATTGAAGTCATGCTTTATAATTTTGTTTCATTCAGTTTTGGCTTTTTTGGTATGTGTGTGAGGTTGATCTTTATTTATATAATTGTAATCATTGTGTAAATTGTTTTCTTGGTTCAACTTTCTCCATTCTGCATAGGTTCACATAGATCTTTCCATGCTTCACTGTATTCATCATATTATTAATTTTCTTTTTTTTAAATTTATTTATTTATTTAGAATTTTACAATTTTCCCCCTAATCTTGCATCCCTCCCACCAACTCCCCACAGAAGGCAGTCTTTTAGTCTTTACATTGTTTCTATGGTATACATTGATCTAAGTTGAATGTGATGAGAGAGAAATCATATCCTAAAGGGAAACAAAATAACTGTAAGAGACAGCAAAATTACACAATAGGATAATGGTGGGTTTTTTTAAATTAAGGGTAACAGTCTTTGTTCAAATTCCACAATTCTTTCCCTGGATACAGATGGTATTCTCCATCTCAGATACCCCAGAATTGTGCCTGATTGTTGCACTGATGGAATGAGCAAGTCCATCAAGGCTGATCATACACCCCCATGTTGCTGTTAGGGTATACAATGTTTTTCTGATTCTGCTCATCTCCCTCAGCATCAGTTCATTCAAATCCTTCCAGGATTCACTGAATACCCATCCCTCCTGCTTTCTGATAGAACAATAGTGACATACATATACCACAGTTTATTTAGCCATTCCCCAATTGATGGGCATTCACTCAATTTCATCTTCTACCCACGTACAATAAGACAATACAATACATATTAACATCCTATACCTATTAAGATCTTATATGTATTATGAATCAGGCCATGTGTTGAACTGGTATACAAATAAGAAAAAAGACAATGCCTGTTCCAACTGAGTTTAAATCTAATGGGGAAGACAATACATTAAAGGAAGCTGTTAATACCTCCCTACCCTCCATGATGGTTCTTGAGAAACAGTGATACTATTTTGCTCCACAAACTGGCCCTCCAACTTAAGAGGCAGAGGCAACAAAGGAACTGGTGAGGTGTGAAGTGTTAAAGCTGATAGAATCTCAGTGATGATGGATTTTTTGGTAATTAGCTCTTCCTGCAAGGAGGTGATGGGGGAGAGGAGCATTATGATGATAGGATCATACTCAGAGAATTCAGCTGGTACTATATGATCTGGAAGTTTATATAGTGCTTTAAACTTTGCAGATATTGTTTGATTTTATCATTAAAGCCATCCTGAGAAGTGCTTTTATTTTCCCCATTTTATGGGTTAGAAAACAGAGAGGGTAAGTGACTTGACTAGGCTCATAGTTTGTAAGTGCCTAAGGCCAGATTTGAACTCCTAATTCAGCTCTAGTGCTCCATTTACTGTGCCACCTAGGATGCCCTTTATATAAACACATTATTGGGTAAATGCATACCTCATGACATTTATACACTATATGCAGTGCTCAGAATTTTTAAAATTAGAAATGAGTTACAGTGACAAATGTGGGATGATTAGAAATAATTTCCAAGTACTTATACTGACATCAGAATTTTCAGGTTAATTAGTTTTCATAATGATGAAAATTACTATCCAAAAACCCAATAGTGAGAGACAAAGCGGCATAATAGAGACCTGGCTTCAAAGTCAGAAAGAACTGGGTCCAAGTATAGGGGTTTAAATGCTGTCATAAGCAATAGAGTGAAATAGATAAAAAGCTGGACACAAATAAGTTTTATCAATGTGTTTATTTAGCAGAAATTCAGTTAGTAAACAAGTAGCAACAGTAGTAGTACTGTAGGCTTTCCATCCCCACCCTCCTACCATTTTATCTCATAAGGACATACTTCGGTCTAGAGATCTCTACTAATGGGTAAAAGATCTCACCAGGTTGAAGGAGCTTTAAACCTCTTGAGCTGTATGCATTTATATGCCCATGGAGTCAAGGGGCCACATCACCAATTCAGAGCTTTTCTTTATGACCTAATAAGGAAACCTTTCCCCTCTCTCTCTCTCTCTCTCTCTCTCTCTCTCTCTCTCTCTCTGGCAATGGGTTTCTCAGTTAAGTTCTTCAGCTCACATTTCTGGCTATACCTCATCTTATGGAGTTCATCCTTGCCAATTTAGTTTTTCAATTAGCCTCTCTCCTCTGTTTTATGTTGAATTTGGCATGTCCTCCCACAAAATATCACTTCTGACATATGGGGCTTATAACTCCATAGAAGTCACCAATCTCTCATTGTCCTAGGTAACTTCATTACAGTAACCAATAGATATTGATAAGTGTTGTCAGAAGTTCTTGTCAGAAGACAAAAACTCTAAGGAGTTTTCCTTACTAAGAATTTTCTCCCTAAAAAAAAAAATCTATTTGTATTTTTTTAATGTCACAATGTGACCATAAATCTATATACTTATCCATAAAATTAATATTTGTTATTTTCTATGCATATCCATACAAATCAGAAAAATTTCTATTAGCAAAACAAAGATTAGTTTTAACTGTCTTCCTTTAAAATAATCTCTGAGTAACAAACCTTTGCATTTCTTAAAGAAATTTCTTGGGGGGTAGCAAACAGAATAAAACCAAACAAAAGCTAGAATCATAGACAAGATAAGTTTGAAAGTTCTATGTTGAATTGATCTTATGTTCAAAGAGGAATGCAAATTCTATGTATAGAATTGTACTATGTATAGATTTGTACTTTAATGAATAATTTTTTATGTATATGAAAAATTTATTTTATTTGGTATTTAAGAATCTTTTTATAAAATCTGATTTAAAAGAAAGGAAGGCTACTGCTTATTGAGTTGGATTAGGCTATAATTCATGGGCTTCTGTTAAGGACTCCAAAATAATGTGGGTTTTTTTATTGCACAAAATAAAATATGATTATAAATAAAACAGATGATATTGAAATATGTTTGTCAAATTATTTTAAGAAACAAATACGTTCCTGCCCCCTTTACCTGCATTAAGAGCTTTTAGATTAGGGGAGTGTGTGCTTTGAGAAGTAGATTTATAATTTTTTTTCTTCTACTGCTTACAGTGTATCCCTATACCGGGGGAACTGCAGACCCATACGGTTTGAACCACCAATGCTGGACTTCCATGAACAGTAAGTTAAGATTTGCATATTTTGTTTTCTTAACAAATATTATTTTATTCATTTTATACCATCTTTTTTATATTCAAGTATCTAACTAATTAGTGTTTCCTCTGGTCTTTTTGTGGTGGTGGTGGTGGTGGTGGTGGTGGTGGTGGTGGTGGTGGTGGTGAGAAAACATTTCTCAAACTGTGTTCATTGGAATCCTGGAGTCCCACAAAGAAATCTGTAAAGAAGAATGTTGTAATGACAGAAATCATGCATTCAAAAAACCCCATCCATTTCATTTTTGTATCAGTTATATTCAGGGAAATCAACAGAAAGAGGATTCGGTTAATTGACATAAAATTAAAGGTTCACATTTAGGTTCAAAAAATTAACTTCCCAGGTACAAATTGAAGGAGGTATTGTTAGGTAGAAGATCTAGATTTTTATTGGCCTAATAGGAATTGACATGAGATAAGTCAAAATACTGAGAGCTTAGATTTCATTAAGAGAAAGATAGGTTCTAGTATGACGGATGTGATAGTCCAAATATGTTACATTCAAACTATATCCATGTTCAGAGCATATTTCATTTAATTCAAAGCTCTGCTTATTAGGAAGAAAATTAGTAATCCAGAGCATGTCCAGAGAAGAACAGCTAGGTTGATGAAGGGTCTTGAAATTTTGCCTATGAGAATTGAAAGAACTCAGAATGATTAATCTACAGCATAGAAAGCGGGGGGGTGGGGGTAGAGATGATAATTCTATTTAAAAGAGCTATTATGGGAAAGAGGATTTAAATTTCTCTTTCTTGGCCCAAGAGAGGAGAACTAACAGTAGATGAAATTAATTAGAATGGGATACTCAGGAGGTAGCAGAGACTCAAAAGATCTTTATGCATAAGATTAGTGTAGACAACTCAAGTAATGGCTGAATTAATTTAGATGTATAGTTAGTTGAACTATAACACACCATAGACATTTCTAAAAATCATGCACTACGAAAAATAGCTCAAGCAAAAACACAATGTTAAGAAAAAATACTCAAAAAATTCTCCAGGAATACTCAAAAAAAATATATAGGAACATGGCAACATAATTTTTTTCCAGATTATCTGGTTAAGAAATATATAAATACTGCACTAAGTAGTGGTGATGTCTGAAATCTTGGGTTTCTGCTCAGCATAAATTGTGAACTACAGGTAAGAGACTGGGCAGGTTTGGAAGGTGGAGGACAGAAGTACAAACGAATCCTCCTCCTTCCACTGCTTGTTACTGCACCAGGAAAATGTACAATAAATATGGCATTTATGAACTAGATGCCAAAAGGGTTACAACTCTTGAATTATTGTGAAATGGCATGGTTTTTCTGCCTTCCTACTATTTCTTGTGAATAAAATTACACATAAGCAAATAATCCCTAATATATCAATCATACTAGATCAGGTTTGTGTTTTCAAATAAAGCATGATAGCAGAATTGTTCTTGCTTTTTTAAATTTATCGAGATAAATATGAGAGGGTTCATTTCCTTATGTTAGTCAGAATTATCAACTTCTTCCTATTTTAATAGCTTTGCAGTATTATGTGTAGGATAATACAAGAAGTTTAGAAGGGAACTAGGATTAATTTGTGGAAAGACTAATGGAAGAAAATGGAACCCTACTTTTCATTTACATTATCTTGGCTTTGAATTATATGATCATAGAATTTAAATCTGGAATGGACATTAGAGAATATCTGATTCAGCCCTCTGATTTTACTTTTGGGTAAAAGAGATTTCAAATATTTTATTCAAATTTTACAATTATTAAGTAGAAAAATCTAGATTTGAAACAAGAACTTCTGACAACACTTATTTCTGTAGGACTAAGTTGGGTATGTCTCATAAAAGTTTGCAAGACTTATTCCCCAATCAGCCCCACCTTTTTTGAGAGGTAAGTGATGCAGTGGAAAGAACAAGTTCTTAGATGTACTTAGTACCTCATTGACTTTGGGCAAGCCTTTTAATCTCTACACCTTAGTTCTGGAAAATAAGAATATTGAACTGCAAGACTACTGAGGTCCCTTCCTGCCCTGATTTAATTTGTGCTAGGAATTTGAGAATTTTTCAGCAATAATAAAGTACAATTATACTCATTAGTTTCAAAATCACTTGATTATGGCATTGTATGCAGAAAGTCATCTTCAAAATATGTATTCATTTGTATTTTAAACAGTTAAATGATCTAAATAATTAGAGAACCTGTGTTCATGGAAGGGATATATTGTAAAAAGAATAAACGATACAAATTTTGTTAGGTTTAATGTTATACTAGTCATATTCTCAAAGAGATATTTTATAGAATTACTGATCAAAGTATTTATAAAGTGCTTCCCTATATTCCAGGTACTGTTTTAACACCAGGGCTACAGAAACAAATGAACAATACTTGCTGTTAGGTAGGCTTTGGACAATAACAGAATTCATTTGGAGGAAAAAAGGTCAGAAATATCAAGGGATTAAGTTTAAAATAGGAAGGGAGGTAGTGGCACACACACACACACGCACACACACACACAATAAAACACTAAATTATTAAAAAATACCTGGTATTGGTTAGGAAGTAAAAGTGTGCTTAAATTCAACTAGAAAATCAAGTCCTAATGGCAGAGAGGTGCCACAAAATGCATAAAACTTTTTATTTAAGAAAACCAAAAAATAGGCTTGCAAGAACCCAACTGAGATTATCACTTGATATCCCATAGCACATTCAAATGCATAAGTCATATATGAGGAAAAGAGAAGAATATGGAAGTCCTACCTTTCTCAGCTATTGTCCTGTATTCCCTCTCTTTCTTGATCCAAGCTTCTAGAAATAACTATTCATATTCACTGTCCTTATTTCCTCTCCTCCAGTTCACTTCTCAATCCTTTGCACATTGCTTAACTGAAATTTTCCCCTTAATCACCAGACCTTACAATCTTTTTTTCAGTCTTCATCCTTCTCAAATTGGTTGCTTCACTTGACACTGCTGATCACTCTCTAATCTAGGTTTTAAAACACCAATCTCTCCCAGCTCTCTCTCTGATCAATCTTCAGTCTCCTTTGACTTGTTCAGATCATGTATCCTAAAAATCAGTGTTTTTCAAGCTTCTCTGCTAGGCCCCCTATTCTTTTCACCATTTTTTTTTACAACTAGATCTATAGTAGAATAAAGGTCAAGGGATTTAGAAGAAAACAACATTCACCACTGGGTCAAGATAGGGAAGGGGACAGAGTATATCCAGGGCAAAGGAGATGGCCTTATAAAAATTGAGAGATGAAGGAATTAAAGGTCCATGAAGCTAAAGAATAGTGTTTAAAATTGAAAGGCAGAGATAAAAGTGGAATAACAGTAGATTATGATCAGTTGAAGAAGTTTCAGAGTTTCTGTATTTGTAAGTGGTGACTATGTTGTTGTTGTTGTTGTTGTTGTTTGTCTTCATTCTTGAAGAGGATCCTGATATCAGGGAGGTGATGCCATGACATCAAGTGAATTGGATTTGAGTGAGGGGGTGCTATGCAAAGTCATCAACCTCACTTTCTCCTTTGGAACCATCTGGATCCAGTGGCCAGATATAGATCAAGACAACGAGAGGTAGCCCTAAATGCAGTAGGAGACCTTGACCGTTATCAGCTAAGGTCTTTAACAGCTCTCAGTTTTACTGAGACAACACCAATTTAGTGTTTAAAGCTAGTAGGAAATAAATGAGTGAAAGAATGACTACTTTTACAGCTCTGGTGACATAAAGAAGCAAGTTATGGGACTTGAATAATTCAAGAAACCAAGAGGTCACAATATTTGGGAAAGAGTCCATCTTTCTCAGTTTAGGGTAATGTCTTTAAGTACAAATATAGTTGGACTTTTTTTTTCAAGTCCCCTATTGTGATAGTAGGAGTTGAGGAGAGAAAGACTGAACCAGGCAATTTCTGGAAGTTGGTAGAAAATAGCCACTAGACTCTTGACTGAATATTAAATGTATATAATAGGAACTTCAGAGGAGGAGAGGGTTAGAATTATGGAGTGATAAGATCCTGGAAGTGGTGGTGGAGACTGAGGCCTATTCCAACTTCCCTACCATGACCTTTGAGTTGAAGAGTATGAGAGGAAATGCAACCAATGCTGGAAAGGGTTAGCCAAGAAAACTAGATCATCAGGAGGGGAGCAAGGTCTCCATGAGTGCAGGAAGGTAATGGGAGTAAGAAAGGGAAAGCTTTAAGATGAAAATATGTTTGTTATCTATGGAGTCAGCATTCCAGAGAACACAATAGAATTGTTGCGTAAACTGAGTGGGGTTGATGGAGATGGGAATAAGGGAGTGGGTAGAAGGAAAAGAGATGAAGACTTAAAAACATGAACTGGTAAAGTCAGAACAGATTTTTTTCGGGTATCTCCAAGTAATGATCACAGAAATTTATTTCTTGTCAGCTTCATCGTATTGAAATTTTGTGCCTGATATGACTGCACCAAATAGCCAACGTACCTTAGTGAGCACAGCAAGTGGTGCTAATACAACTAGCCAAAAATCAACCCAATCCCAAAATAAAAAAACTATGAGAAATTCTCTCTAGGACCCAAACTTGTTCTGGAATATGATTCCTTAAATGATTTTTCCTTTGATCCTGAACTAGCATGTTGTGTGTGTGTACAGGAATATCAGAAAGTAAAAATGTGTGCTAAAGTTTAAATTCCCTGCTCCAATTTTAGCACAGCTACAGTAACTAACATAGCAAAAACTAGTTTCTCCTTGTTGAATCAAGGAGAATCTGAATTTGCTGTTCCAGGAAGCCAATCTCATTCTTGTTGCAGTTACTGTCTGCTTTTCATAACAGTGACTTTCACAGACATTTCTTTTTGCTGTCTATGTCCTCATTCCTTTGCCCAGTCACTGCATCATCCTGTATGGCAAAAGTTGCCAAGTTAAAAGAGCAAGGTTTAGAGTAGAGAGGAAGATAGATGTGCCAGGTACAGGTATATTCAACATGAAAATATTTCCTCATAACCAAATCATATGGCCCTTTTTCAGGAATCTTCCTCCTTCTTAACCTTTTTAGCAGCAGTTGTCATTTCTGACTTAGGTATTGGGTTCTTCATCTGATACTCTTCCCCTATCTTCACTACCTCTAACTACCATCTTTTTTCCTAAATACATATTTATTTAAATTTAAATATACACACACACACACACACACACTTGTTAATGCTCATCTTTATTCCCTACATACTGATCTCATCTACTCTGATGATTTCACACTTGCTCTGTAGGTGGCATTTAAACCTCTACATCTGGTTATAATTTCTGTCCTAAGATTAAACCTTGACTTCCAGTAACCTGTAGAATAGCTGGATGGTCTCCTGATTCTTCAACCTTAATATCTCTAAAATTGAACTCTTATCAGCTTTCCCCTCCAGTCTATTCCTTGTGACTTTTCTGTTTCTATCTGTTGAAGGTATTAAAAGTTATCCCAGGCAACCATTAGCAACAAGTGTAAAAAGAAAATTGGAAAGAATTTCAATCATATACTTCCCTTATACTCCCTTTTCTGGCAATAGATTGTTTTTCTGTAAGAAACACATTTTTATGTAACACCAAAAATGTAAATGAAAACAGAAAAATTTCATTTTATGAATGAATACTATTGTGTAATCTACTTTTTAAAGACATGTTACCCATCCACAACTTAGGAAATAGTCAAATGAACTGTTGCAGAGTGAAGTGAGCAGAACCAGGAAAGCCTTATATACATAAATAAAAACATTGTAAAATGATTGACTGTGATGGATGCAGCTTCTCCCAGCAGTTCAATGACAAAGGATAGTCCTGACAGACCTGTAATGGAAAATACTGTCCATATCCAGAAAAACAAACAAACAAACAAACAAAAACACTATGGATTCTGAATTCAAAAACATAGCATACTGTGTTCACTTTTTAAAATTTCTTTTATGTTTTTTCTTTCTCATTATTTTTATTCCTTAGTTCTAATTCATCTTTTGCAACATGACTATTAGAAATATATTAAACACAATTTTACATGTACAACTTAAGTTGTTTGCTGCCATGGAGATGGGGGAGTGACAGGAGGGTATTAGGAAAAAATGAGGACTCAAAAGCTTGCAAAAGGATGAATGTTGAAAACTACCTTTACAAATATTTGGGGGGAAAATTTTTTTAAAAGAAATAGTCAGTTAATTGCTAAATTTCTTCAAAATATGATTTTTATAGATAACATCAAGAGTTGTATTTAAATGTAAAGGCTCGAGATTTGTAAAATCTTGAGTCAATCCTCCAAAATATTTTATTTTTAAGCATTTGTGGAAATTATCACAACATAAAAGTGAGGGGAAACTGTAAGAAAATACTTTGAAACTTTTAAGATTTAATTTTTTTTTACCAAAGTTCATTTTGAGTGTTAACTTATTTATTAGGAGGAGAAAAGAAATGTAGAAAGAATATAAGATAAAATCCCTGCAAAGGAATTTATAGTCTTTGAGAAAAAAAAACAGGCCTAGCCCTTTATGAATCAAACATGAAACAGTGATCATAATTATTTTAAATTTTAACTCTCTTCCCCATTTCATCCCCTCCCCTACCAACTGAAAAAACAAAAAAGTGATACCTAATATACCTACAAGGTCATCTAAAACATTTCCACATGTTTTAAAGAAACATGTGAAAGAAAAAACAAAAAAAATAGAGAAAATATACTTCAACCTACACTTGGAATCCATCCAATCTCTCTCTTCATTGTAAGTCCCTTAGAATTGTCATGAATCATTGTATTATTTATCAGAGTAGTTCTTTCACAACTGATCATTGTTACAGTATTACTGTAAGTGATGCCACATCACTTTGCATTAGTTCCTGTATACCTTCCTTGGTTTTCCTGAAACCATACTCTTCATCATTTTTTTAGAGTACAATATGGGGCATCCCTTCAATTTCCAATTCTTTGCTACCACAAAAAAGAACTGCTAAGTCCTTTTCCTTTCTCTTTGATCTCTGTTAGGTCTGTTACAGACCTAGTAGTGGTATTGTTTATGTCCTTTTGGGCGCACTTCCAAATCGTTCTCCAGAATTGCGGAACTAGTTCACAACTTCACCACCAGGGCATTAGTGAACCAATTTTCCATATCTTTTCAAGCATCTGTAATTTTTCTTTTCTATCTTGTTAACTATTTGTGTAAGAGGGTTCCCCAGATTTGTTTTAATTTTCAATTTTCCTAATAAGTGATTTAGAGTTTTTTATGTCAATTAATAGCTTTGATTTTTTTCTTCTTTTGAAAGCAATCTGTACTTTGAACATTTATCAATTGAGAAATGATAATTTTTATAGATTGATTCCATTCCTATATAGTTTCTAACTCAAGAAAACTTGGTGTAAAATTGTTTTCCTCATTGCCTATTTCCTCTTGTAGTTTTGACTGTATTTGTTTTGTTGGTGCAAAAAATTGTAAATTTCAGATAATCAAAATTATACATTTTACCTTTCAAATAATTCCCTTTAACATAGATCTGACTGGTAAATTTTTCCACGTTCCACTAATTTCCTTTTGATAACACTTTTTATGTCTAAATAATGTGCCATTAGGTATTCTGTGTGAGATGCTGGTCTATGCCTAGTTTTTGCCAAACTCCTCTCTAGTTTTCCTAGAAATTTTTGTCAAATAGTTCTTACCCCAGTATTTGAGATCTTGGTTTGACCAAATGCCAAGTTACTGTGGTCATTTACTTTTGTATATATTATGTGCATAATCTGTTCTACTGATCAACCACTCATTTCTTATCTAGAATCAGATTGATTTGAGGATTACTGTTTTATAGTATAATTTGAGAATCTAGTTCAGCAATACTATCTTGCATCACTTTTTAAATTGATTCCCTTGATATTCTTGGCCTTTCATTCCTCTGATGAATTTTGTTTCTATGAGTAATTAGTTTAAAGTACTAACTTTACTTTCACAGAATGTATCTCTCATCCATGTATCAGAATTATTATTCATGGTTCCTTGAAATATATGAAAGAACTTTATTCAACCTTTGAATATTAATAATATTTGAAACAATGGGAAAATTGTGTTTGCCATGTCGTGAAGATCTACCATAGAGTCCAAGTCAAAGAAGACTTCTTTGTAGATGGCCTTTTCTAGATGCCTCTTTTTTTGATGTAGTATTAATTGATTCAAATCCAGTAATTCAAGTCTGAGCCTTGTAGTAGGTAAGGCTAAAAACCATTCAAAAGAATAAATAAGAGGTAGTATTATAATTGTATGGTTTGATCAGAGAGTACTTTAAGAATTTCTTGTTCTAGTCAAAAAAGACAGGGTAAACTAAGATTGAAGATACGGGTTTTTTTGGTTTGGTTTTTTTCTTTTTGAAGATACGTTTTGAAAAATAGTTGTGGATAATTCTGGAAAAGATGGGAGGATGTCCTTGGCACAGGCTTAATTGGGGTGAAAGGTCTGTTTTAGAGAATAACAAGAAACAAAGCTGGTTAGGTAAGATGGTATTAGGTTTTCAGGGACTCTAGGGTCATATGTTATAAAATGGGCTAATCTTATAGCAAAAGATCACATTTCTGGGACTTCATCTATGATAGCCTATATTGAAGCTGCAGTGGATTTTTCCTTTTGTATAATGTATGAGTTTAATGATACTGTGTATTTTAAAAGTTATTGTAACCCATGTGCAAAAATAAATCTACCTTAAAATTGATGGATTGGCCATAAAAGGACAAACTCTTGATTCAAGATTATAAAACATCTCTTTCTGCTTTATAAAATAGTTGAACTATATATCATTCTGTTTTTAATAGACTGAAACAATCTTAATTTTTTTAACCCAAAGTGTGAGGTTGAATTTTTACTTTGATAAATGAGTATCATTGTTTTTTAAGCTCTCAATCAAGCTTTCCTATGAACTGTGTCAGGTCTCCTACACAGATGGACCAGATTACTTCTGAGGTAATATGGAGTTAAAATTGGGAATTGGAGTTGGGAATAACTGATAATAGCTGGCATTTATGTATCTGTCTAGTGTGTTAAGTTTTACAAAGTACTTTATGTTCAATATGTCAATTAATCTCACAATTACCCTGTTTTGTAAGTTCAGTTGTTGTTCAGTTGTTTTTCATTTGTGTCCAATGCTTCATGACTCCATTTGGGATTTACTTTACAGAGATACTGGAATAGTATGCCATTTCCTTTTCCTTATATGTGGAAACTAAGGCAAACAAGATGAAGTGAGTTACTCCGGTTCCCATAGATACTAAGTATCTAAGGCTACATTTGATTTCAGGTCTTCCTGAGTCTACACCCAACACTCTAGTTATTGAGCCACCTAGCTGCCCATTATGTAAATACTAGAGATATTATTATCTCCATTTTATGAACAAGAGAACCAAGACTGAGTGAGGTAAATTTAGTTAGTAGAGGCAGACTTTGAAACATATTTGCAAACAGTGACATTTACTTTCTAAAACATAATTGAAAATATGTAGGTAAACTAGCAGTACAGAAAGAAAGAAAAAAGACTCAACAATTTCTAATAGTGATTCCTATCCTTTTTCATGTCACTAGCACCTCAGTATAATACTTTTTAAAAATCAGAATTGAAGAAAATGTTGAATTTTAGTTGGAGGTTAATGGAAATAAATGAACATGGTAAAAAAGGGTTTTTTCCCCCCTCTACCCAAGTTCAGTGGCCTCTAGATTAAGGACTCCTGTCTTCTATGATCATAGATTTAAAACTGGAAGGTACCTTAAGGGCTCCTGTTTATTGAGTTGTTTTGTTAAATGTCAGTGTTTGAGAAGAAATTTACAGTAACATTAATAAAATAAATATATAGATATCTACACACAGATATATTTTAAGTTAATCTCTTAAGAAATAGAAATAGAACTTCCATAAGGAGAGGGCAGGGCAATGGAGGGTGGCAGAAAAATGTGGAACTCAAAAACTTGCAAAAGGATGAATGATGAAAACTATCTTTGTATGTAATTGGAAAAAATAAAAAAGAAAGTCTTATCTACTAATTTAAAAAAAGATTATTCTATAAAATAGTGACCAACAAAATCGGTACTGATTTATACGAAATATAGATTAGGCTAGATAGGGAAGAATCATAGGCAGTTTAAATCATTTGTTCACTTTTGAATACCTTTGAGAATATAAGAAATTAGGGAAAAAACTGGATGAGGTGTCTTTTTCATTGATGTCTGTGGAGAAGGTCTCTAAACAGACAAAGGATCAAGGCAATCACAGTAGATAAAATTAGAAAGCACAGTGCTCATAGGATAAGAAAAAAAGCTGGTGATTGACAACACTTTTTTTGTCAAATATTGCTGATAGGGGCAGCTAGGTGGCATAGTGGACAAAGCACCAGCCTTAGAGTCAGGAGTACCTGGGTTCAAATCTGGTCTCAGACACTTAATAATTACCTAGCTGTGTGGCCTTGGGCAAGCCACTTAACCCCATTTGCCTTGCAAAAACCTAAAAAAAAAAATATTGCTGATAAATTTTTGCTATTTAAGATACATAAGAAAGTACATATAGTATATATGTATATGTATATATTATTAAAAGTCATTCCTCTACTGGTAAGTGGTCAATTTATATGCACAAACAGTTCTCAGGAAGAAATGCAAATTGATAATCATATAATAACAAATAAGACCAGATAACTATGTGAATTAAACATTCTCAAAAAGCAATTCATGTGGCTAAGACAACAGCAGCAGCTTTCAGGACCTTTCAGCTAAGGTATTAAGAGACTGAACAATGGTTAGAAAGATTTCAGGGAACCCTTTGCTGGTAGTGAGTACTCCTATTGCTGATTTTACCAATATACAGTTCTGGGTCACAATTCTATGGCCATAGCAGGGACTCTGGTCACAGTTTCAGAGCTAAGAGGAACAATGGCACATACAGCTACAAGGGAGCAAGGGCCCTTCTGAGGTCATAGCAGATCTCAGATCAAACAGTGTCTATAACACTTTAGAAGCACTGAAAACTTGGAGATGCCCAGAACTAGCAATGAAAACAGCAGCATTAAAAAACCTGAATCTTGGGACAGTCCCTACTACCAGGTGAGCAGAGCCCAATTTTAACATAAAAGTCTAAAATCAAGGAATAGGTTAGAAAAATGAGCAAACAAAAATAAAAAGAACTTAATCATAAAAAGGTACTAGGTAATCAGGGAAAACCAAGATAGAAACTCAGAAAACAACAGTATGAAAATAGCTATAAGCAGAGCCTTACCCAAGCCCAATAAGAATTCCAGAAGAAGTAAAGAAAGAAATAAGAGTGGTAGCAGAAAAAATGAGAATGATGGGGGGAAAAAATTTGAAAATAGAATTAACAGATTGGTAAAAGAGGTACAAAAAAAGCTGGAAAAATAATAACTTAAAGAACGGAACTGTTTCCAATGATGAGAGGCTCAAAAATTCACTAAAGAAAAAGTACTCCTTAAAATTTAGCCAAATAGAGAAAGAAAACCTGAAAATAATTCCTTAAAAATAGAATTGGACAAGTAGAAGCTAATGATTTCATGAGACATCAAGAAATAATCAAATATTAGCCAAATAGAGAAAGAAAACCTGAAAATAATTCCTTAAAAATAGAATTGGACAAGTAGAAGCTAATGATTTCATGAGACATCAAGAAATAATCAAATAAAGTCAGAAATGTAAAAAAAAAAATAGAAGAAAATGTGAAATATCTTTCCAGTGACCTGGAAAATGGATCTGGAAGGTATAATTGAAGAAATATTAGACAAAGACCATGATAAAAAAGTGGGGGGCTAAATATCCTTTTTAAAAAATTATAAAATTGTCCTGCTATCTTAGATCAAGAAGGTAAAATAGAAATTGAACAAATCCACTAAATTACCTCATAAAGGAGATCCTAAAATAAAAGTTCCCAATACTATTATAAACAAATTTCAGAACTCCCAGGTCAAGGAGAAAATACTGACTGCTTGAGTCAGAAAGAAACAATTCAAACGTCAGGAACTACAAGATTTAGCAGATTCTTCATTTAAAAGAGATAATCGAGGAAACTACATTTTACTAAAAGGCACCTTATAGATAATGAAGCAATAGCAAAAAATATTAAGGCAAAATTCTCTGATAAAGACTCACTTCTCAAATATTTCAGAAATTCAATCAAATTTATAAAAAAAAATCTATTTAACAGTTGTTAAAGGGTAAAAAAAAACATGAACAGGCAGTTTTTCAAAAGAAAGCAAAGCTAATTATAGTCACTTAAAAATGTTCTTAACTGGGGCGGCTAGATGGAGCAGTGGATAGAGCACCGGCCCTGGAGTCAGTAGTACCTGAGTTCAAATCTGGCCTCAGACACTTAATAATTACCTAGCTGTGTGACCTCGGGCAAGCCACTTAACCCCATTGCCTTGCAAAAAAAAAAAAAATGTTCTAAATTACTCTTGAATAGAGAAAGACAAATCAATACATCTTTGAAGTTCCACTCAAACCTATCAGACAGGGAATGAGGGAAATTGGGTGCACTAATAAAACGTTGGTATAGTTGTCAGTTGGTCCAATCATTCTGGAGAATATTTATGAATTGCCCAAAAGGCTATAAAACTATGATCCAGCGATATCCAAAAGAGAATGATCTATATGCACATTGTAGTAGTCCTTTTTATATTGGCAAAGAATTTTAAATTGAAGGAACTGGAAAATGGCCAAACAAATTGTGGCATATAATTATGATGAAGAGGGGTGATTTCAGAGAAAAACATGAGAAATGATACAAAGTGAAGTAAAAACTGGAAGATAATTGTGCACAGTAAAAGCAGTGCAATGATGATCAACCATGAGAGACTTGGCTACTCTGAGCAATACTGAGACAGGTAAAATCCGGAATAATTTAAGAAATAAAGCTTCCTACGAAATCAATTTATTAAGCAATGTGCACTATTTGCAAAACAAATCTGCAATGGATTTTCTCTGCTTGTGTCTGGACCTTGAATACAGAGGGAGACAGATTTTTATTCATTAAAAGAAAGAACCTGATATAAACCAGGATACAAGATTAAATAATCTGATTTCTAATGGAGGAAAGATAAGGGACTTTACAAGTTGAGAGAGGAATGAGCAAGTTTGAGGAGTTGGGAGCAGAGAGTGCAAGCAGGTTGACTTTTTCCTATGTGAAATAGGATGTCATTCATTTTTCATAATTAGCAAGCAGGTGCAATTTAGAGCAAAATGAAATTTACTTCACAAAATAGAGTTTTACCAAATGAAGTCACTTTTTACAGTTCTCTCAATACAATGATCCAAAACAATTCAAAGGACTCATGATGAAATAAAGCTCTTTACCTCCAGAAAGATGCACTATGAGTGCAAACAAGTATAATTTTCTCACTTTATTCATTTTTCTTACTTTTTTTTCTAATATGGCTAATATAGAAATATATTTCGCATGATTTCATATATATAATTGGTATTTTGCTTGCTTAATGGGTGGGATTGAAGAGTGGATGGGAGGGAAAGAATCTGGAACTTAATTTTCAAAAAAGTGTTTAAAATACTAAATTAAATCAAAATGTAAAAATAAATGCAAACTAATAATCACTATATGGTAACAAATCACTAAAATAATAGAAATGTAAGGCAAAACCTTTTAACATCATAACTAATAAATTGGCAAAGATAAAAAAGAGGTGGGAATTGACAATGCTGGAGATGGAGTGCAGAATGACAGGCACAGTGATACATGGTCAATCAAACTGTGAATTGAATTAACAATTCTGGAAAAGTTTGGAAATATGCCAAGGAGATAATTAAAATGTCTTTACTCTTTGATCCAATGATTCTACTTTTAGTCCTAAACCCTGAGGAGGTCAGAGCGGGGGAAAAGATGTCATTTACATAGAAATATTTATAGCGGTACATTTTGTAGTGGCAAAAAAACTAGAATTAGAGGTCTCTTGATTGGATAATGACTAAGAAAGTTATGTTACATGAATGCAGTTGAATATTACTGCATCTTAAGAAATGAAGAGTAGAAATCATTTAGGGATATATGGGAAGACCTATATGATCTAATACAAAGTGAAGTAAACAGTACCATCAAAATAGTATACAAAAGATTCTGACAATGTAAATGGAAAAAATAACTAGGGGGAGGGAAAAAAAAAGAAACTAAATGCTGTGTAATTAATTATAATAATCTAGACCCTGAAGAATAAATGAGAAAATGTACCTCTATCCCTTTGACGAAATAGAGCTATGGGTGTGCATTGTTACATAAATTGTCAGTTTATTGTTGTTGGGTTTTACTAAATTATATTTTTTTCTCTGTATTGTTTTGCTGTAAGATAAGGGATAGCATTGCAGGGTGTGGGGTTGGTGGGGTGGGGGGGTACATAAATCAGAATTAAAGGTCAACTTAAAGAAGAACTCAATACATTTTTTTTTAAAAAGAAATGAATGTTTGGGGAAATTTTGTTATAACATTTGCCCTGTTTCTTTCTCTTTTTTTTTTGACAGACCAGTTGGCATGCCAAAAATGGAAAAAGTTTACCTTCATAATCCTAGTTCTGAAGAAACTATTACTTTAGTATCAATATCTGCTACCACATCACATTTTCATGCATCATTTTTTCAAAATAGGGTGAGTTTTTCTGTTGTAAATTTACTCAGGTTTGAAATTTTGGTTTTATTGGTGAATAATTTAGTTTTATTTAAATGAGAGTTTGTTAAAATGATAAAGAATGTGTTAAACCTAGTACTAGAATTTATTTTTCTCAATATCCAAGATCCTTAAGTCTTCCTTAAATGCTAATTGTTTTTTACCATAAAATATTGCAATCTGGAATAGAATCACAGGAATAACTTTGAGTCCTTTATGCCCTGAATTTTGTCATTTCCATTTTTAATTGAAAATATTTTCATCTTAATAAATCAATTGCTTATCTTAAAATTTAAAACTTTAGAAAATTTCTGTTGTAATCATTTTTATGGTTATTATATGAACTGGTCTTTGGTTAAACAAAGTGCTTTGGTTGAAACACTAAATCATCCCACATAGATAATACTTATTGATCTCTTGAATCATTGATTTAGATTTAGAAGAAACCTTTGAAAACATTTTATCCAATGCCCATTTTATATTATAGATGAGGAAATTGAGACTCAAAGAGGTTAAATGATTAACCAAAAACAAATGGTAATAAAGAGCTGCCATTCAAACCCAGATCCTCCAGCTTCAGATTCAGCAAAAGCAACAAAACAGTCAATTCATGTAAAAGTTGACATCTTCAATATAAGCAGTTAAAATCACTATGAAAGTAATCACAGTTATTGCAGTAATATCTGTTGCAATAGAAGATAAAAGTAGAATGAAATCTGTGTTATATCAAAGGAAATGAGTAGATATGCCTTATGGTTGCAAAGGAGACCCTGGAGATGACTGGTTTGATGTAGAAGTAATCCTAAAATATTTTTATACTAAAATTCAGTAGAAATTTGAGTTAGGTCTTCCCGGTAATTTCAGCAACAAAGCTACTATCAACATTTTAAGAAATATAAATGGAAAAAATATGACCTTTGTATTATGATTGTGTAGCATTAGTGTGATCAGTAATTGAAGTAGTGTATAGATTTGAAAGCAACTTGTTACTGAAAACAGTCAAATAAACTTGAAAGTATTCTTTGAAGAAATTTGGCAGAATACTGAAATTAAAGTATTTGGATTTATAATAACTAAATCATAATAAAGTTGAGTCCTGAAGAGCTGTTTATTTAGGGTAATACCTATTTCAAATGTACAGTGTCTGTTTTGCTTATCTGTGTGCCTTTTACTTATTTAAAAAATGACTGCTTAATTTATAAATTAATATGAATTCATAGCATTTGATTATAGTTTTCTATTAGAACGTTACCTTAGTAATAATATTTTCAATAATGACAATGTAGGAAACAGAACTGAAATTTTAACAACATTTAATTCAACTGGCAGGAAAATCAAAGAATTATAGGGAAATACATTATAAAGCATTTACCATGTGTTGAGCACTGTGCTTTACAAATATTACCTCATTTGATACTCAGACAGATGAGGAAACTGAGGCAAACAAATTAAAAGGCTTTCCCAGATCATGCATTAATGCATGTCTAGGGCCGAGCTTAAACTCAGATCTTTCAGACTTAAGACATAACATTCTAGCCATTGTGCCACCTAACAAGTAAGGCTCACAGAGATAATTTAGAATCATTAATGTCCCATTTAAGAATGATAAAAAAAACTGAAGATGATCTTCAGAGTATCAAAGAAAATTGTTTGAAAGTTTTGGAATCGATGAATACAGTTAAAATGAAAATAACATCTCCCAATTCCCAAAATCCACTGGAGGAAAAGTCCTATTTACCCAAGTTTGACTTCTTGAGAATTGTGGATGCCAAGCTCCAGAGCCCCCTAAACAAAAAGAACCTTTTACAAAGAACCAAAAGAAATTAAATTACATACCAAAGAACTTCAGAGAGGGGCACAAGAGGGTCCAATGCTTACATGCTAAAAGGAGAAGAGGAGAAGAAAAAACTATTAATCCTTTGGGCTATCCTCAGTTATGATTTCCCAAGAGATATGAACTTGAATTGGGTAATCAAATAAGGATCCTAGAAAAAGAAAAGACAAAGGAGAAGTATCATATTTTAGAACATTTTGACTTTAACTATGTTTATATAGTCAGGTAAGTAAATATGTTGTAGCAATTTCTCCCTTCGATTTGACTGCATTTTATTGTTGTGTTGTTTTTTTTTTCCAGAAAATTCTTCCAGGAGGAAATACATCATTTGATGTAGTTTTTCTTGCCAGAGTAGTGGGAAATGTAGAAAATACTTTATTTATTAACACATCTAATCATGGGGTATTTACATACCAGGTAAGATTAAAAGATATTCATATTTGTTTTCCAGAAAATCTTCCTGACTGTTAACTCTTTTACTTGATGGTCATTTTAAGATTTGAAAGTAATAAGATCCCTTGCGTTGTTTGATAAGTATTTCCACCAAATATCCAAAAGCACATAAAGCTTATTTTTTTATAAATATTATTCAGAATCAATTGGAAATAAACAAATGAATGAAAACACAAGCCCAGTGTTATTATCTTCAAATGTGAATGCACTAAAATATTAAATAAACTAAAATAAGTGACAGACTAGGTAAGAAACAAAAACAAAAATCTGGTCTATACAAGAAACACATTAAAAAATAATGACTTCTTTTTGGTCAGGGCCACTGTAGAAATTTGTGTGGCTTAACTTTGCACCTTTGTCACAAAGGTTTTCTTTTAATTTTTTATCAATTGGGAAGGATTTGTAAGCAAGCTGAATGCTTAGGGATAATGTTGACCTAGAAAAAAAGAATGGAATATGAAAGAAATGAAAAAGGGTCATTGTACCATGTTTTTGAAATGCTCAGAGGAGAACATAAAGGTGGCTAAAAGAATTCACTCATAAAAAAAAGATAGCTTTGAAATGTGATTTTTTAAAATGCTTAAAAGGAAATGCAAACAATACAAAACAAACACCTGCCCTCAAGAAGGAAAAATAAAATTTTTGATCCTAGGGAAAGTTTAAAAATAAAAGAACCTAATAATATAAAAATAAGGAGGACTGGGGTCAAAATGGCAGTGAGAGTCAGAATATTTACCTAGCTCTCTATTTCCACAGCAACATAGAAAAGACTCCAGACAGAATTCTAATCAGGAAATTTAGGGAAAAAGTCACAGTGAGTTATTTTTCCATTCTAGGGTAGCTTAAGAAGGTAGAAGCTAAGGACACAGGAAGACAAGCCCAGGAGTACTCCACAATGGTAAAAGCAGTAGCTTTATTGAGAATATTCCAGTGCCAAGGAACAAAAAGGCATCAAAGGAATAGAAAGAGATCCTAACTGACCTCTGAAATCATCCTGGAAGTAGTAGTGCTTATGAAGTCAAGTGAAAAACTAATTTAAATAACTAACAGCTGTAACAATGCCTAAAGATCTAAAATAAATCCATCAGCATTTCTGTACTAACAAAGCTTAGCAGGAAGAGATCGAAAGAGAAATTTCATGTAAAATCATGACAGAAACTTGTAGAGAGACACACAGGAAGTGAATGAACATAATCATAAAACATCACACACAAATAAAGAGCTCTAAATAACTGAAGAAATACTAATAGCTCGTTGGTAGGTCAAGCCAATGTAATAAAACTGCTAACACCACCTGACATTAGTTTACTTACTCAGTGGCATACTAGTCAAACTAACATTATTTTATAGAATATTTCATTGAAAAACTATAAGAATTTAAAGTCAAAATATTATGGGAATCAAGCAGGCAAAATGGGGGTAAGAGGGTCAAATAATCATCATTATAAAAAATTTGTTACTAGATAAGAAATGAAGAGGTTAAACAGTGGACAAATTAGATACAAAATATACAGAGTTAAATGAGAACTTTAACCTTATCTGGGTTAAACCCAAAGAGCTCAGATACTGGGGCAAAGACTAAGTACTTGACAAAAAACTTGGGAAAACTGAAAAGTATTTGTAGAGCAACTAGGTCTGTTTTACAAAGATAAACAAAATGGATAGATAATTTAAACATAAAAGGTGATTTAGGAGAAACTTCATGACCAAATAAGATAGAAAGGTTCATAGGGAATAAAATGGATATTTTTTATTATATAAAAATAAAAGTTGTTGCATAAATAAAAGCCAATGCAGCCAAAATTAGAAAAAGTAAAACAGGAAAGTTGGTGATTTTTGTAGCAAGTTTCTCTGATAGAGCTCTCACTTCTAAAATATAGAGGGAACTGGGCAAAATTTCTAAGAATAGGTGCCACTAGGGCAGCTGGCACAGTAGATAGAGTACCAATCCTAGAGTCAGGAGGACCTGAGTTCAAATGTGACCTCATACCCTTAATAATTACCTAGGTGTGTGACCTTTGGCAAATCACTTAACCCTATTGCCTTGCAAAAACTTAAAAAAAAAGAAAGAAAGAAAGAATAAGTGCCACCACTCAGTTGAAAAATGGTCAATGTTTATGGTTTAGCAATTTTCAAAGAAAAAAACCTAAACTATCACTAGTCAGGGTGAGAGGAGGGTGGAGGGTGGATGCTTTAAAACACTAATATTTAGAGAAATGCAAATTTAAACAATTCTGAGGTACTACCTAACAGCCATAAGATTGGCTAAGAAGACAAAAGGAGAAAATAACATTCTGGAGGGGATGTAGGAGAGAAAGAGAAATGTTCATGATAAAATATTTTTATTAAAGATTTTATTTGAGTTTTTGAGTTTTGAAATTTTTCCCCCATCTTACTTACCTCCCCCCACCCCCCATGGAAAGCAATCTGTCAATCTTTACTTTGTTTCCATGTTGTACATTGATCCAAATTGAGTGTGATGAGAGAGAAATCATATCCTTAAAGAAGAAACAAAAAGTCTAAGACATAACAAGATCAGACAATAAGATATCTGGATTTTTTCCCTAAATTAAAGGGAATAGTCTTTGAACTTTGTTCAAACTCCATGGCTCTTTATCTGGATACAGATGGCATTCTCCATTACCGACAACCCAAAATTGTCCCTAATTGTTACACTGATGGAACAAGCAAATCCATCAAGGTTGAACATCACCCCCATGTTGCTGTTAGGGTGTACAGTGTTTTTCTGGTTCTGCTCATCTCACTCAGCATCAGTTCATGCAAATCCCTCCAGGCTTTCCTTAATTCCCATATCTCCTGGTTTCTAATAGAACAATAGTGTTTTATGACATACATATACCACAGTTTGCTAAGCCATTCCCCAATTGAAGGACATTTACTTGATTTCCAATTCTTTGCCACCACAAACAGGGCTGCTATGAATATTTTTGTATAAGTGATGTTTTTACCCTTTTCATCATCTCTTCAGGGTATAAGCCGAATAGTGGTATTGCTGGGTCAAAGGGTATTCTCATTTTTGTTGCCCTTTGGGTGTAGTTCCAAATTTCTCTCCAGAAAGGTTGGATGAGTTCACAGCTCCACAGACAATGTAATAGTGTCCCAGATTTCCCACAACTCTTCCAGCAATAATCATTATCCTTTCTGCTCATATTGGCCAGTCTGAGAGGTGTAAGGTGGTACCTCAGAGAAGCTTTAATTTGCATTCTCTATTAATTAATGATTTAGAGTGATTTTTCATGTGGCTGTGAATTGCTTTGATCTCCTTATCTGTAAATTGTTTTTGCATATCCTTTGACCATTTGTCAATTGGGGAATGACTTTTTTTTTAAATATAAATATGACTCAGTTCTGTATATTTTAGAAATGAGTCCTTTGTCAGAATCATTAGTTGTAAAGATTGTTTCCCAATTTACTACATTTCTTTTGATCTTGGTTACAGTGGTTTTATCTATGCAAAAGCTTTTTAATTTAATGTAATCGAAATCATTTAGTATGTTTTTGGTGATGATCTTCATCTCTTCCTTAGTGATAAACTACTACCCTTTCCATAGATCTAACAGGTAAACTAGTCCTTGATTTTCTAATTGGCTTATAGTGTTGTTTTTTATGTCTAAATCCTATAACCATTTGGATCTTATCTTGGTAATGGGTGTGATGAGGTGTTGGTCTAATCCAAGTTTCTGCCATATTAACTTCCAATTTTCCCCACAGTTTTTATTGAAGAAAGAATTTTTAATCCCAATAGCTGGGCTCTTTGGGTTTATCAAACAGCAGATTACTTCCAGTTATCCCAGCAGTTTTTAATCAAAGAGGGAGTTTTTATCCCAATGGCTGGACTCTTTGGGTTTATCAAGCAGATTACTATAATCTTCTCCCGCTATTACACCTAATCTATTCCACTGGTCCACCACTCTTTCTTAGCCAATACCAAACAGTTTTGATGACTGATGCTTTATAACATAATTTTAGATCAGTTAGGGCTAAGCCCCCTTCTTTTGCACTTTTTTTTCATTAAATTACTGGCAATTCTTGACTTTTTATTTCTCCATATGAATTTACTTACAACTTTTTCTAACTCATTAAAGTGCTTTTTTTTGGAATTTTGATTGGTAGGGCACTAAACAGGTGGCTTAGTTTTGGTATAATTGTCATTTTTATTATATTAGCTCTACCTATCCATGAGCAGTTGATGTTTGCCCAGTTATTTAAATCTGATTTAATTTGTGTGAGAAGTATTTTATAATTGTTTTCAAAAAGTTTCTGAGTCTGTCTTGGCAAATTGACTCCCAGGTATTTTATATTGTCTGAGGTTGCTTTGAATGGGATTTCTCTTTCTAGCTCTTCCTGCTGTATCTTGCTAGACATATATATAGAAAAGTTGAGGATTCATGAGGGTTTGTTTTATAACCTGGAACTTTGCTAAAATTGCTAATTGTTTCTAGTAGTTTTTTGGATAATTTCTTGGGATTCTCTAGGTATACCCTCATGTCATCTGCAAAGAGTGAGAGTTTTGTCTCTCCCTTCCCAATTCTAATTCCTTCAATTTCTTTTTCTTCTCTAATTGCTGAAGCTAACATTTCTAATATGATATGAATAGTAGTGGTGATAATGGGCACCCTTGTTTCACCCCTGATCTTATTGGGAATGTCTCTAGCCTTTCCCCATTGAATATAATGCTTGTTGATGGTTTCAGATAGATACTGCTAATAATTGTAAGGAACAGTCCATTTATTCCTACACTGGAGTGTTTTTAATAGCAATGGGTGCTGTATTTTGTCAAAAGCTTTTTCAGGATCTATTGATATGATCATATAATTTCTGATAGGTTTGTTGTTGATATAATTGAGTATACTAACAGTTTTCCTAATACTGAACCAACCCTGTATTCCTGGGATAAATCCTACTTGATCATAATGTATTATGCCAGTGATAACTTGTAATCATTTTGCTAAGATTTTATTTAAGATTTTTACATCTTTATGTATTACGGAGATAGGTCTATCTTTTCTTTATCTGCTTTAACTCTTCTGGTTTACATATCAGCATCATATTGGTTTCATAGAAAGAGTTAGGCAGAGTTCCATCTTTCCCTATTTTCCCAAAGAGTTTATGTAGCATTGGAACCAATTGTTCCTTAAATATTTGGTAGAATTCACTTGTGAATCCATCAGGCCCCGGAGATTTTTTCTTAGGGAGTTCAATGATGGCTTGTTGAATTTCTTTTTCTGAGATAGGGTTCTTTAGGTATTTAATCTCTTCTTCATTTCACTTGGGTAACTTATGTTTTTGTAAATATTCATCCATTTCACTTAGATTATCAATTATTGGCATAGAGTTGGGCAAAATAATTTTGAATTATTACTTTAACTTCTTCCTCATTGGTGGTGAGTTCACCTTTTTCATTTATGATACTAGCAATTTGGTTTTCTTTCTTTTTTTTAATCAAATTGACCAGAGGCTTATCAATTTTATTGGTTTTGTCATAATACCAACTTTTGGTTTTATTTATTAATTCAATAGTTTTTTTTGCTTTTGCTTTTATTAATTTCTCCTTTAATTTGTAGAATTTCTAATTTGGTATTTAATTGGGGATTTTTGATTTCTTTAATTTTTTTAGTTGCATGTTTAGTTCATTGATTTCCTCTTTCTCTAATTTATTTATGTAAGCATTTAAAGATACAATATATCCCCTGAGACCTGCTTTGAATGAATCCCTTAGGTTTTAGTATGTTGTTTTCATTACATTATTGTGATTATCTAGGATGAAATGATTAATTCTTTCTATAAATTGTTTTTTGGTCCACTCATTCTTTAAAATGAAGTTATTCAGTTTCCAATTGGTTCTGGGTCTATTTCTCCTTGGCCCAATATTGCATATGACTTTTATTACATTGTGATCTGAGAAAGGTGTTTTTCACTATTTCTGCCTTTCTGCAGTTGATCATTAGGTTTTTATGTCTTAGTACATGGTCAATGAGAAAAAGGTATATCCTTTCTTATCCCCATTCAATTTCCTCCATAAGTCTACCATATCTAGTTTTTCCTAACAATCTATTTACCTCCTTAACTTCTTTCTTGTTTATTTTATGATTCGATTTATCTAGATCTGATAGCAGGAGGTTGAGGTCTCCCACTAGTAGTGTCTTGCTGTCTATGTTTTCCTGTATTTCTTTGACCTTCTCCTCTAAGAATTTGGATGCTATCCCATTGGGTGGGTGTGTGTGTGTGTGTGTGTGTGTGTGTGTGTGTGTGTGTGTATTCAGTATTGAAATAACTTTATTGTCTATGGTACCTTTTAGGAGGATATCATTTCCTTCCTTTTTTTCCCCCTTCCCCTCCCTTTATCCATATTCCCTAGTATTTTATTTCTGAATACCACCCCCCTTCAGTGTGTTTGCCCTCCTATATCACCCCTTCCCCTTTATTTCCCCTTTTCTGAAATTTTTCCTTTTCCTTTCCCTTCCTTTTGTTAGTTCCCCTTTCTCCTCCATTCTCTGTCCCCCCCTCCCCTTTTCCCCTTTTAATACTTGAAAGGTTAGATGTTTTTTAAGTTAACTGAGTATGTGTATGTTGACTTTAAGCCAAGTTTGATGAGAAAAAGATTCAGGTTTTTCTCATCTCCTCCCTTCTTCCCCTCTATTACCATAGGTATTTTGTACCTCTTAGTGTAATAATTTACCCCATTCAATCCCCTCCCTCCTCCCATCTCCTTCCTTTCCCCCTTTTTAAGGAGGTAGTGTTTTTTAGATTATTCTATCTGAGTCATAGAAACTTCTGAGTGTCTGTCCCTTCCAGTTCTGTATATTCTATCTAATAGAGTTAAAATTCTTGCGAGTTATTAGAGTCTTTCTCCCAAGTGGGGTTATAGTCAGTTTCATCCCATTGGATAGCAGTCTCATGGATAGGTCATGAATGTCCATCACTTCTGGCTAGGTATATTCTCTGCTAGAGTTATAATTCTCAAGATTTATGAGAATCTTTTCCCCCATGCTGAGATGTAGCCAGTTTCATCTTATTGGATGATGGGGGTTTTTTTCTTTTTTCGCCCTCCCCCCCCCCTTTAACCTTTGCATGTGTCTCTTGAACCTCCTGTTTGATGTCCAGATTTTCTATTTAGCTTTAGTCTTTTCATCAGGAATTTTTGGAATTCTTCCATTTCATTAAATGTCTTTTTTTCCTGGAAGAGAAGGCTGGACTTTACAGGATAGTGGATTCTTGGCTGCATTCCAAGCTCCCTTGCTGTTCAAAATATCTTGTTCCAGGTCCTTCAATCCCTTAATGTTGATGCAGCCAGGTCCTGAGTAATCCTTACTGTGGCTCCTTGATATTTAAATTGTTTCTTTCTGGCTGCTTGCAGGATTTTCTCTTTTATCTGATAGTTCTGGAATTTGGCCACAACATTCCTTGGTGTTTTCTTTTTAGCATCTTTTTCTGGTGGGGATTGATGTATTCTTTCAATAACTACTTTGCCCTCTGGTTCCATGATATCAGGGCATTTTTCCATCACTAGATCCTGTAATATTAAGTTCAGGCTTTTTTTTTCTCTTCAATGTTTTCAGGAACTCTTAATAATTCTCAGATTGCTCCTCCTCGACCTATTCTCAAGGTCAGTTGTTTTGCTCATGAGGTATTTTACATTTTCTTCTATTTTTTTCTATTTTTTGATTTTGTTTAACAGGCTCTTGCCGTCTCATGAAGTCATTAATTTCTGTAGGGCTTCCTTTTTTTTTAGGGAGGAGTTTTCTTCATTAACCTTTTACAACTCCTTTTCCAATTGGTCAATTCTACTTTTCAGAGAGCTTTCTATTTGATCAATTGAGGTTTTGAGAGAATTATTTTCTTTTTGCATTTGCCCAATTGAGGATCTGAAAGAATTATTTTCATTTTGTTTTTGTCTAATTGAGGATCTGAGAGATTTATTCTTATTTTATATTTGACCAGTTGCATTTTCTAAAGATTTGTTTTCTTTTCTACATGGCATTGTCTCTCCCAAATTTTCCAGTAGATTTTTCAACTCCTTCCTTATTTCTTCAAGGAAGTCTTTCTGTGCTGGAGACCAGATCATATTCTCCTCAGATGTTCTAGGTCTCTCTGAGTTAGGGTCTTTTCCAAGAATTTTTCTATGGATCCACCTTTCCGCTGACCTTTCTTCATTTTGCTAAGACCTTGAGTTGGGGAGGGGCTGGTTCACAGGGTTTTGGGATCCCTAGAAGCTTTACTCACTGAGTACAATTTCTCTGCCTGGCCAGTAGGAGATGCTGGTTGCTTTCTCAGGAGTGTCTGTGACCTTGATTGAGGCCTTATCCCTTAGCTTGAAAGGAGCAATTGAAGCTATTGAATACTTTCATCTTCAATCATTGATGGGCTTTACCCTGGGGTGAGGTCATCCCTCTCCCTATTGTCAGCTGGGCTGGTTCTTCTGCTCACACACCTATGCCTGAGGCAGTAGTCTGTGATTGTGTTTGTTCTCCGAAGAGACCTCAGCCACAATGGAGTCATGGACTCAGAGTTCCTCAGACCAGAGGAGCCCAGGGATGGTGTCTGCAGCTCTCCTGCATGGGAACTCTCCCCCCAGCCCTGTCGGCAAGGTCCAGAGGGACAGCACCAGCACCAACACCAGTGCCTCTGCTCCCTACTTGACTTAAGCCCCAAGTGGTCTAACCCAGCCACTGATCAACCAATTCTGGTTCTCAGGCCCTCTGGCTCCCTGTTTCCAATTCAGCTGCTAATCTGATTGATCCTGGGCTGATCCACCCTTTGAGCCTGGATTTACCCAAGGCTGCAGAAGAAAAATCCTGAGGTAGATGTTCTTTCTCCTCGCTTTTCTTTCTGGGTTTTGTGGGTGGGATTTCTGTTAAGAGGTTTGTTTCATATCCTAGATGGGGAAAGCTCTGGAGACTTTAAAACTTTAGGATTATGTGAAATAAAATTGAATTTAAATTTTTTTTTTAATTTCTGGAAAATAGAATGAAAATGAGATAGGAACATTTACTGTTCAGATGAATTAAAAAAATAAAAAAACAGGAATTGCGATCATCCTATCAGACAAAAATAAAAATTCAAAATATCAAGAGAGAAAAACTAAATGATGAAATAATGAAAATTAGATTATACATGAAGGAGCTATATATAATGAATCAGTATCAGATGTTAAGCATATATACACAAAATGAGATAGCTACTATAAAATCTTAAAGAAAAAGCTGACTGAATTTTAAAAAAACAGAATTATTGCCATAAATATAGGTCATTTTAATCTCCCTCCAGAGTTGGACTAATCTAAGAAAGATTTAAGTAAAAAAGAAATAAGTTAAACCAAATAAACAATTACAGATTTTGGATCTGAAAAACTTACAGTGACTTTAAATGTGAATATTAAAGAATATAAGTATTTCGCAGTATGATTTGCTATCTTTTTTTTTAGGGTTTTTTTTTTTTTGCAAGGCAAATGGGGTTAAGTGGCTTTCCCAAGGCCACACACCTAGGTAATTAAGTGTCTGAGGTCAGATTTTGAACTCAGGTACTCCTGACCTCCAGGGTTGGTGCTCTATCAACTGCGCCACCTAGTCACCCAATTTGCTGTCTTTTTAAAGTAGACCATGTGTTCAGGAGAAACTTAAGTAAATGTAATAAAGCAGAAGTACTAAACAGACTAGTCCGATAAAGCATAATTAAAAATTTGATTAATAAAAGGAACTCAAGCAAAAAAATCTAGACTTTGATTAGAATTGCCCAAAAGGAAGCCATAGATTATTGACATACTAATCATGGAATAGGTCAAAAATTTATTCGAGAAACCAATAAGTATGTGAATGATAATTAGAGTTGTGATGTGCCTTACCAAAATCTATGTAATGCAAGCTGAAAGTTTTCAGGATGAAAAATTGTGTTTCTAAAAATTTACATTAACAAAATTTTAAATAAATAAACTTTTTATATAAAATATACTTTTTTCCATTAAAAACCTGAGATCAAAGTCAATATCCATTGATTATTTAATTTCTAAATAGCTGTATATTGCAATGATTTGGGTTATGATGATTTGGGTTATCATTTGGGAAATGATAAATATGATTTAGAAAAGCATTAGAAGTAAGCAAAAGCAGAGTGTATATATATGTATTGCAGATTGAAATATGTATACATTGCATTGTGTATGTGTGGGGGGGTATTGCAGATTGAAAGAAAAATTACCGTGAAACTGAACACTGAGTAAAATAATGAGACTTGAAAAAAATGAGAAAATAAGTGTATTTAGCTCCCTCTTACAAAGTTTTTTTTTAAGTTTTTGCAAGACAATGGGGGTTAAGTGGCTTGCCCAAGGCCACACAGCTAGGTAATTATTAAGTGTTTGAGGCCAGATTTGAACTCAGGTACTCCTGACTCCAGGGCGGGTGCTCTATCCACTGCACCACCTAGCCACCGCGCCCCCCCCCCCCCTTTACAAAGTTGAGAGACTATAGATTTGGAACATTACACTCAGTCTTCAAAGATATGGCAATTAGTTTTGCAAAACTTTCTCTCTCTCTCTCTCTCTCTCTCTCTCTTTTTTAAAACAAGGGATAGTTCTCTAAGTAGAGCAGGAATGAGTAATATATTTGGAAGCCAAAGTAACAGACTAAAGTGATCAACAGAATTGTTTAAATCAAATTGATGTATAGGTGTATCTTTTGAAAGATACTTATGGTTTATCTATTTTGAAGCAAATAAAGTTTATATGTCTTTAGTTTATAAATCCAAATCTCACTCTTTGAGATTTGCAGCAGTTACTTTATGACCAGCCAAGCTCTTAATTTGTTAATTATTCATTTTTGTATTTAATTTGACTGCCCAATGTACTTGGTAGATATTTGAAATTTCATAGTCATTGTCTTTACAAAAACCTCTTAATAGAGTACTAATCAATTTTGCCTTGGGGATAGAAAAATTCATTTAAACTTTTTAGTGTAGGTCTCCTGATTCAACCTGAATATTATAAAATGCTGTAAAAAAGTATACAAGCATACCTCAGGTTGTGGGTTCAATTTCAGACTACTGTAATAAAGTAAATATCATGATAAAGAGAGTCAGAGAAATCTCAATTTCCCCCAATGTAAAAGTTACATTTGCATTATATATTCTTTTAAAAATGTACATAACCTAAATTAAAAATACTTTTTAAAAAAATTTTAGTATTTTTTTTAAAATGCTAAGAACATTGTTTATAGTTTGATACTTAATGCTTCTTAGAAACCAGAAATCTTGAGCTTTTCTGGGCACAGCTTTCTCTTCCCTTTGGCTAAGAAGCTTCTTAAAAGTCCACATCAGACATTTAAAATTTATATAAATCTCCAAACCTTCAAGTAAGTCAAAATCTTTTTGCTGGTAGAGAATCTTGCTTCAGTGTTGATTGCTGCTGGCTGATCAGAGTAGTAGTTGTTCAAGTTTGGGGTGGCTGTGGCAATTTCTTAAAATAAGAAAACAATGAAGTTTGCTTCATCTATTGACTTTTCCTTTTACTGGAATAGTTAAAAGGCCATTTTAGAGTTATTAATTGTACTAATTTCAATACTATGTCTGAGGGATAGGGGAGACCCAAGGAGAGAGACCGAGAAAACAGTCATTTGGTGAAACAGTCAAAACACACACATTTATTGATTATGTTATTTGTCTTAGTCCAAACTGCCCCAAACAATTATAATAGTAACACTAAAGATGCTGATCACAGATCACCATAACAGAAATAATAGTAATGAAAAATTGTAAGAATTACCCTCCCCCCCAAAAAAATGATAGATACAACTTAAGCACATTTTGTTGAAAAAAATTTTACCAGTATATTTGCTTGAGGCAGGATAGGCACAAAACTTCAGTCTATTAAAAAAAATACTATCTGTGAAATATGATAAAATAGTATACCAGTAAAATGATTATAATGGTAGGCTGGGGTGGTGTGAAAGTAGGGAAAACTTTTGGGTATGTTGATTTATTTTGTTATTTCTTCCATTCTATTCTTCTCTATATATCTATCAACATTTAGTTGTTTGGTGCTGTGTACAAAGTGGGTATTAAAATATTTGTTACATGTAAAAATAGATTAAAGAAATAAGCCCATATTATATGCTATTTACTGTACTAAGAATCCAAAGAAAGACAAAAATAAGCTTCCTGCCCTCAAGAAGCTCACATTCTAAGTTGGCTGTTGGGTGACAATATGTAAATAAAAATGCATATAAGTGTCACTTTAATTCTTAATGACCATATAATAAAAATAATAATAGTACAAAAATGTGAGTCAAACATTATAAATATATGGTGTAACAAACACACACTTGCATATGTATATGTGTGTATATGATTAAAGAAAGAGAACTAATTAGATTTTCCTATTGAAAATTAAAAACATTTTCTTTAAGGTTAATCATAGTTATACAATAGAGATTGGGAAGGTCTGTCATTTCAGTGATTGGAAGTACTTCAATAAGACAAAATTCCCTTTACCAATGAAAGTCAGCACCTTAAGTATAACCATTAATCAGTAAGTATTTAATAATCACCTACCATGTCAAGCACTCAGACTATGTTGAGTGATTTGCGAGAATCATACAATTGGTATGTTTTGGAGAAATGACATGATACTCATGTCTTCCTGACTGAGACTAACACTCCATCTGCTTCACAACACTGCTTGTCTCTTGAGTCTCTTTCTAGATAAATTAAAGTACTAGAGAGATGTCTTAATTGCTTCTCTTTTTTTCTCATTTGAAACAGGTATTTGGTGTTGGTGTTCCAAACCCATATAGATTGCGGCCATTTATTGGGGCCAGAGTTCCTGTAAATAGCAGTTTTTCACCTATAATCAATATACACAATCCTCACAGTGAACCTTTACAGGTGAGTACATTTTGATAACTTATATGATCTTGCTGAAAAAAATTACTTGAAAACTGAAAGATTAAAGAAATTACCCCAGTTCTTAGAAGTTAGGAATAGAGAATTTTAAAGACTTCATTTGTTTATATTGAAAATATTGCTTTTTTCAGCATATTTTGATTTGTTTTCATTATAATAAAAGAATGATTTTTAAGATCTTTCTTTGGCTTAAATTAACTTGAAATAATTCTGTAGCTGCATGGGTCTGCAATGAAAAATACTACATAGTTTATTTTAAAAGCCATTTTCTATCATTTAAAATTTCTTCCTCCTAGGATAATAAGTTCTTTTTCTCCCAGTATAAACATAATCAGGTTTTCTTTCATAATTGAGTTCAAATGAAGACATGGCTCTTCCAGGGCTTGGGTATGTTTTTGGGTAAATAAATTTTAAGTTCAGTTTCTTATTTCAATGATCTTTCATTGGTGCTACTTAGCAATAAAAAAATTGCTAATGGGAAAATATAAACAACATTTTCCTTCATTCAGTGCTGGAGCAGAAATGTGTCCAGGAATTACCAGTAATCTCCAATCATTTCCCTTTCTTCAGTTCCAAACACCAATCCCACTCTTAACATTTATTACTATTGTGGCTCATTATCATCTATACTTTTTTAGCCTTCCATTTTATGTTCACTTTGAACATGATATTGATACTTAAGAATTTCTTCAAACCAAAGTAGAAGACTATTTCCTGTCTCCAACTTAGTACCCTGGTTTACTAAGGTATCATGATATACACCATACAAGTAAGCTTCTGAAAAGGTTCCAAGAATCCAAAATGTATACAAATCTGTTTTATTAAAATCTAGAGATTTAATTCTGAGTGTCTTGAGAACCTTCACTTTAATCTGGCGAAGCCAAAGTAGATCATAGCAACCTACATATGGTTGCTTATATGATAAATATTATCTGGCCCACTAAGTTTTTTCAGGCTGCAAAAAAAAGGTATAAAAACAAAAATATTGTTCTCCACTTAGAACCCTATACTAGAGGTAGGACTAAGTGGCAAAATGGTCTGAAGAAAAATTAGGAAAATACAAAGTACCTGAATATTCTGTTCATCAGATATTCAGTCCCTGATAAAGAAGGATAATCTAGAATAAATAGGAATTGCTTTCCATGTTATTTGTGGAATTTTTTCCCAACTTTGACATGGAAGATGCTGACAGGATGCTAGGGTGACTTAACCAAAATAAGTACTTCATAAGATTAATTCATTTAGTTAAATAAGCATCATTTGTCAAAGAAAGGTGCTATTGAAACCAACATCTTACACACTACATAAGTAACACAAGGAAGATATAATAAACCTTTTTTTGTCCTGCCATTCCTACTGATAAATTGTTGTCATTTTGTCTCCTTAGGTAATAGAATATCCTTGTTTTGGCTAGCTTCTGTAACAGATCTTCAAAGAACCCCCACCTACATACAACTGTTATTTTCCCCCTAGCTATTTTTGGAAAGGTCTGAAGTCAAAGATGAAATATTGTTCCCTTTTGCCAAAGCATGTAGCATAAGCTGTTGCACACTGCAGCAGAGGAGTAGTATTACATACATTCAAACTCATGGTCTTTCCTCCCTCCTCCTACTACCACTATCCACTATTAGGAAAAAAATCAATAATAATGAAATATATTCTTCTGACCACAGATCTTAATTCGAGCTTTATAATGAAAAGGAATTAACTATAATGCTCCTGTATGTGTGTACATATGTGTATGTATACAAACAAGTGCATATGCATTTCGTATATATAAATATATATATATATATAAAATGTATGTTTCTTTTTTTTTTACACCTAGGTATATAATGTTTGTCCTTCATTTTTGTTGAAGAACATTATAATATCAGGAACATGATGCCATGACAAGCACATGAATCAGATCTGAGTGAAGGGGGGCTGTGCTAAGTCACCAGCCTCACATTCTCTCCTCCAGAGCCATCTGGGTCAAATAGCCAGATATGAATCAGGACAATTGGAGATGTCCCTGGATGCATGGCAATCAGGGTTAAGTGGACTTACCCAAGGTCATACACAGCTAGTAATAATCAAGTGTCTGAGACCAGATCGGAACTCTTATCCTACTGACTCCAAGGCTAGTGCTCTATCCATTGCACCATCTAACTGCCCCTGTGTGTGTGTGTGTGTGTGTGTGTGTGTGTGTGTGTGTCTTATATGTGCATCTGTATGCATATATAAACACCTTACCTGCTTATATGATGGGCTGCTAGATTGCACAGTGGATAGAGCACTGGCCTTGGAGTCAGGAAGACAGGTGTTTGAATCTGGCCTCAGACACTTGACACATACTAATTGTGTGACTTTGGATTGCCTCGCATCCAGGACCATCTGCAGTCATCCTGATTCATATCTGACCACTGAACCCAGATGGCTCTGGAGGAGGAAGTGAGGATGGTGACCTAGCACAGCACACCCTCCCTCAAACTCAATTCACGTGCTTGTCATGACATCCTCCAGATATGATCTTTGAGAATAAAGGACAAATATATCATCGTCATCATGCTCTTTTCATTTTGTCCTAATATTTCTTTTTCTTATGGAGTCATTTACTTCTTGTCTGGTCTTCTCTTTATTTTCAAAGTCTGTAAGACTAACTCCCTTTACTTCTAAACTTTTTATTCTCCTTCCTAACTTTTCCTACAGTTTATATATCTCCTGCTTCATTTCTTTTAGTTACTGGTGTAATCTTAGTGGAAAATCCATTTTTATCCATTGAGTCACTGCCTGCAACACCTACTATTATTGTGTGATTGGGCAAGTCACTTAACCTCTGTCTGTCTCAGTTTCCTCAACTGTGAAATAAGGATAATAATAGCATCTACCTCCCAAATAAGGCAATCATGCTTAGTGCTTAATGAATTCTTATTTCTTCCTCTTCCCTCCTTCCTAGAATTCTCTATTTCATGTCAATTTATAGCTTGATATTCAGTATACATTGTTCTTGTGGCATTCTTTCTTGGATTGGCATTAAGAAATAACAGAAAGTATTGGATATGTTGAAGATCAAAGACTGAAATTGACTGATTACTAGTGTCAGAATCATTTCATAATTTTTCCTGTGCTTAGTCAATTTACCAGCTAGTTAGAACTAAGCTAAAAAATGAACAAGAATCCCAGAATTTCAAAATTGGAAGGAACTTCACTAACCATCTAGTCCAATCCATAGACAAAAAGAACCCACTCTCTAACATACCTAATCAGGTATTCTTCTGACTTTTGCATGAGGACAATTATCATGTCCCCATATTCTTCTTTTCTCCAGGTTAAACATGCCCAGATCTTTTGAATGATTTTCATGTATATCATGGATTGGAAAGGCCATTTACTCCTCTGAACATTCTACAGCTTCTCAGTTGTGATAGCCAAAACCAGATAGAGTATTCCATTTGAAGTCTAAGTGAGGGCTTTCTGTCACCTCCCTATTCCTGGAAGTTACGGCTCTCTGGACATAGTCTAAGTTTGCATTATTTTCTGTCACATCAAACTACTAAACTTAAATTAAGCTTACAATCCACTTACACCTGCAGATCTTCAGAAAACTACTATCTATCTATATCCCTTTTCCATATTCTATTTTCAAACATGATTTTTGTATTCAAATGCTGGGCTTTATTTTTATCCCTAATTTAATTTCTTCTTAATTAAATTCTATCCTATGCTCTAGTCTATCTAGATCCTTTTAGAGCCTCATCTCTATTGCATTTGATTTCCATTTCAGTTTTGTATCATTTGAAAATTTGATGCAAATATCATCTGTGCTTTTATTCAAGTCATTAATAAAAATACTAAACTGCACTAGATTGACCTCTGATCTCTGTGGTCCTCCACATGAGATTTCTTGCCATATTGATAGCATCTTTTGGTCCAGGCATCTAACCAGCTAAGGATTCTTCTTATTTACATTATCATTTAATCTATCACTCTCCAACTTCTCCACAAAAATTTTATAAGATACTTAATCAAAAACTTTTAAGGTCTAGAAAAACCAGTGATAATGTTGTCTCCCTCTAGAATCTTGGTGATCTTGTTAAAAAAGATTAGGTTAGTCTTATCTCCCCTGTTCTTGATGAAGCCTTGTTGGCTTTTTGGAATCACTGTTTCCTTTTCTAAATGTTCATCAATTCTTTAATGATCAGTTTTGGAATTTTTTTAGGAGTCAGTTTCATCTCACTGACCATAGTATATAGGCTATATATTTGAAAGTGAAGTCTTGTAGTATTTCTCCCATTCTCATGATTTTTCAAATATCACTGACAATGGATTTACAATCACATGCACCAATTTTTTCAAGATCTAAGGATGTTATTGATCTCAGATGTGGTAGCTGTACATTTTCTCACTCTTCATCTTTCTCAGGTACCAACTCTCTGGTTACCATTTTTGTTTTGTCATTTCTAATGAAAAGACCATTCCTTGCAGAGAAAATAGAAATAGTTTGAATTGAATAGCTCTTCCCATTAATTTAGGATATATTTCATTTATGTAAGGAGAGAGTATCCCCTTCCCCCCAGAGGTTTCTTTCTTTTCCATCAAAGCATCAAGTTCTTCCTCTCTATTAATGAATTCCAACAATTTTTCGAAGAATGAAATTATCAATAAAGCATGTCAAAAAGTTGTCAAATGTCTGCTTTGGGGAGGGGGAGAGAGAGAACATGAGAGAACGAGAACACTGTAGCACATTACACAGGTGTCTGGATAATTGGAAGTTCCTCATCACTACTTTATCTCTACCAATTTGGGGGTGGAGGAGGAGAAGATGAGAAAAAGGCATTGCATGTAATTAAAACAATAGCTGCAAACCACTATTAATTCTGGAAGATGGAAAATGAATTGAAATAAAGATCCTGACAATTTCTTAGAGTAAGTTTAATACATTTTAAAATGGTCACCATAATAAGAACAAGTAGACCCAGAAATCATTTCAATCAGCAAATAATTAATTTCCTTCTTAAACAAAGGAACATGACAGCACAGTTCAACATGAATCTCATTTGCAAAATACTATCCAATAAGACAATATTATTGCAAACAGTATTGCTTCATAAAACACAGAAAAGCAACTGAAGGGGAAAACAAGCTTATAGAAAGCTTGGCATAAGATCAAGTCAAGCTAAATCATCGGGAGAAAATTTATAGATGACACTAAAAAGACAATAAATGGAAACTAATGGCAGTGAATTTTCAGGCATTTCCACAGCAGTCTTTTCTTATCTTTGACAATGAAACCACTATTTTTTTTCGTCCTTCATACTAACAGAAATCTATGCTGTAAGTGACCATTTTGGCGGCCATTGGTTTAATTTTAAGATTTCTCAAAGAAGAAAAGTTAACATAACAAAAAGGAAAAAGAGGATAAGGTGATCAAGTAACATCATGAAAATAATTCATAATTTCATTGCAAATAATGACACAGTAATGAGATAACATATATACTTCCAAATGATTTCATTAATAGAAGAAAGAATAGATAAATGAATTGCATGTAGAACTAATATATTCCTCAAATAAAAATTCCTAATTAAACATCTAAATAAAAATCTTGAGAATCTAAGATGATTAGCCAAATTGAAAGTTAAAACCTTTCTAATCATTGTGAGGGCAGGGGCAATGGATAAACCATTGGCTAATTGGCTAATTTGATTTTTAAAAAGAAAGAAACCAAATTACCAGTATCCAAAACTGAGAACAGTGGATTCATACCCAATGAAATTGAAATAAAAGCAATTATTCGGAACTATTTTGCCCATCTATATACAAGTAAAACTGACTAAATGAGATGATAAAAAAATAGAAATCCCAATAAACAGAACAGATAATAGAATACTTAAATAACCCTATCATAGAAATGAAATTGACTAAGCCATCAATAAAATCTCTTAAGAAAAGAGCCCCAGAATTAGATAGATTTATAAGGGAATTCACATTTAAAAAATAATTCTCATTTTAAAAAATTGAGGAAAATAATATTATATAAACTTTTTTTAAAAAAATAGGTAAAGTAGAAGACCTACTAAATTCCTTCTATGACAGAAATAATGATCTTTATACCTAACCCAAGGATGTAACAATGTATCACAAAGATCACATAATTGTTACCAGTCTGGATTCTTACCAGAAATGCTGAGTTTTAATACTTTAAAAATCTATAAATATAATTTATCATTTCACAAAAACAAAAAAAATCCAATGATATTTTAATAGATGCAGGAAAAAAGCTAATAGCAAAATGTAACATCCATTTCCTTGGAAAAAACCACACAAACTAGAAAGCAAGAATAAACATTCATTTCTTAAAATGATTAATATCTATCTAAAATCATAACAAACATGTTCCATAATGAGGATAAGCTAAAAACCTTTCCAAAAAGATCATGGTGAAACATGGATGATTATTGTTATTATCAATAGTATTCACTATTATACTTGATATTGATGGATTGATTGATGGCAGTAACAATAAGACAAGAAAAAAAGTTGACAGAACAGTATAGACAATGAGAAAACAATTTGCAGGTGATAGAATTTTCCTAGAGAACTCTAGCAAATCAACTGAAGAACTAGTTAAAACAATCAATTTTGTTGCTGAAGTTGTGGCAGAAAGTTTGAGGATATAAAATAAATCCTCATAAATGTCATTTCTGTAATTTGCCAGCAAAACCAGGCAGAAAGAGATAGAGAAATTCCATTTAAGATCACCACAAACATTAGAAAATGTTTGAGTCTGTTGGCCAAGACAGTCAGTGAATGAACACAATTATAAGACACTTAACACAAATAAAGACAAATCTAAATAACTTGAGAAATGTTATTTGCTTATGATTAGGCCTTGTCAATATAATAAAATGCCAATTCTTCCTAAATTTTAATTATTTAATGACATGCCAATCAAACCAACAATTCTTTTATTGAGCTAAAAAAATTTAATAAAATTTATCTGTAACAATAAAAGGTCAAGAATATCAAGGAAATTATTGAAGAAGGGAAGAGAAAAGCAGTACCATATTTCCAGCTATACAAGAAAACTACAATTGTTAGAACAGTTTAGTACTGGGTAAGGTAGAGTGGTTGATCAATGGAAAAAATTAGGTATACTATATATACAGTAGCACAGGAGAACAGTAACCTAATCTTTGATACATTCAGATGGCCCAGCAATTGAGTCAAGAACTCATTGTTTGACTAAAACTGATGGGAAAGCAAGAAAATATTCTGGCAGAAACTAAACATAATCCAAGTTTCACTTGGTTTTCATTTGTCAAGACAAGTTCAAAATAGGTAAATGATTTAGAGGTAAAGGTGATACAATAAGCTTATTAGTGGTACATGAAAGAAATTACTTGTCTGATCTATAGAGAGGCAAAAAGTTAATGACAACAGAGAGAGCTTCAGAAGAGGTAAAATGGATAATTAAAATTACTAAAAATTCAAAAGCATTTGCACAAACAAAACCAATGCAGCTAAAATTAGAGGGGGAAAAAAGGGTGAGCCTTTTGTAGCATTTTTCTTGATCAAAGGTTTTTTCCCTAAAATATGTTGGAAACTGAGTCAAATTTACTATAGTCAAAGAATATTAATTGGAATTTTTCTTTTCTTTCCTTTTTTCTTTTTTTTTTTTTAGGTTTTTGCAAGGCAGTGGGGTTAAGTAGCTTGCCCAAGGCCACATAGCTAGGTAATTATTAAGTGTCTGAGGTTGGATTTGAACTCAGGTACTCCTGACTCCAGGGCCAGTGCTGTATCCACTGCGCCACCTAGCCCCCTCCTTAATTGGCATTTTTCAAAGGAATGTATCCAAGTTATCTATAGTTATATGAAAAAAAATCACTGATAATCAGAGAACTATAAATGTATGAGTTACACACACACACACACACACACACACCCCAGACTGACCAAGATGATCAAAAAAGGAAAATGATGAATGCTGAAAGGGATGTGGGCAAAAAGGTACTCTAAGGCACTGTTGGTGGAATTGTAAATAAATCCAACCATTCTGAAAAGTATTTTAGAATTATGCCCCCAAAACTATTAAACTATACATATCTTTTGATTCACTGACACTACTACTACTACTACTACTACTACTACTACTACTACTACTTATAGATCAATAACCTGAAGGATTTAAAGAAAGAAGAATAGAAATTTTATGTATTCATTGTAGAGTTGTGGGTTGTGTTAACCAACAATTGGATAATTAAAGAAATGCCTATCAATAGTTGGATTATGGTTAAACAAGTTACGGTATATGAATATGATGAACTATTATTCTGTAAGAAATAATGAAAGGGGGTAGTTTCAGAAAGACCTGGGAAGATTTGTGTGAAATGGCATAGAGTGAAGTGAGCAGAGCCAGGAGAACAATTTATTTAATAAATTAAAGGCCTTATAAAATAATCAGCTTTGGAAGACTTTGTAACTCTGAGGAACACAATGACCAATCACAATTCTAACTCCTGATGAAACAATCTAACTACTGCCAAATAAAAAAATCGGATGGGCTCAGACTGCAGATAGAAACATAGTTTCTTTTCTTTCCTTTTTTTTTGGAACTTGGCTAATGTGAAAATTTGTTTTAATTGACTTGTATATTTGTAACGACTTTTTTCTTGCTTTCAAAATGGCTAGGTGAGGGAGACAGGAGGAAAAGAATTTGGAACTGAAAATAAAATGAAAAATAGTGACGAACAAGAAAGTCCTAAACAGGAAAAATTTGTCTGACCTATAAAGCTTTGTATTTCTTATTGATTTATGCTTTTATATACTTAACATCCTATGAATATTGAAGTTCTCTGCAAATCCATTTTATTCATTCTACTTCTGACAGCACTGGGGTGAATGTTCCTAGACTTATTTTAAATTATGATACTTTGAGCATCAAGAGCACAGTGCTTTTTACATTTTTGTGATAGTTTTAACTTAATAACAATCCATATCTTTTACTGAATTTTTAATCTAATCCCAGGATAATCAGTATATTAGACTTTTCTCTTCTTACAAATATCTTCTACTAAAAATGAATGATTGTAGTTAAATTGTTTTTCTCGTAGGTAGTAGAAATGTATTCAAGTGGTGGTGATCTCCACTTAGAGCTTCCAACAGGTCAACAAGGAGGTACTAGAAAACTATGGGTAAGCAACAATGTACTTTATTCTCAAGTATAATTTGATTAAAATGGGCTAGGGGTTTTTTTTTTCCATAGTAAATGTGAGAAAAATTGAGAGTCAGTTTGGGACTAATGATGGCAAACTAAAAATGTATGATTGACTTTTACTTTGGATCACAGAATTGAAAGGCATCTCAGAGGTATTAATACATTAATTCAGAACCTTCAAAGGAAGAACTTTATTTGTAGAAATTGCTGGAGGGGTTCTAATCAGCTTGAATGAAGAGTCAGAAACCCTAGTTTAAACATAAATGCAGGGTGGCTAGGTGGCACAGTGGATAGAGCACTGGCCTTGGAATCAGGAGTACCTGAGTTCAAATCCGGCCTCAGACACTTAATAATTACCTAGCTTTGTGGCCTTGGGCAAGCCACTTAACCCCAATGCCTGGCAAAAACTAAAAAAATAAATAAATGCAGTGGACAAGGAATACCATATATATATTGACCAGTCAGGTCAATATATTTGGACTATAATGAACTATAATAGACTGGTTTATGCTGGAGAAATGTCAGTAGCCTTAATAAGTGTCAAGGACTTTATTATATCTTATCTCTTAAAAATTATTGTTTTAGGTAATCTTTCATGAAAAAAGTAGGCTAAATTGCAGGCTTAATTTTATCAATGAAACAGATAGCCATGAACTTATGAGGTCTGTCTCTTTCTCTGCTAATTGTTTCTGACCCAGTCTCTTATCTCAGTATCTGTTTTCTTTCCTCTTCCCTCTCTTCCCCTCCCCACTCATATCTCTCTCTCTTTACTCCTCCCTCTCTCCCTTTCCCTCTCCCTCTCCTATATTACCTTTCTTCCCTCTTTGTACTCTTTCTCTTTGGATTCTCTTTTGCATCCTCCTTACCCAGGATGTTGCATATAGACAGTCTTTCAATCCTCTATTATACTGAATGCTCCAAACCTAAATTTAAATACCCAAATGCTAATATACTAAAGAACAGTTGATTTTATAGATGTGCTATACTTGGTGATTTTTATGATTATTTTGCCACTAATTATATATGTTAGAGCCATTTGATTTCTTTGCCTTTGATGACTTTATAATGATAAAAAATATTATCAGTTTAAAATATCAATGCTTTTTAGTACTCTGCTATTTTATATTTACATTAGCATGTGTTTGTTGTATTAGGAAATCCCACCCTATGAAACAAAGGGAGTGATGAGAGCCAGTTTTTCTTCTAGAGAAGCAGACAATCACACAGCCTTTATTAGAATAAAAACCAATGCTTCAGATAGCACAGAGTTTATCATTCTTCCTGTTGAAGTTGAAGTCACCACAGGTTTGTAGAAAATTGTAATTTCTAGGTTTTAAATTTTATTGCTTTTACATTATGAAGACAATCATTTTCTTTCTTTTCCCTAAGCTCCTGGAATTTATTCCTCAACTGAAATGTTAGATTTTGGTACACTACGGACACAAGGTAAAGCATATTTTTTTATAGGTTGTTATTCAGTGAAACCAGTGTAGAGTGGCTACAGAAGTGAATTTTTTTAATGTTTCTACATTTTAATAAGTCATACAGCAGAATCTTTCTTAACTTCTGAGGGACTCAAAGCAATTGATAGCTGTTGGGGGGGCCCTTGTGGGTGAATTTTTTAGTAATAAGATATTACAACTGTTCTTAGGTATTTCTGTTCTTAGGTACAGTTATTAATTTTGCTCTCTGTGGGAAAAAATAGAGCCACAACACAGTCTAGGCAAAGCTACATGTATTCTTGATTGAGGGAAAAAAATTGTCTTTTTCTCTTAATTCATTGTCTATTTTGATAGCAATAAAGAGCAATTTAAAAGATTTAAAATTTAAAATCTTCTAGATTTAGAAAACATTCAAATCAATAATGTATTCTTTTGGTGTACATATTTGCCAGTACTATATATTATAATTTAGTGGTTGAGGAATGAAGTTCTGTTTGGGGGTTTTTTGTTAGATACATTGCTACTGTATACCAACAGTTATTAATCTTCAGCATAGTACTGCCAAAGAGTTGACAGTGTTACTTAATCTCACTGACAAGATCATTTCTAGAGTATGATGCCCTTATATATAAAAGATGGTTTTGGAAAAGCTGACTATTTAGGACTCATTTTTTTTAACTATTAATATGTCTTATTAGACTCTATTTGATGTTATAATTACTATATAACTCAAGTGTGAGTTATCATGTAGTTGTTAAGATACAGTGTTTTTTCCTCATTTTTATAGATGTGCCAAAAGTTTTAAACCTTCATTTACTAAATTCAGGAACAAAAGATGTACCTATCACAGTAAGTATTAGTTTTCTTTTCAGTAGTATACAATAATCTTAATTTTAAAAAAGTGGTAGAATGAATCCATTGAGTATAAGCTCTTAATAGACAATTACTATATCATAGATATGTATGTCTGTATGTGTATGTAATTATGCATATATGTATTCCTAAGACCTAGGGCTGTACCTTACACATAGGTAGAATTTAAAGTTTGACTGAATTTAAAACCTTTTCCTATCAGAATGTTGGATACCTATCAACAGGTATTTTATAGAATTTCAAAGTTGTAAGGAACCTCAAAGGCCATGTGATTATATCTATTCCTGGAAAAGAAGCAGTAGTAGATATAGTAAATGTAATAGTAGTAGTAGTAGCAAGCAGCAACAGCAGTAGCAGTAGTAGTAGTAGTAGTAGTATTATTATCATCATCATAATCAACTAACATAGAACACTCAGGTTTAAAAAACCACCCTACATCCATTAAAAAACACCCTATATCCATTATATCATTTGATTCTCAGAGCAATTATAATTATACCCAACTCAACAAGTGGTCCCATAGACTTGCAGATCTCCAGTGAAGAATATTACCTCTTGAAACAGCCCATTCCATTTTTTTAATAAATCTAATTATTGGAAATTTATCCTTTATATCAAACCATGTTTATCTCTCTGCAACTTCCTCTCAATACTACTACATATCCCTCTGCACACAAAGAAAACAAATTTTAATACCTCTTCTAACAACCTTTACAATACTTGTAGACTAAATCTTCTTTTCTCAAGGCCAAACATAACCATTTGCTTTAATCAGTCTTTTATATGTAGTGATCTTGAAGCTCTTCACCATCCTGTGTGTTTTTCGGTTTATCAGTGCCCTTTTCTAAAATGTGTACCCATAATTGAACACAGTATTCCATGTGCTATATGTCCAGATGACAGAGTTCTTAATTTATCTCATTGATTGGAGCTGCACATCTCTTAATGGAATATAAGGTCACAGTAAATTTCTTGGCTGCCGATTTATCTGCCCATCAGATTTATACCTACCTAATATTGTATTCACAACATTGAGTTTTTTAGTCTAAACTTGACTTTATATATTTATATTGAATTATATTGAGCCCTGTGATCTACCTTTGAAGATCTTTTTGAATTTTTACTGCCTTATCCAATTTATTAGCTGACCCTCCCCATTATGTGTTATCTGAAAATATTATTGGTTTTCTGTTTTTAATCGAGTCATTGATTTTTAAAAATGCTAAATAATTCAAGAGCAAAGCATAAAATCCCCAATGGACTCTGCTTTTCAGATTGACATACATATCATGATTACCCTTTGTATCCAGCCATTCAGTTGGTTCAGCATTACATATATATATATATGTATATGACTCTCCTTACCACAAGAATAGCATCCAAGAGTTTATTGTTTTGCTAAAATTAAATAACTATATTCATAGCATTCACCTAATTTAGTAATATACAAACTTTCAAAAAAAAGAAGTAAAGTTTATCTGACATTTGATGAAGTCATGTTGGGTCTTTGTCTTTTTTAAGGTGTTCACTCATCACATATAATCCCTACAAAGAAACCAGTTTACTACAGTTTACTGATTCCAGTTTTTTTCCCCTTTTTTGAAAATCAGGACATGTAACTTTTTCTAATCTACCATGCTCCATCGTCTTTTTTTAGTCTATTATTTTTATTTTTCAAATAGCAAGTATATTTTTAGCTAAATTCTCCTTCTCACTGCTCCTCCTATTGAGTAACTTTTTTTTAACCACATAGAAGTTATTTAATATATAAGTATAGATTTGGCCAATGAATTTTCCACCTTAATCATGTTTGGAAAAGTGTGTCTTTCTATATTTTAAGTTCATCACTTTTCTGTCAGTAGGTGACTTCATTTGGACTTCTGGTTTATAATTGAGTTGATCAGGGTTCTAAAGTCTTTCCAAGTAGTTTTTCTCTGTAATGTTATCATTGTATACATTGTGTTCATAATTTTGCTAACTTTGCATCAGTTCAGAAAAGCTCATTTCTTTATTTCATCATTTCTTATTGCACAGTAATTTTCTGTTACATTCAAATAGCACAGTTTGTTTAGCCTTCCCCCAATGAGAGAACTTTTCCTTCATTTCTCAATTTTGACTACTATAAAAAATCTGTTATTAATATTTTTGTATAGATTATTTTTTCTTAAATTTCCTTGAGATTTAAACCTAGTGGTGGCATAGCTAAGTGAAAGGATGTGCCCAGTTTAGTAATTTTCTGGATCTAATTCCCAATTACTTTATAGTTTAACTGGACTGATTTACATCTTTACTAGCAATGTCCTAGTGGGTCCATTTTCCCACTGTCCACTCTAGCATTTAGCTTTTGGTTTTTTTATCATCTTTGTCAGTTGAAAAGGTGTGAGTAGAACCTAAAAGTTGCTTTAATTTACATTTCTCTGATTATTAATAATTTAAAGGCAGCTAAGATACACAATGGATTGAGCTTTGGGCCTGGAATTAGGAACACATGAGCTCAAATGTGGCCTCAACTCACTGTGTGACCCTAGGCAAATAGCCTCAATTTCCTCAGCTGTAAAATAGTAATAATAATAGGAACTATATGTTTGCCAATCACTTTAAAAACTTCCTGTTCCTATCATTTGATCATTTTTCTACTGGGCAATAATTTTATCAGAAAACTTATTGCAAAGGATTTTTTCATAGTTATCCTTCTAATTTTTTATGTTAAATTTGTTTATACAAAAACTTTTGAATTTTTGAAATTTTGAATCAAAATTGTCCATTTATCCTCTGTGATGCTATTACTTATTTAGTCATGAATTTTCCCCTAAAACAGCCATAGATCTTAGAGGTAATTTCTTCCTTGCTCTTTGCCATTGTTTATGATGTGACCTTTTGTGTGTATAAACAGACATGCGCATACATAGAGATATCCTTTTGTAGCTTATCTTGGTGTATGACATAAAATGTTGGTCTAAACCCAATTTCTGGCAGATTGCCAACAATTTTACCAGCAGTTTTTGTTACAAAGTGAATTTTTCCCCCAATAAGTGGTCAGAAGGTATTTTTCAAATACTGTACTACTATGTACCTTATTTCTTCCACTAATCAACATGATTTCTTAACCAGTACCAAGTCATGTTTAATAATTGTTGTTTTATAGTACAGTTTGAAATCTAGAACTACTAAATTCTCTTCTACTTTTTTCCATTATTATACTTGAGATTCTTGACTTTTCTGTGAGTTTTGTTAATTTTTCTGGTTCTGCTAAATAGTCTTTTAGGAGTTGCATATAGCAATGAATAAGTAAATTAATTTAATCAATATTGTTATTTTTATTATGCTGACTCTACCTACCTATTAGTAATTAATGTACTTGCAATTGCTTAAGTCTATCTTTATTTCTCTAGATTTTTTTATAGTTTATTAATGTCATCCATGCAGGAATTTTGGGAATCACTCCCAAATATTTTATACCTTCTACAGTTGTTTTTGGAAAGAATTTCTTTTTTGCTCATCTTGCTGGGGTTTGTTGGTTGGCTGTGTGTGTGTGTGTGTGTGTGTGTGTGTGTGTGTGTACCAAGTATTCCAAAAGTCTCAGAATTAAAAGTAACTACTATAGAAGGTATGAAATATTTAGTAATGTATCTACCAAGATTCACTCAGAGATTATATGAGTCTAACTATTACACCACTTGCAGAAATAATGACAGAACTAAATTGATGAAAAATTGAATTGCTCATTAGAAGATCAAACCAATATTATATTAACTGAAAAATGCACTAAGATTTTTGGAACACTCTATGTAAATGCTAATGACTAATATAGATTTATATTATATCTGACCATCGATCAACAATCATAGTCTTCCATTACAAAAAGATTTAGTTTAGCTGAACCTACTGATTTAAACTTAGTAAGGGCAATTAGGTACTTATTCATGTCTTTATGTATCCTGGCTATCAGCTCTCTTTTAATAAGCCATATTTGTTATGGACTTTCTAGACAAAAAGCATTATTCTTACTAAGAAAAAAAGAAGTAAAATAAGAATTGAGAAGTCTTTCTCTTTTCAGCTATTTTCATCCCATCCCATGCCAACTATAGATCCTATTTAATCAGTTTTCCTAATTAATATTTAATATCCCTTCTTTGATCTTTCTCCTTTCCCTGTTATAGCTAACACCCCACCTTTTTATTCATCTTTAATTTTAGTTTTGTGTGTTTTAAATTGGGGGAAGGGGATGTTTTATGGTTATTTTGTTTTTAGTTTGGCATTTTCTTTTGGTTTGGGTTTTTTTGCAATCTTCAGCTCATTACATGCTTCTTCAGAAAGGATTCCCAGAGGACTGAACCTCGCTTTTGTAATCAACTTCCATTTCTTTCATGCTTTGGACATGACTTCTATGTAGATTAGTGAGTTCCCTGTATATACAATTCTTTCCTATTTATTGAAATTATCTTTCTCTTTGTCTATTCAGAATTTTATTCTTGAGAACTTCCTATTTGTCCTAGACTGGTTTTCCTATTATATAACAATTATTCCTAGTAATTATTATCTTTATTGTTTTATAGCACTTTAGGGTTTAGAAAAGGATTTGTATATGTTGTCATTTGAACCTCACAGCAACCCTGTGAGTTAGGTGATAATCATTATTATTCCCATTTTACAGATAAGGAAATTGAGGCTAAGGTAGGTTAAGTGACTTGTTCAGTGAGTCAGAATTTTAACTAAGATTTTCCTGATCAAGTCCAGCTTTCTCTTTGCTACTTTGCTAGTTCTTTGAGTCCTTAGGATTCTACCTATCCTTTTATCAACATCCTTTAAAAGTTGCTCATCTGAAATATATGGTTTATATCATACTCTTTTCATGTTTCCTTTCCTTTCTCTCAAAAATTGGCCATCTAATTGGACTTCTTTCTCTGACCCAAGAGAAGAATGTACCATCTTCTGTATATAAGAATGAAAATATTTTAACTTTGTTTAGTCTCCTAGGTTTGCTTGTTCATGTTTACCTCTTTGTGCTTTGTTTATATGTTAGCTCTGATCTTTTTTATCAGGAATGTCCTTTTTCATTAAAAAGTCCATTTTTTTTCCCCATATAGGGCTATACTCAGTATTTTGGGGGTTATTTTTGTCTATGAGCCTATATCCTTTACCCTCTGGAATATCATATTCCAAGCTTTTTGCTTCTTTATAATGGTACATACTAAGTCATGTTTGATCCTAATTGCAACTCTTCATTTTTGAATTCTTTTTTCTGACCTGTTTACAATATTTTTGACTTTGATATAGAAGTGCTAGATTTTGACATTTTTATTGCTGAGAGTTTTCATATTTTTTATTGTTTTTCTTTGCAAGAGATGACCATTCTTTCTATTTTCATTTAACTCTCTGGTTCTAAGAGGTCTCTGGTGTTTTCTTTTTTGATTTCCTGAACTATATATGCACTTTTGCCCCCTTCCCTTTTTCCGTTTTTTCCCGTTGGGTCATGGCATTCAAGCAATCTGATGATTCTTAAATTTTTTTCTCCTCAAATCTTTTTTCAGGTTATTTGTTTTACTATGAGATACCTTACATTTTCTCTTATTTTTTTCAATATTTTGAGTTTGTTTTCTCTTTTCTCCTAGTCATGGTCTTTTATTTGGTCCATTCTAATTTTCAGGGAGTTTGTTGCTTAGGCAAGGTTTTGTACCTCTTGGCCATACCATTATTTCCATTTTCAATTCTTCTGCACCTCTTATTTCTTCAGTTTTTCCTCTAGTCCTCATTTGTAAAAAAAAAAAAATGTACTATCTCTTTTATAAACTTCTTAAAAGTTTTCTCAGGAATTCTTTTTGTTATTGCCTTTGTTTTTGCAAGGCAATGGGGGTTAAGTGACTTGCCCAAGGTTGTACAGATAGGTAATTATTAAGTGTCTGAGGTCAGATTTGAACTCAGGTCTTCCTGATTCCAGGGCCAGTGCTCTATCCACTGCGCCACCTCACTTCCCTGTCTTAGGAATTCTAATTGGATTTGTTCCCATGCTGTGTTTTTTCTTTGAGCCTTTCCTTGTCAATGGTTTAGCCATTCTTTTCTTCTGGATTTCTAATCTTTAGCATCTTTGTCTCCTTAATAACTTTCTGTGTTGGAGTTCACTTTTGCTTGTTCATTCTACCAGCCTCCTCCCTAGGCTGATCCTATTGCTGTTTTCTTGTGGTATTTAGTATAATGTTATTCAAGGATCTCAGAATCAGTTCAAGATAGAGACTTGCAAGTTTTTAGTGCTGCCTGAGTGGCCTGATCAGGACAAAATCTTATCACTGTCCCTCTTGAGTCTGAACTCTGCAAGTTTCAGATTTGGGTTTGTGTCTGGGCAGCAGCAGAAAGTTGTGACTAGACTTAACTACTATTTTTAATCAGTTGGAAAGTTGTGTTGATTCAAAGTGGCAGAACTGTAGGTTTCCATTTGATTTAGGATTACTGATCTGGTTATTCTTCACAAATTTTAGACTTAGAAACTGCAATTGAATGTCCAAGCCATATTGCTGCTACTTACTTCTCTCTCAGTACTGCTTTAGGGCCTTCTACTGTCCCTTTACCCCTGAGCATAGATTTCCTACTTATTCCACACTGGATCTCTAACCCAGAAATGGGTAGTGGGCAACCCAGCTGCCAATGGGCAGATATTTCTGTCCAGATGCCCAAGTATGGGGCTGAGACTTCCTCTTTCCAATCCCCTCTCTACGTTGGAGTGCTCTACACATGCCACACTCCTAGACAGATGCATGACTCAATGTGAAGAGTCATCAGGATTTCATCTGATATATTTTCTAGATCTATCTAGGCAAACTTGCTTCTGCTTCCTACCACTCTTCCTGCTTGATTCCTTCACTGAGGGGTTAGCAATGGAAGATATTTTATGAATAGCTTATAGCTGGAAGGAGATTTACCTATCACCTAGACCAATCATTTATTTTACAGATGAAGAAACCAATGCCCAGAGAAGTGAAATTATTGACTAGAGGTTGCTGAGTTGCAATTCAGACCCAGTTCTCTGACTTCTAGTCTAAGATTTTTTTTCCACTATATAAAATTTTGAGTAATGAAGTGGTATAAAACATGGAAATTTTTATTATTATTTTCAGTTATTTCAATCAGAAGAAAGAACCTAAAGAACTTTATTCCTATTAATTATTTTTTATTAAGAATAAACATTGTTTGGAAAATACTTCTGATGTTTTATAGTCTTGTTATTCAGATTATCATTTGACCTTTAAAGATTATTAAGTATTTATACTCTCTGATCTGTCATGCCTTTTAGAAAGAAATTAATTCATTTTAGAAAGATGTTGTTTAAAGTTACTTAATTTGAAGTGTTACTTTTTTTTTTTACAATACATCCTAATTGACTCTACAAATTTTTGTGCTGTATTCCTGCTCCAGTTTACCAGTCTTTAGAGCAAAGTTTAGCAGTGCAGTCTTGGGCAAGCCACTTAATCCCATTGCCTTGCAAAAAACCTAAAAAACAAACAAAAAACAACCTAACCCATTAGCCAAAAAAAAATGCTAACTACTTTTGGTTTCTGTTTGCAGAGTATTCGACCCACACCACAAAATGAAGCTATAACTGTAAACTTTAAGCCAATTACATTAAAAGCTTCAGAAAGTAAATACACCAAAGTTGCAAGTATTAGTTTTGATGGTAAGTATTCAGCTCTTTACCCCCAAAATATTTTCTTAATTAACCAGGGTAAAAAAAAAAGTATATTTTGAGAGTTTAAGAATTAATGCTACTGTTGTGGGTACCAATGGTATTTTCCTGAAAAGGTTTGTTGTAGGGACATTCTAAATCATGACTATTTCTTGAGAACCACCTGTAACTTTTGGTATGATCATGAAAGAATGCTATACATACACTTAGAGTAATGTTTACAATAGAAGCCCAAAAAACTGGTTAATTCTTAAGGCACTCTTGGATAATTCTATAGTCAAGACCAACAATTTGTTTTAAGTAGTAAGAAGAATGACTGAAAGAGTATATGAAAGATCACATCTTAAAATAGTAGATATTTCATGGGAAAGTGAGTCTGAAAAAAATTTAGAATGAAATCAATGAAACCAGAGGGAAAACAAAAAATGTATTCTGAATTCTTTGTTGCCTAATATATTCTATGAGGATGGGATATTGTTATTTAAGAAATGAACCTGGAAAATGTGATTGATTAGACAAGCTAAAAAGGCATGAATCAATCCATGTGATTTTTGAAAAGATTTTCTTTTTGACAATATCTCAAAAAAGGTAAAGATAGCACATGACTTAAAGATCACAGATCCATGGAGTGATCAAAAGAACATCAGCAATTACTAGCTCATGTTTTTTTTTCATGTAAATGTTTTTACAGAAACTAACTTTGTTTAGTCACTGTTTACATATAAATTAAATAGTTTCAACATATCAGGCATATGCCATTTTCTCACACTTTCCTTTTAAGTCTCCTACTACATTTTCATGTCTACAAAATTTTTATTAGAATAATATCTACACATAAATAAGATTCTTGATGAAAAGAGAAGAGAAAATGTAACTTTCATAGTCTTAATTTCTGTAGCATTATAATAGTTTCATAGGCACCCAACTAACTGAAACAAAATCTCGAGAATGTAACATTTGCCTGTTTACTTGTTCACACCCAGCATTCTGCCCCTCCCTCCCCAAAAAATCATGATTCATTAGAGCAAGTTTTCTAACAAAGTAATTGCTTTATATTTAAGACTCTACAAGATTCCTTGTTAGATGTAACATATAACTAATAATCCTCTGATTGAGATAGAAACTGGCAAACACCTTTGGTAAGCAGTATTATGTACAGAATTCAGTTGAAAGAGGGATCCCTTCTATGGTCAGGTCCTTCCCTCCTTTTTCCATGACATTGTTCTGGTTACATTAAGCCTCAAGACACTAGAAGGTGTTCTTGATGAGATCTGTGACTCAGCTTGATTAACTTGCAGAAAAATTTACAATAAATGAAAAATTTCTATTATCCAGACTGTGACATTCAATCAGTCTGTTCATAACATCTATGAAGCAACTACTACATGTTCATCACTCTGTTAAGTTCTGGGGATACAAATAAAAGCCAAGTCGGTGCCTGCTTGCTTGATTACTGCTTCTCTCCTCTGACATCACCACCACCCTAGTCCAGGCCTTTATCACCTCATGCCTGGATCCCTACAATAATCTGCTGGGGGCTCCACCTGCCTCAAGTCATCCTTCAATTAGTCACTGAAGTGATTTTTGTAAAGTACAGATCTGATCATGTCACCCAGCTATTCAGTAAACCCCAGTGGCATTCGAAAGCCTTCATAACCTATCCTCTTACCTTTCTAGTCTTTATTTATCTTGAGATTTTTATCGTGAATTTGAAGAAAACCAGGAGTGGGAGATGAGGAGGGGGCAGTATTTCAGGCATGGGGTACAGCCAGAGCTGGAAGGTCGTGTTTTGGAGGAATAGCAAAGAGGTCAGCTCTATCAAAGAATATGTGGAAGTAAGGTGTAAGAAGATCAGAAGGTGGGGGGCCAAGTTATGAAGAGCCTTGAATGCCAAGTAAAACATGTTATATTTGATCCTGGGGATGATAAGCAAATACTGAGGAAATTAATTCGATCAATTTAAGGATTACAGATCTGTAGGGAAAGGGGGAAGATTAAAAAGGCCACTTTCAAGGTTATGAAAGAATTGGCTTTAGTAGGAAAGAAAGTGAATCAGCAAGACCTGGCCTTTCCTAAAAATAGGATCTGGGAGTGGCAAACTTGAGCTGGGGCCTCAAGGCAAAAATTCCAGAAATTACCAAATGGATGGCCTTGCTTTTCCAGAAGCTTTTCTGCGAGTTGGTTGCTTTATTGTATGAATAAAGTCCTTTATTTCATCAAAGAAACAATGTTATTGTAGTTGGGTTTACAGACCAACCCCCCCAAAACTATTTAATCCAAAAATATCCTGAAGTGATCTTTACTGATTGAACTATGACATGTAGCCCCCCTCATTGACAATGTTTCAGTAGGAATATGCATTCATATATCCTAAATACCTTAAGTGGAAATGGGAAATCCCCAACTTCCACTCTTCTCCCTCTCCAGCAGGAGGGATTAGATACTCAGTTGTTGATCCACTGCCTGAACTAGGGTTTTTAACCGAGGTAAGGAATGGGGTGGGACCTCTTACCTGTGGGGCCAGTCCTGTTATCCAGCTGAACTCCACCATTCCCTTTCTTCAGTTTCCTAACAGTCCACCTAGATTTCTGACTTCTACAGTGTCCTCTTAACTTGCCTGTCATTCTTGTATTTCTAAAGCAAGCATATAGCACTTACAAAGTTTTCTATAGGGTTGGACCTTGGGTTTGGTTTTGTGTTTCCCATTAAACATAGAGGAAACTATCTGAAGTTTTTTTCTAGTAAAAATCACAAAGAAAATGTTTGTCTCTCTACTACTATCATGAATTAGCTATTTTCTTTTTTCCATTAGACTTCATAGAGACGTTTTTCCATAATTACTGTAGTTGGTTCTTTGAACAAAAGAGTTAAATGTAATGTATTTCAAAGCAAAAAAGAGGAATTGCATATCTTGAGTATTTAATCAAAGCTGGAAGTTGGGTAGGGAATAGGCCAGGACGACCCAAGTTCTAGGTTTGAAACCCCAAATTATTGTTAAAATAAAATAACTTAAGTTGTGACTTCTCTTAGCATTCTTCACATTGTTAACATCAGTTTCAATTTAATTTGTCAGAGGCAGAGAGATACTTGGTGATGACATGGAGGAGTCTTATCCATGGGAAATTTTCAGACTTTCCTTTGGTAATCAGGATTATTTTGGTGCTTTTAGTGATCAATGATTGCACATTCTTCAAAGAATGAGTATGTTACTGGTTTCTATTATACTTATGGAATCTGTTGATAAAGGCACGCTGCTAACTCATTTCCAATTCAATATGTAGTTTATTCTTATTTCTTATGCAGTAATCAACACTGAATTGGAATTTCTTTAAGAAGTTATGAATAAGTATCAAATATGCATAGAATATGCTTTCAGTAAATGATAGAATTTTTAAATAATATTTTTCTTACTTCAGGACCAAGTTCTTTTTCTCTTGGCAGAATCCATTCTTGAAATTTAGAAGGATTGATGGAATAATATTTTGTTATAACAAATTTCCATCATATAAACAATTTTCTGAAAATTCATCCAGTATGGATAGCAATATTGTATTCATCAGTTTCCTATGATCAATGACAATTAACCTAATATTAGTCAATTAGTAAACATTTATTAAGTGCCTGTTTTGTGCCAGACACTGTGCTAACCACTAAGGACACAAAAAGAAGCCAAGGACAGTCCCTGCCCTCAAGGAGATTAAAATAGAATGGAAAGGACAACATGCAAACAAATATTTACAAAACAAGCTACAGACAGGATAACTAGGAAACAATGAACAAAGAGAAGACCCTGGAATTAAAATGATGTGGAGGAAAGCTTCCTGTGTAGAAGGTAGGATTTTAGTTGGGATGGTAAGGAAGCCAGGGAGGTCAGTAGTTGGAGGAGAGGGAGACAATTCCAGATATGGGGACAGCCCAAAAAATGCCCAGAGCCAAGAAGATGGAGTATCTTGGAAGCCAGGATCATTTCAATGAGTCCCTGTCTGAAAGTAAGGTGTATAAGAAGCCTGGAAAGGTAGCAGGGAACTAGATTATAAAGGGCTTTGAATGCCAAATAGCAGTTTTTATTTGATGCTTGGAGGCAAGTGGGAATCAACTGAAGTTTATTGTGTGTGGGGCAACATAATTAGGAAAATAAATAACTATAATACTGATAGAATAGAGGATGATTTAGAGAGAAAGGCTTGAGTTAGGCAGATACAGCAACAGGCTATTGTAATAATTTAGGTCCAAGATGATGGCTGCACCTGAGGAGTGGCAGTATCAGAGGAGAGAAAAGGATCTTACAAATGTAAATCAACCAGTCTTAGTAACAGATTGGAGTGGGGGAGGTTGGAGAAGGATTGAGAGATCGTGATGAATCCTAGATTGTAATCCTCAGGAACTTGGAGGATGGTGTTGCCCTCTATCAAATCATGACAAATTAATGGGTCAAATAATAATCTATTGGCAAGTAGTAATTAAGTGGATGGAAGTGGATTTGTTTCATCAAATTCTAAACTTCAAGGAGTGTCCCAAATTAATATATTTTCTTTCATGACAAAATTTCGTTTGTAGCTAAATACTTCATAAGATATGATGTACTCATTTTTTATAATTTAAAGTTTTTCTAAAATATATTACAAAAGGTGAAGATAAAATAACATTTTGTAGTTAGATGCAAGGATCTATAGTTTGATTTTTGGGTTGGTTTGTTTTTTGTTTTTTGCGGGGAAGGGCAAGGCAATGGGGTTAAGTGACTTGCCCAAGGTCACACAGCTAGGTAATTATGAAGTGAGACTAGATTTGATCAGGGCCTCCTAGCTCCAGGGCTGGTGGTCTATCTACTGTACCACCTAGCTGCCCTATGGTTTTAAAGAACATAAAATATGGTTTTCCTAAATTTTTTTTAACTGCACAATAAATTGTCTTAACAGTAACATGGTGAAATTTAAAGCTGCTAAAAAATCTTTGGTTTTTATAAACATTATCCATGGCCAGGAGAGAGATTTGCCTGTACTCAAGCTTTTAGATAGTATTAGATAAAATGGGAACTGTGAACTCATAACTATTCTGCTTATTCCATTTGTGTATCCCTGCCATATATGGAATGTTGTCTTTTTCAGTTGTCAGTAAAAGTCAAGACATCCATCAGGCAATAGCAAAATTACAGTCAACTTTAATTACCTGCTGTGTCCATTTGTTGATAACCCACCTGCTTTATTTCATTTTTGTTCTTTTTTTACAAGGCATTGGAGTTAAGTGACTTACTTAGAGTCACACAGCTAAGTAGGTTTTAAGTGTCTGAGGCTGGAGTTGAACTCAGTTCTTCCAGATTCCAGGCCTGGTGCTCCATTCACCACCCCACCTAGCTCCTCCCTATCTGCTTTATTTTAAATTGAACAAAACAAGATTTTTTTTCCAATTATGTGAAAAAGAGAAGTCATAGTTCCAGATAATATTAAACTGACAATAAAGAAAGCATCTGTTATGTATACTGTACTTTTTTCCTGTAGATTTTGCATATTCAGGTATGACTTTATAGATTTGATGTGGTTTTCCTTTGTAAACATTGGGATTATTTTAGATATTTTTATGCTTTCAGCATCAAAAGCAAAAAGGACATCTCAGTTTTCTGGAAAAATAACGGTTAAAGCAAAAGAGAAGAGTTATTCTAAACTTGAAATTCCATATCAGGCAGATGTTTTAGATGGGTAAGTCTTGCATTAAATTCATCTTCATTTTGAAGTTAAGTAGATATTTCTCCTTTTATTCCCTTGTGAAAATAGTATGATTGCACTTGGACTGCACCCAACTACATAAATTTATTCCAGGGGCTGCCTCTCTTTTTTCATCAACAGCAAGCATATTTTTCCATAAAGGAAAAATATCAATAATATATGTATGTGTGTATGTGCATTTCTTGAGATGTTTAAAAATAATCTTAAAGATTCAGTGACATAAAAGAACAAAAAATACAAATTCCATTTGAAATTCTTTTTTGCTATTCCTTTTAACATTTGGACAGTCATTATTTTAAGTAAATCTTTGGTTACCAGTTATGACTCCCAAGGATTGATGATGAAGTATGCATGCTTCTTGTTACAAGAGGGGATTAGACTCAAGGTGTAAAATGAATCACTTATTTATTGGACATAGTACAAGAATTTAATTTGTTTGACTATGCATCTTTATCTGAGATATTTTTCCTCTTGTGGTAGAGGAGGGAAAATTGATTTTTATTAACTAAAAAAAATTTTAATTTTAAAAAGTTACCTGAAACTAAGCTATAAAGTATAAAATTAAAACCAAAGGCCATATTCCTTTTAAAATCCTTAGTGTTTGAAAAAGACAACTAGATTATTTTCCTTTTTTGTTAATTGGCACCAGAATAAATAGCTTAACAGAAAGCCTGTAGGTAACCTAACTGTAATCATTCTTATCAAAAACTGTTCCTAGAAGTAATTGATGAATATAAAAAAGTGTATATTACTCAAGAATATAATACTGAAATCTCAGAAATATGAATATGCTTTAAGTTAGTTTAAAACTAACAGGTAAAAGGAAAGTTGACTTTCTGTCATTTATTTCTTTGGAAATAGTTACTTGGGATTTGATCATGCTGCCACATTATTTCACATCCGGGACAGTCCTGCTGACCCTGTAGAAAGACCAATTTATCTTACCAACACTTTCAGTTTTGCAATCCTCATTCATGATGTGATGTTGCCGGAAGAAGCCAAAACAATGTTTAAAGTAAGTTCAGAGTGTGTGTGTGTGTGGTGGGGGAGAGTGGAACAAAAGGAAGAAGAAGCAACCGTATAAGAAAAGGGTACAGAAAAGACACAGGATAGCAGAAAGGGTCATAAGTGATGCTGATATATTAAATTTTATTTCTTTCTCTCTCTCTCTCTCCGCATTAACAGGTACAGAATTTCAGCAAACCAGTCTTAATACCTCCAAATGAGTCAAGATATATTTTTACCCTGTTTTTTATGCCCTCAACATCATCTATACATATAGATAACAATATTTTACTTATTACCAACGCTTCAAAATTTAACTTACCTGTACGGGTATACACAGGTTTTTTAGATGTAAGTATTTTATTTTTCTTAAAATTCATACCTTTTTTTTCCTGAAAATATGATCTATCTGACATTTACTTTAATAAGATCCATCAGGCAGTAACTTTATTGACAGTTTAGTCTTCTTTCACTGTATTCCTTGGCTGAACTTTTTTCTTTCTCAGTTGTAATCATTCCACACAATTGGAACCTTGTGCTTTGATAGCGACCCAACTAGTAAATTCTTATATTCTGCTTTACTGACTCATTCTGTTCTTCAGTGATGAGGAAAATATTTTTTACAACTGTCAGGAATTTTAGAGACTATGCAATTGAGGGAACTGAGCCCAGAATTAAAGATCACAGAGCATGAACCCAAGTGTCATGATAGTGGTGCCATCAGTGGTAATAGGAAAGTTAGGAGAGGAAGATTTTAGGATAAATTAAATGATATCTTTTTCTGTATATGTTGAATTTAAGATGCTTACAGGAATCCAGTTTGAGATGTTCAAAAGGCAGGTAGAGATGTGAGAATGCAGATTAGGAGAGAGTTTAAGAACAAGTAAGCCTGAGAATAATTTGTATGCAGATGCTGTTTGAAGGGGGCAGCTAGGTGGCGCAGTGGATAGAGCACCAGCCCTGGAGTATCTGAGTGCAAATCTGGCCTCTGTCACTTAATTTCCTAGCTGTGTGGCCTTGGGCAAGCCACACTTAACCCCATAGCCTTGCAAAAAAAAAAAAGAATAAAGGACAAGCAGATGCTGTTTGACTCCTTGGGAGATTTGTGATGGAGTATAGAGAAAGAAGAGCAGAAAGCTCTTCCCTGACCCCATCTGGATCAAGAGTCAGCAAAGGAGATTGAGAAGGAACAGTTAGACAGGGAAGAAAAGAACTGAGAAAGCAGTGCCATGGAAACCTAGAGAGAAGAAAATAGCAAAGAAAAGCTGTTAATCATGAGTGTCAAAGGCTTCAGAGAGGTCAAGAAGGATGAGGAATAAGAAAAGGTGAATTAGATTTAGGGATGGATGAAGTAAGGGTTTTTAAAGGCCAGGAGAAACATGGTTGTGTTAGTAGATAGACATCTACTAAGTTGCCATTAGGGTGGGAAAAAAAGATTAGTGAGAGAGGGGATTGTAAGGATGCAATTTTCTGGAAAAAATCAGACAGAATACTAGCTGTGATACAGGCATAAAGAGTGAAACCATCTTCTCAAGGGACTTAACATTCTAAAAAGGATTACAACATACAAATATAGATGGATATATAGAATGTGTGTGCATACATACACACACACACACAAAACAAGGGATTATAAAAGATATAGTAGATAAATGTTATGTCTGTGTAGCACATTCCAAAGGTATTAAAGTGTCTGTGTGTGTTTGTTTTCTCAAGAATTTTGGAAAAACAGGGAAAAGATATAAGATGATCACTTGAAGTACTGGTAGAGCCTAGTGAAGTTTTGGGGGTTTTTTGGTTTGTTTGTTTTGAAAGATGAGAGAGACTTGAGCATGTTGAAGGCAAAAGAGAAGAACTCAATAAATAAGAAAAGATTGAAGATTAGGAACATGGCAGTGAGGATGTTTGAGGTGAGAGTCTTATCTTCTGGAGAAAAAATCAAACTTGCAGGATAAAAAAAATTCATATAAATCATAATTTCTAGATAATATATATATTTTTTATATTTTTTGCAAGGCAATGGGGTTAAGTGGCTTGGCCAAGGCCACACAGCTAGGTAATTATTAAGTGTCTGAGGCTGGATTTGAACTCAGGTACTCCTGATTCCAGGGCTGGTGCTCTATCCACTGCGCCACCTAGCTGCTGTAAGAAATGAACAAACAAGATTTCAGAGAAATATGGAAAAAGAATTTACAAGAGTGGGGCAGTTTAATAAAGGACTTTTCATTATTCCATTGTCATAACAACTGGGAAAGTAGTTTAGTACTATGTGACCAAGGCAAGGAATTAACCTCTCTGGGCCTTAGTTTCTACTTTTTTAAAATGAACAAAGTGAACTAGATCACCCTTAAGCTGTCTTCCAGCTCTAAATCTATCTTCCTACAGTCTAGTGAATGTGATGAGTAAGAGAGGGAAGAGGTCTTGAATCTTTATGACTAGAAAAATAGTGGTGCTATTAATAGGAATTAGCAAAGTTAGGAGCAAGGATTTTAGGGGAATGATGATATTTTGGACATAATTTGAGGAGCCAAAGAACATCTAGGTAGAAAAATGAGAGAGTTTCAGTGTGAAAATCATTAAGATTTTGTGACATTCATTTTTTTATTTTTATGTGCTTTTGCTTATTGATTTTTAAATTATACAGTTTCAAAAAAGTTTAAACATTGTCTCAAATGCACATTATATTCTTCCTGTGTCTTTGCACACTGATACATATGTATACCAGAAAATAATCCACTGGATTTATAAGAATTATTCCTTCTGGCTTGTATAGTTTTTCATTTTATGAAGTTCTTTTGCATTATAGCATCTATGTAGGAAAAAATGTATTTTGCATAGCTTTAAGATGCTACTTTATTTCTCTTGATTTTATATGTGATAAACATAATTGTTATATTTTGTAAATATTTGTGTTTTGGAACTCTGACAAATGTTTATCAATCCTTAACATCTTTTTTAATCTTTCTAGTACTTTGTGTTGTCCCCTAAAATGGAGGAACGCTTCATAGATTTTGGCGTACTTAGTGCTACAGAAGCAAGTAATATGTTATTTGCAATCATAAACAGCAATCCAATTGAGGTAAGGTTTCTTTTTCTTCAAGAAATTTTTAGGTTTCACAGTTTGGTAAGGAAATCATTGCTTTTTATTTTTATTTTCCTTCAAGTTGGCTATTAAGAGTTGGCATGTTATAGGCGATGGTCTAACAATAGAACTTTTAACAATGGAGAAAGGTAACAGAACTACTGTTGTCTCAATCCTTCCAGAATTGGAAAACTCCCCTGTACCAGATCAGTCATCAGTAAGTACACTTTTATTACTTCTTTAGTGTAAGACTTTAAATTTCCCAAATAAGACTTTTATATACATGTTGAAAACTTTGACTAATACTTATTTGATGGTGCTACCTTGAAATAAAGTTATATAGAAATAAGGTAATACATTCTCTTAAACATGAAAAAGCAAAGGAAAAATTTGAACTTCCATTTAAATATCTCTCCTTTACAAAAGGCAGCTAATTGGTCAAAATGCGATCCATCCCCTAAAAGGTGGTGAAAAGGGTTTCATTTGAATCTGATTAACTAAGCTAGTTAGGAGCACAGTGCTAATGTAGCTGATATACTGGGAATTAGGTGTCCTATCATCTATCTGTGACTGCAATAGTTCTTCTTTCTCCAAATGTTTCACTGCCAAATCTTTCTATCTTCCCATTATATAAATCTCACAATGTCACTTTGAAAAACATGCTTGATATATGTGAGTATACACATGCTCATACACACACACACACATGCATGCGTACACATACACACACAAATACCTCTCATCTCATCCTAACACCAACACTTACATACTGAAATGGTTAAGGATGAACTTGACAGCAAAAAAATGGGGAAGTATAATTAAAATTGCCTCCTATTCCACTCTCTGATAAGTTGTGATTATTTGAAATGCCAAAAACAAACAATATAAATATTAGTAAGACTCTGAGAACAATGCTTTTGGAATTTGTTGTCCAAGATCTCTTATTAGATAAAGAAAATACTGAGATTTTGGTAAATTTAAACCAAAGTTCTTGGACAAAAGTAGAAATTGGAATTTTGGAATTTTACTGATTATCAGAATTTTCATATAGAATTAGCTTTACTCTTTAGGGGCAGAGGATTGAGAGGTTTTAAACAATGGATGTATAGCCATTTACCTCTAATAGTATATAACCTCTCTTGAAGTTTACATTCCGTTAAGATCTTGTTTTGTGTCTCGACTGTGTACAGGGGGTAAGCACCAAATAAAAGTCGTTATTTTCAGGTATTCAGTGCCTGCCCCCTAATATTTTACAATTCGTATTTGAGTGATCATCGTAGCATTCTTACTCAAGTGGAGAAATCTGTTGAGAAAGACTGACTATGCCTCTTATTTCTTCTACATACAGGTAATATTAACTTCTGGCTATTTTGCTGTATTCAGAGTCAAATTAATTGCAAAAGAACTTGAAGGAATTCATGATGGAGCTATTCAAATAACAACAGATTATGAGGTAATCTAAGGGTCAAAGGAATTTTTCTGAATTAGGTTTTTATGTAATTCTTTCCTCTTCTCCATTTTAACTGTATTTTGCAATTCCCTAAGAAATTGTGCCCTCTTGAAAAGTTCAGATAAACCCAAATCTCTTAGTTATAAAAGAAATTTTAGAAAAATGCCGTTATTTCTGTATTTGAAAAGGAATAATATAGTTGTGTAGTTAAATTTCATTTGGCTGAAATACTTTAGCTTGAACTAATACTTTAGCGTAAAACCTGATTTCTTCTCTACTGTCCTTCTAAAAAGAAGGACAAAAACAAGATATTGTTTCTTGATCTCAAAATAGAGTTTGACTTTTACTTGAAGGGTTGTGTATGTGTAGGGTTTGATGTCCCACATTAAAGTAATGTTTTTAATGAAGCATCTTGATATATTTCTGATAAATTTTCAAGAGCTTTGAAATAATCTTACTTTATGTGGGTAGTTTATGCAGTTAGGGCCAAATGATTACTGATTTTTTAGTACATTAACATTTTGCCAAAGAAAATAAATATTTGCCCATTTTAAGTTATATTACAAGTAAGTGCATATAGAGAAAAAGTGATCTGAGGTTTGGTTTCAATGAACTCTAAAATCTTTGCTACATGAAAATTTTATTTCTGATCCTTTGTAAGTAATTATTTACTATTCAAGTACAGGTTATATGAGTTATTCACTTGAAAGTACTTTAAAATTGGATTGTATTTTAGGCATATTTTAAAGTAAAGTTCCCTATAAAACTGTGTAAATATGAGTTATTATTAGTTACCAACCTTTAAGAAACTGAAAATGTTTGATGAATGACACCGGAAAATGATCAGAATAAAGCTTAAATGTATCACCATGGACTTAGTAAAGCTTTTCTGAATTCATTTTTAATCATCATTTTGTAAGCATCAAGACCAAACTAAAACTATATACATTTTTTCTGTATTTCACTATTTTTTTCCCATAGATCTTAACAATTCCTGTGAAGGCTGTGATTGCAGTAGGCTCCTTGACTTGCTCCCCAAAGCACATTGTTCTTCCACCTTCCTTTCCTGTAAGTTAATTCATTTAAAATTATATCTTAGTTTTGCCCAAGAATTTACCACTGTGCTTTTTAAAAGTTGAACTAATTTTGTGATAGGAGAAATGAAATTAGGAAAATGCAGTAGACTTAAGAAGACTTTTTTAAAAATTAATTCTAAATTCAGCAGATCTAAAATAAAAATTTTGATCAAATTCAATGTTATGCAGAATTTAATCTTTGTTTTTAACTATGTCCTGAAAGCCCCTACTTTCTCTCTACTCCTTTCCTAATTCTTGCTAAGGGTCTTATTCTGGTTACACCACTACCTTCTTCCTAATGCACGTTTAATTCATTTCCCCCAAAAATAAAGGTTTTCTTCGTCCCCATGTTTCTTTAACCACAACAAGGAAATACTAGGAGGGAAAAGTATGCTAATGAGGGTGGGAACTGAGAAACCTCTTTTTTAGAAACAAGATGCTTTGTATTAATGTTAGTTCAAATTATGCATCTGAATAGCTCCTGTTCCTGACTTTTTGGACCAGATTTATTTTTCATTCTGAAGGTATTTTAAATTAATAGTTTCTAAAGTCTTTAAAACCATCTTGTTAGAGAATCCTAGGTGTAACTTGGAATTAGACAATACTTCTAGTTACCCATCATCATACAAGTTAAGTTTTACTGTATATAAATTATTTTAAATATAATCTTTGTTTGTTTCCAGTGACTTGTAATAAGTACTTTTGTCCATGCTTCTTTGTTGTTGAGCATCATTCACTTGTTTTTCTTCCTATTCATTCTCCTCAGTCTACTATTTTACCAAATATTAGAAATGGGGTCTGATAATGTTTTTCAAACTTAAGAGAATTCACCTGAAAAAAATAGATAAAATATAATGTTGAATAGAGACTGAAATGGGATTACTATCATTAGCTTCACTTCAGCTTACAAGGTAGAAACCTGTTTTGGTGCTATCTCATAATATTATTTATATTTCCCCTTCCCCAGTATTATAACATATGTGCTAATTTAATAGAATATCTGAAAACTTTATATTAACAGTCTCTAGTCAGTTTCTCTGTACACTAATTTTATTTTGTCACTGAAAAGAAATTTACTTTTCTTTGAAGAGAATATATCTATATTTACTGCTTTTGTATTCAGTATAACTATTTCCATTTTTTCTGTCACAATATGAACTAAATGCACTTTACAACTATTTTTAACTGTTTACATTTTTGATTATAGTCTTATCGTCACTATTTTATCATTTGAAGTAGTAGTAGCATTAGAAGAATATTTTAATAATTAAATGTCTTACTTAATTCAGCCAGATAAGTCTGGTTTGGCCATTAGTTTTCTCCTAACTTATCATCACGTTAAAGTTGTTTATTTTTCCATTCACAAACTTGATTTACAGATTTTGTTGATTTCTAAATATTCTTTGACTTTTTGTTTTTTGAGCAAATAAATGCCAGTCTTCTCTAAAGTATGAATTGATGGGGAAAAAACTACAATAATATACTAATGAGTTTTTTTTTCTAACTTCAGGGTAAAATAGTTCATCAAAGTTTAAATGTTATGAGCTCATTCTCCCAGAAGGTAAAAATACAGCATATACGTTCATTGTCAGAAGATGTACGATTTTACTATAAGCGATTAAAGAGCAATAAAGAAGAATTAGAGCCAGGGAAAAAATCTAAGGTTTGTAAATTTTTTATTTATTGAATCATTAGAATAATTTTAGCTTAAATTTTTGTACTCTTGATTTGTATTTCTCTGGTATTCAACTTAGTTTTTAATAATTGGTTCTCTTTTATAATTACAGATAGCAAATATTTACTTCGATCCTAGTTTACAGTGTGGGGATCATTGCTACGTTGGATTACCTTTTCTGTCCAAATGTAAGTAATCATTGATTCTAGCAAAAAAAAAAAACTGATTTTTTTTTTTTTATTCAACTCATCCACACCCACCTTGTTTACAAAAATTATGTAAAATAAAATGCTTTCTTTTTTCTTTATATATGTGTGTCTGTTAAATTACAATAAATTAATTTTGTTTTAGCTGAACCTAAAGTACAACATGGCCTAGCAATGCAAGAAGACATGTGGGATTCTGATTGGGATTTGCATGAAAACTTATTCAGAACATGGACAGGAATAAAAGACAATGCAGGTTATAGGTGAGTCCTTTTGTTCTAATTATTCTAATTCTCAATAGGTATTTGAGCCCAAATTGTTATTTATTTATTACACCATTTGACTTGATGAATTATTTTATAAAATGATATTACATCCAATCTTTTAAAAATAGTTAAGAAAGTAAATTAAGGTTATAATTTTGAATAATATTCATTAAGATTATCCCTTCCATTTCCTCCAGTTCCCTAGCCTACATCATTAAAACTAAAGAGGTATTTGATAATGTCCTTCTACAAAATCACTACTAAGCTTCAGCCTAAACAGCTGCACCTACCAGAAACAGTATCTTCAAAAAGGTTTTTATGGGGCAGCAAGGTGGTGCCGTGGATAGAACACCGGCCCTGGAGTCAGGAGTGCCTGAGTTCAAATCTGGCCTCAGACACTTAATAATTACCTAGCTGTGTGGCCTTGGGCAAGCCACTTAACCCCATTGCCTTGCAAAAAAAAAAAGGGTTTTGATATCTATCATTCTCCTTTGCAAAGAACAAACTGAACATACTTTGGTTTTGGGTGTTTGTTTTTTGGTTTTGTTTTGATTTAGTATTCCATTTTAATTTCAAGGTTTAAATAGAATGTATGAGTTGTTAATTCTGAAAAAAAAGGCTTCTGAGTCCCCTCTCCAGACAACTGTGATTCCTCAGATTTTCTGTTTTCCCATCAGCATTCCAGCATAGTATAAACCTGCTTTTGACAGGGGAAAAATAAACTAACACGTTTGTTGTACTATAAAATGATGCTCTATTCATTTTCTTTCCTGTGCCCATCTCAGTTGTTTTTAGAGACCCAGCAATCTTCCGATCTCCTAATGCCATCCCACTGCTTTTAACATAATATCAATCATACCAAGTACATAACACTCTCCCCTCTTCCTACCTTTATATTGGCAAGTAAAATATACATGGAATAATTTAAATAAGGGTAAGTTTAGAGTTCTAGTACTGTATCCTCTATAAATAGTATATTATGGATAAATTGACTTTTCTAAATTAGTTTTGAATCTAAACACTATTTATAACATTGTAATTATATGGGGATAAGTGCTCTCAGTTTCATACAACTGATTTGTAAAGGAATTTTAGAATTTGAATCCACTTATAAATTGGGGCCTATCTGAACACTGCTGAAAAATTCACATTAATCTGATAGTTGCCACCATTACATGCCTGTAATGTTTTTAATGGTAAGAAGAATGCTTAGATTCCAGGTAATATAGCTGGTTGTTTCCTTTACTATCAAAAATGCTTCTGTATCCTCTATCCTCATATGTTGGCCCCTAATCTGGACAGTTAAGATTTTATAGGAACTGCTATAATCTTTAATGAATGAAATATGTTCAGTTAAAGATACATAGTTCCCCATTGGAATATGTGGAATTAATGGCACATTTCTTTCTTATGTCTGCTGAGTTGTTTTTTGTTTTTTTTTTGATGCTTTACCTATAATGGTTATTAGTACAATTTTATTTTCTGCACATTCACCGACAATACATTGAAAAAATGTTCAGTTTTAAGATTGTTGTAGTATCTGTGATACTATTTTCAAGACTTTGGGGGCAGCTAGGTTGATGCAATGGATAAAGCACCAGCCCTGGAGTCAGGAGTACCTGAGTTCAAATCAGGCTTCAGACACTTAATAATTACCCAGCTGTGTGACCTTGGGCAAGCCACTCAACCTGGTTGCCATGCAAGAAAAAACACCAAAAGAAGACATAACTTTTGGACAGATTCAACTTTGAAAAAATATAGTAGAATAAAGTGAGATAAGATAGAGCAATATTGTTATAACTGTTAAAATGCTATAAGAGATAAGGCCTAAATGACATGAAAGTAATAGAAAAGCTTAGAGAGTAAAATAAGCCTATATTTTCAGGTCAGAGTTAATTTCTCAACTATACAAATTTAGTAAGGTATAATTTCTTATAGTCAGGAATTTCAAGTATTTTGTCCTTATGATGGTATATTTCAAACTTTTTTTTTTAGATTGACCACCATGTTTGAAGTGGATACAGACCTTCAGAAAAATGTAGCATCAAAAATTACTGCAGAGCTCTCCTGGCCATCTATACTTGGTTCACCTCGATTTTTGAGTTTCCCACTTACAAATATAAATAGCTCTTCCGTAAGTTTTCTTAGTGACACTAGTTATAGAATTAGAGAACTTTGTTACAAAATGTTTACTCCTTTCTGTGATTAGTAGAAATCCCAAGTTTGACCTTTTATTATTATGTTTTAGGAAGAAAAAATTGTTTTAGAAAACCCAGCAGATGTTCCTGTTCATGTTCAGTTCGTTCCCATGGCTTTGTATTCTAATCCCTCAGCCTTTGTAGATAAACTACTGGAAAGGTAAACATTGTTTAAGTAATAAAGCTCTTTTTTTTCCTAGTGAGAGGCAGTGTGACATGGTAGATAAATTTCCATCCTCAAAGCCAGAGTCCCACCTCTAACTCATACTAGCTGTTCAGTCCCTGAACCTCACATTGCCTGGAGCAACTCCCTAAAGCTATAAATGGCAAAGGTGCTGACCTGCATCATTAGAGGGAGTGTTCTTACCTTCTACCAAGAAAAATCACAGATCCCTGTCCAGGACTCCATTCCTATATGGAAGCATTGAAACTCTTTGGGAAAATTTAGTATTGTGTTGAAAGTAAAGGAAGCAGGTCTTGATTAGAGGGATAAAATTAACTTAAATACAATGTAAAAGACACTATTTTGTAATCCTATGACCTGGGATTCAGTTTTTTATCTATGCTCCTTATTAGCTTGGGCCTTAGTTTCCTATTACCTCCAGAGTCCATCTAGTCCTAAAGATATGACCCTGTGTTCTATTGCAACTTAGACAGAGGCCAACAAAATGTGAAAGAAATGTCAAATAAAATAGGTATATCTGTAAACTTGATAAATAATTCTTCTCTTGCAGTTATTGTACTAATGATTCTATTTACAAAATAATGTGTATTTTTATTTTAGGTTTAACTTGAGTAAAATGGCAAATCTAAATTTGAGAACATTAGAATTCCAGGTCTTCAGAAACTGTGTAAGTCTTTAACATTCATAATAAAATTCTAAGAAAACCACAGTATCTGGGGTTGCTGTACACATGAAAGTGAAAAGAACTATTAGCTCTTAGATTTGACTAGATTAATTACTGATCTTAAAATGAATTAAAGAAAATAAGAAGGGGGCAGCTAGGTGGCGCAGTGGATAGAGCACCGGCCCTGGAGTCAGGAGTACCTGAGTTCAAATCCGGCCTCAGACACCTAATAAGTACCTAGCTATGTGGCCTTGGGCAAGCCACTTAACCCCAATGCCTTGCAAAAACTAAAAAAATTTTAAAAAAATAAGAAAAAAGAATAAATTTATAACCTAAAAAAAGGAAAAAAAAAAGCTCATATGTCCACTATAATGGAATTGTAACATTTTATGTTATTATCTTGAAGGAAAAAAAGTGTTTGGAGACTTGGGGAAAACATAAGGTACCATAGGAATTGCTGGTTAAGTGAATCAATTCATTTTCTTTTAATTAATTAAAAATCAAAAATTTAATGAGTCTAGTAAAATATCACCAAAAATTACATGAAGAAAGTTATTTCCTTTCAGAAATTCCTATTCCAGATAAAAAATCATGATCTGTACTTGTTTGAATATTCAAGGCTTTATCTAAAATCTTCTAATATTTCTATCATACATCATATAGATCATATACACAACACATATTTATATACATAAATATATTTATCACTCTGCACATACACACACATAAATGTGTTAATCTTCCTAACAAAACTTTAGCTCCTTTCTCAACCTGAACCTTTTGCATATAAGCATTCAGTAAGTTTTTGAGTGCTTTGCACTACTGGATTACTATCCACAACATGGCACATTTAGTTCTACCTCAGGGCCTTTGCTACAGTGATCTTTTCAACTGATAAGTTTCCCTTGTATTGAACCACATCTTACAGTTAGTCCAGTATTTCTTCCAATAAACCTTTTCTGACTGCTCTAACCCAAAGTAATCTCTAGTTTCTCTGAGCTCAGAAAAGCAGAGCAATTACTGTCTATCCCATTCACTTAGCATTTATTCAATTCAACATTATTAAGTACTTAATATACTCAAGATGAGGCATCTTGAGTGGACTGGAGACAGTACAATACAGTGAAAAGGGCTGTATATTTGGCATCAGAAGGAAAGTGTTCAGTCTGGTTCTGCTGTTTACTGTTTGTGTGCCCTTGGAACAGGTGACTTAACATTTTGTTCCTCAGTTTCCCTTTCATGACATATCAAAATGAAGAGTTGGGGGGCGGCTAGGTGGCGTAGTGGATAAAGCACCGGCCTTGGAGTCAGGAGTACCTGGGTTCAAATCCGGTCTCAGACACTTAATAATTACCTAGCTGTGTGGCCTTGGGCAAGCCACAACCCATTTGCCTTGCAAAAACCTAAAAAAAAAAAAAATGAAGAGTTGGGTCTCAGGTATCTGAGATTCCTTACAACTCTGATCTCTGCTCCCTTGAAGCAGGGTTCCATTGAAATTAAGAGTGCTTAGCAATTAAACAATATTCTCTTAATATAATGAATCACAACAAAAGAACACACAGATAAATTAATATATTATTATCATGTTATCAATGTGTAATATGAATTATCTTTGATAGTGATGATAATGATAATAGCTAACATGTAAACATTTACATAGCTTATTCTCAGCTCTGGGATTCTGTAATATTAGGTGAAGGACACATTTTTGGCTCAATTTGGAGAGAAAGATGTCATAAAGGCTGAAACAGAAGAGTATTTGTGAAATAATAACAAAGCTAATATTTATCTTATAAATTATATCATTATATGATGTTTTAATGTGTACAAAGCAATTTGTGCTGCCTCAGTTGCTCTTCACAACATCCCTGCTAAATAGGTGCCATTATGTTCCCCAACTGAAAATTGAAGAGAGTAACAGAGAAGTTTTAGTGACTTAGATTCACATGGCTAGTTAAGGTGTGCACCAGTATTTGAGTTCAGGTCTTCGTGAGGTCCAAGTTTGACCTTTCAGCCCTTGTGCTACTTAGCTACTAAGGAATATTTTGGACAGAATCCATTTGGGTCTAAATATGTGGAAGTTTAGATGTTAACTATAAAATGTCCTACCTCCCCTCATGGGCTAGACAACATCTGCAAGTATATAGTGACAAAATAAGTGTTTGGTAGTTAAAAAGTAAATATATTAAGCTGTATTATAAAACCAGTTAAAACTGTTTTCTTCCTCATTGATTAAAGGTTCATCCATTACAAAGTACAACTGGATTTTCTGAAGGATTGTCTCGACATTCAGTTTTAAATATAATTTTGAAACCTGGAGAAAAGAAATCTGTCAGAGTAAAATTTACTCCAATCCTCAATAAAACTGTTGCTTCATTAATCATAATCAGGTATGTCTCCATGAGTTAGGGTTGAGTGAATTCTGCTACACACATACACACAACACTTACATGTGTGTCTCAATTAATTTGTTTTAGAAATTAGTTTAAGTGAAAAAATATGTGAAAGGCCTCCTAAGGGGCAGCTAGGTGGTGCAGTAAATAGAGCACTGGCACAGAAGTCAGGAGGACCTGAGTTCAAATCCGGCCTTGGACACTTAATAATTTCCTGGCTGTGTGACCTTGGGCAAGTCACTTAACCCCCATTGCCTTGCAAAAAGCAAAAAAAAAAGCCTCCCAATATAGATCTATAGATCTACAGTATGATTAAAATATTTTTCTAAGCTACACACTCAATATGCCAGGTGATACAGTTTGAAACAAGAAACCTGTGCTGTCTTTATTAAATAGATTCATAAATTGCAAATTTGACATTTCTTTTTTCATTATTTCAAAATACTGATTTTTAGAATCATACATCAAAATAATATAATGTAGATTTTTTAAATTTGTGATTTAAAAGGTATTGTAACGCATCCTAACAGCAACATGGTGGGGTGATGATCAACCTTGATGGACTTGCTCATTCTATCAGTGCAACAATCAGGGACAATTTGGGTCTGTCTTCGATAGAGAATACCATCTGTATCCAGAGAAAGAACTATGGAGTTTGAACAAAGACCAAGGACTATTACCTTTAATTTAGGAAAAAAAACTGCTATCTTATTGTCTGATCTTGTTATCTCTTATACTTTATGTTTCTTCTTTAAGGATATGATTTCTTTCTCATCACATTCAATTTGGATCAATGCATTGCCTTCTATGTGGGGTGGGGGGCGGGAAGTAGGAAAAATTAGGGGGGAAATTGTAAAACTCAAATAAAATCTTTATAATTCAAAAAAAATAAAAGGCATGTAACTTTTGTTCTTATATAGAAATAATTTAACTGTGGTGGATGTTCTAATGGTACAAGGACAAGGAACAACTGAAAACATGAGGATTGCAGGCAAGCCTCCAGGTCCAGGAAGTTCCTTACGATTTAAAATCACAGAAGCATTACTGAAAGATTGTTCAGACAGTGAGTATTTCTTAAAATTCCAGATGCATGCACAGATGGAAACCTTTTTAGTATGTTTGTATCTGTTTATATGAAAGTCAGCTTGAGATGCAAAAGTTCCTGATTTGTTTCTAAAGAAATTCTTTGTAGTTGGTCTAGAAATGACCATTGAAATTTAGCTTGAATATAAATTGAATTATGCTGTGATAAAATTTCTTGTAATTCCAATTTTGACTTTTATAATTGAATTATTTTGTATTGAAAAATTATTTGTCAGAGAAATTTGATGGTTTTGCTATTTAAAATTTCTCTAAGAAATATCTGTGAAAATAATCAGTTATTTCATTTTATAGTAGTAGTATTTTTTAAACCTTAAAATAGATGATAAAATCATTTATTAAATGTTTTAAAGATCCAAATCATGAAAAAGCAAGAATTGTTCTAAATCCTGATTAATTTTGCTTTGTTTAGAGATGAAATTAAAAGAGCCAAATTTCACACTGAAGAGAACATTCAAAGTTGAGAATACTGGACAACTTCAAGTTAATGTAAAGTCTATTGAAATCAGTGGCTATGCATGTGAAGGATATGGATTTAAGGTTGTCAATTGTCAAGAGTTTGCGCTAGGTGCCAATGCCTCTAAAGACATTGTTATATTGTAAGTAATTTATGATTAAATTTTAAATAAGTTTTTACTCATTAGTTCTGTTGAAGTTTTGGAATGTCCCATAAATGTTTTTACAACTCTTACTTGAATTATCTTTAACAATGGATTTTCACTGCTTGTGCATAGAATTTGTATCACATACAGCCATTATGGTAATATGTACTATTTCTTCCAGCTAATTGAATCTTTCCTGATTAAATTTGTAAAGGTTGCTTTAGCTCTTATAGAGAAGGTTAACTTACAACTAGCTATGTAGAAAAACCTGTGCTCTGTATAACTTTTAGTGCCTGAGTTTAATAACTATTGTACCATCAACAATCACTTATTGAATATGTATCATGGGCAAGAAAATCACCATACTACTTTGTATCAGACATGGTTCTAGCTCTCAAGGAGCCATGTTGTTACATAAAAAAGATAAATAATGAAAGATAGTTTATAATAAAATTTTTTAAGATTTATTTAAGGCAGTGGGGTTAAGTGACTTTCCCAAGGTCACACACACAGACAATTATTAAGTGTCTGAGACTGGATTTGAATTCAGATCCTCCTGATCCCAGGGCTGGTGCTCTATCCACTGCACCACCTAGCTGCCCCAAGATAGCTTATAATAAATGTCACATTGTGGTAAAGACAATAAATGCAGTCAAGCTTCAATATGCGTTTAACTTTTGTGACTTCAAGCATTCATATGATCTTAATAGTAACCTCATTTTTATATTCACATTGGCAATCACATACATTCACAGCACAGTATGTACAGTGTAGGAAAAATGACAAGCATAATGCACACAAGTTTGTGCAGCAGCTGATAGCTGTTTACCATACCATTGTAAAGATCTCTCTGTATATTCAGAGTGGCAGAGCTATTCTCAGCATCTTCTGACAATCATGACTTAAGTCCCAACAGCCTCTCCCTTGGTTTTCAAAGCCCAACCAAAGTAGTAAGTTTTACAGCTATATGGTTTTATCTGAAAGCAATTTTTTTAATTGATGTTAGCCCAAAGGTCACAGAATTAAAGGAAATTACTAGCAAGAAAAAAATGTTTCACATGTTAAAGTTTTATTTTTTAATGAGTTATTTTGAGTTAAGAGCTTTTTATGAATTATTCCAGTTACTGTGTTAAAGAATTATATGCATAAAAGTATATTTTCAGGGATCTTTAATAAAAGATTATAGTTTTTGGTGGTCATGGGAACCTAACCTCTTTCTTATAGGTTCATCATATCAACATTTCCTTTTTTGACTTTTACACCATTTTCTAGGAATGTTGAAGATGAACTATCCTACAGGAATTCAGAAAAGGAATGCATCTCACTTTTTAAAACTTCCTCATGTTTTTTCTTTCCTTGTCATGTTTTTTCCCTTTAGTTTGGTTTTGGTTTTGGTTTTTTTTTTTGTTTGTTTGTTTGTTTTTAGGTTTTTGCAAGGCAAATGGGGTTAAGTGGCTTGCCCAAGGCCACACAGCTAGGTACTTATTAAGTGTCTGAAACCAGATTTGAACCCAGGTACTCATGACTTCAGGGCCGGTACTTTATCCACCTAGCCGCCCCTCCCTTTAGTTTTAATTATCTTTAAACATCATGACTAATATAGTAGTGTGTTAAACACAATTACGCTGTACAACCTATATCACATTATTCACTTTCATGAGGGGGGAAAGAAAAAGGAAGGTGGTAGAAAAATTTGAAACTCAAAAGTTAACAAAAAATTGAATGTGGAAAACTATATTTGCATGTAATTGGAAAAAAATAAAATAACATAAAAAACATGGGAAATAAAGGAATATGCCATTGTGGATTGGGATAGTCAGAAAAGCGTTTTTGGAGGAGATCCAAACATCATGTGAACACCAACCAGAAAGAAAGGTAGAGATAGACCTAAACAAGAGGAAATTACATGGACAGAACAATAGAGACAGACATGTTCAATGAAAAGATCTGTTTATGGAGATTGGAGAGCTTATTTCAGGATCTAATACTTGGAGAGAAAATTTCAAAGCAGTTTACATAGAACCTGTGATAGGTAAGGAACTGGGACTTTATTATTTAGAGAATCGATGGATGTTTTTGAATAGGAAAATTGTATCTACCTAACAGTGATTCAGGGAAGTAGATTTAGGCAGGAGTGTAAAAATAACATGGATTTGAAGACCAAAGTAAGGAAATGATTGCAGTAGGCCTCTCTTGAGACACTGAGATTCTAAACTACAGCAAAAATAGTTGAAAAAGAAATTGAAGAGACCAATTCGAGAGACATGAATAAGGAACAGGCAGGATTTGTCTGGAAACCTGATTCCAGATTTCTTCCTGTGGGTGGATCCTGATAATGCTCTAACTTGGTTCACATCTCCCCAAACTTCTATGATGTGTTCTTATAAAAGACTGTCATCAGACTTGTTTAGGATTTTCACTATTGTGTTCTATCATATTTAAAATACATTAATCCTTACCACCTTCATTCTCTTCTAGGTTTACACCAGATTTCACTGCCTCCAGAATCATTCGTGAACTGAAGTTCATAACAGCTTGTGGCTCCGAATTTACTTTTATATTGAATGCATCCCTTCCATATCATATGTTAGCAACATGTGCAGAAGCCTTGCCCAGACCCAACTGGGAATTGGCACTGTACATAATCATCTCAGGAATAATGAGGTATTTGATGATTGTGGGGTATATTCAGTAACCAATAGGAATTTTTCCCACCACTATTTGCTAACCATCTTTGATAATTAAACATGGTTTTATCTCAGAAAAAGACATTAACATTTCAGTCCCATTAGTTGAAATTACAGTAATGATATAGATAGATAGATAGATAGATAGATAGATAGATAGATAGATAGATATTATATATAATGATTTTGAAGGAAAGTAGTTCAAACCAAAATTCTCCTCTAACCTATTTTATTTTTCTTTTGCAGAATCTTTTATTGATACAGATAAGTTGGGTTGCTAAATTGATTAGTTTTATTTAAAAGATACGCAATGGAAGAATTAACTAGATCAAGTTTCTTCTTTGCAAAAATAAATAAATCACACGGAGAGGTCACCTTAAGGTGAACATTTATCAGTAGTCCGTTTAATTTAAGACTGTAAAATAAATGCATGCTTTTAATTTTCAATACATAATTTTTTTCATATTATCTTTTCATCTTGCTCAGCTAAGACTGATAGAAGCAGCATTTTTTGTGCTATAAAATTGATTTACTATCAAGTTAGTATGCCTTTCCTTTATTGCACTATTAAATTTCTTCATTCTGATATTGACAGTATTGATTTTCCAAATTTTTGGTCCCCTGCAGTGTGCTCTTTCTCTTGGTAATTGGAACAGCCTATTTAGAAGCTCAAGGAATTTGGGAGCCATTTCGAAGGCGCCTGTCATTTGAGGCTTCAAACCCACCCTTTGATATGGGAAGACCATTTGATCTCAGGAGAATTGTTGGCATTTCATCTGAAGGAAAGTAAGTTCATAGCAAAAAGAAATCCTATCTACATAAATGCTCATAAAACCTGATCAAATGAGATCATATTTATAAAGAGTTTTAGCACATTGCCTGGGACACAGGTCCTATGTAGAAATGTTAATTATTATTGTTGTTGTACAAGAAAAAAAGCAACAACCTAATTCTGGTTATTAAATTGCTTTTTGCTGTGGCACTGAACTACAAAGTACTTATTCCAGAGACAACATTTTTGTAATGTTGGCAAATATTTTGGGAACCAGTAGCTGACAGCTCATCAGTCTATAGGTAGATCTAACACTTCGGTTATTTTGAAGATTACCTTTATTTCCATTAGTGTTCTTCTAAATTATTTTATTTGGGTGATGAATTGACTTAGGAAGATTATCATTTTTATTCAGTAATGCACATTAAATTATGCCATGCTAATATGGAAATATGTTTCACATGTATTCCCATGTATAATTGATATCATATTACCTGATTTCTCAGTAGAAGGAAGAGTGAGGGAGAGAATATGGAAGTCCAAATTTAAAAAAGTAAAATGTCAAAAATTTTTAAAAATTTTAGATGAGGGAAAAAATATTCTGTGTATGAATTTCAACTGGATGTGAAATGTTTCACCAATTGTTAGACTCCAAGCTCTTTCTTCTGCTGCACCTCATCAATGAAGAACTCTTTGAGCCCTAATTCCTTACTATAGTCCTGTCGAAGTAAGAGAACACTGAATTCATATGTGCTGACATTAATTGGTCTTTTTTTCAGCTTGAACAGTCTTGGATCTGACAACAATCACAGTTCCAGTAGGGGAATCTATGGAACAGGAGGTTCCTCATCCAGATCCAGTTCAGGAAATCATAAACACTGCAATCCATCAGTTCATCTACACAGCAATAGAAACTCAGCTGATGTTGAAAATTTCAAATCTAAAAACAATTCAAACATTAATAGCAGGACTTCTACACAGTCTGCTAACAGAACAAGTACCCTAGTTTTGGATTCAAATGCAGTAGCACAGAGTCATACAGCAGGTAGAAGGTCCAAAGGAGCAAAGCAGAACCAGCACCATAGTCAGGTCCTGCTGGAGCAGCACTCCCCACCTCCACCAACAGTGCCTCAGCAGCTGGAGCATCATCCTGAAAGCTCAGTGCCCCCTCCACCACTTGCTCACTCTTCCCACCCAGAATGTGGCAGCAGTTTAAGACACAGCTCAGAAGATTCAGATATTACCTGTCTTATAGAAGCCATGGACAAAGATTTTGACCATAATGAATCCCCTTCCCTAGATGTGTTTACAGACCAACCTCCATCTCCAATATCAAAAAACAAAGGTAATTGGACTCTTTTTCTTTGATGCTAAAAATTAAGAAACTGTCATCCCATGGTAACAGGATGAATGTATCCATTGAGAACCCTCCACATATGTATGCTTTAAAAATAAGATACACCTTGTCTTTCCAAAATATAGTCACCAAAGACATTTTCCCCAACAATTTGGTTATTTAAAATTGCTTACTAAAGCAGAAATTCATTGTTCATAAACTGTCTTGTACTTTAGTATCATGTAAAGATTGTGTCTTAGCAGCAGGGAGGGTTTGGTATTTCGTATTTAATGGGTCTATGTTCAGTGTTAAAGCAGCTCGCTGTCATGAATAATTCAAATAGCACCCACACATCCTGAGACACACAAACACACACACACACACACACACACACACACACACACACACACACAAACCCACCACCACCACCACCACCACCACCAGCAAACTGAAACTCAAAACCTGATGACATTTCTCTTCTGTGAAATTTCTCTGCCGTATAAGGCAGAAATTCTTAACTTTTTGTTTTTGTTTTTGTGGGGCCATGGGGTTAAGTGACTTGTCCAAGGGCACACAGCTAGTAACAAGTGTCTGAAACCGGTTTTGAATTCAGATTCTGACTCCAGGGTCAGCAGTACTCTATCCACTGCACCACCTAGCTGCCCCAAGTTTTTAACTTTGTTGTTCCTTGGACTCCTTTGGCACTCTGGTTAAGGCTCTGAATCCTTTCTCAGAATAACTTTTTAAAAAATTGTAATTGAAGGAATTACTAAGTTTTATTATTTAGAGGTAAGTTAAATTAAAGATGTCATTTTAACAGATTTCTTGATGTCTATTCATGTCCTGGGGCTCTTTGGACCCCAGGTTAAATATCTCAAGCCTCAGTTATATTATCATTCCTTTGTACAAACTTTTACAAAAGATTATATTATAAATATAATTTATAAAATAAAATATATTATAAATATAATAAAAGTATTATAAATATATATAAAGGTTTAGATAATTAAAATAGATTAATTGTATAAATTTAAGGAAAACATGAGGGGCAGCTAGGTGGCACAATGGATAAAGCACCGGCCCTGGAGTCAGGAGCACCTGGTTTCAAATCCGACCTCAGACACTTCATAATGACCTAGCTGTGTGGCCTTGGGCAAGCCACTTAACCCCATTTGCCTTGCAAAAACCTAAAAGAAAAGAAAAGGAAAGGAAAAAAAGAAAACATGAAATTTGAGTTAAGACTAATCTAAAGGAAAAATTTTTGTTTCCCATCCAGAGCCAATAACTATAAAACTATTCTTCCTAAATTGTAAAATCTAAATTTGAAAAATTGTTAGAAATATAATCTCAAAATGTTTCTATACGTTGTATTAACAGTTCTTAAACACAGGGAAGAGAAGACGTGGTTGCAGTTTTGTAATTAGCAATTATTCCAGTATGTTGTCCATTCATCTCAACTATTTGAAAATGAAGAGGGAAATAGGTCTCTTTTAGGGAACTATTCAGAGATAACTATTAAGCTTTATGTTGCTGCCCAGTGGTGTTGAATAGCCAAGTGTTATAGACAAAGAGCACAAAACTGGCGGGAACAGAAGCCCTGAATGTGCGTGGAGGAGCTTCCCCACATAGGCAAATGACCACAGGACAGGTCACACGACTACCTCTCTTGTCCTTGACTTCCACATTTGTAAATGAAGGAATTATACTAGTAGGGTTCCCTACTAGCATTAACATTTTTTAATTCTATCATGGCTTTTGAGTAAACTATTTCTCAGTGGGATCAGGATTTAAGACATCACAGTTTAGATATCATGTTCATAACTTATATAAGACATTAAAAACTTGACCCTTTTCTTTGCAGTGTTTATGAAACAGTAATACTTCTATCTTACAGAAAAAGAAGCATGCAGACATTAACTTTTTTCTTATTGTCATAACAGTGCTCAGGTGTATACCTGCCTCCTCTTTTCCTCAATTTGCCTCTTGAACCCTCTCTGCCTTTCTCCCTGAACAGGATGTAGGGGTGCCTCCCCCACAGCTATTTTCAGATGGTCTGTATTTGTTCTTCTCCATCAATCAATGCACTAGCTCTCATGAAACAAAATAGAGAAGTAACCACCATTTGGAAGGATTTTATCCTGGCATAACAGTAGTAGGGTAATATATTGTATTAATCTTTGAAATGATAGTGGTAGAAATAAATCTTGGGGCGACTAGATGGCACAGTGGGTAGAGCAACCGCCCCTGGAGTCAGGAGTACCTGAGTTCAAATCCGGCCTCAGACACTTAATAATTACCTAGTTGTGTGGCTTTGGGCAAGCTACTTAACCTCATTTGCCTTGCGTCACCCCCCCCCCAAAAAAAAAAAAAACTAAAGAAATAAATCTTAAAGGAGAAACAAAGAAGAAAGACACGAAAGACACATACACAGAAGCAGAAAACAAGCAACTTTTATCTCCAGCTGCCTTTTTCAGGTCCTAATTTCTGAGGATTATGTAATTCCCAACTTCCCGTTCCATCTCTTGTATGTAACTCCTTGATGTGTTTCCCCACTCTGGTCATGCCTCCAAGTACATCATATGTTATCATATTGAACCTTAAGTTCCTCCTGAGGCAGAGTAGTTACTATGTATAAGCTTATTAGGTATGCATAGAGTAATGCATCAACCCTTAGTGACTCCTATTTCTTTATTAATCTTCATTTTTTGGAACTTTGTACCAGGATGTGTTAGTTACCTCCTTTATATCTCACCATCTCCTTCCTTTTATGGAAACACAAATATTTAATTTCTTTTGATAGAAATAATATTATATACACGTGTTGTATATGGTCAGTCTAGCCATAGATAGAACTCAGCAGTGTAGACTATATCAGTATTTTAAGCCTTGTGGTATATAGTATGGGAGAAAGGTTGCTGGGCTTGGATACCTAGATTCCAAAAATGGGCTTTGACTTGTGGTAATTGAGTTTCCATGACAAGTTATTTAAGCTCTTTCTGAGTCTGTTTTCTCATCTACACAATAGAGATTGTAATATTTGCACTACCTATCTCATAGTATTATTGAAAAGAAAGGGCTTTTTAATCCTAAATGGAAGTATTATGTTTCTCAATCATAAGACTGCCATTAGACACTGTGCATTTGTATTAATTTATGCAGGTGCCAACTTATCTAAGCAATGACTTAGTAGAGAATATTGATTTGAGATAAGATAGTTTTTTTACTGAAGGGCTATATAAAGTGTAAAGGTTTTTTTTTAAGATTCAGACCTCTCTACATTTTACTTTAACTATTAATCATTCTTAAGAGGCAGCTAGGTGGTACAGTGAATAGAGCACCAGCCCTGGAGTCAGGAGGACCCAAGTTCAAATTCGACCTCAGATACCTAATATTTACTTAGCTATGTGATCTTGGGTAAGTCACTTAATCCCATTGCCTTGCAAAAATTAAAAAAAAGAAACTATTAATCAGTCTTTCACTTGTAGCCTGAGAGGGGTACCTGAATCCAAGAGAGGTTAAGTGACTTGATCAGACTTCTAAAAGGTTGGATTTAAATTACTTTATGCCTGATTTCAAGTCTAACATTCCTTTTAAATTAAGCTTTAAAAACAATTTCAGTTAATGAAAACAGATTCAGGTCAGCAATCACTCAGTGAGTATTTTGTTAAGTACTAACCTTGAGTAAGGCACAACTGCAAAGAATGGGAAATTTCCTACTTGTGATGAGTTTACATTTATTTGGGGAAATAAGTATACATAAAATATACAGCATAAATATGAAGCTAATAAATACAAGTACAAATCTATATCAAATTACTCACTGTCAAGGGGAGGGGTAGGGAAGGGAAGAAAAATGTGAGACTCAATCTTACAAAAAATGAATGTTGCAAACTTATCTTTACATGTATTGGGGGGAAAATAAAATAAAAAAGATAACAAAAAATACAAACACTTGCAAAGAATTTAAATACAAGTTAGTTTGAAGGGAGAACATTAGCATTTGGGGAAATCAGGAAAGTCTTCATGCCCAACCTGATACCTGAGTTATATCTTAAAAGAAGAGAGGAACAGTAAAGCTGCATCCATTCCAGACATAGCAAGGAAAGTGGGATAGTCATTGCAAAGACATAAAACCCTCCAGAACTGGAGCAGCAGTACCAAGGCTTAAAAGGAAGGGTAGGACCTGACATTGTAGGACTTTAGAAGCTCGACAGAGTAATTAATGTTTTATCTTAGAGGCAGTTGTCTCAAGGAGTCACATGTTCATTTCTGAGCTTAAGGGAAATGACAGACTAAACTGGAGAGAGACTTAAGGAGACTGCTTTGGTTGCTGTTCTAATACTCCATTGGAGAGGTAATGAAGGCCTAAACTTTTATAAGTGTATGAGTGGAGAGAAATGATTGGATGAAAGTGATGTTCTAAGGGAAGAAATGGCAAAATTTGACAACTAGTTGAATGTACAGAATGAGAGAGATGAAGAATTCAGGATAAATCTGAAATTATAAATGTGGGACACTAGAATGGGCTTCAATAGAAATGAAGAAGTTTGGAAAAAGTGAGTTTTTGGGGGGGGAAGATAATGAATAGTTTAAGACTTCTCCGGGATATCCAGTTTGAAATGTCCACTAGGCAGTTTGGTGATCTGGGTCTGACACTCAGGTGAAGAGGCTGGCCACAGGACATAGAGATCTTGGAGTAACCCATGGATGCTGAGAAGTTCACCAAGAGAGTATATGAGACCTTTTTGCAGCATGGCTCTTGTACTTCACTGTACCCTGACTGAAATTCTCCTACAAGTAACTAAAAGCTTGAATGCCCTCCCAACACATCTGCACCTTTATGTTCTCTACTGAGCCTCTGTAGATATATGTCCATCCATGGTGCCAGGGGTGGCAGTGGATCTCACGGCTCTCTCACTAGGCAACCTGCCAGCCCTCTTTTCCTGCCCTTCATCTTTCTAATGATGTACTTTTTACCACTTCAAGTAGAATCCCTCTTCACTTCTATGTTGTAAGTAGCTTCTACAATTCCCTGCAACTTTAATTCTTCTCATATCATCCCTTAAAGAATATTTATATGGAAAGAAAAACTTGGTCACTAAAAACATTTTTATAATTTCTCAAATGTGGTCTAACAGTCTCTCATTCCTCTTCAGTTTGGGGCCCAGGTCATTGTCCATCCAAGATCTACGTACTAATAGATCACATCCATTAGTCAAAAACATTAAGCTCCTAGATGTGTTACTGTGCTAAGCACTGGGGTACAGAAAGAAACAAAAGACAAACCCTGCCCTCAGGAGCACCCAATCTAGAGGGGGAGAAAGCTTGCCAAAATATGTCATCAAACAGAAGGGTTGAAGAAGACTCCATAGAAGAAAGATTTTTATTGGGACTTGAAGGAAGACCGGGAAGTCAGGAGGCAAAAATGAGGAGGAAAGAATATTCCAGGTATGGGGAAAATGCCTAGAGCCAAGAGATGGAGGATCATAAAGGAGGACAGTGTCACTGAATCAAAGAATATATTTCAGGGATTTAGATGTGAGAAGACTGGAAAGGTAGGAGAAACGTAGGTTATGAAGGATTTTGAACACCAAACAGGATTTTGTATTTGATCTTGGAGGTGATATTAGCCAGGTGTGTATTTTCTACTTTATAGAAAGAAGTCAGCCAACCATGGCCCCTGGGCTGGACTGAACCATAGACCCTGTCCTGCCAAACCCTAGTCTAGACAATAGGCACTTTTTTTCTTTAAGGAAATGGGGTTAAGTGACTTGCCCAAAGTCACACAGCTAGGCTATTATTAAGTGTATGAGGACAGATTTGAACTTAGGTCCTCCTGACCCCAGGGCCAGTGCTCTATCCACTGTGCCATCTAGCTGCCCCATCAAAAGGCATTCTTTATCCACTTTGTTTCTCCTGTACAGATAGGCTGACAGCTTTTGAAGGATTATGGATTATACTTAGTAGGCTCTGTTCTAGCGTTTGATGCAATAAACATAACATCATTCACTAACAGATATCAATAGGACCTCACCACTTTTTGCAATTTTCTCTTGGGATTTTGTGCAGGATGTTCTTCATAACAGTGGCTAATACTTTTGGCCTGTTTTTCTGTTCTGTGCCTTGCTTGATATTAATGATCAGAGAATTTTCAAAGAAAATCATTTGTGTATAGCTTTAATGTATGTATGGGAGATATGATGTAGGAAAAGAGCCTTTAAGGTGGGATTTTGCTATACTGAAAAGGCTTATTTTAAAAGTCTGTGAACACATAAAGTTTATTCTTTTGTGTTTTCGCCAGGATTTTCTTTTCTGTCTTGTATGACATTGCTTTCTCCTAGTTCTCCTCTTAGCTGTCTGATTTATCCTGCATTGTATCATCATTCATTTCTTGCTCCCTTACTATTAATGTTCCTCAGAACCCTGACCCAGGCTCTCTATTCTGCCACAATTCTGTTTTGATGTTTTTAATCTCTCATAGGAGTTCTTTAACAAGTGTCCCTTTCCACATTTAGGGCCACTCCCCTAGTTTAGGCCCTCCTCATCTCTCACATGGATTATTGCAGTAGCCTCTTAATCAGTACCACCAACCCCATCCCCAGGCACTGCTTCTATTCCCTTACCTACCCGCCACACAACTTTCATACTAATCTTCTGCATCTACAAGAGATCCAATCTTTACTCTTATACAGTAGGTTTTCCCCTCTATTGTCTCCATTTTCTTACTTATCTTCAATTTCTTCCTGCCTACTTTCCTAAGCCTACAAATATGCCCAAAACATCTCATTTTATACATTGATACCAGCTAGCTACCATCCCACCTCTCTCCTCCCTTTTGTGACTAGTCTCATTGCGAAGGCTGTCTGCATTAAGTGCCTCTACTTTCTTAAATTTCAGAAATCTGGCTTCTGATTTGTCTTTAACCCAAAGTGCTCTCTCCACAATTACTTATCGCCTTTTTTTTTCAGTCATCATCCTTCCTCAGCAGCTTTTAATAGTATTAATCGCCCTCCTCTTCTTGATACTGTCCTCTCTCTGGGTTCTAATGGCACTACTCTCTCCTGGTTCTCCTCCGACCTGACCACTTCTTTCAGACTCTTTTGTAGTATCTTTACCCAAGTCATCTCCATTAGCTATGAGCTAGGACTTTCTCCTTCTATATTGGTTCATTGTTGGTCTCATCCTTTCCCATGGATTATCAGCTCCTTATCTATAGCTAACCTCCAGTCTTATTCCCTATATTGTACATCTTCAAGTAGATGTTCCTTAAACTCAACATGTTGAAAATGTAGGGGCGGCTAGGTGGCACAGTGGATAAAGCACCGGCCCTGAAGTCAGGAGTACCTGGGTTCAAATCCGGTCTCAGACACTTAATAATTACTTAGCTGTGTGGCCTTGGGCAAGCCACTTAACCCCATTGCCTAGCAAACCCCCCAGCCCCTCAAAAAAAAATGTAACTCATTGCCTTTCCTGTCAAGCCCTCCCCTATTCCTTAGCTCCTTATTCTGTCAAGAGTTAAACAATCCTCCCAAGTCACATAATTTTGCAACCTAGTGGTGCCATCTGTGTCTCTTCACTTTCACTGTCTCCTGATACTGTCAGCACCCTGGTGAAAGCCCTCAATCCTTCCAAGAGAGAAGATAAAATCCTCGGCATTCAAAGCCCTTCAAAATCTGTCCCATCACCACTTTTTAACTCTTTTTTACCCCTTCAACCCTTCTAGTACTCAGCAGTCTAATGACTTTGCCTCTGTCTCCTCACTCCAGGCATTTTTTGTTGGCTGACTAGTCTCCTTCCTCATCTCTTGCAGGGACTATTCTGTATTTATTTCTTTATAATTCCAGTTCCTCTATAGGAGCTAACATATAGCAAGGTTGATAAATATGAACTGAACTGAGCTTAATTTCATTGAAATTCTATGCTACACCCAATATCTGTATGTCCTTTATTATTAATGAGAGTAGTACATGCACATAAGAATAAGGACAAAGGAAACATGCAGTCAAGATTCTTTAGGAGAATTAGAGGAAGAGGTCACAATCAATAAGGATTCCATTGATCAAAGATCAGAGAAGTAGACATTCTCAAAGATTCTAAGAGGAGAACTAGGAGAAAGCAATGTCATACAAGACAGAAAAGAAAAGAAAATCCTGGAGAAAACGCAAGAGAATAAATATTATATAGCTAGAAAAGTCAGAGAATTTGAATCCAGGTCTTTCTGACTTTAAGTCTAGTGCAATATAGAATGCCTATATCAGAACACTATGATCTCTCTAAAATACTTTTAGTAGCAATTGAGTTTATGAACCATTCAATAATTTTCAAGAAAATCCAGGAAGTTTTCAGCTCCTTAGTTAATGGGATTTTTTTTTTTAAATATGAAGTTACAAAGTTGTTTGGAAGGCATAGAATTATGAAAGAAAAAATATGATTAAAAAGAGTCTCTGAAAATACAAGCAACTGTTTGAATGATTAAAAAAAAGTCTATGCTAGAAAATTTATCTCCTTTAATCAATAAAACTATGCCTGGAGAGACAGCACTCCATAGTATATGAAAAACTGACCTAGCCCTGAGCACTCCTCAGCACCTCTGGCAATTCACAAAGGGAGTTTCTTCCTTGGAAGTTCTTTCTACTAAGGAAATAACGAATCCGAAAACATTAGCAACAGAAAATGAAGAGACCTTCAGATAGAGTTGAGCTAAGATGCCCTCCAAAAGTCAAACACTTCCTCCTCTAAGAATCCCCGACTTCTTTCAAGAATCTAATGAATGACTGCCTTGAGCAGGAGACATTTTCCTGTCTCCCCATCTCCCAGAGACTTCCCTCTATTGTGTATGGATCTATTTGTTGTCTCTACCACAGAATGTATGTTCCTTGAAGGTAGAACTGACCTGGCCCTGGGCACTTCTCCGAGCCCCAGGCAGTTATCTTTGTGCCTTTCTTAGTATCCCCAGGGCCTGTAATACATAGGAGCTATAATGGCACAGAGTGATTAATAAGTGCTTGCTCATTCTTAATGTTTAATATCTCTTCAAATTTGTTTTTTAGGGGATGGTGGTTGTTATTGAGGACTTAGAATCAGGAGTTTTGTTTTGTTCTCTCTAGGAAAAGGCAAACCTCCTCAACGCAAAGTCAAACCACTCAAGAAACGAGAAGAGAAGGAGAGAAGAACAAAGGGGAGGCCACAAGAGGATGAGCTGAAAGATTCTTTAGCTGATGATGACAGTTCTTCTACCACCACAGAAACCTCAAACCCTGATACAGAACCACTTCTAAAAGAGGTATAGAACTGAAGCACAAAAATGGGGAGGATAGGCCATCATTTAAACAGCAATGTTCTAGCTAGAAATCAGACTCCAAGGATTTCTAAATATTAGCCCATTCTAGCCACTAAACATCAAACAAATCATTTTATACAACACTCCCCTCATCTTCAGGTTGTATTTGAGGGAACAGTAGCAAAATAAAGAACTTAAGAGTAAGGGAAGCTCTTAAGTCAAACTTTACCTGAAATCTGTAACTTAAGCAATTCTGTCAAAGAATCACTTGTATTTTATTATGTAGTGTTCTTTGTTTGACCAGTAGAAAATGTTGGAACTGGCCAGTGAAGTAGCATTTCATTTCATGATAAGATAATATGATCATTCCATTAAATAGAGCATAATGTATAAGATCTAGGAAATTAGCATTCCATTTTAATTTTGATATTCAGAATAATAGTGTTCCAATTAAATTTAGTATTTACAGAATTTTTAATGTTGTTGGCAAGAATTTATATTCCAAGTTATTTTAGAAGGTTCCCAATGTTACTGGCATTCACTAATTTTTAAAAATAGAATCTATCACTAATATATATATATATATATATATGTATATATATATGTATATATGTATATATATGTATGTATGTATGTATTTTTTACTTTTTACATCAAGAAGGAAATTGACTCCAACTTTAGCATTTCCTCACATTTGTTTTGCTGCTTCATATATATTCTTAATGTTGCATAAAAAGTGATGATAATTTAAACCAGTTATATTTGTGAGCTATACATTTTATAGTTTCATTACATTACTTTCAGAGACACCTTTCTATCTTGATATATGTTTAATATATTTCATCTCCAACTTATTTGACAAATCATTTGAAACTTCTTCAGTCCCTCAACTCTTCTCTTTTGCTCTTGAACATCATCTCTCTGGCATTATCCCCTGATAGCCTCACAAATTGACTGATTCTTACCTTTGTATTTTTATACAAATACTTAAATCATTTCCTCAATCTGTTCCACAGAAGTATTTGTTAATAACTCTCTGTAAAGATTCAACTCAAAGCTCTTCTCCTTCCTCCTTTTCTCTCTTGAGAAACTTGGTAAGATAAGAACCATTCACAGAGGTTAATATGGTCCAAATTTAAAAGATAATGACAGTAGTCAAGTGTCATAATAAGGGTGTGGGTTTATTTGATGATCTTATGTCATCAAACTAAACAGATTATATGTTATCACTTTCACAGGATCCTGAAAGGCAAAAAGGAAAACAAGCCGCACCTGATAAACAGGGAGGTGAAATGTCTCAAGTGAAACAGAAAAGCAAAAAGCTCTCAGCAAATGTGAAAAAAGAAACCCCAGCAGATGTAAAACCCCTCAGGTACATGCACAAGAAAATCAACACATGTAGGATAATGTTTTTCCAGGCTTGAGAGCATCCTGGAGCCCTCTGCAAAATCAGAGAAGTCTGATCACAGCAGAAGGTGGCAGTGTATGTGTCTTGTTTTTTTGGCCTTGTGATTGCAGCTTCTCGTTCAGAGAACTTCTGTAGGGAGATTTAAGTGATATGGACTTGACATGCTTGATAATGTACTTGGGAAATATCTCTTGATATGGAGTCAGAGATCCTAAGTTCAGATGTCAGCTTTGCCACACACCAGTGTGACCAGGATCAGGTCAGAGACCCCCTATCACTGTAGTTTCTCCAACCATAAACATGAGGTCATTGACCATATATGATCTCTAAAGTCCCTTCCAACTCTAAAAATGAGATATTTCTTTTTTTTATTCATAAAAATTGGACCTCTTAGTCACTAATTTCTTAGTATTCCCAAGAAACTTTTTAAGACTAAGTCTTAATAAGATGTAGAGCAAATATCAAACTGTATTGGAAGGGAATATTCCTCATTGGAAGTATATTACACAGATGAAATGACAGATCCAATGAAAAAAGCAAGTGATATTCTAAGAATGGTATAAGAAATCCTGAAGTCACCCTACAGATAATATCTTCCATTATCATTTGGGATTTGGCAGAAAATTTAATAGTATTAGAACCTTTTCAAGAAAGTTAGGAATATTTTCTTTCATTTAAAATAATTATCATAGTTCTGTTGTATGGATGCCAGAGAATACATTACAGCACAGCTTATTATCCTACTGAGAACACCCTGATTCATAAATCTTAAGATCACTTTAAAACATGTCACTAGAGGATGATGATTGACTAATATTTCAGAGAGAAGAACAGAAGAGGACAGTATTAAGTAACATTACTATTGTAAATTTAAATAAAACATGGTATGGTACCTGCATGGTGTTACTTTATCCAGAATAAGCCCCTTTGCTTAATAAGGTCACTTTAGCCTTATTGATTAGTAATTTTAGGAAGACAAAAGATTTTATAGTAGAAATCTTTTAGTACTTTGGAAAAATACAGAATCAACACATAAAATGATTATCAACTTTTTAAAATTAAATCCAAATTACCAGTATAATACCAAAAAAAGTAATATCACACAGATGCTATCCATTCCGAGCTTACAGAGACACATGTACTAATGTCTGTTTTCCTTACCACCACACTCCCTAATGCTCTGCCAGAGACCTTAGGGTGGCTCTTACCAAGCAGCTAAATGCTTTTGGGCAACTTATAGGACAATCCATCCATCATTGACACATTAATCTGAAATGATCAAGTCCTAGAGGGCTTTTATGCTAACCTACCAGGCAGCTGGTTAGCACAGTAGATTGATCACCAGCCTGAAGAACAGAAGACTGAAGTTCATATCCAACCTCAGACCCTTTCTAGCTGTGAGACCTTAGGCAAATCACTTAACCTTGCTCTGTCTTAGTTCTGCATCTATAAAATGGGAATAATAATAGGATCTACACCCCCCCCCCAGCATTGTTGTAAAGATCTAGTTACATAATAGTAGAGCACTTTGCAAACCTTAAAGCTCTATATAAATGCTTATCATTATTAATATACAGATTAAATTATCTGTCCTGAGGAAATAAGAGTTTTGATTGTAGGGTTAACTAACTAACTAACTTTGGAGTTAGTACCCATTTGGTAAGATGCTGCAGAAGTACACTTGGGCACCTCTGGAGAGGTTTATTAAGAAAAGAGAGAACACCTAAGACAAACTTATTTTTCAGAAACTTTTCCTTGTTCCAACACTGGACCCTGGAAAGGGAAGAAAGCCATTTCTTCTTTTACTTCTTGTATCATGTGACCTCATACTTCCACAAGTCAGACTAGTTGAATTATATTAACAAGTTTTTTTAAGCTATTCTGGGACTCTTAAGCATCATTTATAACATTATTTCTATAAGACTGTATTTTTGAATTTCAAATGATTGACTTACAGATACACCTGATTCCTGAATTGTGGAATATACATTTTAAATAGCTAAACTTTCATTTTTCAACTAATTGATACAAAGGGGTCAATATAACCTTACATATTTATACATTATCATTATCAAAAGCATTCCTTAAATTTTACTTTAAGTCCTTTAATGTCAAATGACACTCCTTCCCAGGCATTAAAAATAAAGAAGGGATAAATCTGAATCTTACACCCATGATTGCATTTCAGTTCATTGGAGCTTCCATATACTCCACCAATGGAAAATAAACAACGCAAAAACCTCCCAACCAAGAATACTCTTCAGCAGCATACATTGACAAGTGGATCTAAATCACGAAATCCACAGAAAGCAAGAGGTATTGTCCATTTTGATCTTAAAAATATCCCTTTTGTGTTTTGATAGTAAAAATAAAAGTACTGCTTAGAAACCATATTGATTGAGGTGGTTTCTTGATTCCTAGGTATATAAATATATTAGAGGAATATTTTGAAATAGGACTAGGAGAGAGGGATTCTCTTGCATTAATGGCCATGTTACTATTTGATTTTGTGCAGGTACAAATAATAAGTTAGTGGACAACAGGCCACCTGCCCTAGCAAAATTTCTCCCTGGTGGTCAAGAACTAGGCAACACCAGCAGCTCAGAAGGGGAAAAAGACTCTCCCCCACCAGAGTGGGATTCTGTGCCAATTAATAAAACCGGCAGCTGTAAGTACACTGAGTTAGAGACCAAAGTAGTCTATTTAATGATAAAAAATTAATATTATATCTGTACAGTTTTTTTTATAAAAACTAGTATGCATTGCTTAAAGAAAACCTGTCACTCAAAATGCTGCATTTACAAAACAAGTTAGTAGGTGATTATTCACATTTCAGGTCTCCTTTGTTTTTACAAAAGGATTTGATACTGACATCCTTTAAATAGTGCATTTAAAATGTAATACTTTGTATCGTTATTTTAACTGAATTTTGGATTTTATTACTTTTTCTACTAATTTCTTTTATCTTAGCTGTCAACATAAGCCTATTATTTAAGCACCACCTAGTTAAGCAATATAGGGCCATACTGTACAGAAGCTAAACTGAAACAAATCAAAAATTTATTGAGGATGTGAAATCAGGATCTAAAATGAAAGAGAATCAAAGATATTGATGGGGATGTTATTCTAGGCATAGAATAGAGGCATAGGACTTTGCAATGGGCATTTTTGTTTTTATTTTGTCCATTCTTTGTATATTTTGTCTGCTTTTTATTAGAAGAGGAAGTCATAGAAAAGGAACGAGAGGTGTAGAATCAATGGAGCAATAAAATATATTAAAGTGTGAAAACCTCACAGTCCTTCTTCCAATACCTCATTCAGACATGAGAGGAACATACTTCTCCAAGGCTATGCCAGTGGAATGTAAATGCTAGTAAGGTCTACTGAACTTGAAAGGCTGTGAGTACAGTTCTGGCCACTGACTGTCCAAAGACCAGCCCAACTAAGTTTTAGAAAGGCTTATCACTAGTAGGATGTCACTATATAAGTAACCTTGGAGATTGAAGAAACAAAATAAAATGCAAAATGGCCTTAAGTACTGTTAAAAATTTAGACCCTTTCTTCAATTACAGTGGCAGGCTGTCATGTAATAGATACTAAGAATTCTACAGTTAGTAGAATTAGTCTACAGACACTAATTTACTAACAGTGCTTATGGTACTGTTACCTACTACAAGCATAACCTTGGGCAAAACATTTAACTACCTTACATCTCAGATTTTGCATCTGAAAAATGAGAAAGATGAACTAAGATCAGTTAATAAACACTTGTTAAGTTCTAGACTCTGGCTAAGCACTAAGCATACAAAGAAAAACAAAACAGTCCCTATTCTGGAGGTGTCACAATCTAATGAGGGAGACAACATGCAAACAACTATGTACAGGCTATAGCTTTTAGACAGTGTCTGCTTTGTACCAAAGAGGAAAACTATTTCTTGGATAGAAAAACATACCATTCTTGTAAACAACAACACCATGCATGAGTGGTTCAGTGGCCAGATTTGTTAATATTGGTGTGATACTCTAAGCTTTGCCAGTAATTGGTTCTTGGAGGAGAAAATACATTTTTTCCATTCATATTACTTTTCTAATTAAATTAGGGAGGTGGGGTAAGAACTATCATTTTAAGACATTAAGAAATGAACTTTTGAGACTAATGATAGCAGCCTCTAGCCTTAGTGTTAATAAAAGGTTATTTGAGGTGATAACTAATAACACTGTACTGTTCCCAACCTTCTTATTGCTCCCTCTCATTCTTTTTCTCTTCACCTACTCTCTTCTTCCTTTTATTTTTCTCTTTTCTTTCTTCTCCTTTGCCTGAATATTGGACCTTCTATTAGTCTCAGGAGGAATTTCTTATTGAAGTTGTCAAACAACAAAGATTGATGAATTCTATTGAAGATATTTATATAAAATACAACACTGGTAGAATTGCAGGGTTAGGAAATGTCAGTGGCATGTCCAAGGAATAATAATTAATTCAGAGCTATAACAAGTAGAAACAAATAAGAAAGCTATAGAAAGGAAATTTGATAGAATTGTTATTGGGAAAGTACCATAATGGTATTTTATACATTTAAACATCAGCCTAGGTGGAGATATATATTATCCCTTGCCTTATTTTATATGCTAGGCATGTGATAGACTCTGAACAACTAAATTCCGGTAAAATGATTTCTCTCTGGTGTAAAATAATTAAACCAATTTTTACAAATAGTTATTCAGAGGCAGCTAGGTGGCATAGTGGTAGATAGAGTCACTGGAGTCAAGAGAACCTGATTCCAAATCCAACCTCGACAGACACTTAATTACCCCCCCCCCCCCCCCCCCCCCGTGACCTTGGGCAAGTCATTTAACCCCATTGTTTTGCAAAAAAAAAAAAGAAAAGAAATAGCTATTCAAGGACCAAAAACTTTATGATCATTTTCTCCTTGTACAATTTAGACCTTCAATTGAGAGGTATGTGGATACGAACAACTCTGATAACACGACCTTATAAGAACATCCTTAGAATAATTAGGGCTTTGTTCTTAGCAATGTCAACTTGTAAAATTGCCAGTAAGAGAAAACATCAAAGTCATAGCCAAATAATCATGGCTTTTTGACACATGCAGCCCATTTTGGAGTCATGGTGAGTCTTCCTAGTCCCCATGCTGTTGCTTCTGTTGCCTAGGAGCTAAAGGCTTCCTCCTCTCAGATACAGAAAGAGGTGAAAGAAGCAAAATGAAGGAGTGCCATGAGAATCCAACAAAATTTACTAATGTTGATCACCCCTGAATTCAGATTAAAGTTAACTATGGAATTTATAATTTTTGCAATCTTATTGCAGAAAGATATATTAGCTTTCTATCATTTTTTTTTCCATAAAAAGCCTCTATAAATGGTACTCCCAAAGTTTTACCTCAAGGTAAGACTGATGTAATAAGAATCAAAGTATTCAATTAATGAGACTTCTTTTTGATTTCTCAGCTACTGATAGTCTTTATAAATTGTCTCTGCAAACCCTCAACGCAGACATTTTCTTGAAGCAACGACAGACCTCACCAACACATGCCTCTCCGTCTCCACCCCCTACATCTTTCTCCTATGTGCCCCGAGGTTCTTACAGCAGTATTGTCAACAGCAGTGCCAGCAAGTAAGTAGAGATCTCTATATCTCATGAAAAAAGACCTTTTAGGCATACTCATTTATAGATATATTTTAATGATTTTACTGTTAAGCAAGCAAAATATTTAGCCTAGTTTCTGTTACATGTTTAATATTTGATGTCTTTGACAAAATAACTAGAGGCTGAGCAAAGATAACTTTTTCTGTTTGAAGCATTCTATAAACATGCATTATTATTGTTAACATCAGTTTAGCTCTTGATTTTAAATTATCTAATTTTATTTGTGAAACAATCATTTGTTTATAAGAAACCCATCGGAAAAAACTGTCCCCAAATCATATCTTTTTCTATAGTCTTTAATAGATAAAAAGAGAGGATTCATACATTTTCTACTTTTTCACATTCTTAGAATCTCTTATAATCGCCTTAACCAAGTCAATTCTCTGATTACTTTTATGGTTCTCCCAATAGTCCCCATAAATTCTAGTTTTTTAGAATCACAAAAGTATTTTATGGTGTTGAATTGCAGAGAACTAGAATACCATAGAAGGGCTTATACAAGTAACTTCAGTCATCCTATATCCATGGCTAAGTGGAGAAGTGTGATTAGACTTGACAACTGAGCACAGTATCATAGAATTCTGTAAATCAGGCGTCTTGAACACAAAGCTTGCATCATGCCCAGGAGTAGCCCACCCCAGATTAAGATGTAATTTAGAAAAGAATTAACAAAATAAATTTTAAAAATTTTAATTATATATTAAAAACCAAATTACTGTGCAGTTCCTTTGGAAATCTTGTGATTCCAATACTATAAGAGTAAACCACTACTGCTGTAAAGGGGATTGTAGGATTTAGAGGTTTTAAAGAAAAAAAACCTCAAAGATCATGTGACTAAACTGAGGTCACCCATTTGACTAATTAAGAAACAGAAGAGGATGTGGAATATAGGGCTGACTGCTAATTCTGACATGTATAGTGGTGGGCAAATCGTTTTAAAATAAGAGAATTTATTTAAGGGCCTTTATTATATAATTTTAATGCTGAAGAAATAATTCATTTTTCCTATTTTCCTTTCATTTAAGTGAAGCAGAAATGAAGCAGCCTAATGGTAACAAACACAAATTGTCAAAGACAGCTTCACTTCCAGGCAGGAATGGTAATCCTACATTTGCAGCTGTTGCAGCAGGTTATGACAAAAGCCCAGGTAATTGGTCATATTTTTAATTGAAATTTAATTTTTTTCAATTATATGCTAGTTTTTCAACATTCATCCATTTGTAAATTTATGAGTTACACATTTTTCTACCACTCTTCCTTCCCACCATGAGTAAAAATTATGTACATCTGTGTTTAACATATTTACATATTAATCATTTTGTATAAGAGGAATTAGAACGAGAAACTAAAGAAAAACATGAGATAGGGAGAAAAACATAAGTTTTAAAAAAGTGATCATAGCATGCATTCAGTTTCCATTGGTTTTTCCCCTCCAGATAGAAATGCATTGTGCACAGCCGGTCTTTCAGGGGGTTTGTCCTTGTCTCAGAACTGCTAAGAGAAGCTACAGGCATCATAGTTTATTATCTCACAAAGTTGTTGTTAATGTGTACAATGTTCTCCTGGTTCTGCTCCCTTTACTCAGCATAAATGATCATATTTTGAAACACTAATAATTGCAATATATTGCTTAATTGTCTTTAGTCTTTAAACTGTAATTTTTTCGTTGTTGCAGGTGGGAGTGGCCTAACAAAAGTGTCTTCAAATAAAACAGATATTTCTGGCAGTATCAGCATTTCACACACACCTGTTGACAGTGATGGCTCAGACAGGTATTATTCATTGGTCATTCCTAGCTACTTAGTTAATGCTTACTCCAAATGAAATTTATATTTCCTACTTAGATTTGCTTCAGTACATTTTTTTCCTGAATTACAAGTAAGAATGCTTAAGTGGTATCAAGTTCTTGGGCTTGTTTTTTTTTTTCTAAAATAGTCCATTGCATTCCTCCAATCCTATTTTAGCAATTATAGAAAGACTTTTCCAGTTTCCCAACTATCATTCAGTTGTTTAGAAGCTGAGATGAGGAAGCTACTTAACTGGTTTCTCAGTAGATTCTTTTTTTAATTTTTAATTTATTTAAGACAATGGGATTAAGTGACTTGCCCGAGGTTATACAACTAGGTGATTATTAAGTACCAGAGGCCAAATTTGAACTCGGTCCTCCTGACTTCAGAGCCGATGCTCTATCCACTGCACCACCTAGCTACCCCCTCAGTAGATTTTCTGACACCAGAATGAGAAGAGTTCAGCTCATGTTTAATGCAAGAGGAGGGGTGCTCTGACTTTAATTTCATATGTGATTGATGTAACATCAAAGTAATAACTGGCTACTATTTTAAATCCATGCTTATTGTTCTACTTTGTTATGATTTATTACAAGGACAAGATCCAATTATGAGAAACTAGAGAATGTACTGAAAGGAAGTAATAAATGTTTGTAAGCTTTATATAGTATACTAATAAATGGTAGGGTATCATTTTGGTGGATTGCACTTTTTTCAAAAAATTATTTATTTATTTTGAACTTTATAATTTTTTTCTCCCTAATCTTCCTTCCCTTCCCCCATCCCCTACAGAAGGCATTCTGTTAGTCTTTACATTGTTTCCATGTTATACATTGATCTAAGTTGAATGTGATGAGAGAGAAATCATATCCTTCAGGAAGAAAAAGTATAAGAGATAGCAAGATTACTTAAGATAACGGGTGTTTTGTTTTGTTTTTTTTTTTAAATTGAAGGTAATAGTCTTTGGTCTTTGTTCAAACTCCACAATTCTTTCTCTGGATACAGATGGTATTCTCCATTTGCAGATACCCCAGAATTGTGCCTGGTTGTTGCACTGATGAAATGAGCAAGTCCATCAAGGTTGATCATCGCCCCCATGTTGCTGTTAGGGTGTACAATGTTCTTCTGGTTCTGCTCATCTCACTCAGTATCAGTTCATGGATTGCACTTTAAAAAAAAACAAAAATGAATGTGTATTTGCAATACTATAGACTTATTAGGTACTCAGTAGATATTCATTGGTTGGCAAATTTTTCCCATATGTAATCAGAAATTAAGAAATTTCTTTAAATCTCAAGAATAGAAAAATACTCATTTTTCTGCCAAGTCTCCTTCCTGGAATTGTCATCTATACAATATAAACAGCCTGTAAATCCACGAATAAACCTTTGTGGTCTGCCACTTTGCAGTTATTTGTTGGGATTTTTGACTTAATTTTTGATTGTCCAAGACAATTTCTCATATTTTTCAATAATGAATTTGTTCTTACTAACATTTATGCATTTTTGCGTATTGCATTTTCTTCCTTTATGATTTAGCTCTGGTTTGTGGAGTCCCATCAGCAACCCAAGCAGCCCTGACTTTACACCTCTCAATTCATTCTCAGCCTTTGGGAATTCCTTTAATCTAACTGGCGGTGAGTGTTCGACACTAAACCAGTAACCAATCAGCCCATGGGATGTAGAAAGTAGCTTATTCCTTTCACTGTAAGCCAAAAAGAAGGAATGAAGATGAATGGCTAGAACCTGCATGAAGAAAGGCTTTAAATACAAAGGAAAGCACATTTGTCCTTTAAATAGAGTTCTGAAAATAATATTGTTAGAACTGTAGTCCAGCATTTATAGAAGTATAAGAAATAGGATTCTGTCTTAAGAGAAGAAAATTAGCAGTGTTCTTCTGAAGAGAAATAAGTTAAAAAAAAAAGGTTGGGTTATTTTGTGTCTTATGTTTTTAGATAATAGAAGAAAATGCTAGCTTCCAGTTAGAGGTGAATGACAATAAAGATGGTGTAATTCTTTCCCCTCTACCCCCACCTCCACACTGAAATCTCTTCCTAGGTTTGAAACCCCTTCTTTAGGGGGTAATGAGCTTCTTTTCCTTTTCCTCTTTCCTTAATCCTTATTCTAACTCTTAGAGTTAGGAACTTCTTAGTGCCTTTTCATTAATCACAATTTTATGCTTCTTATAAAATAATTAAAATGACAGTGGCAATGAACTTCCACATGGAAAGTGTTCTCCTACATGCTCATCCCATTCACCTCAGTTTAGTTTAGAAAGTTTATGCTACAGTACCATAGTAGAAAATGAAGCAGTTTTTCTCTGAAATAATGATTTCTGGGGTCACAGTACCTGGGATTCTTAATCCCTCCCAATTTTTTTCCTTGTTATGAATAAATATTGACAAAGTGGTAGATTTAGCTTTATCTAATAATGACTGGAAATTGCATTTATTTTATTGACACTTGTACACTCTATTTTAAAACTGACCATTGCAAGTATGTATAATACAGTAGGACTTCTTAAAATTATGTGCCAGGATTAAGTTATGTGACTTTGCATGCAGTAGGTTTTGCACGGATATTTATTGAATGAATGTTATCTACTAAATTTTCCTTCAGGACCTAAGTAATATTACTTGAATAATGAATAAAGGATTTGCCATTCTTGTTTCCTTTCAGAGGTTTTCAGCAAACTGGGGCTGTCTCGGTCTTCCTTCAGTCAAGATACCCAAAGAAATTGGAATGAATTTAGCCATGTCCCCTCCTACCTTTGGGATACTTCAACCACCGATCCTGCCCCTTCTTGGCCCACTAGTTCAGGTTCTCCGACTCATACAACTTCAGTAAGTACTATGTTCTTTAGAATTACTGGTCTTTGTCATCACATACTAATGTTGCCATTTTGTGATACAATTATAATTTCTACCTATCGAGTAACAATGTTTTCAGCTGAAGTTGGAAGTAAACATCCTGCTCCCCAACTCTCTGTAATACATTCAACTTGCTATTGGCACACTTCTAAAATATATTTGTTATCCCACATCCAGAATATATAGATATACAGGCAGACCCAGTTGATTGTTTGTATGCTACTTCTAGATTTACAAGGGTTAAGAAGTTTGAGGTAGAACAGCCAATTATCTTACATTTTTGGTTGTGGAGTTATTTTAGTTGAATATGCATATTCTTTTCTTAATAAATTAGAGTAATTATCAACTTCAAATTCAAAATTTTTCCTAATTATTGAAAGGGGAGAAAGCTATCTTTTTTTCCATGGCTACTTATCAAATTATTATTGTATTGTGTAATAAGTCCGATTTAGACCTGGCTGCAGTTTTCTAAGTAAAGTAGTCTTCTCTAGTAAACTAGAATTTAATTTATTCTGGGTTTTTTTTTCTTTTAACAAAACCCTGAAATGCAGAAACATTGTTTACATTTCACAAGTGTAATATTTAATCCATTACAAGATTCTGTAAAAAATTGTTTCTCAACAAAACTCATGTTTATTGGTAGGAATACTGTTAAGGCATTAAATAAAAAAGTAAACAATTAAGTGCCCTAGTTTTTAATATATGGTTTTAAATTGGAACTCTACTTTTCAAGGTACCATGAAACGACTTTAGATTGTCAGAGCTGTCTCTTATTCTAGAATATAAATCTCAGTAAGTTAAAATATAAATCTTAACTCTTCTGATACATATTTTAAATTCAGATAAGCAGAAAGAAACCTATGATGTTCCTATTATATTGTCATTAACATTAGCCACATAGACATTTAAAGTTCTAATGATCGTGAATTTTTTTTTTTTTTTTTGGTACAGTCAATCCTCGGCAGCTCCAGTAGCCTGTGGTCCACCTCTACCCCATTTAGCAGTTCCATTTGGTCAAGCAATCTCAACAGTTCCCTTCCTTTCACTTCCCCAGCTAATACGCTATCAAGTATTGATCTGATGGGTAATGAAAACTCCCCAACTCCTCCTGCCACCACCATCCCCAACCCAGCAGATGATATGGGACAGACCTATAATCCGTGGCGTATTTGGAGTCCAACAATTGGAAGAAGAAGCTCAGATCCTTGGTCTAATTCACACTTTCCTCATGAAAATTAAAATGGGTTGTTTTTGGTTTTTTTTTTTGTTTGTTTTTTTAAAAAGGTACTCCTCTAGATCATGATATGCCCATTGTTGAGACATCTTTAGGCTGTTACTCTCACTGCTTCCCACCCTTCCCTCCTCCATCCATCCTGCCTTCCCTTCCAGGCCATACCCTCGCAAAACAGTTATGAGCAAGTCAGGCTTTTATCACTTGTTCCTTTCAAATCTTTCTTGCAATTATGATAGTGTGAGATTTGCTGTTGTGCTTAAGAACAAGTCTGGGTTTAGCCACCCCCTCCAATAAGACCTGTAAATCTGAGCAACTTCATGATTATCACATTTGTTGTCATCAGTCCTCCATTTTTTATTTGCTGTACAAACAAAAATTTGACATTACATCTAAAGAGATAATTTGAAACTATTCACAAGTCCTGGCATGTGACAGTTTTTATTCAATTAACAGGTTTGGTTCTTAAATAATTTTTCCCAGTATTATGCGCCAAAATCTAATTTAAAGAAATATATACGCACTTTGTGCTAAAAATACAGAGTATTTTTTTAAAGTAAGGCTGTCTTCATTTAAAAGCAGATTACAGAAATGTAAGACAACTTTAAAAGCAAACATGGATGAATGTAAGAACATTCTGTAAAGACCATCTACATTTTCTGTGCTGTTTGTACTTGAGGTATGTAACATTTGTAAACCTGAATTCATTTTAAAGTTGAACTGAAATGCACATTGCCAAGTCTTGAGATACAAGACTGAATGTGTATTTCTTAAAATACAACTTTGCGTACTTTGAAATAAATGATGCTTTTTTCAAAACCTTGTATCATTTTTAAACATCAGGTGCATTTGAATTCTCAATTCATAAGAAATCATCATGCCATTGTCCTTACTTTGAGAAAATCACATGTAAGGCCAGGTAAACAGTGAAATTTGTGTAATAGCCTTTATCATGGACTCCTTTATAATCTGACTGAATTACCATGTATTTCAAAGGTAATCTCCAAAGGACCTAGATAGAAAATTTAAATAAAATCATGCCGTTTGAATCCACTTTGACGTCATGTAGTTAGTAGTCATCCAGTCAGTCATTAAACATTTATTAAGCGTCTACTATTTTTCAGACATTATACAAAGGAGGCCTCTAAATTCATGGGTAGGAAGATGTGAGGAAGAAGATTAGAATGATAAGCCAGGTAATAGGAGGATTTAAAAACCAAACTAAGATTTTCTATGTGATCTTAGCAACATTAGGGAGCCACTGAAGTATTTTGATTTGGGGGAAGCAGTCGTTGACATGGTCTGACTTGTAAGACCACTTTGACAACTGAGTGGGGGGTATACTGGAATGGAGGGAGATTAGAAGACCAACTAGCAGGATAATTCCAGTAGGCAAGCATTAAGTAATATAGGTGACAGTGTCAGAGGAAAGAAAGGAGTAGAAGAGATATTGTCTAGGTAAAAGCAAGACTTGGCATCTCCTTGGATGGAGGGAGGAGGGAAATAAGAATGTGAAGAGTCACTCCAAGGAAAATGCAACAACTCTAAGCAGAAAGGAAAGATCAGACCAAAATAAAAATTGGGGGCAAGGAAGGTGGGGAGGGAGAACAGAAGAAAACATAAGGTATCTGTTACCAAAACAGTTGACCTGCTAAACAGGCCAAGGCAAAATAAGAATCATGAGAATGCTAAAAATCATGATTTTTAAAAAAAATGAGCACTGATCACTGGACAGATCTTTTAGAGCCAAAGAACAATGGAAAGATAGAACCCACCAGTTAAATCCTAGAAGAAACACCAAAAAATGAAAATAAAAAGTCCAAAGATTGTCAGTATTTGATGTAAACTAAGGCTCACATCAAATAAAAAGAACTTCAAGAACCCAGAAAGAGTTCATGTATCAAGGAATAATAGGGCCACGTGAGATCTGGCAATTCTACTCTATATGAAAAAAAATCTTGGACTATTGTATTCCCAAAAATAAAGGAAATAAACTAACATCCAAAAAGAACACTACAAAACTGAGTAGGAACTTACAGGTAAAGAAGGAAAAGGGAAAAGTGATGATTGTAACAGAGACCTAAAGGGGGGGGGTTCTAGCATTTCTAATGATGAAACCTTAACTTAGCTAAGTAAGAACACTTGAGACCCTAGAAGAACCTAGCAAGATGAATTCATTAGGGAGATGAAAGGAGTTGTATGATGATAAAAGGCTAACATTTTAAGAGAATAATCAAGTGTCCCTTTAGAATATCAGTGTCTTCAGGGTATATTAAAAGAGTTTAAATTCTTTTAAAAAGGACCTGGGAGTAAATTGTTTCTATTCTGAGAGTTTTAAGAGTGTACAGAAAAGTAAGAGTAAAAGGAAGAAAATAGAGTAGAACTTTCTTACAAGTTGGAGCAGGAGAGAATAAGAATATTAAAAACTGAAGTAAGATATTAGAGAAGAAGGGTTAAATGAAGCTCATTTATCTGAAGTGAACTAAAGAAAGATCTCACAGTAAAGTAATTGAAATAAGAATTGTTGAAGTAGAAATACATTAAAGAATAGGAAAACAAGTGAGGAAGGGGTAGAGGGAGTACAATACCCAGGGAGAGATTAATAGCAAACACAACAAAATTTGATAAAAGAAGAAAAAAAACCATATTAGGGTACCTATCAATTGAATGAACTTTTATATAAATGTAAACAAAGGGCAGCTGGCATACTGGATAAAGCACCAGCCCTGGAGTCAGGAGTACCTTGGGTTCAAATCCAGTCTCAGATACTTAATAATTACCCTGCTGTGTGGCCTTGGGCAAGCCACTTAAGCCCGTTTGCCTTACAGAAAAAAAAAAACCTAAAAAAAAATGTAAACAAATGTTATTGTACCATAAAAAAGATAAAAGACATGATTTCAGAAGATTTTGGCTAGCATTAACTGATTCAAAGTGAAGTGAGAAAAAAAGAACAATATGATAATGTAAAAACAAAAATTTAAGTATTCTGATCAAAGCAATCAATAATAATCTCTAGAGAATCTATGATGAAGCATGGTACCTAACTCCTAGAAGAAGATTGACCTCAAATGCAGAGAGAGAATTCATAGATTCATTTTGCTTAACTATACTTATAAGGGTTTTATGGGGGGTTTTTTTACTTGTTTTTTTAATTGGGGAGGGGTGGGTAGGGAGGAAACCTGGAATAGAAAGGGAAAATCAGCAATAAATATTCCCTCCAAAAGAGGGCAATTGAAGCAGTTCAAAAAGAGAAGAAAATAAGTTCAGAAGGAAGCACAAACAAGTATTTTGAAAATACTGAAATTTATTATGTGTATTTTTAGAAAAAATGGTCAGTATGAAATAGTCATGATTTAATATGCAATCCTTTTGAGTTCATATGTGCAGAATCATTTCTGTAAGTTCAAATGTTTTTTAAGTTAAAAAAAATTTAAGACTTGTGATCAATTTAGTTGTTTGAATTCAGATGGTCCAGACCTGTTTTGGACCCTAAGGACAATGTAGAACATGCCATTATCTATCCCCTCACTAAATTTGTTTCTGGAATGCTCTTATCCATCACAATAGCTTTTTTTTACAAACTGCCCTTTATCATGTTGCTGTTTTTAAATAACTTTATACTGGTTTTTTATTTTATTTCCATATTTAAAGTTCTTCCCACACCCCTTTTTCAGAGTTATTTTGAGATCATTTTGGTGGTGAAAGAAAGGTCCCTTAGAAAATATGTGCAACTTCATCAGGGGCTAGAAGATAGGAAGAGCTTGGGTGGGCTCCCAGAGTTGTTGCTCCTCTTCTTAAAGCCATTACTTCTAGAGTCATCACTTTTCCCACTTTGAAATGATAGCACCCTGACCCCGATTTTAACTTTCCTAAAATCCTTGATTTGAAACCCAGTTCTGACTTCAGCCAAGTTTTCTAGAATTCTGGGGTGCAGCCCATCTCATTTCAACAGGATTTTTCATTTCTTTCTGATGCTAGCCTCCTTGCCTGTTTTGCCTTGTTTTCTCAGTTCACTATTCAATATAGAGAGAGTTCTGTAGATCTGTTTGACCCCTCTGGGGCTGACTACACATGAAATAATCATAGTTTATGAAGAAATCATCCATCTGCACAATGATTACAAGTATCCTGAGTTGTTAAGTGATAGCTTAGTAGCCCCTACATTTTACGTAGTATAAATAGTTGAAAGAATGAACTATTACATTACTTGTGATTAAGGGCATTATCTTTGGCACCACAGCTCCTTGCATGATTACTCTCAGGATCTCTCCTTTTTACTATTATTTTAAAGACAAACAAGCATTTATTGAAGTTTTACTCTATGCCAGACTTGATACTAAGTGGAGAGACAAAGAAAAATACAGTTTCTGACCCTACTTTCAAGGAGCAGGAGATGAGGGAAGGCTGTGGACATGGAAGTAAGCTGTCTTTGCAAAATATATTGAGTGAAAATAGTGCTCTTAGGGGAACACCTGCAGAAAGGGAGAAGGGCTTGAACTGAATATTGAAGGGAGCTCAGTAAGTTAGGATATAGAGGTGAAAAGGAAACATTCCAGGCATAGGGGACACAGTGAAGACACAGAGCACATAGTACAGTGCAACTGTATTGTTGAATGTGAGAGAATTAAGTGTAAAGACTAGAAGGAGGCAGAAGACTGAGACAGGAGTTTATATTTGATCTTAGAATTAAAAGACACTTGCTCCTTCAAAGGAAAACTATGACAGAGCTGGACAACATACTAAAAAGAGGAGGCATCACCTTGCCAACAAAATTTTGTATAGTGAAAGGATTTTTCCCATAGCAATGTATGGCTGTGGGAGTTGGACTATAAGGAAAGTTATGGACTACACAATCAACACATTTGAATCATGGTGCTGGAAAAGACGTGAGTCCCTTGGCGAGAAAATAGGTCAAATCATAGATACTTATAGAAATTAAGACAGGTTATTCACTAGAAGATCAAAAATTGAAGCTGAAACCTAGATACTTTTTGGTCTCATAATGAGAAGATTGGACTCATTGGAAAAGATCCTGATATTGGAAAAGATTGAAGGCACAAAGAGAAGAGGATGGCAGAGGATGAGACAGATACATAGTGTCATGGAAACAAGCTTGAATTTGAACAGACTAGGAGAGAGAGTAGAGGACAGAAAGATTTGGCATGCTGTGGTCTCTAGTCACAAAAAAGCTGGACATGCTCTAATAACAATAAAAGAGGTAATAGGGAGCCCTTGGAGTTAATTGAAAAGGAATTTGGCCTTTTCCGCGCTGCCCAGAAGAGGGGTCCATACGGCGTTCACAGTTTCCATCGTAACTTTCAAGGGAAACTTTCACAATGTCCGGAGCCCTGTATGTCTTGCAGATGAAGGAGGAGGATGTCCTCAAATTCCTCGCTGCGGGCACCCATTTGGGTGGCACCAATTTGGACTTCCAGATGGAAAAGTATATCTACAAAAGGAAGAGTGATGGCATCTATATCATTAATTTGAAGAGAACTTGGGAAAAGCTTCTGCTGGCAGCTCGTGCCATTGTTGCCATTGAAAATCCAGCTGATGTTAGTGTCATCTCATCCAGGAACACTGGCCAGAGAGCTGTTCTGAAATTTGCTGCTGCCACTGGCGCCACACCTATTGCTGAACGCTTCACCCCGGGCACCTTCACTAACCAGATCCAGGCAGCTTTCAGGGAGCCTCGCCTCTTGGTGGTCACTGATCCTCGTGCAGATTATCAGCCTTTGACTGAAGCATCATATGTTAACCTTCCAACCATTGCACTGTGCAACACAGACTCCCCACTTCGCTATGTGGACATTGCCATTCCATGTAACAACAAGGGAGCTCACTCAGTGGGTCTGATGTGGTGGATGCTGGCCCGAGAAGTCCTGCAGATGCGTGGTACAATCTCCTGTGAGCACCCATGAGAGGTCATGCCTGATCTTTACTTCTACAGAGATCCAGAGGAGATTTAAAAGGAAGAGCAGGCCGCAGCTGAGAAGGCAGTGACAAAGGAGGAATTTCAGGGTGAATGGACTGCACCTGCCCCAGAATTCACTGCTGCTCAGCCAGAGGTGGCTGATTGGTCTGAGGGCGTCCAGGTGCCATCTGTGCCCATTCAGCAGTTCCCTACTGAAGATTGGAGTGCTCAGCCGGCTACTGAGGACTGGTCTGCAGCTCCTACTGCTCAGGCCACTGAATGGGTAGGAACTACCACAGAGTGGTCCTAAGTTTTACCCAGATGCTCTAATAGTGTTGGAAAACTGTGGATGGAAAATAAACATTGGCTTCTTAACAAAAAAAAAAGAAAGAAAAGGAATTTGCAAAAAGTTTCTCATAGAAAGTGGGATTTAGGGGTGGCTAGGTGGCGCAGTAGATAGAGCACCAGCTCTGGAGTCAGGAGCACCTGAGTTCAAATCTGGTCTCAGACACTCAATAATTACCTAGCTGTGTGGCCTTGGGCAAGCCACTTTTAACTCCATTTGCCTTGCAAAAAAACCATTTTTTTAAAATGGGATTTAGACTTGAAAGAAGCCAGGAAACAAAGATGAGAAGGGAGAGTATTCCAGGTATAGGCATGGAAGGAGTGAGAGACGGCCTTAAAAATGTCCTGAGCTTCAGGATGGATTGTTTTGAACGAGGAACAGCAAAGTCTAGATACCTAGAATGTCATCCTTGGATCACATTCTAGCTTATAAAGGATTTTAAAGGCATTTGATGGTGGAGGAATAAGGGATCCACTGGAGTTTATTAAACAGAAATGGTGATGTGATCAGACCTAAACTTTAGAAAGATCAATTTGATAGCTGAGTGAAGGATGGACTGTAATGGGGAGAAACTTAAGGCAGAGAAGCAAATAAAAATCAAAATAATTCAGGTTTTGAGTGATGAGGGCTTGTGACAGTGTTAGAGTAGAGGACATATATATATATATTAAAGATGTTGAGATGGTAGTATTGAGAGGTCTCATCAACAGACTAGATGAGAGTGAAAAGTTATATATGGCATATAGGTTTTGAGCATGAATGTGAGGGAGAATGGTGGTACCGTCAACAGATGTAGGGAAGTTAGAGTGGAAGGTTTAGCAGCAAATTCAGTTTTGGACATGTTAAGTTTAAGATGTTCACAAGACATTTAATTCAAAATGTCCAATGGCAAGTGGAGATTTGATAAGGAGAGACGTCTGGCCTTGATATACACTTAAGAACCATCAGTATGAAGATGATTATCAAATACATGGGAACTGTTGAGATCACCAATTAAAATAATATAAGGATTGTGTTTGTTTTTTAAACTGGTTCTTTCATTCTCTCTTTTTTTAAACAATTTTATTTCTTTAAGGCAATGGGGTTAAGTAACTTGCCCAAGATCACATATCTAGGTAATTAATAAGTGTCTGAGGCCACATTTGAACTCTGGTTCTCCTGACACCAGGGACACCTAGCTACCCCCTGTTCTTTCATTCTCAAACTGGAGGGGGGGTAACTGATTTTTTTAAATTTAATTAATGCAGAAAATGAAAAAATTTAACAAATAACATTGAAGGGAAAAAGAGGGAGAGAGAATTTACTTAAGAAAGGAAAAAAAAGATGAAGAATTAGATAAATAGGTAATGAGTTAAGAAAAACTCCAAACCAAGAATTGGAAAAGGATGACAAATAAAAAGAGAGAACTTGAAGATAAGGGGAATAGATCCTGTGGGAAGAGTTACCTTAAAACAGACTAAGCAAAAAAAACTGAAGACAAAGGTATCGTCTTTAAAAGAAAATAGGAAAAAGTCCTACTTTTTAAAATATTAGGGATAAATGTGCAGAAAATGTAAACTTAAACTCTCCTTACTTTGAATATAGATGGATTAAACAACCCAAAGAAAAAGTATGAAAGAATAAAAAAATAAAACCCTACAATCTGTTGCTGACAAGATACATATGCAAAATTTAAAGACAGAATAAAAAGAAATTTTAGAAAAAAATTTACTCTGCATCAGGTGAAACAAAAAAAAGCAAGAAATGTTATCAGGTTTTCTAACAAAGAAAAAACAAATTTACAACATAAAGAGATAATAAGGAAATTACTGTTTTAATAACAGTATTAAACTCATAAGTTTCTGAATGCTTTAGCTTCTAAAGTCATAAAGGAAAAATTAACTGAATTATAGGAAGACACTAATATTAATACAATAATAGTAGCATAGTTTAATGTCTCTCAGATAAAGTGAAAATAAAGAATTTAATCAATTCCTGGAAAAACTAGAGTTAAACTACTTATGGCAGCTTCCAAATTAGACTACTAAAAATATGCATATGCATGTATCTCAGCATCATGTGGATTTTGTACAAAATTGACTGCAATTAGGACACAAAGATATTGCAAATAAATATGAAAAAAGCAAAAAAAATACACATTCCCTTATAAATTATAATGTAATAAAAATAGCAATCAGTTAAGGGATATAAACAAAGTTGCAGATCAAAAGAAGACTTAAGGATGAAAGCATAAAAAATGAGCAGATCAAAGACTGAATCATAGAAACGATTGTATGTCTTGACTAAGCAATCTGATAAAATGAAAAAGTGATGGAATGGTTAAAAAAAATTTAATACAATCTGTTACTTACAAGAAAGATCTAAAAAACAAAGCCATGCACAGAATAAAAATGCAAAACTGGAACAAAACTAACCATGAAGCAAATGAAAACGAAAAGCAAGAGTTACCACCATGCTATAAAACAGAAAAACAAAAATTCACAACAAGCATATTGATAAAGAATTAAACTACATCATGCTGAAAGGAAGCATAGAAAATATTCTCCAAATGCTTTAGAATCCCATTTCATTAAGAAAAAGTTAATTACAAGACACAAAGGGTTACAAGATAATGCCAAAAGATTTTAATGTTCTTTCAGTCTTGGAAAAATCTAATAGATAAAGAAAAGTTAAATAACAGAAATGAATAAAATGCTGAAGAAACTAGTCAAAAACTTTTTGTGTCTTCTAAAGGAAGCTGCTAAAGTATAAATATATTTCTCAGAACCACATGGAACTCTTACAAAAATTGATCAAATATACAAGCAAACACAAAAGGGGATAGAAATAGTAAATGTATTATTTACAGATTAAAACTTAAGTATCAATTCAGAGAGTATAAAGGACACAGGTCCAAATGGAGATTTAGCAATTAAAAAACTACCTGTAAAGGAACTACCAAAAGGAGAAGGAAAATTGCAGGTCTTGATTATCCATAGGATAATTTTATCTATTTTTTAATTTTTTTTTTTTTGCCAGGTAATGGGGTTAAGTGACTTGCCTAAGTTCACACAGCTAAGTAAGTATTAAAGTGTCTGAGGTCATATTTGAACTCAGGTCCTGCTGACTCCAGGGCTGGTGCTCCAGGGCCATCTAGCTGACCCTAATTTTATTAAATTTTTAGTGAATAATTAGTACCCAAACTACACAAACTGTTTTAATTTTGTTCTACTACAGTCATCTTGGGGGACAAAAATCATCCTACTACTTAAATAAGGGAATGATATAAAGCACAGAAGAGCAAAAGACCAATAGCATCAATGATATCAATTCAAAAATTTCAAATAAAATCTTATCAGATAACAGTGATTCACATAAGAAATGATTCATTGTGACCAGCTTGGACTAATATAAGGGATACAAAGATGATTCAACATCAGGATGCTGATCAAATAATTCTATTTTCAAAAGTCCAAAACTACAATTATCCCAACAGATATGGGGGGGGGAAGCCTTTGGTAAAGTATAATATCCATTTAGGCTATTTTTAAAAACCTTACAAAATATAGGTTTAATGAGAATTTTATTTTATTTTTAATTTATTTAAGGCAATGGAGTTTAAGTGACTTGCCCAAGGTTACACAGTTAGGCAATTTTTAAGTATCTGATACTAAATTTGAACTCAGGTCCTCCTGACTTTGGGGCTGGTGCTCTATCCACTTGCCACCCAGCTGCCCCTTAATGAGAATTCATAAAAACATACATATTAAAACCTAAGCAATCATTATATGCCATAATGATTTAATAGAAAGTTTCTTGATAAATATAAGAAAAAAGAGAACACTCACTGTCCCTACTACTTTGATCTAGTTCTGGAAATGCTAGCAATAAGAAAAGGGAAAGAAATTAAAAGCCTAAAGTTATATAAAGCTGATCATATGATTATTTATTTGGAAAATCCTAAGGAATCAACAAAGATAAAAACTGAGATAAAGTATTCAGAAAATTTTCAGGTTATAAAATAAACTAAAAAAACCATCATTTAAAAAAATTAACAACTGTTATCTTATTATATAATTTTGCTAGCTCTTATACTATATTTTTCTTCCTTAAGGATATGATTTCTCTCTCATCACATTCAACTTAGATCAATGTATACCATGGAAACAATGTAAAGACTTACAGACTGCCTTGGGGGGAGGGGGTGAAGCAAGATTAGGGGAAAAAATGTAAAACTAAAAATAAATGTTTCTTAAAAAATTAACAGCATTTTGATGTAATAATGACAAAATCCAAGAGGCAATAATGGAAAAAATTCAAAATATCTTCAAAATGCATAAAACATTATAAGACCACACAAAATACATAGATTCAATTTCTTGAATTTAAATAGCTGGGTCAATTTAAATACTCATGGCTGGGTCATGACTATATGATAAAATCAATAATACTACCAAAGTTGATTTATGCATTTAATGTCACACCAAATAAGCAGTGGGTTATGTTACTGGACCCAAGAAAATTATGATAAAATGTATGTGGGCAAATAAGAGACCTAGAATATGATGGAAAATAATAAAAAAGGAATGATAAGGATAAAAGAAAATGAGAATTCCAGACTTCAAATTATATTTAAAGCAGCTGTCAACAAAGTCGTCTGGCCAGGTTAAAAAAATAGAGAAGCTAATCAATAGATTAGGCAGGGGAGAGTCAGAAGCAATGAATCTATAAAAGACAAGGTTTGGTAAGTTTAAAAAACAAAATTACTTAGAAAAGACCTCATTCAATAAAAACTTCTGGGAAAGCTGGAAATAAATTTAGTGGAATTAAGTTTAGACCAATACTTTACTCCATATTCCATGTTATATTTTAAATGAATATATTACTTTACTAATAAAGATCAAGCTATGAAAAAAATAGAAAAGAAATATTCTTTTCACAGCTAATGGCTTTTGTCCTTCATTCTCAAAGAAGACCATGACATCAAGGAGGTGATGCCATGACTAGCACATGAACTGGATTCGATTAAGGGGGTGCTGGGCTAAGTCAACAACCTCACTTTCTCTGCCAAAGCTAGATCTGAATCAGAATGACTGGTGATGTCCTGGATGTGAGGCAATCAGGATTAAGTGACTTGCCCAAGGTCACACTGTAAGCATCAAGTGTCTGAAGTTGGATTGGAACTCCCCTCCTCCTGACTCCAAGGCTAGTGGTCTATCCACTGTGCCACCTAGCTGCCCATTTTCACAGCTCTGGGTAGGAGCTGTTTCCCTAACCAAAAAGATAAAAAAAGATAAAATAATTGGTTACATGAAACTGAAAAGTTTCTGCACAAAAAAAAAATTAATGCAGTTAAGAATAAAAGATAAGAAATCAAAGGGTGAGTCTATCAATTTTTTTTTCTGATAAGAGTTTGGTGTCCAAGATATATTGACAACATATATATATAAGACCAAAAGTTATTCCCCAATGGATAAGTAATCAAAAATATAACTATATGGTTCTAAAAAGAAATGCAAATATTAACATGAAAAATGCTCCAAATTACTATTAAGAGAAATGAAAACCCAAACAAAGTTGAGGTTCCACCTCACACCCTGCAATTGGGTAAAGATGACAAATGATGGGAAGAATGAATGTTAGAGAAGTTGTAGTAAAATAGACACACAGTGCATTTTTGGTGGAGTTGTCGAACAATAGTTTGGAATTGTGCAAATAAAGTTACTAAAGTGTCCATACCCTTTGGTCCAGAGAGTCTGTTACTAGGTTGTTTGTGATAAGAAAGGCCTCCATATTCAGCAAAATATTTTTTTTCAGCAATTTCTGACCCAGAAAAGAATGGGGGAGGAAGAAGAGAGTTAAGTGGATGTACCTGGGGAGGAGGCAGAATTTTACCAATAGCACCTGGGTAAGCAGTGGTTCAGAGAGCTGGACGGGAGCTTGCAACCAAAGTGGTCAGGAGTGATGTGATGGAGACCAGCTCTACCACTGGCTGTGGAATCAAGGGTGGGCTAGAAGACATCTCCTCACTCCCTGATTGGCTGCAAGAAACAATACTACTAATACCAAGAATCATGGGGAAATGCAGCGCAAAGTTAACAGAACCATGAACACAATACATACAAAGTAGCTACAACAAATTAAGTGGGAGGGGGGGTGACAAATCCTTAACAATTGGGAGTATGAAGAAGGATGCTATGGGGAAGGTGGGGCTTGAGTTGGGCTTTAAAGAAAGTTAAACATTCTAGCCCTTTCTGCTCTAGATTTTACGATCAAGATCCTTAATATAATACAAAGTGAAGCCAGCAGAAAAGAACTTAACTTTTTCATCTTCCATGGATCATCTGTCATTACATCCCTCAAAATATCTGTCTCTGTCTGTGTCTGTGTGTCTCTCTGTGTCTGTGTGTGTGTGTCTCTCTCCCTCTCTCTTTATTTCTCCCCCTCTCTCTTTATCCCTCCCTTCTTCCCTCTTTCTCTCTCCCTCCTTCCCTCTCCCTCCCTCTCCCTCCCTCTCTCTTTCTCTCTCCCTCCCTCTTTCTCTCTCTCTCTTTCTCCCTCCCTCTCCCTTCTCCCTCTCCCTCTCTCTCTCATTTTATGTCTCGATGCAAAAACTCCCCAAGTATTACTCCCTGGATGTCTCACAGATTTCGCCTCCCCACTTTTCATCTTCATTTTTATAGAGTAGAAAAGTATTCTCTAAAGTGGAAGCCTGGGTGCCCAGGAATGTGCGGTCATCCAATCAGGGAGTGAGAGGATGGCTTCTAGCCCACCCTTGATTCCACAGCCAATGGTGGAGCTGGTCTCCATCACATCTCTCCTAACCACTTCGGTTGCAAGCTCGCGTCCAGCTCTCTGAACCACTGCTTGCCCAACTGCTATTGGTAAAATTCCGCTTCCTCCCCAGGTGCGCTGAGTTGCAAGGCAGATTTTTCTTTGCTCTGGTAGAAGCAGCTTCCGTGAGCAGGTATATAGATGTGTAATCATATTGTATATGAAACGTTTCTAGACCTCAGATTCAGTAGTATTTCCCCGATTCTCCGTAGAAGGTGCATTAGATGCTACGAATTCTAATTCTGACATGGCTACTTATTAAAGACAGCTAGGTAGTGGAGAGAGGTAGTGGAAAGAGCACTGGCCCGACCTGAGGTCAAATCTAACCTCAGACACACTTGCTAGCTGTGTGACCTTGGGCAAGTCACTTGACCCTGATTGCCTCACATCCAGGGCCATCTCCAGTCGGCCTGATTCATATCTGGCCACTGGACCCAGATGGTTCAGGAGGAGAAAGTGAGGCCGGTGACTTTGCACAGACCCTCCCCGACACTCAACTCATTTTCACGTCATGGCATCATCTCCCTGATGTCATGGTCCTCTTTGAGAATGAAGGACAAACAACAACCTGTGAGATCATCATCTAGTGTCAACTTTTCTGAACCCCAAGGTCCTTCCTTGTTTAAATCTCTGATCCTCAATGCAAGGATTCAAAAGCAAAAACAAACCTCTGCCCAAGTTGTTCATTGTGATTTTCATAAAGCACAGTTCTTGACCATCTCAGTCTTGTGCCTCAATAAACTCCAGTGGCTTCCTATTGCCTCTAGAATCAAATTTCTATCTCATTTTTAAAATTTTTTTTTGGCAAGGCAATGGGGTTAAGTGACTTGCCCAGGGCCACACAGCTAGGTAATTATTAAGTGTCTGAGGCTAGACTTGAACTCAGGTAGTCTTGACTCCAGGGCCGGTGCTCTATCCACTGCGCCCTCTGGCTGTCCCAAACTTCTCTTAAACGAACGCTGAGCCTGGAGCCAGGAAGACCAAGGTTCAAATTCACCAACATTTGTTAGCTGATGTGCACTTAGCTTGCACCTGCCTCAGTTTCCCCACCTGGGGCTGGGGGTCAGAACGGCCTGGCCAGGCTGTGGCGCAGATCGGGCGTGAGCCCAGTCGCGCAGTGGGCTCTGAGTGACTCTTCTCCCTCCTCTCCCCCTCCAGCCCCAGCTCCCGGGAGGAAAGACGCGGAGCCGGAGTTCTTGTGTCCAGAGGAGCCGGCCCAGGCCGGTGCCCAGCATCCCGCCGAGCTGCGGGGCTGAAGTCCTGGAATGGCCCGGAGATTGCGCGCGCTGCCCGGTCAGGCCCCGGGGCACCGCGGGCTGACTCGGGGGTCGGGCCCGGCTGCTGGGGGGGGGAGGGGGCGCCCGCCTCACAGGCTCAAGCTTCAAGCCCCGCTCCTCCTCTTCCTCCACTGCCGGCTTTGGCACGGATTCGGGGCCAAACTGCAATTCCGAGGCCACACGGCTCCCGGGGGCTCCCTTCCTCCGGCGCGAGCCTCAGAGTAAGCCTCATGCCTTTTTGTTCTTTTCTTTTTTGCTCAATTGGAGATAAGGAGGCTAGGTCGGAGGAAGAGGAAATAAGCTTCTTGGATGTGTCTCCCTGCAGCAACTTCAGCCTCTGAATGACATCTCTGGGAGAAAAAAATCCAAGAAAGCAACACTTGGACTTCAATAAAATAATTCAACCAGAAGACCACACGTTGCACATCACAAAAGTGAACTCAACACCATGAGATGACAATGAGCTGGACTGGGGATCCGTGAAAAGTTGAGACAGTGAGGGAATATGCAGAAGCTGTCCCACAGAGTTGATGGATATACTGATTCGTTTTATTTAACTGATTTTTTTAAGATTTTTTTTTTTATTTAAGGCAATCCGGTTAAGTGACTCAGTAAAGGTCACATAGCTAAGGTAATTAAGTGTCTGAGGTCAAATTTGAATTCGGGTCTTCCTGACTACAGGGATGGTGCACCACTTAGCTGCCCCTACTTAACTGATTTTTTAAAATTCATTGTTATAAGGTATACTTTGCTAAGGAGAGAAAAGGGAAAGATTTCATAAGGAAAGTGATGAAAAAATCAAAATATATCAACAGTGTTTTAAATTTAAACATCATTTTTAAAAAGAGAGAAAGGACTCAGGTACAAGAATATGTAGAGCAACTCTTTACAAAGTGGCAAATAACTGGGTATTCAAGTGTGGGGAATGGATAAACCAATTATGCAGTATGATTGTATGGAATGTTACAGCATCATAGGACACAACTAAATGGAAGGTTTCAGAGAAAATGGGGAAGAACAGAGTGAAGTGATGTGGGAAAAAGTGAACATTGTTGAAGCAAATTACAAAATCAACACTATAAAGAAAAACAGCTTAGAAAGACATGAGAACACTGATCAATGCAATAAATAAAACCATACCAAGAGTATCAAAGATGAACTATGCAACTCATTTCCTGACAAAGAGGGGATGACCTTAAATGCAGAACAGGGCTTATGTTTTTTGAACAAGGTCAATGAAGGAATCTGTTTTGACTATGCATATTTGTTGAAATGGTTTTCTTTTCTTTTTTGCTCAATTGGGGGGGGAGACAATATTGGAGAAAAGAAATGCTTATTGGGTTTATTTGTTTTTTTAAAGATCACTGATAACCTTGTAAAGAATAGTTTTGACAAAAGGCCCAATTTTTTGATGAGTTAATATATTTGATACTCATTTCTACAACTATCTCCTTCCAGACCCCAACCCAGATCATCCAAAATCTCCATCAGTTCAATCTCCCGGGAGCAGAAAGACATTGTAGAAAAGTTCAGAACCAATACAGAGGATGGTGATCACAACTGTGACTATTCTTCAGGAATTATCAGGGAAAGAGCTCAAGAAAATCAGATTAGATTAATTTTTTTTTTAATTCTCACAAAATCACAATGTATATGTGGGTGGGGTCAAGAGGGGAAAGAAGAGGACACACACACATACACAAATAACTCTCTCTCTCTCTCTCTCTCTCTCTCTCTCTCTCTCTCTCTCTCTCTCCCCCCCCCTTAACCTTAGTCCCTCAGGCTCCATGTTCTTTTTATAGCTTATTTTCCCCTTCAATATTGCCCTTAATGTTCATTTCCTTCTGATTTAACCTATAGAAAATGAGGGTGAGGAACACAGTTGTGACCTGCCTTGAGTTTATAGCCCTGCCTTAGAAAAGTTGCAAGATAAGGATTATAAAGGCAGGATTTGTGCAAATTGCTCAAACTCAAGACCCGCCCCCCAGCACCTTGGACTTTATAATTTAAAATTTTAAAGTGTCTTTCCTCACACAGCCCTTCCACCTTTCTCCTTATAATTTACCATCTTTTTTTCTATCTATTCCCAGACTCATTTCCTTTTCCTACTGAATTACTGTTTCTTTCTTTAAGAATTTCAGAATTGTCATCAAACCTATGGACCATCTGCTCTAGAATTCTGTCTCAGTCCAAGAGGAATGTGGACAAACATAGCTGCCCCTGTCTCCATGCCAAACCTTACCAAGAACATTAACCTCAAAAACATAACTGTTCAAAAAAAACCTTTCCTGAAGCTATTTAAATTGTCATCCAGTAGAGGAAGTGTTTAAAGCTCTCTAATACATGGATAATTTTTATTCTTCTTTAACTGGCTTATTTAATGCTTCAGGTAAAGCTAGCTCATCTACATAACTACACTCCCATTCCCAGTTTCATTATATGTCAGTGTAAGAAATTAAATGAGAATTTTTTTGGGGGGGGGAAGTTTTGTAGAAGCCACAGATAATAAATAGGTAAAGGCCAGCAGACAACACAGAGCCGATGACCAAATACGTAATTCAAATTTTATAATAAGGTTTTGTAAACACCTCATAAAAGAAAAAGAAAATATTCAGTCTCTTTTCTTTGGTACAAAGGGAGGAACAAAAAATTTTACACAGATTTTTCCAGAATGGGGGGGAGGGCACTATGCCCCCACCCCCCTCCATGACATGGAAGGGTTAAACATTCTCTAATATTCTAGGATGCTCCAGGAGGGGGAATGTATATACTCCTCTTTGGAGATGGGGAAAGGGAAGGGAAGAGCACAAACATTTATAGAGTGCCTATTTTGTGCTAGTCACTGTAATAAGTGTGTTTTAACCTCATTTGATCTTCACAACATCCTGTGAAGTTAAATGATCTGCTTGGGTCTAGGAGATGTCCGAAGCTGAATTTGAACTTGATTTCAGAACCAGTACACTTCTAGGTGGTGCAGTGGACTGAGATTCAGCCCTGGATTTAGGAGGACCTGAGTTCAAATGTGACCTCAGACACTTGACACTTGCTAGCTTTATGACCCTAGACAAGTCATTTAACCCTGTTTGCCTCACATCCAGGACCATCTCCAGTCACCCTGATTCATATCTGGTCACTGAACTGAGATGATTCAGGAGGAGAAAGTGACTTAGCTCAGTTCTCCTTACTCAAATCCAATTCACGTGCATATCTTGGGATCATCTCCCAGATGTCATGGTTTTCTTTGAGAACAAAGGACAAACATCATTGTCACCTTGCAACTACCTGCCCTAGGAGCCTCCTTTCTTTTCTATGTTGAAGGAAAAGGACAAAAGTGGACGTTGCTAGAAGATATGCTGTTGTACTGAAGTAGAACTGTCCTCCAAATCAGCTGAATTTATACCAAAAATTGGGGCTCCTAGCTACTTGCTATTAGTGATTTGTAAAATTATTTTCTTCACAATCCTTATCTTTGCAACTGAAAAATTATCGTATTCAATTTATCTAGCAATTCCTCTACCCTTTGATCAGTTTAGTGACCCTCCTTCTTTAATCCCATCCCCAGACATCCCAAGAGCAAGACACAGCATTTAAATAGTTTTGTGACATTTTAATCCTTTTTCTGAGTTTTTCCTGTGATATCTATTATGGTATTTACCTAAAGTTGAGAGAATCATTGGGAAAGACAACTCCAGAAACACCCCCTCAAAAACAGCAACAAAGAAGCTGAACAAAATAAGATGGTAACAATAAAAGAAAGTCAATTCATAGAATAGAGTAACTTTGCTTTAGTGTCTATCCAGATCTCCTAAGTTAGAGGCACCAATGTGGGAAACAGCAAGGACCTGTTGAAAGAAGACATAAATGGAAGCAGGCTATTTCCATTGGCTGCATAGATGCAAGTGGTTGAGTCTTCTCTCATTCCTTTTCTGGTAGGATCCAGGGTTGAAGTTCTTGTAAATTCATAGTATGGGCATGGTGGGGAAGGGACACCTTCTCTTCTCCGTCCAGGCTCCATGGTCCCAAGAAATAGATTTGGAGCTTGAATTTGTTTCATTTGTCCTTTTCATCTCTAGGAACAGGCAGTGGAGTCCTCAGGCCTCAGAGCTTGAGCCATGGTGACCTTGAAGCCAGAATTCCAAGCTGACTCTCCAGCAGGGGAGTCCTGAAAAGTCAGGGTTCCCAGAAGCAAGCTCAGGAGGCTTTGGTCTTAGACGCTGGTATGTTTGAGGCAAGATAGGAGTTATATTAAGCTGTAAGCCTAAACCTTCTCTCCTCCCTAGAGACTAATGGAGCAGGATTAGGAGAGGAATTATTTCTGTTTGTTCTTGCTGAACCTTTAGTAAATATGAAATGAATATTCATTTGTAAAAATTACCCTATTAAGTGATTAAACAAAACTAGGGTATTGGAGACCCCCTAAATTTGAGGAAACATAATCTGTAGGAGTTTGAGCAAATGGAAGAGATGAAAGAAACTCCAAACTCCCTAAAAGGGTACTAGAGAACCATAAATTGCAGAAGAGTAGTACCTGCTGACCAACCAGGCATCAGAACAAAAGAAAAATAAATGAATGAGGTGGCACAGTGGATAGAGTGCCGGCCCTGGAGTCAGGAGTACCTGAGTTCAAATCTGGCCTCAGACACTTAATAATTACCTAGCTGTGTGGCCTTGGGCAAGCCACTTAACCCCATTGCCTAGCCAAAAAACAAAAAAACAAAAACCTAAAAAAAAAAAATGAATAGGAAGAGATGGAGAAAGACAAAGATTTAGCAGATAATGATGAATATAAAGAAATGTGGAGAACCTTAGACATCCCCTGATAAATTGGCATCATTTGTGTAGTATTTGAGCAAATTTTAATACTCTTTAACACTTGATGAGAACTGATTGAGTCAATTTCTGAATAATGTGAATAACTAAACTTTTCCAATCACATTGACAGAAAATGAGTTGGAAATATTGAGCCAAAATTCCAATTTTTATTCTGTTTTCTGCAAGACAAGAGGAGGGAAAAGAAATGTTTCTGTTTTAATTTTTTTTCCTTTTCTTCTTAAGTCAAATGAACATTGTTCTCAAGCTAAGGAGCTGCCTGATTTTAAGCATTTCATGTTTATAATATTTACAGAACTAGTGTGTGGAGTATTTGTTTTTATGCAAAGATTAAACATGCAGCAGCAATTGTTAGAAGAAGAAAGAAATATAAATCCATTACTGGCTTATTCAGAACTTCTGGCCATTCTTAAGTTTTTTTTAGAAATTAATCAAACTTGTAATTAAGCCACTTTAATCAACAGAACCATTTTAATGTATCCTCTCCATTTTAATCATAATAATAGATAACATTTCTAATGTACTTTTATGTGCCAGACACTGTGATAAGCACTTAACAATTATTTTTGTCTCTGAAGTCTATAGCACAAGCCACTGCATATGAGTTGTTCCTCCCACTGTTCACTGTTCTTTCATTAGTATCATGTTTATAAAGGCATATGTAAAAAAAAATTTTCTTATAAACCTTTACAATTCTTCATATAAAAGAAAAACCTGAAGGCTGCTAATCCTCATTTGCTGACATGGATAAAGATTTGAGGATGGGTTGTATCTCCATACTAGAGGAAAGGCAGATAGTGACTCCATTCAGAAGTCACCAACATGACAAAGGCATCTTGAAATCACACCCATAAACAAGGACAAGACCCCATAAACAGGAACTATTGTAAACACAGAAAGAAAGAGATTAATAGCAGAGATATAAATATGCCCCTTAGACTTAGCAGAGATAAACCCTTGAGGGAAAAGTGAGCCACAATAGAGGAAAAAGAGAATATGTATTATTGGTGAAGAACCACTAAGTGCTACCATTTAGCATGAATCCCTCAAATTAAATTAAGCAAATGGGGAAAAACCCCTCTCCCATGGATTCTTTATAGGAATATGAATGGGAATAATCTAGATTCAGAGAGATAAGAAGACTTTTGCAATAGTCTTGATTAGATAGCTTTAACTAGAGTGGTTATAGTTGTGAGTGAAGAGAAGGGGACAAAATGACATGCAAATAAAACCACTGGGTATTAGAATCAACTGATTAGATAAACGAGAAGAGAATAATAGTATAGGATGACTCCTAGGCTATTAATGAATGATCAGACCACAATGGAATATTGGTTTAGTTTTGAATATCACATTTTTGGAATGATATTGAGAAATTGGGTATGTCCAGTAGGAAGGACATGTTTTACAAAGATCCAATGAAAGAAGAAGGGATGTTTTTAAGCTTCTAGTGAATGGGGACTTAGGGGTAATGGAATAACTGTGATCAAGTATATTAAAGGCTTTTCAAGTAAAAGAACTAAATATATTCCTCAAATCTAGCCTCAGATGAATGGATCCAAAAAGCATAACTAGATATAATGGCTAGGAAAGCAAATTTGACTGACTGTTATTAGGTTCCGAAGTAGAAAATTCTGAACAATTTTTGTTATTGAGTCATTTTTCAATTAAGTACAATTCTTCATCAATTCATCTGGAGTTTTCTGGGCCCAGAGTTGGAGTGGTTTGTGATTTCCTTCTCCAGTAGATTTACAGGTGAGGAAACTGAGCCAAACAGGGTTAAGTCCAGGGTCATGTGACTAATAAGTGTCTGAGGCTAGATTTGAACTCACAAAGAGGAGTCTTTCTGATTGTCTCTAGCTGCTTCAAATATACCTGTCCCAAAGTGGAGAAGTTTGGCTCAGCTCTCCATTACTATGTCTTCACATAGAAGCTGTATGTCCACCTCTGGAGAATATTATTCTAGGGCAAATTCCTACTCAGGCATGATTGGACTACATAAACTCTGAATTCTATGACATTCTCTGGCAAGATCCATTAACTTTGTTGGCTTCCATATTATACTTTAATTGAAATGAAACTTGTAAACCACTAAAATTCCTACATCTTTTTTCAGTTGAATTATCAAGCCATGCCTATCCAATCTTGCTCTGATGAAAATGATTTTTCTAAACCATATTTAAGACTTTACATTTATCCATATTAATTTTCACTTACTAGATTTAATTATAACCTATTCTAACTGGTCAGTCTTTACATCCTGATTGTTGTTCAGGAGGTTCATTGCACCTAGGCATTTTCTGTCATCTGAAAATTTGTTAACCTTGTTATCTATGCCTTTATCTGAGCCATTGATAAAATGTTAAACAGCATAGGCTAAAGCAAAGATCCTGGCAGTGCTTTAGTAGAGTCCTCTTTTCAAGTGGACACTCATTAATGATTACATATTGATTTCCATTGTTTGATCAGTTCCACATCACAGCCTATTTATACAATTTCACATAAAGATAAAAAGAAAAGAAGTTAAGTAACTAAACTGGATATTAGAAAAACATTGGTTTTTGGATAAAATAATTCGGGTTTAGTAAACCAATAATCTTTTCACATTTATGTCTGATTTTTCAGATGGATAATGAATCTTTGGTAATTACTGAATAAAATCTTGTCTTTTTCAACACCGCACATCACTTTACAAAAATTGACCACATTCTAAAGAACTCTCAGGTGCAGAGAGGAATATTAATCATATATATATATATATATATATATATATATATATATATATATATACACTCTACTGTGATAAAAATGATAATCAACAAAAGAAATATGAACAAAGGAATCAGACTTAAATTAATATTAAATAATTTAATCTTAAATAATAGCAATAATGAGTAATTATACTCGAGAAAATGATAAGAATTTGAAAACATACCAAATTTTTAGATGCATAGAGAGAAATCTTTAGGAGAAAATGTTTCTCTTTAAATATTTATATCAATAAAGGAAAGAGAAAAAAATTAAATGTGTGTGCAACAAGAAACTTAGAAAATTAACTAATTAATCTTTTTTTTTAATTTTATGCAAGGCAATGGTGTTAAGTGACTTGCCCAAGGCCACACAGCTAGGTAATTATTAAGTGTCTGAGGCCACATTTGAACTTAGGTGCTCCTGACTCCAGGGCATGTGCTCTATCTACTGCCACCTAGCTGCCTAATTAATCATTTTTAAACATAAATTGGGAATCTCCAAAATTAACCAAAAACAAATTTGAAAAGTTTATAGCTATAATAAATAAAACCAAGTTGTTCATTTGAAAACCAATAAAACAGGGGGAAGCTAGGTGGTATAGTGGATAGAGCACTGGCCCTAGACTCAGGAGAACCTGAGTTCAAATCTGACCTCAGACTCTTAATGATTGACTAACTGTGTGACCTTGGACAAGGCACTAGTAACCCCATTGCCTTAAATTTAAAAAAAGAAAGAAAACCATTAAAACAGGAAAACCGTCAAGTGATGTTTATAAGAGGAATTGCAAAAATTGCAAATTGCAAAAATAAAGGGGGAAAAAAAGGAAGAAAACCATCACAATCTAGAATACTACATTATATAATACAAAACTAAAAACTTAATAGAAACAATGCATATTTATTTAGTTAGTTTTTGCAAGGTAATGGGAATAAGAGACTTGCCCATGGTCACATAACTAGGTAATTATAAATTGTCTGGGGCTAGATGTGCACTCAGGTCCTCCCAACTTCAGGGCCAGTGCTCTATCTACTGCTTCACATAACTGCCCCAATGATGCTTATTTATAAAAACATAAAATATACAGATTGAAAGAACAAGAAATATAGAATGTCAACAACCTGAACTTGGGAATAAAAATTGAGCAAGACATAAAGGAGCTCCCAAATTTTAAAACAAATAAAACAAAACAAAACAATTTCACTTCCTATGTCCCATTATGAATAGGTGAGAGTGCTATATTTTTATGACTTTTCATTTACTTAATAATAATTGTAGAATGGTAAAAATATAGTTTGTTTGTTCTATCTGTCTATCTATCTATGGTAAGGCTTAGCAATGAATTCTGTTCAAGCCTATAAGTATATGTAGTTTAAGATAGAGAGAAGGGAAATTAGCCCAAAACAAGAAAAGATTTTTCTCCAATTCATATTGGAGTGGGTAGTAGCAGCAATTAGATAAAGAATTATACATTTTTCATATTCATATCTGCTATTGGACCCAAAAAAGATGCTTAGCAAGAAAATGAGCCTATAAGCAAAAAAGTGACAGGATTTGATGTGTTGTTTCCAAGAGTATTTTTTTTTTAATATACCACTGCTTCTAATTAGACTTATTTGGCAAAAGACCTCCCATATCCATATAGGCATCACCCTTTACCATCCTAAGATCATTCATCACGCATTTTTAAGTTAGATCATTGCTCTGTCAAATTCATGTTAAAATGTCAAAATATTACCTTCTTTCATTCCAGTGATATATGTTCTTGCTCAAAGAATTTGTCTACTTTTAGCCCTTAAGTACTTAGTAATCCTAATGCAACATTCTTTTAGAGTCAATGGATAGAGTACCAGCCCTGGAGTCAGGAGGATCTGAGTTCATATCCAGTCTCAGACACATAATGATTGTCTAGTTGTGTGAACTTGGGCAAGTCTCTTAACCCAACTACCTTGTTAAAAAAAAAAAACAACAACTAGAATCACACAATAGATTTAGAGCCAAAGAGGACTTCAAAGGCCATTTAGTTCAACTCTCATTTTACAGATGAGGAAAATGAGGCCCCATCAGGTTAAGCAAGGCACCCATGATCACATCAGAGCTATATGATAAATACAGGATTTGAACCCCAAACCCTCTGACTCTGTAGTGACTGTCTCCCTTATCCAAAAACTAACAAAAGCACTTTTTTTTTTCAAGGCAAATGGGGTTAAGTGGCTTGCCCAAGGCCACACAGCTAGGTAATTATTAAGGGTCTGAAACAGGATTTGAACCCAGGTACTCCTGACTCCAGGGCCAGTGCTTTATCCAGTACACCACCAAACCACCCCAACAAAATGACTTTCTAATGAAGGAAATGACTCACCTCAATGTTGATATTCTCACTCTAAATCTCTCCCTTCCTTTCGAAAGATGTTTGTATGATATGGGATTATCATGCCTACCATACTAGTCCTACTTCCCTGGATAAAGTACTTTTAAACTTTTCAACATCAAAAACAACAAAAAGAGATAGAATTATAACCTCTGTGACAATGTCATTGCAAACATCTTTTAACATTCCCTCCTTCCTCTACATCTTTCAGAGGAAATACAAGGTTTGGAGATAATCATATACCTCTCCATGAGCTACAAACTAGTGATTACGGTTAAAAGGGAGAATTGTTAGCAAGCTATATGACAGATTCTAGTAATGTGTATTGTTTTTATGGCACTTGATATAATAAATTCTCTCTTTCCTTGGGAACCACAAACTAGTGGTTATAGCTTTAAGGTAGAATTGGTAGTATTTTATATGTAACAAATTCTGATAATGTTTACCTAAGTGCATTGTCTAAAAAGATTGTTATTTACAGAAATGATGAGTTTTCACAAAAGCCTACCCAAAGGAGTGCTGTACTGACAATTTTTATTCATGGCACTGGAATCTTTTAAGTGATTCTGCTGTGTTGCCTTATGCTACTTTTGCGGGGATGGGGAGCGGTGAGGAGGGTGTCAAAAGCGGTTGGGATGGTTCTTCTTTGTGCTCAATTGCTGGGTAAAAAAAATTGGACATTTTTTCTTTTTTTCCTGAAGGAATAAAAATCTAAAATCCCTAGCTTCCTCTGATACAGACTTGGTTAATTAGCAGAACTGCTCTCAAGACCTCTTAGCAATATTAGTAATAAGCCTATGATCTTACTTCTTTCTGACTCAAATAATGAGCTATAATTGCATTTATACCTTTTAAATGTTACTCTCAGCACTGGGGAAATGCTCATCTCTAAAATTAAGGGAATGGATAGGATGACCTCTGAGATCCTTCTTAGCTCTCATATTCTAAGAGTCTAGAGGGGTGGAAAGAAATAGAGGTTTCAAAGCTGAAAAGGTCTGGGTTCAACTTGTGACTCCAGCAGTAAACAGTACCTGGACATAGTAGGTGTTTAATTAATGCTCTGACACCTAATATGCTCTATGACTCTGGGCAAATTATTTAAAACCTCTAAAATCCCCTAGGATAACTCTCTAAAACTATTAATTTATGGAAAAGGAACTGACCTTCAATAGTTGAATCTGGAAATTTGCTATAATATAGTGATTATTGTTCCTTTCCTTATTTTAGGACTATATGAAGTATTCAGGGAAGGGGAATTAAGTGACTCCAGGTAATTGAGCAATGATACTTTTAAAAGGTGTCAACTTTACTCAGATAAATCTTAAGGATCAGTCAGAAATTAAATTGGATTTCTCATTTTTTTCTTTTTTCTTTTACCCTCTTCATAATTACCTCTCAAGTTTGAGTCCATATGGAAGCACTACAGAGTCCAAAATATATGCCCAAAGTTGAAAGTATTTCCCTATTCAGAAGTTGGACTTGTTCATCATCAACACCAAGAAAATGACTGGCCTGGGTTCTTAATATGAGAACAAATGCCAAGGGCTGGGTTTTTTTTTTTTAACCACTGAACAGTGCCAATGATCTGAGACTTTCCATAGTCAAGAGCCATCTTTTCTTGGTGTGTATATCACATTTGCCTGGCATCTTTCACAAATGCTATGCTTTGAACAGTGAAAGCTAAATGTAACCTGAGAATGTTTCAACAGGATTATTTTCAACAACAGCTGTTAGCTGATGACTGACAAGAGAAATTAAAAAATGAAATGTAAATATGTATAATATACTAATAGATCTGAGTATTTTTTCCTTCTCTAGGGCAGTTAGATGGCACAATGGATAGAGATCTGAGTTCAAATCCAGTTTCAGACACTTACTAGCTATGTGACTCTGCCTCACTTTCCTCACCTGTAAAATTTTCTGGAGAAAGAAAAAGCAAGTCACTCCAGTATCTCTGGATGAAAGAAAACCAAAAAAGTAGTTATGAAGAGTCAGACACAACTGGAACATGAACATCTATGTGAAGCCTTTCCTGCTCTCCCCCTAATGCCAGTGTCCTCCCTCCCAAAGTATCTCAAATTTAAAAAAAAAAACCTTTTTGTAGTTTATTTTTCCAATTACATGTGAACATAGTTTTCAACATTTATTTTCTGTAAGGTTTTGAGTTCCACATTTTTCTCCTCTTCTCTCCTTTCCCTCCCCATGTTCAAAACAGCAAGTTATCTGACATAGATTATATATGTACAATTATGTTAAATATATGTCCAGATCAGTGAAGTTATAAAAGAAGAATCAGAACAAAAGAAAAAAAAGTGAGAAAGAAAAACAAAAAATAAATAATTATAGTTTGGTTTGCATTCAGACTCTAAATTTAATTCTTTTTATGTGAATGGTATTTTCTATCACAAGTCTTTTGGAATTATGTTGTTGAAAAGAACTAAGTCTCTCATAGTCAATCAGCATACAATGTTGATATCAGGGTGAACAATGATCTCCTGGTACAGCTCATTTCACTCAGCATCAGTTCATCTAAGACTTTCCAGGTTTTTCTGAAATGTTTGTTCATGAATTCTTTTTTGTTGTTGTTCATGATTTCTTATGGGATAAGCTACCTCAAATTCAACTACTTTGTATATATTTTTACTTACATAGTTTACTTTTATGCTGTATATATTTGCCTCCTCATTAGCATATAAACTCCAAATAAAGGTTATCTAATTATTTGTACTTGTAACCCCAGGCCCTGGTACATCAATAAGGATTAATATTTTTTGTAGAGGGCCAGCCCCTTGGAGTGATATTCACATATCCTTGGTGACTTTTTCCATCAAAGATATGTATGGATTATTGCTCATTGTATGGATCCGTTGCCTCACCAGTGAACCCTGACCTGGGATAATCTGTGACTCCAGAGGTGGTTGTAAAAGGTTTTTCTGATAGAGAAGTATGCAGATTTCTAAGGACAAATATTGTAAATTTATCCAGGAAATTGTGAAACTGGGTCTCCTTTAACCCAGCATTCCTGAAATAAGTTTTTACTATAAAAAGTCTGAGTTTCCAAAAATAAAGTTGGTAGATTTTCATTTCCCAACCTTTCATGTTTGGGTATGTTTTTCTACGTGACCTGATTCTTGGAAGTTCATGTCCAGACTCACACCAGAGCTATGGTGGGCTATAATTTTTTATTGATTTGGTCAAAGGATAATCATGACAAAATTTTCTCTTGTTAGGTGAAATAATGTTGCTTTTTTTTTAGGTTTTTGCAAGGCAAATGGGGTTAAGTGACTTGCCCAAGGCCACACAGCTAGGTAATTAGTAAGTGTCTGAGACTGGATTTGAACCCAGGTACTCCTGACTCCAAGGCTGGTGCTTTATCCACTATGCCACCTAGCTGCCCCATAATGTTGCTTTCTAATGTAAATTCAACTTGCTGCCAATTTAGACTTCAATGAAAATTTTTTATCTTTTATTTTATCTATTTATATATGGATATAGATATATTTTTATCTATTAGTTTTTTCCACAGGAATATAATTATTTTTATTGAAATCAATCATCAGCTAAAATTATTGAAGAAAGGATTTAAACTCAAATGGAGACTAATCCTAAAATTTTTCAAAGTTATTTTTAAAGAGTAGATAACAGAAACAATGGCTAATTTCAGAAAAGAAAATGACAGCAATAAAAAACAGACCAAAGCATTTGGGATTCAACTAAAGCAATCAAGGGAGACATTTATGAATCCACAACCTCCTATCAATAAAAAGATATAAATAATCCATCAATTAATTAGGCATGCAATTAAAAATTAGAAAAACAAATCAAGAAATTCCAACTAAACACACCAAATAAAATCAAAGAAAAGATAGCAAAACTTTAAAAAAAAACAATTGTTACATTGCTAAGTAAAACTAGGATGTGAATTGAGGAGAGGCCCATCAATTGGGGAATGACTGAACAAACTGTGATAAATTTATATCATGGAATACTATTATTCTTTAAGAAATCATGAGGGATGGAATTTCAGAAAAGCCTGGAAAAACTTGCATGAATTGATGCTAAGTGAAATGAGCACAACCAGAAGAACATTATACACACCAACAACATTGGGTGATGATCAATCTTGATGGACTTCTTCATTTCAGTAGTACAATAATCAAACACAATTTTAAAAGATTTGTGATGGAAAATATCATTCATATCCAGAGAGGGAACTGTGGAATCTAAATGAAGACTCAATCTTATTATCTTAATTTTTAAAAGCTGTTTTATGTATTACATCACTTTTTTCTCTCTAATGTTTTCTTTCTTCCATTAGGATTTGATTCTTCTCTCACAACATATTCAATATTGATCTAGTTTAACATAGTTAAAAATATAGGGTCTATATCAGATTGCTTTCCATCAAGGGGAGGGGGAAAGGGAAGGGAGGAAGGGAAAAACCTGTATAAACTTAAAACCTTGTTTAAAAAAAAACGATTGGTTAAAAACTACCACTACATGTAGTTGGAAAAACAAATAAATAAAATATTTAAATAATATGTGTGGGGGGAAACAGGATGTGGTTTCTTTATGGTTTTTTTTGTTTGTTTTTTAAACAAGGCAATGGGGTTAAGTGACTTGCCCAAGATCACACAGCTAAGTAATTATTAAGGTAATTATCTGAGATCAGATTTGAATCTGGTCCTCCCAACTCCAGGGCCAGTGCTCTATCTACTGTGCCAACTAGCTGCCCCATAGGATGTGGGTTCTTGAAAAAAATTATAAAATAAACCATTAATTAATTTGGTAAAAAGAAAATTAAATTGCCAGAATAAAATGAGAAAAAGGAAATTTCACAACAAAAGAAGAGAAAGGAAATTATAAAGGTAAAGGCTAATTGACTAAATATATGCCAACAAACCTGATACATGAAATGAAATGATATCTACAAAATTTGAAATGTTCAAGTTAACAAAATAATTAATGAGGTTTTAAATAACTCAATCTCAGAAAGAGCAAGTGAATAAGCCATAACATTTATGACATAAATAAACTTTGAAGGAGGGAAAAAAACCAAGAATCAGATAGATTTACAAGTTAATATTGTCCAATATTTAAAGAACAAATCACTCCAATTTTACATAAATTATTTGTAAAAAGAAGGAAAGTTTCCTACCAAACTCTTTCTATAAGACAGATATGATTCCTCATACCTAAACCAGGGAGAAAAAAATAAGAGGAAAAACCTAAAGAGCAGTAATTTTAATTAATATTGATATAAAAATATTGAATAAAGTATTAGCAAAAAGTAAAAAAGCACATGTTGAAAACATACTTCCTGGCCAGGCTAGCTTTATGTAAGGTTGTGGAGTTGTTTTCATATTTGGAAAATTATAAACATAAAAGACCACATTAATAAAAAAAACCATATAATTATGTGAATATTGGAAAAGGCTTTATATTTTAAAAATACTCAGAAGAACAAATAAAAAATAGTCCTTTCCTTAATATGATCAACAGTATCTATCTAAACCCAAGAGTTCACATTTATAATAGAGAAACATTTATAATGGAAGAGACCTTTCCAATAAGATCATGGGTGTCCATTCTGGATGGAAAATACTTTATTACGTATTATTTCTCAATATTGTTTGAATCTAACTTTGATGTGGTTAGATATTACTAGCTCAACTATTGGGATTTGTGGTTCACCCTAATTCCAGGGATCCTCCAGTGATACACGAGTACTTATTTTGGGGCCACCCAGGTCTTGGGTCTAGTCTGACAAAAAGCTTTTAGCTTCAGCTAAATTTACTGAATGTTTATATAATCCTGTTGATATAGAGCTCTATCTTTTCTACCAGCTGGCTACCCATTTGATTGACTTTATGACCTTGTTTGAGCCCTATATAAACCTCTATGAAACTCAGAAGGGAGCCACACTTTTTTCTGACTCTTCTCTGTCAAACTGACAATAAAATTCCTTTTAAACCTTTTTCTTTAAGATGTTAGAGTTTGTTCTTTTTTATGGTATTTTATTTTATTTTTCCATTCAAATGTAGAAATAATTTTCAACATTCATTCTTGGGGGTTTTCTTTGGGGGGGGTTAGAAGGCATTGGGGTTAAGTGACTTGCCCAAGGTCACATAACTAAGTAATTATTAAATGTTTGAGATTGGATTTGAATTCAGATCCTTCTGACTCCAGGGTCGGTGCACTACCAAGCTGCCCCTCAACATTCATTTTTGTAAAATTTACTCCCTCTCTTACTCTTCCCCCTCCCCCATGGCATGCAATCTGATATAGGTTACATCTGCACAATCATATTAAATATATTCCCAAATTAGTCAGATCATGAAAGAATAATCAGAACAAAAAGGTAAAAACTACAAGAAAAAAAAATTATGGAATTTACAGATGAAGTAACAAGCCTAAAAAGTTTATTGGCTTGCCGGCGAGAGGGGCCGCTGCCGGCTGGGGACCAGCGATCGCCCGCCCCGGGAGCCGAGAACCCCGACCTCGGCTTGTTTTTCTCCCTTCTCTCAGATGCCTTATTGTGAAAACTAAACTAAGTCTTTGGGACATAGCAAGTGAAAAATGCAATAAAAAAAACTGAAGTCAACAGAAGATTGATAATAATATACCATGATGGTGGTGACCATTTTCACAGATCCTAAGAGAAAACAGAAAACACCTGGATCCTTTCATCAGTCTTTGATGGCGAGAAAAATGGAAAAACTCAGGAGAGCAAGACTGAAACTACAGTTCTGTTGAAACCTTTAGGCCAGATTTTACTGAATCATTTCATTCAGAAGACCTACAGCATGCAAATCAAACAGTAGTATCCATGAACATCAATGAGATATCTAGAAATAACTTGTTTCTGTAAATAATAAAGAAATGAGAATGGAAAGAAATCACAGTGAAGCTATCCCAGTTAGTGGGGAGGAATTGGAATACAGCACAAGCACAGCATTTATAGGCCCTATTTACAAAAATCCTGAGGAAAATAAACAAGATAAAAGAAAACATCACACACAAAAAGTCACTGGTGGATTGGAAAACAAACAGAACCTTTCTTCTAATAAACTAGATATAGACAGTGAATTATCTCAGTTTTATAAAGAAATTCAGGAGCTTGAGAGTGAAAAAGAAGATTGGGAAGGCAATGGTCAGGAATTTAAATCTCTTCAGGAACAATTTAGTTTATATCATCATGACTATTACAGTGACAATTTAAAATCTGATGAAGAAAACAAAGATAGTTGGTTTAGTACTATACATTCACCCCCTGGTGATGAGCAATATTTTAGTAGTGAGCCAGTTCTTTGGAACACTGAATATCCATTTAATGGACAAGTGGAACCTACATTTTTTAACCACCCAATTCCTCCTTTTAGGCCTGAGTGGCAACCAATGGAATCTTCTTTAGTTTCTCATGGCCTTTTTCCTTGAGTTCAATTACCATTTAAATGTTCAAAGATTTAATCCCTCTCCATCTCCGACACCAAATATTTTTCATGCTCAAGATGTTAAATTATGTGAAATGTACGATGGATATAATGTAAGCAGTGGCAGCATAAATTGGAACTGTCCAACATTTGATCAGAATAACAGATACTTTGATTGTGATGAGAGGATCAGTAGCATACAAACTTCTAGAAGTGGCTATAGTGAACAAGATGGATGAGAAAGTAATGGTTTCTGTGAAACAAGAGAATCATCTTGGGAAGACCCTTCTCTATTCCAGATGGAGAAAATAGACAGGTTTCTCAACCAGCAGTTCCAAGATGAAAAACTAAAGAGGCTACTTATCCTTTTAAGAGGTCTGCCTGGGTCAGGGAAAATGACACTTTCTCGTGTTCTGCTTAGTCAGAAGCGTGGTGGCATCATCTTCAGCACTGATGATTATTTTCGGCATCAAAATGGGTATACATATAATGTTAGACAACTTGGTGATGCCCATGACTGGAACCAGAGCAGATCTCCAGTTATAATAGATAATACTAATACCCAAGCTTGGGAAATGAAACCTTATGTGGAAATGGCTATAGGCAAAGGATACCAGGTGGAATTTCATGAACCTGAAACATGGTGGAAATTTGATCCTGTGGAATTAGAAAAGAGGAATAAACATGGGGTGTCTCATGAAAAGATTGCACAGATGTTGGATCATTCTGAATATAAAATGTCCATCTCTACTGTAATGAATTCAGTGGAGCCTCCACATAGAAGGTCTGAGAGACTTTGAAGACAGAGGTGGGGAGGCTGTCTAGACTCATGGAATCACTTTGATGTTGCAAAATAACTAATGTACAGTCTGCTTTCAACTAAAATTAGCTTGTGGCTTACCCTTAAAAAAGAAGCACTGAGACTTTCTGGAGGTTTTTAAATAGGTTCAAATCTAATAAAAAAAACTATCCATTACCTCACAAAGTTTGTTCCCAGAAAACTGTTTAAATTTTTAAATGTAAATAAAAATGGTATATAAAATTGTACATTATTTTTTAATAATTTTTATTGTACTAATTTTGGTTTTAGCAAAACATCTGAATGGTATGATGTGAAACAAAATTCTTTTCCTTCAGTTGAATACTAAAATAATTTTGAGGTCCAAAGGAAGAACCATTGAATAGTTTTTAATAAGCGTATTGTAAAAAATTGGTTATAGATAAAATCTTGACTACTTTGTTCCCCCACAAGAAACTTGGAATATGCAAAAACATAACTAACTTGTTACAATGTATTCTAATATGTTATATGGTAACTCATTTCTTTATATGGATAAAATAGTTGTTTATACAAATATGTCCACTTAAACCTTTCTAAACCAATAGCTCAATTATTTTCATAGATTTTAATTTTAAAAACAAATTGAATAGTCCCTTAGAATTGATTGTAATAAAATTTTACCATGGGGAAAAAAAAAGTTTATTGAGTAACTTGCCTATGGCCATACAGCTAATATGTGTCTTACGGTGAATTTTTAAAAATAACATTTAGAATTTCTGGTCAAGAAGGTGGAGAGAAGTCAAATCCTGTGCTAAGGTCTCCTGATCTTCCCTCATATATAGTATGAAACAAACCTCTTAAGAGAAATTCAAGCTACAAAACCCAGAAAAAGAATCTAGGAGAACACCATCTACCTCACGGTTGGACTTTGAGGATCGTGGGTGAGCTGGGGACAGAGAGCAGAGAGCCAGCCTGGAGGGGTGAGAGCCAGACTAGTCTGGGATCAGTTGAGGAGGCACGTCCAAGAGCCAACTGGGGTGTGGAGGCTTTGGCTATGGGACTGACAGTCTGGGGCACTTTGGCAGGGCTGGAGGGTAAGTTCCAGAGATTTGCAGACATCGATTGGCTGAGCTCTGCTCTGGAGGACCTCAGACTCCATACTTTCTCTTCAGTGAGTCCTTCCCAGAACAAATACAGTAACAACCCATTTTCCACCCAGGTCTGGGCAGCCGAGCTCCCTCAGCTGAATAGGGAGAGTAATTACCTTGTCCCAGGGCATGGCCCACATTGTGCAATGATAAAAGTATCCAGCAGGGCTACCCACCTCCTCCAGGCCAAGGGAGAGCACCTCAAATCAAAGTCACAGACACTCCAGAGAAAGCAACAGCACACCCTACTGGCTGGTCCTCTTGGAGATATTACATTCAGAGAGTAAAGCCTCTAGGGATCTCAATAACAAAGCTCTGTGAACCAGCCCCTCTTCCAACACAAGGTCATAGGAAAATGAAGAAAGACCAGCAGAAAGGGGAGTCCATAGAAAATTACCTGGAAGGTAAAGACCCTAGCTCAGAGAGCTCTAGAACCTCTGAGGAGAATACAATTTTGTCTCTAGCCCAGAAAGACTTCCCTGAAGAAATCAGGAAGGAATTTAAAAATCAATTGGAAAATTTGGGAGAGAAAATTAATACCTTGCAAAAAAAACCAAATCCTTGGAAAATACAGTTGGATAAATGCAAAAAGAAAATAATGCTCTCAAAACCTCAGTTGGTCACATGGAAAACACTTTCAAAAATAGAACTGACCCAATAGTTTGCATTCAACTAATAAGTCAGGATGAATGAACAGCTCTCAGTAGTGAGAAGGGTACCTGGCCTGGGGCGATGATTCTGGGGCCTCACCCATCTGGTTCCCAGGACCTTCCCAAGTTGAGGATGATTTTTTTTATATTTCTGAACTGCTCTTCAACAAAAGGAAAACTGAATTCCATGACTTTTACTATAGTACCACAGTATCATAAATTGTTACTTTTCTGGTTTTTGTTGCATAAATGGTAATGCTGTGAGTTTTGTTTGTTATCTGTTTCAAGGTTCATTTCAAAATGTAAGCACATTTGTTTTTGTTTTGGTTTTTGGTTTTTGGGGGGGGTTTTTGCAAGGCAAATGGGGTTAAGTGGCTTGTCCAAGGCCACACAGCTAGGTAATTATTAAATGTCTGAGACCAGATTTGAACCCAGGTACTCCTGACTCCAGAGCCGGTGCTTTATCCACTGCACCACCTAGCCACCCCTAGCAAATTTGTTTTGAGATAGAACTTCAGAACATATAAAACTTTATATCCCTTTGTCTTTGTGGGGAAGGCAGTCCTGCTGGAGTAAATCACCTACCCTCCATTATTCTACTTTACAAAAGCACATTTCTACCAGCTAAATTCAACACGACAATACATGATTTTAATATATTTGCAGCCAAAACAACAAAAACTTACTTTCTGGAAAAAAAATAGAATTGATCAATTGGAAAAAGAGTTGCAAAAGGTAAATGAAGAAAATTCTTCTCTAAAAAAAGAATGGAGTTTGTGGAAACTAATGACTTCATGAGACAGCAAGAATCTGTTAAACAAAAACAAAAAATAAAAAAAAAACAGAAGAAAATGTAAAATATCTCATCAGCAAAATCACTGACCTCAAGAATAGAATGAAGAGAGACAACCTAAGAATCATTGGGCTTCCTGAAAATATTGAAGAGAAAAAAAAAAGTCTGAACTTAATATTACAGGATTTGGTAATGGGCAGGTCCACCAGAGGGGTGGCCCGCCAGAACCAAAGAACTTCAGCCTCCCGGAGGCAGCCCCAGGGCACTGGGAGCCTCAGCTCACAGCAGCGGGGGAGTCTCCTGAGCTGCACCCTGGGGAGCACCGGCACAAAGTGGGGGAACAGCGGGGGACCTCTGCCAGAGCGAGCACATGGAGCCCAGCCCTCAGGGCACACAGCCAGCAGCCTGGTCTTTCGGCAGCCTAGACAGGGAAACAGAAGCAGGCGGAGCTGGTAAGCAGGAGCCCCCAGGGCATGAGCCCATTGAACCTAGGGAGGGGAGTGAAGAGAGAGAGAAACTTCAGAGCTCTGTCCTCTGCTCCTGGAAGAGGACTCTGGAGCTCTGAACACATTCAGATTCTGATCGCAGTCTAGGCCCCCCCATAGAACAGCAGGGCCCCCCTACCTCAGCTCTGTGGCAGAGGGGGGCGTTTATGGTCATTCACAGACCAGGAGGGAGGACAGAACCTCACACACTGAGACCCTAGTAGGAGTGTCCCAAAAGCTCAGGAAGCACCCCAAAAAATAGGCTTAGGCTGGGAAAATGAACAAAGAAACAAGAGGAAGACCATTGAGAAATATTTTGCAAATGAGCCCAAGAAGGATCAAAATATTCAGTCTGAAGATGAGGAAGCACAAGCTCCTGCATCTAAAGACTCCAAGAAAAAACAGAAATTGGGCTCAGGCTATGATAGAGCTCAAAAAAAACTTTGAAATTCAAATGAGGGAGTTAGAGGAAAAACTGGGAAAAGAAAGGATAGAGATGCAGGAAAAACATGAAAATGAAGTCAGCAGCTTAGTCAAGGAAATCCAAAAAAAATGCTGAAGAAAATAGCATGCTAAAAACCAGCTTAGGTCAAATGGATAAAACAGTTCAAAAAGTTATTGAGGAGAAGAATGCTTTTTAAAAGCAAAACTGGCCAGATGGAAAAAGAGATAAGAAAACTCTCTGAGGAGAATAAATCCTTCAGACAAAGAATAGAATTCGGGGAGATTGATGAATTTACCAGAAATCAGGAATCAATACTTCAAAACCAAAAAAATGAAAAATTAGAAGAAAATGTTAAATATCTCATTGAAAAAACAATTGATATGGAAAACAGACTTAGGAAAGATAATTTGAAAATTATTGGAATACCTGAAAGTCATGATCAGGAAAAGAGCCTTGACATCATTTTCAAAGAATTACTACAGGAAAATTGCCCTGATATTCTAGAAGCAGAGGGTAAAATAGAAATGGAGAGAATCCACTGATCCCCCCGGAGAAAGAGATCCCAAAAAACCAACCCCCAGGAATATTATAGCCAAGTTCCAGAACTCCCAAGTCAAAGAAAAAATATTACAAGCAGCCAGGACACAGTTCAAATATCGTGGAGCTGCAGTCAGGATCACACAGAACTTAGCAGCAGCTACATTGGAAGCTCGTAGGGCTTGGAATACAATATACCAGAAGGCAAAAGAGATTAGAATGCAGCCAAGAATGAACTACCCAGCAAGGCTGAATGTCCTCTTCCAGGGAAAAAGATGGACTTTCAATGAACCAGAGGAATTTCAAAGGTTCCTTTTGGAATGGGCAGAGCTGAACAGAAGGTTTGATCTTCAGATACAGGACTCAGGTGAATCATGGAGATTGGAGGAGAGGGGGGAAATATGAGGGACTTAATGAGGATGAACTGCATGTATAGAAAAATGATACTGATACTATTCATATGAACCATCTCAGTTAATAGAGCAGGTAGAGGGAGCTTTTATAGTTGAAGCACAGGAGAAAGCTGAATTCGAAGATAAAATATGATGTAAAAATGGAGTCAATAGAAAAAAAGGGAAATGGAATGGGAGAAAGAAAAAGGAGAGGGGGAATAGTCCAAGATATTTCACATAAGATTTTTTTTTATTACAATGAGCTATTGCAATGATATGGAAGGGGGGAGGCAAGGGGGAATGAGGGAACCTTTGCTCTCATCAGAGATGGCTAGGAGAGGAAACAGCAAGTATAGACAACTGGAGTAAGAAGGAGGGGGGAGCAGGGGGAAGGGGTGGGGATGTGAATAAAGGAGGAGAGGATGGACCATGGAGGGACAGTGGTCAGATATAACACATTTTTACTTCTTGCAAGGGGCTGGGATTGGATGGCCTGCCCAGGACCATAGGGTCAGGTGGATTCTGGGCCTAAGGGGTGGTATGGGGGCTCACGGCTTCTTGGCCCCAGGACCAGGGATCTGTCTGCTGCACCACTCAGCAACCCTACAGCAGAGTCAGAGTGAAAGGAGAGAGAAAATATAGTACATGGTAGTGGAGAAATAAGAAATAAGAAAGGAGGGAGATCGCAAGATCAGCAATGGCAATGGAAAAATATGGAAGTAACTTTTGTGATGGACTTATCATAAAGAATGTGATCCACTCACGACAGAGTTGATGGTGTTGGAACAAAGACTGAAACACATTTTTTGTTATTATTATTTTGGGGAGGGTGCAGGGCAAGTGGGGCTGGGTGGCCTGCCTGGGGCCGCATAGCAGGGTGATCATTGGCTGTCTGGGGCCGGATTCAGACCCAGGTGCTCCTGGCTCAAGGGCCAATGCTCTGTCTGCCACCCAGCCACCCCTACTATTATTACTATTTTGTTTTATTTTGGGTCTTTTTTTTCTTCTTTTTGGTTTTTGCAGTGCAGTGGGGATCGGGTGGCTTGCATGTCACATGGCTGGGTGATTATTGGATTTACGAGGCTGGATATGGAGGCTGGATATGTACTCGGGTGCTCGTGACTCCAGGGCTGGTGCTTCGCCCATTGCACCACCTGGCCATACCTACAATTATTACTATTATTTTTTTTAATTTTAATTTTTTTCTCCCCCCTTTACTTTTTTGCCCAAGCAAGTCTATCTATATTCATGGGGGAGGGGTATTTTGTTTACTTGTAAACAAGTATATTTTATTAATGTAAAGAAAAACATTTGTACAAAATGAGAATAAAAAATAAATTAAAAAAAAGAATACATCGACCCCCCCCCCAAAGGGATCCCAAAATGAAAATGTCAAGGAATATTGTGGCCAAATTCCAGAACTATCAGATAAAATAGAAAATCTTGAAAGCAGCCAGGAAGAAACAATTTAAATACCAAGGAACCACAGTAAGGATTAAACAGGACCTGGCTGCATCAACATTAAGGGCTTGAAAAGCCTGGAATGCAATATTACAAAAACCAAGGGAGCTTTGAATGCAGTCTGGAATCCACTATTTGGAAAAATTGAACCTTCTCTTCCAGGGGAAAAAGATGAACATTTAATGAAATGGGAGACTTCCAATTTTTCCTGATAAAAATACCAGAGCTTAATAGAAAATTTGGACTTCAAACAAGGAGACCCTAGAGACACATGAAAAGGTAAAAAAAAATGGTAAAGAAAAAAACTGCTATGAAATAAGATGAAACTGGCTATATCCCTACCTGGGAGAAAGATTCTTTTATTTTTTTTTAATTTAATATTTATTCTCATTTTGTGCAAATAATGGTTTTTATACATTAATAAAATATTCTTGTTTAAGAGTAAATGAAATACCCCCTCCCCCAATAAATATAGACTCACTTGAGTGATAAAGGGGAAAGAAAAACATTCAAATAAAAAAATAGTAATAATTGTAGGTATGGCCAGGTGGTGCCATGGACGGAGCACCAGCCCTGGAGCCATGAGCACCCGAGCCCACATCCAGCCCTGTATACCCAACAATCACCCAGCCATGTGACATGCAAGCCACCCAAACCCCACTGCCTTGCAAAAACCAAAAGAAAAAATAAAAAAAGACCCAAAATAAAATAGTAATAATAGTAGGGGTGGCTGGGTGGTGGACAGAGCATTGGCTCTTGAGCCAGGAGCACCTGGGTCCAAATCGGGCCTCAGACACCCAATGATCACCCTGCTATGTGGCCCCGGGCAGTCCACCCAGCCCCATTTGCCCTGCACCCCCCAAATAATAACAATAATAATAATAATAATTATAATAATAATAATAATAATGAATGTGCTTGAGTCTTTGTTCCAACACCAACAACTTTGTTGCGGGTGGATCACATTCTTGATAAGTCTATCACAAAAGTTACTTCCATATTTTTCCACTGTTGCCATTGCTGATCACAACTCCCTCCTTTCATATTTCTCCACTACCATGTACTATATTTTCTCTCTCCTTTGGTGGTTAGGAGAGGAAATAGCATATATACTCAATGGGGGTATAGGCATCTGGAGTAAGAAGGAGGGGGGGGAGACAGGGGGAAGTGGGGGATGTGAGTGATGGAGGAGAGGATGAACCATGGGGGAAGAGTGGTCAGATATAACACATTTTCTTTTTTACTTCTTGCAAGGGGCTGGGATTGGAAGGCCTGTCCAGGACCATAGGACCAGGTGGATGCTGGGCCTAACGTGGTAGGGGGGCTTGGGGCCTCTTGGCCCCAGGACAAGGGATCTGTCTGCTGCTCCACTCAGCTACCCTACAGCAGAGTCAGAGTGAAAGGAGTGGGAGAAAGATTCTAATAACTCTTGAGAATTGTAACTCTATTAGAGAGAATATACTTAGCCAGAATTGATGGACACTCATGACTTTTCTGTGACTTTGATAGAATGATTTAAAAACAATACCTCCTTAAAAAGGGGGACAGTAATGAGACAGGAGGATGGACAAAACTGAATGAGGTAAATCTCATTACATTAAGAGGTACAAAGGACATATCGCAATAGAGGGGAAGAAGGGAGAAGGTGAGAGCTGCCTAAATCTTACTCTCCTCAGAGAGTAACAAACACTCAGTTAAGAAACTTATCTTACTTTTCAAGTATTAAATGGGGAAAAGGGGAGGGGGAGGAAAAGGGTAACTAACAGAAGGAAGGGAAGGAAGAAGTGGGAAAGTGAAAAATGAAAGAAAGGGGAGGGGGTTGGCTACAATGGAGCAAACATACACTGAAGGTGGTGATATTTAGAAACAAAATAGAATAAAATAATAAAATAAAAAAGCTCTCTAAAGAAGATAACTCCTTCAAATACAGAATGGAATTAAAGGAAGCTGATGACTTTGCAAGAAATCAGGAAGAATAAAAATCTTCCAAAAAAGCTAAAATTTAGAAGAAAATGTGAAATATCTCAGTGGAAAAAAAACTGACATTGAAAACAGATCCAGAAGAAATAATTTTAAAATTATTGGGCTATCTGATAGCCATGACCAGGAGAAGAGCCTAGACTTCATTTTTCAAAAAATAATACAGCTGAGATCCTAGAAGCAGAGGGTAAAATAGAAATTGAGAGAATTCGTTGGTCACCTCCTGAAAGAGATACCAAAAGAAAAACTTCCAGGAATATTATAGCCAAATTCCCAAGAAAATTCTCAAAGCCACCAGAAACAAACAGTTCAATTACAGAGGTTACATAGTCAGGATTACACAGGATCTGGCAGCATCTACATTAAGGGCTTGTAGGGATTGGAATATGATCTTTTGGAAGGCAAAAGATCTTGGTTTACAGCCAAGAATCAACTACCCAGCAAAACTGAACATCCTCTTTCTGGGGAAAAGGTGGATTTTCAATGAAATAGGAAACTTTCAAACTTTCCTATTGAATCAACCAGACCCGAACAGAAAGTTTGATCTCTAAGTACAGGACTCTGGTGAACCATAGAGGGGGTGGAAGAGAAGGACTTACTATGAGGAACTTAATGATATTGAACTCTTTGTATTCCTGCATGGGAAGAAGATATTGATAGCATATGAACTTTCTCATTTATAAAAGCTGTTAGAAGGAGCATATATAGATAGGGCACAGGAAAGAGCAGAATATAATGGTATAATATAGTAAAAAGATGGAATCAATGGGTAATAAAGGAAAGTACTGGGAGGAAGGAAAAGGAGATGAAGAAGCAGCTAAGAAATTTCACATGAGTCAAGAAAAAGCTTTTTCAATGAAGTGGAAAGGGGGGAGACAAGGGGGGATGAGTGAGCTTTTATTCTCATCAGAAATGGCTCAAAGAGGAAATAACATACACACTTAATAGGGTGAGGAAATCTATCTTACCCTAGAGAAAAATAAGAAGAAAGGGACAGGATAAGAGGGAATGAGGGAAGGGGGGAAATAGGTGATAGAAGAGAGGGAAGATTGGGGGAGAGGGTACTCAGATTCAACACACTTTTGGACAGGGCCAGGATGAAAGGAGAGAGAGAGAATAGAATAAATGAAAGTGGGGAGAAATAGAGTGGAGGTACAGCTAGTAATAGCAACTGTGGGAAAAATATTGAAGCAACTTCTCTGGTGGACTTATGATGAAGAAAGCAGCTCACCCCAGAGACAGAGCCATTGAAATCTGAACACAGACTGAAGTATAATTTTTTTTCTCTCTATTCTTGAGGTTTCTCATCTTCTTGGGTGGGGTGGCGGGGTAAGGGGTTTATGTTTACTCTTGTAACACATTCAATTTACATCAATATATGTCATGAAAACAATGCAGAGACTGTCAGACAGACTTCTATGGGGGGAGGTGGAGGGAAGGGGGTAAAAAATTGAAGAATTCAGATCCTTGCAAAAAATGATGGCTATGTATTACTATTGCATATAATTGGAAAACAAATAAAATGTTAAAATGTTAAAAAAAAATAAGAAACTCATTTGAAGCAGAGAGATGCATAAAGAGTAAAGGTAAAAGCTTGGAGCAAAATATATTTTACTTCAGCTGAAGTGAAAAAAGCAGGGGTAGTAATCCTTATCTCAGCCAAAGCAGCTACAAAATAGATCTCATTAAAAGAGATAAGGAAGGGGGCAGCTTGGTGGCACAGTGGACAGAGCACCAGCCCTGGAGTCAGGAGGACCTGAGTTCAAATTGGGCCTCAGACACTTAATAATTACCTAGCTGTATGGCCTTGGGCAAGCCACTTAACCCCATTTGCCTTGCAAAAAAAAAAAAACCTAAAGAGAGAGAGAGAGAGAGAGAGAGAGAGAGAGAGAGAGAGAGAGAGAGAGAGAAGGAAGGAAATCATATCCTCCTAAGGTACCATAGACAAAGTAATTTCAATACAAATATGTATGTGCACCAAATGGTATAACATGCAGATTCTTAGAGCAGAAGTTGAAAGAGTTACAGGAAGACATAGACAGAAAAACTCTACTGGTGGGAGACCTCAACTTCCCTCTCTTAGATTTAGATAAATCTAAACATAAAATAAATAAGAAGGAAGTTGAGGTAAATAGAATGTTAGAAAACCTAGACACGATAGACCTATGGAGAAAACTGAATGAGGATAGAATGAATTATACTTTTTTTCTGTAGTATATGGCACCTACACAAAAATTGACCATGTACTAGGGTATAAAAACCTAATAATCAATTGTATAAAGGCAGAAATGGTGAATACATCTTTCTCATATCATAATGCAATAAAAATCATATACAATATTGGGCCAAGGAGATATAGATCCCAAACTAATTGGAAACTAAATAACCTCATTTTGTTTTATTTTTATTAAAGAATATATTTGAGTTTTTTAGTTTTACAATTTCTCCCCCAATCTTACTTCCCTCTCCCCACCCCCCCCACCCCCCCACCCCCAGGGAAAGCAATCTGTCAGTCTTTACTTTATTTCCATGTTGTACATTTATTCAAATTGAGTGTAATGAGAGAGAAATCATATCCTTAAGGAAGAAACAAAAAGTCTTAGAGATGACAAGATCAGACAATAAGATATCTGGGTTTTTTTTATAAATTAAAGGGAATAGTCCTTGAACTTCGTTCAAACTCCACAGCTCTTTATCTGGATACAGATGGCACTCTCCTTTGCAGACAGCCCAAAATTGTTCCCGATTGTTGCACTGATGGAATGAGTGAGTCCATAAAGGTTGAACATCACCCCCATGAAATAACCTCATTTTAAAGAATGAGTGGATCAAACAACAAATTACAGAAAGAATTAATTATTTCATCCTAGATAATGACAATAATGAAACAACATACCAAAACTTATGGGATACAGTCAAGGCAGCTGTCAGGGAACATATTATATCTTTAAATGCTTACATGAATAAATTAGAGAAAGAGGAAAACAATGAATTAAACAAGAAACTAAAAAATTAGAGAAAGAATAAATTAAAAAACCCCAGTTAAATACCAAATTAAGAAATTATAAAAATTAAAGGAGAAATTAACAAACTAGAAAGCAAGAAAACTATTGAACTAATAAATAAAACTGAGTTGGTTTTATGAAAAAAACAATAAAATTGACAAACCACTGGTTAATTTGATTAAAAAAAGAAGAAAACCAAATTGCTAGTATCATAAATGAAAAAAAGGTGAACTCATCACCAATGAAGAGGAAATTAAAGTAATAATTCAGAATTATTTTGCCCAACTCTATACCAATAAATTTGATAATATAAGTGAAATGGATGAATATTTACAAAAATATAAGTTGTTCAGGTTAAATGAAGAGGAAATTAAATACCTAAATGACCCTATCTTAGAAAAAGAACTTCAACTTGAACTCCCTAAAAAAAAAAGCTCCAGGGCCAGATGGATTCACAAGTGAATTCTATCAAACATGTAAGGAACAATTGGTTCCAATTCCATATAAACTCTTTGGAAAAATAGGTGAAGACAGAACTCTGCCTAACTCTTTTGTTTTTAAAAAAGATTTTATTTATTTTGAATTTTACAATTTTCCCCTTATTCTTGCTTCCCTCCCCTCACTCCCCACAGAAGGCATTTTGTTAGTCTTTCCATTGTTTTAATGGTATACATTGATCTAAGTTAAATATGATGTGAGAGAGAAAACATATCCTTAAGGAAGAAACATAAAGTATAAGAGATAGAAAAATTACATAATAAGATAATGGGTTTTTTTTCTCTAAATTGAAGATAATAGTTTTTGGTCTTTGTTCAAACACCACAATTCTTTCTCTGGATACAGATGGTATTCTCCATCACAGATAGACCAAAATTGTCCCTGATTGTTGCACTGATGGAAAGAGCAAGTCCATCAAGGTTGATCATCACCCCCATGTTGCTGTTAGGGTGTACAATGTTTTTCTGGTTCTACTTGTGTCACTCATTTGCCTCTTTATATTACACCAATATGGTGCTGATATCTAAACCAGGAAGAGTTAACACAGAGAAAGAAAATTATAGACCTATCTCCCTGATGAATATAGATGCAAAAATCTTAAATAAAATCTTAGCAAAATGATTAACAAGTTATCACTGGGATAATACACTATGACCAAGTGGGATTTATCCCAGGGATGCAGGGTTAGTTCAATATTAGGAAAACTGAAAGTATAATTAATTATATCAATAACAAACCTATCAGAAATCATATGATTATATCATTAGATTCTGAAAAAGATTTTGACAAACTACAGCACCCATTCCTACTAAAAACACTAGAGAACATAAGAATTAGTGAATTGTCCCTTAGAATAATAAGCAGTATCTATCTGAAACCATCAACAAGCATTATATACATTATATACAATGGGGAGAGGCTTAGAGGCATTCCCAATAAGATCAGGGGTGAAACAAGGGTGCCCATTATCACCACTACTATTCAATATTGTATTAGAAATGTTAGTTTCAGCAATAAGAGAAGAATAAGAAATTGAAGGAATTAGAATTGGGAAGGAAGAGACAAAACTCTCACTCTTTGCAGATGGCATGATGGTATACCTAGAGAATTCCAAGAAATCATCTAAAAAACTACTAGAAATAATTAGCCACTTTAGCAAATTCACAGGATATAAAATAAACCCTCAAGAATACTGAGCATTTCTATATATATGACTAGCAAAATGCAGCAGAAAGAGCTAGAAAGAGAAATCCCATTCAAAGTAACTTCAGACAACATAAAATACTTGGGAGTCTAACTGCCAAGGCAGACTCAGAAACTTTTTGAAAACAATTACAAAACACTTCTCACACAAATAAAATCAGATTTAGATAGGCTGAGCTAATATAATAAAAATGACAATTCTACCAAAAACCTGTTTAGTGCCCTACCAATCAAAATTCCAAAAAATTACTTTAATGAATTAGAAAAATTTGTAAGTAAATTCATAGGGAGAAATAAAAAGTTGAGAATTTCCAGGGATTTAATGAAAAAAAAGTGCAAAAGAAAGTGACTTAGCCCTACCAGATCTAAAACTATACTCTAAAGCATTAGTCCTCAAAACTGTCTGGTATTGGCTAAGAAATAGTGGTGGATCAGTGGAATAGACTAAGTGCAATAGCAGGAAATGATTATTCTAATCTGCTGTTTGATAAGCCCAAAGAGTTCAGCTATTGGGATAAAAACTCCCTCTTTGATAAAAACTGCTGGGATAATTGGAAGTTACTATGGAAGAAACTTAGATTAGACCAACACCTCACACCCTTTACCAAGATAAGATCCAAATGGTTACAGGATTTAGACATAAAAAACAATACTATAAGCAAATTAGAAGATCAAGGACTAGTCTACCTGTCAGATCTATGGAAAGGGGAGCAGTTTATGACTAAGGAAGAGTTGGAGAACATTACTAAAAACAAAGTAGATAATTTTGATTACATTAAATTAAAAAGCTTTTGCCCAGACAAAACCACTGTAACAAGATCAAAAGAAATGTAATAAATTGGGAAACAATTTTTTACAACTAGTATTTCTGAAAATTCTAAAATATACAAAGAAGTAAATCAAATTTTTAAAAAACAAGCCATTCCCCAGTTGACAAATGGTCAAAGGATATACAAAGGCAATTTATAGATAAGCAAATCAAAGCAATCCATAGTCATATGAAAAATTGCTCTAAATCATTACTTATTAGAGAAATGCAAATTAAAGCTTCTCTGAGGTACCACCTCATGCCTCTCAGACTGGCCAATATGACCAGAAAGGACAAAGATCATTGTTGAAAGGGATGTGGGAAATCTGGGACTTTAATACATTATTGGTGGAGCTGTGAACTCATCCAACCTTTCTGGAGAGAAATTTGGAACTATGTCCAAAGGGCAACAAAAATGTGCATATCCTTTGATCAAGCAATACCACTACTTCTATACCATGAAAAGCTGATGAAAAAAGGTTAATACATCACTTCATAGCAGCCCTTTTTATGGTGGCAAAGAATTGCAGACTGAGTGAATGTCCATCAATTGGGGAGTGGTTTAATAAACTGTGGCATATGTCTGTGATGGAACACTATTGTTCTATTAGAAACCAGGAGGGATGGGAATTCAGGGAAGCCTGGATGGATTTGCATGAACTGATGCTGAGCGAGATGAGCAGAACCAGAAGAACATTGTACGCCCTAACAGCAACATGGGGACGATGATCAACTTTAATGGACTTACTCATTCCATCAGTGCAACAATCGGGCATAATTTGGGCGTATCTGCAATGGAGAATACCATCTGTATCCAGAGAAAGGATTGTGGATTTTGAACAAAGACCAAAGCCTTTACTTGAAAAAAACCCCATTATCTTATTGTATAATTTTGCTATCTCATACATAATTTTTTTCCCCTTAAGGATATGATTTCTTTCTCATCACATTCAATTTAGATCAATATATAACCATGAAAATAATGTAAAGACTAACAGACTGCCTTCTGTGGGGTGTAGGGGGAAGGATGCAAGATTGGGGGGGGGGGAAATTGCAAATTTCTAAACAAGTACAGTTATAAAAAAGAAATACACAAGATGGGGAAAATGTAAAAAAATTAAAAATAACATTTAAATTTTTTCACAATTACAAGTAAAAAAAATTTTGACATTCAATTAACAATATAAATCTTGAGGTTCAAATAGTTTTCCCCCCTTCGCTGAGATGGTAAACAATTTGATATTGCTTATAAATGTGTTATTATGCAAAATATTTCCATATTAGTCATATTGTGACAGTTCAAACCAAAACACACACACACACACACACACACACACACACACACACACACAGAAAGAAAAATAATATGCTTTGCTCTGCATTCAGCCTCTATCAGTTCTTTCTCTGGAACTGGATATCATTTTTCATCAAGAGTTAGGGAGGAGGGGCGGCTAGGTGGTATAGTGGATAAAGCACCGGCCTTGGAGTCAGGAGTACCTGGGTTCAAATGCAGTCTCAGACACTTAATAATTACCCAGTTGTGTGGCCTTGGGCAAGCCACTTAACCCCATTTGCCTTGCAAAAACCTAAAAAACAAAAACAAAACAAAACAAAAAAAAGAGTTAGGGAGGATTTCAACTTAGGTCTACATGACTGCAGTTCAGTATTCCATCCATTTACTATCTAAATTAATTTACTGAATTGGTGCCACACCAATCAAACTACTAAAGAATTACCTGTTAGATAAAATAATAACAAAGTTTATCTAAAGGAAGAAACGATCAAGAATCTCAAGTGAAATAATGAAAAGAAATGTGAAGGAATAGGGTCTAAAAGACTAAATTCTAAACTACAAAGCAGGAATCTTCCAACAATTTGGTACTGATGAATAAAATAGAAACATATTAGATACATAAGATCCAGAAGCAATTGAACACAATGTTCAACAAATCCAAGGACAATTGCTGGGGTAAGAATTTATTAGTTAAAAAAAAACCCTGCTGGGAAACAATTTATTTCATTTTCAATTTATAGAATAAAGCAAGTAACACAGTATAATAAAAATATGATTGTATATGAAACTGAAAATATATCATATTTGCTATTCCTTTTAAACATAAAATAAAATTAACATGTAAATATCTTTCCCCTTTTTCTTTCTCTCCCCTTCTTCCACCCCCCCAGATGTATAAAGTAGATTGAGAGAAATTAGATTTTGACTAACCTTTCATACCATAATATATAATAATAATAAACTCCAAATGAATATATATATATATATATATATAAAACATATATAAAAGTTTAGATCATAACCAAAATAAGAGCATTAGGGAAGGCAGTACCTGAAAACAGGTATACTATTGAGACTTCTCCAGCCCCATATTCTCAAGTAATTCCCATAATACATTTCTAACAAATGTACATCACAGACTGCTCTGTATGTCTCTGGATGTAGTATATGAATGTCTTGATAATTTATGACCATCCTTAGTATCCAAGCAAATAATACTAACAGCAAAACCAAAACAAGGCTAGAAATAATTATAGCAAAATGTCATTAAAAAATAATCATTCATTCATTCATAGGCATGAATGTTTGTGCAAATAAGCTGAAACAGTTCATTGTTAACAGATTTGCCACACTACCTACATAAATTAGTATATAACCAAATAAAGATAATAATAGAATAAGAAGAGTTATAATATAAGAAGAGTTACAATAATATAATAAAAGATATATATGACTATATCCTACTAGAATGTAATTTCCTTGAGAGAAAAGGATTGGTTTATCATTTTTTTCCCTTCCTTCTATCTTTTTATCTCCAGTGCCTAGAAGAATGCCTGCCACATATGTGAACACCACATAGGAACATCTTGATTGATTCATTGACTGGAACCAGATTGCGAAGAACTCTATGTAAAGAGAGCAAGTAATTTGTATTCAAGGTGCTGGATACAAATGGAGCCTCTTCAGCCAGAGAGTACTTTAGAAATAGCCATCTGCCTTTCTTCTTGCTTCTTGGACATTTCCCCACATGATACTATCCTATTTCCAGTTGGTGACATAATTTCACTGCAGTTGCTCAGATTTTATTCATTGGATCCTCCAGAAGATTGTTCTAGTTACTTTCTCTCCATGAACTTGCTCTTGAGCAACTCTCTTTTATTGAGTGCTTACCTCAGTGCCACTGTTAGATGCTTAACATTTGCGTGGTCTGCCTTATATTAACTTCTGTGGTTCTACAGATGGGACACACCCTAAGCACCTGCGCAGTAGGCTTTCCGTCTTCTGTCTGCAGTTTTCATGAGATATTTTTTCCCTTGCATTTATTTTCTTTTTAATTTACTGATTTTGAAGATACTTCCTAGATGGCCCCTGGTATAGGAGCAGGGACCCCACAATGAAAAGATCCTCCTTCAAAGAATAATGGTCCTTAAATTTGTTTGGGAAATGCACCGCTTTTGGTAATCAGGTGGAGCAAGAATGTTTTAAATGCATTAAGTAAACTAGGAAGCCAATTATACTGTAGTGCAGTTATCAAATGTTTTTAGGTTCACAGATCCCAGTATAGGAATCCATGACCTAGAACAAGCACCCAGAAAGTGCTATATGTGATTTTTGGATTGCAGCAGTTTGCCTGTAAATCCCTATCTAAAGTATGCTGATTTTGGGGTGGCTAGGTGGCATAGTGGATAAAGCACCGGCCTTGCAGTCAGGAGTACCTGGGTTCAAATCCGGTCTCAGACACTTAATAATTACCTAGCCATGTGGCCTTGGGCAAGCCACTTAACCCTGTTTGCCTTGCAAAAAAACTAAAAAGAAAAGTATGCTGATTTTAATGAAATAAAACAACACTTTCCTTTCGAAGACAAAAACAAGCAAACAAAAAAGAAGCCGATTGGAGGAAGACTTGGAAAAATCTTGCCACTCTCGCCTGTCCAGCTGGGAAGAATGCGATCCGACTTGCAAAGCGCACAGTTAATGTGCCGCCTGTTACTTCTGTAAGCCCGAGGCGGCTTGGCTTCCTCTAGTCGCCAGTGACCCGGTCAGAGTGCGTGACTAGAGAACGGGGTGCTCGGGCCCTTGGCATTGCCGGGCCTGGGGAACGAGTTAATTATTGATTAAAGTGACTATAGCAGGTCGGTTGGGGCTGGCCTCCCCTTGCGGAGCCCCAGCCTGGCGGGGACCGTGCGGGGCAGAGCGACCTCTGCACTTCCCCGGGCTCACAGTCTCCATCTTGAGTGTCGGCTACAGGGAGGCGCCTGTTCCAGGACCAGCCACGAGAGACTCGAGGCCCCGCGGGGAGGAGACCCGGGCTCCCGGCCTTGGGCAGCGGGGCGGGGGCTCCGCAGGAGACAGTGGTAGGGCCGAGGAGCTCCCTGCAGAGTTGGGGGGGTCGCGGAGTCCGGGGAGGGAGGACCAGGGGGCGAGGGGGGTCTGTGTGTCCCCGGCTCCCATCCGCCCGAGTGGCCATCCACGCAGTGGCACCCCGCCACACACACACACACACACACACACACACACACGTCCAAGGGCGGCCACATGGTTTATCCTCTCCCTCCCCTAAGACAGGCACAGAGGCAGCCTCATCTAGCTCTCCAAACGCGCACAACCCCTCACCCAACCTCCTTCTCCCACCCAGGCACTGAGATGGTGCCCCCTTCTCTCCCTCCTCCAACACAGTCACCCATCCTCACCTCTCCACCATCAGTCCTCCCCCTCCACACACACTGGCAGGGGCACAGGGTGCCTGGCCCCTGAACTCAGCCCTGTGCAATCAGAGGTAGGTCCGGCTCGGCCTCACCTGCAGCCCCATGGCTGCACGCGCGTTCCCTCACAGAGGCAAAGACACCTGTATAGTATAGAGTGGCAATGCTTTTCCCCTGCCCTAACATACATACACTCTGGCTTCATCATCTCCCTCTAAATCAAGTCTAGGAGATCGTGTTTAGCATAAATTTATTTTTGAGATCTAACATTTTATTTGTTTTTTTCCAACTATATGCAACGGTAATTTTTACCAACCTTTTTTTTAAGGTTTTTGCAAGGCTTGCCCAAGGCCACACAGCTAGGTAATTAAGTGCCTGAGACCGGATTTTGAACTCAGGTACTCTTGACTCCAGGGACGGTGCTCTATCCACTGCGCCACCTAGCCGCCCCACCAATCATTTTTTCTACAAGGTTTTGAGTTTTACATTTTTCTATCTCCCTCTCTTCTCTCCCCCCTCCCACCAACAGAAAGCAATCTGATATGGGCTCTGTGTTCAGTATAAATTTAAGGCATCAACAACAAAAAGGACTCTTCTTTCTGAGGTGATACCTTTCTGCCTTTCGGGATTCCTGGCTTTTCCAAATACTTGCTTTGTTAACATCAAACCTACAGATTTCTATACTTCCCCTTCAGATCTCTGTAAAGATGGCCAGTGATTTCCTGCAAGAGTGGTCTAGGAGAGAATTCTAAGCAAATATGACAAAAAAGTCTTTTCCTTAAAACTTCAGTAGGACTGTGGCACTTTTTGAAAGTTTTATCTACACAAATGTAGAGTTTTTCCTTTGTAAGGTAGGCTGCTTTTAATTGCATTTACCTTTATTCTTTTAATCTAAAGGCTTCCTCCTCTGGATCTTATTTTCAGTAGGAATTCCAGCAATGGAAAAGAAATTACTGTTGGTTGATGTTGATGCTGGAGTGGATGATGCTGCTGCCTTAATGATAGCTCTGGCAGCTCCTAATGTTGAAATCTTGGGGATCACTTGCTGTTTCGGAAATGCTACAGTGGAAAACGTGTGTAAAAATGTCCTTCGGGTGTTAAAAAAGTGCAATCATTTACAGGTAATTTTTCTGTCTTGTGAGGCTCTTTCACATTTGTATTGATTAAATGCATATTATGGTCAGTGCACAACCCTAAAAATGTGTTATTTAATTCGTCAAAACCCCATTTGGGAGTTTCATGGTAAATCTACTGGAATAGTTTGCCATTTCCTTCTCCAGCTCATTTTGCAAATGAGGAAACTGAGGCAAACAGGGTTTAGTGATTTGTCCAGAGTTCTAATTAGTAAATGCCTGCGGTCAGAATTGAACTGGGGTCCGGGGCGGCTAGGTGGCAGAGTGGATAGAGCACTAGTCCTGGAGTCAGGAGTTCCTGAGTTCAAATCCGATATCAGACACTTGATAATTACCCAGCTGTATGGCCTTGGGCAAGCCACTTAACCCTATTTGCCTTGCAAAAACCTAAAAAAAAAAAGAATTGAACTGGGGTCTTCCTGACTCTAGACCCAGCCATCTATTCCCTAAGCCATCTAACTACCCCTGTGAAAATTTTAAGAGATTGACCTAATCTATTCATTTATTTTTTCATTGCTTTTTGAATTTATGAGCTCTGGGTAGAAAAACCTGAGATCTTAAATTTTTGCTTCTCCAGCCCCCGCTTATACTGCAAAATTGGCAGCACCAGAAATAGAATATGTCATTTGGAAAAGAAAATTGTGACATAAAGAAGTCATTTTAGTAACATTCTTAGAAGACAATTCACTAATTATTTTTAAATTAAAATAATTATTTCAGAATAATTATTTTAATTTATTATACTTTAATAATTATTAATTATTTAATTAAAATTTTAAAGTAGATCTCTATCATCTCAGACTGGAAGTTTAGAGGCCACTTATGATCAGCTCCCATTACTCATCAACAAAAGACCTTTCTTTGATTTTCAGCTTTATTTTCCTACATCAGCTCATCCCTCTGAAGGCAATATGGTAACTCCCTCCTCTTGATGATTCATCACATACTAATGCCTGTTCAAAAGGTCCATTTGCCCCAGGCTCCCCAGTAGCTGAGACTACATGCATATGCCACCACAGCTGGCATGATTTGATTTACATAATTTATAGCTACATGTTTTCATATGTAAAACATAAGCCCTTAACTTTCTTTAAAAAATATTTGACCAGTCTGACTCTTCTTTCTGAACATTTCATTTCAGATTCCAGTTTACCAGGGTGCTTCTTCCCCTTTACTTAATACAATGAAAAATGATTATTTTTATGGAACAGATGGCTTAGGGGATGTAGCTGATGATGATGCCCCTGGATTCGACCAAGTACAACGGGAACACGCTGTAGCTGCAATAATAAGGATCATCAGTGAGAGGCCTAACAAGGTGAAATTGTCAAGGCATATGACATCACAGTTGATCTATTTTTCTGATGCCTGGTCTTATTTTTTTTAATTTTTAAAAAAAAGTATTTCTTTTTATTCCAACTAAATGCAAAGATAGTCTTCAACATTCAATTTTTGATGAGATTTTGAGTTCCACATTTTTCTCCCTCTCCCCTCCCCTTGACAGCAAGTAATTTGTTATAGTTTTTACATGTATAACTATGTTTAACATATTTCTATATTAGTCATGTTGTGAAAGAAGAATCAGAACAAAAGGGAATGAGATACCCTGAGAGGGCAAAAAAAACCCAACAACCCATAAAGTATAAAACAAAATTTTAAAATGGAAAATAGTATACTTTGGTGTGTATTCAGACTCCATATTTCTTTCTCTGGATGTGGATAGTATTTTCCATTACAAATCCTTTGGAATTGTCTTTGATTACTGACTGTACTGTTGAGGAGAGCTAAGTCCATCATAGATGTTGCTGTTAATGTATAAAGTATTCTCCTAGTTCTGATCACTCATCAGTTCATTCAATTCTTTCAATGCTTTTCTGAAGTCAGGTCATTCATGACTTATTTCGGAAAAATAGTACTCCAGAAAATTCATATACTATAGCTTGTTCAGCCAATCCCCAATTGATGGGATACTCTCAATTTCCAGATTTTTGCCACTACAAAGAAAGCTGCTTAAATATTTTTGAACATGCAATTTTTCCCCCTTTTTTGTTATCTCTTTGGAATATAGACCTAATAATGGTATGGATCAAAGGGTAGGCTAGATTGTATTGCCCTTTAGGCATAGTTCCAAATTGATCTCCAGAATGGATGGATCAGTTCACAACTCCACTATTGCATTAGTGGCCCAGTTTTTTCACATCCCCTCCATCATTGATCATTTTCCCTTTTTGTAATATCGACCAATCTGATAGGTGTGAGGTGGTACCTCAGATCATTCCAATTTGCATTTTTCTAATCAATAATGATTTAGAGCATATTTTTCACATTAACATAGATAGTTTTAATTTCTTCATATGAAAATGTCTGTTCATATCCTTTGAGAATTTATCAGTTGGGAAATGGTTTGTATTTTTATAAATTTGATCCAAGTCTCTATATATTTTAGAAATGAGTCCTTTATCAGAAACACTGACTGGAAAAGTTGCATTGGTTTTATTTGAGCAAAAGCTTTCTAATTTGATGTAATGAAAACTATTCATTTTATATTTTATAATGCTCTCTATCTCTTGTTTAGTTAAAAGCTCCTTCCCTTTCCATAGATCTGACAAATATACCATTCCTTGTTCTCCTAATTGGCTTATGAAATCAGACTTTTTTTTTTAATGCTTGCTGATGTTTGTGGATAGATAATACTTTATTTTTGTTTTTTTGAAAGGCATTGGGGTTAAGTGACTTGCCCAAAGACATAGAGCTAGGTAATTATTAAGTGCCTGAGGTTGGATTTGAACTCACGTCCACCTGACTCCAGGGCTGGTGCTCTATCCACTGTGCCACATAGCTGCCTCTGGCATCATTCCTTTTTTTTTTTTAAGGTTGTTTTTTTTTTTGCAAGGCAAATGGGATTAAGTGGCTTGCTCAAGCCCACATAGCTAGGTAATTATTAAGTGTCTGAGGCCGGATTTGAACCCAGGTACTCCTGACTCCAGAGCCAGTGTTCTATCCACTGCGCCACCTAGCTGCCCCCAGCATCATTCTTTATGTCTAAATCCTATACTCATTTTTATCTCATCTTGGAATAGGAACATCTAACCTTATTAAATATTTGTCAAATGAAGGAAGGAAGGAGCATGTGGTTTATCTATTATAATTTTCTTTTATCATGGGGCACTAGATTCTTATTGACTCTTTATAATGTTTGTTGTTTAGTAGTTTTAGTCATGTCTTGACCCCATTTGGGGCTTTCCTTGGCCAAGTCACTAGAGTGGTTTTCCATTCCATCTACAGCTTATTTTATAGATGAAGAAACTGAGACAAACAGGATTAAGTCACTTGCCCAGAGTCACCCACTAGTGAGTGTCTAAGACCAGATTTGAGCTCAGGTCTTCCTGCCTCCAGACCCAGTGCTCTAATCATTGAACCATATAGCTATCCTTAGACATTTCATTAGGAGAAAGTGTACAAATAAAAATGAAGCTAGGAGGCATAGTGAAAAGAATGCTAAACCTAGAGTCAGGAAGACCTGAGTTCAAATCCAACCTCAGATAGTAATTGTGTGACCATGGGCAACATACTTAACCTCTGTTTGCCTCAATTTCCTTAACTGTAAAAAGGGGGTAACTTACTTCCCAGGATTGTTATGAAGATTAAATGAGAAAATATTTGTAGGGTACTTAACACAGTACAAAGTAAGTACTATATAAATGTTAGTTAACATCATCATCATTATTTTGGAGAATATATAAAATATATATAAATATCATAGCAAATAGTAGTTAACATTTACTACTACCTCATAACTCTTTTAGTTTTGCTAAGTCCTTTACAGCTATATGGTTTGCTCCTCATAATAACACTGAAAATTAGATGCTGCTATTGTTTTTACAGATATGTATGTTAAGGCTAATAGAATTTAAGTGATAAGCACAGGGTCATATTGCTTGTACCAGAGACAAGCTATGAACCCAGGCCTTCCTGATTCCAGGTTCAGGATTATACTCCCTTGCTGCCATAAAAAATGTACCCACATATTTGTCCTATGCCTTAATGCTTTAAAAGAATAATAGAAAATTCTCTATTCTTTAAAACAAGATTTTACTAATTGCACATTAGAGAATACTGTGCAAATAGCATGTCTACATTTTAATAAAGTGTTTCACACCATGGACAAGATAGTGATATAGTAGTTTTAAAGCAACTAGCTGACTAGACCCAATGTGTGTTTTGCTAAGTTTTGGTATTGAAAAATACTTTGAAATCTATGAAAATGTTATACAAATTTTAAGCATTATTACTCCTATTGTTATTGTTCTCATCTTATATTTTATGGTATTCAGATAGAAATTACCCTGAAACAAGTTGCTATCCTACATGATTCTTTTATGTTTGATATTCTTTTATACTTGATATATAGCTCTTTGAGAAGAAGTTAAAACTCATTAGATTTATAACTTCCCACTTTTCATACCCCCTGGAATTCACATGCTTTTCACCATTCCTGGCCCCCTTAGACTTCTTCTATAATTAGACACTCTGTCCTAGGTCATTCATTATGCTTAATATTCAGGTGGAAAAAATAATTGCTTTTTCCTAAGTGAATAAAAGTGTTAGGATATAAGCTCATTCCCTTACATAGTGAGTCTTAATGGATGGACCAAGGCTCCAGTGGAATATACCAAAATTGTGTCTTTGACCTTGCTCTGTTCAACTATTAATTATATCAGTGATCAGTGACATAGACAAAGGCATAGATCATTTGCTTATTGAATTTGTAGCAAATTTAGAATCTAAAGACAACTCAACAGGATATGATGATGGGCAGGAGGAAAAAAATAAAATTTAAAGGAATAAATGTAAAGTTCTGTATGAGCTTGGGAAAAACACAACTATGCAAATACAGATTAGGAAGATATGTTCAAAAATCAATTTGTGTTAAAAAAAATGGGACAGAGGTGGAGGAGATATTATACTACAAGCTCAGGGTGTCAGTAGTGGTGACGTGACTTCCAAGAACAAAAATGACTTTGAGCCATGTTAAGTAGAAGTCCTGTAGAAATCTTTCTCCGGAGAATTTTGCAGCACAAGTTAGAAGGACCATTGGCAGAGTGAAGTATTTCTAGATGGGGAAAGAGAGTAGTCAGGTGCCTAAAGAAAATGAACGATGAGAAGCTCAGTTGAAGACCTGGGGATGTTCATTTAATCAGGAGAAAAGGACAGAAAGGGGAAGATGACTGACTTCAAGTTTTTAAAGTGGGTATAACTACAATAAATGGGTGAAATTTATATAGAAATATATCTTTGCTTTCTCTTAGAAATTTCACAATGATTAGAACTATTACATACCATTATTGGTGGGTGACTTCAAGTAATTGGGGTTTACGATTTGGGTAGAGAGTTGTATGATAAATTCTGCCATCCCCGCTAACTCTAACATTTTATAATTCTCTAATTATAATAAAATGTAGAGAAGTTATTACTTTGTATTTTTCAGGTAACTTTGGTTGCCACTGGGCCTTTGACGAATTTAGCTCTGGCAGTGAAAATGGACCCAATGCTTCCTAAGAAAATTAAAAATATGTCTATAATGGGAGGCAATATGTACTGTAAGTAATTTTAAAAGAGACAATGATAATTATAATGATTATAACAACTAATTAATTATTCATTACTAATTACAATTAGTCATAAGACATTAATAATTTAAGAAAACATAGTTTCCTACTTTTTGCAAAGATGGTGCATTTCCTCTAATTTATCATCATCATGATCTTCTTCATCACCATCACCATCAAACATTCAAGAGTTTATTATGTTCCAGACATAGTACTAAAGAAGATCACATTCTAATTCCCATTTTAGAAATTAGTTTGTCTTTCTTGACTTTTTGAGGGAAGTTAAATTAACCCTTTATCTCTTGGTTTTCTTTCTGCTTCCTACAAAGCCATTACTATTATAAGTCAAACCATTGCTATGAAAACAGTTTTCTCCTTTTAATATTCCATTTTTGTCCAGTTAAATATAAAAAATGTTAACATTGGTTTTACAATTATTCATTTTTTAATTTCATATAAAAATTTTAAGTCTTTTTTTAAAATTTTGAGTTCCACTATGCCCAAAGGGCAACAAAAAATGAGCATACCCTTTGATCCAGCAATACCACTACGAGGTCTATACCCTGAAGAGATGATGAAAAAGGGTAAAAACATCACTTGTACAAAAGTATTCATAGCAGCCCTATTTGTGGTGGCAAAGAATTGGAAATCAAGTAAATGTCCTTCAATTGGGGAATGGCTTAGCAAACTGTGGTATATGTATGTCATGGAACATGATTGTTCTATTAGAAACCAGGAGGGATGGGATTTCAGGGAAGCCTGGAGGGATTTGCATGAACTGATGTTGAATGAATTGAGCAGAACCAGAAAAACACTGTACCCCTAACAGCAACTTAGGGCTGATGATCAACCTTGATGGACTCGCTCATTCCATCAGTGCAACAATCAGGGACAATTTGGGGCTATCTGCAATGGAGAATACCATCTGTATCCAGATAAAGAGCCATGGAGTTTGAACAAAGTTCAAGGACTATTCCATTTAATTTAGAAAAAAAAACCAGATATCTTATTGTTTGATCTTGTTATCTCTTATACTTTTTGTTTCTTCCTTAAGGATATGATTTCTCTCTCATCACACTCAATTTGAATCAATGTACAACATGGAAACAAAGTAAAGACTGACAGATTGCTTTCCATGGTGGGTTGGGGGGGGGAAGTAAGATTGGGGAAAAATTGTAAAACTCAAATAAAATCTTAAAAAAATTTTTTTAAAGGTTTTAAAGGTTTATAAAAAACAATTCTCTCCCTCCCTTATTCTTCCTTCAAAAATCAAGGACTTTGATATAGATTAAACATATACAGACATGTAAAACATATTTCCATACTAGTCATGTTGTGAAAGAAAACAAATAAAAAAAAGAAAAAGAAAATAAAAGGTTAAAAAATGCTCTCCTACAGTTTGTTCAGCCCTTTCGCAATTATGGACATCACATGAATTTCCAGTTCTTTGCCACAACAAAAAGAACTAAAAATATTTTTTGTGTGTGTGTGTGTGTGTGTGTGTGTGTGTGTGTGTGTGTGTATATATATATATATATATATATATATTTATATATGTGCTTTTACTTTTAATTTGATCTCTTTGGACCTAGTAGTAGTATTGTAGTTCCAAATTGTTCTCCAGAGTGATTGGATCAGTTTGCAACTCTACCAACAGTGCACTAGAGTCAGTTTTCCAATATCCTTTTCAACATTTTTTATTTTCCTTTTCTGTCATTTTAGCCAATCTGATAGGTGTGAGCAGGTACCTCAGAACATTTCTCTAATTAGTAGTGATTTAGAGCATTTTTTCATCTGATTATATAAAACTTTGATTTCTTTTTCTGAAAATTGCCTGTTCATATATCCTTTGGCCAATTTTCAGTTAGAGAATAACTCATATTCTTATAAATATGATTCAATTCTTATTGAATTGAATTATAATATGATTCAATGTATTGAGAACTGAGGCCTTTATCACAGAAATTTACTGTAAATATTTTCCTCCAATTTCCTGCCGTCCTTCTCATTTTGGCTGCATGAGTTTTGTTTGTGCAACAAAGATTAATGTAATATAATCAAAATAATCCATTTTATATCCTGTTATACACTATCTTGTTTGGTCATAAATTCTTCCCTTATCCATAGATCTTCCAGGTAAAATATCCTATTCTCTCCTAATCTGCTTATATTATCACCTTTTATGTCTAATCATATGCCCATTTTGACCTGATCTTGTTATACAGTTAGAGATGTCAATCTATACTTGTATTCTGCCAAACTGTTTTCCAGTTCCCACTGAAATTTTTGTCAAATAATGAACTTTTGTCAAAAGCTCGTATTTTTTAATTTATCGAACACTAGATTACTTTGGTCATTTTCTACTCTGTTGTGAATATAATTTTCAATTAAGAAAGATCAAAAAGCCTCAGTCCTTTCAAAGTCCAGGTATTTTGATTCAACAAAACTGGAAAACATGGGAAGAGAAGAGGCAAAACCTTGTAGAGCTGTGATGGTCATTCCTTTCTCAACTTCTTTGGAGCTCAGCATCTTCAGATGTTGCAGTACCCTTGCACCTTTATCATTGCTAGAGGCCCTCTCCCGGGCCACAGACACCCCTTAGTGATTTAGTATCTAGACAATCCATACTTTCTTTATTCAGTGGAGATATGAGAGGGAATCCCTTCTTCCCTTTGCCAAGAATTAGGGTGTGAGGACTGGGGGAGATGATATCAAAGCAGAGATATGTTTTAAGATGGTCTGAAGTCCAGAACTTTGGTCCATTTCCCAACAGAAATATTGTTATAAAGGAGAGTTATGTTCTTCTATTACTATTTTTTATTTCAATTTTATTTTTAATCTTGTTCCCAATACTCTGTTCCCTCCCTTTCTTAAATGCATTTAGAAAGAAAAACAGAACCATGTTACAATTATGTATAATCTTGCAAAACAAATTCCCATATTAGCCATATGATTATATGTTTTAAGGACATTATGAGTTAAGAAGGTTTCATAGACTGGTCTCCTATTTACCATCAAAAACATTGTTTCTATGGGAAGATACCTGAGTCCTAAAGAATCAAGCTATCCATGAACTTTCACTGAACATTAGTTGAGTTCTTTCTTTCCAGAGCTTATTTACATTTTTATTTTATTTATATATTTATTTGGAAAATGAGAAACTATATGATCTAGTGAATGAATTTTTGTGTTTTTTTCCCCCTTGTATTAGCCAGAGGAAACATTGATATCTGTGCAGAATTCAATTTTGCAGCAGATCCAGAGGCAGCTTACATTGTCTTAAATGAATATACTTGTCCAACTTTTATTACAACCTGGGAATTTGCATGCTCGCATTCGCTACCTTGGGTAAGTGGCTAGGTATTCATTTTGAATATTCATATTGACTTTTTGAAATATGCAATAACATTCTTCATGGTAGAAGAAAGGACTCAATCTCAATCTATTTAATACTCAGGGACATTCATTCAGGGATCTACTAGAGTCAAAATGACCATGCCTGGGTAAGGTCCAATTATTAAATTTCAGTTAATTAAGTATTTACACCTTGGAAATCATCAGGACTTCAACTATTATTCTGAGGATTGTCTAGACTTAATTGTTCTGCAGGGTATTGTTTTCCCTGGACCAGTGCTTAAACATTTACCTGCTGCATACCCCAGCAGCATGGCTATTGGGTTAAGGATGATTCCTAGAATTTGATTTAAACACACACACACACACACACATACACCCCCCCCCCCCACACACACACACTCAGCAGTCACCAATTATTACTATGTCTTCAGGTCGATGTATGCAGTAATGTTTACATTCATAAGCAAGGCTTCTGTGTAGCATATATGAAAACTGAAACGAAAATGTTAAGTAATAGAGAATAAAAAGAATTATTTTGTTGTTATTGTTTTAAAAGTGTCCAACTCTTTATGACCTTTTTTTTTTTGATGGGGCAGATATGGTTCTTAGCAAAGATACTGGGAGTGGTTTGCCATTTCCTTCTCCAACTAATTTTATGGATAAGGAAATTGAGGTAAACTAGGTTAAGTAACTTGACCAGGATCACACAGCTACTAAGAGTTTGAGGCTGGATTAGAACTTGGGTGTTCCTGACTCTAGGTCTGGTATTAATAGAATACCTATTGACTATACCACCTAGTTGCCCATTGAAAATAATGGTAAATTCAAAGAGGAATGCTAATATTCACTTTCTCTTTTTTTTCCAGTCCCTCACTTTTGCAACAAGAATGCTTTAGATATATCCCTGCTAGCTGTTCTCCACCATGTCTCCTCCCTTTCAAGGTGCAACTCTTTCAAAAACTTGTCTTTCTGAAATCAACAAATGCTCCAAATCAAGGCTCCATTTATTAATATTATAGACTTAACAAAGCTCCTACATTCAATGCCTAAATTTAATCACAAGCTTCCCTAAATTATAAATCCAGATTTTGGAGGATTATTTAAATAGAGAGCCTACAGTATAATTAATTTTTTTTAGCAAACTTATGGGTTTTTTGGTATAGGAAGCTCCCAAGAAGGAATCCCACTGCCTCACTGTTGATCAGCTCTTGCTAAGCTATGGTTTCAGTAAATGGCCTGGGACCTGGAGGACTTCAGACTTGCCCCCAGTCATATAGTCAGAGGTGGACCTTGCCCCAGGTGCTCCTTACTCCCAGGCTGGCATTCTCTTCACCCAGCCAGGGCTATTTAACTGTGTGACTAGAGCCCTGGGAGGTTGGTCATCACAAAGCTATAACCCTGGTGTAGTGGATAAGAGCACTGGCCCTGGAGCCAGGAGAACCTGAGTTCAAATCCAGCCTCAGACACTTAATAATTGTCTAGCTGTGTGACCTTGGGCAAGTCACTTAACTCCATTGCCTTAAATAAATAAAATTTAAAAAAATAATTCGACAAAGCTATAACCCTGCAGACTCCAATCATCCAGGTGTGTCAGAAGCCCAGTTTCTCCAAATCAGAAAACTTTGACCTTATAAAGGGCTCCATGTACTTCTAATCTTCATTATTTTCTTTTTTTAAAAAAGATTTTATTTATTTTGAATTTTACAATTTTTCCCCTAATCTTGGTTCCCCCCCCACAGAAGGCAGTCTGTTACTCTTTACATTGTTTCCAATGTATACATTGATCTAAGTTGAATGTGATGAGAGAAAAATCATATCCTTAAGGAAGAAACATAAAGTATAAGAGACAGTAAAATTACATGATAAGATAACCTTTTTTTTTTAAAAAAAATTAAAGGCAATAGTCTTTGGTCTTTGTTCAAATTCCACAATTCTTTCTCAGGATACAGATGGTATTCTCTATAGCAGATACCCCCAAATTGTGCCCAATTGTTTCACTGATGGAATGAGCAAGTCCATTAAGGTTGATCATCACCCCCATGTTGCTGTTAGGGCGTACAATGTTCTTCTGGTTCCGCTCATCTTACTCAGCATCAGTTCATTCAAGTCCTTCCAGGCTTCCCTGTTCCCATCCCTCCTGATTTCTAATAGAACAATAGTGTTCCATGACATACACATGCCACAGTTTGTTCGGTCATTCCCCAATTGAAAGACATTCACTTAATTTCCAATTCTTTGTCACTGCAAACAGGGCTGCTATAATCATTATTTTCTGCTCAGTTACTTTAATGTCTTACTTTAATGTTGCAGCAGTTAAAGCACAATGTGGGATAGAGATGGGGAGTGGACCTGTGATCTTCTTGGGGTAGGATATTATGGGGTAAAGAAACTCCTTCTTAACGTAAGTCTCACCTCAGTAATTGTAGTCTTAGTAGCCTAGAGCACTGAGAGTTCAAGTGACTTTTCCAGGGTCACTTAGGAAGTAGGTAGCCCTTGAATTCAGGGCTTTCCAAGGCTGACTTTCTATCCACTTTGCCTTAGTACCTACCTAATAAAGAGTATTTGTCTTTTTCTGTGTCTATAGGAATTTTATGAGAAGTGTACTTCACAGGACAGTGAAAAAGCAAGGTTTTTGAAAGCAATCTATGCAGTAACCATAGAGTACCAAAAGCGCCCCATTCCCAAGTTAAGAGCTCTCTATCGGAAACCAGGATTTGTATCTTGTGATTGCTTTGCGATGGCAGTTGCAATCAATGAGGAATTGGTCACTGAATCCATTTTCTGTGCAGTATCTGTAGAATTGACTGGCTCCCACACCCGAGGAATGATGGTTTTGGATATGGATGACAATCTTCAGAAAGAAAACAAAGTTTCTGTCACAAAAGAATTGGATATGGAAAAATTCAAAGGTCTTCTGATGGCTGCTTTGAAATAGTAATAGTAATAATAGCTAGTCGCACTTTACATGTGCTGTTTCATTTGATTTGAAATAAAGTTTCCATTATAATCTCATATATGATCATTTTTTCTCTTACAAGGTATTTAGATAAAAAATATAATATCTGTTCTTTTGAAATTGATTCAAAATACATTCAAATATTGGAACCAAATTTTAATTTCAATATCTTAAGGGGAAAATTCATTTAAAACTGAGTTCTGATAAGGTTTTAACATGTTGGTATTTCATAAGGCACAATGTTTAAATATCCTTATTTGAATGATTTCAAACTATTTTCAAATGACTACAGTCCGACGTTCTTTGCAAGTTATCAGAAGTAATGGTTATGTTTGTCTACTGGCCCCAGAATCAGTTGTGACTGAGAAAATTTATTGATTTTATTCACCCACTTCATACAGATGGTTCTGTAAATAACTGAAAAAAGCAGACAATCAAATGTTACTTTTTGCTTTGATTTTACTAGTTTAAATTTTAATCCAATTTGTTTTCATGAAAATAGCCTTCTGTTTAATAAAAGCTTAAGGATTGACTGATATGGTTTTATCATTATTTGTGACAAGGGTCTGTGTCTCCTTTTTCTCTGGAATGTAATTAATTTTCAAAATTTTTAAATTTTTAATTATTTTTTGAAAAATGGACATGTACAAAGGCACTGTGTTTCTTTCTGTTTACTAATCATAAAATGAAAATATTATAAAAGACATTGTCTCTATAAAAATGACTTTTTCTTTGTGTATAGGACTTAATCATTAAAGAAAGTTCTAGCAGGGGGAAATAAATACTGTCCAGTGTGATGGCATATTAAAAAATTTATCACAAAATTAAAAAAAATCTGACCTGGTACATTTGAATGTTGATGCAAAGTCTTTCTTTTCAGATCTAAACCCCTTTATCTATCTCTATATTCAACTGGGAAAGCATTGCCATGGGCTAAGTACAGTGGGCTGAGAGTAACTGAAGGGAGAAAAATAGCTGTTCCAGAAAAAGGAAAGAACTTAGTTTACTTAGCTTTGGGGAGAAGAGAAGAATGGTTTTTACTGAGGCAATGAATTTAAAACTAACAATAATTAAGTTCTTTGGCTTCTTAATGGTCTTTTTTTTTTGAGGTCTCCCTAAAAGCTCCTGCCCCCATTCTATTATGGTTCACAAACCACTTAATACAGTTATACAAGGGAAGAAAAGGAAAGCTGCATATGAATTCATTCAATTCAACAAATATTGCTAAAGATCATACAGTGTTCTATGTGCTTTGTACCAATAAAGCAAGCCATAGTGGTACATCTTGGAGAATTAAAAGAGATAAAGAATATACAGTTCTTACCCTCATAGAGGACAGTGACATGTGGATAACACTTTCTTGTACCTCTCCCATGTGTCTAGATGGGCCAAGTTCCTGGTATGAGAAACTTGAAGATGAACAGAGAAAACATAATAATGACACTACTACTATCAATAATTTATGTGGTACTATAAAGTTTACAAAATGCTTTATACATACATACTTACATATCTATCTACATAGATGGATGGATGAATAGATACATAGATATGTGATCTTTTTTTGATCTTCACAACAATTCTGTGGAGTTATTGCTCTGATCACCCACATTTTACAGAAGAGAAAACTGAGGTTGATAGGTGTTAAGTGAATTGCCCGGGTACACACAACTAATAAACATCATTAGGATTTGAACTCAGTTCTTCCTGAATCCAAGTCTGTCATTGAATCTACCATGTAATAACCCTGGAGAGACTTTCAATGAAAATGCTATTTTCAGTGTGGAGGGGAGAAGGTAGAATGCTGTAAAAAGAAATCAGAATAACAACAAGAAGAATCAAATCATTTACAAAAATGTTTTGTGCCAATACTAGGTATGGGCAAGTTGGATAGCCACCAAAGGCTACAACATATAGGGGGGCATATTCTGTGACACTCCTTAATACTGTCATGGATTGAATCATTTGTGACTTTTCCCTCCAGTGGAACACATTCATCCACTTCTCTTCCCATATAATTTTTATCCATGTCCTTCCATAAATTGTTCATGGGGAGGTCCATCCAAAATGTTGTGGTCTTTCCCAAGATCACTTAATATTGAATGGATACAAATGGAGTAATTGAGCAGCCTATTCATTCATTACCCCTCACCCATTATACAAGAACAACCCACTTCTCTCTTGAGTGATAGAATTTTTCACAAAATTTTACAGCTTACTCACTCTTACTTATTTCTCCAGTGTCCTTGGGATGATTTTAAAGCTTCAGAGACTGTAGTTTCTATGGCATACTGCATCAATGATACCACCCCTTGGCTATATGCCAAAGAGATGGAAGGAAGAGGAAAAATTCCTCTATGTATAAAAACATCTCTAGAACTTTTTTTGGTGGTGGTAAAGAACTGGAATCTAAGGAGGTGGCCATTAATTTGGGAATGACTGAGCAAAGTATTATATTTGAAATACTATTGTGCTTCAAGAATTGAAGAGCAATTTTAAAGATACCTGGGAAAAATTGTTTGAACTGATAGAGTGAAGAGAACAGAACAAGAACAAGTAAATCAACATTTTTTTGAAACGTTTAAGAACTCCAAAAAATGAAGTGATCAACCATGATTACAGAGGTCCAATGACAAAGAATACTACCACTTCCTACAGAGAAGAGATGGACTAAATATACAGAATCAGACACATTTTTGAACACTCCTATTATTAGGATTTATTTTACTTGACTATGCATCTTTGTTAAAAAAAAGAGTTTTGATTTTCTTTTTTCCTTTTTCATTGTGAATGGGGGAATTTAGTTCTCCCTAAAAGTTTCTGCCCCATTTTATTATGGTTCACAAGTCCTTGAATGTAGTTGTATGAGGGAAGAAAAGGAAAGCTGAGAATGAAATCATTCAATTTAACAAATAAAGAAGAAATAAAAATAAAAGTTTAATTATTGAAAAAATTAATTCCAAGTTTTTGAAAAAGTATTTAAAAACAGAAAAAAATTAAACTGTTTCAAGGAATTAGTTAGAATTAAAATTGCTGTGTAATTGTTCCAAGACAATTTAATCCATTCTCCTCCTGTTTAATTCTGGGTCCTATTTCATTATCTACTTCAAACCACATATACATACACACACACATACACAACACTCAGATAGATCAACCCAATGAGTTGTCCACTTAACTGTTTATCTTAGTCTGGATAATAAGCATTTTTTGTTTTTTTTTAAAGATTTTATTTATTTTGAGTTTTACAATTTTTCTCCTAATCTTGCTTCCCTCCTCCCACCCCCCACAGAAGGCAATTTGTCAGTCTTTACATTGTTTCCATGGTATACATTGATCCAAACTGAATGTGATGAGAGAGAAATCATATCCTTAAGGAAGAAACATAAAGTATAATAGATAGCAAGATCAGACAATAAGATATTGGATTTTTTTTTCTTAAATTAAAGGTCTTTGTTCAAACTCCACAATTCTTTCTCTGGATACAGATGGTATTCTCCATCACAGATAGCCCCAAATTGTCCCTGATTGTTGCAGTGATGGAATAAGCAAGTCCATCAAGGTTGATCATCACCCCCATGTTGCTATTTTTTTTCTGGTTCTTTTCATCTCGCTCAGCATGAGTTCACACAAATCCTTCCAGGCTTTCCTGAATTCCCATCCTTCCTGGTTTCTAATAGGACAGTAGTGTTCTGTGACATACATCTATCACAGTTTGTTAAGCCATTCCCCAATTGAAGAACATTCACTTAATTTCCAATTCTTTGCCACCACAAACAGGGCTGCTATGAATATTTTTGTACAAGTGATGTTTTTACCTTTTTTCATCATCTCTTCAGAGTATAGACCCAGCAGTGGAATTGCTGAATCAAAGGGTATGCACATTTTTGTTGCCCTTTGGGCATAGTTCCAGACTGCTCTCCAGAAAGGTTGGATGAGTTCACAGCTCCACCAGCAATGTAGATTTCCCACAACCCTTCCAACAATGATCTTTGTCCTTTCTGATCATATTGACCAGTCTGAGAGGTGTGAGGTGGTACCTCAGAGAAGCTTTAATTTGCATTTCTCTAATAAGTAATGATTTAGAGCAATTTTTCATATGATCATGGATTGCTTTGATCTCCTCATCTGTAAATTGCCTTTGCATATCCTTTGACTATTTGTCAATTGGGGAATGGCTTTTTTTTTTAAATTAGACTCAGTTCTCTGTATATTTTAGAAATGAGTCCTTTGTCAGAAATACTAGTTGTAAAGATTGTTTCCCAGTTTACTACATTTCTTTTGCTCTTGGTTACAGTGGTTTTGTCTGTGCAAAAGCTTTTTGATTTAATTTAATCAAAATCATCTAGTTTGTTTTTAGTGATGTTCTCCAACTCTTCCTTGGTCATAAACTGCTTCCCTTTCCATAGGTCTGGCAGGCAAACTGGTCCTTGATCTTCTAGTTTGCTTATAATATTGTTTTTTTATGTCTAAATCCTGTATCCATTTTGATCTTATCTTGGTATGGGGTGTGAGGTGTTGGACTAATCTAAATTTCTTCCATACTAACTTCCAATTTTCCCAGCAGTTTTTATCAAAGAGAGAGTTTTTATCCCAATAGCTGGGCTCTTTGGTTTTATCAAACAGCAGATTACTATAATCATTTCCTGCTATTGTACCTAGCCTATTCCACTAATCCACCACTCTATTTCTTAGCCAATACCGACAGTTTTGATGACTGATGCTTTATAATATAATTTTAGATCAGGTAGGACTAAGCCTCCTTCTTTTGCACTTTTTTTCATTGAATCCCTGGAAATTCTTGACTTTTATTTCTCCATATGAATTTACTTACAACTTTTTCTAGCTCATTAAAGTGATTTTTTTTTTGAATTTTGACTGTTAGGGCACTAAACAGGTAGTTTAGTTTTGGTAGAATTGTCATTTTTATTATATTAGCTCTACCTATCCATGAGCAGTTGGTGTTTGCCCAGTTATTTAAATCTAATTTTATTTGTGTGAGAAGTGTTTTGTAATTGTTTTCAAAAAGTTTCTGAGTCTGCCTTGGCAAATAGACTCCCAGGTATTTTATATTGTCTGAGGTTTCTTTGAATGGGATTTCTCTTTCCAGCTCTTCCTGCTGTATCTTGCTAGTCATAAATAGAAAAGTTGAGGATTTATGAGGGTTTATTTTATATCCTGCAACTTTGCTAAAGTTGCTAATTGTTTCCAGTAATTTCTTGGATGATTTCTTGGAATTCTCTAGGTATAGCATCATGCCATCTGCAAAGAGTGAGAGTTTTGTCTTTTCCTTCCCAATTCTACTTCCTTCAATTTCTTTTTCTTCTCTTATTTCTGAAGTTAACATTTCTAATACAATATTTAATAGTAGTGGCGATAACGGACATCCTTGTTTCACCCCTGATCTTATTGGGAATGCCTGTAGCCTATCCCTGTTGAATGTAATGCTTGTTGATGGTTTCAGATACATGCTTCTTGATAATAAGCATTTTTCATCCTCTTTGTTTTCCCTCATTGAATACTTAGGGTAGATTCTTCTAAGTGATTATATATTCCCCATGGAAGACTGACTTACTTTGGGACTTGATGTAACAAGAAACATGTCAACCACAAAGGATCTTGAAGAACTCACCATTTCAGCCTTCTCCCAATCTGATACTGTGATGAGCATACATCTCTGCTTAGCATATGTTTCTTTGTCTCATGCATTTTTTATTATTAATGATATTATTGGAAAAAGTTATATTGTCTGACTAACACATACATGAAAACATATTACTGGAGCAGGACCACTCTGCTGTCATGTTTTTCCTCTTGAATCAAATACCCTTTTTAAAGCCAAAATATTTACATTTTTGTAAATTTACATTTACTTGTATTTCCTTCAATTTTCAGTCAATTTTGTGACTGTTAAGAATACTATTTGGGAAAAGTCTGCCTGCTCCTTTTTTTAATAGTTTAATCAAGGATGCCCTAGTTGTGTGTGTTATTTTCTTTAAAATGTTGGAAGTATAAGGGTCAGTAATTATTAAGATTTTCTTGGTGTCTTTGCTAATGAGTCTGATTTTTTTGCCTAAGTGTTTGGTACTTTCCCCAATATCAACTATTTGAAACAGAATCAATATTTTCAAAATCTTGCTACCAGGGGCAGCTAGGTGGTACAGTGGATAGAGCACTGGCCCTGGAGTCAGGGGGACCTGAGTTCAAATCCAGCATCAGACACTTTTTGGCTGTGTGACCCTGGCCAAATCACTTAACACTATTTGCCTTCCTTCCTTATCTGTAAAATGAACTGGAGAAGGAAATGGAAAACTATTCCAGTATCTTTGCCAAGAAAATGCTAGATAGGGTTACAAAGAGTTGGACATGACTGAAACAACTGAACAACAAAACAGTAGGAGATCAAATCTTCTAGCTTGAGGAAACTGGGTTTATTTTTTTAGTTTTTACAAGGCAATGATGTTAAGTGACTTGCCCAAGGTCACACAACTAGGCAATTATTATGTGTCTGAGGCTGCATTTGAGCTCAGGCCCTCCTGACTCCTGCTGCCCCAGGAAATTGTTAAAGAAATCTTTATAGATATTTTTCAATTTTTTTTTGTTTGCTATCCCTAAAGTCTCTTGCTATGAAAAGGTTTAACTCATCTTGTTTCCACACACATACATCACTTCTCACTATTTTCTGAGAACAATACTATATACATAGTCTTCTCACATCCTCCTTTTCTTTTTATACAAACTTACATTCTAAATGAGTATTACCCTTGGAAGGCAAATCTCTCTCTTTGGTAAGGATTTTAAGTCATGTTTGACTATTAGATTCTTTTGGACTCCTAGATATGGTGAATGACTTATGTTGGTTAAACTTCCTTAGGAAATGGTGACAGTATGTTTTGATGCCTACTCTCTAATATATTTTTCAGCTTCAGTAGCTTGGTTGGATTTGTCTCCCTTGTCTTCTAATTTAATATTGATTCTGATCTTTTTCAGATATTTTGATACTGTAATTGTATGTAGACATCTTACTTGGAAATTACTTCCATTTCATAACAAGTCATTTCCTATCAATTAAAATGATAGCAAAGAGATGATGTTATATGGTAGACAGGGAGCCAGCCTCAAAGGTTCAAGTCCTTTCTCTGACACATAGTAGCTTTGTGATTCTAGACCAATCACTTGCTCTTTCAGTGATCAGCACTGTGAGTCTAAGATGAAGACCATCCTTATAATATCTTAGCCTCAAGGCCACTCTCACTTTTTCAGTAATGGACAAACTAAGAAAAGGATTTGATCCTAAAATCTAAAAGTGAAAATGGTTTCTTTGATGACCAAAGAATTCATCATTAAATGACCAATCTGCAAGTTATGAGTCACTCTGTATTAAGGTAGGTTATTCTTGTTGCTGGAACCAAAATCAGAATCTTTCCAGCATAGCTTTTCTATTAAATCAGAATCAGCTAAAGCTTCTGAAATAAATCAAGTTGACCTAGTCACAAAAGACAAGAGCAACAAGTAGAGGAGAGAGTCTGATAGAAAGTGAGTATGGCACCTCAGAGGTGAAGCTTACCACAGGTAGAGTCATGCCAGGATGAAGCAATCCAGCCCCCACATTTCCATAGGGATAAATGTGTTTTTAATTTAGGAAGTCTTTGTAATAAGTTACATCCATTAGAATGAATGATCAATTTTTTTTTTTTTTTTTTGCTTTTCAGTTGTTTGTAGTTGTGTCTCATGTGGAATTTTCTTGGCAAAGATACTGGAGTGTTTGCCATTTTTCTTTTCTAGATCAGTTTACAGATGAGGAAACTGAGACAAAGAGGGTGATTTGCCTAGGGTCACACAGCTATTAATGTTCAAGATCCAATTTGAACTCATGTAGAAGAGTCTTCCTGACTCCAGGTCCAGATTTCCTTCTTATCCTCTTCTTAAATAATCATTTATTTTAAAGCTGTAATTCAGGATGCTGTCTTTCTGTACTTCATTTACTAAGCTCCTTCAGGTGAAAAATTTGCTATATATAATCCTCTCTCTCTTTCCTTTCTTCCACCTCCACAGCAACCTGCTATCCAATTCTAGGACTCACTTCCCTCCTTATTGCCTCATATCTTCTGACACACCCTGCAGATCACACAGATGTTTCCTAAAATTACTTTCCTTAAAAAGTTTTTTATTCAGAATTAAAAAAGAGTATTTTTATACACAGCAGAAAACAAATAAGAGGATTCTATATGAAAAATGTATCTCCATTTCATTCTGTTTTTAGAACATTTATAATTAATTAGAAACAATATTAATTCTAAAGGTTACTTTCAAAACTTTTGTTTCTCCTTTTGGAATACTGTATTACAAGATCTGAAATTTTTTAGTAAAAGTTGCTAGTCCTTGTGCTATATAGACTGTAATTCTGGAATACTTGAACTCTTCCTTTCTCAATGTTTGTCATTTTTTCTTTAAGTAGGAGCTCTAAATTTGGGGCATAATATTTCTGGAACTTTTTTTACTTTGAGGTTTCTTTCAAGGGTGATAATGGATTTTACCTTTGTGTTGCCATTTAGTTCTAATAGATTTGAACAGTGGTTTGCTTTGTTTTTTTGGTTAGGTTTTTGCAAGGCAAATGGGGTTAAGTGGCTTGCCCAAGGCCACACAGCTAGGTAATTATTAAGTGTCTGAGCCCAGACTTGAACTCAGGTACTCCTAACTCCAGGGCCGGTGCTCTATCCACTGTGCCACCTAGCCACCCCTGAACAGTGTTTCTTGAAATACAATATACAGGCTTTTCTCTTAATCATTTTCTGGGAATTAAATAATTAAAAAATGCTTTCCCTTTGACCTGACTTCCATATATATGGATATATATATCTATATTTCTATATATCTATAGATAGATATATAGATATAGATATAGATTAGATATGGATTAGATATAGATTAGATATAGATATCTTCCATTTTCTTCCATTTCCCCCAATCTTTTGGTTTTGTTCTAATATTTCTTGCTGTCTCATGAAGTCATTGATTTATGTGTTGTCCCTTCTAGTCTTCGCATATTCCTTGGGTAAGAGTTACTGCTTTCTAATCTAAACAACTTATTCTCCTTCAAATTCTTTCCTCAAGTCCTTCCTTCCTTCCTTCCTTCCTTCCTTCCTTCCTTCCTTCCTTCCTTCCTTCCTTTTCTTCCTTCCTTCTTCTTTCTTCCTTCCTCTTCTTCCTTCCTTCCTCTTTCACTCTCTTTCTTCTTTCTGTCTTCTTTCTTTCTTTCCTCTCTTGCTCTCTCTCTTTTCTCTCTTTCTTTCTCTCTTTCTCTTTCTTTCTTTCTTTCTCTCTTTCTCTTTCTTTCTTTCTTTCTTTCTTTCTTTCTCTCTTTCTTTCTTTCTTTCTCTCTCTCTTTCTTTCTTTCTTTCTTTCTTTCTTTCTTTCTTTCTTTCTTTCTTTCTTTCTTTCTTTCTTTCTATCCATCTGTCTTCCTTTCTTCCAGGGCCAGACTTTGCTCTTTGCCCAGCATGGGATAGTTAGTTTCACTTGGTCTCTGGTTTCCCTAGATTCTCAGACTAACTTCTACCTCTTGAAATTCAGCCCCTTAGGTCTTTGAGGCTCAGTGGCCTACATACACTCTAGTACACTTCTCTGAAGACTAAGGACAGAATGTTAGGAACTTCAAAGCTCTGAGGCTTAGATAGGCTCTTCCAGTCTAGGTATTGAGGCCTATACTGGCAGCATCTCAGTCATTCCTGGACTTGGTTTCTAACTGCTGCTACTGCTGCTGCCCCTCAGGGTTTCCAATTTCCTCACCTTGGTGTTGTTTCTGTTGTTGTTACTTTTAACAACCTCAGGGCTCTTGTTTCTGAACACAGAAAATGTTGAGGCCAAAGACTTAACTGGTCATCTCCAGTTCTGTTGAAAGGCTACCCTGTTCTGATGCTGGTTTTACTGGGGAGGAGAGGAACACCTCACATTTTGTGCAGTTCCTTGGTAAAAATAAAAAGCAATTTTATTAATTTTTCATTGATTTTATTGGTCCTTGTTTGGTCTGATGTAGGATTTTACGAGAGTAGGCATATGAGAACTGGGTGGTCATTCAAATGGTCATCTTGGCAGGAAGACTCAAGTTTATTTTCAGTGGAGATTTTAAAATGACTGAATTCCATCATCTTGTTTGAGATCCCTTAGCTATATATCAAGATTCTTCCTAATTTTTTCATGCAATTTGTTTTCTTTTGTAACAGGGAAGCTTTGGGAGTGATAGAGAAATGAGTTGCTGCATTAGCTAATTATTAATTCCTTTATCCCTATACCCAGAAAAATTGACCCACTGTGTTAACCCAGAAGCTCATTGCATTCTAAGCAGAACAACTGTTGGCAATTTGGATACCTGAGACAAGCAATAGGGTGCCTTGAAATCAGTTTTTAGGACAAATTCAGTTGATGGGCAGTAGGAGGAGGAGAGCAGTTTAAGAATACTGAGATGCTTCTGTTGGAAAGGGTTGCCTGGAATGTTGAGGGTGGAACAGAAAAGGACCCACAGAAGCACTCATTGGGGGGGTGGAGCATCTGATTAAACAGTCTCCTGTTTAATTACTCATGTTGTCTAGTTGCTTTTCATAGTTGCTTCTGTCTGCTGGTGTAGTGTACTATTAGTACTCTTTAAATTTTTGAACCCTGTGTAAAACTCTGATCAGCCTATCCTAGTTATGGTTCTTCTAAAAAGTATATAAATTGGATAAGAATCTGACATTACATGGTAGCTCCCCCTGAATAAGAATTTTTAAAGTTATACTTTACTATACACTAGTTTCAGAGTAGTATGCTTTCCTGACCTTGTGATGGGACTGGGGTTGGATATGAGGGAAAATAGGAGAACATAGTGTTTCTTTGTTGGCCAGTTCAGAGACTCCAGTAATCGCCTGGATAGCTCAGTTTGAATAAGTAAATCACAAGTGGTTCTGTCTTTCCTTTGTTTCTATGACTCACCATCTACTGAATTATCACCAAAGGATACAAAAAAGACAGTTTCCACAAATGACACTTCCCTTTCACATAATGAACAGAAGAGGATTTCTTTATCTATTTCAGTCTATATTTCTTTTTCTGGAGGAAAAATAATTATTAGCATACTTATCAGTCTATACCCAGGATTTCAGGGCTAGGTTATATTCTAAATCCATGGTATTTTTATCAGCTAATGTCTTTTTGACCATTATAAGAAAGGCTGTGGAAATGTCCTAAGTTATTAAGACCTAGTTTAAGTCTCTCCTTCATTTTTAACAGCTTTAACAAACAGTTATCTCTACCTCCACTTTCTACCTCTTCTGAAAACCAATCATCTGATACGTAAGATCGTTTAATTTAAGATTTGAAAAAGACCTTAGCAACCATGTAGACCAAACCCTCCAAATATTTATCTACCTTTTTTCACTTATATATTTATATTTAAATGTTATATTATGGTCTTTTGCTTTTGTGTCACAGTTTCAATTTCCCAATTGTCCCCTTATCATTACCCAAAACAATAAATAAAATAAAAACTAGATTTTTTAAAATGTTCATCTATCCTCTGTGAAAAATTCATTATTATTGAGTTCATTTGACTTGTTTTTTCATTAACATAACTCTAGTCATAGTATATCATTTTTTCCTTAGTTTGCTTACTTTTCTGCATCAGTTCATAATATGTTTTCTCTGCTTCTCAGAATTTCTTATATTTCTCATTTCTTATAGTGCAATAACAATTGAAGGATGATTACTTAGTTTCTAGTGTTTTGTTTCTGCAAAAGGTTCTGCTATAAATATTTTGGTGTATCTGTCCAGGAATTTACTAGTAAGGAAGGGTTAAAGGGTATGACTAGTTTAATGACTTTTCTTGCATAAATTTCAAATGGTTTTCTAGAATTATTGGATCAATTCATAATTCTGCTAACAAAGCATTTATGTGACTATCCTTCCAATATTGCCAATTTCCATCTTTTATCATCTTTGACAAATTAATAAGAATAAGATAAAGCTTCAGAGTTTTAATTTGCATCTTTTATTATTGATTTATTTTTATACATTGCTGATGGTTTTCATTTCTTCTTTAAAAAATTTATTGGGGGCAGCTAGGTGGTACAGTGAATAGAGCACTGGCCCTGGAGTCAGGAGGACCTGAGTTCAAATTCTGGCCTCAGACACTTAATAATTATCTAGACTTTGGGCAAGTTATTTAACCCCATTGCCTTGCAAAAAAGCTAAAAAAAACTTTATCAATTGGTTATTTATCTATATTAAGAGGTTACTCTGAAAGTCTGGGCCAATGAGTGTGTAGGAGTTTAGCATTTAGATTACCAGAATTAAGAAAGGGACTGAGAGAGGGAAGAAAATAATAAAAAACATATTTTTTTATTTTGAAGTTTTATTTAGGAATGATCTCCTCCTTCCAGAGACCAGGTGGAAAGTAGATCCTCCTTTAGAAATCAGGTCTTAAGAGGGATGACCATCCTATAGTCTCCTATCATCCCATCTTGAAGAACTGGAAGCAAGGCAGCAATAGATGGAGCAATGACATAATTTAGCCTTTCTATTGCAGGTCTCAAACCTCTCAGGTATAAACCTGGCTACCCTGGGTTGGGAGAGGAGTGCATACCTTGGATTTTAGGAGCATACCTCATTTTCCAGGGCCTAACCTTGGCCTGGCCACAACAAAGATGCTTCCTCTCTTCTGGCTCTTAATTTCTAACCTATTGAGTGGGTTGAACATAAAAGGAAAAGAAACTTGGAGTCTTTGAAAGGAAGGAACAAAGGTTGGCTGTGAAGGGGGCAAACATAAGGTGGGCTGCTGTTGAGGTTTTTGGGTTTTAGGTTGGCTTTTCTTTTTTACTCTGGTGGTATTTTTTAATCTTTGTAATTTGGTGGGGGAGAATAAAACTAAGATTTTATTTAAAATCAAGAATTTAAAAGAAAGGAATATGGTCTATTATGATAGAATATAGTAGTCAATCTGGATTCATGTCCTTCCTATGAGTCCACATATTGGAATCCTTCTTTCACTGTCATATCCCATTATATATAATCTTGGAATGTATATTAAATTATGTTATATCACATTATATTTTGTCATGCTATATTATATCATGTTACTTCATTTATTATATTGTATTGTTTTATATTTCCCTTTTGGAATATAAGCTCTAGGAGAAATAGGATGACATCTTAAACTGGATGTCCTGTAGGTATTTCAAATTCAACATGCTTAAAAACAGAATTCATTGTCTTTTTCCTAAAACTTTCTTTTTCTCTACAATTTCCTACTATTACCATCTTCCAAGTTACCCAAGCTCAAGATTATGGTGTCATCCTCAACTCACTCAAATTCACTGCATATATCCAGTTGTTTGCAAGTCTTTTCCGTTCCCTTCTCTGTTACTCTTCCACACACATCACTAAAACCTTCCTTTTGATATTTACTTCACTTAAAGGTTCTTAACTGTTTCTGGGTCATAGACTCCTTTGGCAGTCTGGTAAAGTCCTTCTCAGGATTTGTTGTTGTTGTTGTTGTTTACTTGGGGTTTTGGTTTTGGTTTTGGTTTTTGCAAGACAATGGGGTTAAGTGATTTGCCCACCTTCACACAGCTAAGTAATTATTAAGTGTCTGAGGCTGCATTTGAACTCAGGTCCTCCTGACTCCAGGGCTGGTGCTCTATCCACTGTGCCACCTAGATGTCCCAGATGTTTTTAAATAATTGAAGAAAACACTAAATTTCATTTAAAGGTTAGTGAAAATAAATATATATTTTTCCCCTTTCAAGAGAAAAAGACTATATTATACCAAGCTTAAGAACCTCTGATTTACACTGTATTTATCTTATAAATGAAGGGTGTGTGTATGTGTTTCCCACTGAGTTATTTATATATCCATGTGAGTTTGTCAAAATGTATCACAAGGAGGCATGGATAGATGTCTCTGGAATCTAGCCCACCCCTCTCCAAGCGAGACTTTGAATCCTGCCAGGAGAGGAACATAAGATTGTGGCTGGATTACTCTACTGTCTCAGAGGGTAATTATCAAATTTGAATTATCTTTATTTGTCCTCTCCCTAAATGTTGTTGCTATGGGGGAAATGACTTTTAGATTTCAGTCATTCTCCTGGATGCTCTCCCTTAACAAGGCAAATGCCTCAAACTATATCTGAAAGCTTGTCTTCCCCATCAAAACCTTCTTAGACAAAGGTCAACACAATTATTGAATAGTCTGAGGTTTCTACTCAGACTATCTGATTAGCTAATGTGACAGAAAAGGAAAATGATAAATGCTGAAGAGGATGTGGAAAAATAGAGATAATAATGCAATATTGGTGGTCCTAGCATTCTGGAGAACACTGTGAGGCTATGCCCAAAGGATATAAAATATATCCTTTGACCCAGCAATACCACTATTGAATCTGTATATCAAAGAGAGCAAAGAAATAGGACCTATATGTGCAAAAATATTTATAGCAGCTCATTGTGGTGGCAAAAAATTAGAAACTGGGGATGCTCAGGACATTTTCCATGACATCAGGGAGGTGATGCCTTGACATGCAAGTGAACTGGATTTAAGTGAGCCATCTGAGTTCAGTAGCCAGATATGGATCAGGACGACTGGAGATGATGGAGATGATGGCTCCATCAATTGTTGAGTGACTTAACAATTTGTGATAATATGATTGTGATGGAATACTATTATTCTATGAGAAATGACAATCAGGATGCTTTCAGAAAAGCCTGCGAAGATGAATAAGAATTGACACAAAATAAAGGAGTAGAAGAAGGAGATCATTATATGCAGTAACAGTAAGATTTTTAACAATGATCAACTTTGTTACTTTGCTACTCTAATCAATACAATGATCCAAAACAATTCCGAAGAATTCAAGATAATCCTCCTCCCGAGAGAGAATTGATGAATTCTGATGCAAACAAGTATAATTTTTTCCACTTTATTTTTCTTGCTTTTTCTTTCTTTTTTTTTTTTTAACATGACTAATATGGAAATGTTTTGTATGATTTCAGGTGTAGAATTGATATAATTTTGTTTTCTTTCTCAATGGGTAGGAGAGGGACTAGAAGTAGAGTCTTTGGAATTCAAATTTTTTTAAAAAATAATGTTAAGTGCTCTAACAGCACATATGCTAAAAATAAATGTTAAAATAAATAATTTTGTGGAAATTTTTCAGTGGTGAATAAACCTGTTGCTGAAAGCAAACAGAAATCAGAGAAATTAGAATATGCCAGACAATTTGTAGAATAAATCCCCACTGGGAATGAGTTGTCTCAGCTCAGGCTGAGACATAGAATCCTTGATCTAACTCAAGAAGAGATTCCCCAAACTCTCTAGGTTGAGCAAGCTTGAAATTGTGTTATATTTGAGGCACTAACTCCTCTCTATATACCCCCTTTTTCTTTTTCTTTTTTTAGTTTTTTTGCAAGGCTTCAAATCTGAGGTCAGATTTGAACTCAGGTCCTCCTGACTCCAGGGGCCGATGCTCTATCCACTGTGCCATCTAGCTGCCCCATACCCTCTTTTCCCATAGTCTTTCTGTCCCTCCAGGGACTCCTTCCTAAATAGCCTGAGATGTCTCTTGAAGTCAAAAGACAGATGAGACTACTCCTTTCCAAATTCTCTCCAACTCCACCTTTCACTGAAGACATGGACAGCTGAGTAATAATTTTCTTCACCAAAGAGGAAGCTTTTATGCAAATACCCAGAACTGAACACTAGGCTACACATCCAATTATTCAACTGTCTCCTGCTTTAGAATGTGAGTTCTATTAGTGCAGGTACTGTATTATTTGCTTTTCTTTATATCCTTATTCGTAGCACAGTCCAAAGCACTGATTAATAAATTCTTTCGCATTCATTCACTCGTTCATTCACTTCTAGGATCTAGCCTGGCCTCTTCCATTTAGCTATTGCTCCAATTCAAGTCATAGTCTTCCCTCTTCTTCATCAAATAGTTCAGGATCATGAGAATAGAGGAGTTGGTACTGTGAGCTCCCCAACTCTGCCCACTGTTAACCGAATTTTTACTGAGCCATTGTCTAACCTGGGCATGACAGAGCAGGCCAGAGAGAGAGCCAGTAAAAAAGGTAGAAGTTTATTAATTACTTTCTTTGCAAGGACCCAGTTTGTAAATTATTCCTTCCTTGGAGCTCCACCTTGCAGCAGTTCAGGACAAGAATACATACATGATCATAAAGGGGAAGAAAGGGAAGCTTAAGGTGGATCATAGAATGGTCATTTAGAGGCTTGAGAGATCTTCCCAGGACAAGTCCTCCATAGACAAAAGAATACAAGACTTGTTGGAATTAAATCATTCTATTTTGTTTTCACTATTTCCCAGGGCCAGAGTCGCTGTGAAAAGGATTTCTAGAAACTACATTATTATTATTATTACCACATTCTTTACACATATATTAATTAATATAAAATCATAGCTCTTGGGTAGAGCCAAGATGGTGACAAGAGAGCAACAGCTCTTAGAAGCTCTCTCATCAAACTTCGATACTAATGACTCTAACTAAACTTTCGAGAGACAGAACCCACAAAGGGACCCAGTGAGGCAGTTCTCCTACTCAAGGTAACCTGGAAAAGAGCAGAAAGGCTCTGCTCCCTGGGGGCGGAGGGGCAGCCCGCCGGAGGGGTGGCCCACCAGAGCAAAAGAACTTCAGCCTCCTGGAGGCATTCCCAGGGTGCTGGGATCCACAGCTCACAGCAGCAGGGGAGTCTCCTGAGCTACACCCCGAGGAGCGCCAAGCACAAATTGGGGGAACAGCAGGGGGGGAGGAGGGGACCTCTGCCAGAGAGAGCACATGAAGCCCAGCCCTCAGGGCACACAGCCAGCTGCTTGGCCACTGCATTCCAGATCCAGGAAACAGAAGCAGACTAAGCTAGTAAGCAGGAGCCCCCAGGGCATGAGCCCATTGAGCAGAGGGAGGGGAGTGAAGAGAGAGGGAGACTGCCGAGCTCTGTCCTCTGTCCCTGGAACAGGAGGCTGGGGCTCTGACCACATTCAGATCCTGATCATAGTCTAGGCCCCCCCCCCCACCATAGAACAGCAGGGGCCCCCCACCTCAGCCCTGTGGCAGAAGGGGGCGCATATGGTCATTCACAGACCAGGAGGGAGGACAGAGCTTCACACACTGAGATCCTTGTGGGAGTGTCCTAAAAGCCCAGGAAGCACCCCAAAACCAGGCTCAGGCTGGGAAAATGAACAATCAGAGAAACAAGAGGAACACCATTGAGAAATATTTTGCCTGTGAGCCCAAGAAGGATCAAAATATTCAGTCTGAAGATGAGGAAGCACAAGCTAAAGGAAGCACAAGCACACCTAAAGACTCCAAGAAAAAACAGAAATTGGGCTCAGGCTATGACAGAGCTCGAAAAAAGACTTTGAAAATCAAATGAGGGAGTTAGAAGAAAAACTGGGAAAAGAAAGGAGAGAGATGCAGGAAAAACATGAAAATGAAGTCAGCAGCTTAGTCAAGGAAATCCAAAAAATGCTGAAGAAAATAGCATGCTAAAAACCAGCTTAGGTCAAATGGATAAAACAGTTCAAAAAGTTATGGAGGAGAAGAATGCTTTAAAAAGCAAAACTGGCCAGATGGGAAAAGAGATAAGAAAACTCTCTGAGGAGAACAAATCCTTCAGACAAAGAATAGAATTCAGGGAGATTGATGAATTTATGAGAAACCAGGATTCATTACTTCAAAACCAAAAAAAAATGAAAAATTGGAAGAAAATGTGAAACATCTCATTGAAAAAACAACTGATATGGAAAACAGACTTAGGAAAGATAATTTAAAAATTATTGGAATACCTGAAAGTCATGATCAGGAAAAGAGCCTTGACAACATTTTCAAAGAATTACTACAGGAAAATTGCCCTGATATTCTAGAAGCAGAGGGCAAAATAGAAATGGAGAGAATCCACCGATCCCCCCCGGGGAAAGGGATCCCCAAAAACCAACCCCTAAGAATATTATAGCCAAGTTCCAGAACTCCCAAGTCCAAGAGAAAATATTACAAGCAGCCAGAAGGACACAGTTCAAATATTGTGGAGCTGCAGTCAGGATCACACAGGACTTAGCAGCAACTACATTGGAAGCTCATAGGGCTTGGAATACAATATACCAGAAGGCAAAGGAGCTTAGAATGCAGCCAAGAATCAACTACCCAGCAAGGCTGAATATCCTCTTCCAGGGGAAAAAGATAGACTTTCAATGAACCAGGGGAATTTCAAATGTTCCTGTTAGAATGGCCAGAGCTGAACAGAAGGTTTGATCTTCAGATACAGGACTCAGGTGAAGCATGGAGATTGGAGGAGAAGGGGAAAATATGAGGGACTTAATGATGATGAGCTGCATGTATTCCTGCATAGAAAAATGACACTGAAAATACTCATATGAACCTTCTCAGTTAATAGAGCAGGTAGAGGGAGCTTTTATAGTTGAAGCACAGGAGAAAGCTGAATTTGAAGATAAAATATGGTGTAAAAATGGAATCAATAGAGAAAAAGGAAATGTAATGGGAGAAAGAAAAGAGAGAGGGGGAATAGGCCAAGATATTACATATAATAAGTTTTTTCTTTATTACAATGAGCTATTGCAATAATATGGAAGGGGGGAGGCAAGGGGGAATGAGGGAACCTTTGCTCTCATCAGAGGTGGCTAGGAGAGGAAACAGCAAATATACTCAATGGGGTATAGACATCTAGAGTAAGAAGGGGGGGGACAGTGGGAAGGAGTGGGGATGTGAATGATGGAGGAGAGGATGGATCATGTGGGGAGAGTGGTCAGATATAACACATTTTCCTTTTTACTTCTTGCAAGGGGCTGGGATTGGATGGCCTTTCCGGGACCATAGGGCCAGGTGGATGCTGGGCCTAAGGGGTGGTATGGGGGCTCAGGGCCTCTTGGCCCCAGGACCAGGGATCTGTCTGCTGTGCCACCCAGATACCCTACAGCAGAATCAGAGTGAAAGGAGAGAAAAAATATAGTACATGGTAGTGGAGAAATACGAAAGGAGGGAGTTGCGATCAGCAATGGAAATGGCGGAAAAATATGGAAGTAACTTTTGCCATGGACTTATCATAAAGAATGTGATCCACCTGCAAAAGAGTTGTTGGTGTTGGAACAAAGACTGAAGTACATTTATTATTATTATTATTTGGGGGGGGGTGCAGGGCAAATGGGGCTATGTGGCCTGCCTGGAGCCGCATAGCAGGGTGATCTTTGGGTGTCTGAGGCTGTATTTGGACCCGGGTGCTCCTGGCTCAAGGGCCAATGCTCTGTCTGCCACCCTGCCACCCATATTATTATTACTATTTTATTTCATTTTGGGTCTTTTTTTCTTTTTTCGGTTTTAGCAGGGCAGTGGGGTTGGGGTGGCTTGTATGTCACACGGCTGGGTGATTGTTGGGTGTGTGGGGCCGGATATGGACTTGGGTGCTCCTGGATCCAGGGCTGGGGCTCTGTCCATTGTGCCACCTGGACATACCTACAATTATTACTATTATTTTTTTTAATTTTAATTTTTTTTCCTCTCCCCTTTATTGCTCAAGCCAGTCTATATTTGGGGGGGTATTCTGTTTACTCTTAAACAAGAATATTTTATTAATGTATAAAAATTATTTGTACAAAAAGAATAAATAAATAATTTTAAAAAATCATAGCTCTCTTTATACCACCAAGGCAATGGGATACAGAGAAGCTCTCTTACCACTTTCTTATTAAAAGAATTATAGTTGATGACTCCCTGTGTACCCAAACAGTGGTCATGTGAAGTGGAGGGGACAGAAAAGGCTGCAGGAATTTGGTCTTCAAGAGTTCCTTGAGGCACCTGATCTTCTTGGGAAATTATTATATATTATTATTATTATCCACACTTTCTAAATATAATGATTACTAGCCACCCAGTTTATAATCTAGTTAGGAAGACAAGACTAAGAATATAGAAGCATTAAAATAGAATGAAATGAAGGTTAGAGTAGGGAGAGGAAAGGAAAATGGGGGGGGGAGGTTTCATTTTCTTCTCTCCAAGTCATCTTTCCCATAGGTAGGAGGAAAGGAATTGGAATGAATAGATTCTTGCTCACTTTCTAAAGATTCCTTCTCGGCTCTTGAATCAGTTTTTCCATTTCTTAATTGTGTAATAAGGAAGTTTCTAGCTCATATAAGTCCCTCAGGTCAATAATTAATTCCCTAACTGGATCATCCTCTCCTGAATAATTGGATCAGGAGAACAAACAGTAGAGACAAAACTAAGACTAGGAGAATGAGAGTATAGATGTGGGGGGGGGGGGGGTAGTGTGTAGGGTGCAAAGCACAAAGATAGAAAAAGAGTCATAGGAGGGACCAAGGCCTGAAACCCAGAATATGGTAACTGAGTCCTTTCTCATCGAGGTATAAAATGAGGAGGACTTTTTCAGTTTGTCTTTGTATTCCTAGCACTAAATATGGTCTCTTGTACATAGTAGATGCTTGAGTATTAAAGAAACCAGGAAAGTCAAGAGACAGAGGAAAAGAGGTAGAGGATGACAGATTTGAGGGATAGCCAAGACCATATAAATCTGGTTCTTAGAAATCTGGCTCCTTTAGTCTAGACCAATGGAATAAACTCTGGCAAGTTTTATCAAGCTGGAAAAGTTTCCAGGATGGACTCAGTGAGAGAAGGACTATGTATCTGTTCATCAGAAGACTAGCCTAGCTCCTCATCAAAATATTGGCCATCAGGGAATGATATTTTTTTTTGAAATATGGAAGATCTACTCTCTGCATTGCTCACACCAATGAAAGCAGTCTTAGCAAGACAAAGTCCTTGAACGTGGAAATAGTTTCTACACAGAGAAGATGATTATGTGAAACAGTAATAATAGTAAATGACAGGCAGCTGCTGAATATATCTTATGGATTTTAAAGGATACCTGTCACTAACATCCATCATAGAGTTTTTTGGTTTGCATTTTCATGTTAAAAATGGACCTTCTTGAACTGATGCAAAGTGAAGTGAGCAGAGCCAGATTATTCTACACAGTAACAGCAATATTGTAAGATGACCAATTGCAAAATCTAAAACTTATGTCTCAGTTGCCTTCAAGAGTGGAGTGAGGTCAGATTTGAATTTATGAAGATAATTCTTCCTGATTGCAAATTCTATCCTAGCTGCCCCTCTGCTTGTTACATCTTTAAAATATCACTCCCTTTCCCCTAACCAAAATAAAAAATAAAAAACTAAGCAACACACCAAAATTCAAGTGAATTTTCAGTAGAGAAATGCTGTTCTTGTTTGGATTTCAAGCAGATGTCTTTTTTCAGGCTTGGTCTGCAGAAGAAATAAAAGTTGGCTTTGGGGCTGAGATGTCACTCGGATAATCTCCAGGTCATCTCGGACACTCTGTCCTAACTCTTCGGACTAGGGGTGGAATGGAGGCCGATGGTGACCTGTGCGCCAGGAGGAACTTGGAGTGGGAGTGGAAGGTGAGATAAAAACCGGCACCTAGGGGGCTAACCTCCGGGTCCACTAGACCACCGGCCCCGGAGCTTGGAAGGAGGGTTTGGAAAGGGGGTTTCCGGGATCGCGGGTGGCCCCAAAGTGTGCTTGGAGAGACCAGGCGCGCACTGGGAGGGAGAAGAGGGAGAGGGAGGAGGACTGGGGGGGGGGGGTGGAGTCGGGGGTTGGGGCGCGCGGGTCAGTTCTCAAGGGGCTGGTGGAAGTGGGGGGTGGGGGTGGACCAGAAGGATCCGTGTGGGCAGGAGGGCTTTGGTGTACTGGAAGGACCCCAGGGCGCATCGTCCGATAGAGCCTACGGGGGTGGATCTGTGAAACCAAAGGAGGGGGATGATTAGGCTTGGGGAGAGCTCATCACTACGGTTTTGAGAGCTGTGCTCGTAAAACAGTGGTTGATCTGGAATCGGGGACCTGGTGTGGGACGTGGTGGGCTCAGCCACTTTCTAGTTGTGAGACCATGGAGATGGTGTTAATCCCTCTGAATGGGTTTCCTCCTCTTACTAACACTCTTACTGCCTTGCCCGAAGTCGAAGAGCTAGTAAGTTATCTGAAGCAGGATGTATATAGAGATATAGATATATTTTTATGTAAATATATATTGATTATTCAGAGCAGCCATGATATGATTAATTACTGCCATGACAACTAATAATCTCATTAACTATTGAAGTTGTTAGTCCTTCCCAAAATTGCTGTGAGGATCAAAGGAAGCAATAATGATCATCATAATTATAACAACTAATACTTATTTAGGATTTATTTGCAAAGGATGAAGTGCTTTACAATATTATCTCATTTAATCCTTGCCACAGTCCTGTCAATTTGGCGTTTTTGTTTCCATTTTACAGATGAGGAAACTGAGGTTGTGCCTTGTCCAGGATTTCCACAGCTAGTAAGGGGATGAGGTCAAATTTGAACTAAGTTCTTTCTGACTCCAGGCTCTGGGATCTATCCATTGAGTCATCTAAATGTCCTTGTTTGTTCTTCCTCTTCAAAGAATACCATGACATCAGGGAGATGATGCCATGACACCCCCAAGTATTGGATTTCAGTAAGGGGATGCTGTACTAAGTTGAACAGCTTCCCTTTCTCTTCTATAGCCATCTGGTCCAATGGCCATAGAAGACTGGAGATGATGCTGAATGTAAGGCAATCAAGGTTAAATGACTTGCTCAAACCACAGCTAAAAAGTGTTGTGTCTCAGGATTGAACTCAGATTCTTTTGACTCCAGGGCTGGGGGCTCTATTCACTGTACCATCCAGCTGCCCCAATTACCTTGACTATTAAATACTGGGGTTAATTCAAGAAGAGGAAGAAAAGTACCATCTTCAGTAGAAGAAAAAAATATTTGTATTAACACTTTTTGTTGTGAAAGCACTGGAAACAAAACATATGCCTATAAACTGGGAAATAGCTAAACACGTTGTACATGAGTATGAAGAAAGAATACAGAGAAGCATGGGAAGATTGATGTGACCTGATGCTGAGTAAGCAGAATCAAGTAAATAAGGTACACAATGACCTAAGTAAAAAAATGTTCATATCAAAAATAGAAATGAATTACTGTGCAACTTTAATGGTCAATACTGGCCCCAAAGAAGAAATATAAAAATATATTTTCCATTCTTCTTTGAAGAGGTGAGGGGTTATGAGTGTGGAATACTGCATATTAGGGATTAGATTGGTGTGTTGCTTAGTTTTTTTATTTGTTGATTTAGCTAGGGCAAGGGGAGTGACATTTGTTGTAACACTGGGCAACCCTATTTACCTTAGTTTCTTATCTGTAAAATATGAGCTGGAGAAGGAAATGGCAAATCACTCTAATATCTTTCCCCCAAAAAATACCCAAAATGGGATCCCAAAGACTCGAACACAACTGAAATGACTGAAAAACAGCAGAGGGTGAGCTTTTGCAGGTCCTACCCACTGATTTATAATACAAAGTGTGGTCAGTCATGTGAGTTACAGACTAACTAATTAGTCTGGAAGAATCTCTTCACTTGAGGACTGAACAACACTGGATGATTTTCTTAGGCTACAGAAGTTGAACAGCATCATTGGATTTAGAGGGAAAAGGGGATATAAATACTTCCAGGCCAGATTTAAAGTTAGAAGGGTGATTAGGAGCCATTTAGCCCAAGCCCTTTGCTTTGTAGGTGAGTAACTGATAGAGATCCGATGACTCCTTTGAGAACACTCTGCCTTCTAAATACAAGTGCCTTTCTGTCAGATTTCATCATCTATTTGGAAAAACAAGACTGAGGAAACAAGAGTTGAATAGAATATTATGCAAACTGTGTCAGCATTTGGTGACCTGAATGTCCAATTAGAATTATAACCAATAAGTGATAGAGAAATTCTTAAGAGGGCAGAACCTAGACTTTGCAGCTCACTCCACTTTGCATCCATATCTCTGCTTGGTCTCAACTCCACAGAAGAACATGCTCCTGACAACCTCTCCTTGTCATTTCCTTTTTCCTCTTGTGTGTTATCTTCCCCTATTAATCTATAAATTCCTTGAGAATAGAGACTGTCTTTATTTTTCTTAATTGTTTTCCCAGTAGTTAGCACAGTGCCTTGAATATTATAAAAATGTTTTTGAAGTTTCATAGATAGGTGAGGTTTAGGATGGACTCAAGAGGATGAGCCCTGGGACAGAAGGATGTTCTTTGCATACATTACTTCACTGAGCAATAGAAAAGATGGCTAATAGGTACACATCATTTAATTTGTCGACTGTATGGGAAACAGAGTCCATCTGGACAGAGTCTATAACATAGCCGAGCCAATAATCTAATATTGTTTCATGTGTCACAAGAATTTGTTTGTGGATATAGCTGGTATTATGATGACCGTAATCATGATGTCCAGGTCATCACATCAGAGATAATAGAAGAATAATCCTTGAGGATCCAGGACTTAGTGATCAGTGGAAACTATATAAGAAAATGATGGAAATTGCAAAAATTTAGCACCCACCAAAACACAGCAAGACATGAGCTGGTGGCTAGAATTAGATATCAAAGTCTCATTATTTTGCAAGAATTGATAAACAAATATCCAAACTATAGGTATAGACTAAAATATCCTTGAGTACTCAACCATTACATTATACTGAAATTTGAGCAGATTGAACTGTTGGTACACAATTGCTCAGACATATTACTCATCCATAAAGATTTAAGAATAATGTTTTAATAGGTGTGGCCAAACCAAATACTTAAAATCTCAAAGATGGATGCAATAAAACATGTTCAAAATACATATATCTAGCAAAAGAAATAAAATAATTTGGGAATGAGATGAGAACATATGCCCATCATTCTGCCTGCTGCCACTGGTGTTGAGGATGCTTTTAGTGGGCCTACAGAGGATGGATTTATATTCTGATATATTTATTCAACTACTCTTCAACTATTCAAAATTTTTTCCATCTGCACAATTTGTCTGCAGAGCACTAAGAATATATCACTTTTAAAATTGTCATATTATTTCCCAGAGTTTAAAGTATGAAAAAAAGAGAATGATGATCCCAGGAATGTTTCTACTTGAACTCTTTTAAACAAGATGAGAAGGATAATTTTTCAATAATGACAATCACAATCACAATCCAAATGGGGATCATTTATCCATAAACTGATGACATTCTTGATGGGGGTGTCAAGCATACCAGCTTTTCCAAGAGATATTCAACAATGAACCATATTTTTACCATCTCATAATTGTTTAAATATGTATAGAATATATCTTATGTTTAATTTTTTTTGATTATGGAAAGCTCTTTTACAACAAAATGACTCCCATTCATTTATAAAATTATTCAGGAATCCTTTGGAGATGGAATAATAGGGATAACCCTGTTCCATGGCCCTCTGATAATAAACATAAGTTGAAGCATAAACTAGGAAGATATATGTTCAGAAAAAAGTATTCACCACTATGAAGTTAGAGAAACAGCACAGAGTCCATCTACATCAAGTTGAGGGGTGGCTAGGTGGCACAGTGGATAGAGCACTGGCCCTGGAGTCAGGAGGACCTCAGTTCAAATATGGCCTCAGACACTTAATAATTACCTAGCTCTGTGACCTTGGACAAGCCACTTAACCCCACTGCCTTGCAAAAAATAAAATAAAAAATTTTTAAAAATTTTAATTAAGTCAAGTTGAGGTCCTGCAGGTGCTCCTATTTAGTGGGGATATACTGTTGATTGCATCAAATTGCAGAACCTCCTAGAAAAGTTCTGTGATCACTTAAAGGATTTGGGCTTGCCTATCCACAGAGGAAAGACCAAATGAATTAAGGATATAGTGTAGATTTCGAAAGGATTTCCCCATAGCGTGAATCTAATAGTATGTATATTTGGGAGAGACAACTGACAGTAAGGCTCAGAGTTGAAAAGGAGAAAGACAATAAACTGGATTGTTTTTAGTAAACTGAGAAGCAATTTTATCGGTCTCTAAACCTCTCATAATGGCAAAGATCCATCATTTCAATACAAACTTTACACCTGGGTAGCTATATGGTATTGAGATCTAGAACACCACTTCCCCTGAATAGTGATTGGTGGTGTGAGCAGGCTGCAATGTATAACTTTGAAGAATGAGAGAAAAGGATGTCATCAAAGAATAGTATGACATAAAGAGAAAATGAGCTGGTTGTGTGGTGACAATAGAGGAGACTAGATGGATAGTCTGAGTACCCCTCTAAGATCTTTAAGATCTTGGGGGGAAAATTAGAAAAGCCTCCAGCATGTTGGGTGCTCTCTCTATCAAACTTTTGGGAGGATATGGACAAGAATTGCACAGAATAAGCAGGCATGAATGGGTTTCAATTTGCATTATTGCAGGTTCTCCAATTATTATTATTATTATCAATACTTATTATTTATTGTCAATTATAGATTATTATCAATAATAACATAATAATGTTAATTTAAGTTGTTCTGACTTTGCTTGCAGTGAATTTAAAAGGTGAGCTTGATAATTTTTTAAATTACAAAAAGCTATCATCTGTCCAAATGCACAACATTCTTCAAAATATGAAATATGAAACATAACAAGATAGCTACTTGTCTTTAGATTATTGCTATCTAAACTCCATAAAAAATATAAGTAGAATATGTCCCAAATATATTTACATTATATTTTTAAGGCTTCAAACAACAGCTTTATAAGTTGCAAGTATTATTATCCTCATTTTACACATGAAAAATGATTTAGCCTGGATCACACAGTGTTTGAAATGAGATTCAAATTCCTGACTTATGTCATGAAACTAAAATAAATTGAAACACATAAATGTATATTCTCCATTAAAACTTAAATAAGATATGTCACTTAAATATCAAACACTGATGTTTCCTTCTTTGAAATGTAATGATTTCCTTATTACATCTATTGTAAGCCTCTGTTTTGTTTTGGTAGAAATGTCAGCAGTGGAAAAGAAATTACTGGTGATTGATGTGAATGCTGGTGTAAATGATGCTGTTGACTTAATGATGGCTCTAGGAACACCTAATGTAGAAGTTCTGGGGATCACTTACTGTTTTGGGAATACTTCAGTGGATAATGTGTGTAAAAATGTTCTTTTGGGTGTTACAGGAGTGTAACAACTTAAAGGTAATTTATTTGCCTTGCAAGTATTACAAATGATCAGATGTTATCCCTGATAATTAAAAAAATCATTTATTGAAAATTCACCTTTGTTTCCTTTCACCTTCCCCATGAAGTACAATATTAATATTTGTGTGATACCTGTATAAAAGGGGTCTTTTATGCCTTTCTGGGCCCTGAGAAACTCCTCAGAAATATAAACTTGGCTAGGCGCCTTTGGGTCTGAGAATAATTGGTCAGGACCCAAATGCTTGACTCTGGGATCATGAGATACAGCATAAATTTGTCTGAGATATACAAAACATTCTTGTTAACCCAATCATTTTGCTATATCTGTAAAATTCCTGCTTTCTCCTAAGACTGCCTCCCCTTCCCCCAGATGCAACTGGAACCATAAGATAGTAAATTCCACTTGCCTTGAACTTGTGGGAAGCCCATGAATATGTGACTCCCTCTTTCTAGAGAAACATGTTAAGACATAAAGCAAGATATATTCTAGGCCATATGTTTGCATAAGTTTGTAACAGTTTGACAAGGAAATATATCTACCTGCTATCTCTGCTGTATCCTGCTTGATCACAATCCCACCCCACCTCAAAATACTATAAAAATCTTGTTCTCTGGATGAGGTGCTATGTGCTTTGAGGAGGTATCCTCACATAGTCATTGATAATCAAATGTACTCCCCAAAATTCATAGCTTGGTCTCCATCTTGCTTCTTTGGGTTCAACACCCACACACACTGAAAAAGAAAAATGAAACTCATAACAAATATGCAAAGTCAGTCAAAACAGATTTCTGAACTAGTCACGTCCAAAGAAAATCGATCTCAATCTGAGTATCACACCTCTCTGTAGGGGGAATTGGGCAACATGTTTCATTATGACTCCTTTTGAATCATGATTGGTCATTGTGTTGATCAGGGTTCTTAAATCCTTTGAAATTGTTCTGCTCATTTTTCTTATACAAGTTTTGCCTGGTATCTCTAGAACTGTCTGCTTCATTTTTAACAGTACAATAGTATTCCATCACATTCACATGGTTTGTTCAGCCATTCCCCTATTGATGGGCATTCACTTAGTTTCCATATATTTGGTACCTCAAAAAGAAATGACCATCTTTTTAATCTTATATCTAATGGGATAGTAGTCTCGTAGGCATGATTTCTGACTCAGTGTAGTTTCATATTTAAAGTACAAATTGTATTACGGATTCTTTCCAGTCTCTTCTACCCTCCTCCCTCCTCGCTCCACTTACCACAGTTGACCTAGTGCTACTTAACACAGTCCTACTTCACTAAAAAGATATGAGGCAGGGCAGCTAGGTGGTGCAGTGGATAGAGTACTGGCCCTGAATTCAGGAGGATCTGAGTTAAAATCCAACCTCAGACACTTAATAATTACTTAACTCCATTGCCTTGTAAAAACAAAGAAAAAAATAAAAAGATATGAGACTATTTGACTTAAGCTCTCTCAACTTCCTTTCTCCATTCCTTATGGCTTCTCAACATCATCACCCACCTTCTGGTCCTTCTCTATTTTCACCCTTGAACTCATTCTTTTCTCTACTTTCTAGGACCCTGCTCTATCATCATTTTCTTTCTTTCAATCTTTCCCTTTCAGTTTTAACTTCTTCCAAAACATGCTCTGATTTTCCCACTTCTTTTTGTTTGCTTTATAAAGATCCTTTCCTTGACCCTCTATTGCTTACTTTTTTGAAGATGATATCCATTTACTCTTGTGGATAAAAGAGAGTCCAGGTTCAGAGACAGGTTCAGGAACACAATGGTGATGAGAATCATAATTTAGTAGGAAAATGTTTTTGTTAAAGTGATGGAAAAGATAAATCAAAGGGAGGTTAAGTTTCTCACAGCAGGGCATGGTCCCAATCAAAGCAAAGCAGATGAGTTGGATGAGGAGCTCTCTGAATCATGAATTTGATCACTGACCTAGCAGAGCAGTGATTTTTATTTGAAATTGAATTCTGTCTAGGAATCCGCTCATCCATTGTAGGGGACTCCATAATGGTTTAACACCTGTTTGTTATAAAACACATAAAGATGAGTAAGATGATTTTGGGTTTAGGAAAAGATCTGATAGGAAAATGTTTTGTGGAATATCTCTTCACATAGATTAAACCCTTCTGCAAAATTCCCTGGCTACTAGAAATATTCCCAACTCAATTATTTTTGCATTGTTGGAAGTTACCATTTTCACCACTCTTCTGAAATGGCATATCCAAAGTCACCAATGGCAGAGGAAAACAAAACTTGACTTTAAAAAAGCAGAATTTTAAAATGTATAATCAGCAGATAATGAAAGCTTTATCACCTCTGTATTTTTGCAGTTGGAATGTTTTGAGATCTCCATTTTCTACAGAGATGCTCCCATTTTTAACCTCTTTTCTGCCTCCTAAGCTAGAAATGAGGGCCAAAATGATATATTAGTTCCCATGGACTAGAATTAAAAAAGACTTTTAGTTCAGAGGTAGCAGCAGTGATAGGAGCTGCCATATTGCCAGACACCTTATTCCCAGATGTAGATACAGACATCCTGATTTCTGGCAGAATGAAAGCCAAATCAATCAGATGGTACCCTTATTAAATCTACTCTCAGGAGAGGAAAAATTTTTTAGAAAGCTAAATATAGGTGGAAGGACATGAAGAGGCAGTTTTCAGAAAAAAGGAATCAAAACTGTCAGTAGTCAATTGGAAAAATGCTCTAAATCACCAGTAATTAGAGAAATATAATTAAAACAACTTTGAGGTATCACCTCACTCACCTATCAGATTAGCTAAGATGACAAAAATGAAAAATGACCAGTGCTGGGGTGGATGTGGAAAAATAAATACACCAATGCACTGTTATACTAATCTATTTTGGAGAATAAATTGGAACTATGCTCAATGATTCTAAAACTCTGCGTATCCTTTGACCCAGCAATACTAATATAATACTAAGTCTTTAACCTAAGAAGATCAAAGGAAAAGGAACTATATAAACCAAATATTTATAGAAGCTCTTTTTGTGATGACAAAAATAGGAAACTGAGTAGATGCTCATTAATCAGGCATTGGTTGAATAAGTTATGGTATACAAATGTGATGGAATATTATATTTGTGCTGTAAGAAATGATGAAGGGAATAGTATCAGAAAAACCAAGTTAAAGTAAGGAGAACCAATAAAACAATTTATACAGTTACAGCAATATTATAAAGATAAGAAAACTATGAAAGATTTAGGAACTCTGATCATAATTCACTATGCTTGAAGTGACTCATGAAATAATATACTATTCACCTCCAGATAGAGAACTGATGGACTCAGAGAGCATATTGAATTTTTTTCTTTTCTTTATTTTTTCTCTTTTTTTCTTTTTGAATATGGCTAATGAGGAAATGTTTTGTGCGATTTAATATGTAGAATGGATATCATACTTCTTGTTTTCTCAGTGGGTGGAGGGAGAAAATTTGAAAATAAAATTAAAATTATAATTATAATAAAAAACTAAATATCATTAGCAAATCATTTATTAGGAGAATCTGAACCAAAATTACCTTGTTATAAATGTTTAATTGATAGCTTTTAAAAAAATATCAGAATCATTTTTGAATATAATGTCCTCCTCCCTCCATTCCACCAATGCCTCCAGCATTGTGACAAAGCAAAACATACTAATCAATCCAACTGCCCTATTTGATATCGTGTTCCCGTTGCTCTGCTGAGAGAAGATAAGCATATTTCATTATATGATCTCCAGGTACATTTTCTGAGTATAGTTATTCATAGTTTGCCTTTCTTTGTGCTTTTTTCCCCCTTACATGTTAAAATAGTCATTTTTCAACTTCACTCTGTTATCAGGTCATAAAAATATTGTATTTCTCTGAATTCTTGACATTTTAAAATTATTTGCTAGAATGTAATACTTCATTTCATTCATATGCCACAATTTATTCAGCCACTCCTTCAATCAAATGGGCACGTACTTGTTTCCAGTTATCCTTTAGGTAAACATATACAGCTATTAAACCTCTTTTGATATATATGGTGCTTTTCTGTCTCTGACCTCTTAGAGACATATATTCCCAGATTACATTCAGTGATGGTGAGACTACTGGCAAAGGGAATTAAATTTAGTAAGTTTTTTTCTCATAATTCCAATTTATTTTCCTAGAAGAATTGAAGCAATATAGCTCTCCTGTATTAGGGTACTGGTTTCCTATAGACATGTTAATTCCAGTCTTGACTTTTTCCATCCCAAATGATGCTTTATCAAAGTTCTTTTTCATTTAGACAATATCTAAAAATGCTTAAGAGTTTAGGTTCCTGTTAATTTCTTTAAAAAAAATCAATTTTAGATTACCTAGGGCTAATTAATTATCTGTTGAATTGAGATTTTTGGCTTATTCTACCTTCCATTTGTCCTTTTGTGTGTGTGTGTTTATTAATTAACAGATTTAGGAGTACAGATGGGAGTAATATTGAAGCAAGTGAAATGCAACCAGGTTTGCAACTTATCTACTCTGATAACTAATATCCAATTTAAGCAACTCTTCCCAACTCTGAAGGATACATGATATAAAAATGCCACAAAGTACCTACTTCTTGTAAGGCATTGTATCAGAGTTTATGGGATAAAAAAATGAATTAGTTTTTATCTTAATCTTTTTTGTAAACTTCTCTATCTTTGTATGTAATTGAAAAAATAAAGTAATGATCAAAAAATAAAATACATTAACTCACTTCTAATAGAAGCAAAATGAATTAGCCACAGCAACCTCTGCCTTGAAGGAATTAATCATCTACTGAGGGGAGAATTCCAAGACAAAAACAGAAATTAGAATTTGATAAACACTTGAGATAAAACGTACTATGCATTAAATTTGAGCTCGTACCCATTTCTGAGTTGTAAGTTATGAGGGAACCAGAATACTGCATGTATCTTTTAGTTGTTATTAACAGTTTGGGAATTGTGACCACTGTCCTATTAGTATTATTATTTATTAATTTTAGATTCCAGTTTATAAAGGTGCTTCTTCCCCATTTCTTAATAATCTGAAAAATGATTATTATTTTGGAAAAGACGGTTTGGGTGATATTCCTGACCTAGATGCTCCAGTACTGGACAAACTACAACAAGAACATGCAGTGCCTGCAATGATTAGAATGATTAGTTAGCTACCTGGCCAGGTGATCACGTCACACAGTAGATAGTATTATTGCTCTTCCTCTATCTCTCACTATCTTGGATCTTGATCTGACTTTTTTTCACTGTGATCATTTGTCACATTCTATACTTATTCTTGGAGGTAATTACTACATAAATTCTTGAAAAGATTTTAAAATGTCTCTTAAGTAGAAATTTTCCCTATGATTATTTGTCACATTTTTTACTCATTTTTGGAGGTGATCACTACCTATATCCTTAAAAAGCCTCTTAAGTAGAAATTTTAGCCCAAATCAACCATACTTTGAAGCATAATTGGCCACTGTGGCTTGTTTGTCCATTTTCTTGTTGATATTGTTTTTTAATCACCATCAATTATTTTTATAGGTAAATTTAGTAGCCACTGCTCCTTTGACCAATCTAGCTCTGGCTGTGAAAATGGACCCAAGTTTTCCTAAGAAAATTAAAAATCTGTTTATTATGGGAGGAAATATGAATTGTAAGTACATTCAAGTATTATCATCTTCTAATTGTCAACATTTTTTTATGGAATACACAAAAAGTGCATAGTAATGTAATGAGTATTTGAGTGCATATAATACAGAAGCAAGTAAGTATCAGGAAAATGACAGTCAGGAAGATCTCAAATCAATTCCAGCCTAGATAAGAAAACTGAAGCCAATGGTGTTAAATGGCTTGCCTATAATTATACACCTACTAAATACATGAGGCTGGATTTAAACTCAGGTTTTCTTAACTCTAGCATTCTATAGAAATGTTAGCTATTTTTATTATTAAGAAAAAAGAAATACTTGCTGAAACACAGTGAAACAAAAATATTTTAGTAATGTATAAAAAACATTATTTGTACAAAATAAGAATAAATAAAAATTAAAAAAAATAATAGTAGGGGCAGCCAGGTAGCAAACTTTGAGCATGAAGGGACTGAGTCAGGTATCCTATTGGCAGGTGAAGAATGGGTGGTATTAAATTAGAAGACCCTTCTAAAAAGTGGCCTGTGAATTAAGATTTTTAAATGCCAAAGAATGTCTTTGGAGGTTTCATCATACTGCTATCCATCAAAGCAATGGATATAAGATTCTATTTTTAAAAAATAGCTTAGGAGGTGGGGCCAAGATGGTGACAGGAGAGGATCGTCTCTTAGTTGCTCTCTCTCAAAACTTATAAACTAAGGACTCTAACTAAATGTTCTTGAGATGGAACCCACAGAGGGATCCAGTGAGGCAGTTCTCCAGGTAACCTGGAAAAGAGTGGAAAGGGGTTAGAGGGGTGGCCCACCAGAGCCAAGGAACCTGAGCCTCCCAGAGGCAGCCCCAGGGTGCTGGGAACCGTGGCTCACAACGGGGGGGGGGGGGGGGGGGGGGGAGTTTCCTGAACTACACTCAGGGAACACTGGGTACTACTTGGAAGATCAGCGGGGGTCCTTTGCCAGAGCAAGCTCGTGAAGCCCAGCCCTCAGGGCACTTAGCAAGTGTGGCTGGGGCAGCCCAGATCCAGGAACCAGAAGCAGTAGCTGGTAAGCAGGAGCTCCGAGGGCATGAGTGATGAGCCCAGGTAGGGGAATGGAGAGAGACTGCTAAGCTCTGTCATCTGTCCCTGGAAAAGGACTCTGGGACTCTGACCACATTCAGATCCTAATCACAGTCTAGGACACCCATAGGACAGCAGGACCTCCCTCACCTCAGCCCCATGGCAGAGGGGGGCACTTGTGGTCATTCACAGACCAGGAGGGAAGACAGAGCCTCACACATGGAGCTCCTTGTGCAGGGGGAGGGGGTATTCCAATAATACTCAAAAGCTCAGGAAGCACCCCAAAACCAGGCATAGTCTGGAGAAATGAGTAAGCAGAGAAAAAAAGAGGAGCACCACTGAGAAATACTTTGCCTATGATTCCCAAGAAGGATCAAAACACTCAATCTGAAGATGAGGAAGCACAAGCTCCTGCATCTAAAGACTCCAAGAACAATGGAAATTGGGCTCAGGCTATGACAGAGCTCAAAAAAGACTTTGAAAATCAAGTGAGGGAGATAGAAGAAAAATTGGGAAAATAAATAAGAGAGATATGGGAAAAATATGAAAAAGAGGTCAGCAGCTTAGTCAAGGAAATCCAAAAGAAATGCTGAAGAAAATAACATGTTAAAAACCACCAAAGGTCAAATGGATAAAACAGTTCAAAAAGTTATTGAGGAGAAGAATGCTTTAAAAAGTAGAATTGGACAGATGGAAAAGGAGATTAAAAAATCTCTCTGAGGAAAACAAATCCTTCAGATGTATAATGGAACTGAGGGAGGCTGCTGATTTTATGAGAAATCAGGACACAATACTTCAAAACCAAAAGAATGAAAAATTAGAAGAAAATGTGAAACATCTCATTGAAAAAACAACTGATATGGAAAACAGATTTAGGAAAGATAATTTAAAAATTATTGGAATACCTGAAAGTCATGACCAGGAAAAGAGCCTTGACATCATTTTCAAAATTGCTCTGATATCCCAGAAACAGAGGGCAAAATAGAAATGGAGAGAATCCACTGATGTCCCTGAGAAAGAGATCAAAAAAAAAAAAAAACCAACCCCTAGGAATATTATAGCCAAGTTCCAGAACTCCCAAGTCAAAGAGAAAATATTACAAGCAGCCAGAAGGACACAATTCAAATATAATGGAGCTGCAGTCAGGATCATTCAGGACTTAGCAGCAACTACATTAAAAGCTTGTAGGGCTTGGAATATAATATTCTGGAAGGCACAAGAGCTTAGAATGCAACCAAGAATCAACTACCCAGCAAAACTGAACATCCTCTTCCAGGAAAAAAGATGGACTTTCAATGAACCAGGGGAATTTAAAAATGTTCATGTTGGAATGGCCAGAGCTGAACAGAAAGTTTGATCTTCAAATATAGGACTCAGGTGAAGTATAGAGAGTGGAGGAGAAGAGGAAAATATGAGGGACTTAATGATGATGAACTACATGTACTCCTGCGTAAAAAATTTATACTGATAATACTTATAGGAATCTTCTCATTTAATAGAGCAGGTAGAAGGAGCTTTTAAAGATGAAGCACAGGAGAGAGCTGAATTTGAAGATATAATATAGTGTAAAAATGAATCAATGGCTAAAATGGAAATGTACTGGGAGTAAGAGAAAGGAGAGATGGAATAGACTAAGATATTTCATATAATAAGATTTTTTTTATTACAATGAACTATTGCAATGATATGGAAGGGGGAAGGCAAGGGGGAATCTTTGCTCTCATCAGAGGTGGCTAGGAGAGGAAACAGCATATATACTCAATGGGGTATGGACATCTGGAGTAAGAAGGAAAGAAGGGGGATGGGAGAAGGGGTGAATGTGAGTGATGGAGGAGAGGATGGACTATGTGGAGAGAGTGGTCAGATATAACACATTTTCTTTTTTACTTCTTGCAAGGGGTTGGGATTAGATGGCCTGTCTAGGACTATAGGGCTGGGTGGATGCTGGGCCTAAGGGGTGGTATGGGGGTTCAGGGCCTCTTGGCCCCAGGGCTGGGGATCTGTCTGCTGTGCCACTCAGCAACCCTACAGCAGAGTCAGTGAAAGGAGAGAGAAAATATAGTACATGGTAGTGGAGAAATATGAAAGGAGGGAGTTGCGATCAGCAATGGCAATGGTGGAAAAATATGGAAGTAACTTTTGTGATGGACAGAATGTGATCCACCCATGACAGAGTTGGTGGTGTTGGAACACAGACTGAAGCACATTTTTATTATTATTATTTTTTGGGAGGGTTGCAGGGTAAATGGGGCTGGGTGGCCTGCCTGGGGCCACACAGCTGGATGATTGTTTGATGTCTGAGGCCGGACTTGGACCCAGGTGCTCCTGGTTCCAGGGTTGGTGCTCTGTCCGCCATCTGGCCACTTTTATTATTATTATTTTTTCAATTTTTATTTATTCTTATTTTGTACAAAGAATGTTTTTTATACATTACTAAAATATTCTTGTTTAAGAGTAAACATAATTCCCCCTCCCCCCAAAAATATAGACCCACATGACCAATAAAGGGGAGAAAAAATTAAAATTAAAAACAGCAACAACAATAATAACTGCAAGTATGGCCAGGTGGCACAGTGAACGGAGCACCTGCCCTGGATCCAGGAGCACCCGAGCCCAAATCTGGCCCCAGACACCCAGCAATCACCCAGCTGTGTGACCTCATGCAAGCCACCCTGACCCCATTGCCCTGCAAAAACAAACAAAAAAAAAGGAAAAATGACCCCAAATAAAATGAAATAATAATAATAATAATAATAATAGTAGTTGTAGTAGTAGTAGTAGTAGTAGTAGTAGTAGTAGTAGTAGTAGTAGTAGTAGTAGAGTTGGCTGGGTGGCAGACAGAGCACTGGCCCTTGAGCCAGGAGCTCCCAGGTCCAAATCCATCCTCAGACACCCAACAATCACCCAGCTGTGGGGCCCCAGGCAGGCCACCCAGCCCCATTTGCCCTGCAATCTCCCCCACAACAATAATAATAATAATAAAAAATGAGCTTCAGTCTGTGTTCCAACACCACCAACTCTGCCGCAGGTGGATCACATTCTTTATGATAAGTCCATCACAAAAGTTACTTCCATATTTTTCCACCATTGCCATTGCTGATCGCAACTCCCTCCATTCGTACTTCTCCACTACCATGTACTATATTTTCTCTTTCCTTTCACTCTGACTCTGCTATAGGGTAACTGAGTAGTGCAGCAGACAGATCCCTGGTCCTGGGGCCAAGAGGCCCCGAGCCCACATACCACCCCTTAGGCCCAGCATCCACCCAGCCCTATGGTCCTAGACAGGTCATCTAATCCCAAACCCTTGCAAGAAGTAAAAAAGAAAATGTGTTACATCTGACCACTCTCCCCCCATAGTCCATCCTCTCCTCCATCACTCACATTCACCCCTTCCTCCATCCCCCTTCTTTTCTTTTTACTCCAGATGCCTATACCCCATTGAGTATGTATGCTGTTTCCTCTCCTAGCCACCTGTGATGACAGCAAAGATTCCCTTATTCCTCCTCACCTTCCCCCTTCCATATCATTGCAATAGCTCATTGTAATAAAGAAAAATCTTATTATATGAACTATCTTAGCCTATTCCATCTCTCCTTTTTCTTTCTCCCATTACATTTCCCTTTTACATATTGACTCCATTTTGACACCACAATATATCTTCAAATTCAGTTTTTCTCCTGTGCTTCATCTATAAAAGCTGCTTCTACCTGCTCTATTAAATGAGAAGGTTCATATGAGTATTATCAGTATCATTTTTTCTATGCAGGAATACATGCAGTTCATCATCATTAAGTCCCTCATATTTTCCCCTTCTGCTCCAATCTCCATGCTTCACCTGAGTCCTGTATTTGAAGATCAAACCTTCTGTTCAGCTCTGGCCATTCCAACAGAAACATTTGAAATTTCCCTGGTTCATTGAAAGTCTATCTTTTTCCCTGGAAGAGGATGTTCAGTTTTGCTGGGTAGTTGATTCTTGGTTGCATTCTGAGAGCTCTTGTGCCTTCCAGAATATTATATTCCAAGCCCTATGAGCTTTTTTTTTTTTTTTTTTAGGATTTTGCAAGGCAAATGGGGTTAAGTGGCTTGCCCAAGGCCACACAGCTAGGTAATTATTAAATGTCTGAGGCCGGATTTGAACTCAGGTACTCCTGACTCCAAGGCCAGTGCTCTATCCACTGCACCACCTAGCCGCCCCAAGGTTTTTTTTGTTTGTTTTTTTTTTTTGCAAGGCAATGGGGTTAAGTGGCTTTCCCAAGGCCACACAGCTGGGTAATTATTAAGTGTCTGAGAATGGATTTGAATGCAGATACTCCTGACTCCAAGGCCGGTGCTTTATCCACTATGCCACCTAGCTGCCCCTACCCTATGAGCTTTTAATGTAGTTGCTGCTAAGTCCTGAGTGATCCTGACTGCAGCTCCACAATATTTGAATTGTGTCCTTCTGGCTGCTTGTAATTTTTTCTCTTTGACTTGGGAGTTCTGGAACCCGGCTATAATATTCCTGGGGGTTGGTTTTTTTTTTTTTTTGGATCTTTTTCTCAGGGAGATCAGTGCATTCTCTCCATTTCTATTTTTACCCTCTGCTTCTAGGATATCAGGGCAATTTTGAAAATGATGTCAAGGCTCTTTTCCTGGTCATGACTTTCAGGTATTCCAATAATTTTTAAATTATCTTTCCTAAGTCTGTTTTCCATATCAGTTGTTTTTTCAATGAGATGTTTCACATTTTCTTCTAATTTTTCATTCTTTTGGTTTTGAAGTATTGTGTCCTGATTTCTCATAAAAATCTGCATCCTCCCTCAGTTCCATCCTTTGTCTGAAGTTTTTGTTTTCCTCAGAGAGCTTTCTTATCTTTTTTTCCATCTGTCCAATTCTGCTTTTTAAAGCATTCTTCTCCTCAATAACTTTTTTGAACTGTTTTATCCATTTGACCTTTGGTGGTTTTTAACATGTTATTTTCTTCAGCATTTCTTTTGGATCTCCTTGACTAAGCTGCTGACCTCTTTTTCATATTTTTTCTGCATCTCTCTTATTTATTTTCCCAATTTTTCTTCTATCTCCCTCATTTGATTTTTCAAAGTCTTTTTTGAGCTCTGTCATAGCCTGAGCCCAATTTCCATTTTCTTGGAGTCTTTAGATGCAGGAGCTTGTGCTTCCTCATCTTCAGATTGAGTATTTTGATCCTTCTTGAGATCACAGGCAAAGTATTTCTCAAAGGTGTTCCTCTTTTTTCTTTGCTTACCCATTTCTCCAGCTTGTGGCTGGTTTTGGGATGCTTCTTGAGCTTTTGGGTATTAGTGGGACCCCCTCCACCCCGCACAAGGAGCTCTATGTTTGAGGCTCTGTCTTCCCTCCTGGTCTGTGAATGACCACAAGTGGACTCCTCTGCCATAGGGCTGAGGTGGGGGGGGGCCCTGCTGTTCTATGGGGGGCCTAGACTGTGCTCAGGATCTGAATGTGGTCAGAACCTCAAAGTCCTGTTCAGGGATAGAGGACAGAGCTGGGCAGTCTTTCTCCACTCCACTCCCTAGGCTCAGCACTCATGCCCTGGGGGCTCCTGCTTACCGGCTTCTGCTTCCGGTTCCTGCATCTGGGCTGCTGTGCTGCTTGCTGTGTGTCCTGAGGGCTGGGCTTCATGTGCTTATTCCGGCAGAGGCCCCCAGCTGATCCTCCAAGTTGTGCCTGTTGCTCCCTGGGGTGTATATCAGGAAACTGTTCTCTGATCCATGGCTCCCAGAGCCCTGGGGCTGCCTCTGGGAGGCTGAAGTTCCTTTGCTCTGGTGAGCCACCCCTCTAACCCCGGGTAACAGAGCCTTTCTGCTCTTTTCCTGGTTATCTTGGACTGAAGAACTGCCTCACTAGATCCCTCTGTGGGTTCTGTCTCTCAAAAATGTAGTTAGAGTCCTTAGTTTATAAGTTTTGATGGAGAGCACCTAAGAGACAATCCTCTCCTGTCACCATCTTGGCTCCACCCTGCCCCTATTGTTATTATTATTACTATTTTATTTTATTTTGGGTCTTTTGTTTTTTGTTTTTTTCAGGGCAATGGGGTTGGGGTGGCTTGACTGGGGTCACACAGCTGGGTGGTTGTTGGGTGTCTGTGGCTGGATTTGGGCTCGGGTACTCCTGGCTCCAGGGCCTGTGCTCCATCTGCTAAGCTACCTGGCCACACCTACTACTACTAGTATTATTATTATTTAATTTTAATTTTTTTCTCTCTCCTTTACATTATCACTCATGTGAGTCTATATTTTTTTTGGGGGGTGGGGGTATTATGTTTACTCTTAAGAATATTTTAATAATGTATAAAAACATTATTTGTACAAAATAAGAATAAATAAATTAAAAAACAAACAAAAAACAAAAAATAGCTTAAGGTTTCTAAAATAGTACAAAGTGTTAATATGGAGGGGAAATGAATTTTCCAGTCTATTTACCTAATTATATTCTTAATTATCATTTCCTCATTCTAAGGAATTAGTTTCTCCTGCCAGCTCTTGTGCCTCCATTTCCATTTAGCCAATTCTGCTTTTTAAGGCATCCTTCTCATTGGCTTTTTGGACCTTGTTTACCATTTAGTCTCATGTGCTTTTTAAGGTATTATTTTCTTCAATTTTTTTTTTGTGTCTCCTTTACCAAACTGTTGACTCTTCTTTCATGACTTTATTGCATCACTATCATTTCTCTTCCAAATCTTTCCTCTACCTCTTTTGATTTTCAAAATTCTTTTTGTTTTTAACCATCAATTCTTCAAACAGGTCACAGAATAAGCATTGATTTGTATTTTTCTTGGAGAATTTGGATGTGGGAGCTTTGACTTTATCTTCTTTTATGTGTTTTGATCTTCCTTGTTGGCATAGTAACTTTCTGTGGTCAGAATTTTTTTTCTTTTATTTGCTCATTTTTTTCAGTCTATTCCTTGACTTTTAACTCTTTGTTACAGAAGGGCTCTGCTTCCAGGGTAAAGGACTCACCAGCATTTTTTTAGCTGTTTTCAGAGATATTTCTAGGGATCTGTAAGTTTTCAGTTCTTCCAAAGTGGATTGAACTAAGGAAAGGTCTTCACTACTCTCCTGGCCTGTGCTCTGGTCTGTGAATGACCACACTCATTTCTGCCCTGGAACTGTGAGAAGGGCCCCCTTGTCCCTTCAAGTAGATTGCCACTCAGGACTGGGACCCAGGTCTTTGCATGGCAAAGCATCAGAGTCCTGCCTTAGTGCTAGCAAAAATGCCCTGTAATCTCTTCTGACCAGTTGGTCAACCCCCTTACTAAGTTTGGGTTGAGGCTCTGGAAGTAGCTGCTGTCACTGATGATCCCAAGTCCTGCTTAGGTTTGCTGGGGTCTGAGGCTGGTGCTGTACTGGCATGGTCTGCATGGGACTCTTACCTTGATATGACAGACCTTTCTTGCCGACCTTCTAAGTTGTCTTTGGCTAGAAAATTATTTCATCCCATCCTTTTGTGGGCTCTGCTGCTCCAGGAATTGTTTTATGGCATCATTTAAAGGTGTTTGGAGGGGTTTTGGAGAGAGAGTTGAGACAAGTCACTGCCTTTTCTCTACCATTTTACAAAATACATTGGGATAGCCAATTACATCTTAAATGATGAGAGGAGAATTATGTAGGTAATATATATTTGTTCATTTTGCAATTAAAAGGAAATCATAAAAATGAGAATTTATGCTGAATATTTTAATTTTTTTTAGCCAGAGGAAATATGGATGTATGTTCAGAATTCAATTTTGCAGCAGATCCAGAAGCAGCTTACATTGTCTTGAATGAGTAAGTTTGCCATACTTACATTGCAACTTGGGAGTTTGTATGCATGTATACATTGCCTTGGATAAGATGCTACTTTCTTAAAAAAAAAATTATTAACAGATTGATCCCCATGTACTTCACTGTCCCCATGTACTAAGGCTAAGTGTAGGGTTAGCTAGGAAAAAAGCCATGGAAAAGTCTTATTTTCCCTTATTTACACTTCTTTCCAAGATCCTTTTTGTCTTCCTTTGTACTGTTAGATTTTTAAAATGTTTAAACTTATTTAACTTTTCTTTTTTACTTTGCTTGATTTTATTTCAGGTCATTTACTATCCCACTCCACTATTACCTGACAAATGCTATTACTGTCATATTAAAAAAACCTTATACTTTGCTACTATCATTTTAATCCTCCCATTCCTAAATAGGATATTTTAAGCCCTTTGATATAAATGAAAGCTTTATATTCAAAACTTGGGATAGCTAGATGGAACATTGGTTAGAGTCCTGGTTTAGAGTCAGGAAGACATGAGTTCAAATCTAGCCTCAGATACTTACTATATGATCCTGGGCAAGTCAATTGTTCTATTTGCCTCAGTTTCCTCATCTGTAAAATAAATTGGAGAAGGAAATGGAAAACCACTCCAGTAACTTTGCCAAGAAAACCTTAACTGGGCTCAAGAAGAGCCAGACATGGCTGAAACAACTATAACAGTAACAAAAAGTCCTAAGATAGTTGTTATTACTAAATAGCATTATTTTTTCTTTGCCAGTAGAATCATACAAAGGGACTTATTTTTTGGGGGGGATTTTGATATCATAGTTTTTTTGATTACAGATAGAGTAATTTAGCCATTATATAACTAGTCTAAACAGAAAAGAAAATATAAAAAGTTAATATCTGAGATTTTATTTTTTAAAGTTTATGAATACTAATTTAGAGTTATGGAACCAATATCTACAAATGTTTGGAACAATATTGCATTCTTAAACTAAGAAGATGCATTGTATAAAAAGATTAAATAAATTATTTAAATACCCGAATACACATTTAATATACATATATACTTGTAGCATCCTCTCTTCTTGTTCTCTAGGAATTTTATGAGCACGGGATTTCACAAAATAGTAAAAAAGCCAGATTTTTTGAAAGAAATCAGTGCTTATACTGTGACCTGTTTGAAGAAACATGTCCAGAAGTCTACCACGGTGTTCTGGACACCAGGCTAACTGCCTTCTGATTGCTTTGCTATAGCAGCTGCAGTTGATGAGGACTTTATCACTAAAGCAATAGACTGTGCTGTGTCTGTGGAGCTGGCTGGTTTCTACACCCTAGGAATGATGGTTTTGGATATTGATGATAAGCTTCAGAAGAAAAACAAAGTTTCAATCATGATGGAGCGCAATTTAGAAAAATTCAAGGCACTTCTGATAGATAGTTTGAAATAAGATTTTATTGGCTACAAAGATTTTATTGGCTACAAAACATTGTATCCAATCTGGGGAGGAATGTTGAGTAAATAAAGATATATTTTATTTTAATAATGTTTAATTTCTCTTGGTTCATGTTCCTTTTTGAATCTACATAAATATAACATGGTACCAGTATTTTAATAATGAGTTATTTGATTATAATGCTTCTGTTCTATTATTCTTAATATTCATTGGTATTCCAAGTTTCATGAATTGTATAAATCTGTTTACTTTTACATTAAACTGCAGGTATGTCCTTTTTTCCCAGCATGGTGAATTGCACTTTGGGGCAACGTATTAAAATGACAAGCATGACCTCTATGGTCTATTCATATTTTAAACATAACAATTTTTAAAAATATGGACAACAGGGGTGGCTAGATGGCACAGTGGATAGAGCACCAGCCTTGGAGTCAGGAGTACCTGGGTTCAAATCTGGCCTCAGACACTTAATAATAATTACCTAGCTGTGTGACCTTGGGCAAGCCACTTACCCCCATTTGCCTTGCAAAAATCTAAAAAAAAACCCCAAACAAAAAATATGGACAACAAAGTCCAAAAAAAAAAGAGTTTGATCAAATCATAAACATGTTAAGTCTAGTGTTCAACAATGATCAATAATGACCAAGTCAGGAAGAATATAAATATTTAACATTAAACTAGTGAACCATTCTAAACAGCTATGGGGTATTAGTCCATAAACTTGCAATACTGACTTCTTAGGATTCCATGACTTTGATTTCTGCAGTTTCATGAAAGAAAATCTTTTTTCAAAGCCAGATGAATCCAAACTTTGCCAGAGGAATTGAGTCATAGAGGCAGAAATTTCATGTGGCTAGAACCTAGTGGCCTCATGAATTAATCTAATCAATCACCAATTAAGTAATCTAACTTTTCTGGTTAAAAACTGACAGGTTAAGGCATACTGCTTCTGGTTCAGAGTCTACATGTCAGACACTTGGTGTTTATAGCATGACAGTGGAGTTCATACATATTACAAGATCATTAAGTCAGATACATTTTTTTTCCAAATCAAGATGTATTTGTATCAATATTTCAGCAAAGAATGTGAGAAGTGGGGCAGCTAAGTGGTACAGTGGATAGAGCTTCAACCCTGGAGTCAGGAGGACCTGAGTTCAAATCTGACCTCAGACACTTACTAATTACCTAGCTGTGTGACCTTGGGCAAGTCACTTTACCCCATTGCCTTGGAAAAATTAAAAAAAATGTGAGGGCATACAACTATCAGGACTTTTAGTTTTTTGCAAGGCAAATGGGGTTAAGTGGCTTGCCCAAGGCCACACAGCTAGATAATTATTAAGTGTCTGAGACCAGATTTGAACCCAGGTACTCCTGACTCCAGGGCCAGTGCTTTATCCACTGCGCCACCTAGCCACCCCCTCCCTGGGTTCTTTTGCTGAATCTTCATCCAGGTCATGTCCATCAACGCCAAGGGTCTAAGCCTCTATCCTAGGCCCCTCTTCTCTTCTCCCTCTACACTGTTTCACTTAGTGAACTCATCACCTTCCATAGCTGCAACCATCACTTCTATAGAGATGCTCAAATCTATTTCAACTAACTGCTTATATCTCCAAGTGCACACTAACATCTGGAACTGGATGTTCCTAAATTCAACTTGTCCCAAACTGGATTTATTACTTTCCCTTCCAAGAACTCCCATCTTCCTATCTTTTCAATTACTATCAAGGATATACCCATCCTTCTAATCATCCAGGCTTACAACCCAGGTATTACTTCTTAATATCCCCAACCCCCATATCCAAGCAGTTGTTTATGCTTGAGAACTTTCAGAGACCCTGCAATCTGTTCTGCTTTTCTGAGTCTTGTTCTTTGCAGTTAAAAATGGAAGAAACTCAGTAAATAGCTCTATGCAATAGTTCATAAAATTAAAAATTCTCTTTTCTTCTCCATGATCCATGATGGAAAAAAAGGAGCAGCATGGGTTTTTCAAGCATTAAAAAGTTTTCTCTGACATCTCTTGTCACATGACTGCTATTAATTTTTTTCTATAGTTAACAATAATGAGAATATAAACCAGCTTGGCACTAACAGTTTACTTATATGAGGAAATGAACTAATAAAATGTCAATATAGAAAAAATATATAGTCCTACTAGCAATTAATTACAATTCAAACTAAAATATAAAAAAAAATCTGGAAAGCTTTTGCTTGTTAAACTGGGATAAATAATTATGAATCCTAAAGCAGGAAAACAAGTATATTCTACTGGGTAGAAATGTAAATTGGCCCAGATTTCTGGAGAACAATCCAGTAACATGAAGAGAAGGGTGAAGCTGCTGATCCAGTTTATTTTCTCCATTTGGAGGGGGAATATTTTCTTTTGGTCTAGAATTTCAAATTCATTGGTGTGGTGAATTCCAATAAGGAAAACCCCTCTAATAAAGCAGGCCAGCAACTTAATGTCTTAGAAAGTTGTTTGAGTGGATAGAGCGGAATCAGGAGGACCTGAGTTCAAATCAAACCTCAGACATTTAATATTTACTCAGCTGTGTGACTTTGGGGAAGTCACTTGAACCCCATTGCCTTGCAAAAAAAAATTCTCTGGATTCTAATTCAGAAAGGACCACTAATCTATAAAGGCCCCTGCAACAGATTGATTTTGTTTTAAAATGTAATGTTTTATTTGTATTTGTATTTTGCTAAATATTTACCAATTAAATTTTAATCTTGTTCATGATGATTACATAACATTTTTTGTCTGGAGCATGGGAAATTAAATGACTTATTCAGGGTCACAAAGGCAGGATGTTTGAGGTTAGATTCAACCCTGGTCTTCCTGGATAGTGCCTTGGTCCTGAAGTCAACAGGACCCGAGTTCAAATGTGACCTGAGATACTTCATAGCTGTGTGGCCTTGGGCATGCCACTTAACCTTGATTGCCTCACATTCAGGACCATCTCCATCTGTCCTGATTCATATCTGGACATTGGACCCAGATGGCTCTGGAGGAGAGAGGCTGGTGACTTAGCACAGAACCCCCTCATTTAAATTCAATTCATGTGCTTGTCATGGCATCACTTCTCCTGATGTCATGGTCTTCTTTGAGAAAGAAGGATAAACAATTGATTTTCTGCACTGCCTCTTTCCTGAGACATACTCTAAAGGATTAAGGGAAAAGGAACAGGAAGTAGGGAGTAACTTAGAATAAAGAAATATCAGTCTATAATCCTGAGAAATTGAAAACAAATGTTTAAAAATAGGGACATGGCTTATCAATTTATAGTACTCATAATATTTTTGTTATATATTATGCGATATTTTTACTATGTATGTATACTGAAAATGTGTATAAAATAGGGGAAAGCATATTAAATAGTAGGTACATACATTGATTAAAAGGATGTAAAAAGGTATATCTGCAAAATTCCAAATGCTCATTATTTTCCTAGAGGCTGCTTAAATTCACGACAATATATAATAAACATCTATGACCCACAACTCTTGAAACATGAGACATTGAATGCAGTAATAAAATTCAGTTTATCATTTTGGAATTATGCAAATCAAGTCATTAAAACATCATACCCTTTGAATGGACTCCCTTACTAGGTTACACAGAAAGGAAGCCACTGATAAGAATAAAGTTCCCTTATCTTACAAAAATATTTGTCAGCACTTTTTGTTACAGCTAAGAAGTGGAAACAATATAGATGTCCATCAATTGGGGAATGGCTAGACTAAGTGTTACATGAATGTAATGGAATATCATTGTGCTGTAAAAAAATTATGTGTGTGATGAATACAGAGAATAGAAAGTTCTATATTAACTGATCCAGGACTAAGTAAGAACCAAGAAAATAGTAAATATAGCTACAACAGAAAGACATTTAAAAAGAGAGAAGTAAATATAACAAAATTTAAAAAGATTAAGTAGGACTTGAATGAAGATACAGGAGAAACCCCAACCCACTACTGCATGGAGGTGGGAGGTCCATAACAATCAGCTGTTCTGTTTTCCCCTCCCACCCCATTATAAAATTTGATATAAGGGATGGATCTAAGAAACAAGATATCAAAAAAAGTATATTTTAAAACATATATTTAAGTCTTAAGGATATAAAAATGTTCTTGTCTTCAGGAAGCTTACAATAATGTTTGCATGAGTATACATGATGGTAGAATGTGCTAATCATTATACAAGTTGGAGTATATGCATTTGAGGTAACAGAATTCTTTTCCTTTTAGGTAGAGAGTATTTTGTATAACAGGATTATTCTCCTATTTTAACTTTACTCATTACCTTATTTGTCCCTAAATTCAAGCCCCTATTTGTTCACATTCATTTGTTTAAACCTTTGGTTTTCCTTTTCCTTTTTTTTTTTTTAACTTGTATCTGCTTTTATCTTTTTCTTTCTCAGTGAGAAAGAGTGGTACTTTTAGGGTCCTTTGCAATCCTTCTCCCAATGGTTTTTCTTTAAATTTTTTTTATCTTCAGTTCCAAATTTTCCCCTTCCCCAAACTCACCGAGAAGACAAGAAATGACATCCATTATATTTATGAAATCCTGCAAAAATTTCCACATTAGTCACATTGCAGGGGTAAAAAAGGCAAAATAAAACCATTATGCTTCAATCTGCTTGCAGGGTCCATTTTTCATCCTGGATCTCAAAAGGTTTTTCCATATCAGATGTGCCTTTCCCCTAAATGGGTATGAATTCATGTTTCAGGTGTGGGGAGTTAATAACCTGGGGAAACACCTACATGTTGTCCTCTCATGGACTGCAGGCTGACCTAGATAAAGATAATAGCATAAGTCTTGAAGTGAGCCCTGAACTCTTCATTTTTATGAGACTTTTTCCTATTTCTTACAACCCAACAAATTTTGCACATATTAACATCACTGGACTGGAGGAAGATGGTGTTTTCTCTCTCCTCTTCCTATAAACATTAAGAACAAGGCAGCATAGTGGGGCAAGTTGTTTTTTTTTGGTTCTTAGAATTCATTATCAAACACATCACTCAAGGTGTTTCCAACTAGAAGTTTAATATATCTGTTAGATAAGTAGCTTAAAGAACATTAAATCGATAGTAAACTCAATGTCTTGTTACAGAAGTCCCAAATAATGAGAATATCCTATCCTTCCAATCTTCTTCATATTGCCCTCATCAATCCCTATTTGCTAAAACATCTTTGTGGTACCTTTAACTGCCTGGTCAACATGGACACTGTGGTTTTTGCTGTAATTCTTCATATTCATATGTTGTGGCATAGTGGATAGCATGCCAGGCCTGGAATCTGAAAGATTATCCTTCTTGAGTTCAACTTTGGCCTCAGAAACTAGCAGTATAATTGGGCAAGTCATTTAATCCTGTTTGCCTCAGCTTTCTCTTCTGTAAAATGAGCTGAAAAAGGGAATGACAAACCACTCCAGTATCACTGTGCAGAGACCCTAAATGGGGGTAGCTAGGTGGCACAATGAAGAGTACCAGCCTTGGAGTCAGGAGGACCCGAGTTCAAATCCAGCCTTGGAACACTTAATTACCTAGTTGGGTGACCTTGGGCAAGCCATTTGACCCAATTGCCTTAAATAATTTTTTTTTTATAGAAAGAAAATCTTAAATGGGATCATGAAGAGTTGGGCAAGACTGAAAAAAAAAGGCTGAACAAAAACAAAGCATAATTCCATCAAAGTCAGTGTTTTGTTTTGAATCAATAGAAAGATTAAATACTGTCACATCCCTCCTATTTCAACACAAGGAAGAACCTTAATTTGGTTAAGTATGAGAACTGTGAAGTCCAAGTTTATATCTACATAACTCAGAACTGGGTTCACTTAATAGGTGAGGCTCAAATGGTACTTTTAAGATGTACAAAATTTATATATGATCCAAAAACGAATTCAAACTTTAGAGATGAGGTATTAGTTGACTTACTTGTCCACAGTCATAGAACTGGTAATGTACAAGAGTTAGGATTCAAAACCACATCTCTTGGCTCCATGTTTAGTGTCCTTGCCACTACCAAACTGCTCTCAGGGTAAAAGAAAAAGATGGGAAGGAAAGGCAGGGAACTTGGGGAGAAGGTAGCTACTGAAAAGATTCACTAGTCTTTTTTGTTGTTCTTAGTGCATGCTCTTCTGAATGTACATTGATACATGGAATGGATATTATTTTTTTGCCTTGGATTAATAACACTTTAACTACATCAGTTTTTAAATTTTATTTATTCTGAACTTAATAAAACACATTTCCATAAGACAGAATAGGAAAAAAAAGGTGATTGCACATTAAACTCCTATTATTTACAATTTTCTATTCCTTTTAAATATAGTTATCATGTAACTTTCCCTTTTTTCTCCCCTTCCTCCACTCCCATTCTGTCTTAAAAATGGCTACCATTAGTTACAAATACATATATATGTAAAATTATTATTCTATTTTTTCAGTTCTTTGTCTGGTTGCAGATGTCTGTTTCATAGGTCCTTTGTAGTTAATCTGGGTATTTATAATAATCAAAATGACTTAGTTGCTCAACGTTGTTCTTAGAATAATATGGCTCTTACTATATACAATATTCTCCAGGTTCTGCTCATTTCACTCTTCATTATGTCATGCAAATCTATCCATGTTTTCCCAAGATCATTGATTATTATTTCTTATAGCACAGTAGTAGTCCATTACAATCACATACCACAAATTGTTTAGCCATTCCCCAATTGTTGGGCAAACCTGCCATTTCCAGGTTTTTGCTGTCACAAAGAGAATTGCTATAAAAATTTCAGAACATATAGTTCTTTTCCTTTTCCCCTCCAATCATCTTTGGAAATAGACTATACAGTGGTATTGCTGAGTTAAAGGATAAAAGCAATTTATTAACTCTTTGGACATAATTCCAGATTGCTCTTTAAAATGTTTGATTCAGAATTCCACCAATAGCAAATTAGTGTCTGAATTTTTCCACTTCCCTTTAATTTTTGTCACTTTCCCCCCCTTTAATCATTTCAGTCAATGTGATAGGTGTAAAATGATACCCCTTTTGTTATAGTTTGAATTTCTCTAATAAAAAAATTTATAGAGCTTATCAGATAGAGGTCTTCTCTCTCAAATATATGAAGAACTTTGTCAAATCTGTAAGAATAGGAATCATTTCCCCTTTGATAAATGGTCAAAGGTTATGAACAGGCAATTTTTTTTTTTAGGTTTTTTGCAAGGCAATGGGGTTAAGTGGCTTGCCCAAGGTCACACAGCTAGGCAATTATTAAGTGTCTGAGGTCACATTTGAACTCAGGTCCTCCTGATTCCAGGGTCAGCGCTCTAACCACAGTCCAACCTAGCTGCCCCTAAACAGGCAATTTTCTGGTGAAATCAAAACAATTTATTATGAAAAAAATGCTCTAAGATTCACCAGTCTTAAGTGGTTATAGGGTAAAAATAACACTAGATCAAAAGGAGATCTAAGGTAAGAAGTAAACTACTCTTCCTGTCCCATTTCCCTCAATACCTTATACTACTTTAAAGGCAAATGGAATCATGACATTAATGATTGAATGGTGCTTTTCTCCTTAGTAGGAAACAGGCCTCTTAAGTTATTAGCATACTACTGAGTAAAATGTCCTTTTCCTGAAACACTAAGTGGATCCAAGTATTTTATGAGAATTCGATCAACTAATTCTCAACAAAACAGAACAATTTTGCTCATTTATAGGCTGTAGAGGGAAAGCAAAAGGGAAAGTTTCTGTAATTTCCAATTATTGGCAAAGGCAGAAGTATCAACATATAGAAAAAAGAATAATCCCAACAATGTTCGCATTCAACCATATTGGCTCATCAATGCTGACTTCCCAAATCATTCCTTTCAATGAAGTCAAATCTTAAGAGTTATAGAAGCTCAGATGGGAAGGGGTCTTAAAGAACATGTTGTTCAGTTCTGTTACTAGACTAACTCCTTGAATGCAGGAATCATGTCTTATTTATTTAGTCTTTCTATCTCCCCTAGGATCCAGGGTAGTGCTCTATACAAAAACAAGTGATTAATAAAGACTAGTTGAAAATAATTCTATTTTTATAGCTGAGGCCTAAAGAGGCTGAATAACTTACCCAAGGTTATACACATTAGTAGCAGAGCCAGGATTAGAAGACCCTGGTCTTCTGACTCTCAGGCCAGCACAAATTAATTTAAAGAAAAAAGTCACAACTTAGTACTGTCAGTTCTTTATTAATATTTTTCATTCTAAAGACTAGCACATTTACAGCATACATGGCTTGAATGATCTAAGAATATATAAAACACTAACCATAGATTTATAATATATTAATACTGCCCAAAAGAAATAAATAAAAATATTTCAATGCACAAAGCTTGGCAAATACAATTGGGTAGGGACAAACTGTTATATTATACAATATTTTTACATTTATAGATGAAACAAAAGGCAACTGTGCTGTGGGTGCTTTCGTAGGACACACACATAACATACCTGGCAACAATTTTATCCCTCAGTAGGTTTCATGACATTTTTTTAAAAAGTGTAATTGAAAAGAACATTAGACAGATTCCCATTTTACAAGATGCTATAAAATAGTCTTCCTCGTGCAACTCAAAAGGACTTCATGGGAAGTTAAAAATTTTTTAATGACAAACTCTTGATTTTTATTGTTCAGCATGATCACTAACCAAACCTGTAAATGTGCATATGATGCTGTGATATGTGAAAAAAAAAACAGAGCTGAGCAAGGATGTTCTTCATACAGAACAATGAAACCTGAATATTTCCAATGACCAAGCTGAGGTCCCATCATTTTGACTGGTGAATTCTTGAGTTTGCCTGTAGAATTCAAGAAAACTATTCCAAAAAAGGAAGTTAGATAGAAAAACCTATCACAGGTTATAATTTGTGTGAAATAACATTATGAGAGACTCAAATGTTTAACATCTTCAGACACAAAAAAGTTTTGAAATAATACATACAAGATTTCTTAATTGCAAATATGTGATTGAAGCATATAATAAAAACCTGACAAGAGAATATAAGAACGGGGAACAAAAGGCTGAAAACACAATATGGGTGACATACTCAAAAAAAAGGTCATGGAGTGCTATAGAGCCATCTGTATTTAAACGTAGCTAAACATGCAAATGAAAGAGTTGCTGGCAACAAATATTTCACTGTAATTTCAAGCTTTGTTGTGGGCATGGTACCACAGAAAACAAACAAATGGGAGCAGTTTCTCTTCGTCTTTATCACTGCTGAAACCAACAGTCCTGAGAAGATGTATTTTTAAAGTAGAGTTGCTACTTAAAGGCCCCCCCTTCAATACTAATAAGCTATCTTGAAACTACCCATTGCTGCCAGGAACCAAACAACTCTGCTAGCTTTCAATTTTGTATATGTATATGTTTATTCATATACATATATCCATATATTTGAATAATTTTTTACTGCCTTTATTTGTGTAAATAAGCATACAGTATATATATATAAAACAGTCAGTTTAAAGAGAAATTTTTGGAAAAAAGAAAGGCAGAAGTAAAATTTATTTCCTAAGATTTTAGACATGGGGAATTTCAAATCAATGATCTTTTCATAGTTTTAATTCTTTAGTTATATTAAAAGGCTCGAGTAAAATGACCTGTACATTTTAATATCCTTTTAAGCAATATGGAATCATTTATAAACATCAAGTTTAGGAAACCTAAGAATGGACCGAGAGTTTCAATATAATTTTAAGAACAATTTACCCAAGGATCTCTAAGACAACCATGATTATTAACAGAACTGATGAAACACACATACACACACACACACACACACACACACACACACACACACACACACACACGAATTTCCAAGAAACAAAAATAAAACTCTGTCAAACACTTATCATATTCATTAGTTCCTTACAGAAACTAAACAATCAGATCTTTAGCTTCCAATTTTCAACCTGCTCGAAATATGAAGGAGGAAAAGTAAAGTCTTATGTTTTTAAGTAGTCCTGAAATGTTTTATGATTAGAGGATAAATTGAAATTCCCAAGTCTTCAATCAGTTTGAAGATCAGAAGGAGATAGACCCAACTGGCTCAACAGCTGCTGGTTACCTCACATCATAAGAACAGGCAGAGGGGGAAAATAAATTAGGAATTTCCATGAATTGGATAACAAGGCATTTCAAAGACACTGAAATAGTTTATGCCTCAAAAAAAAAAAGCAATAAATTAAGCAAAGAGGTGAAAGAGTAAGCAAACCCCTGAAGGTTAGCTCTAGAAATATTTAGTTTTCCTTCATTCAAATATTGATAACATTTGCTTCATGAAATTGCTAAGTATCCACTTTAGAATGTTGATCTGGCAGCCATGTAAAAATGCCTCTTTTTGGCTGAGGATGCACAGAATTGTAGTCAAATCCAATGAGAGCTTTTTGTTAACACTTTAGAAGGTAGAATTCTAACTTGTTAACAAGCAATGAGAATAAGGATGAGAGGAAAAGAGAAGAGCAATATAACATATTTTATTGATGGTGGTGGTTTTTAACCTGTAAGGCTCATTACCAAAATGACTGGCCAAGTCACAGCAATTGAATAGACTATGGAATTTCAATTACGTGGTACAGTTGGCAAATTATCTTCTAATAAAGTACAATCACATAAATATCTGGAAAAACTTCAGTGTTTTTGAAACTTAGTAAAGGTCTCATGATGACATATTGAATTTATATTTTTTATAGGTAGCATCACACAAAGGCCAAAATATCCTGGTTACTTCCTTTTGCTTCGTGGGTTGGTGTTATTTTCCTGAAGTTACAAGTTGATTTTTTTTCTGATTCTGTCAATGTGTTTTGGATTTTCTCAGTTCCAATTATTTTATTATATAGTATTTCTAAAAGTGTAATATTATGAAAAACTCAACCTTAAATCAACTCAATAGATAAGGTTGCTAGGGGGAAACAGCTACCTAAGTGGCCATTTATAAAAAGTCCTTTAGTATCCTGAATATATCTAATTGTTGAATACCGGGAATGATTTCATGGTATTGGTGTAGCTCACATAGGACCGAAGGCTATTTAAAGGGGCAGCTATCACTACATAAACTACTGAGCCAAAACATTCTTTTCCTACTGATTTCAATGCAATAAGATAACATGCTCAATAGAATCTAGGGTGAAATGTCAAAAAAAAAATTCTGATCTTCATGAAGAATTCAACTAGAGTGTACCCACATGTATTGTATAACAGCTAATTAGATAGAGGACACATTATGTTTATGTTTCAACTTTTCCATAAGTTCCTTCTGGAGGCCTGTAATGCCTTGGGAAAGCCTTCAGCTGCAGAGAATTAAATGCATACTTGCGACATCCAACATTCTTCATTGTATTTTCTCGCCGACAACCCTCACTAGGGAAAAAAAAACAAGCACAAAAAATGACAGCAGTAAAAAAGGAAAAAAAAAGAGAGACAAACTAAGATGAAATGAATTGATTATTTTCATAGCATTAAAAAGAAGTGATTACTTTATGGTAATTTTTGCAACTCTAAATATTAACTATTGGAACAATGGAATTAACAAAGCACATAAATGGAGACATGCTGAGCTCTGCCGGTCTTGCATCTTCAAAAAGTAGCAGGGTTATATCTAAGTGGAAGAGAGTTCAGATTTTATATTTTAAAGAAAAAAGATGGTTTCATGTATTGCAGGATTCACTGACTTAGATACTTTGATGATCTGCTGTAATAATACAGTCTTTTAAGAAACTGCTTTAAAGCAGTTCTGCTAAGCTACACTTTAAAATGACTTATCTTAGAATAAAAGTTTCAAAAGAATGATATTGTTCCTTCTACTTTAGTACTATCATAGTTGGCTATGTATAATGGAAAAATGGCAATTTTCCTTCAATGAATTTGACATGCAGCAAAATGATAGAATTGAAAAATAAGCAACCAACTTTATCAATGTCAGCTACTTTAGCTGGGGAAACAGATGCTTGGAGTGCAAGGTGATTCAAGTGTTTCCATGCTCTATATGGTTGTGTCTACAATGGTCATCAGAGGTGGAGATTCCCAAAGAAATAGTCCATGGAAGGTTCTTTCACCAAGCAAGCCAGTAGGGGCAAAACATGGAGACTGTGCCATGCCCTGCCCATCCCAGAGACCTAGTCCTTGGACATCCTCTCCTGCACTGGTTCTTGGATGTATGCCACGGTAATACACAATGGCTTAGTTAATGCTGAGGATGAGTCCTATCTAGTAAAACACCAATTCTTCACTATGAAAAGTGGGAGAATTTGAAGAAAAATTTCCCTATGTAGACACATATATAAAGAAGAGGTGTTTAAAATACAAATCTTATAATTTCCTCACCATACTGTCCTCTTGAACAGTATAGCTGTTTTCATATTACCCTAAGTTTTTATATTAAATCAGCTAATTATCAAATTCATTACAAAATTGCCCTTGATGATATGCAAAATTTGTTGTTACAAAGAAAATAGGAATCGTTAAAGATTTTAAACAAAGTAATTATCTTTCTATAATATTATGTCTTTTCCTCCTTTTTTTCTTGTCTTTTTCATTTAAAAGAATGATTATGGTAATAGCTCAAAATATAAACTGGAAAAGCTTAGAATATAAATATTATTCCTATAATACTGAGTATTAAACAGCAAAATGCAAAACATTTCTGGCAGAACATAGTTACTTTATTCAGAAGTCAGAAAATCTTTTTGATATTCTCTACTTCCTTATCACTAACCATTTTAAAAAGCTATGATTTGCTGCTTATTTCTTATCAGTGCCTTGCACTTATCAAGTATTTAGTGAATTGAAAAGGGTCCAATGGCTTCAATATAAAAGAATTTATCATAGCTGAATGTCTGAACACTATGGTCACAGATTCTCTAGAAACAGTTGCTTACTTTTTGCTTTTTCTTATTCATAACTAGATAAAAATATAATTTTAATTAACATAACACTACTGATTACATTTTATGATTAGACTTTTTTAATCCTTAGGAATTTTCTTATCTATAAAACCACCTGTCACAGATAATTTCAAATTAGCTAGCAGGGAAAAATAATTAGTAAGATAATAGATTTAGAGGTAGACTTTTGAGGTCTTTGAAATAATCTAGTCTATGCCCCAGTTTTGCAACTAGGAAACCAAAGTTCAGATTAAGTGATTTACCCAAGGTCACACAGTAAATGGTAAAGCTTTTGTTAAATATTACATCCTCAATTTCTAAATAATGTTCTTTCCATTATACCAACTGCCTATCCTAACTTGGGAATTCTCTTTTGTTCAGCTAACCAGACATTTTTCCTTATATAAATTAAAATTTAAAGTTTAATTTCATTACAATTTAATACATTAAAACTGGCTTTGGATTGTAGCAATATTCTATTTCTAGCATTACTAAAAGAACTGAAAAGATGCTGTTCCACTGTATAGATCACTTCATAGCCCCACAGTTGGAAGAGACTTCAGAAACCATCTAATTTAACAACCTATGCTTTATCAAAAAAAAAAAAGAGAGAGAGGAAACTGAGGGGACTTGACCAAGGTCACTCAGAGCAGACAATAAATCCAGGTCTTAAGATTCCCAATCAAGTGAACCTTGTAACTAATCCATAAACTTTTCATTTCATTGATTTTTGATGTTGTTGTGTTTGGTTGTTTTTCAGTTGTATCCAAATCTTTGTGAGCTTTTTTGAGGTTTTCTTGGCAAAGATACAGAAGTGGTTTGCCATTTTCTTCTTTGGCTCACTTTGCAGATGAGGAACCGAGGTAAACAGGTTAAGTGATTTGCCTAGGACATAGAGTTGGTAAATGTTTGAGACTGGATTGGAACTCAGAAAGATGAGTCTTTCTGACTCCAGGTCTGGACTTTGCCTCTTACCTGCCCTGCAGTGTCTCTGAGAAGAGGGAAAATATCATATTGAGCTGGGATTTGAAACCAGGCTCAAATGTGATTCAGTCAAAGGAAATGGGGGGGGGGGGGCAACTAGCAAGGGGAGGGAGGAAGACACAATTCTTGTCTTCAGATATTTAATGTATTTCTATATAGGAGGATTCAGCTTATTCTTAGTTATGGAGGACAGAAGGACCAATGGATAGAAAGAACAGGCAAATTTTGACTCTGTTAGAAGGAATTTCCTAACAATAAGAGCTTTCTTTAAAAACAAGGGCTATGATAATGACTAAATGCTCCCTGAAAGTTTTAAAATGAAGGCCACATGTTCACTTATTGGAGGTGCTTATAGACAGGATTTATGCTTTAGTGTGGGGTTTGACTAGATGAATTGACTAGATTCCTACTAGATTCCTTCCTACTCAGTTAAATGACTGTTATGGGGATCAAGTGAGATAATATATGTAATATATGTAATCCTTAAAGTACATAAATATGAGCTATTAATCCTGTTGATGTTTTGTAAATCTATGATTCCATGATCATGCAGTCAACATATATAATGCCAGGATCAAATAAATTTTTATAGTATTAAACCTTTGGAATTGAATGAATCTGCTAAATATTGCACCATTTTGTCAGAGCAATTGATATTTTGTCCTTCAGAAAAAAAGTATATGGGGGGGGGTCAACCCAGAGTATTGAATTTTTAAAGGGCAGCCTCCCTTTCTCCTCCAAAAAAGACCTGGAATATATGGAGTCAAGAACAATTTTAACTACTCCCAAGTCAAAGGATCTTCTACATATCCAAACTGAGAGAATTTTTTTGGGGGGGGTCTCTTTTTGAGTCTATTCATTTAAAAAAGGAGAAATCAGGATATAAAGATATCAACTCACTTTAAGATAACACTAAAGACTGCAAAGTGAAAATGAAAGTTAAAGGATCTTGTCACTTCAAAATTCATCCAGATCTATCTATTATTTCAGATAGCTTACCATGTGCCAATAGAAAAATTAAGATCTTTTCTTGTCAGGGGGATTGGTTTAGAGAAAAGAGAAAGGGTGTCTTACTCCTATTAAGAATAAATGTCTCCATCCGGACTAGGGAAAGGGACATAAAGTTCTTCTTAACTTGTGAAAGGAATGACTAGAAAACCATTTTGTATCATTATTAAAGAAAATTAGATTCCCTGAGGCACAGAGAAATAGATGAACATGAATGACAAATATTGACTTTAATCTCATCCTTGTCATATATTTTAAAGACAGCATAAAAACATGGAAACTATAACTTCCCATTTTCTTCCATAATCCTTTATCTTTCCCTTCTCTCTCTGGATCTAAAAGACTCCTATTCCATGACCACAATAAGGACAATAAGTAACAAGATATTTATATAGAGACTTAAGGTTTGCGGAGAGCTTAACATACATTATCTCATTTGGGCAAATAATAGGAATAATTTTCTAACATCATATTTCTAACATATAGCTACTTTAATAGATAATTCAAAGAAAAGGGATACAACTCTTTGTTTCATTGCTGTACACTTGTATACAAAGGAGCATTACATATAATCTCATGAGATCCTTTCCAGATCTACAATCATAGGGTTAAATTTTAAATGGTTTCCTCTGTTATGTATTTTGTATCCCGAGTTCCAAATGAAAAGTTCATATGACCCACTCCCCATGAAAACTCATCCAATCTCACACACACACAGACATGGGTGATCAGTTCCATGAGAGTATACCCCCAAAATTAGGAGTCAAAGAAGTGTGACCTTCTAGGAAGGTCCAGTGGCAATCTATCTCCACTTCCACCCTCGACAGCCTCATCTGCTGTACCAGTGGGCTAGAGGACAGATTAATGGGGATAAGGGGGAAGAAGGGGGGGGTGAGGATAAAGAGAATTGTGCAACTGAACTATCATCAATACTCCTGAGTCAAAACATTAAGGCTTACTGATGATGCAGGTCCAATGCAGTACATAACACTGTCAACAGGGCCATCTTTGAATACAGAACTTTTAAAAATTCATATACATTCATACACATGACATTCCTTAATTATTGCACAGAGCAGATGTTCAATATATATTAACTGAGGGACTAAAAGTGCAGTCAGCCAAGAAGACAGTGACCAGTTGGAGCAAACGGGACTTAGGTTAGTCATGAGAAAGTATTTGTCTAAAGGAAAGATGACTGGATGAAGATGTGAAATCAATTCTTCAGGGTCTTGTTCAACAAGATCAATCTAGAATGGTTGAACTAATGGCTCAGGTTCTTCCTGAAAGCTAGGGAACAGGCTTAACTAAATTCTTTCAAATTTAAGATTCAAAGAAAGAAGCATGATTTCTTTATTCCTCACATTCTATTCCATTTACTATTAAGAAAGAAATCAACTGATCATTTTGCTATTATAAAAAAGTTATACATATAGCATACATTCATATATATGTATATACATATATATGCATCCAGTCTCAGGAATGGACTATATTTAAATTGCAAATTTCACTTATTCTTGAAGGAAGATTAAAACGCATTTCATGTGTGATAATATCATTTTGGAAAAGTTGAAGAACTTCTAATTAGAAGACTGAAGACAAGTAGGTCTGGCAGCATTTACAGGGTGGGGCACAGAAGAGGATAGAGAGATAAAAAAGGAAGGCTAACGTCCTATGGTGCATGGCAGGGGTATTTCTTCCAGAATTTCTGCCCTTGAGTTTGCCCATTTTCCCCTCAATATTGTCCATTTATATAAATCATAAAAAATTTGGAACCAAGACACAATAACCAATCGGGAAGCCCTTTGAGCAAACTTTGAGAATTTAAAAAAAAATTTTCTTCTCTCAATTCATTCCAAATTTTCTAAGTCAATGTAGAGCCAAGTTGATGAGATGTAATTTCTTTTTTGTTTTAAATTTATTCATTCATTCATTCATTCATTTATTTAGCAAGGCAATGGGGTTAAGTGACTTGCCCAAGGTCACACAGCTAGGTAATCATTAAGTGTCTGAGACCCAATTTGAACTCAGGTACTCCTGACTCCAGGGCTTCACCACCTAGCTGCCCTGAGATGTAATTTTTTTTTTTTTTTAGGTTTTTGCAAGGCAAATGGGGTTAAGTGGCTTGCCCAAGGCCACACAGCTAGGTAATTATTAAGTGTGAGACTGGATTTGAACCCAGGTACTCCTGACTCCAGGGCCGGTGCTTTATCCACTGTGCCACCTAGCCGCCCGAGATGTAATTTCTTAGATGTTTAATAAGCATTTGTTGATTGATTACCCAAGGGAGCCATGCAGAGCCTGAGAGTAACACCCCTGCAGAGTCTGAGGAAGGAAATTCTGCAAATTCACTAGTCCTGGGAAGAGAGACCACTGAGATGTGTATTTTTAAAAAAATCATTATAACAAAAACCAGATTATTTTCTCAATCAAGGTCTTTAGTTTCCTCTTCTTACTATGGCTCTTTTGTTTATCTGTACCTTTCATTACAAAATTAGAAAAAATCTTCAGCAAGTGAATAGTAAGGTAATAACCAATTTAACTTTAAGGATACTAAAGTTAAAACTAAGGATGACAATTTAAAAATCAAACCACACTGGAGTATACTTCTATGGTTGGGATTTGTTTGACAGAGATTCAGTCTTCAAGAACCAAGTATCTGGCTGTGTCTTGGTCCTTGAGAGGATCCCGGACTGTATACAGTTAGTCAATTGTTCTCTTTCAAGGCCAATCCTAAACTTCTTTATAGGTTAGCTTTTTCCTTTGCTATTCTTCTTCCTGAATTTCTAATATATATATATATATATATATATATATATATATATATATATATATATATATATATATATATATATATATTTGGTTTCTAAGAGAAAACAAAGCTTCTGAGTTTAATATGACATCAGATATACAATATTAAATGAGAGAATGCTATTTTAGGGATAAAGAGATATACTGAAAAAAACATTTTTTTCCTCCTATATGCTCAAATTCCTGTAATCCCTTTATGAATTCTTAAGAATATTTAAAAGGAATAAAAAGCAAAGTCTTATGCAGTAACACTAGATTTTCACGTGTTTGGGGTGGCACAGTATATATTATTGTAATCACAACTTCATGATAAGCTAAGTCAGAAAAATTTAGACAAGAACAAGGAAAAAAGTTATGGCTCTGCAAACTGTTTGCTACTGTAACTTGGGGACTATGCTTTGAAATGAAAGCAGAGAATATACATCCTATTAGATAGGCATCTCTAAACAAACAAGTTATAAATTCTATATATTTTTTTCCTTATCAATCCTCTTCAAAAGGAAAGGAAAGGCCATCACACACTTAAAGAGTATACAAAAGATACAAATTTTTTCAGACAAGAGTTCTTTGCTCTGGAGTACATGAAACAGGGGACACGAAGCGTATAGATGACAAATACGTTTAAATCTGAAGGTAAGGGAAATATTTGGTAAGTGTAACTCATCTTCAGGCCGGCTACATTACGAGGCAACAGGGCACTGTAAGAATGTTACAAGCACTGAAAGCAGAATAATCAATTTTAAGTTTTCAATACAGATTCTCTGGATAAAATAATTTGATGGGTATTTACAGTTCAGTACAATAGAAATGTCAAACTGTAAGGCATAATATATTTCTTGGCAGACAACGCTTTGACACATTCCTTCTGTCCAGCTAGGTAATAAGGTGGTGATACATATTCTAAGACTTTTTTTTTCTTTTATCACTTAATTACTATTTTTTTAGACTGGTCTTCATTTGCAACGGAATTTGGCCACCAGGTATGCAATGCTCAGAAACAGCCACACAATCAGTAAATTGGGGCTCAGAGCTAATAAAGGAATGGAGTAGAGGAGGCTGGGATCTAGTCTGAAATCTCGGATGGGCACCAAGCCACTCAAGTTCTTCTGGGTGACTACCTCCCGTGTTCCAATGCTGTGAAAAGGAAAGAGTTTGGGAGAAGGAATAAAAGAAAAATGGGAAAGAGAAAACAAAACCGGGTAGGGAGACAGAGGAAAGGGAGAGTGGGAAAAAAAAAAACCACCATGCAATAAATGTATCAAATATTGGAGAACCAAAAAGTGAGATGGAAAAATGTTAAAAAAAATAACAGAAAGGGAAGATGATATATGGGAAGGAAGTATTAAAAAAAAAAGCCAAAACAAAACCGGCACAATTACAAGAAAAATAGGAAAGAGAAAGAGAATAAAGAGAAAAATAAGAAAAAGTACTGTAGTCTACTGAAAATAAACACATGTAGGTTGAATAAGAATGGTTTTCCATGTTCACTGTCTCTTAATTGGCCAAGCAAAATTCCATGCTGTCCTGCCATGCTTCTACATGCTGCAAAAAATGGAGCTCTGAACAGCAATCTGAACATGAATAACCATTGGAGCATTTGACCCTCTCACATATGCGTCAGCACGAGGAGGTGCATTTGAGTAGCTAAAGCTGCCTCAGCTAACTGCAAAGAGAAATCATTTTAACTACAAGAATAATTTACCTCTTAAGTTATAAGCATCAAACCAAATGTGTGGATTTTACCATTGGGGGGGTGTTTGGGGGTAATTGATGTGAGCAGAGGCAGTTAAAGAGTTAAAGACATGATCCATGAGTCTACTCCCATTTCCCTACTTCTTTTAGACATTCTCCAGAAAGAAATATGTATGGCTCATACTTGGTCATCTCCACCATCACCACCAACATGTAGATGTTGTAAAAATTATCCAAGCATTTCAGGTATGAGTTGGACCATTGGTTTTTAGTCAGGGGTCTGTAAACTTGTTATTTTAAAAATATTTTGACATAATTGGTTTCCTTTGTAACCCTATGAATTTTATTTTATGTCTTTAAAATTCTCATTAAGAGAAGAGTCAGGTGGTCGTTACCAGAATGACTTCCAACTACAGGCTAATGGTAAATCTCAGAGAACTAAACTTCATGTATAATCTTAAAAAAAAAGGGAGAAGGGGCAACAGGTTTCATGTGACTGCTCTAAGAGTCCAGGGGACACATAAAAAGTTGATAATCTCTGGGTTACATCCAATGACATCTGAGGTTCTGTTCTGTGAACTTCTTCAGTTTATATCACTGCCTTTTTTGAACTATTTAATAGCTACAATTTAAAGCTTAGGTGGGTCTGGAGCTCCATTTGTGAATCACCTTCTGTAGCTTCCAGCACAATTATCTCAAATATAGAAATAATTCCTAAAGCTCAATGCATACTAAAGAGGGCTAGGAAACTTGATGATCCAAGTCTGAGTACTGTTGATCGGAAGAAGCTCTTAAGTTTAAGGAATTTCATACCATATAGGAGGGATATTGAGTCCTTGGTTCTAAGGTCTGAGAAGGGATGTGATAATCTTGCTACAATCAGAGGTGGAGCCAATGAATAAGAAGACCCACTTTATGGCATCAAGTAAACTGATTGCAATGTTGGGTCAATTGTATAGTAGGTATTGAGGTGGCTCCAATAATTGGCCATAATTGGGAGGAGGATGGTGGGGGGAAAAAGGTAGCTTGTGAGAGGTTATCTGGGTGAAGTCCAATGGTTGATTTACACTCCACAGACAGTCAGAAGAGATGACTCAATTTAAATTCCTGTTGTCACTATTAAAACTTTGATACTCCTAGTTCTTATAGACCTGCCTGAATTTATCTCTGAGGTCACTACAAGGTGGGGGGCATGGCCCCAAAGTGTCACAGAGACAGCCACCACATATTTTGGTTCTGGATCCCTGACTACATTAGGTCGATTGTTCACTTTTAAAGTCAGTCCTAAATTTTTAATAAATGGCTTTTTCTTGGATATTACTCTTCCACAGTAAACAGTAGAACCCAATGATTAGGGAAAGGTAGCTTTCTCTACAATATACTGGTGTCATCTAAAAGTTAGCAGGCTAGGCTGGTAGTCTAAAGAACCTCTAGCTCTGGAAGGTCAGGACAATTCTGGCGTGATTGCTCTGCTCTAACAGCTTCATCCTTCCAATGATGTCTCTCAAATTACTCCTAAAGGCATTTGTGAAAGATGTATTAGTTTCAGCTTCTACCTAGTTCTGCTCTTTATTTCCAATATCTGGGGCAGTGGTGTCCATTTGTTTTATTACAAAATGAAGCATGCTAATTTTTCACTTTCAATTCTTTATTTTATGGAAATGTATAACCTATAATTGATTACTAACCATTTCAGGGAGGAGGGAGGGAGAAAGGGCAGGAAGGAAAAAATTTGGTACTCAAATCTTTAAATCAAGTATGTCCAATCTGTAGCCCATAGGCTCAAGATGGCCCAAAAATTTGCTGTTGTGCATCTTGGTGGATTGGGTTGTATTGTAGTCACAAATGGGCACAGAAATATATATGTGGCCCTTGGGGACAATGAGGTCCAGAAGAGCTAAAAGGCTGGACACCCCAGCTTTAAATAAATATGTCAAAAATTGAAAAAAAAAAATCAAATTTGGAGAGGGGGAGGGGACACTAATACATGCATAAGGATCCTTGTAGACTGCACATTGACTTAGTTTTTTAAGGTTTTTTTTTTTTGCAAGGCAAATGGAGTTAAGTGGCTTGTCCAAGGCCACATAGCTAGGTGATTATTAAGTGTCTGAGACCGGATTTGAACCCAGGTACTCCTGACTCCAGGGCCGGTGTTTTATCCACTGTGCCACCTAGCCACCCCCTGACTTAGTTTTACTAATTTAATTTTATCTAGATTTTATTCTATTTTTATTTATTTTGTTAAAATATCCCAATTACATTTTAATATGGTTCTAGGAACACTTGGGCTATTTATGTGACATCTTTAGTATATGATACAGAAAGGAGGTTCTCAGATTCAGTATTAGAGGGAATTTGGAGGTCTAAAAATATATATGAACAAATAACTATATCCTCTAAAATATTCCTGATGATTGATAATCTGCCTACATTTTCAACCATCAATGATAGAAAATCACTACCTCCTGAAACAGCCCATTTCTATTTTGAATCACTCTGTTAAGAATCTATGCATAAAACTTTTAATTCCTTAAGGAGACTTTTTTCCTCCTTTTCTCTTGACCTAGGGGCACCTGAAAAATGAAAGAAATAAATCCAAAGAATGTGTGTGTGTGTGTGTGTGTGTGTGTGTGTACATATATACACATATAACATTTAGAAAATAACTATTTATATAATATAGTATAACACAATGTACATATACAAATATATACAATGTATTACCTCAAATTATAACAGATTTGTGTTAAAATGAGCCTGGTCAGTTGCTCTAAGCTTTGGCTAAAAACTTTTGATTTCTTCACTCTCCTCCTCTAGTCACTACCAAAGCCAGGAAGCTATAGATGGATTCATCACCATGGAGTTGCCCCACTTCATCACCCCTCATGTCTGACTTAGCAGATAGATTTGTGGGATTATAAGGAGTAGATACAATGAACCAAATGCTATTCAGAGTGGAACATTCGTTGAATTTCACAGCAGGAAGGGACCTCAGAGGTTGTCCAGTTAAATTCCTATCTGAATAAAAATCTTTTTTATAATGACTTTTTTTTATAAAAAGAATTTCTGCCACGTGGATTTGAATATAATCACACATAAGCTTAAGAGACTTAATCCTGTAGCCCTAAGGTGTTAATTACTAGTAAAAGATAATAGGTCTGGACACCAAGTTGAGAACAGACTTCCTTTTTAAAAAGAAAATGTAACAATTTAAAATATTGTTGAGGATGAAGTGAAAATTTACCATTACATTTTTTAAACATTTAAGTCTTCAGAAATTCACAGTGAGACAAACTGTATTGTGTATATGTGTGTGTGTGTGTGTGTGTGTGTGTGTGTGTGTGTGTGTGTGATATATATGTTTGGATGTGTAAATGAGCAAATAGCAAATAGCAAAAAAAAAGTGCATACTAGAATGGTTCTCTCTGATTTGCCTGAGGGGCAAATCTTTTTTGGAACTATGTTTACATTTTCTCCCAAATGAGTCATTTTTGACATTGCAGTATTATGAATAACTGCTTGCTGGTGGCCTATCTGAATTGATAGTTTAATGAAATTCCTTCAGGATCCCAACACATCTAACTTACTGATTGTTCTATCAATAATGTAATTCATTCAAAGCCTATTCTACTATCCAAAGTCAATGATTATCCAAACAAAAAGTTAAAATAGAATCACACAAATTTTCCTTCTTTTATTTTTGAATTTCCTTACTGTCTCAAATAAATAACAAATTATTAGCTGGGATAAACAATGCAATGATCCAATTTTTCTTTGAAAAATGCAGAGTGTATATTCTCATTCAAGGCCCTTCTAACCAGATATTTTATGTTGAATTTAGTGGATTCTATATAGCTGGAGGCAACTAAAAACCTTGGCCACCTAGCCTTTCTATCAAGCCTCAGCATCTTATAAAAATATATTAATAATAAAAGCACTTGCACTCCATGTACTAAAAAGTATCTTAAGTTCTTGGTCAGTATCCCCTGTTAATTAAACATGGATGAAACTCTAAGTAAGCAATCTGGACCAGAAGCTGATTAAAAGAATAGACACTCATAGAACTAAACCACACATAGTCTTAATGCTACAGTATCCAAAAGGAAAATGGTGCAGTGGTTAGCTCTTGTCAAAAGGGCCTAGTGTTGGCAAAAGGTGTGGGAGGATTTGAGCTGATTCAAATGCCTTCTATTGTGAACCTACACTCCTACATTGGTCATGGCTGATCTTGGAGCATTGGGAAAATGGGTCAAACTCAAGTCAGGGCCATGAACATATTTTATAAAGATAGGAGGCAACCTTCTAAGGGCTCATTCCCAAAATAAGATGCTCTGTTTTTGTGAGTTGTTTCTTTAATAAGGGGCCATAGGGGAGAGGGTTTGTTTGTTAGCGTATCTGCCATTGAGATAATGTAATGCTTATGTGCATGGGTCATTCTTTTGTTAAGCACAGCACTATAATTTCAGGGATCTTGGATTTTGGGAAACAGAGCTGTGGAGATGAACTTATGTTTGCATGACACAGTCACACTTTCTCTAAACCTTTTCCTCCAGGTCCCTTATCCCTGATTAATGCGAGGGCTTCAATCTCTGTAGGAAATAATTAGATGAGGGGAGGAGGGGAAGAGAAATAAAGAGCGAAAGGGGAGGGAAGAGGAAGAGGAAGAGAAAGAGAAAGAGAGAAAGAGAGAAAGGAGAGAAAACAAGTGTGAGTGAGAGGAAGAGAGCAGAGAGAGAGGGAGGAAGGAAGGTAGGGGAAGGGGGGAGAGGGAGGGAGGGGGAGGGAAGAAACAAAGTGAAAACTAACATGAATTCCATTCCAATTTATCTTATGAGCAAAATAATGAAGAAAGGGACTAATATTAAGCAGCAGCAGCCCATACATCTGTTATATGCATCTGAATATTGTGAGAGGGTCAAATAGCAGAAACATACAGAAAGGATAAGAGAATTGAACACTTTAGAGAATTTGGTGAGAAGACAAACAATACAGTACATTCAATAGGAGTGAATGTTGGAAACAGGACTCAACAGCATTGTTGAACTACATTGAATAAAAAGACTAAAAACTGCATTTCTTATCCTTTCTTTTGGTATGTGAAATAAGGAGCTTTTCAGCAGTGCTTGAAACAAGGCATTGAACAACAGTAAACAGATCTGATTGTAATACAGGTTTTCATTCAGCAAACACACCTGCTGCTTCAGAATACAGAACACTGTTAAGTTGATGTGACAAGAGCACGCTGACAGGTTGGGATGGAGTTGGATTGCTGTTAGGGAACATTCAATCGGACACTTTGCTCATCAGAGCAAACCGTGTCGTCACTGCTAAGGGGGAAGCATAGCCGACCAATGCAACCTGCAGATGTGGAGCCTTCATAAGACTGCAAAGCCCTTCCCAGGAGGGACGGGGTGCCCCCAGAGGGGGCCTCCTCATCCAAAAGCCGAGGCAGCTTTGCAGAGGGCGGCTGGGGGAGTCCCGCATGTCACACCGCCTTCAGAGGGTCCTCGGCTAACCATCCTTCTGTTTTCTGATTGACTAGAGCCAAAACTTCAAGTACACTAAGACATTATAAGGACTTTATTGTTTTGGAACTAAGATAATAGAATAGTTTTGTCCAGGCTTGGTAATGTGAAAGTATCTGATTTAAGAGAATTAAGTTTTTTAGAGCTGGAAATACTGTTAGAATAGTCCAACTCCCTCATTTTACAGATCAGGAAACTGAGGCCAAGAGAAGTTAAATGATTCATTCAAGGTCATGTAGATAGGTAACTGAGAGAGTCAGTTGCAATTTCAGGATCCTTTTCACCATGCTATGCTCTAGAGCAGGGTCATCCAAAAGGCAGAGAAAATCCAAAATCCAAAATGGCCACAGGGTGATTTTATGTGCCCCCGAACCTGTGAGTTTACTAAACGTTTAGTAAAGGAAGGCAGAGCTCTCATTAAAATGGTGACTCAAAATATATCATCTATTGCTTCAATTAAAAACTTTTAAAAGTAAGGCTGGACAGCCCTGCTTTGGTGCACTGATATCAATCTCAAATAGAAATGGGGGCCAGAACACTGTACTATATCTATATCTATATATATTTGTATATGTATAAGTGTGTATGTGCATATACACTGTATTTAAGGATTCCTGTGGATTTCTCATTAACTTAGAAACCACATATTAACACTATTTATATTCTACTGTATTTCCATTTATTTTATTAAATACTTCCCAATTTTATTTTACTCTGTTTTGACCAACACTCAGGTCAGAGAGGTAGGGAGGGGGGAGGAAATAGGGCTTAAATCGTGCCTGGAAAATAGTAGGTACTTAGTAAATATTTACTGATTAATTAATACTTCTAGAAGTATATTTTATGTGGGGGGAAAAAAGTATTGTGTGATGACCAGCTGAAGTTAACAAAACTGGGATTTTCTGAGGCTAATGTAGAAAACCTATACCAAAAAAAGTTCTTATTAAAAAAAAGGAAAAAATCCAAAATACTATCCTTTCCTAAAGACAACAATAGGCTTATAAAAAGACAACCACTTATCTGCAGTTTACACGGATCCTGAATTAGGAATAAAGGATAAGAGAGCAATTATGAGACTAACCTCCTCATGCAATCCAGTGCCTGGGTGAAGACCTGGGGAGCCATTCCATGTTCATGCTGCAGGATCAGACATTGCTCCAGGGTCACTGACATAGCTGTTCTGTCCTTGGCACTCTTGCAGCTGGTAAATCGGACACCATTGAGTCTTCGGCACACCTAGCAATGAGAAAATGGGTCTTTTGTCTGTCTCTACAAACTGCACAAAATGGGTTTTACTTCCACACCAAACAAGGTAACAATCTATATTGAATGAGATGCTTATTGAATACCTAAGCAAGCAAAAATTGACACAACTTACTTGTTAGAACATCCACTCTTAGGGGGACAGGTACTGCTTAATTTTTGTGGGGACTAGAAGTCGATAACTCTAGATACTTATCAATGTAGGTAAAAACTAGCTTTATGTCACTAAGCAATAATCCACTTCTAAAGCTCTCAGTTTCTTCATCTATAAAATGGTCATAATCATTTTTGCTCTATTCATTTCATACAGAAATATTACAAGCTATTACTAAGGACAACTGCAGAAGCAATATGGTGTAGTTGATAGAGAACTGGCCTTGGAATCAGGAAGACCTGGATTCAAGATTGTACCTGTGACATAGGTTAACTGTGTGACCTTGGGCAGTCCCTTGTTTTTTCAGTCCTCTAAGGCAACTATATGAGAAGGTGTAGAGAAGGGGTTAACCTGTATTAGTGGAGGGAGTTTCCTCACCTGAGAGCTCCTTACACCAATGAAATCACTGGTTCAGTATCTATTAAGGACTCCAAATGTACATTTCTAACTATCCAGGCCAGGTATACCTTCTCAAAAAATATCTTTTGCTATCTCTATTTGAGGAAGTATATTGGATTGGATGGATAGGTCCATTTTTTTTTATGAACATGAAATTCAGATGATAAAATGCAATTTAGTGTAGTTTCTAGGGAAAAACAAATTGGATAAATACGAATTTGGGATTGTACATATAGACACTGGATTAAGAACATCTGTCCAGAGTGACTATATGGGGATGGGGAGGGTGAAATCCTTTCTAGGACTCTACAATGGCAGATGTATGCTTGCCAAAGACTATTTTATAGAGAACTCACACAGGGTCAGAAGCAGAGTTACGGGGACACCCTGAAGGTCTTTCCTATGTGCAGCATGGGAGAGAGAGATGACCACCCAGCCTGGCATGCCCTCATCAGAGAGGGTGCTGCGCTCTATGAGAGAATGGAAGCAGTTCAAGAGAAATGTGAGATACATAAATTTGCAGTAAGCACAAGGTGTTCACATGGACTCTTTGTGCCCGACCAGTGGTAGAGCATCCTGAGCTCATATTGGTCTGATCAGCCACAGTCAGATACATTGCAACTTGCCCCTAACATTGGGATGATGTTGTTTTGATCGATAATGATGACAAAAACCAACCAACCAACAATGTCAACAATCAGATTCTTGAATATCAGTCTTTTAGAGATACTTTTAAAGATCCTCTCCCCAGAGAGAAAGGGGTCCATGAATCCCAATGGAAAACTCAAAGAAGTTTTCTCTGACCATAATTTTTTCAATGAGTTTCAGAGTTTTGGTTACAGGTTTAATTTTTTAAAATTTTTGTTTGGATTTTTATCTTTGCTCAGTTCTAATCCTTCTAGTTAATTTGTTCTGCAGGACCTGACTATCTTCATGTTTCTCCCCTTTGAATCCAACGCTTTGACTTTCCCTCCCTTCCCTTGCCCCTTACACCTTGGGCACATACCCCCATTCTCATTCTTAACCCCCAAAGAGTTAACTAAACCACTAAACCATGCTGACTTGTGTGACTGGGCAACTCTCTTAACCTCTGGGAGGGATCATCTTATTAGGAAAATGAGGCTGACCTTTCAAAGTCAATGAAGCTCTGCTGACCTTAGGGTCTTCATTGGTTTATCACCTTCACAACTGCTTAACCTCCCCTCCATTATCAATGAGAAGAAGGGACAGTTAGGCATCCAAATGAGACATCTGCTGCCCTCTACTGGCTTTGACTTTTGTTTACAATGAGAAGGTGAATAAAAAATTCCCTCTACTGACAATGTTTTTGCTTCTTCAAGAATGTGCAAATTCCAAAATTTCAAAGCTCTACCAAGACAGTGCTATCCTCCTGCTGGTAACTCTTAACTATGGAATGATTATCCATAATAAGAGGGAAAAGAAAATATTTGGAATGAAAGCAAATTTAAAAGGAAATCAGAAAGGATGTGCGTGTAATGAAGATATTTCAGGTTCATGAGACCTAGAAAGATCTCTCATTGAACCTGTTAAAAATCTCACTTGGACAATTAGTTTCCAAAGATACCTCAATCACTATTAGTGAAGCTGACAATTGTCAACCTTATATTTGTCATTCCTTTTCATAGAAATCTCAAAATGGGAAGGGATCTCAAAAGTCACCTAATCCAGCCAGCACCTAAAAGGAATCCTCTCTCCAGTTTCCTTAATCAAATGACTCTCCAGCCTCCACCTAAACACCTTCACTGATTGCAGGATTCATTATCTCCAAAAGCAGCCCATAACACTTTTGAATAGACTAAATCTTAAAAAAAAAAGTCTAAGCTAATTTTTTTGCTCACAGATCCCAATTTTACAATGACTGTTGGTGTTCAGTTGTTTCATGTACCCCGTTTAGGTTGTGGTTTCTTTTTTTTTTGTTGTTTTTTAGCAAAGATATTGGAGTGGTTTGCCATTTCCCTCTTCAGCTCATCTTACAGACGAGGAAACTGAGGCAAACAGAGTGAAGTGACTTGCCCAGGGTCACCCAGTTAAGTGTCTAAGGTCACACTTAACTCAAGAAGATGAGTCTTTTTGACTCCAGGTCTGATACTATATCCACTGTCCTAATAATAAAGATAGCTAGCTACATACTTTGTTCTTACAACAACCTTTGAAGTAGATGTTAGAAACTGAGGCAGAGAAAAGTTAACCATTTTGCCCAGGATCACCTAGCTAGTAAGTATCTGAGGCAGGATTCAAACTCAAAGTCTTCCTGAGTCCAAATTCCATACTCCATCTAGTACACTACCATTTAGTTGCCTCTAAATAATTATAGCAGTTCACATTTGCATGGTCCTTTTTAATATTTTTTGAAAGTTTTCTTCCTATAAATCCAATGAGTTAGGTTATGGAAATAGAATTATCCTCATGTTAAGAGATGAGGAAGTTGAGGCTCAAAAGGACAAAATGACTCTTTCCATTAACACCTAGCTAGTCCCAGACCCAGAACTTGAAATAAGGGCTTCTGACTCCCAAGTCAAGCTTTTTCCACTACATGAACCTTGCTAAAATGAAATTAAACCACTTTTTCCATATTAAAGACTTTCAAACATATGAATCCAGATTTCACTTCTTCTTACTACCCTCATGTCTTCTCTTTCCAAGGACAAATATCTCAAATTCCTTATGTCAGTTTGTGTACACTATGGTTTCTAATCTCCTCACCTTGGTCAAATTCTCAGAGCATAATTTAAAATGTTGTGCCAGAACAGATCATTTAATTCTAATGGCAGAACACAGCAGAACAAAAATCTCCCAGCTCCTGGAGAGTGTTAAGTTTAACGGGTGTTGTCTTTTCTGACAGTCCTGCCTTATTCCTATGACTTAAGCCCTTATAGTACCACCTCCCCTTTCCATTTGTTTTTTTTTTTCTTCCCACACTTAGATTTTATCCATGTCTCAGTCACGGATCCTGTGCAGTTAATTTTTTAAATATAAATGTAAGTTACATTTACTCTTGTTAAATTATATCTCAAGAAATCTGACCCATTTTTTCAGCCTTTGGAGATCATTAAAGATTCTGTTTCCACCATTCAGTGTATTAGCTTTATCTCTGCCCTTTAAGGCACAACTTGCTAGACCTCTGACAGCACTGGTTTCATCAAATGAAGGAATAATGCAGATTATTTTTCCAACATTTTGGGAAACACTGTGGGACATTCTGCCTTAAAGAGGTAAGCAGATAAAGTAATGACTCCTCAAGCCCAACCAATCAATACCTCTGCAGCTTGCCAGAGAATGTCAACATTCTTATTCTTTCTGGCATGTACATTTTGTCCCAGAAACCGCAATAGTTCAGGCAGGCACGTTTGACTACGAGATCGAGGTAGACCTGAAAAAGACAGGACAAACTCTGCACAGTTAATGGTGGCATCTATTCACTCCATGTTCCTCTCCCCTCAAATAAACAATCTGAACACAGACTGTACCTTCCCTGCAAAAGTGGAGTCAACAAAAGTCTCAGAGTCCTGTATTATGGAGCTCTTTGAGAAGGGAAATAATGATGAAGGTAAAGATTACAGAGAGGAGAAAAGAACAAAACATCTTTATTTAATTGAAAAATATGCCAAAACAAAACTTTTCACAGTAATTTTTTTAAATGCTACTGTGCTTACACTCTGTTCATTTTTAAGGGATCTCATTTTAGAGATGTGGTCCAGCTTCAGGGATTGCCTAGAGGAACAATATAGTGATAACACTTACTCAGAAAGAGCAAGGAGGGAGTTGTGTTTGCTGCAAAAAATTTTAATTAGAAGTGAGAGAAAATAAAAGTTTAAGGATGGTGGCTCCAGGTGCGAATCAGGGATGAACTCAAGGATGCTATAGGATTTTTATTTTCTATTTTATTTATTTTATTTTTCTATTTTTATGTATTTTTTCTATTTTATTTCTATTTTCTATTTCCTATTGCTATTTCAATTTTCACTGAAAAAACTGGCTCATCAGTCAGTTACATCATCTTCTTCTGGCTAGCAATATAAAGTAATCACTTTTAGATTTTCTGAATGATTTAAGTATAGAATGAAAAGTCTTTTTCCTATTCCGATGTGATGTCCACAATTACTGTGCAGTTTCTCTGTGCTCTTTCACTTTAAAGAGCTCACCCCTTACTGACTTTTTATAGATCAATAAGATCATTCCATTTTAGGAGATAAAGAAAAATCATCACCAACTTCAAGGAAAGGCTGTTCATACCTGTGCTCTAGGGTTTTTAATGACTAACTTTCTCCCCTAACAATCAAGCATAAATAGATACATGTCAATGAAAGATCTGGAAGAAAAAACCAAATTAACTTCAACTTTCCCTTCTCTGAACTCCTAATGACTTTTAGATCCCTTACTGAATCATCTTGGGACCCTTTCTGATTATTGTTTTATAAAGACTCTGAGTTTCATGAAAATAGGGATTGCATCTTATTCTCTTTTAGTATTCTCATCAACCCTTAACACAGTGTTGGCATATAAAAGATGCTCAAAAAGTCATTAATTGATTAGGCTCTTAAATAATTTAGTCTACTGGTTCCAACCCTTTCAACCTTATAGATCACTGACTCTCCCTGAGTACTTTTCCTGACTGGTGAGACCTCAGAGATCCATTAAATTCAAGAGGAATATATATTCTTGTTTATTGGCTTCTCTTCAGCTTCCATTAAACCTTACTGGAACTTTAGATGAGAAATAGAATTTGAAAGATGAAGCCAAATATTGCTACTTAATCCTCTTGTTTGAAACACTGAGAAGTGTCAAATAAAAGCATGGTGTTTTTCATTTGTTTAACATTTATCAAATCCTTGGAATCTTATATAAGAGTTAAGAACATTTCCACTGACCATGGAAAAACAACTTTAGGAATAGTTTCAAAAACTGGTTGAATCCTTCTCTCTACTTCTGGAACCACAACTGTATAGTCAGATGAGAATATACCTCATTCCTAAAGAATTTCTTAAGCAAGGAATATACTTTGACCATCTCTACTGTACCAAGCACTTTGCTAAGTTCCATGAAGGATATGAAAGGAGAGTACATGTTCTAGTTTCACAAGAGCTTCCATTCTATTCAGAAGATAGCAGACAAAAAAGTACTAAACCTGGTGAAACAGATAAATGACTAAGCAGATTAGCACAGTGGTGGTTGAGATGGTCAGGGAAGACTTCCTGAGAGTAAAATTAATACTTGAACTGAGTAGTATTTCAATAGAAGGAAGAAAGGGCAGAAAAAAATTTTAGTAATGGAAAATACAAATAGAAAGGTAGGCTGGATTCAGATTATAAAAGTCTTTGTAAACTAGAGCAGAAGAGTTTAAAATGTACCAGGGTAGGCAACAAGAAGTCCTTTCAGTTGATTAAAACTTTATGTTATAAAACATGAAAAAGGTAAGTATTTCAGAAAAATATAATTGGTAGTGATGTGACAGCTGTGAGAATAAGAAAAAAAGGGATAAATCTAAGTGATAATAAGCAATTAATATTTATTAAGCTAAATTGCATCATGATTTCAGTGGAAAAACAATTTGTACTTTCTGGAGTGAAATTCAAAAAAATTATCCAGTTGTTTCATAAAAGTATTTAACTGACATATAGAAAACTATTTTTTATCATAATATGGTCCCACTTAGCCATAATTCCAGACAAAGAAATTATACATTTAAAATGCACAGGGGAAAGAGCACCAGATAGTATCTAGAATAAATAAGAATATACTTACAATCATCAGGTAAAACTTCCTTGAACTGCTCAAAATAAGAATTTAATCTCACCAGGCTTTCCACATTAATGATTTCTTGCAAAGATGTGTCCCCAAACCTTTGGAGGTCAGAAAGGAAATATAATTTTGTCTGTTAGTACTGCTTTTCTCTTTAAATTTGATTTTTCCCCATTGATATAATAAAGGTACAGTTGAATCCTAACATTTTATAACCTTCTACCTCAAAACACAGAATATCTTTTTTCCTATATCAATGATTGATTTTTAGTTCTGTGATTTCATAGATATACTGTGGTCCTGGGAACTTTACTGTCCAATGAAGACTGGAATCTTCTCTACAACTTATATAGCTTTTAAAGAGTTGTCTTTGATAATAGGAGGTTATGTGACTTGCCCAGGGTCACAAGGAGGTCTGTATCAGAGGCAGGACTTAAACTCTGGTCTTCCTAATTTTGAGGTCAACTCTCTATCCACTATCCAAACTCTCTATCCTCTATCCAAACTACCTTCTTTAGTACCATCTGATATATTTCTGTCATATATGTATCATTTTTGCTTCTGTATAATATGTACTATGTTATAAATATTCAACATATGGTCTGTTCAAGCTTGGAGATTAAAGGATACTATTATTTTACAGCAGTAGGTTATTCTCTGATTAGTTTTGCTGATTAGGTTTGTTGATTAGATTGTTTTATTCCCTCCATTTTCTGTAAAATAACCATCAAACTTGTCATCAAAGTGGTTTGCCATTTGCTTCTTTAGCTCATTTTACAGATGGGGAAACTGAAGTGACTTACCCAGGGTCACACAGCTAGTAAGTATCTGAAGCCGGATATGAACTGATGACTGAAAAGTACTATAAATCCAAAAGTCATTATCTTCCTTGGAATTTAAAAAGCATATTCTTTTTAAAGCATGTACTGAATACTTCAAAGGACGTTGTGACTAAGCTCCTTGAGGAGAGTGATCATGATATTCAACTTAGAAACCCTACAGAGCGTAGCAGTCTAAAAGTAAGAGTAGGCTCAAATAAAAAATTTCTGACTGAAAGGAAAAAGATTAAGACAGAAACACTATCAAATCAACTCAAAATTTTTTTAATTTTTTGAATTAAATAAAGAAAGTCATTTGGATTTTAGAAAGGTAACATATATGAGCAGTGGCTTTGAGGGGGAGGGTATGAGAAAGAGGATGAAAGGAGAACCATTCCTGCCTTCTTTTGTTAATGGGCCCATAATCGTCATGCCACTTTCAAGCAGATGAGAGGGAGATGGCATACTATATCTTTTTTTTTTTAGGTTTTTTTTTGCAAGGCAAATGGGGTCAAGTGGCTTGCCCAAGGCCACACAGCTAGGTAATTATTAAGTGTCTGAGACCAGATTGGAACCCAGGTACTCCTGACTCCAAGGCTGGTGCTTTATCCACTATTCCACCTAGCCGCCCCTATATCTTTTTTTAATTTTAATTTAAGGCAGTGAGGTTAAGTGAGTTGCCCAAGGTCACATAGCTAGGTAATTATTAAGTGTCTGATACTGGATTTGAACTTAAGTCCTCCTGATTCCAGGGCCGGTGCTCTATCCACTGTACCACCCAGCTACCCATAGCTGTACTTTCTGATTCTGTTCTATTGGTTCTGCACTTGAACAACATGAATTCAAATGTGTCATTTGGTCACTGCCTTGTAAGCTCCAAAGACATATGGCTCAATTCCTCAGGTACAAAAAAATACTGAGATTAGACAAATGTCAAATACTGTTATTTAACACCTGCTTTAGGCCACATATCTTTCATTTTCATGAATTTATGACATTTTATATTAGTTATTTCTGAATACATCTTGTCTTCCCTACTCAAGCTCCTATTTATCTTTGTATCTTTCCCGACACAAAAAACAATACACATATGGGTGTTTAGCATCATTAAAAAACACACTTTTTTTCCCTATGCAGAGGAATTAACCTCTTTCACATTTAATCCAACCAAAAATCTACTGCTGTCAATGAACAAGCAGGACTTGCTTAATTGGGTATGTACCTCTCTGCCAAGGTTTGCTGCTCATTAATCCCCACGTTGAAAAGGACAGGTTGAACTCTCAGCAGCATGCCACTCTGAATCTCCCGGGGAAGCACATCAAATAGAGTGCCTGGCAATGGAATCCTCACATTAAATCCATCACTTAAAAAACAAAAACAAAATGGAGGATATTAAGATGCCTTCAAGGAGAGGAGAATGACCTTAAAGAAAAGGGGTAAGTGGGCAAAGGAGACATTTACATTTAAATATAAGAAATAAATATGCCTTTCAGCTTTTACAACTGAAAATGCAATTTTTTTTTTTACCGGTTTCCTGTAATTACAGGGAGCATGTCTGTTGAGGAGTTTGAAGTGGCCTGTGTTACTTTAAAGGTTACATTCCTCAAGTCCATAATTCCCAGACTCATATCTTCCAACATGGCCAACTCCTCACCTGTACCAAAGAAAAATAACAATGGATTTTAAAAACCAGGTATTCAAGATCTGGATTTCCCCTAAAAGAGAAAATCATTTTATCTTTATACTTATTTCTATGGTTTCCAGTTCTACAACAAACATATTATAACTTAGGTTTGTTCAGGGAAGAAAGCAAATCTGTAATTTTCTTAACCTTTTATTAGCAACAGAGAAAGTGCATTTGTAAACTTTTATTAAAATCTCACTGTGCTATCTTCATGTCTGGATTTTCTTTTTCCATGGATAAATGCCAATGGTCAATCCTATCCTAGCCTTCAAAAGCAGTCAATAGAAACATGGGCTATACTTCCAATACTTATCTGTAGTCTATAAAAGAACTGCAACGAAGCAAACAGAATAAAAACCAATAAAACCCAAGAAGAAGGTGGGAACTATAGCTCCTTAATTTCATAAACATAGAAAAAATATGCCTGTCCTCAAATAATCCTATATGTACAGCTGAATCATTAGTCCATTTTTCTTAGTAACTAACTCCTTTAAAGAGTTGCCTTTTCTTCTTTAAAAAAGAAATGTACAGGAAATCAAACAATCAATTGTTTCTAGTTATCTAACAATATTACTTTAGGGACATTGATATCCGGAATTCCAAAAGATAATTGCATTGATTTTTATGGAGCTCTAAACCCTATATATATATATATTCATCCTGAAATGAGTAATGATGATGATGATGATGATGATGATGATGATATTGATATTTAAGATCTGCAAAGTGCTTTAAAAGTAATATCCTCAAAATAACCCTAGGAGGTAGGAGACACTATTATCACCCCCTATTTTATAGATGAAGAAACTGAGATAGACAGCAGCTAAATTGGTTACAGTTAATAAGTTGCTTAGGCAAGACCTCTAAATTCAGGTCTTCCTGACCCCAGGTCTAATGCTCAATACATTGCATCACCTAGCAGTGATGCTAGTAAAAAACTTCAGCCCTATTGGTTGAGGGAGCTGTTCTCACCATAGGTACTGAGGAGGCTTTCAAATTGAGCCAATAGGCCAATAGTGTAGAGTTGTCGCAGAAAACCATCATCATGTAGGCAGTTCCTTAGCTTGAGGATGAACCCACAAATGAGTGCAGTCAGCTGTCACAGAGATGAAGGGGGAGAAAAGGGAGAAATGAAATTTGGTAAAGAGAATTATCTTTTCACTAAAGCATTCCTACAAAAATGATATATTCCTCTGCCCTCAGGTAGTAATTTTCATTGCCTTTATTATTCAAAGCAGTTTACAGATATGAAATTATGAAGCCTTTGGACCTCCTAGGAACAAATGGTATATATCTTAATTTTGGGGATATTGGTCAGAGAGCACAGAGGTGCAGAAGGGACATGGGATGATGAACACAATGAGTGGGATATGGCTGGCTATTCTTTTTAAACCCTGGATCTTTGATCCAAGAAGCCAATTAAATTTAAGCTCCCCACAATTCTGACTTGGTCAAGGGTCATTCCTTATCTGAAGTCTTTTAGGAAACCTGGATGAATTCTGAAGTCTCTCTGAGGATCCACTAAGTTTAAATAACCATCTGAGAACTATAAGCCCTGTTGATTCTCATGAAGTGACTTAGGGTTGGGAATAAACATTGAGCTAGAAATGTGTTCAGTTTGTTCCATTCTACTCAGTCTGAAACTTCTCATGGGGTCAGATGGGGAGCATCTGATAACCGATGAGAAACAAAAAACCCCTCACCTACAGACCTAGTGATCCTTTTACAACGGTACCTAATTAATATTTCAAATTAATTTAAACTCTTTCTTTGGCTATTTAGTTATAAAGATAAGGAAAATGATTAAAACAAAGAATCTAGGCAAGCCACGAGGGCTAATGTACAGCCTTATCAAGGGGAAAGTGAATTTCTAAGACAAATTTCTTTTTTAAAAAAATTTTTGCAAGGCAATGGGGTTAAGAGACTTGTCCAAGGTCACTCAGCTAGGTAATATTAAGTGTCTGAGGCCACATTTGAACTCAGGTACTCCTGACTCCAGGACCGGTACTCTATCCACTGTACCACCTAGCTGACCCCAAAGACAGTAAATATCCACATCCCTCTGGGTCATTTTGCATTTTTTAGTTTTTTTTGTTTTTTTTTTCCCTTGTGAGACTGGGTCTCCCAACCTTGCCCATGCTGAAGTACAATATCCATTCAAGGACCTGCTTTCACTAGGAAGCTTTAACCTACTCTGTTTCCAACCCAGGCCAGAGTACCTCCTTTGGCAGCCTGGAGATTTCTCAATTTTGGGAGAATTCCCCATACTGACACTACACTTAGCATGGATACTCAATTGTCTTTAGCTCTATTGGAATAGCTTGATTCTTCCATGTTCAATCATTCATCAACCTCTGACTTTCCAAAAGAAGGGATTATAAGTTATGTGCTACCATATTTGATGGTCATTCTGTCCAAAGGCTTGGGGAGGAAAAAGCTAGTTTAACTTATATAATTGCTGTGCTAAATTCTTAGCTCAAAACCTACTCTGATATCAGAACCAGCAAGTGGATCTATTCTGTTAGCTAAGTCTAATACAATGGGAAACTCATGCTAAATCGTGGACAAAAAGGAGTCACATAACTGATTTTTTTAGTTCAAGTCCCAGTAAAGCATGGAAATCCTCTACCTTTTTGCTATAAAATAGATGTGATAATAGATTGGGGTAATTCAGATAACATTATTGATTTCTTTTTATCTCAAGTACCAATAAGCTTAGAAATCTCTACTTTTTGCTATGAAACCAATCTGACATAAATTGGGGTAATTTGGGTCATAGTGCTGATTTTTTGTCTCAAGTCCTGGGAAGCTTGGAAATCCCTAGTTTTTACTATGAAACACATTTGATATGAGGATTGGGGTAATTTGGGTCATATCACTGATTTTTTTTTATCTCAAGTCCCTAGAAGCTTAGAAATCTCCATTTTTTTTGCTATGAAATGGATTTGACATAGATCAGGGAACTTCATTGAATACTGAATGGTGGGGCTGCCCTTCCAAGCTGGAAGACTCATGGGTGGTCAGTTGGTTTTATGAGCTTAATCTCCAGAAGCCCTCGGGCCAGGGAGCTGCTCATTTAACAGTTATTCTGATACAATGTCCTTTGGCTTACAGTTTGGCAGAAGACAACATCCCTGCGATACTGGAGCTTCAGGTACATAGCTATGGTTGGAGCGCTGTCCTGCATTAATAGGAAGACCATCGCTTTCTTGGCCTTGTCACTCATCATGGCTACGCAATCTGTGAGTGTCGTCAGCAAGGGGTAAAGGGCCTCACTCCATTCACCTATGCGTGTTGGGGAGTGGGAGGTGTGTGAAAGAAAAGAAGAGATGGCATGTTAAGAATCAGGCTCAGAAAGAGAGCAAAATTAATCCAGTTTACCCACTGACCAGCTCTATCCTTAATTCTCTTCTCCAACCCCATGCATCTTCTCTTCTCTTCCCAACCCAACCTTAAAGCACACAGATGATAAATTGCAGAAATTAAACTAGAACCACCCAGGTTTCCTAATTCCTAGATTAGTGACTTTCTTAGGAAATTAAGGTAGATATACTGCATTCCCTTTTTTGGGGGGGGGGGGGAGAAGAAAGGCAATCAGAATCAAGTGATTTGCCCAGAGTCTCACAGCTAAGTGTCTGAGGCTGGATTTGAACTTGAGTCCTCTTGACTCAGGGTCTTGTGTTTCATACACTGTGCCACCTACCTACTTTGATACTTCATTTTTTTTTTTGCAAAACAATAGGATTTAATTGACTTGCCCAAGGTCACGCAGCTAAGTAATTATTAAGTGTCTGAGGTCAAATTTGTACTCAGGTACTCCTGGCTCCAGGACTGATACTCTTTCCACTGTACCACCTAGCTGTCTCCTGATACTGCATTCTAGTGCAGATGATATATTCACAATCCTATGGCATTCTAGATGCCAAGCTAAATCAATTCTAAACGTGTTTTAGGGGAAAAAATAAAGACAGCCATTCATTGTCTAACTGCTATCCTAGCAATCAATATTCAAATGTATAAGTTAACCCATCAGTTTACTACACTGGCATTCATCTATCAATGTAGAATTAGGGGTTCCACAAAAATTATTTTATAAATCAATGTTCAGGTTAGGATAGATGACCTTCTCTGAAAAAAAGGGGTAATTTTGGTCCTCTGCCTTTCTGTCTTCCTCTTATTAATAAAAAAGTGTTTTCTAAATGTTCCTTCCAGTCTCACTTTTCATATCTTAAAGGAAGTCTTTTTCACACATCCTTTTTTTTAGTTCTCATATTTTTTTCCTGTTCTGTTTCCTAATTTCCAGTTACCTCAATATTCAAGTATGTATTTTAGTCTTGATTTTCTCAAAGGAAAATAAAGACATAGTGCCAAAAAAACTTTTAAAAAATAATACCACAGGGGAAAAGATTTGGGATTAGAAGTTTGGCTTTTGTTTTTTTCTTATTTCTATTTTCAAGATATCACAAAAGTAGTTTTTTAAATCAGATACATATATTTAAAAGTAGCTATAGTCTAGAAACGCAAGTTTTATTATACATACTGCGTCAACAGACCATACCAAACAAAATGTTGTACAACTAGAATATAATCATTGTAAATCAGAGAAACTAGTGCCTTGAATAAAAGATACCCTCATTATGGAAGGTGTAAAGCACCAAAAACCTAATGGGCTAATTTTTCTCTGACTAGTGAAAGTGAATGTAAACTTTATGTTCACCAAAAGAGCGGGTAACATTTTGACTCATATAATATAGTCTAAGAAAGGGAAGTGAAGGAATTACTACATTTTGCTTCTGTTGAGCTATTAAACACAATCTATAACCCTAATCTATGAAACAAATTTAGCGAAATTCTCTTTTTTCATGGTCCAGGGAATAGACAATTCTGGACATGGACAAGAGTCAAACAGGATAGGCGAGCATGGATGAGTTGTGATCTGCATTGATGTAGGCAATATAGACATCAATGAGATGCTATTTTTACTGAAGAACAACAGGGGATCAGAAAAAATAAAAAAAACAAAAGTCTTGGTTGAATTAAATTTTTGTATATAAAGCAAAGTTCAAATTTTGAAAATACTCTAATTCAAAAAGCAGTATTTTTTTAAAAAAAAAATACATGTGCAATACAGACCTATAAAGGAAAAAAGCAAGTCTAAATTAAGAGTCTAAAATGGAAAAAGATACTATTTTAATTATGAAGACAAAAAAAGCACTGAACCAGAAACCTGAATTCTAATACTTTGTTACTAACTACATTCTGTGTAACTTTACAGTTTGACATTATTCCTTATCTGTAAAAAATGTACTGGGATGGGGAGAGCTCATGAGGATTCATCCCAACCAAATTCAAATGTTGGGATAATTCTCATTTTTTTTCAGAATAAATTTTTTATTTTCTCCCAGAAACTTTATCTACTAATATCAGTATCATAGAACTATTATCTCTGAAACTGGAAATTACAACTTTCTTTTAGGACTTGATTACTTTAGAGGTGGGTAGAAATCGGGATTGTTTTTTCCCCTGATTATTGCATGGTTATACCAATTTTAAGTTGCTTTCTTCCTCCTACCCTTTTGATAAGTTTATACGTACAAATAAACTTATTTTCATAATTTAAAAAAGAGATTACCATAGACTTTCAGATTTGGAAAGGATCTTGACAAACAATCCAATTTGTGAATTCTATGTAGTATTGTCTATGTCAGATGATTAAAATGAAAGTTAAACTCTATCTTGATAGAAATTTGTTTTGCATTAGCAAAGTTATAATCATGATGAAATGTGTTTGATATTGGGCATCACATTTAAGAGAGAGCGAAGAGATGCCAGAAAATTTCTACTATGTAAATATCAAAAGTTGTTAAAAGAAGATCAATAGAATACATGAGTTTAATTTTATAAGTAGTTCAATAGAGCTGAACTAAGATTAATAAGTAGAAGCAGATTTTAACTCAATGTTAATGGAGTTAATTCCTAATGAATTAGTGTGAAGTGTGCACTCTGGATCATTAGGAGATTCTGACATGGAAAGAGGCTGAAATAGCCAATTTGAAATAGCCAATCTCTAAAGGTCTTTCCAAAACTAAGATTCTACAATTTTCATGTAGGGGTTAATTTATTTTCTGTGTGTATGTTAATTTATTTACATCATAAATGTTCTGCAGTATCTTTTAAAAATGAAAACTCCAGAGATAAAGCAAAGATGGCAAAAACTCTACTGGAGAAGTCTAGAAGAGGAATTTTTGAAGCACATTTTATATCCAAAGTGACTGATTTAGAGGCAGAAAGTAAAAGATCCTTTTTCATGTACTAAATATTTCCTATAAACTATAAATTTTAATAACAAATTTAACCCCGAAAAAATAGAAAATCAAATAACTTATACCTAACTATTAAGAATGGTTATACAGTGATTTCACTAGTTAATTTGTGTAAATTTTATTCCACCAAAAATAAACTTTAAAAAAATAAAATTTACATGAATAAAAATGATAAGGATTGCAAGTGGGTCTGTGATTTCATTGGCACAGGATATTAAAATCCCTCTAAATGTATGTTTTACCTTCTCTGAAACTTCTAGGTTGAGAGTTGCCTAGAGCTCCAAGAAATTAAATGACTTGCATAGGGTCATACAAACAATATGTTTCAGAGGCAGGATTTTAAATGAATTTAAATATAATCTGAAAATCTCTGGGAATAGTATATCAAAAATAAGGATAAGGAGACATCACAATGGTAAACACTTCAAACATTTTAGGAGTATGTCTAGAGATATTTTAGATAAGGCCAATGGCTCAGATTCATTCTAAAATCCTAACCTCCTAACCCACTCACCCCTCATCCATATTCCACCCCTCCATCAATCCAAGACTTCCTCACAGTAGCCAACAAAATTTGGCAATTTGCTAACCAAAGTAAACGGGGTGGGGGGGAACAGCTGCTGATCTTCATTGTTAGGTACTTCCCCAAAGGAAGTTCTCTAATACCAATGAAATGACAAAACTAGTCAATTCCCTAATGTTCCTCACCCCAAAATCAGCTAGTCATTGTGGCTGTCTAAGATGTCTCTACCAGTGAGCCTCATAGGAAAATGGAAACTTCCCTGTCCTATAAATCATATTTAGGGGAAATCAACTGGTTTTGCTCCTTATTAGCACAAAATTTTTCACTAAAGGGCTGATGTGTCTCATTGTGGAATGGAGTTAACCCTGGGTTCCTAAAGGTATTTACCAACAGAACCCAGGCTTTTACTACAGGTTAATTAGAAGACCCATCCAGCCTACTATTGCTAGTAGGAGAGCCACCTTATTGATAAATTTTTTGTCTATTGCCATGTACTATTGCACTGAAGGTTTGTAATATGATTTGGTGGAAGAAACATAAACAAGGAAGACATCTCAAATTTTTTTGAAGTACGGATACAAAATATACAGTGAATGTCTGAGGTGACATCTGAATACCATTTTTTCCTGAATTTAAATTCTATCCATTGATTTTTATGGGCTATATCCACTATATATCCACTATGGCATGTTGCTTCTCTACTTAGATACCTTAAGTAATTTTTGCTAATTTAGCTGTGAGTGCTATCCTAACTGCTAAATATCATCAGAAAGTACAAATCTGAAGAAGCTTGAATGGAAAACACACATACCTGGGCTGGACTCTTCAGGAGAGGGGCTGCTATCTGCACAGAAATGGAGGTGCAACATGCATGATTAAGGAGCAGCAACACAGTCTAAACATAAGCAACTCAAATGCTTAGGGCAAGGGCAAAAACAGCTTTCGGTATAAAGCAGCTGAACAAACAGCAAAAGACAGGCCATCAATTTGCTAGGCCTGACTAGAGCTTAGCAGAGCACCTGGTACATGGTAGGTACCTAAATGCTTTCTGATTGATTGACCACATAACAAAGAAGTAACATTATTGTTATCAGACTGCTAATATGAATAAGGATTTTTTTTGGGTGTAGAAATATTCTAATTACCCCTTGTAGACTATTCATATTCTTCATCAGTACTTCAACAAAAAATGTTTATTAAGACAGAATTAACATTACAATGTGACATGAACCTTTGGAAAGCCTATAGCTGAATCACATTGTATGTGGAAAAATTACATTTGCAAGCAAATATACAATGATAGACCCATAGCAATTTACAGATCTAATCCACAAAGAATGAAATTCAAAATCAGTTACCTGGAATAATGCCTCTTCTCTCTAACTCTGGAAGAAGCATTTGAGATTCAAACTCAATAAGATTAGGTAATGAAACCATTATGCCAAAAACCACTTCATTTTTTTGGATTTATATGAACACCTATTCGAAAAGTTCTGTACTCTGGGCCTGGATTGGGGAAGAGTTTAATACCATTTTACCAACATATACTGTACCATGCACTACAAGCTAATTTGTGTGTGTGTGTGTGTGTGTGTGTGTGTGTGTGTGTGTGTGTGTGTATGGGGAGACTGGGAGTACATCAGCCAGACTGGACTGGATAGCAGATTTAACCTGCTCTATTAACATACTAGGTCAGTTGGTAGACATGTAATCAGCTTTAGCCCCAACTGTAGCTCAGAACTCCCAAACTCAAATAATCCACCTGCCTCAGCCTCCTTAGCCACAGGAATTATGCCCAGCCAGAAATTATCATTTCAATTTCACTTCTTTACTGAATCCTCTAGGTGTGCTATCTGACACCTCAAAGATAACACATTTAAAAAGTGATTATTAGGAAGAATTTTCCAGTTTTGAATTTTGCTACCTCAGTTCCATAGCTTTCAGTAGGAAAAAAGTAGCAAGAGAGGTAGTTTTTTGGTCCATAGCATATTTATTTCTATTTCTTTACTCATAGAAAATATACTAGTTTTTGCAGAGAAGTCAACTGTATTCAGAAACCAATTTCTGAGAAAGCTGTTGAGGAATCTTCGAATAGGACATCTTTTCTTAGATGACTGAATCACTCAATAAGGGAAGAGAAATGGACTGAATTTCCTTTTATAAAGAAAGATATCTTCATTAATTAAGGACTATAAAAGGAAGCATGTAGATTAGAGATTTAATCCTGACTTCACTTTAAAAAGGAAGTTCTGACTAATAATGCCAATTTTTAGAAATGGGTAAAAAGAAAGAAAAAGGAATGGTCTTATAATCTGAACATTTTCAACCTGCTTCTAGCTTCCCAGAGAGGGAGAGGTGGAAAAACAGACATAAAATGGAAATTTATGTCTAAACATAAGTTTTACCTCTCATTTGGAGTATGGCAGTAATAACAATTCAAAATCAGAATAACTCCCATCAAAGGCATAAACCCAGAAAGTAGAAAGGAGTCTAAGTGACTAGGTAGTATGTTCAAGTACTTAAGGTTAAAAGAAAATGGTTTAAGTAATTTCAAGTTTTGAAGCACTACAGAAAAGGTCACTTTCCCAAATTCTGCATATCCACATATCTGTAGGGGCACAATTTTTGCTTAACCTTGCCTAGCCTTTATTTTTCCACTGACATAGCAGCCTCCTTCCACAGGAAGGTCCTGTGTCTTCTGGCAGCTCTACAACTTGATTCTGCTGAACAAGCCCTAATTAGTGCATAGCAGAGAAGCATGCCAGATTACTACTTTATTTTTCATTAAAAAGTGAGTCTGAAGACCAAGGATTAAAGTAGAAAATGGGGACTTAAAAATGCTAACTCCACTTTAAAAAAAAGAGCAGTTTTTTTTTAGGTTTTTGCAAGGCAAATGGAGTTAAGTGGCTTGCCCAAGGTCACACAGCTAGGTAATTATTAAGTGTCTGAGACCAGATTTGAACCCAGGTACTCCTGATTCCAAGGCTGGTGCTTTATCCATTACACCACCTAGCCACCCTAAAGAGCAGTTAAAAAAAAAAGATATTTCGTGTAGAACTCCATTTATTAAGCCAAAATAGCTACTACAGTTATTTGAATATGGTTCACAAAGCTGTACTAAAAAACAGTGAATGCTGTGAAATTCTTTTTAGTTTTTTTTTTTCTTTTTTTTTTTTTATGCTGTGAAATTCTAATAACTATGCTTAGCTCCAAAGAAGAGACCTAAGAATGGTCTTTTGCAGAGGAGGGAAGCTTTGGCAGTAAAACACAGTAGACAACTTTTTTTGATACATTAGTTTTTCTTAACTTTTTTTTTTCTCTTCTTTTAAAATTAGTTATAAAAGGATTGTTTTCTAGGAAGGTTGGGGAAAGGACAGTTGCAAAACATAGGGAATGTAAAATAAAATAAAATATATGGTCCAGATCTACTTTCTGAATGTATATCAAGGACCACAAGTACTTCTTCAGTTCTAATCCAGATCACTAAGAGGTTGGAGAATTCTTTTTCTAATAAACAACAAATTCTAAACCCAAGAATTTTCATAGCATTTATTTTAATGGCATATGGTTTCATATATCTTCCCAGGTTTGGATCAACAAATAAAAATCATTTGAAACATGCATTTAAGAAAACTATTATAGGAAAACTGATTTTCTAGGAAGGCATACTTATAAAAGTCTATCTTTACAAATCAGAAATAAACACTTATTTAGACATCTATTAAAATTTATTTACAAGTCAGTATATTTACTGACATATACCGTATCATACACTACAAGCTATCTAACTGTGCTTGAAGATACATTGAAAATACGTCTATTTAAAAATCCAGTTACTTAAATCACTTAAACCATTTTTGAGAACCATTATTTTAAAAATGACAAAATTCTAAGATAAAATATGAACACGAACCAAAAAGTATTTAGAAATGCAAACAAATATGAGTACCAACTACATATTCAGCATGTGCAAACATTTCCTTGTGGATGAAATGGATGGAAGATATGAGTACTATTAAAGGTCTGGCTTAAACTAATACTGCATTTAAATCTCAAATTGAATAGGATATGATCAAGTGAAGAAAACCTTATAAATAAAGGAGGATTTGATTATCTATTTACTTCTAATTGTCCCTGTTTCAGGATTTAACTATAATTTTGAGCAAAAACCTAAAACTTCTTTGTACAAATCCTTTATCTGGAACATTCTAACTGGACCACACATACAATTTCATGCCATCTAAAACTAATATAGAAGGGTTAAAGGGAAGAAATAATCTAGATGCTATTCCCATGCACATGTGACCTTTTCTATATATCCATTTCAGGAAGAGAGCAGACACAGGTTGCTATTCTAAGTTTTCTCTCCTATTTAGAAAGCATGGAGGGATGTACTAAAAATAAAATAAATCCAATGGGAATTTATCTCAAGAGTATGATAATGAATGAGTCCATCAACATCTTTGAGTTTTATATGAATTTAGTATACTGTCAAAATCAACTTCTAGGTATGTCACAATTTAACATGCTTATCTGGAAAAAGAGAATTAATGAAAACACTAGGCTTATAATAAGATCTTTAAAAAACGCAACAAGCCTTTTGGGGTCTCTCTCTCTCTCTCTCTCTCTCTCTCTTTAAGGTTTTTGCAAGGCAATGGGGTTAAGTGGCTTTCCCAAGGCCACACAGCTAGGCAATTATTAAGTGTCCGAGACCAGATTTGAACCCAGGTACTCCTGACTCCAGGGCCGGTGGCTTTATCCACTGCGCCACCTAGTCGCCCCTCCTTTCCATCTCTCTTAACCTAGTTTCTTCCCTCTCTGACTCTTCCATTCTTCACCAAATGACAAGTTTAACACACTACTTTTCATGTATCAGCGTGAATTTTAAAAGGTTTAGGAAAAAACTTGGAAAGCAGAGCAGGCTTTCCAACATGAGCAGTGCCACAGCTCTTTCCTGGGATTTAGAAACTACCAAGGATGCAGCTGAAATAAAGGATTCTGATTTTTAAAAAAAGTTAACACAAATCTTGGTTATTAGGGTAAACTGGCAAAAAAAAAATCCCAAATCCTCAGCTGAAAGATACCACTCATGTCTAACCGCTCTTTTTATACTCTGAGTGAAACATTTGGAAAGACAAATGAAAAAGAACAATGATGCAGCAATGGAAAAAAAAAGGCAACGGAAGGCAAGAAGCATGGTCCCATACGCACTTGTGCTCCAATTAGAATGGAAGGCAGGAGATGGCATGGAGAAGGATGATGAGGATGCACGTGAGGATTCTGGTCTTATCCAATAGGCTCGATTATCCCGATTACCTTTCTTACTGGGCCCACTGACATCACACTGGAAAACATCTTCACAACTTTCACTGTGCAATCGTTCTTTCTGGAGAAGTTTGTCAACTCTCTGGATGATGCACTCCAGGCTTTTATCAACATTCAACCAAACTTTTTCCTTAAAAGGAAATAAAATGCCTTCCTTATTCTTTCCAAAATGACCACTACCCCTAAGTTCCAAGAATTTACACAAAATGATATCCACAGACTCCACTGAGCCTTACTGCAATTATGGTTTCACTTATTTGTTAAAATTTATCTGTCTTACTCACATGTACAAAAAATATTACAGCAGCTCTTTTTGAAGTGGCAAAGAAATGGAAATGAAAGGGATGCCCATTAGTTGGGTAATGGCTGAAAAATTACGATACATGAATGAGATATAATAATATTGTTCTGTAGGAAATCATTGGAAGAGGCAGTTAGGTGTAGCAGTGGAGGAGAGAGAACACTGGCCCTGAAGTCAGGAGGACCTGAGTTCAAATCCGGCCTCAGACATTTAATAATTACCTAGTTGTGTGACCTTGGGCAAGTCACATAAACCCCACTGCCTTGCAAAAAGCAAAAAAAAAGTCATGGGTAGGTGGACTTTAGCATGGAAAAACTTGTGTGAACTGATGTTGAAGGAAGTGAGCAAAAGCAGAGAATATTGTATACACTTGTGTGATGATCAACTATAAATGACTTAGCTCCCCTTAGCAGTTCAGAAGCGATCAAGGACAATAGTAAAAGACTTGTGATGGAATATACCATCCACATCCAAAAAAGAATTAGAGTCTGAATGCAGACCAAAGCATATTTTAAAACTTATTTTATGTTTTTTGTCTTTTTCTCATGTTTTTTACTCCTTTTAGTTTTGATTTTTCTTTTATAACATTACTAATATGGAAATATATTCAATATGATTGTATATGTATAACCTATATCAGATTACTCACTGTCATGGGGAGGGGGAAGGGAAGAAGAAAGATGTGGAACTCAAATTCTTATGAAAAGATTAATGTTGAAAACTATCTTTGCCTATAATTGAAAAAATAAAATAACATTAAAAAAGTTCTGTTTTTTCCAACAAAAACAAAATTCTATTATAGCATTCCCCAAGTTTGATTATGAGAAAAACTAGAAATGTTAGAAAACTGTAAAATATCTGTGTTAAACCTTAAATATTAAAAAAGGAAAACAAGGATTAGCCAATAATTACAGTCATAGACAGTAATCAATATTTGACTACAGTGGCTTATCTTCTTTCATACTTCAGAGATTTATTCTTCTAATCCCTGGTCCTTAGCTGTTAATATCTACTATCATTACAGTGGAGGTACCTATTTATTTATGAAGAGGCACTGGTTTTAATAGATCCCAAATGAACTGTTAGGAAGAGTTAGAAGGTTGATTTTCACTTTTTTGCCCATTACAGAAAGTGGTTCTATGGAAAATTAAGTTGAATTTTTTTGTCAGAAGACCTTGCTACTTATTATTTGTGAAATCGTGGGCAAATCAAACCAAATGGGACCACAGTCTCCCTACTTGTAAAATGAAGGCCTGGACTAGATGACCCGAATGATTTCTTCTTCAATCTCCAAAACGATGATCTCTATGAGCCCCCAAATCAAAACGCTTGTAAAATTATTTTCTCAATGAATAAAAATAGGCTGTATGGCTATTTTCCCTTAAAAAATAAACATTTTATTCCTAGAAATCTAGTATTCACCTAAATAAGTGTGATTTTAATAGGCAAAAGGAAAAAACCCACATCCTGCCCAAAACTAGCAAAGTATCTCCTATTAAATCAGGGATTCAGGACTTTCTGTTAATAAAGAATTATGCTATCCAGGCATGATAATTCAAATTAAATATAAAGGATAATAAGATCTAGGAATATTATTTTAAGTAATTGAAAATAGGCAGATATTACTCTGTTAATTAGTAGAAAGGGTACGAGAAGAACAGAGGTCTTGGAGTAAGAGAGCAGATGCAAAACCCCCCCCCAACAAACTAAGAATTAAAGAGCAGAGAAATGATGAGCTATACCTAAGATGAGGCAACCCTGCTCTGTTTTGCTCAACTGTTAGGTTTTTGGTTTTTGCAAGGCAATGGGGTTAAGTGACTTGCCCAAGGTCACACAGGTAATTATTAAGTGTTGCAGGCCAGATTTGAACTCCTGACTCCAAGACTGATGCTATTGTATCACCTAGCTGCCCTTTATCTGTGTTTTCGTTGCAAGGGAAGGGCCTATCAGTTAAGGAGAGGAGCAGTCAATGAGAAATGCTAATTTTATTTGTTTGTTTGTTTATTTGTTTGTTTATTTTTAGATTTTTGCAAGGCAATGGGGTTAAGTGGCTTGCCAAGGCCACAGGGCTAGGTAATTATTAAGTGTCTTGAGGACACATTTGAACTCAGGTCCTCCTGACTCCAGGGCTGCTGCTCTATCTACTGCGCCACCTAGCCACCCCAAGAAATGATAATTTATTTTTTTAAGGCTTTGATAAATACTTTTGTTTTCAAAAGGGGTTACAAATCTAAGAATAATTCTCAAAAACCAGATGACATTCTCAGGCACAGGGAGACTATTGTAGACCATCTGGTGGTTTCAGAGGGACATCATAGGGACATCAGTTCCTTAAGAGAAGTCCATAAAGAGAATAAGGAAGCCTTCCTAATTCTGCCTCCTAATCTGGTCAAGGGTACATACCTGATGATCAGTAGTGCCTAAAGGTTAGGGCAGTGTCCAATCTGAAAAAAGGTGGTTGAGAAGGCACTATTTAGGGGAAATAGGAAATAAGCTACTTGGAAAAGGAGTCTCTGGGAATAAAAACATAAAGACAAATTTAATTTCTTCTATCTAGGGGTACTATAACAGATACAGGCACTTACCCATTCTGCTTCATGCCAATCTGCATGGAGAGAGCGACTGTTTCTTCCTGTATACTTTGCCACAAGAGTGTCTTGATCATTCCTTAGCATCACCTGCTCCTCCTCTGTTGCACTGGGAGATGCTTTGGAGGCAATATAATCAGGTCTAGCAGCATTCAATCCATGTATTGAATTAGCCAACAATTTACAGTCACAGACAGTAATCAATTGTCTTGTCTGAGAAAAAAAATACAAACAGTGTTTATGGATAAGCCCTGTCACTTTTGTCTTTTTATTTCTGGTGAGCCCTCAATAAGTGCAAGCTAACTAAATTGATAAACAAAATTTAAGAGCAGCTAGGTGAAACAATGGATAGAGAGCCAGGTCTGGAGTCAGAAAGACTTAAGTTGAAAACTGGCTCCAGACATTTACAAGCTATGTGATCCTGGCTAAGTCATTTGCCTCAGTTTCCTAATCTGTACAATGAGCTGGAGAGAAAGAAATGACAAATCACTCCAGGATTGTCAAAGAAAACCCTAAATGGGGTCACAAAGAGTCAGACATGACTGAAATGACTAAGCCAAAAAAAACCCAAACCCTTCAAGAATTATTAGTTTCAACTATCTTCATCATCACCACTACTTATGTAACTACTACCAGTTTCTTAAAATATTTAATAACTCATAGAATCACATTTCAAAAGTTCACAGCAACATGATGAATTTAAGAAGGAAGAAGATTTTCCCAATCCAATAGACAAGAATAATTGAAGGAGGGGCAGCTAGGTGGCGCAGTGGATAAAGCACAGGCCCTGGAGTCAGGAGGAACTGAGTTCAAAACCGGTCTCAGACACTTAATAATTACCTAGTTGTGTGACCTTGGGCAAATCACTTAATCTCACTGCGTTGCAAAAAAATCAAAAACAAAACAAAAAAAAGAATAACTGAAGGAGGTTGTAGACTCACATTTAAGTAAGAAGACAACATTATCTGCCTGAAGATGCCAAAGAGAAAATATTGACTCATAAGTCTGACAGGAGATGAAATGGGCTTCTTCAAACTAATTAGACTATGTTTTTTTTCCTTTTTTTTCATTTTAAAGATTTTACTTATTTTGAGTTTTCTAATTTTCCCCTAATCTTGCTTCCCTCCCCCCCAAAGGCAATTTGGCAATCTTTATATTGTTTCCATGGTATACATTGATCCAAATTGAATGTGATGAAAGAGAAATCATATCCTTAAGGAAGAAAAATAAAGTATAAGAGATAGCAAGATTACATAATAAGATATCAGTTTTTTTCTAAATTAAAGGTACACTATGTTCTTTTTCAATAAAATTCATTCATTGATTTAAAAAAGTGATGGTTCTTACTTGGCTAGTTCCAATGCTATCTGAAGGTTTTTGACTTCTAATCTTCACTAGACACAATAAGTCAATCAGTTAGTAAATTAGAATTTATGTAAGCACTCATTAGAAGTGAAAAGGACACAAAGAAAGGCAAAAGACAGTCCCTGCTCTCAAGAAGTTTGAGAAATAATTCAAGATACTGTTTACATATAACATTGAAATCTGGTTAAATAATTACTGCTGATATTATTCAGCATATGATTTTCATATGCATCTGTAATGTCAAACTCCAGTAGAAACAGGTTCTTAACCAAATGAGTTAGAAAAGCACAAATTAACTTTTTTTTTGTTTTTTGTTTTTAGGTTTTTGCAAGGCAAATGAGGTTAAGTAGCTTGCTCAAGGCCACACAGCTAGGTAATTATTAAGGGTCTGAGACCGGATTTGAACCCAGGTACTCCTGACTCCAAGGCCGGTGCTTTATCTACTACGTCACCTAGCCGCCCCTTAACTTATGTTTTTTTTTTTTGTTAAGAATTTCTCAGTTACATTTTTCTGATTTATATAACCTGGTCTGAGCTTCATCATTGTCTGTGATGCAGATGTAGGTTATTATCAACATCTGACAGATAAGGAAACTGAAGTAGAGAAGGACAACTTAGTGACAGCATTTGGAATCCCCCCCCACCCCCACCAGGCAGGGTGACTTCTAGGGATTCAAGACTCTTTCTACCAGTCTATACAGAATCTTAGCACTAAAGCTCAGAGAGAGCTCAGAGGCCATCTCATCTAATCCATGTACAGAATCATTTGACAGATAAAGAACCAGAAGCCCACAGAGTAAAAATGACTTGCCCAACATCAAAGCTATCACATTTTGAAATGTTCATGGCAATATTTGGTGTGGCAGAAGAGAGTGGCTAAAATAACAGAGTTTATAAGACCTAATTGAGATAAACTCAATAAGGAAGCATGACTCCTCTCCACTCAAGCTGGCAACTATTAGACCCTGGGCTTAATTAAACCTAGGTTTCTGATTCCAAATCCAATGCTTTTCTCAGGATGGCACAGTTGCCTTTCAAAGACTTTCAAGTGACTCTTTGAGCTTCTCCCAACATCAGGACTCTTAGATAAACCCTAGATGGTAATAGTTAGATTCTTGGGAAAAGTAATTAACAAAGCTAAAGGAAGATAGATTTTTTTAAAATTAATTTTTATTAAAGATATTATTTGAGTTTTACAATTTTCCCCTCAATCTTACTCCCCCCCCCCCCCCCCCCGAAAGCAATCTGTCAGTCTTTACTTTGTAGGAAGATAGATTTAGAGCTGGAAGGGACCTTTAAGTCTGACACTTCCCCTCAATTTGCTGATAAGGAACCTGAGATACAAAATGATTAAGAGACTTGCCTATTAGCACTTAAAAGGTAGGACTTTAACCACATCCTTCTGACCCAAAATCCAGTACCCTGTCCATTATGCTACACTTGCCTAGTATTTTCCATTTGGTTCCAAATTTCTATTTCTATTAAGCCAGTTCTTATCATTAATTATGAAGACTTAATCGATAATACCATAATTCAATAATTCTAAAATAATGCTTCATTACTGACTAGGGAAGTCATTTCATCTCAATGGGTCTTCTCTTTAAGAAAATAAGAGGGTGATTACTAAAGTCATTTCCCTCTCTCACATTTTAGTATTCTCTCTTTTTTTTGGGGGGAGGGGGAGTTTGTAAGGCATTTGGGTTAAGTGACTTGCCCAAGATCACACAGCTAAGTAAGTATTAAGTGTCTGAGGCAAGATTTGAACTCAGATCCTCCTAACTCCAGGGCTGGTGCTCTATTCACTGTGCCACCTAGCTGCCCTCTTTAGCATTCTCTCATTGTAAAAAGGATATTGGTGTAGATTCCTACCACGGTGTGATTTTACAAAGACAATGCTCCACTCTCCTTTTAAAATACAAGTTTTGGGCATGCTGAGTGAACATTGTATACATTAACAGTGATGTTGTGCAATGATGATTTCTCAGTAATAGAACGATCTAAGAAAATTCCAAAAAACTCATGATGGAAAATACCATCCACACCCAGAGAAAGAACTGATGAAATATGAATGCAGATTGAAGCATATTATTTTCACTTTTTGGAGATGTTTCTATTTTTTTCTTTTGTTGTTTCTACTTTCATAATATGACTAATGTGGAAATATGTTTTACAAGGTTACACATGTATAACATCAGATTACTTGCCATTTGAGGGAAGGGGAAGGGAGAGAAATTTGGAATTCAAAATCTTTCAAAAATCTATATATAATTAGAAAAATTAAAATATAATTAAATTAAAAAATAAAACATACATATTGTCATCTCCATACCTTATCTGCTAAGATGGCGAGAGTCCTTTCAAGACCATTAGATGATCTATCCTTGGCTGCCCTTGACAGCCTTTCAGCATAGTAACTGACTTGAGTTTTTAAAGTGTTGATCTGGGCGATAATCTCCTTCGCCCTGACAATATCCTGTGGTACATATATTATTGATTGGCAGCTGGGTGAGGTACTGAAAAAAAAAGAAGGAAAGGTTTTTAAAGTGATATTTAGAATAGTTCAGTAATTCAGTAAATTTTTCCCCCTGCTGAACCCAGTCATATACCCCTAGACAACCAAGAATAATTAATTATCCCAAGGCTCTTTGACTTTCACCTAAGTTGACTTCTCTGTCAAAAATTTTCATTAACTTCATTCAAATGAAGAATTAGTGGCTTTTATTGCCCAGTGGAAACTGTAATAAAATAGAAACAAGGGGGTACTCCCCTACAGACAATTTTAATGGTGAGATTTGCTAACAAATTCCTTTTTGGGGGTTTCTATTATTTAGCCAGTTAGCACTTTGGTCTTCCTTTATTCTGTTTTATCTCTTGAGTGAATGTGCCTGTTTTTTTCCTTTGCTCTCAGGGTACCAGGGTACCAGTTTCTGTATTGAATTTTTTCTATTTTGATCTATCAGCTTTGGTGGAGAAGGGAAATGTCAAATCAGGAGAGATCTAAGCGATATTAAACTTTTCAAATTTTGGTGTAATCTCTGACCTTCCTCCTCATTCCTAGACAAGGACAATTATTCAAACCAGTCAGTGAGATATAAAAAGCATATTGTGGACAAAGACAATTAATTTCAGAAAGAATGAGTGGACTGGTTTGGAAACTAGTCCTTTACTTAAGAGCCTTCAGATCTGACTGCCAGTTAGAGAAGACTAAATGAAAGTCACAAGTCTTTTCAACCAAGGCTCCAAAACAACAAAAATAATTTTTATTAAAAAAAAAAAAAACAACTCGGGGTGGCTAGGTGGTGTAGTAGATAAAGCACCGGCCTTGGAGTCAGGAGTACCTGGGTTCAAATATGGCCTCAGACACTTAAGAATTACCTAGCTGTGTGGCCTTGGGCAAGCCACTTAATCCCAATTTGCCTTGCAAAAAAACCTAAAAAAAACCCCCCTAAAAAACAACAACTGTGAGAGCAAGGAGAATCAGAAAAGAAAAACAAGTGCTGAAATTCATACTGTATACAATTGGAAAATCACAGACCAGGTCTAAAAAGGTACATTTATGTTCTTCCTAAAGGAAGAACAATAAAATTATCTCCTCAGAGGATGAACTCTGATGTTCACTGGGTGAGGACCAAGGGAAGGATGAGATAGATGCAGAAAAGCAAAAGGTAGCATTCATCTCACCTGTCCTACAATTCCTTTTTAGTTGCAAGTAGTCCAAACAGCCTTTAAACACCTTTATAAATTATACTTTCTCCCCACAATTGGGCGAACATGCAAAAACAAGGATTTGCCAGAAGCCCATGCAGCAGACGGAGCTCAGATCTGTTTTAGTACAAAAATTTCATTTCACAGCAGGAGATTCACATTTATCCATTTTCCAATCTGCAATTACTTTTTTCAAATGAATAGCTGTCCATTTACAATTAATTTACCATTCCACAAATTCAAAATGAATTCTTAAAGCTTTTATACTTTGCCATCTTTTCCACATTAGGTGAGGAAGAATATAACAATTCATCTTCAATATCCTCAAAAACCTAACAGTTTTTAATGTTAAATTTGCACCATTTACCATAGAAAAGATCTGGGACAGGTGAGAAGAGGGGAATTTTATTTTGCTTAAAGATTTTATTTATTTTGAATTTTACAATTTCCTCCCCCAATCTTACTCCCCCCCCCCAGAAGGCAATCTGCCAGTCTTTACATTGTTCCCATAGTAGATATTGGTCCAAATTATATGTGATGAGAGAGAAATCATATCCTTAATGAAGAAACATAATGTATAAGAGATAGCAAGATCAGACAATAAGATATCAGGTTCCCCCCACCCCCAGTCTTTGTTCTTTGTTCAAACTCCACAGTTCTTTTTCTGGATACAAATGGTATTCTCCATTGCAGACAGCCCCAAATTGTCCCTGATTGTTGCACTGATGGAATTGAGTGAGTCCATCAATGTTGATCATCGCCCCCATTTTGTTGTTAGGGTATACAGTGTTTTTCTGGTTCTTCTCATCTCACTCAGAATCAGTTCATGCAAATACCTCCAGGCTTCCCTGAATTCCCATACCTATACACACACACACACACACACACACACACACACACACACCACAGCTTGCTAAGCCATTCCCCAACTGAAAGACACTTACTTGATTTCCAATTCTTTGCCACTACAAACAGGGCTGCTATGAACATTTTTGTACAAGTGATGTTTTTACCCTTTTTCATAATCTCTTCAGGGTACAGACCCAGTAGTGGTATTGCTGGATCAAAGGGTATGCACATTTTGTTGCCCTTTGGGTGTAGTTCCAAATTTCTCTCCAGAAAGGTTGGATGAGTTCACAGCTCCACCAACAATGTAATAGTGTCCCAGATTTCCCACAACCCTTTCAACAATGATCATTATCCTTTCTGGTCATATTGGCCAATCTGAGAGGTGTGAGGTGGTACCTCAGAGAAGCTTTAATTTGCATTTCTCTATTAATGATTTAGAGCAATTTTTCATATGGCTGTGGATTGCTTTGATTTCATCTGTAAATTGCTTTTGCATATCCTTTGACCATCTGTCAAATGGGGAATGACTTTTTTAAAAATATAAATATGATTCAGTTCTCTGTATATTTTAGAAATGAGTCCTTTGTCAGAAACAGTAGTTGTAAAGCTTGTGTTTCCCAGTTTACTACATTTCTTTTGATCTTAGTTATAGTGGTTTTGTCTGTGCAAAAGCTTTTTAGTTTAATGTAATCAAAATCATCTAGTTTGTTTTTGGTGATATTCTCCATATCTTCCTTAGTCATAAACTGCTCCCCTTTCCATAGATCTGACAAGTAAACTAGTCCTTGATAAGAAAAGGGAAATTTTAACACTTTTGTTTGGTAGGTTCTTTGCCCAAATTAAAGTAATGCATAATATGGATGTGCATTCTACCATTTTAAAATGAGTATGATTATATTAGGACTCTATTAAAAAGGAAGTCCATGTTGTAACAAACATTTTAATGTTGTGCATGAGTTAATGTTAAACGTCAATTTTACAACAGGAGTTGAAGAGAATCCTCCAAACCATGGGTTCTTAAAATGCTATTGGAATGATTTCAGGATGGGGCAAATGGGGAAGTAATCTGTAACAGGGTAAGGGGAATTATCATCATCTAACTGAACTTTTATTTCTTTCAATTAAAAACTAGAAAGGGCAACTAGGATAGAGCACCAGCCCTGCAGTCGAGAGGCCCTGAGTTCAAATCAAACCTCAGACACTTAATAACTACCTAGCTGTGTGACCTTGGGCAAGCCACTTAACCCCATTTGCCTTGCAAAAACCAAAAAGAAGAAACCTAGTATATAGCATTATTCTGAAAAAGTGTCCATGTTTCAGACTGCTAAAGGGGTGCATACACAAAAATGATTAAGAATACCTGCCCTAATTTGGAATTATACCTAAAGGGCAACAAAAATGTGCATACCCTTTGATCCAGAAATACCACTACTGGTCTATACTCTGAAGAGATCATGAAAAAGTGTGCATCACTTGTACAAAAATATTCACAGCAGCCCTGTTTGTGGTGGCAAAGAATTGGAAATCAAGTAAATGTCCTTCAATTCGGGAATGGTTTAACAAACTGTGGTATATGTATGTCATGGAACACTATTGTTCTATTAGAAACCAGGAAGGATGGGAATTCAGGGAAGCCTGGAAGGATCTATATGAACTGATGCTGAGTGAGATGAGCAGAACCAGAATGCACACCCTAACAGCAACATGGGGGTGATGGTCAAACTTAATGGACTTGCTCTTTCCATCAGTGCAACAATCAATCACAATTTTGGGCTATCTGCGAAAGAGAATACCATCTGCATACAGAGGAAAAAATTGTGTAGTTTGAACAAAGACAAAAGACTATAACCTTTAATTTTAAAAAAAGCCATTATCTAATTAAGTAATCTTGCTATCTCTTATATTTTATTTTTTTCTTCTTATATAATTTCTCTCTCAACACATTCAATTCAGCTCAATGTATAGCACGGAAACAATGTAAAGACTAACAGACTGCCTTCTGTGGAGGGGGGAAGCAAGATTAGGGGAAAAATTGCAAAATTGCAAATAAATAAAATCTTTCAAAAAAAAAGAATACCTGCTTTAGACACAGCTAATTAATTTTTAATTATTCTACCTATCCCAGGTTAGAAGCAAAAGATACCATTTTCTGTGTAAATGGTTTGATGGGGAGGAGGGCAGTGTGATGTGATGGCTGTAAAAGAAAATTGTTTGAAAATAATTCCAAAGTAAGATTACAAGTGCCTGAGAAATAACAAAGTAGGAACACATATGCATACTGCTTTCTTAATCATTTTTCATATTAAAAAGAAACAGTAGTCTATTCCCTCAGAGTCAACTATCATGCTTCATGTTCAAGCTGAAGATTTTAAAGAAAATAATAAATTTGAGAATTAGCTATTCATTATCTAAGAAAATTGCAGTTGGAAGAGGAAAAAAATAATTCCTACATTTATAACTACGTTCACTTAAAACCAACATCGACAATGGTGCCACACTACACAACATTTAAAAAGCGCTGTACATTTAGAAATACGGTACAATATTCTTCTGTTTAAGAACAAGGCCCCCAACAAAAACTCTCTTCACAAACAGAAAACTCACCAACATTCCTCATAACTGCTAAAGAAAAGAATCAAAATTAAAGTTAGCAGATTGTTAGAGAAAAAAAAAAAACAAATGCAAAAATAAGCCAAATGATTTGGAAATACTTCTTTAAAAAAACAATAACAAAAAACAACAAACCCTGAGTAAAAAGATGATGAAATTTATGGACCAAATATATATTAACTGAGTCAGGGAATATTAATTAGTTGCTTCATGCTCAAAGCCCACAGGCAAGTCATCCACAAAAAGGTCAGATTTGTTCTCAATAGAAAATTTCAAAATGAAACTAAAGGTCTATGAGGGATTTTTATATTAGTAATGGGTGGAGGGATGAAAAAATATATATCATGTGTTTGAGCACAGATGAAAGCACTTGAGGAAAATTCATTAATAACACCGCTCATTATTTCTTTGACACTAGGTGAAAGTGTTTTTCATTAATTTGTTAACACCTAGTCCTGGGTCTCTCCCTTTCATGCCTTCCCTTGTCTGACCCCCCCCCCCCTTAAGGAGGCAGAGCAATGATGCTACCAAATAACAATATTAGCAGGTGTGTTCTTGTCAGCATCTGTTAGGACCTGACACATACTCTATCATAATGACCCAAAATGCACTCAGATGCTTGTCACAGAGCAACATCCAAGGAGGCCACAGAAGCACATGGTTTCTGACTGGCTGTAATGGGCTTGAGTCAAGACTTCATTTTATCTCTTAGCCTTGCTGAAAAGCACAACAAATCCTGTCTACCAAGTACGCTTGGAATTGCTGAACTATAGAGCTGTGAATTATTCAGCTTGCCTAAATTTAAGAAAATTTCTTGACAGTATTGACTCAGAAGATGAAAGTAATCTACTATGATATTCTAGTCTAGCCCTTGAACCCAGGCAGGCCTACATCTAAAAATTTTCTAGACATCTCCCATTTTGTTGTCAATGAAAACAGACAATCTCTAGTGAGCAACTTTTACATAGCTTATCAGTTTTTTGAGGACAGTGATTTTCCTAAAATATAGATCTGAGTCACACTCTTTCACCTCCCTCCCTTACCATGATAAACTCCAGTGACTCCCTATTACTCTGGGATCAAATATACAACCCCCTGTTTGGCAGTTTAAAGCTCTTTCCCAATCTTGTCCCTCTCTACCTTTTCAGTCTTCTTACATCTGTCCCTTCCACTAACCAGGAAAGCCAGATAGAATAGCCTCCTTGCAATTTCTTTTTTTTTATTAAAGATTTTATTTATTTTGAGTTTTACAATTTTCCCCCTAATCTTACTTCCCTCCCCCCTCCCCCCACCCCCCACAGAAGGCAATTTGTCAGTCTCTACATTGTTTCCATGTCCTTGCACTTTCTTAACAGACGTTTCCTCTTTGGATTCTTTGCCTTTGCCCTAGCTAAACCCCATGCTTGGAATTCTCTCCCCCCACCTTTACCTATTGGTTTTCCTAGGCTCTTTCAAGACTCAGCTCAAATCTCACCTTCTGGAAGCCCTTCCCTGTCCCCTGCCTTCCCTATTGAGACTATCTTCCATGTGCTTTCAAAGTGTTGTTCTCCCGTTATAATGTAAACTCATCAGGGCAGGGCCTATGTTTTTGCCTTTCTTTGTACCCTAGCAATTAAAATCATGGTATTATGTTTGGCCTGGAAAACATATAATATGTGTTGAATGACTATGCTATTAAAGTTTTCTCTCATATTTCTATTCGTATAATTTTAATTCTTTTGGATTTCTCCTCCTTGGCTCAACTTTATTTCAATGGTATTATGGGTCCTTTTCTCCTAACTTCCTATTCCAAGATTCTTCAAGATATAACTATTCTCCAAAGCTCTAAAATAAAGACTTCACGTGCAAAATTATTAGGCCTCATACATGCAGATCATCAGGATAATGAACTAACTATCCTATGAGGTCTCTTCCTTTAACTACCAAAAGGCAGAAGTACCAAGCTTGAACTCAAGTCAATTCAGGGACCCATACAGCTAGATGTAAAGACACAGGCAGGTTCCAAACCTGGTTTAACTAAAGTACTTTTGTAATTTAGTCTCCTAGTTTCACTATCCTTCTTGCTTTTGAGTTCTTTATCACTCCAGCTAAAAAAACAGATTGCAGAGTCACTCTTCTTTGATTGCTTTACAAAGGAGACTTAAGTAAGTCTTACTTGGGTGGTGATTCAGCAAAACTAACTGAGCTTGACTGTCCCTACCCATCGTCTTGTTGACTCTAGAGACTAATGACAGTTTCTGTTCTGAGAGTACATGACTTAGCCTACTAAATGAATTTTAATGAGGTTTAAGTAACTAAAGCAGAACTGAAAAAAGTTATTCACTTAAATGATATAACAAATACAAAGTACTTTACAAAATTTCTAAAAGCTCTAGAGAAATGATAGTTATAATGACATCATTATTCAAAGATAATCTTTCATAATAAATTTCATGTGCTTCAGTTCATCAAGAAAAAAGAACTATATGTGCTAAATGACTTTCAAAGTCAGATTAACTTTTTTAAAAAGTAATTTCTCCTAAATTTTTAAATTAAAGAGAATGAGAAGAAGAATCTGATCCCTTCAGCCATTCAGCCAGCTCCTTGACACAAATACAAAGGACAATACCAATTCTACAAGGCAGCTCCTTCCATGGAGCCAGAAGCAGCTCAAAATGGCCAGAATTCCCCCCCCCAAAAAAGCTTGAAGGGCATCAAACAAAAATAAAGATTGGGGAACTCCATAGTTACTTACTGTTTCTTGGTCTCTTCAAATTTGTGCAGTCGTTTTCGAAGACCCCCTGACTTAAAGCCTTGGCAATGTGCCGCAGCTGCTCCTATGGTGATGATGTCATAGTTCTGATCTGAAGGAAAAGAAAGGCTTTGTCAATTGCCCCAGGCTAACGACCCACAGGTGTCAGCACGGCCACCAAACAAAGCTTTCCATGCCAGCCTCCAGATGCCGTGAAATAAGAATACCATTATCTAGGGTCTGGTCATAAGACTTCAGGGCACTGATGATGGGTAGCTCTGGTCCAGTGGGTGGAAAGCAAGGCTTACATAAGGAAGACCTCAAATCTTTCCTCTGGTGCAATCTGGCTGTGGGCCACAAAGCATGGCACTTAACCTCATAGCATTCCAGAGAACTCGCTTAACCAAGAGTTATAGAGTAGATAGAAGAGGAATTGATAGAGGTGGTTTCCTCATTGAGAGGTGATTTTAATTTGAAAGAAAAGGAGAGACTGAAGAAAGAAGGAAGGACAGAAAGGAAAAGAAAGAAACAAAGAAAAACAGGGAGAGAGGAAGGAAGAAAGGAAGGAAGGTAAATAAGGGAGGGGCATTTCTACCACCTACATCAAAAAACTAACTTAATTGCCTGTAAATCTTACAAATCAAGAGATGGGTTCTCATTCAGGAGAATGGTACATGGGGCAGCTAAGTGGCACACTGGATAGAGCACCGGCCTGGAGTCAGGAGAACCTGAGTTGAAATCCGGCCTCAGATATTTAAGAATTACCTAACTATGTGATCTTGGGCAAATCACTTAACCCCATTGCCTTGCAAAAAAAAAAAATTTTAAAAAGAGAATGGTATATAGGATTAAGGAACTAGATTAGGTAATTCTTTACTATTTTTCCTTCTTGTAGGACATTCTTGGCAATTTGGGATTAGATATTAAATGATTTTTAAGAAACAGAATTGACCAGGGGATGGTGGAGTTGAAAGTCAAAAGGCCCTTTAAAAGAAAAAGTATAAAAATCTATGATATTCCCTTGTCTCTTTACACTTTTTATTATAAGCTCCCCAGTAGATGATTATGTGAAAAAGGCTATTGCTTATGTTTATCTCAGGCATTAGTTGTCTAGGAATGAGAGAAGTCCAATACAGGCTTAATAAAAAGGGAAGGAAAGAGAAATACCTGATGCTCCATCATCTTGAACTCGCATTCTCTGTATGTGCAAATTTGTGGGAACAAATTCCAACTTTTTATCAGCTTTCAAACTGCTCGCCTTAAAGGAGGGACCTAAAGCAAAGGAATAAGAGAAGATATATATTATACAAAGGATAGTCTCTCTTTGCAAATGGCACATAAAAAGTATAAAAAAAAAAAGGTATCGGCATGTTTCTGAATTTAGCCAGGTATGCTGGGGTGGTGGCTTGGAGATTTCTGCGTTGCCTACAAGAACATTTTAACTTGCAGATGGTAGGTGGGTGTAAACACTGGAAGAAAGGGCAACTTGCTGGCCAGGAGACTAGTTCCAGGATGTTTAGGTAGAACATGCTGTTAGTAAGGGTGAGGAAAGTCATCAGAGCTCTATGGAAACAGCAATACACCATTTGGAAGCTCTGGCTCAACACTGTGGCATGAAAGAGAGTCACAGAGTTATGCAAAGCAAGTGGGTGGATATGTCATATTCTATTACCACATGGCTATGCCAGAAATGACTTAATTCCAACTATAGAGACACTTTAACACCAAAAATTAGAACTATCTGCTCAATTAGAACAATACCTATCTATCTTGAATGGGGGAAGTATCAAAAGAAAAATATGCAGTAGATTTTCATACAACAGTTTTTCAAACAAAATGACAGCAACAACAATAAACACAGATTAGTCAATGTAAACAGACTGGAAGGAATTTTGTAATAAATGTCTTAGACCTTATTTTGATTATTCATACACTCAAGTCCTATGCCAATGCCATGTCACAGCATGGTGGGTCACCAAAGTTTCTCAAAGGCTATATCACTGGAAAGTACAATTCTAAAAGACTCTACTAAGCTAGAAAACCTTCAAAAACAGAGCTTGAGAACTAGCCTAGCTATTCAAAAAGGATCATGCATTAGGTGTAAGGTGATAGATATTTTTTAACATAACTTCTGAAGATTGTCTTCTAATTAATTAAAAGGTTGCAATTTATGGAAGTGAGAGGTATACAAGCAATAACAAAATGAAGATGATGATGATGATGATGTTTGTCCTTTGTTTTCAAAGAAGACCATGACATTAGGAAAGTGATGCTATGGTAAGCAATTGGATTTGAGTGAGGGGGTGCTACATGTACTAAGTCACCAGTCTCACTTTCTCCTCTGGAGCCATGTAGGTCTAGCGACTAGATATGAATCAGGATGACTGGAGATGGCCCTGGATGTGAGGTCATCGGGGTTTAGTGACTTGCCCAAGGTCACCCAGTTAGTGCGTCTGTGTCTTAGGCCACATTTGAACTCAAGTCCTCCTGGTTCCAAATCTAGTGCTCCAGGTCCAGCATCACATGTGGGTGGTTATGTGGATAGAGCACCAGGCTTGGAGTCAGGAAGACTCTTCGTAAATTCAAATCTAGCTTCAGATATCCCTTGGACAAGTCAACTTTAACTCTATTTGTTTCAGTTCCTCATCTACTGGATGAGCTGGAGAAGGAAGTGGCAAACCATTAACAAAATCAAAGAACCTGGAAATACTCCAATATCTACATCAAATGACTCAATCACAGGATAAAGGAGAATATACCTGGGTCCATTTCACAACTGAAAATCATTGTTTTCTTAAGAATAATTCCAGTCAAAAGAAAAACTTATTTGAGGTTGAAATGACAGAATTGAAATTAAAAGAATATAATCTTATTCTAAATTTTTGTGTGTGTAAAGGATGTCTAGTGATTCCTACAAACTCTCAGAATAATGATTTTAAATGCATAGAATACAATACACATAGGGATCATAAAAGAAGTCAATTACACTGAAATGTAATTATCAAAATATTTAATAAAACAAGTTCATACACTCTGGGTTGTTCTAAGAATCTCTGCTTTTAGAGGTAGGATGGCATAATGAATAGAGAACCTTACTTAGTGTTAGGAAAACCTAAGTCCTTTTTCTGTCTTCGACTTAAACTAATTGTGTGATCCTGGGGTGATTCACTTACTCTTCCAGGGTTCTAGGGAACTGTCTAAGACTTTTAGTTGTCAGAAGTTAATGACTTTTAAATTTATCAGGATAGGAGAGAGGAAAAAACTATCAAGTAAATGTGCTCTTCAGTTAGCAGCAGAGCTTTCAGATGAATGCCTCTCTACCTTCAGTCGAGGTATTTCTCAGCTGTATGACTACATCTTTTTTTTTTTTTTTTTTTTTGGTTTTTGCAAGGCAATGGGGTTAAGTAACTTGCCCAAGATCACACAGCTAAGCAATCTATAAGTATCTGAGGCCAAATTTGAACTAGGTTCTCCTGATTCCAGGGCTGGTGCTCTATCCACTGTTCCACCTAGCTGCCCCTGGATAACTTAGTCTTAACATTTAGCATGGTCCATAATTATGATATGATTTCTTCTCACTCAAGTATGTGAAAGTCACTGAGGTTCTTTCCAGCTGTAGGTCTATGAAGCTGAGATGGTATTCAAGATTAAGTTTTTCCACACGAAAATTTTAAGTGTTCAGTGGAAAAATTATATTAGATATTTAGGATCTTTGTATATTGTGAGAATGAAGGAAGGCATTTTAAGATGAGACTATTTGATCACAAATACTAAAAAACCAACTGAAAATAATATTTAAAAATCTAAAACCTATTCCAGTTGGAATCAAAGACAGAATGAGAGGGACTGAAGTACCACCATCATTTTAGGACTAAGCTAAAATTATCCACTGTTCTCTTCCAAAGAAACAAAAGCAAAGTATTTTTTTTTAGTTTCACATTTAAATGGTAGAGTGCTATTTTATACAATCATAATTTTCATTTCAACTACCACTCAAAATAAAAGAATTCAGAAGACGAATGCTCATAACAAGTAACTTGAGTCCTTTTTTGTGGTTTTGTTTGCTATGTCAAAGACGGAAAATAATTTATCTATCATATTGCTTTTCAACAGTGAACTGCCACGGCAACTACAAAATTCATCACCTTTTAAAATGAAATCTGAAAAACTCATACTTAGAGAAATTCCTATTTTCATGAGAATCTATAAAAATTCATTTAAAATGAATACATAATTGATCAATAAGGCCATTAGAACCGAGTATTTACTGAGATACAGATGGTATATTTTTGTAGAGTTAAAAAGGTAAAGGTGCCTGGAAGAATAAAGGTTAATTTCACTAACCTTTGTATTGATGTAGGTTAGTTAAGTTTTCCTGGTAAGTTAGTATTATGGTTTGGTACTGAGTAGCTATTTGACGACGGAGACTTTCCCAGCAAGGAGATAGCTCTCCCAATTCTTCCAATTCACAAACCCTGCAAGACAAAGACAAAAACAGACAACTTACATTCAATTCCAGGTTTGACCAGCATCTTCAATCTAAACTGTGTTAATGGAATACTGGAATTCTGTGCAATGTGAATGGAGGTGCTCAGGTAAACTATTTGTTATACTATTTTTTTAAGTTCTTTTTTTTTGCAATGCAAATGGGGTTAAGTGGCTTGCCCAAGGCCACACAGCTAGGTAATTATTAAGTGTCTGAGACCGGATTTGAACCCAGGTACTCCTGACTCCAGGGCCGGTGCTTTATCCACTCCGCCACCTAGCTGCCCCTTGTTATACTATTTTTAAAAATTTACTTTAATTCTTTCAAAACTTTTTTATTCATATCTCACTTTAATTTTCTAACATATTCCTTCTATCCCTACTCACTGTGAAAGCTATCCCTTACAAAAAAAAAGTTAGACAAAGAAAAAAACTTCAACAAAAACTACTACTTTTGCTGCTGGTCCTTAGTTTTCGAAGAAGACAATGACATCAGGGAGGTGATGCCATGACATGCATATTTGGATTTGAGTGAAGGGGGCTGTGCTAAAATTATCAGTCTCACTTTCTCCTCCAGAGCTATTTAGATTCAGTGGTCAGATATGGATCAGGATGACCAGAGATGGCCCTGGATGTGAGGTAATCACATCACAAGGTCACACAGCACTGCCCCCCCCCCCACATGCTGGGGGCCATTCTATTCATCAATGATTACTGCATGGACACTGTTGGAATCATTGGTTATCTGTCATCTCTCACTGATCTTAATGATTAGACTGCCCCCTTTTCCCATGATGCATCTATCTGATGAAATTCTTTATTCTATTTATTCTGAACACTTCTTCACCAAGATTATACTGCTGCCTACTTACATCCATAATGAACTTCTCCACTGTCCTTGGGATGACCTGTAAGTTTAAATCTTCAGAGATTATGGTACTTCATGATAGATTTGGAGCATCATGAAAAGAATATCAGTATTTATTATATTATTATGTCTAATTATATTAGACAAATTCAGCATCAAAAGGACTGTTACTTTTCAAAAGGAAATTCAGACTTTCTTCCTATCCAGTTCTTGCCTATCCAAGGTATGGACAGATAGAACTGCTCTATATAAGGGGTCCATTTCACTATATAGTCTTGTGTGAACCAATAGTCATTCTTCATTTACTTGGTTTTGCCTATGGTGATATTTAGGCATCTAAACATTAGTTATCTCAGTCATAATAGATCTTATTTAGAATGCTCTTTAAGGACATGATTTCTCTCTCATCACAACCCAATTTGGATCGAGGTACAACATGGAAACAAAGTAAAGACTGACGGAGTGCTATCTGTGGGGTGGGGGTGGGGGGAGGGAAGCAAGATTAGGGGAAAACTGTAAAACTCAAATAATATCTTTAATAAACATTCTATGGCTTTAAAAAAACAAAAAAACACAAAAAAATAGAATGCTCTACCAAGTTCAAGGGTTTGAAATAATCAATGTAATATCATCTGTAACCATGAGCAACTAGAGATGTTCACTATCTTTCATTTGGATTTATTTGGCTCTCTTCTGAGACAATGGCAGATATTTTTGGTAAACAAGGTTTTCTAATATCATAGGGATGCACAAAGTAAATTTTCTTATACTTTTCAAAAAACCTTGTGAGTCATCTTGTTGGACAAGTGCCATTAACAGAGGAAATTTATCCTATTTATTCTATTTTTTAAACATCAACAAAAAAATAAGCATAATGAAATCTTGAAGTCTCTGTACCTGTAAGTCAATTTATGTAACTGAAATTTTGATTTGCTGTCAGATAATTTTTAAAGAAGTCTTTTTTTTAAGGTTTTTGCTAGGCAATGGGGTTAAGTGGCTTGCCCAAGGCCACAGGTAATTATTAAGTGTCTGAGACTGGATTTGAACCCAGGTACTCCTGACTCCAGGGCCGGTGTTTTATCCACTGTACCACCTAGCCGCCCCAAGAAGTCTTCTTTAAAGAAGACTTTCATGTTATTTTCATTTAAGGATTTCCTCTGTTTATGTAGATGTTCTCCTAAAAAATTTTTTTTTTGTAGAAATGGGAAAGTTGGCCAAGTCGGTAGTTGTCAATATTTTCTTGGCTATTCTATTTGGGCAGTGTTAAGGTCCATACTTTTTTCTGTGGATATATAATATTTTATTTAACAAAATATGCTTATCTTGTATGTAGTATGTATGAAGTATGTAGCATTTAATGATTTCTGCATACTATTCCTTTTTATAAATCAGTTTATACACATTTCTTTTTTTTAATGTGTCACAAGATAACTTTTAACATTTTAACATTTTATTTGTTTTCCAATTATATACAATAGTAATATGTACCCATCATTTTTTGCAACTCTGAATTCTACAATTCCCCCCCCCCCCACAGAAGGCTGTCTGACAGTCTCTACATTGTGTCCATGCCACACATTGATGTAAATTGAATGTTATAAGAGTAAACATAAACCCCCCTGCCCCTTCCAAAACGATAGGAAACATCAAGGAGAGAGAGAGAGAGAGAGAGAGAGAGAGAGAGAGAGAGAGAGAGAGAGAGAGAGAGAGAGAGAGAGAGAGAGAGAAATGTACTTCAGGTTGCAATGGCTGTCTCTGGGGTGAGTTGCTTTCTTTATCATAAGTCCACCAGAGAAGCTGCTTCAATATTTTCCCCTCAATTTGCTATTACTAGCTGTACCTCCACTCTATTCCACCCCACTTCCATTTATTCTATTCTCTCTCTCCTTTCATCCTGGCCCTGTCCAAGAGTGTGTTCAATCTGAGTACCCTCTCCCTCGATCTCCCCTCTCTTCTATCACCTATTCCTCCCTTACCTCCCTCCATTCCCCTTCATCCCGTCCCTCTCCTCTCATCCTTCTCCAGGGCAAGACAGATTTCCTCACCTTATTGTGTATGTCATTTCCTCCCCAAGCCATTTCTGATGAGAATGAAGGCTCACTCATTTCCCCTTGCCTTCCCCCCGTCTCCACTCCATTGAAAAAGCTTTTTCTTGACTCTTATGTGAAATCTCTCAGCTTCTTCTTCATCTCCTTTTCCTCCCTCCCAGTACTTTCCCCCATTGCCCATTGATTCCATCTCTTTACCACATCATACCATTATATTCCACTCCTTCCTATGTGCTTCCTATATATGCTCCTTCTAACAGCTCTTATAAATGAGAAAGTTCGGGGCGGCTAGGTGGCGTAGTGGATAAAGCACCGGCCCTGGAGTCAGGAGTACCTGGGTTCAAATCCGATCTCAGACACTTAGTGATTGCCTAGCCGTGTGGCCTTGGGCAAGCCACTTAATCCCATTTGCCTTGCAAAAAAACTAAAAAAAAAAAAAATAAATGAGAAAGTACATATGAGTTATCAATATCTTCTTCCCATTGCAGGAATACAAACAGTTCAACATCATCAAGTTCCTCAGTTAGTCCTTCTCTTCCATTCCCTCTATGGTTCACCAGAGTCCTGTACTTGGAGATCAAACATTTTGTTCAGCTCTGGTCATCTCGATAGGAAAGTTTGAAAGTCCCCTGTTTCATTGGAAGTCCCTATTTTCCCCTGAAAGAGGGGAAAATTTTTGCTGGGTAGTTGATTCTTGGTTGTAAACCAAGATCTTTTACTTTCCAGAATATCATGTTCCAATCCCTATGAGCCCTTAATGTAGATGCTGCCAGATCCTGTGTAATCCTGATTATGGCACCTCAGTAGTTGAATTGTCTCTTTCTGGTAGCTTTTAGAATTTTCTTTTTGATTTGGAAGTTTTGGAATTTGGCTATAATATTCTTGGAAGTTTTTCTTTTGGGATCCCTTTCAGGGGGTGACCAGTGAATTCTCTTGATTTCTATTTTACCCTCAGTTTCAAGGATCTCAGGGCAATTTTGCTGTATTATTTTTTGAAAAATGAAGTGTAAGCTCTTCTCCTGGTTGTGGCTTTCAGATAGTCCAATAATTTTAAAATTATTTTTTCTGAATCTGTTTTTGAGGTTGGTTGTTTTTCCAATGAGATATTTCAGATTTTCTTCTAATTTTTGGCTTTACTGGAAGAGTTTTATTTCTTCCTGATTTCTTGCAAAGTCATCAGCTTCCCTTAGTTCCATTTTGCATTTGAAGGAGTTATTTTCTTCAGAGAGCTTTTTTATCTCCTTTTCCAGCTAGCCAATTCTGCTTTTTAAGGCATTCTTTTCCTCATTTGCCTTTTGTTTGTTTTTTTCCATTAGGCCTAAACTGGTTTTTAACATATTATTTTCTTCAGTATTTTTTTGTATATCTTTCACCAAGCTTTTGATTTGGTGAAATTTTTTTTTCTGATGATTTTTCTGCATCACTCTCATTTCTTCTAATTTTTCTTCCACCTCCCTTAATTGCTTTTTCAAATCTTTTTTTTTTGAGCTCATCCATAGTCTGAGCCCATTTTCTATATCTCTTGGAGGTTTTGGATACAACAGGTTCAATTTTGTTGTCATCTGAGTATATATTTTGATCTTCTGTGGGACTAAAGTAATTCTCTATGGCCAGATTCCTTTTCTGTTGTTTACTCATTTCCTCAGCCCAAGACTAATTTACAGCACTTCCTAGGCTTTGGGGTTGATTTTTCTTTTTGGGGGCACCCACTGGGACCTTTATTCCTCCAAGGTCTTATGCTCTCTAGCCTATGCTTTGATAGGTAGATGAACATAGCACTACCCTCTGCCCTGGGGCTATAGGGAGAGATCCAGCTTGGTTATTTAGTATGGAAGCCCAAACTGCAGTATGTGAGTGCAGGCAAACAGCAGAGTCCTACCCCCTTGGAGAGCAGAGAAATCTCTGCAGAATTCCCTTACTATCTCTGGGGTTGCAGGCTGCTTTCTCCTGATTTGCTGCAGGTTCTGCCGCTGTGCTCCTCACTCCACCCCTCACCCAGGTGCAGTAGAGTTCTCTCACTGTTACAGGTGATCTCTGGGCTGTGCTGGGCTGGGCAGTGGCTTTTTTTTCTTCCCAACCCCCGGTCCTGGTGAAGCACACCTTTCCTACACAACTTCTAAGTTATCTTTGACTGGGAAAATGTATCACTCAGTCTTTCTGGGTTCTGCCCCACTAAATTTTGGCTAGGGCCATCCTTTTCTGTTTTTTGGGGGGTTTGGGAGATCAGAGCTCTTGGGTGATACTGAGTATGAATCTCTCAATGGCTTTAAAGCTGTCTCCTCCAACATGGACTTCCTTTTGGGCTACTTGTCTAACATAGTTACATCTTGGTGGTCTCAAATGCCATTTTTTCCTACTTATTACATCTTGGAGACCATGATTAAAAATCCAAAATGGTGGCTCAATAAAAGAGAAAAGTTTGTCACAAAAATCTTAGTAGATCTTTTCCATTTCTCATTTCTTTTATCCTCCTGGTTTTATTTTTAACTGAGTCTGGTATGCCTTTGTTTTGTTGGGTGTCTTGACAAACTAATAATAAATCTGCTTTATCCTTTGCTGCTTCGTGCTCTTTTATGAGGCACAATTACTCATAATATATCATCCTTTTCTATAAAAATTGTATATTTATATTCTACATCAAGGCTGCCTTAGCTTAATTTCTTTCCCTTTGTTGGTTTTTGTTGCCTGAGGTGATTTCTAGGTTCCTCTGATCTCCTTCTGCTAAGTGATTTATATCTCTTACATGGCCTTTGGGAAAGCTGATAGTCTGTGCTAATGTGTGCTGATGTCCATTTCCTAATTTTTAGTTTCAATATATAGCTTAATATTCTCAGACACACAGCCCTCAATTGTATGCTACATCTCCTCAGTTTTGTTCTTCCAATTTGTTACTGATTTTGATCCTTGTTCCAATAAATTGGCAATGTGATTGAAGAGATAATATGAACATGATTCCCACACTGCTAACTAGTCACTTCCCAACTGTTATAGTCGGATTCATCAAGTTTTTTAATGATGTCATTGGCATTTGTCATTTCTCAGTGCTCTCCAGAGCTTTTTTTAAAACTCTAATTATAGGGGCTGCTAGGTGGCACAGTGGATAGAGCCCCGGCCCTGGAGTCAGGAGGACCTCAGTTCAAATCTATCCTCAGACACTTAATAATTACCTAGCTTGTGGCCTTGGGCAAACCACTTAACCCCATTTGCCTTGCAACCCCCCCCCCAAAACTCTAATTATATGTAAACAAAAATTTCTAAGATTCAATTTTTTAAAATTTTGGGTTCCATATTTTTTCTCCCACCCTCCTCTCCCCTCTTCCTTGAGAAGTCAAGCAATTTGATATAGACTGTACATGTTTTTCCTTGCAAAATAATCTACATTCAAATTCCATCACTTTTTTTCCTGGAGGTGGATACATTTTCCTAACACCTTTTTTGAAGTAGTGAGTGAGTTAAAAAGCCATCTGGGAAGAAATTAGGTTTAGATCAAGATCTCACACTATCTACCACAATAGGCTCAAAATGGATAAAAATCCTGGATTAAAAAAATGGATAAGGGGTGGCTAGATGGCACAGTGGATAAAGCACCGGCCCTGGAGCCAGGAGTACCTGGGTTCAAATCCGGTCTCAGACACTTAATAATTACCTAGCTGTGTGGCCTTGGGCAAGCCACTATTTGCCTTGCAAAAAAACCCCTGATAAAATGGATAAAAAAATGGATAAAAGGTCATATCAAAGAAATCTTTTACAACTATGAAGAGGGAAAGATAAATCATCAGACAAAAGATAGAGAAGATTGCAAAATATAAAATGGACAATTTTGATAACATAAAATAGAAAAGGTTTTACCCAAACAAAATCAATGCAGTTAAAATTAGAAGGGAAATAGTTAACTGATTCCCCCAGGAGGCACTATCTTATGCCAGAGGACAGTTACAAAATGGATTTTAAGGAAGCCAGGGGAGTTGGTAGGCTTGTGCCACAGTCAGAGAAAATGCTTAGACTTGAGAAGTGGGGGGTTCTATTTGTCAAACAGCCAGGATACCCGTGTCACTGCACTGAAGAATATGTGATGAGGACTAAGACGCAATTCTTCCATTTTCTCCAGATGGTCTCTCCTCTCTAATCTCCAGCCTTCCCCAATCGACTGGCTCCTTCCCTGCTGCCTACAAAAGGTGCCCCAAACTCATCATCCTTATCATTTGATCCAACCAGGTCTTTTTGCTTTCAATCCATGTCTCAATCCTTCCTTTATTTGTCAAATTCCTTCAAAAAGTTGGCTCTACTTGGTGTCTCCTTTCTCACTTCAAAATCTCTTCTAGAACTCTATTACTCTTACTTCTAACTTACATCTTCACCCAAAACTACCCTTTGCAAAGTTATCAATAAAATTTTTATTTGCCAAATGCAATAGCTTCCTCAAGTCACACATAATTTTGAGCTCTCTGTAGCATCTGACATTGTTGACTATATTCTCCTCTGGATATTCTCTCTTCTTGCATTTTCATGATACTCCTCTTTCCTGATGGTCTTCCTAGCTGTACAATTATGTTGAAAACATCTTTGCTCATTTATCACCCAAACTACTATGGGTATAACCCAAGTCTGTGTACTGTGCTCTCTTCTCTTTTTTAATTACCATCATTACCTGATGACTCTTAGTTCTACATATCCAGTTCTACTATTGTCTCTTAAGCCCCAGTTCTTCATCACCAACTAACTGCCTTTTGAATATTTTAACAGGGTACTTGATAAGAATCAAAATTGAATTCGTTACCTTTTTCTCCAAACCATTGTTGAAGAAACTGCAATCCTTCCAATCTCAGTGTCAAGTTGAATTTTTTAGTCCCTCACCCTATACATCTAATCAGTTGGTAAATCTTGTAGCCACCGACCTTGTGATGTGACCTTTCTTCTACCTTAATCTTCTATTGGTCTTCTTTCCTCAGATCTTTCACCACTCCAATTCACCTTGTGGAACTGCTTCTGCTAAAGTATAAGTCTGACTATGCCAACCCTCCTATTCAGTTAAGCTCTGATATCTATTATCTCTAGAACTAAACAAAAGTTCATTTAAGTGTCTTTATAACCTGGGTCTCCCCAACCCTTTTCTACATTATTTCCCTCCACACAATACACTTATTTTCCTTCTGTGTTGCCCAAAATAATATTCCATCTCCCATCTCAACTACTTTGCACTAGATGATCCCAAGCTTAGATTTCACACCTCTGGAAGCCCTAGCTTCCTTCAAAATTCAGTTCGGGTACCACCTTCTCTATGATAGCTTTCATGATTCTCCCGATAGAAAATACCTTTTCAACCTAACTACCTTCTATCCTATATTACATTCTTATATATTAAATGTATTCATATCTACATACATGTTGCCTCTCCATTAGAATGTGAATTCCTTGAGAAGGAATTGTCCAACTTTTGTCTTTGTATACAACCTTCCATTTAGCAATAATTTCCTTTTGTTTTCTGATTTTATTTATAGCAAGAATATAAAGAGTAATGATGATTCATTTCCCTTAGTTGTACATACATCTGGTTCCTAGACAAGGATCTCATATTTAAAGTGGAAGTCTTAGTGACTGTTTTTTAAAAAATCCATGCTAGTTTACAGTGACTCCACCTCATCACCCCCCAACCCAAGAACTCTCCCTTGTGATAAAAAACAATAACATACTTTAGACCAAACAAATTGACACCCTGTCCAGGTCTAACAAATTAACTACATTCTAAGAGTAGATGCTTCAAATTCAGCTCTCTGAAATCACTACATTGATCAGAGTTCCAACTGCTTTTCAATATTATTTTCTTTTACATCTCTGTGATCATTGTGTAAATTGGCCCCCCTAGTTCTGTTCACTTGCCCAAGAATCAATTCATACAAGTTTTTTTTTATTAAGGTTCAAGAGAAGACTATAAAAATATGGAGGAAGGGGGTGGCTAAGTGGTACAGTGGACAGAGCACTGACCCTGTAGTCGGGAGTACCTGAGTTCAAATTCAGCCTCAAACAATTAATGATTACCTAGCTGTGTGGCCTTGGGCAAGCCACTTAACCCCACTGCCTTGCAAAAACCCTAGAAAAACCAAGCAAAAATATGGAGGAGGGAGTTGGGGAGAAGGATGCAATATGACCTCATGTTTATCTGAACGAAGTAAAGGAAAGTGAACATACCACCCACCCATACCCACTCCCACATACATACCCACACATTCACACACTCACAGAGTTAGATTACAATCAACCAGGAATCAGGAGAAGACAGAGAAAATGAAATGAGGATTAGGAGTATGTATGAATGAATGAATGAATTATGAATAGTATGAATCTACATTCAGGAGGGATGAGTAACAAGCAAATTCAATTCCATCTTTGAAAGGTGGAATATGAAGAGGTCGCAGTGAGGAGGTAATAAAATGGGGGGAAAAAGGTTTCTAGGAACTCAACTGGGAATTGAATGAAACAGAAGAAGAGTAAAATAGAAGGGGATTGCATAAAATTTAGGTTTTACTAGTATTGTATGTGTTTCTCAAAAAGTCTTCTTGAATATAAAGACAAGAATGGAAGGAAATGAGGGGGAAATGTACAAAAAGATAAAATGGAGAGAAATAACAACTTTAACTTTGACCATGGAGGACAGCAAAATGGATTAGAATACGAAATAGAATAACCTATGATGTTAAAAGGAACACATTTGAGGGGTATCTAGGTGACACAATGGATAGAACACCAACCCTGAAGTCAGAAGGACCTGAATTCAAATCCATCCTTAGACAATAATTGTCCAGCCATGTGATCTTGGGCAAGTCACTTATCCCCATTGTCTTAAATAAATAAATTAAAATAAAATACATACTTTGAAATAGAAACTTTTAACACATAATCAAAAATGAGGAGTGGAGCAAAAGCTACCATACTTTCTGTGAATTCAAAAAAGTAGGGGTAAGAATCATGATCTCAGACCAAGCAAAAGTAAAAACAGACTTGCTTAAAAGACATACAGAGGGGAAATGACATTATGCTTAATGGCACAAGAGTTAATGTGTTAATACTAGTACTTAATATATCCACACTGAATAATACTTAGGAGAAATACTAATATTTAATAATACCTTAAAAATTTAATAATATTAACAATTTAAAAATAATACTTAAGGGAAAATTTTATTTACAGAAAGAAAAAGCGAAATTATAATAGCTGGAGAGCTTAAGGAGGTGCTTTTCTCAGACCTAAGCAAATCTAACCGAAACATATTAATCTTCCCAAGTTTCACTGAATTCTTCATCTTCACTATATTTATGGTAGAATAATATCCCATCACATTCTTATACTAATGAGCTATTCAGTCATTTCCCACCTGATGAGTACTTTTGTTTCTAATATTTTGCTACCACAAAACTTATAGATACAAATATTTTCAGACACACACAGAATCTTTTTGTCTGTGGTTAAAGTTAAAGTTAAAAGAGAAGTTGCCAATTCTACTTTTAAGATGACATTTTCTTCAGTATTTTTTATGTTTCTTATCAAGTTGCTAATTTTCTTTTTCATAATTTTCTTACATCACTCTCATTTCTTTTTCCAATTTTTCCTCTATCACTGATCTATTTCTTTAACTCAAAGAAATATTTCTTAACTTTTTGTCTTTGTCTTTTTTCTTCTTATTTCTTGGGTCCAATTAGCAGGGTTTTTTTGAGGCTTTGATTGCAGCTTTTTTCACTTTGTTATCTTCTCCTGAGTTTATCCCTGCCAATGCAGCAACTTGTTAATGGTTAAGTTCTTTTTTTATTTATTCATTTTAAAAAAATTTCTTGAATTTCTATTTCTTGACTTTGAACTTTATGTTAAAGTCAGGTGCTTCTTACCCTAAGAGTGAAGGGGCACTGTCTCAAGTGTCAGGGTTTTTTGAGTTGCTGGGTTCTGAAAATTTTTCGTACTTCCAAGGTCCTGTTATCCAAGAATAGGGGTGATCATGGCTCTTCTGGTTGACATTTGGATCCTTACCCAGGAAGCACCCCTGGTCTCCTGCAGCCCAAGTGCTCTTCTCTCCTGAGAACCATGGTCCAGATTGTGCCTGGGCAGAAGAGTTTCCACTCAGCACTAGTAGCATTTAGTGCCAGAAGAGAATTCCTGTAATTTTTTGCTGACCAACTGTTCAAGAGCTGCTGCCCCTAAGGCCCAATGCTAGTACTGCTCCACTGAGAGCAGTCCTGGCCAGCCCTGGGTCCAGAGTCACAGACTCTCTGGCTGACCTCCTAAGTCATCTTAGATTGGAAGAATGTCTCACTCTGGCCTTGTGTTGGCTTTGCCCCTCCAAAATTTTATTTGAGGTATTTTTTTAAAAGTTGTTAGGAGAGCTTGGTTGAATTGCAACCAGCTCCACAAAATTAGTTTTTGAAATACCAAACTAAGGCATTCTGAAGTCTCAAGAGTTCCAGTTGATAGTACTCTAAATTGAATAAATAAAATTGTATTTCCAGCTTCTTGGTTTGCTTGTTTATTCCATGAAACAAAAACATGTTATCCAAATACCAGGAAAACAAATCCTTCAGATGTAGAATGGAACTGAGGGAGGCTGCTGATTTTATGAGAAATTAGGACACAATACTTCAAAACCAAAAGAATGAAAAATTAGAAGAAAATGTGAAACATGTCATTGAAAAAACAACTGATATGGAAAACAGATTTAGGAAAGATAATCTAAAAATTATTGGAATACTTGAAAGTCATTATCAGGAAAAGTGCCGTGACATCATTTTCAAAGAATTACTACAGGAAAATTGCCCTGATATCCTAGAAGCAGAGGGCAAAATAGAAATGGAGAGAATCCACCAATCTCCCTGAGAAAGAGATCCAAAAAAAACACCCCCCAGGAATATTATAGCCAACTTCCAGAACTCCCAAGTCAAAGAGAAAATATTATAAGCAGCCAGAAGGACACAATTCAAATATTGTGGAGCTGCAGTCAGGATCACACAGGATTTAGCAGCAACTACATTAAAAGCTCGCAGGGCTTGGAATATAATATTCCAGAAGGCAAAAGAGCTCAGAATGCAACCACGAATCAACTACCTAGCAAAACTGGATGTCCTCTTCCAGGGAAAAAGATGGACTTTCAATGAACCAGGGAAATTTCAAATGATCCTATGTTGAATGGCCAGAGCTGAACATAAAGTTTATCTTCAACTACAGGACTCAGGTGAAGCATAGAGAGTGGAGAAGGTGAAAATATGAGGGACTTAATGATGATGAACTACATGTATTCCTGTATAGAAAAATGATCCTGATAATACTCATAGGAGCCTTCTCATTTAATAGAGCAGGTAGAAGGAGGTTTTATAGATAAAGCACAGGAGAAAACTGAATTTTAAGATATATTGTGGTGTAAAAATGGAGTCAATAGATAAAAGGGAAATGAAATGGGAGAAAGAAAAAGGAGAGGAAGAATAGGCTAAGATATTTCATATAAGATTTTTCTTTATTACAATGAGCTACTGCAATGATATGGAAGGGGGAAGGCAAGGGGGAATGAGGGAATCTTTGCTCTCATCAGAGGTGGCTAGGAGAGGAAACAGCATATATACTCATTGGGGTATAGACATCTGGAGTAAGAAGGAGAGAAGGGGGATGGGAGAAGGGGGAAATGTGAGTGATAGAGGAGAGGATGGACCATGGGGGGAGAGTGGTCAGTTATAACACATTTCCTTTTTTACTTCTTGCAAGGGGTTGGTATTAGATGGCCTGTCCGGGACCATAGGGCCAGGCTGATGCTGGACCTAAGGGGTGGTGGGGGGCTCGGAGGCTCGGGGCCTCTTGGCCCCAGGACTAGGGATCTGTCTGCTGCGCCACTCAGTTACCCTACAGCAGAGACAGAGTGAAAGGAGAGAGAAAATATAGTACATGGTAGTGGAGAAGTATGAATGGAGGGAGTTGAGATCAGCAATGGCAGTGGTGGAAAAAATATGGAAGTAGCTTTTGTGATGGACTTATAAAGAATGTGATCCACCCATGACAGAGCTGCTAGTGGTGGAACACAGACTGAAGCACATTTATTATTATTATTATTTTTTTGGGGGGGGATTGCAGGGCAAATGGGGCTGGGTACCTTGCCTGGGGCTGCACAGCTGGATGATTGTTGGGTGTCTGGGGCTGGATTTGGGCTCGGGTGCTCCTGGCTCCAGGGCCGGTGCTCTGTCCACTGCACTATCTGGCCATACCTACAATTATTTTTTTAATTTTAATTTTTTTCACCCCTTTACTTTATTGCTCATGAGGGTCTATATTTTTTGGGGGGAGGGGGTATTTTGTTTACTCTTAAACAAGAATATTTTAGTAATGTATAAAAAAATTTGTATAAAATAAGAAAAAATAAATTAAAAAAAAAAGCAGAGCTTCCTTCCTATATGGGTTTTCCCTTCTATTATAATTATTCCTATAGCTTTCAGCAAAGTTTTCAAACTCCCTTCAAAAAACAGATTAATAGTATTGTAAAAAGGAATAGTTTTTTTCAAAAAGACTAATATGAAGTATCTGAGAGGATGTGATCTCAGTTTTTCACTTACTACTTTGAGAAATCATGTCTTACCACTCAGATCCAACCTATACACCAATCCTTAGAAAGAAAGCACAAACTAAGATTTATTTCTTGCCTTGTGGAGCACTACAGCAACTAAGAGGCAATGGGCAGCCTCTCTAGCTAGAGGGTCTACCTTGTCCAAAGAATAGAAAAAAAAAGGATGTTCAGTAATAATTTTACTCTATGAAAGTTAATAAGGAATTGACAAAATATGTCACATGCTCTTATGTAATAATGTTATGATCAAAACTAGTCACTGAGAAGATGAATACTGCATAGGTAAAAATCAGTCAGAGTTCCTACAGCTTTCCCTCTTCTTCATGAGAAAACTTTATACCCACAAAGGCCTCTAGTTCTCTTGCAAATATGACCAAAGGAACAAATCATTATCAGTAGTGTGGTCATCTCCTTAAAACATTTGTAAAAACTTTTAGAATTTCAAGACATTTTTTGTATTTATTATCTTATTTTAGCATTAAAACATTACAGTGAAGTAAGTAATACATGAACTATTATTATTTTTAAAAACTCAGGTTTCCTATGGTCCAATAGTTAAAGTTCAAATTCCTCTGTCTAGTACCCAAGATTCTTCACAAACTGATGCCATCCTCACTTTTCTAGCCTTCTGTTTGTAAGCTCTAGGGTGGAGGCTTTCTTTTTTTAAGTTTTTGTTAGGCAATGGTGTTAAGTGGCTTGCCCAAGGCCACACAGGTAGGTAATTATTAAGTGTCTGAAGCAGGATTTGAACTCAGGTACTCCTGAGGCTGGTGCTCTATCCACTGCACCACCTAGCCACCCCTAGGGTGAAGGTTCTTAACCATGAAAATTCCATTTTTTAGTTTTTAAATTTTTTATAACTACTTCAATACAGTGTATCCCAAAATTTTTAGTGCCATTTTATATTTTATTTTTTTAAGCAGCTTAAGACTGCCCTAGGACTTTTGAGACAATCTATATAATTTCTCCTTTTTAATTCTATGTTCTGGATTTTATGTACTTAAAAATATAATTCTGGGAATGAGTTCAAAGTTGTCCACTAGAATGAAAAACATGTCTGTGACATAAAAAAGGTAAAGAACCTGGTCTTGAGGATTCTAAGGTTCCTTTCAGTTCTCACATTCTTTGTTACTATGACAACAACAGAAAATGAGGACAGATGATAAATCAAAGTCAAGTTTTTCTTGTTGTCAACACGAACACAAATATTTATACTAGGTGAATGGTTAAGGGACAATCACAGAATGATTGACAATCGACTATTCTTCATCTCAAATAAGTATGAAATATTAAATAAACAAGGGAGGAAATATTCAAATGGGGAAATGATAAATTCAAGCAAATTACAAGGAAGAACTTTGACAAATGAATGGCTACCAAATACTGGAAAGCATAGTGACTTCTCAAATTCCATCTAGTTTTATGAAATGCTATGCATTGCTAGTCTAACTCATTCCTTATAGGAGCAAGAAAGCAAACTTGTCTTACCTTGCTGCATCTTCTTCTAGAAGGAGTTTTACAAACTGTCTAGGAACGTGTAAAGAAAGGACACTTTCAGCCATCTGCTCCAAGATCCTTAGGTGATTCCCCTCAGTTGTAGGGAACCTGTACATTCTACAGATGGCACCCCCAAACACTGAAATGCAAAGGAGCGTGGCTATTGAGTTAACAGAAAGAAGGGCAGACACCCTAATTTTCCTTCCTTCTATCTCAGCCAGATTGAACATTTTTTTTTCAGGACCAACCAACATCAACCCCACCCAAGTGCAACACACACACACACACACACACACACACACACACACACACACACACCACCCAAGTGCAATGCAACATTTCTAAGGAAAAAAATTGACACAGGATTGATTCCAAATACACTTTTCCAAATGCTACATGAAAAGCAAAGTGATGACTTGTCTAAACTAACTGATGCAGCTGGGGGGAGGGGGGGGGAATAAAAGGAGAGAAAAAGCAATGTTGCTGCTATCAAAAGTAAGGCACATGAAGGCATGAAATCAAAGAGAAGCAAATAGTCTGCAATATGTTTGCAGTTCAATGTATGACTAATAAAATGAACATCTGGCAAAAGCAGTTATGCTTACAAAGGAGACAAGTGAAATCAACTCAGACTACTCTAATAACCGTAAGTCAATACTCATTTTCTCTCTAAGTCTATGTCCACATGGTCAGGCTTATAAGCAAGGCATCAATGTCCAGTTAGAGATCCACTTACCTGATTTCAGTAATGAATCTTTCCGCAAGGAAGCATATTTGGATCGGATTCCTAATGACTCTGTCAAGCTTTCATCCACTGGTAGAACAGTCTAAAGGGACACATGTGGGAAATATCCAAAGAGGCTGTGAAATCTAGCAGCAACTCATCACCACCTAATGAATGACCTAGAAATCCTGTATAAACATTGAGCATCTCTCTTGAAATCAATGCTCAATCTGTACAATAAATTTACTGAGTCACAAGGTAAATTAATTCAGCACTTAGAATACTTGGAACACAAACATGAGAAGCACATAATTAGAGAATCAACACAGAGCAGGGACTATGTGTTAACAATCTCTATGAGAACTGTTAAAATAGTCAAGGGCTGAAGCAATCTTTGGATTAAGGGTTGAATTTAATTTCTCTTTCCTTCAATCCACCTGTTCTGCTACTTATTAGTTGTATGACTGGGCAGATTATTACAACTCTGAAGACCTCAGTTTCTTTCATCGGTAAAATGAGAGGCTGAACTAGATGACTTCTAAATCTTTTCCAAGACATTTAATCTATGATTCTATGATCTCTGAGATATTTTCTAGCTCTCAGATGATTGTGTGACTACGTCTATATGGGAACCATAGAAAATTGTCTGCAAAAGCCTATTTGCTACTTACGATGTTCTGATCAAAGATTTCCTTTACACACACATAAACTCATAATCATTTTGTAGAGATGAGAAAACCAATGAGTAGATCAGTAGTTGTCTTCTTGCAGGTCTTATATTAGTAAAACATTATCTATGATACTATCCCTTCCACTGGAGTTTTGTCTTTGAGATACTGTGAAAAACTTATTCCCAAGTGCCTTTAAAATGGTGTCATCTCCAGTGAATATTTCTTCAGTTCATATTTTCTCAAACCCAGAAACTTCTGAATTTTGACTTTCTAAATGCCACTGTGACTTCTTCATAAGGGTCTGAGATGAAAGGGTTCAAATGTATTGATCCCATTGTCATAGTGAATGAGAATGGATTAAATCTGTTCTATTTTTTTGTTTGTTGTTTCCTTGTAATACTTTCAAAAAGGTTTAGCTTAAGATTGATCTCATGCCAGCCTTACTTTATCAACTGCTTTCCAAGCAAAAACTTCATATAATATTCTGCCAACCACCTAAGGGTCTCTAATTTTTGCAGACTTGCAATATTTAGCTCAGCCTCTGGCAGACAGCCAGCCTTCAATAAATATTCATGTTCAATAAATATTCAAATTCCAAGAGATATAGACACTTGTAACTACTGACCTCAATTTGTACAGAAACTCTCTGTGCCACACATGCATCACTGGTGGTGGCTCATTCTTTAGTATAACTTAACTAAAAGCTTCAATGTCTAAGAAGCAAGGTCAAAGTCAATGAAATAGAAACCCCAAACAGTTGTAATCTGAGAACCATTCTAGGTCTCCATGGAAAATATAGGTTGTTTAGGGGTTGAAAGTGAAGTGGCTCTCACGACATAAAGCTAACAATCAATGAAAATTACTCTTTTCTTCCACTTCCTACTTTGGTAGCTCAAAAAGGGACATACTCACCCTCCCATTAACGGTATCAGGTGACCTCGTTACAGGGGGCCTCTGGTCTGATTTCTCTTCCATTTGCCATCCTATTACAGTAATGTTACCTACACGATCATTTTCAGCAGACCTGTGACAAAGAATGTGACAAAATGTGAATTTGCTTCTCCTATTTTATTATGTCATGCCAAACAAGTATGTTATATGTGACAAGTTCCAACTCACTAAAAGTCACAGATTCCCAATTATAGTCCCTAGAGAATTTCCTGGAATATTAGGGATCTATTATAACCCAGGACTGGTTGAACCTGATTAATTGCTTTAGTCAAGCCTTAGACCCCTTTTTTGTTTCTCCTTCCCTCTCTCTTCAACCTCCTTTCCCCAAACCCCAGCTCTAATTAGTTCTAGGAAACAAGTGAGAGACAGAGTGTGGTCTAAACTAGTATCTCTTAGGAATTTCCCTAGATAGGAAACTAGAATGAACTCAGAAAGAATTTGGGGGGAATGACTTGACTTCCCATCCCATTCTTCACCCAAATATTCAAGGAAGTTCTAAGGACATAAAGGATTTGGAAGTCATCTCACGTTATAGGCTTGGGGAATGGGGAGGGCCACTGCTTCACAGTGCAATCTGTTGTTGAGATGACACACCTCCTAAGGGAAAGATTTAAAATGCAAGGGGAAATATGGTGTAATGATGACTCCACACCTTTTCTCCTGCAGACACAATCAGCTGTTGGAACATAAGCAAGGCTTGGTGTTCTAGGCCAGATACCAAGGAGGAAAACACTATATTACTCTCTGCAGCCAAGTTCCAGAATGAATCCATTCGAATTTGACCTTATAAAACAGTAATCATAGGTCTGGTTCTAATTGTGAAGAGATAGGAAATGGGAATCTTCTGAGAAGTGCATTGATGCCTTTAAGTTGCAAGACTCATTCTCAACAAAAAAAGAAAAAAAGGGCATTATACCTTTTCTAAGGGTGTGACATGGTAATTTCCCTAATGGACTCAGAAAAGTGAATCTATTCCCACTAAGACAGCTCCACCAATAGAATGCTTCTGAGTTGGACCTCTGTGAGGTAGACAATTGACTTTAATGTATCTATGGCATCTTGTTTCCATAGCAGGTCTAAATGTTCTCTTGTTCTACATATCACAAATCAATCAGAAACTCACTCTAACCAGAAGTAATATTGAGACTACAAGATGAAAAATGAAAGAGAATTTTATTTCCTTTTCAAAAAGAACAAAGCTAAATACCAACCTTAGTGTTAAATGCAACCTATGATATTTCTCCTGGAGCAGATCTTTGACTATGAACGTTCCTGAACCCAGCAAATACATCTGAGTAGAGGAGAAAGAATGACAGAGTTAGTATATGAGATTTTTTTACATACTGACTGCAGGACAAACAGAAGAATTTGGATTGAAAAATAAGTGTGGTAAGGATCTTATTACTGGACATAAACCCTAAGAAGATCAAAGACAGAAAGATCCACTGTACACCAAAATATTTTTACAGTATCAAAAAACTGGAAAAAGTAGGTACCCATTGATTAGTTGAACAAATCATGTTGAATAAATGGAATGAAATATTACTGTGCAATAAGAAATGACAACTCCGAATAACTCACAGAAATGAAGAGTTATATAAACTATTAGAGTAAAATAATCAGAAAACTAAAAATAATGGACACAAGATAAATGAAAAGAACACTAAGGAGAAGCTGGGCTCCAAGTAAACAAATTACACTGTACAGTAGAAAGAATTTCGACTCAGAGGCTCTAGGTTCAAATCTCAGCATTCCCACTTACTCCTTAAAACTAATTCACAACCTTTTGAGGTCTTAATTTCTTTATCTATAAAGTAAGGAGGTTGGCATACATGATGTTTATGGTTTTTACTAGTTCTGAATCTATGATCTAATTGTCATAATCAGAGCAGAGAGTGAAATATAATGCATTCTTTTAGACAAAGTAGAAGACTATGGAGACCATAATGTTGCATATATTTTTAGACAAAGTAGAAGTCCTTTTTGCTTGTTTTAATTTGTCATGAAGGAGGGAGTAAGGTTGGCAGGAATAGAGAAAGCATAATAAGAAATTATTACAATAGTTTTATTGTTACCCTTTGTTTTTTACTAGTCAAAGAGGACTAAGGTGAAACATACAATGAGTTCTCTTAAATCACAGTGATATCTTTGAAATGTTTTGCTAACATTAGATACTGGATAACCTAGGGTTTAAAACAGAAGCCAAATACTATTACCTCACTTATGTCATCATGTTACTGAAAAGGAAAGTGATTTTACAAAATAAAAAAAAAATTACTTAACTGTTCCCTGAGATCTATCTTTTACATCATAAACAGAGAGTTTGATTTGTGTCATCTGATTGATAAGAGAGTCTTGAAAGAAGGCGATACTGCTTAGAAATATAGGATTGTTAGTTCCCTAGAACAAAAAAAGAGAATGTTAGTTCATAAAAGAATAGTGGATACATTTTTTAAAAATTCAGAATGAAATTCTAAGGTTGAGGAAAAGAAATATTCTTAGTAGTTATAATGACAACAAACTAACATTTGAATGCGCAGAGATATCTCCAGTGACCCTTATACATTTAAATTCCACAATCTGTTACCATTGCACAAGACATTTCTAACACTATAATCAAGGTCATGAAGAGTCTTCTTACAATTATAAAACTTTTCCACCCAACAAGGTTATTTTTGCTAAGGTTATGAGGAGGTTGGATGCCTTACAACCTAATCCTTTTCATGTAATAAAAACTTGTAGGTTTAAGATCTTGTACAATATAAACAGTCTAGACAAGGAAAAAAATGAGCTATTAAAGATGTTTACTATTTCTGTAAAAGTTTGGGGAGTTTAGCCAACTCTGAGTTCTAAAGTTTCTGCATTTATTTTTGGAATTTATTAGAATTTTTATCACTGATATCTTCTTCTTTACAATTGGAAAACCTGAAAGACAATGAATATCTGGCTAAGGTCCAAGTTTGTGGGGTGCAGAGAAAAGAAATATATGTGTTACTTTGAAAATACTGCTAGGAGTCATCACTAATGTCAACACCTTTGCAAGGAGCTATGTACACTGTTTGAGGAACTCAAAATATCCCCCCCAAAAGAAAAATAGAACTCTTAAATTTCAAGATCCAGCAATTTCTAAAATCTTGCTGAATAGCACACCTGTCATATATCTATTACCAAGGGTATCATAAAATTTGCACTGCCCTGTTCCGCAACAAATATACATAAACATACATATGTACATATGTATATACATATACATATACATATATATGTATATATTTCACTTTAACTTAATAAAGGTACCATGAATTACTTAATAAGAAACTGTGGATTAAAAAAATCCTCCAATGAGAAGGAGGTGCAACATAGTATAGAATGTCCTGCTCTAATTGGATTGATGAACTTGAATGATGAGCAGAGAAATAAAAACAACTCTTCAGACATACTCATCAACAAGAAGGGACAAGATTGATTTCATTCTTTTTTTTAGGGTTTTTTTTTTGCAAGGCAAATGGGGTTAAGTGGATTGCCCAAGATGACACAGCTAAGTAATTATTAAGTGTCTGAGGCCGAATTCAAACTCAGGTACTCCTGACTCCAGGGCCAGTGCTCTATCCATTGTGCCACCTAGCTGCCCAATTGATTTCATTCTTACAACTCAAAAAAACTAACGACTTGTAGGAACATTGTTTAAAGGAATGAATCAATCAATAGTACCAAAACACATTTCAAAAACAAGTTTCATGCAAATAAATGATTATCATCAGAAATGGCTGAAGTACAAGCAAAAATAACCACTGTTCACAGAAACAATCATGCTCAATTTTTAAAAAATTGACCATATAGTACAGCAGAAATACTACAATTGGTTAATTTGTAGGTTTTTCTCCTATAAGAAGACATGAAATTATACTCACCTCTATAATCTCTGTCTGTGCATGCTTTGTCCAGAATGCCTGAGGAGGTGTCGTTACACTCACTGCTACAAAACTATTTGGTTTGCGATCTAGCGACGGAGTATGCAGCTCACTGCAAGCTGACGATGAAAAATTTTAAAATAATTAAATTAAGCTTTCAGAATCATGCTCCAGCTAATTTTCTGTTCTTAAAAGGAAAAACCAAAAACTCCATGCCAAGATAAGGTCTAAATGGGCACAGGATTTAGACAAAAAAGATGATAGCATAATCCATTTAGTTTATCGGTTGGATCTATGGAAAGGGGGGAAAATTATGATCATGAAGAAAATTATAAAATGCAAAATGGATAATTTTGATTAAATTGAAAAGTTTTACACAAATAAAACCAACGCAACCAAGATTAAAAGGAATGCAGTTAGTAGCTCTTTCTGTACTGGCAAAGAATTGGAAATTGAGGTGATGCCCACCAATTGGGGAATGGCTAAACAAGTTGTGCTATATGAATGGTTATTGTGCTACAAGAAACCAGGAATGGTCATACTCTAAAGAAGCATGGAAAGAATTATAGGAACTGATGCCGAGCAAAGGGAACATTGTACACATTAATAACATTGTGAGATGATTATATGCCAGTTCCTCTCAGCAGTTCTGAGAGCTAGGACTATTCTGGGAGACCTGTTATGGACAATGCTATCCCCATCCAGATGAAGAAAAATAAAACAAAAAGAAAAACACCTTATAGAATCTGAACACTATTCACTTTTTAAAAAATTTCTCTTATGTTTTTCCTTTCTATCTCATGGTATCCTTCCTTTTCCTTTAGTCCTAATCCTTCATCCAGAAAATGATTAATCTATAAACAAGTTCAACACAAATGTATATGCCCAATGTTCAGCAGACTGTTCACCATTGAGATGAGGGGGGTAGGAAGGTGAGCTTGCAGATTTATCTTTCTTAGTGGAAGGAAATTTCCTTAAAGGAAGTAAATTATGTAATATAAATATGTATATGCATGTGGATGAATGTTAAAAAACTTTTATAATATGCAATTGGAAAAAATAAAGTAAAATATCAATTAGGGGAAAAAAGGAATGCAGTAATTTGGGAACAATTTTTAAAACTAGTATTTCTGATAAAGAACGAATTTCTAAAATATATTGAGAACCGAATCAAACTTATAAGAATACAAGTCATTCCCCATTTGATAAATGGTCAAAGGATATGAACAGGTAATTCTTAGATGAAGTTAAAGCTATCTACAGTCATTTGAAAAAAGGCTCCAAATCATTATTGATTAGAGAAATGCAAATTAAAACAACTCTGAGATACTACTACCTCATACCTATCGGATTGGTCAATATGACAATAAAGAAAAATGATCAATGTTTGAGGGGATGTGAGAAAATTAGGACACTGATGCATTGTTGGTGGAGTTGTGAACTGATCCAATCATTCTGGAGAGCAATTTAGAACTACCTCCAAAGGATAATAAAATGTGCATACCCTTTGATTCAGAAATACCACTGCCAGATCTATATCTCACATCACAAAAAAGGATTAAAAAACCTACACATACAAAACTATAGGAGTTCTTTTTGTGGTGGTAAAGAACTGGAAATTGAGGGTATGCCCATCAATTGGGGAATGACTGAACAAACTGTGGAATATGAATGGGATGGAACACTATAATTCTATAAGAAATCATAAAGGAAGGAACTTCAGAAAGGAAAGACTTGTATGAATTAATGCTGAGTGAAGTGAGTAGAACCAGAAGAACATTTGTACACACCAGCAACAATATTGCGTGATGATCAACTATAATGGTCTTGCTCATCTCAGCAGTACAATAATCAAAGACAATTCTAAAAGACTTATGAAAGAGAATATCATCCCCACCCATAAAGGGAACTATGGAGTCTGAATGCAAATCAAAGTTTATTATTTTCAATTTTAAAAATTTCTTTTATGTATTATGGTTTCCCTCCCTTGTGGTTTTTTCTTCCTTTTTTGATTATTTTATAACATGATTAATATGAATTATATTATATTAATATGAATTAATATGAATTTATATTTAATATAGTTATACCTATTTAACATATAGAATGCTTTTTGGCAGAAGGAGGGGGAATGGAAAGGAGGGAGTGAGAAAAATGTAAAACTCAAAACTTTACAAAAATTGATTGTTAAAAACTATCTTTGCATGCAATTAGAGAAATAAATATTTTTTAAAAACACAAAGAAATGTTTCACAAGAAACCCCAGAATATTAATGACACAAAGAAAGATAATTCTGCTACATATTTAATCTGTATTACTGTTACTCTTCATAAATGATCAAGAGGAAATAACTTTGTTGTCACACCAGGGATGATTATGGACTTAAACCAACTCATCTATATTTGAGCTCTTCATTCAGCTTTGAGAGCAGTTGGATAAAGTTAAAGGCATAAGCACAGAATCAATCAACTGGACCATCTGGAGATAAGCCCCAGATCCTGGCTTCATTAATAGCGTTCTAGCAACACTAATCACACAAATAACACTCAGAATCTCAAGAACTATATATAAAGCTTCAGAAGCCGATGACAATTTGTTTCATTGTCTATGGTTTATAAAAATGAATTCTCCACAACATCTCAGTGCTGAGCAGACAAGGAATGTCATTTGTGGTTTATATATCATGGGAATTGGGGCTGAAAAGTAAAATCCAGTCCAAAGTTCTCATTTTATAAATAAGGAAAATGAGGACCATAGAAATTAAATGACTTGCCCAAGGTTACAACAGTAGCAAGTAAGAATCTGAAATAAAAATCAGGTTTTCTAAGACCTATGATCTTTCCATTATGGCGAGAAACTGAGTTTCAGCAGGGGTAAATGACATCCCCCCCCCCACTTTCCACCAACTAGCACTTGAGAAAACTTAAAGACAAGGATAACATGAGCCTTGAGAATAGATTATATCAATATGACATTTAAGCTACCACAACTAAAGTTGGGACTAGGAGGCTAGGTGGAAGAATGAGTAGAGTGGTGAAGATTATCTTTCTTAGTTCAAATCTAGCCACAAACATTTACTAGTTATGTGACCCTGGGAAAATCACAACCAAATTTGCCTCAGTTTCCTCATTTGTAAATTGAGTTAGAGAAGGAAATGGCAAACTACTCCAGTATCTTTGCCAAGAAAATCTCAAATGGGGTCATCAAGAATAGGACACTACCACAATAACTGAACAAAAAAAGTTGGAACTCCTGTCCTTATTGTTCTAATCTTACATTTTACTCCCTTTCACATATTCCACTTGGTGCATTTTTCTGACTATTCCCTATGCTTAGAATTGTATCAATTTCATTTAATGCTAGTATCTTCCCTTGGAGATTCTTTTTAATTAGTTATATATATATATATATATATATATATATATATATATATATATATATATATATCTTATTTCTACATTGCTTCTTGCATGTCTTGGGAGGAAGAAAGGAAAGAAGACTTTACTATAGCTGTGGGAGTGAAAGTCTTCCCTTTATTACAAAAACAGACCAAAAAAATTAATGGAGATCTAGCCCCTGGATGAAAAAAGTCTTAATAGGTGTTTTATTAGCTAAACAAGGTAGATCAGATAACTTTTATACTAAACTTAAGAAAATAAGCTAACAAATGCTTCAGTGCTTCGGTCATCAAGATGTCTGAAACTGGCATTATCATCAAAGAATAGAATATTTTTGTTAAACTCTTAGGGATATCAACCAAGTTTCAATACACTGTATATTACATAAAAATCAATGAATATTAAATAAAATTTTAATGATTCAATCAACTTACACTACATAATAGCTTTCTAATTTCCTCAAAAGTGATTGGGGATGAGGATAAAGAAGTAAACATTGTGCATAAAAACCATATTAATTTTTCCTTGAACAGAAAACCTCCCAACAAACTGCAAATAATGAGCAACTATAATTCTAAATAGAGGATTAATACTTTTGCCTACAGGATAAAGGTAAAATAGAAGAAAAGTTGTGGGATTTGGTGTCAAGAGGATCTGGATTCAAATCCTTAAATTGCCAGTTATTAAAGCTGTTAAGCCTTGGAAAAGTCATTTAACCTAACCAGTTGAAGCAAGTTTATTGGTGTCATTTTCCTAAAAGTATGTGCTCACATCATGCCTTGTGTCACATTTTGGCAATTCTCACAATATTTCAAAGTCATTATTATTATATCTGTCACAGTGATTTGAGATCAGTGATCTTTGACATTACTATTGCAATTGTTTTGGGGTACCATGAACCCTGCTCATATCAGACAATGAGTTAATCTATAAATGTCTGTGTTTTGACTGCTCCACTACCAGTCCATTCATATTCTCTCTCTCTCTCTCTCTCTCTCTCTCTCTCTCTCTCTCTCTCTCTCTCCTCTCTCTCCCCATCTCCTCTAACCTCCCTATTCTATAAGACACAAGAATATTGAAATTAGATTAATAAATAACCATACAATGGTCTCTTAGTTGTCTGATTAAGAATCAGTCGATGTGGCAAACCTCACTGCTGTCTTATTTTAAGAAGTTGCCATAGCCATCCCAATCTTTAGCAGCAGCCATCAACATTGAGGCAAGACTCCCCACCAGCAAAAAGATTATGATTTGCTGAAGGTTTAGAGGATAATTAGCATTTTAGCAATAAAGTACTTTTTAAACAAAGTTTTACATTCTTTTAGATATAATACTAATACACATTTAATAAACTACATTATAATGTAAACACAATTTTTATTTTTACTGGGAAACAAAAAAAAAAGACTCAATTTATTTCAGTGATCTGAAACCAAATCTGCTATATCACCAAGGTAAAGCCTATACCTGTTTAATGAAGATAAATCAGGTGTAGCCTATTACCCAATCATAAAACCATAGATTTATTGTCGGCAGAAAGGTGGTTTTTTTTTTATCCTGATCATTCCATTTCTATATCCAATGGAAAGAAAATATCATCAAAACCTTAGTTAAAAACTTCTGCTGAGAAAGCAAAGATCAAAGTCATCTTTGACCATAGGTCTCATCTAAAAAGTTCATGGATTATATGTCTCCTATCCCCAGCCCACCCTCAGCAAACTAGAACTATGAAATTGGGGATGCTGGACCAATGGAAAGAAAAGCTTCCTTACTCTGCTACTTCATAAAACCTGTATATACAGGGAAATTTTTCAGGAAAAGACTAAGCTAATTTCATGGGCTCACGAGTCATATGTGGAAAAAAAAAAGATTACAGAGAGGAAGTCAGTATCTCACTAGCTTAACCAATGGTATCATGGGAAATATCCACTAACATACAGTTTCAATGAAATGGCACTTCTAGAAGACTTTGTTAGAATATTATGCCAGCAGTGACAAGGCAGTCAACTCCAGAAGGTGCTGGAACAAATATACTCTGCTCACATGTTTCTGGACTGAAGTCATGACAGAGTAATCTTTTTTTTTTTTTTAGGTTTTTGCAAGGCAAATGGGGTTAAGTGGCTTGCCCAAGGCCACACAGCTAGGTAATTATTAAGTGTCTGAGACCGGATTTGAACCCAGGTACTCCTGATGCCAAGGCCGGTGCTTTATCCACTGCACCACCTAGCCGCCCCTATGACAGAGTAATCTACTAAACATGGGGAAATAAACAATGGAGATGACAATCTCTGTTAGACGAAGCTGGGGCACGGATTCATAGGCTGTAACAGAAGCGCCAGTGCATGTCCAATGCTTCATGACCCCATTTGGGGGATTTCTTGACAGATATCCTGGAGTGATGCGCTATTTCCTCCTCCAGCTCCTCCAAACTCCAAGCTGGAGTTACTGATCCAGTTACTAAATCCACAGTTACTAAATATCTGATGCCAGATTTGAACTCAGGAAGATGAATCTTCCTGTCTTCAGGTCCAGCACTCTACCCAACTAAGCCACCTAGCTGTCACCTTCCAACCTATAAGAAGATCATTAATTAGAAATGAAGAGCAAGCCTGTGAGGGTGCCAGGTTTGTGTTCTTAAAATCTAACAATTAAATTTAGAAACAAGTTTTACAAGCCATCAAAAGTTGTTGTTTGCTCTTTAGTCATTTTTTAGTTGTATCTGACTCTGTGATCCCATATGGGTTTTCTTGACAATGATACTAGAGTGTTTTTCTATTTCCTTGGCTATTTTACAAATGAGGAAACTAAGGCAAATAGGATTCAGTGATTTGCAGCAGGATCTGATACATTTGAGCTAGTAGATGTGGGTTATGATAAACCTAACACCACAGAACCCTGACCCTGACAAAGAGAAAATATAACACCACTAGAAACCTTGATAGCTCCAAGAGAATTTATATTAATAAATCAAAAGAGATAAAAGTCAATAAAAATCACACCTACCTCCTTAAGAAGTCTGTAAGAAAGCAACAAAAAAGCTAAGATGTTGATTGGGAAGAAAAAGGAATCCCATGGTCTAGGAAGTATAATGTGGAAGACCTCTGGGTCTCAGTTTCGTTATCTGCAAAATGATGGGATGGGTCTAGCTTTCTTAGGTTCTGTTTTTTAAATCAAGCACCTACTTTGTGCCAGTCACTATTAAACACTTTATAAATATCATTATTGCCATAGGACTGCTAGGTGGAGCAGAAGAGAGAATGAGGAGCTTGGAATTTGGATGACCTGAGTTCAAATCCAAACTCAGACATCATCTAGTTGCATGATCCTGGGAAGTAAACTAACCTCTGCCTGTCTGTTTCTAGAAATGTTCTGTTGACCAAATGTTAGTGTTGACCAAGTGTTAGTGTTATAAGAATATTATTAGATACTACTATCACCTTCACTTTACAGATGAGGCAGACAGAAGTTAGTTAAGTGACTTGCCCAGGGTCACAGAGTTAAGAAGTATCTGAGGTCAAATTTGAACCCAGGTCTTCCTGACTCCAGGGCCAGCTCTCTATCCACTCATGACCTTCCCTGCCTCACAGTTATGAATTTCTTAGACTCACATACGAGAAGAGTGAGCACTTCCAATAGGGAAAAGTACATATTAGTCTTATAAGGAACTATGTACCTAACACCATTAGAAAGCAAAAGGCAAAATGTATAGTTTCTCATTAGGGTTCTGTTTAGGAGGTAGTAAATACAACAGTTAATGATATTATTACTATTGTAGTTAATTATATTACAGCTCTTAATACTTCTTATATTAACATTCTAGCTCAGGAACTTACTATGTAACTTTGGACAAGTCACTTAATTTTAATAAGACAGGAGTCATAGCACATTAGATATGATGCTGGATTTGAAATCAGGAAGTCTTCCTTTGAAATTCTGTCTTTAACACTCATGTGATTATGGGAATGTCATTTAATTTCTCTAAGGCTTAGGTAACTTTCTAAGTTATGAATTTGCATGCTGATAAAATAGTACTCTCTGACATTCATACTCTTCAAAGCATCTTATTATCTTATTCAATCCTCACAATAACCCCATGAGCCAGGTATCATCACCCCTGTTAGAGATGAGGAAGTTCATGTGGTTGAAGGCCATACTCCTCAGCAAGAACAGACTAGAATATAGTCTGTGACCATCACCCAGGGAATATAGAGAAAAGAGTACTAAAGAGCATCAGTCTTGGAGAAGGAAATCTTTAGATTCTCAGAAGTGGCATCCAGAGTCCTCAGGTATCATTTCTGCTCAGTTAGAATTAAAAGCAGAAGGTTGTATTTTGGGCAAGAACATGGGAAGGCTGCTCCTGTTACAGGACCACCCACCCGTATAGTCTAGTTGGGTAAAAGAGAGACATCAGATGACAGGAGAGAAGGCATTTGGTTCCAAGGTATACAAAGCACCCTCATAACTATGACATGAAATTCACACCTGCTTCAGCTTCATTTTCTACAGAAATATCTCAACCACAGCAAATTCTCTTAAGAGAATTCTGAGGTGATGGAGATACTAAATTTGTGCTAACTGTACACACTCTAAAAATAACATTTAAAAAATACCAACCCAAGCTGAATTCTAATATGGGCTCATCTGGATCCTGGATGTTTCCTAGACAGGAAAAGAAATGATAGAACATAATCAGTCTGCAAGAAAACAGGCAGGTTAATTGACAGCTGGTAGAGCTACAAGTTTTTGAAAACAATGTGGAATTATGCCAATGGAAATTACAAAACTGTTCACACCCTCTAGAGCACTCTGACTCCCTGGATTTATGCAGCAAAACACTTAACTGGAAGAAAGTATCAATAATAGCACTATTACTATCTGTAATTACAAAAAAGGTAGAAACAAATCAATCATTTGAATGAATATAAATAAGGAAATCATAAGACCTGCATGAAATGAAAAATAATTCTTAAAGCAGAACCAAAAGAATAATACAAATACTGACAACTATTTAAATGTAGACAACTTTAAATTGCAATAAATTAAAAGCACTGGAAAATATTGATATTAACTTATAAAATATATGCCCATTCTTTTACCCATTAATACAAATTAATATATTCATAGTCTGAATCATTCTTTTAAGCTACTTTGCTTCTTTTCAGGATATATGTACAATTGTGAATGTGGTGGGGTTTTGTATTAGGTAAAAGAAAATGCATCATTAAATTAATTTTAAAAGATTTTTTAAAATAATTGGATTGGCAAGAGATGGGAATATTACTAAATTGTTGGTATAGGTGTAAACTGGTTGAACTAGGTGGGAAAACAATTTAGAATAATGTGAAATGTGACTATGGGTGTAGAACACTGAATATAATCTCAAAATCTGTGTACGTCTGAGTGTGAGTATGTGTGTGAGTGTGAGTGTGTGTGTGTGTGTGTGTGTGTATGCACATGCTGCAATAGATAATTTCATATACCATTTGAGTAATAGCATCATAGGTGACTACTTTAGCCGTAGGGGCAATCCAAAGGGCTATGTTCCAAGAGCCATCTTCATTTTCTTTCCCTTTCAACTGAACTTGGTGTTTGTGTCTGCCTCAGGGTTAGTTCATCTCAATGTAACAGGGGTGATGCAGGACTTACCTGCCAGAGACAGTCCCAGCATGTCAGAGGTAACATCAATAGTGGAGGCCCGCTGCATTGAACGGGACTTGGAGCCATGGCGTGGGCTGTGTTCTCTTGCTGTCATGATGTCATGGGCAATGGTATACTTCTCCCTGCTGGGTCTGACCACGACTATTTCCAGGAATGTCCTATCGCTGAGCCCTATTCACCTGGCATGGCAGCAGCCCTGAATAAGAAAGAACAAACAATATACATTAGAAGACTGAAGTCAGATTAACAAGCATGATACCATCCTGAACATAGCTTCCAAGGCAATTCTTTATTTTATTTTTTTTACTTTTGCAAGGCCAATGGTGTTAAGTGGCTTGCTCAAGGCCACACAGCTAGGTAATTACTAAGTGTTTGAGGCTGGATTTGGAGTCAGGTCCTCCTGACTCCAGGATCGATGCCCTATCCACTTTGCCAACCTAGTTGCCCCATGGCAATTTTTTTATGTCCATATGATTCTCCTACTCAACCATCTCCAGTGGCCTCTAGGATCAAATATAAATTCTTCTGTCTAGCTTCTACAATCTTCTACAACCTGGTCCCAATCTCACTGTATGCTATTCTACCTCCCACATTCTGCAACAGCACCAATTTAGCCTTCTGCCTGATCCATGAACATGCCTTCTCCAAGGTCCGTGCCTCTGTACATTTCTGGAATTCTTTAGTGACCCCTTGAAGAGTCCCTTTCTTCCTCTAAGAGTCAGCCCAGGCATCATCTTCTGGATGAAAACTTTCCTAATTCCCCCAGATGGTAGTGTTTATCTTCTCAAGCTAATTGCTATTTAACTATTTTGTTTATATTTATATTGTCTATATTTTTTTAACATGTACTTGTCTTCCCCATTAAAATGGAAGTTCATTGTGAGTGGGGATTACATTATTCTTTGTACTTGTAATACCAGTAAACTAGAAAGGCACCTGGCACATAAATAGGTACTGATTAAAGACTTGCTGATTGATTTCTTGACTTCCACTACATTTTTAAAAAAGAAATTTCTTCCATACATCCCAACAACAGAGCTGATAGTGTTTGAATACAAACTGAAGCATGCTTTTTTTTTTGAATTTTCACTTTGTTTTTCTTAACGTTTCTCTTTGTGTGTGTGTGTGTGTGTGTGTGTGTGTAGGGGGAGCATGTTTAATTTTACAACATGGCTATTGTAGTAATGCTAAAAATAAGAAATCTCTTTTTTAGTTATGAATATAATGATCATCAATAAACAGTTCCAATATATAAATATTAAAGCTTTTAGATGAAACTGTCAACTTCTCTATGTTCATTTTGTTTTCTAAGTAAATAAATGTTAACTAAACTACCTTTGATCATGTCCTTTTACTACATTCCAAATCAATCAATAATAAAATACCGTCTTCACAAAGCTGAGAAGGGTTACCACATACACTTGTGGACATTCTCTTCTCTTTCCCTAAAAACAAAGGTTATTGCTAAAATGAATGATATTCTTCTCTAGAAAAAAGAGATGTAGAGTATAACTTATTTTAGAATGTTTTTCTTTTCTAAAAAAGATGCCCAAACTTGTATAAAATACAAAAATCTTTAAAAACTCCAAATAATTAAACATAGTATGTCTTAAGATCCAAAAGGCACATTAAAGCAACACAACTAAATTTATTATCTGCAGTTATCTCTTTCACATCACGACTTTCCCCATTATGGTTTCAATATACTGAGTTTGAGCACAAGAAATTAAATGGGAATTTTGGGGGAGTTTGGTGAAAGCTGCAAATGACATGCAAAGATCAACAGATGACAGAGAAAGTTTAGAAACTCAGAAATGTATAAAATATATGTACAGTATTATATAACATCTACAAATTTTATCTTTTAATATCTTAATAATTTACACGTCTCTGGTATGAAGGGTCAAAAAATTTTCAAAATCATGGGGGCTTCCACACAATGTGGAAAGAATAACTATTACATACCAAGGGAATAATTTTCATAAGGCCCACAGCATTTTGGGCTGGATGGGACTTAGGGATAATATAATCAAATCCTTTCATTTTTATAAATGAAGAAACTGAGTAGTAAAGGGAATAAGTAGTTTACCCAATGACAACTAGTAAATATTAGAACTGGAATTTGAACCCAGGTCTTCTGAATATAAAATCCCTGCTTCCTTAAATTGGTAAATTGTCCTGAAGACTACATCTACATGCATGTGTTTGCATAAACATATTCACAGAGAGTTGGGAGTGGACAAAATAATATACTTAGAAGTTAAATTTTGCCTCAGATTCTTACAATCCTGGACAAATCATCTAATCCTCAGATGCTTCAAGCAACTCTCTAACCTGGGACAGGGTGGGATCTGCATTGGTGCATGAAATTCTCTACATTGATTAAATCATAAATCAAAGATTCTCTCTCTCTCTCTCTCTCTCTCTCTCTCTCTCTCTCTCTCTCTCTCTCCCTCCCTCCCTCCCTCCCTATCTCTCACACACACTGTCTTTCTTGACATAGATATAATAACTTTATGTTTAGGTAAAGCTATAAATAGATAGTTGATTTCTAATTTTCTTTTGTTTTCTACTTTGTTTTGCAAAGTTATTCTAAAACAACAACTGTTCTTGAGTCGTTAGCTTTCTTTTTATAAAGTAAGTAGGTATTGGTCTATTCCCAGGACCAATTCTGGCCTCACACTGGGTCATACAATGAATAAGGAAGCTTCCAGGCAGAAGGCCACAGCAGACCAAATCAGGAAAAACTAGTATTGGCAGTAATTCACATACATTTAGTTCATATCTTTTTAATCTCTTCTTTAAAACAAGAAGAGAGTCTGACAGATTCCCCATCAAAACCTCGAACTTCTAGTATTTTAAAACAATAGTTTTAGAACTGATAAGTGGACAAAAAACCTTTTTTTAACTCGTCTTTTTTTCCCCCAGAAGTCAGAAGCAGGCTCCTATACTCCATACTCCTAAACCCTAGTCCCCAGGCAGATCTACTGTTCCTCTCCTCCCCAGGTCCATTCTAATCTTGTTTCCATTTATTCTAGTCCACTATTCTAGCTCTTTCCACTAGGGCCATAAGAATCTCTACTATAACACCGACAAACTCATTGCCCTCCACCCCCTTTAAATTTTTCCAACAGCAGGTCTGATAATACTTTAACTAGAACTTAAGTTTGTGCCTGTCAGCCACCTTTTGGAATGACCACTTGTTAGATCTCACTGGCTCGTAGAAGTATATGTAACTCCACCACGTGAACTCTGAAATTCAGCTCTCAGAGCACAACTTCTATCCTTCCACCTGTCAGGTTCTCAAGCTCATGCCAACACCTTCTCTTACCTTCACCACAGCTTCTGATTCATTAGTTCAACCATATTCTCCTAGTCTATCTCTCCCATTCCAGTTCCTCTATAACTCTGGTTGGCTACTTTTAAATACTCAACCATGATCTTCTACAAGTTAAGCTTTGCTAATTCTTATCCCTAAACTTCATAATTTAATTACTTTGCATGTATTTCAGAGCTTTTGTTTACTACTGGTGAGAATTATAAAATTAAATTGATGTTACCTACTGTAAATTATGGCATATAAGTTCGAATGAGCCCATAATGCTACTAGCACGATTTCTACTCTCATCTTATTGACGCCCAAATTTATTATCTATTAAAACAATCCAAACTTTTCTGCTCTCCTTCAACTCCCAATCACAGGCCCCATACTTAAAAGTAGATGACATAGTACCCTTTATTTTAATGAGAAAGTTGAGATTTTGTGGCAGGAGTTTCCTCAACTTCCTTCCTCTACTCTTCTATCATTCCCCACCTTTTTCCTCCTTCCCTCTATTCTTGGCAAAGGTACCAGGCCTCTTTGCTCAGATTAATTAATCCCTCAGAGTTCCACCCATTTGTCTTAACTTTAATCCAAAATTTACCCACTTTCTCATGCATCTAAAATTTTCCCTCTTCCAAAGCTTCTTTTTAAATACTTGAAAGTTTGAATATTTTCAGATCTCCCTGAAATCATAACTTGATATGTCTAACCTATTCAGCTATTTGCCTGTATTCTTCTATCCCTTCACTGACAGGCTTCTTCAATAAAGCTGTCTACACTCAATACTACCACTTCTTTATCACCCAATCTTTCTTTAGCCCTCAGTTGAAATTTCTACACTCTCTACACTACTGAAAATACTGTCAGAAGTTTATAGTGAAAAATCAAATGACCTCTTTAGTCCCAGAATAGACTCTGTAGTATTAACTACTCACTTTCTTCTAAATGATAGTCACTCCACTATCTGAAAGCATACTCCTTTTTCTATGACTATATCTCTTATCTGTTCTTTCAGTCTCCTCATCTTTTTCTGAAATCCTTAAAATGGTCATAATCTTACCCCAATATGCACAAATATATTTATGGCAGCTCTTTTTCTAAAGGTAAGGATGTGAGAACTAAAGGAGTGCCCATCTATCAGGTTAACTGGGAGGACAATTACAATGCTATATAAGTAATAATTTCAGAGAAACCTAGAAAGTTTCAAATGAACTGATGCAAAGTGAAGTGAGCAAAACCAGAAGAATGATTTATACTATAACAACACTGTAAAGACAAATCACTAGGAAAGACGTAAGAATTTTGATTAATACATTGACCAATTATGATTCTAGGATACCAACAATAATGTGCCTCCTGATAGAGAGTGAACATATGACTAGCAAGATATAGCAGGAAGGAAGATGGTGGAGAGAAGACAAGCACAGTTCTAAAGAATCCTGATCTCTCCCCATCTATCATATGAAACAAACCTCTTAAAAGACATCCAACCCACAAAACACAGAAAGAAAAGTCAGGACAAAGAACATCTACCTTAGGATTTGTCCCCCCCCCCCCCCCCCCAGCAGCACTGGACAAATTCGGGTGGGTGAGTCTGGGCTCAGAGGGAGGATCAGCCCCATCAAGCAGATTAGCAGCTGAATTGGAGCCTGGCGGCCGGAGAGCCGGACCTGCTGGATCAGCAGTGGGGCTGGACCGTGGAGGCATGAGCCAACTAGGGAGCAGAGGCACTGGTGTTGGTGATGTCCCTCAGGAGCTTGCGGAAAGGGCTGGGGGGAGAGTTCTGGTGCAGGAGAGCTGCGGCCACCATCCCTAGGCTCCTCTGGTCTGAGGAACTCAGAGTCCACACCTTCATTGCTTCTGAGGCCTCTTCCTGGGGAAACAGTTGCAGACTACTTATGCCTCAGGCACAGGTGTATGAGCAGAAGAATCAGCCCAGTTGACAATCTCAGGAATGACCTCAGGCCAGGATAAAGCCCACCATTGATTGAAGGCAAAAGAATTCAATAGCTCCAACTCCTCCTTTCAAGCAAAGGGAGAAGGCCTCAACCAAGGTCACAGACACTCCAGAGAAAGCAACCAGCACCTCCTACTGGCCAGTTAGAGAAACTGCACTCAGTGAGTAAAGCGTTTATCAATCCCAAGCCCCGGGTAACCAGCCCCTCCCCAACTCAAGGTCCTACCGAAATGAAGAAGGGTAAGCAGAAATGTGGAGCCATAGAAAAATTCTTGGAAGGGAAAGACCCTAACTCAGAAAGACCTAGAACCTCTGAGGAGAATATGATCTGGTCTTCAGCACAGAAAGACTTCTGTGAAGAAATAAGGAAGGAGCTTAAAAATCAACTGCAAAAGACAATACCTTACAAAAAGAAAACAAATCCTTAGAAAGTACAATTGGACAAATACAAAAGGAGAATAAATCTCTCAGATCCACAATTGGACAAATACAAAATGAGAATAAATCTCTCACATCATCAATTGAACAAATACAAAATGAGAATAATTCTGTCAGATCCTCAATTGGGCAAATGAAAAAAAAATAATTTTCTCAAAACCTCAACTGGTCAAATGGAAAGCTCTTTCAAAAGTAGAATTGTCCAATTGGAAAAGGAGTTGTAAAAGGTTAATGAAGAAAATTCCTCCCCCCAAAAAAGAATGGATGCTGCAGAAACTAATGATTCCATGAGACAGCAACAGTCAGTTAAACAAAATAAAAAAAATAGAAAAATATAGAAGAAAATGTAAAATACCTCATCAACAAAACCACTGACCTTGAGAATAGATCAAGGAGGGGCAACCTGAGAATTATAGGACTTCCTGAAAACATTGAAGAGAAAAAAAGCCTGGACTTAATATTACAGGATCTAGTGATGGAAAACCGCCCTGATACCATGGAATCAGAGGGCAAAGTAGTTACTGAAAGAATACATGGATCCCCTCCAGAAAAGATCCTAAAATGAAAACACCAAGGAATGTTGTGGCCAAATTCCAGAACTATAAGATAAAAGAGAAAATCCTGCAAGCAGCCAGAAGGAAACAATTTAAATATCAAGGAGCCACAGTAAGGATCACGAAGGACCTGGCTGTATCAACATTAAGGGGTCGAAGGACCTGGAAGGAGATATTTCGAAGAGCAAGGGAGCTTGGAATGCAGCCAAGAATCTACTTTCCCGCAAAGTTGAGCCTTCTCTTCCAGGGAAAAAGATGGACATTTACCGAAATGGAAGAATTCCAAAAATTCCTGATGAAAAGGCCAGAGCTAAACAGAAAATTTATACATCAAACAGGAGGTTCAAGAGATACATGAAAAAGGTTAAAAAAAAGGGAGGGGTGGTAAAAGGAAAAAAAAACCCTGCTGTCCAGTAAGTTGAAAGTGGCTATGTCCCAGCATGGGGGAAAAGATTCTCATAAATCTTGAGAATTGTAACTCTAACAGAGAGAATATACCTAACCAGAAATAATGGAGATTCATGACCTATCCATGAGACTGCTATCTAAAGGGATGTAAACTGGCTTTAACCCCACTTGGGAGAAAGACTCTAATAACTCTCAAGAATTTTAATTCTATTAGATAGAATATACTGAACTAGAAGTGACAGACACTCAGAATTTTCTATGACTCAGATAGAATAATCTAAAAAACATTACCTCCTTAAAAAGGGGGACAGGAAAGAGACTGGAGGAGGGAGGGGGATTAAATGGGGTAAATCTCATTACACTAAGAGGTACCAAAAAATCTATGGTAATGGAGGGGAAGAAGGGAGTAGACAAAAAACACCTGAATCTTCTCTTCAGACTTGGCTTAAAGTCAACCTACACATATTCAGTTAACTTATAAAACATCTAACCTTTCAAGTATTAAAAGGGGAAAAGGGGAGTGGGGGGGAGGGGGAAATAACAAAAGGAAAGGAAGGGAAAAGGGAATAAGGGAAAGGGGAAAGAAAGGGGAGGGGGTGATATAGGAGGGCAAACACACTGAAGGGGGTGGTATTCAGAAACAAAATACTGGGGAATAAGGATAAAGGGGGTGAAGGGGGAAAATACAAACAGAGGGAAATAGCACGAAGGGCAATAAAGAATTAGAAATCATAACTTTGAATGTGAATGGGATGAACTTTCCCTTAAAATGTAAGCAAACAGCAGAGTGGATTTAAAACCAGAATCCTACAATATGCTGCTTACAAAAAATTCATTTGTAGAGAGATACATATAAGTAAAGGTAAAAGGTTGGAGCAAAATATACTTTGCTTCAGCTGAAGTAAAAAAAGTAGGGGTAGAAATCCTTATCTCAGACAAAGCAGCAGCAAAAATAGATAGTGTTAAAAGAGATAATGAAGGGAACTTTATCCTCCTAAAAGGTACCATAGACAATAAAGTTATTTCAATATTGAATATATAAGCACCCAGTGGGACAGCACCCAAATTCTTAGAGAAGCTGAAAGAACTACAGGAAGACACAGACAGCAAAACTCTACTAGTGGGAAACCTCAACCTCCTGCTCTCAGATCTAGATAAATGGAATTATAAAATAAACAAGAAAGAAGTTAGGGAGGTAAATAGATTGTTAGAAAAATTCGATATGGTAGACTTAAGGAGGAAACTGAACGGGTATAGAAAGGAATATACCTTTTTCTCTGCAGTACATGGAACTTATACAAAAACTGACCATGTACTAGGACATAAAATCCTAATGATCAATTGCAGAAAGGCAGAAATAGTGAATACATCTTTCTCAGATCACAATGCAATAAAAGTCATATGCAATATTGGGCCAGGGAGATACAGACCCAGAACCAATTGGAAACTTGAAAATGAGTGGACCAAAAAACAAATTATAGAAAGAATTAACCATTTTATCTTAGATAATGATAATAATGAAACAACATACCAAAACCTATGGGATTCATTCAAAGCGACTCTCAGGGGATATATTATAACTCTAAATGCTTACATGAATAAATTGGAGAAAGAGGAAATCAATGAACTAAACAAGCAACTAAAAAAATTGGAGAAAGAACAAATCAAAAATCTCCAATTAAATACCAAATTAGAAATTCTAAAAATTAAAGGAGAAATTGATAAAATCGAAAGCAAAAAAACTATTGAATTAATAAATAAAACCAAAAGTTGGCATTAGGAAAAAACCAATAAAATTGATAAACCTCTGGTTAATTTGATTAAAAAAAGAAAGAAGAAAACCAAATTGCTAGTATCATAAATGAAAAAGGTGAACTCACCACCAATGAGGAAGAAATTAAAGTAATAATTCGAAATTATTTTGCCCAACTCTATGCCAATAAATTTGATAATCTAAGTGAAATGGATGAATATTTACAAAAATATAAGTTGCCCAGGTTAAATGAAGAAGAGATTAAATACCTAAACAACCCTATCTCAGAAAAAGAAATTCAACAAACCATAATTGAACTCCCTAAGAAAAAATCTCCAGGGCCTGATGGATTCACAAGTGAGTTCTACCAAACATTTAAGGAACAATTGGTTCCGATCCTATATAAACTCTTTGGAAAAATAGGGAAAGACGGAACTCTGCCTAACTCTTTCTATGAAACCAATATGGTGCTGTTACCTAAACCAGGAAGAGTTAAAACAGAGAAAGAAAATTATAGACCTATTTCCCCTGATGAATATAGACACAAAAATCTTAAATAAAATCTTAGCAAAACGATTACAACTAGTTATCACTAGGATAATACATTATGATCAAGTAGGATTTATTCCAGTAATGTAGGGTTGGTTCAATATTAGGAAAACTGTTAGTATACTCAATTATATCAACAACAAACCTATCAGAAATCATATGATCATTTCAATAGATGCTGAAAAAGCTTTTGACAAAATACAGCATCCATTCCTACTAAAAACACTAGAGAGTGTAGGAATAAATGGACTGTTCCTTAAAATAATTAGCAGTATCTATCTGAAACCATCAACAAGCATTATATTCAATGGGGAGAGGCTAGAGGCATTCCCAATAAGATCAGTGGTGAAACAAGGGTGCCCATTATCACCACTACTATTTAATATTGTATTAGAAATGTTAGCATCAACAAATAGAGAAGAAAAAGAAATTGAAGGAATTAGAATTGGGAAGGAAGAGAAAAAACTTTCACTCTTTGCAGACGACATGATCATCTACCTAGAGAATTCCAAGAAATCATCCAAAAACTACGGGAAACAATTAGCAATTTTAGCAAAGTTGCAGGTTATAAAATAAACCCTCATGAATCCTCAACTTTTCTATATATATGTCTAGCAAGATACAGCAGGAAGAGCTAGAAAGAGAAATCCCATTCAAAGTAACCTCAGACAATATAAAATATTTGGGAGTGTATTTGCCAAGACAGACTCAGAATCTTTTTGAAAACAATTATAAAACACTTCTCACACAAATTAAATCAGATTTAAATAACTGGGCAAATATCAACTGCTCATGGATAGGTAGAGCTAATATAATAAAATTGACAATTCTACCAAAACTAAAATACTTGTTTAGTGCCCTACAAATCAAAATTCCAAAAAATTACTTTAATGAGTTAGAAAAAGTTGCAAGTAAATTCATATGGAGAAATAAAAAGTCAAGAATTTCCAGAGATTCGGTGAAAAAAAGTGCAAAGGTGGCTTAGCCCTACCAGATCTAAAATTATATTATAAAGCATCAGTCATCAAAACTGTCTGGTATTGGCTAAGAAATAGAGTGGTGGACCAGTGGAATAGACTAGGTTCAATAGCAGGAAATAATTATAGTAATCTGCTGTTTGATAAACCCAAAGAATCCAGCTATTGGGATAAAAACTCTCTCTTCAATAAAAACTGCTGGAAAAATTGGAAGTTAGTATGGAAGAAACTTAGATTACACCAACATCTCGTACCCTATACCAAGGTAAGATCAAAGTGGATACAGGATTTAGACATAAAAAAACAATATTATAAGTAAACTAGAAGATCAAGGACTAATTTACCTGTTAGATCTATGGAAAGGGAAGCAGTTTATGACTAAAGAAGAAATGGAGAACATCACTAAAAACAAACTAGATGATTTCAATTACATTAAATTAAAAAGCTTTTGCACAGACAAAACCAGTGTAACCAAGATCAAAAGAAATGTAGTAAATTGGGAAACAATCTTTACAAGTAATGTTTCTGACAAAGGACTCATTTCTAAAATATACAGAGAACTGAGTCAAATTAAAAAAAAAAGCCATTCCCCAATTGACAAATGGTCAAAGGATACACAAAAGGCAGTTTACAGATGAGGACATCAAAGCATCCATAGTCATATGGAAAATTTCTCTAAATCATTACTTATTAGAAAAATGCAAATTAAAGCTTCTCTGAGTTACCGCCTCACACCTCTCTGACTGGCTAATATGACCAGAAAGGACAATGATCATTGTTGGAAAGGTTGTGGGAAATCTGGGACCCTATTACATTGCTGGTGGAGCTGTGAACTCATTCAACCTTTCTGGAGAGCAATCTGGAACTATGCCCAAAGGGCAACAAAAATATGCATATCCTTTGATCCAGAAATACCACTACTGGATACCCTGATGAGATGATGAAAAAACGGTAAAGATATCGCTTGTACAAAAATAATCATAGCAGCCCTGTTTGTGGTGGCAAAGAATTGGAAATCAAGTAAATGTCCTTCAATTGGGGAATGGCTTAGCAAACTGTGGTATATGTATGTCATGGAACACTATTGTTCTATTAGAAACCAGGAGGGATGGCAATTCAGGGAAGCCTGGAGGGATTTGCATGAACTGATGCTGAGTGAGATGAGCAGAACCAGAAAAACATTGTACATCCTAATAGCAACATGGGGGCAATGATCAACCTTGATAGACTCACTCATTCCATCAGTGCAACAATCAGGGACAATTTGGGGTTCTCTGCAATGGAGGATACCATCTGTATCCAGAGAAAGAACTGTGGTGTTTGAACAAAGACCAAGGACTATTACCTTTAATTTAGAAAAGAAAAAATTGATATTTTATTGTCTGATCTTGCTATCTCTTATACTTTATGTTTCTTCATTGAGGATATAATTTCTCTCTCATCGCATTCAATTTAGATCAATGTATACCATAGAAACAACATAAAAACTGGCAAACTGCCTTCTGTGGGGGGTGGGGGGAGGGAATTAAGTTTTGGAGGGGAAATGTAAGACTTATAATAAATTAAATCTTTATAATTAAAAAAAAAAGAATGAACATTTCCAAGATGAAGAATAAGACACTGGGGCAGCCAGGTAGTGCAGTGGATAGAACACTGGCCCTGGAGTCAGGAGGATCTGAGTTCAAATCTGGACTCAGACACTTAATAATTGCCTAGCTTGGTGCCCTTAGGCAAGTTACTTAAGTCCATTACCTTAAATAAATGAAAAAATGAAAAAAAAGAATAAGACATATCTCTGGATATGGTCACTGTGGCAATAGGTTTTAGTTGACCATGCACATTTGTAACAATGATTTTGTTTTTCTTTACTTCCTTTCCAGTGTCAGGAGATAGGAAGAAGAGACAAATCAGTGTTTTTAATTAAAAAATAATTTTTTAAAAAAGATAGTTACATCTCTGCAGGGACTTCCCAAATTTAATTCTCATGCCTGAGATAAACATGTCCAACTGCCTCTAGGACATCTTTACCTGGATGTCTTATTGGCAATGCAAACAATGTCCAAAAACCTCAGTTTATCATTAGCAAAAACTTATTATCTCTGTTATCTCTGACTTTCCCCTCTTCTTCATCTCTCACACCTACTCAGCTACCTAGTATTTTGTGAAATGGATCTCTGAAATCTCTTTCATGTGTACACACACACACACACACACACACACACACACACACACACACGTATCCTCTCCTCCTGATACTACCACTTTAATACAAGTTTTGATTACCACTCCTCTGGATTATTACCATACCCTTCTAACAGGTCTTTCTGCTTTCCTCTATTCTCTTTTAATCCAATATTCACATTGTTACTAAAATAATCTTTTTTTTATGTATACATCACTCTCCTCTGTTGAAAAATTTTTAGTGGATCCCTTTGGTTTCCTGATTAAAGTTCAGACCCCTCTGGTAGCTGGAATTCAAAACTATCCATAAGCTTTTGCTACCCTAGCTTTCATTTTAACATTTATCCTATGTACTAATCAAACAAGATTGATTAATAGCAACAACTAGCAACTGTATAGCATTTAAAGGACGACAAAGTGCTTTACAAATATTGCCTTGTTTTATCTAAAAATGATAGCCTGGAAGTAGTTACTCTTATTATCACCATTTTGCTGATAAGAAAACCGAGGAAAATAGCATTTAAGTGACTTGTCCAGTCACACAACAAATAAGTGTCTGAGACCAAGTCTGAACTTGGATCTTCCCAATTCAATGATGCTTCTGGTCTGTACTATTTATTATTCCCCAAACATGCCCTGTTTTCTAACTTCTGTGTCTTCCCTCAGACGATTAGTTATTTCTAGAAGACTACCCTTCTCCCCTCTTTGTCTACCAAATTTTTCCATACCCTATAAAGCACAAATCAAATACTACTCATTTCTATAATAAAGTCTTCCATAGTCCCTCAGATCATATCATTATCTGTCTCTCCTTAGACCTCAGGTAACATTTTATTTCTGTCCCTCTAACGCCTTTATTTTGTATCTGAATTAAGATTGTGTGCATATGTGGCTTATCCCCACACTAGCGTAGAAACTTCATCACAACAAGGGTCACATTTCACCTAAATTTTTTTTTATCACTCATTCCTAGTACCCAGCACAATGTCCTATACACAGAAGACACTTAATAAATGTCTGCTGAATTGAATTAAACAAAAATCTTGACTATTTCCACTCCTGTATCTTCAAAGTTTTTCCTAACTTTCACAAATCAATGGCAATACCAGAAAAGCTATTTTTGTTATCATTGCATGGCAATCTACATACTAATTATACTTACAGAAAGTTGTTTTTCTTCAGGAGAGGAGAGACAGGTGGCATTTTTACAGAAGCTGATTCAACTTCATCACATCTAAAAATAAAGAGATATAACAGGTATTTAACTAAATGTGAATATACATAGTTTACAGATACTATAGAGAAAGAGTACATTATAATTTTCAAAGCTGGAATTATGGCAAAGCAAAATGTTACCCTGAACTCTGTTCCACAGCTGTTCTATATTTTAATCCCAGTGTTCAGTATCAAAAACAACAAAGGCCCACCTGCTGGAGACTGGGAACCCACAGTTCTCTCCAGCTCCAGGATTTAGTCTGGCCCTAGAAGCCACAGGGGGACAGGCCAAGCAAGCTAGCTTCCAGTCTATAGTATCCCTAGAACACGACTGTTCTGGGGGCTCCGCTACAGAGAAAGACAGACAGACAAGGCAGGCCAACTGGACAGAAGGTCCTCTTGCTTCCCCCAGGTCTTTTTCAAAACCTAATTTAAAAGGAAACTGCAGCATATACCCTCACAAGTTTGGGACTATATTCTCTTGGAAACATATGGAAGGAGAAAAACATATTTTTTCTTTTCTTTCATACCTTTCCCAAGCCTTCTTAACAACATGATTATTCTCAAGATAACTTCCAACCACCTGCTCAGTCATTCTTAATAGGGTTAAGACAGCTAACCCTACTGGTCTTAGAATCAGAAGGATGGGCATTAGAATCCAACCTCAAATACGTGATTCTTACCAGCTGTATGACCTTGGGCAAGTCACTTAACCCCTACTGCCTCCCTGCCAGGGCCATCTCCAGTCATTCTGATCCATATCTGGTCACAGGACTCAGATGTCTCTGGAGAAGAAAGTGAGGCTGGTGACTTAGCACAACACCCCCTTCACTAAAGTTCAGTTTATATGCTTGTCATGACATCGTCTCCCAGATCATAATGTCCTTCAAGAAGGAAAGGACAAGCATCAAGAAAAAGGTCAATTAGTCCACAAATCTGGAATAAGTGGGTTCATAAGACCTAAAAGACCAGGTTCTATTTTGGGCTCTAACATAGGCCATATTCCTACCCTAATTCACCAGAACTCATCATTTTTCTATCTGCCTCTTCTTGCCTTCCCTACTTCTGTTCATAGGGTCTTCATTCTTACATTTATCTAGCCTCAAAATATCATTTTTCATCTTTGAATGCCCTTTTCTCCCTCATTTTGAACCATTTAATTAATGACTAAATCCTCTATTTCACCTCAATGCTTCAATTCCATTTCTGGTTCAGGTCCTTTTGTAGAAAGCATGGCTAAATACCTATCTCACTTACTACTATGAGAAAAGAGCTTCAGGAATCCTACAAGTGCTATATAAATGTGAGTTATCATTACTGAGTTCCCTGAACTACCATCTTCTAATTGGTCTTCCTGCCTCCTCTAATCTATCCTACATAATCTTCTTTAAGTAGAACTCAAATATTATTTCTTGTTTGTTTGGCTCCCCTCTCCTTTTCTGACTTACATTACACTACCTTTTATATATTGCATTGTCTCTCCTTTTTCCTCCTCTATGAACTTGATCTGGCATTCTATCTATACAGCAAGATATCTGGATGATTTAAAGGGACACATTCTTTGAGGGTGGGGAGGTACCCTGTGATATTAAGTATTTTACTGCATTAGTGACATATTTCTAGTCATGTTCAGTATAAATCTGTCTTACTCCTGTACTACACATTTAGAAAAAGGAGATATTTTGCTGCCTTCAACAGATTTTCCAGGACAAAATGATGGTTAGAGTAATAATCCTTTTAAGAGGTGATATCTGAGAGACTAATTTTAATGAGACTAAAATTATTGGGGGCATTTAATTCAAAGGTATATTTCAGGCCACTTCATTATCTAATCCCCAGTACACAAAGATAATTTTCACTGACAAATTAAAGTATACTTAACATATAAGTCTCATTAATGTAAGCTAATTCACCAAGAACTCTACTATTCCCAAGGTCCTTTTTTGCCTCCAAGTCCTGGTAGATTACTCATTTGCAGATCAGTTCTCATTAGAGAGAGAAAAAAACTTTTTAAAAGAAAAGAGGACAGCATGTGAAGGGGCGACCAATTGCCCCTTTTCTTACCTATCCTCAGAGACTCAATAACTCAGTGTGCTCCCTGTAGATAGAAAGCAATAATATAGTCTGACAGAATTTCTTGATTGGGAAGGCCACAGAACCTGAGGAGACTTTACTTATGTTTTCCATAAGAAAGATAAATGATAGTTTCCTTAACCTCAGAGGCATCCTCTCACTGTGCATTCTCTTTCACAAATATACATCTAGTTTTCTGGTGATATTACAGATCAGCAAGAAGAGTATGGAGAAATGCAACCAAGAGAGGCTTGTACAGTTATCAGTACTCAGACCTGTAAGAAACTGGCAATGGGAAGCTGGAAGGGCCCTTGGTTATCACCTAGTCTAGTCCTACTCATTTTATAGATAAGGAACCAATAAGCCCAAGAAGGGGAAAATGAGCTGCACACACACTAGGTAGCTAATATATGTTAAAAGGAATTGATCAAGTCAATGAAAGATGAATAACAACCAACCCTCTCCCCAATCATAAGATCAAACTATCACAGATTTTGAGATGGAAGGGAACTTTTTAACTTTACCCAAAGAAGCTCCTCTACAAATTTCTGAGTCTTCTAATTCATCAGTGGCTGAGGTAATTCCATTTTCTTTAACTGTTTCTTTAACTGTTGTTCAGTCATTTCAGCCCCATTTGATTCCTTGTGTGTGACCCCATTTGGGGTTTTCTTGGTAGAGAGTGATTTGCCATTTATTTTTCCAGATCATTTTTCAGATAAGGAAACTGAGGCAAATAGGGTGACTTATCTAGGGTCACACAGCAATTAAGTGTCTAAGACTGAATTTGAACTCAGGTCTTCCTGACTCTAGGCCCAGCACTCTGTCCATTGAACTCCCTAGCTGCCTCCTACTGTCCTCTTAAATTGATGCAGGATAAAAAAATCTAAAACTTCTATTTACTGTAGAAAACAAGTGTAATGCTTCCTCTGCATAACAGCCCTTCAAATACAAGTGTTTATTAAGCATTCACTATTTGCCTAACACTGGGTTAGGCACTGGTGTTGCAGAAACAAAAAATAAAACAACCTTTCTGCAATGGGAGTACATTTTATTTTCTGAAATGCTGCCTAAGTCTTTTCTCAGTTTATTCATCTATAAAATGAGTATGATCTAGTTGACTTGTCAGATATTCTTTCCTAGTTTCTTCAACTAATTTTCAATGAGTATGATATTATTACTCTCAATATCTTACACTTTTCTCCCACATATAAAAGGAAAAATCAATCATGACCTCCTCTAAATAAGATGAATTTCCTCTATAGAAAACAAAGTCAGGTGTACCCCCTCACAATTATGGATATGTGTGTTCATATCTCTCAGGCTGTATAAGTGTGCACATAAAATTAAACATTATATATAATCTCAATAGGTGGTGTAACCCAATAGATGTGTCTGACCATTCCTACCATTCAATGAACACTTCATCGAAAAAGAGACTATATTGAGAGAAAGAACCTTGCTGATACTGATGCCTGTTATTCACCTTAAATAGCACTTGGGGTTTTTTTCTTTTCATTTTTTTTTTTTTTTGCTTTTGGAAGCAATTGGGGTTAATTAAGTAACTTGCCCAGGGTTAAACAACTGGTGTCTAGGTCCATATTTGAACTCAGGTCCTTGACTTCTGGGTAGGTTCTTTATTGGTTTTATTCAAAGCTTCCAAAGGTTTCTGAACTGACTCTGCTGTCCACAGATCCTTAGAATTATTATTATGGAACATATTATTGCCTGACCATTTCCAAAAAGCCCTTTTCAAAACAAAGACTAGATTTATGATCTATTGGTGATCCCAAGTGAGGAGAAGAAACAGCTGCCAAAAAAATGATTTACTTTGCTGACTTGACCTTTTCTGACTTCTTTGGAGAAAAGCCAGCAGGAGAATCAATGCATCATTGCAGTCCAGGGAATTATGGCTTCTAATATATCATCATGGATATTTTCACATCCACCTTTTAAATTAGTCTGGACAATACCCTGAGGCATCTTAATCAGGCAGTGTATTCTAAAATAAATGAAGATCCTCTTATTTGTGGACTTACTACATTTAAAAAATAAATTCTAGTTTTAAAAAAAAGTTCATCAAAAGGAATAAAATATTTAGCTGAAAACTGTGTGGTACAATATCACATGGAGAAAATTCTCTATTTGAGATTTTCATCATTATTTTTGAAAAATTATTAAGCAGTTAACTGTATAGAAAAACTTCTTGGGTGCTGTAACACAGTAAGAAATCATTTATGGTTAATCGCATATAGTACTTTAGGATATAAAAAGCACTTTTCTAACAGCAATACTGATAGGTGGGCTAGCCAGTCAGCTTGGCCACAGTCTGTTAGGACTGAAAACATTTCAGAAGCTACAACCCAAAAGCACCAGTGCTGCAAAGATCTGAATTTCTGGAGCAGGGAAAACAGGCTTCAAACCACCAGTGCAAGATCAGAGAGGGAATGCCACAGGTCATCAGGAAAGGATACTTGTGTGGGGTGGAGGGGATGAGCCATAGAGGATATAGTAAAATATTCTGTGAGGCTGGAGGGGAAAAGCACATCACCAGCTAGGGCTAGTTCGGACCATTCAAAAGTCAGTTAAGGCAGAGATTATATCTGGTAAATTGTGAATTGATCAACATGAGAAGAGATTGAGATGCTTTGAGATCCAGTCCCCAAGGAAACCACAGAGGGGAGAGAGTCAAGAAGTGATAATTGAGGGAATATTAAGGGCTTAGGGAGGAGATCAAAATTACTAAAGATTTCACGAAGAAGAAAACTCAAAGACCTTGAACAATAACAGATAAAAAAACAGAAAAAAAAACAGTAACGAAGGAAGAAATATGGCCTCCAGATATAGTACATGAGTTCAAGTATCTGTAAATACTGCAAAATAAAGAAAATAGCCCAACACTTTTTGAAACAGAGGAACATGTGGAATTTGAGAACATGAAACCACAATATGTTATTTCTAAGTAGTTTAAAAGTGAAATGAGAATTATGAGTAGCTGTCTCTAGGACAAGAAGAAACCAAGAATTGTGTCTTTCCCATAGGCTCAACTAAATGATACAACTACAGAATTACAGTGACATCCTAGAAAAGGGACAGAAAAAGTGATTTTTTTCTTCTTATTTGTAATTTAGGATCTAGTCAAATATAAAAAAATACATAAATTTGATATTTTAGTGGTTAAAGAACCTGTTTCACGGCAACTAGATGGCACAATGGACAGAATACCAGGTCTAGCGTCAGGAGGACCTTAATTCAAAACTAGTCTCAGATACTTCTTAGCTGTGTGACCCTGGGGCAAGTTACTTAAACCCTATTGCCTCAAAGAAAAATCCAATTTCCCTACCAATGTAGTTCAAGAGCCTGAAATAGTAGCACACAACAAATTAACTGATCAATAAGCACTTACCAAACACCTGTGCTAGACCTCTTGCGATGCAATTGCAATTTTAAACAGCCTCTTCCCTCAAGGAACTCACACTCTATTAGAACAAAGAGTTTATGAACTTGGTTTTAAAAATATTCTGATAAATTGTGTGCTGCCATGGAGAGGGTGGAGGCTGGTAGGAAAATATAGAACTGAAAAGCTGGCAAAAGGAAGAATGTTGAAAACTATGTATTTAACTAGAAAAAATAAATAAATGCAATATTTTACTAAGTGCATTTTCATATAATTGGTTTTCTTTGCAATCCTACATTGTCATTATATTGAAAATATTCTGAGTTCAAAAGCAGACTGCCAAAAGAGCTCATGACACAATGATAGCTAGTAACCTTCAAGTTAGGGTGATACAACATGTTCATAGCGAAATACATAAGGAATATTCAGAAAAGAAATATCAGGAGGCATTAACAAGAGAATCAGAAAAAGTTTCTTAAAAATGCTCGCACTTGAACTGACCTTATTTCCAATATCACTTACCTTACTCCCTCCCCTCTCACTGAGGGATAAAGGTGAAAAAGACAAAAATTTGAAGCACAGAAGGGACAGCTCACCATGCTTACAAAGGTACAAAAGTGGGCCATGCAATGTAGTGTATTGGGAACAGCAACTTTGATTGGAACATAAGGTGTGATGTAATATGAAATTAGCCTAGAAAGAGAAGTTGGAGATATAATGAGTTTATAGTTTTATCTTAGAGGAAATGAAGTTTCTTGAATCAAGAAGTGACATGGTCAGAACTCCACTTAAGGAACATCACTTTGGCAATGATTGAAAGATGGATGGGCTGGAAAGAAAAGAGCCTTGAATTCTGGGAGATCATACTTGGTGATTACTGATAATACTCAGACAAGAGACAATAAGAACTGCAGACAAGGTACTTGTGAAAGAGGTCAGAGACAAAACTGACATGTCTTCTTATCTTTTTATGTATCCTGGACCGCTTCCCCTCCTTTGGCAGTCTGCTGAAAGTAGTGGAGCCCTTATCAGAATGCTTTTAAATTAATTATAAATAAAATGAATTAAATAAAATGAATAAAATATAGTGTTATAAAGGAAACCATTTATATCAAAATATAATGGTCAAAATATTAAGAAAACAAATTCACAGACCCTAGGTTAAAAATCCCTAATCTGCAAATCCCCCCTCAAAAAATCCCTATTCTAAACCTTGTAATATCATATAAATACCAATGTCCATATAGTCTTTCTCTTGTGTATATATGAGAGTGTGTGTGTGTGTGTGTGTGTGTGTGTGTGTGTTTATGTTTTCCTATCTTTGATTTTCTTTTACTGTTGTTGGTACTATATAGCAGCCTATTCACACTTCAAGGATGGCTCTTCATTTCCCTTTCAATATGTGCAAATTTGATTCCTCAGAAATTGTGATATTCTTTGATTCCCAAACATAAAACATGATTAGCACATTAGTTTTAACATGAGTGGGGTGGGGGCAGGGGGATGTATTGGGAATAGTGCTTATTTCAGGGAGGAGGCTGGGATTACAGAAAGCAATCTACTATATTCTAAATGCAATCCAAGCTACTTTCTTTCTATTCAGATCTGGGCTCAGAAGGAAAATACCCACTAATTATAGCATTACTATTAAACATACAATTTTAAGTTCTATGAATGAATAAATAGTAACCTTATGTTGGCTCAGAGAGAATGAAACAATTTTCAAGCAGAAAAGATACAGAAGTAATTCAAGGAATGATATAAACAGTCACCTGACAGGATAAAACAAAGAAGGAATGCCATCATTTCAATTTTTTCCTTCATGGGCAGCTGAGAGCAAAAGAAATCTGTTGAGATCTCTTTAGAATGTTATTTTTTGAGAGATTTATAATTAGAAGTATTGATTCTATGTAACTGAGCCTGTTCCATCAGCATTTATTTACCCCAGAAGCAACATTACCCAGAGAAAACATACTCCAAAATTTAAAGTAGCAGTATACTATGAAGGAAGGCAAGCGTTAGGAGCCAGAGAAAACTGGGATGCTAATCCCAGACCCTATGCATATTTATTGTATGACCTTGGGCAGACACTTTAGGTGATTTTCAGTTTCCTTATCTGATAAACAGGTAAAAGGAAAGATGATTCGGTTTTTGGGGGGATTTTGCAAGGCAATGGGGTTAAGTGGCTTGCCCAAGGCCACACAGCTAGGTAATTATTAAGTGTCTGAGGCCGCATTTGAACTCAGGTACTCCTGACTCCAGGGCTGGTGCTCTTATCCACTGTGCCACCTAGCTACCCCTGAAAGAGGACTGTTGTGAAGAAAGCCTTTGGTAACAATTATCAGTTCTGTACAGGGGCCAGTTGTCTAATTCATTCTTAAGAGATGGGTTGTTTGGTTTGGGTTTTTTTTTGGGGGGGGGCGTTGGAGGAAAGGAGAAGAATGAAGGCTACTTAGCCCTCAAGTAATGATGCATAGCAAAGTTGATGAGCACTAGACTAGAAAGGAAGCATGGTGAACAAATACTTTCACTCTCCATTCCTCACCTTCTCTAATTCCAATCAGTTGCTACAGATTCCACTTGTACCACTCATTGAATATTACCTATAATAGCTATCTAACACTTATGGAAAGTTTTATTAAGGTTTGCCCAGCAGTGGACGTAAGATTATGTCATATGATCCTAGAAACAATTCTGGGAAGTAGGTACTAGAATTATACTCACTTTTCAGATGAGGAAACTGAGGCTGGGAAGAAGTTAGGTGGCTTGGCCAATGACACAGTGAGAGCATATGCCTTCCCTACTTTTAATATGAACCACTTTAATGACCCCATTGATCTCCTTTCCTTTACTTCCTATTCTACTTTCTCCAACTCAATCATCATATAGTTGCCAAATTAATCTTCTTGATGCCTAAGGTAGACCATGCCTCTAACCTGTTGGAAAACCTTCAATGGACCCTCATTGCTTACTAGATAAATACCAACTTCCTGGCCTGACATTGCCATATTCTAACTACAACTACCTTTCTAGCTTTCTATACTCCCAGTAATTCTCTTTTTCCTCTTGCTATCCAGACTAGATACATTCTGAAATCAATGTTCCATTTCTCACCTCCAAGCACTTGCCCAAGTACTGTTCCATTCTTGAAATACATACCTTTATCTCTACATTTCAGAATTTTTATTTTTCCTTAAGATTCATCTAAGGGGGGGCAGCTAGGTGGGCACAGTGGATAGAGAACTGACCCTGGAATGAGGAGGACCTGAGTTCAAATCTACCTTCAGACATTTAATAATTACTTAGTTGTGTGACCTTGGGCAAGTCACTTAATCCCACTGCCTTGAAAAAAAAGACTCAGTTCAGGTGATGTGATGAAAATATGTCATGGCTTCATTACCTGCTCTCCCAAGACAAAATATTGTTAAGAGACTTCGCAGGATTAATATTTGCCAAATGAGATATATCTGTAGCCTTGGGAATAATTTTTCATCCACCCATCTGTATTGTTTTTATGCAAGGAATATCTTTATCTTGGTATTTTCTTACAGAGAAAGGATCTTAAATCAACACCTGGTATAATTAGAGTGGATGGAGGTTAGCTGAAAGATAGGAGATCTGGAAGAACATAAATCATAGAGGAAGACTGACCCCAGACTATTCTACTTTGCCACTTATCAGAGAAGATTACTCTGCAATTCCTCAATGAAAATATCATCAGTATAGCATCCAGAGAAGAAATAAACAGCCTCAGATACAAACAATCACAAACTTAATTCAAATCTTAAACTTCAACAATAGAAGAAACCTAAATATAATGATAAAAATCATCACTGGTTATGAATTTGACACAAATAAATGTTATATGTTATAATATTTTTTAAATCGTGAAAGACTTTTTTAAATTGTGAAAGACTTAGCTATTCTGATCAAGACACTGATCCAAGATTCATGATTAAAAAATACTATCTACCTCCAGAGAGAGAACTGATGAACCCGGATTGCAGATTGAAGCATATTTTTAAAACTTTATTTACTTTTTGTAACATGGTTAATATGGAAATGTTTTGTATGATTTCCTATGTATCATTCATGCATGTGTTTTCTCCTTCTCAAGGGGTGGTAGAGGGTGAGAAGAAATGCCTAAATAAATGCTTAAAATGAATGCTTAAAAATTTACATATAATTGGGAAATATTTAACAAAATCAATAAAAATACTTTTGAAAACAATTTTAAGTTGCTTAGCATGACCTCCCTTCTTTGCAGGGGTGGCTGGTAACAAGTGTGGAATGTTGCTAAGGTTGTCAGGAATAGTTGATATGTTGGTTGGTTTTATCAAAATATTTTTTATTCTCTCTTTATATACCTGTTTACGATGGAAAGGTCTTTGGATGGAGGGGGTTGGGAGAAGAAATACACTGAGAAATGAAGGTGACTTAAAAACAAAGAATCCCAATAGAAATAAGTTGTTTGGGTAAAGCAAAAACTACAAAGGTATTTACAAGTAAAATAGAGAATTTTTGTCCATTTTTAATTTTGGTTTTTGCAAGGCAATGGGGTTAAAGTGACTTGCCCAAGGTCACATAGCTAGCCAATTATTAAATATTTGAGGTTGCATTTGAACTCAGATCCTCCTGACTCTAGGGCCGGTGCTCCATCCACTCTGCCACCTACCTGTCCCAAAACAGAGCATTTTTAAAAAGTACATAAATTTAAAGCAATAATGAAATGAAAACTAGGATGACTGTGACCTGTTTCTGCTCATACAACTAGTTAAAACTGCGCCTGGGAGACTGCCTGTCAGGGACATACAAACACCAAGGTCTTGATTTAAGATTCATGCTCCACAGGAAAATATCAAGATAAGATACTCCTCCAAAGGAACTAAACCTGAAAAGGCAGGCTTTATAAAAGCAGGACAGATGGAGAAGTGGATGAATATTGTCTTTCAGAACTCTGGACCTGGAGTCACTGCTAATTACAAGGTCCAATATATTCAACTGGCCCAACCCTGTACCACTTATATCCTAGTCATTTTTCCCCAGTCTCTGGTGAGAATATCGTGCTTCCTCTTCTCCTTCCCCTCAGGTTTCCAGCCTTGGAACTATAAATCAAAGCAATGTTGCCACTCCTATTAGGAAGGGCTCCACTCATAAAAATTTCCTTATATGTATTATGTAGTCCATAAGACTATAAATAAGCCTCTTGATGGCAGAGGCTGTTCTACTTTTGCATTTGTGTTTTTAATAAGCACTTTCACTGCTTTTGACTCATTTGGTAATTTGTTTATTCAAAGAGTTTAAGTCAGGAATTCAAATCCACATCCCTCTTGGAATCTAAGTCAGAAACCAAATCTAGTTCTTTTCATTGCATTATGAGTTGATAATATGTCTATAATGCTGTTAAGAGTAGTTGTGAGATTTTTCTAAAGTCAGTCTTATCTTATACTCCCTGTTCCCCCACAGCAGTTAATAAAAACCATTAAAATTTTATTGCAAGGATCCTATCTTAAAAGTTTAAGAATTACTGCTATAAATACCAGTACTAGGTCTATATCCCAGAAAAAAGAGACAAAGATCCACTGATTTAAAACGACTCTTTTTTGTAGTGGTAAAGAAATGGAAATTGAAAGGATGCCCATCAACTGGGGAAGGGTTGAATAATTGTGGGATATGAATGTAATGGAGTACTATTGTTCCGTAAGAAAATCATGACTGGGGGGGGGGGGGTGGTAGGTGGCATAGTGAATAGAGCACCGGCCCTGGAGTCAGGAGTACCTGAGTTCAAATCTGACCTCAGACACTTAATAATTACCTAGCTGTGTGGCCTTGAGCAAGCCACTTAACCCCATTGCCTTGCAAAAACCTAAAAAAAAAAATCATGACTGGACTTTAGGAAAGCTTGTAAAGACTTAAATGAACTAATAATGTTGAGTGAGGTGAGTAAAGCCAGGTAAATATTGTAGCATTAACAGCAACATCATGTGATGATCAAACATATGGTCTAACTCTCCTTAACAGTATAACAATCAAAGATAATTCTAAAGGACTTGTGATGGAAAATACCATTCACATCCAGAGAAAGAACTTTGGAATCTGAATGCAGATCAAAGCATATTGTGTTCACTTTTTAAAACTTCTTTTATGTTTTTTCTTTCTTTCTCATGGTTTTCCCCCCTTGGTTCTATTTCTTCTTTACAATAAGACTAATAGGGAAATATGCTAAACACAACTGAACATGTACAACCTACATCAGATGTCTCAATACCATTAGAAGGGGGAAGAGAGGGAGAGTGTTAGAAAAATGTGGACCTTAAAACTTACAAAAGAATGGAGAAAACTATCTTTACAAGTAATTGGAAAAAAAAATTACGACTGTGGACTTTTCTACTTGACCTTCTGCAGGTTCCATTCTAAGCACTCCTTGGGCATTGTTTCCTAAATCCACATACTTCATTCCCATTCATTCCTTCAAAGGCCTTGCCCAAGGTAAGATGAAAAAGCTGGATCATGAGTTTAATACAATCCATGCTAAGTGAGTTAATTGTTGATTGTATTATACCTCTCTTAGGTAATGGAATACCTATAACTCGGCTATTATAAAAGTATCTTGAAAAGGGGCATTTCTTCAGAAGATCCAGAATGAATGAGGTTAATGGTAGGAATTTCAGTCACCAAGGCGACTCATTAAATCATACCACTGAGGCAGCCTACTTAAACAGTTGGGTAAAATTAGTTCTGTCTCTTCCTTTCTTCTTCCATCCATCTTAGGATTCCCCCTTCTTCCTTGACATTGAGAACAACTGCATTTTGCAGAGTTTGTAAAATGTTTGACTTTACAATTCTTGTGCAATTTTATAACAGGAAAAAAACCCCATGATTTCCTTTTCACAGCAGAATAAATGAAACTATAGCCAATTTAATGAGATCATTTTCATGCAAAATGCATTGTGCTTACTGTGGGGATGGCCAGATAGTACTTACAAAGGTTTTCATAATAGAACATAAAATGCCATTCTAAGATGAAGTACTTTTCATAGTTTGCAAAAGGCTTTAAGAAAAGTTGAACATGAAATGTCAACACAATTCGCAATTTAGAATCCCTCCCAGGGGTCTCAGTTGCCCTTGGTGACTCATGTTAAACAGCTCTCTTGTAAGCTGCATTCATTAAATATTAGATTGTGTCAAGCCTGACAAGTTTGAGAAGCAGTGTGGGTAGCTTATGTAAGAGCTCCATGGTTACCTTCCTATCAATCAACTTCTTATTAAGCCCCTACTATGTGCCAGACTTTGTACTATATGATACATAAAATGAAGTAGTCCTTGACCTCAAGAAGCTTACCACCTAAGTAAGCCAAGGAGAGCACAATCTTGCCCTTTCAATATTTTAATTTCTTTTTGTCACTTGTTTGAGATAGAAATATGGTACATAAGGTCTAGAAAGCACAAAAGTATCAGGGGTAAAAATAGTCATCTTCTGCTTCCCCTGACACCCATGATCTAAAAAGAAAATCTATATATAACTTAGAGAAAGATAAAATGACCACTTTTGGGACAGTGCAACAAAAGGTAAATATAGTATCCTGTACCAAAAGATAATTGTGTCTCCTCACCAAAAAAAGACAATTGTGCCAGTGCCCTGGTTAAATGTCCTAATAGCTAGGCCAAGGTGATTTGTCTTAAAATACTCATCTATAAAATGAAGGCTATATGATTTTTTTTGACATCTTCCAGTTTCTGATTGCAAGCACATATATTAAACAACTATGTCAGTCACTGGAGATATAAAGACAAAAATGAAAGAGTTCCCCCCATTAAAGAAGCTTATACTCAAGACAGCTAGATGGTGGGGTGGACAGAGCAATCACCAATGAGTCAGGGGGATCTGAGTTCGAATATGACCTCAGACAATACTTACTTAGCTGTGTGACCTTAGGTTAAGTCACTTAACCCCACTGCCTTGCAAAAATTTGAAAAAGAAGCAGATTATATTCTAGGGGATCAGATAACATGAATGCACAAAATACCTAAAAGGCAATGGGGGAAGGTCACGGTGGAAGACCAAAAAAGGTCTTATGTAGGAAAAGTTAGAGCTATGAAAGAAATCAGGGATTTTAAGTGGTGAAGGTAAGGATGAAAAAGAAGGGTAGTCTCCACAAAGACATGGTAAGAGAGGATTGAATATTATGTAAAAAATAAGGTGGCTAGAGTACTAGGTCTGGAGTCAGGAAAACTCATCTTCATGAGCTCAAATCTAGCCACAGACATTAACTGGGTGACCCTGGACAAGTCCTATAACTCCTTATTGGCCTCAGTTTCCTCATCTATAAAATGAGCTGAAAAAGGAAAGGGCAACCCCTCCAGTATCTATGTCAAGGAAACTCCAAATGGGGTCATAAGTGAACAACCACAAAATCAAGGAGTGGAGTGACATAGTCACATATTTGCTTCTGATATTCAGCTATGTCTCTGATAAATTTATGACTGGGTATGTGATCATGGACAGACCGTAGTCTCTAAATGTTACAACTATAAATTACAGAAGAATTGCTGTCACCAAGTAATATCAGTTTAGATTGAGTTTCTTTATCTGTAAAATGAAGATAAAACACTGACTTTGCAACTTACTAAACTGGATGAGCTTGAATAAGTAATTTCACTTCTCCAGGTTTCATTCTTACTTATAAAATTAGAGGGTTATATTTGATGAACAAGAACCAAGGAATCTTACTGTAATTGTTCAATAGTAGCTCCTCTTATCACCAATTCTGGGAATCAAACAGGACCCAGCTTAAGAGTAGGGGAGAAACTATCAGACTGCCTTCTGTGGGTGGGTGGGGGAAGTGAGATGGGGGGGGGGGGGGAACTGTAAAATTTTTTAAAAAACTAAAAATTAAAAAAAAAGAGTAGGGGAGAAAGCACTTTCATCCCACCTCTGTCTACTTACTACTGAGAACCCAGACGCTGGGAATCTAAAATATATGCAAATAAGTGATAGACCTTTTTTAAAAAAAACCCACCACGTATTCAAAGAAGGTAAGAGTTGCTTTCTCTTTCTCTGTCTCTCTCTCATAAAGATAAAACCTGTTAAAAAATTTAGCATTTAAAAAACTAAAATGTTTCAGTTAGGCAAAACAGATGACAAAGACTTTTAGTATATTTTGGCTTTTAAAAGATTGGGAAAAAATTATGATGTTTTAAAAACAAAATTTCTAAGGCATTTTAAAATGTAAAATGTGGGATGGAGCAGGAAAAAAGGGAAAACATTTTTAAATTTTTTTTTATTAAAGATATTATTTGAGTGTTACAATTTTCCCCCCAATCTTACTTCCCTCCCCCCACCCCACCATGAAAAGCAATCTGTCAGTCTTGACTTTGTTTCCATGTTGTACCTTGATCCGAATTGGGTGTGATGAGAGAGAAATCATATCCTTAAAGAAGAGGCAATAAGTCTAAGAGGTAACAAGATTAGACAATAAGATATCTGTTTTCTTTCTAAATTAAAGGGAATAGTCCTTGAACTTTGCTCAAACTTCACGGGTCTTTATCTGGATACAGATGGCACTCTCCTTTGGAGACAGCCCAAAATTGCTCCCGATTGTTGCACTGATGGAATGAGCAAAAGTCCTCCAAGGTTGATCATCACTCCCATGTTGCTGTTAGGGTGTACAGTGTTTTTCTGGTTCTGCTCATCTCACTCAGCATCAGTTCATGCAAATCCCTTCCAGGCTTCCCTGAAATTCCGTCCCTCCTGCTTTCTAATAGAACAATAGTGTTCCATATCATATGTATACCAGTTTGCTAAGTCATTCCCCAACTGAAGGACATTTACTTGATTTCCAATTCTTTGCCACCACAAACAGGGCTGCTATAAATATTTTTGTACAAGTGATGTTTTTACCCTTTTTTTTACCCTGTTTCCTCATCTCTTCAGGGTATAGACCCAGTAGTGGTATTGCTGGGTCAAAGGGGATTGCACATTTTTGTTGCCCTTTGGGAGTAGTTCCAAATAACTCTCCAGAAAGGTTGGATAAGTTCACAGCTCCACCAACAGTGTAATAGTCAAAAGGGAAAACTTTAAGAAATACAGTCAGGTCCAGTAATATCACTACTGGGTCTATACCCTGAAGAGATTATGAAAAAGGGTAAAAACAATGCAAAAATATTTGTAGCAGCCCTGTTTGTGGTGGCAAAAAATTATAAATTAAGTGTAATTCCTTCAATTGGGGAATGGCTTAACAAACTGTGTTATATGTATGTCATGGAATACTACTGTTCTATTAGAAACCAGGAGGGATGAGAATTCAGGGAAGCCTAGAAGGGATTTGCATGAACTGATGCTGAGTGAGATGAGCAGAACAAGAACATTGTACACCCTAACAGCAACATGGGACTGATGATCAACCTTGATGGACTTGCTCATTCCATCAGTGCAACAACCAGGGACAATTTTGGGTTGTCTGCAATGGAGAATACCATCTGTATCCAGAGAAAGAATTATGGACTTTGAACAAAGGCCAAAGACAATTACCTTCAGATTAGAAAAGAAATCGTTATCTTATTATGTAATTTCACTATCTCATACTTTATTTTTCTTCCTTAAGGATATGATTTCTCTGTCATCACATTCAATTGAGATCAATGTATAACATGGAACCAATGTAAAGACTAACAGAATGCCTTCTGTGGGAGGAGGGAAGCAAGAATTGGGGGAAAAATCATAAAACAAAATAAACAAAATCTTTCAAAAAAAAAAAGGAAAGAGAGTTTTAAGAAAAGCAGTTCTGATTGCTTAGGAAGGTGAAAGGGAATGGAACTAACCTGTCTCTTGCCTTTGATTATAGTGGTAGTGGAGGGAGGTGTCTGTATAAGATCATAGATTTAGAGCCACAAAAAGACTTTAGAGACTATTCAGCTTAACACCTTCATTTTACAGATTAGTAATCATGGCCCAGAGTTACAGAGAAAGGATTTGACTCCTAATCCTATTCATTATATTACAAAGCTTCCAAGTGGAGTATAACAACTCCAGGTACCATAAATTGGTAAAGTTTATCTACTTTTTGGTACTCTGGCTGCCTGCTTGTTCAATCATCTGGTCAGAACAGAGGAATGGCCCATGTCAATAACCTTTGGATGTCTCTGTCACTAAGTATAAAGTTCCTTTGTACTTTAAAAAAGAGATACAATTAGGGACAGCTAGGTGGTATAGTGAATAAAGCACTGGCCTTAGAGTCAGGAGGGTCTGAGTTCAAATTTGACCCCAGGTGCTTAATAATTACCTAGCTGTGTGACCTTGGGGCAAGTCATTTAATCCCACTGCCTTGCAAAAAAAATTTAAAACCATCTTGCTTAAAAAGAGGGTGGGAGGGGGGGGGGAGAGAGAGAGAGAGAGGGAGGGAGGGAGGGAGGGAGGGGGAGGGGGGAGAGAGAGAGAGAGAGAGAGAGAGAGAGAGAGAGAGAGAGAGAGAGAGAGATACAATCACTTTATTATCACACCATCCCTAATGAATGAAGTTATTTCTCCATGAACCTATATTTTGGTAAATGGTTGACCTTAGAGAAAATGATGAAACTCTCTTTGAAACCAAGAGTCAGTCACTGACTCATCTGATGCACAATTATCAACTGTTCTGATGAACTAGAGAAACCCACATGCCAATTTGAGATTTTTATTTATTGTGATTTTTATTGTCACATTTATAACAGAAGATTCCTCACAAAAGAAAAAGAAAAGCTGTTTTGAGACATCATAATAGTACATTGTAGTGGTGACCAGAGAAGTCTTGAATGTAGTATAAATGCTGCTATTTGCTATTAAAACTTCTAATTCACTCTCACAAAAGTCTCGTTTATTTCTCCCTTTGTTAACTAAGCCATTCCATTATCTAATCATTCACCCAGCAGAATTAGCCTAGTCAGCAAGACTTTCCTGCTTTATTTTTATGTGAAAAATAAGACTAAAGTTTCTGAACATAAACAAAATTATGGAAAATGAACTATTTTCTAATAGTGTCTATTATAAATGAAAATATGCTAGTTTCCAAGAGAATCATTGCTTAAGGTACCAGAATTTTTCCCTTTCAGAGACTGTTGTGGGAGAGTAAAAGAGGGGAGGGAGAAGAGCACATATCCCTCAGTTCATAGACATACCATCTATACTACTGAACCCTGCTTCACTAAGCTCCTTCTTCAAATTCCTGGCCCTATGTCCCAAGAAGCATGAGAGAGCTAGGCTAGGGACTGTGAGCCAGAAGACATATTTCTCTCCATTTTTGTTTCTCAAGAACACACAACCAAAAAGGTCTATGAGGAGACCCCTAAAAAACACAGGAAAAAAATCCACTCTTGGGTAAAAGGGATACACTGTTCTGGTGTGGTGACAGTCTTTCTACTTCTCCACAAAAGGATGGACCTTGAATCAAGTAAATCCCATAAAGCCAGAAGGGCTAGAATAGGACATTTAAAGGACCAGTATGATTGTTTTTGCTTTGATTTTTTAAAAAACTGATGTGCCCAATCTAACATTAATCATCTGAGGTGTTTCCAAAAATTTTAAGTTGTTGCTTTTTTTCCCTTGTACTCTTTCTTCTAGCACTTTGACGCCTTTGAAACTGTCCATCAACCTCTCTCCAAGATACTTTTGTCTCTATATTTCTGTAGCGTTGGTCTTTTCCCATTTCACTGACCTCTAATTAAATGTTTCTTTTACTGAATCTTCATTAAAGTCACACTCGCTAAATTTCAGTGTCAACCAAGGTTCTTTATTCTCCCCCTATTTCAGTGGTTTTAAGTCTGATGTCTGTGAACTTTAAAAAAATTTTTGAGAAATGTATTTCAGCATAATTAATTTCCTTTGTTACTCTATGTATTTTGTTTTATACATTTAAGAACTTTTCTAACAAGGGGTCCATTGTCACAAAAAAAGGTTAAGAACCGCTCATTTGAAAATATCATCTGCTCCTAAGAATTCAATTATTATCTCTAAATAGATGATTCCCAGATCTAATAAGTTGGTCATAATTTCTCTAGTGACTTCTGGTCCTTTCTCACCAACTGACTTTTGGATATCTTAGACTGTTCTATAGAAATTAATCATAATGTCCAAAACAGATTATAAGAAGTATATGCTTAAGGACCAAGTAGGCATCTGAACAAGTGAATTGTAATACTCCCTTATGGAAAATAAATTCAACTAGGCAAACTGGATGCCTCTTTCCCTTTGTTCTTTCCCAAGTAAGTGATTGAACACCAGTCTCAAAAAAGATGAGTCCAGACTTGGAGGCAGTCAGCCACCTGAGCTTCAGAATCTGGAGATCTTAGGCCCAATGAGTGAAACAGAAGGCAACAAGGGGCACTTCTTTAAAGATGTTTGAACAGCATATATGAACTGTTTGGACAATGTGAAGGTGAAATTGGAAATGACTAATCAACAATGCCACAAACAGTTCTGATAAGATTTAAGAAACATCATCCTAAGAGAGCATAATTATAGTTGCTATTTTTTTTTAAAGTTTTTGCAAGGCAAATGAGGTTAAGTGGCTTGCCCAAGGCCACACAGCTAGGTAATTATCAAGTGTCTGAGACTGGATTTGAACCCAGGTACTCCTGACTCCAGGGACAGTGCTTATGCACTGCGCCACCTAGCCACCCCTTAGTTGCTATTTTTGAATATTGATTTAAACCTCATTGTCAATATGTATTCATGAGGATTTGAGTATGTGCTTTCTATAATTTTTTTTTCAATATAGGAAAGCCTGGCCCTAATCTGACTCATATTTAAGAGTATCTTTCAGGAGGAAACCCTAAATACAAACCTAAACCTAAACTAAGTTCCCAGGTGTTATTATAGGGATTTAAGAATAGTTTCTTTCTGATCTGATCTGACCTCATCTGGAGGACCCGGGCCAGGTCCAGACCAAGTTCATGTGTACCCAAATATTTCTTTAATGTTAGGCAATTATGGAGAAATGAAACATTTACTAAACTTTCTAAATACATTATCTTGGTTGATCCTCACAATAACAATAAGTAGCATTTTTTAATTCTCAAGTTGTGAATATTGAAAGGTACATAGAATAAGCATGGCCCCAAGGAAGAGAACCCTGAAAAACCCTCCCCTGACTCCTTTGAAAAGGAGAAACAGTTGCATTTCCTCCCCCCAACTGAGTATGTATTTTCAGATTTTTTAAAATATATTACTTTAACTGATTTTTCTCTTCTTCATTTTCTTTTAAAAATTATTTGTTATATGACATGCTCTCAGGAAGAGAGGGGGAAGTAAGACATACAAGGGGACCTATAAGATATATAAAAACAAAAAACCAATAATAACTTTATGTCAAAATACTGTATTTTTAAAAAATAACTTGCTTAAGCAAATCAAGTGATATATCCATGTTTCAACAGACATTAAACATTAGTAAATGGCTGTTGTCCAGAAAAGCCTCTAGCCTTGCAGGCTTAGTCTTCCTCTAATAGCTGTCTTAGTCTAGCCACACTCATCCTGTCTTATCTTAAAACACTCAATCTAGGATCATCTATCCTTTGCAATCTTTCAAAATTAGGAATTTCCAGTTTTTTTCTTAGTTTGGATCACTGATTTCACTGGTAGTAAGTCATGGAATTTGAGTTAGACTTTCTCATTCCCTATAAAAATATATGAAAAAGTTGTGAAAATATTAAAATATACTGAGGAGTGCTAGTCAACAAGACCATGTAGAGTCCCTCCTTATATAGCCTGAAATTATCAGGTCTCAAAGTCCTGACATCTCTGGTTGCATTCCTTCCTTCCCTTCACCTTCATTTATCATGGTCAGCTCTACCCTCCCGTTATGAGGGATTAGTGGTGAAAGTGACAGTCTCCAAGCTGTGTGTGTGTCTGTGTTTGTGTGTGTGTGTGTGTGTGTGTGTGTGTGTGTGTGTGTGTAGGGGGGAGTGGAATAGTTGCAGTTATCAGTGTGATACCCATTAGGGTATCTTTCCTTTTGTATCTCTTCTTCCCCCTAGGCTCAATTAGGTGTTTTGAGTTTATTCATGTTATTTCCCTTAAATACTCCAAAATAAAAGGGCCTATTGCCTGCAACACCAACTTGCCCATCTGTTCTTCCATGGAAGCCCTAGAAGTCCCAGGAATGTACTCCAATAATGGTGAAACACTGAACTTGAATTAATGTTTTCTGACTCTCCATTCTCACTTAACTCAGCTTCTTGATAAATGATTGAGATAGAAGCTGAAGACAAGGGCTATCTTCAGCAAACAGGGAAGTGTCTCAATTCAGACAAACACACCTGCTCAGAAGCTTACTTGGTCCTTAAGTATTCACAGATTAAAGAGATAAAGAACTATAAGACAGCAATTTTTTCCTTCTACACCACTTACCTTTTCCACGGATCATTAAGCCTACTAGGTGAGCAGATGTAAACAAGGACTCATTTCATATTATTCTGAGCCATGTACCATCTGTCTTTGACCACTGGAGTCAAAGTCTGCACTTGAACAGTAAGTATTCATTTAAATGAGAACACTTTGTGGTCTTCATTTAAGAACAGAAGTCAAAGGTTGTCCTGGAAGGGAGAGCCTCATGCTAAGCCCCCAATCCTGCCAGACACAGTGTTTGCCATAAGGGTTAGTACATTAAAAGACTAGATCCAAAATTCTCTATTTAACACCTAATATATTGTACATAATAGAAAACTACTTTGACAAATGTTTGCTGAATGAATGCATTTAATCTTCTTCCTCAGCTGTCACTTCCTCAGAGTCACTTTGCTCAATTGGGCAGGATCTAATAACATTTTGATCAGGTGGTTGTTATTTTGTTGTTTTTGTCTTCTGAATGGCAGATATACAGAAAAGAAACAAAAAAAAAATATATAAGCCCAGCATCAGCTGGAAGAAACAGGATTGTGTTAGAAGCTCAGAAGTCTTCAGCTTTGCTGATGTCAAATTGCCTATTCATGCTAGGATTCACAATAAATCAAGTAATCAATCGATTCTTTCTTTCTTGACAGGAATGTTATTAAAAAACTGATAAAAAAATTTGGAGGGTATCTTAAAGGCCTAAGACATGCTATGGATGTTTTAGCATGTTTTTGCAAAGAAAAAGGTGTTTTTAAATCTTCCTAGAATACCCTCAAGTACAAAACATTCCCCACTACATACAAGCTATGTGGGAATAGTACATTTGCCTGAATATCACATGTATCACATTTCCATTTTGAAAATACTATAATTATATGCCCATTTTCTAAACTGTTCTTCTCACTGCTCTATTTATAGCATCTTGGATTGTTTCTAAGAGAAAACTGATCCTTGTCATTGATTCATGCAATGGATAAAGTTTCCCATAGAGGTATGCCTCATTTAACTGGGATTTGCTTTACTGTACTTGTTTTTTTTTTTTTATAAATTGAAGTTTTGTGGCGACTCTGCATTAAGCAAGTCTATAGGCACCATTTTTCTAACAGCATGTGTTCACATCATAGCTTGGGGTCATATTCTGATAATTTTCATGGAATTTCAAACTTTTCCAGTATTTTTGTTATTTTATCTTTTATATTGATCTATGTTGATTGATCTTCGAAGTGATTATTGTAACTGTTCTGGAGTACCACAAACTATACCCATATAAGAAAGCAAACTTAATATATGTTGTAACTGATGGCTTAAGACTGGCTGTTTCCCCAGCCCTCTCTTTTTCCTCAGGTCTCTCTTCCCTGAGACACAACAATATCGATTATATAAACCTAGCCGATAAAGCAGAGACAAAATTTGAGAGGACTGACTCCAATTTTGAAAGAAGTTCTACAGTGGGTAAAATCTTATCAAATGGCATCACATGCAACAGAAATCTTTCGTGGAAAGAAGAATCAACTGAGGTCAGTAAGCAACTAGCAAGTAATACTGAAGCAAGACCCTCCACCAACAAAAAGATTATGACTTGCTGAAAGGCTCAGATGATAGTTTATTTTTTAGTAATATTTTCAATTAAGGTATATACATTGTAGGGGCAGCTAGGTGGTGCAGTGATAAAGCACTGGCCCTGGAGTCAGGAAGACCTACATTAAAATCCCAAGACACATAATAATTACTCAGTTGTGTGACCTTGGGCAAATCACTTAACTCCATTGCCTTGCCCCCCCCCCCCCAAAAAAAGAAAGGTGAATACATTGTTTTTCTAGACATAATATTACTGCAGCACTGCAGTATAATAGACTCAGTATATGCACTGGGAAAACAAATTCATGTGACAGGCTTTATTGCAGTGATCTGGAATTGAACTTTACAATATCTCTGAGATATAGCTATACACTGTTAATAGCCTAGTAGAGGAACTGAAAAAGGTGGGGGGTGGGGTGGAGAATGAAACAACTGATTCCCTGGTTGACTTCTGGCTTCATGACTAATTACTTTTCCAGGGTAATCTCAAGTAAAAGAAATTCTGGATGATCCTAGATGGTTCTTCATTATTCTTAAGCTAAACCACTTCACTGCATCATCTTTATTAATATAAGTAAAGCATCTCATTATTCTAAATATAAAACCTTTCAACAACTAAGGATCATTAACATAGGTAAAATATTCACTGCTGACAAAGAAAAACAAAGGTTGACAGATATTCTTTTAACTACATGAAAAAAGGTAACCAAAAACAACACAAATTTTTAAAATATTTTATATTTTGGAAAACAATTTCACAAACTTTAGCTAATTTAATTCTGATTTAGAGTCAAAAGATCAAATCTTAACTCATAAAATTTACTACCTGATTGACCTTGGACAGGTGACTTAACTCCTCAATGCCTCCATTTCCTTCCTAGTAAAATGAAACAGTTGGATTAGATGGACTCTTAATTATCTTCCAACTTTAAATCTATGATCGTATCATTCATGCAAGATTGGGCAAAAATTGTTACCATTTTACAGATGAAGAAATTGGGGTTTATAAGAATGAATACTTTGCCCAAAATCACATCATTATTTACAATATCTTCTCTACTTTCTTTAAACTTCCTAGAAGATAATAGTTGAGAAAAATGTGTTGGAGTATAATCTTTCTCAGTCTTTTAAAGGTTATTTTCATTCTACTCATTCTCTAACATCCATGGCATCTTCCTATTAGGTTAATTGCTTTTGCCTTCAATAGAACCTTAAGGGTTTTTATAGAGAGGAATATGGAGTGTAGAGAGATATCCACCTCATCCACCCCAGCCCTTGTTTAGATGTTTGATTGATGTCTTTATGTTTTATAGTCATTTACCAATATGATCTCCTCCTTTCCATTTACCTCCTCCCTTGCACAAAGGGCTAAGCAGAACAAAAGAGAATTAAGTCTTAGAGAACATGGGACATTTCACACCTATAGTCTTTAACTTCTCTGGGAAAAGACAGAAATGTGCTTCATCACCTGTTTTCATGAACTAAGACTGGTTGTTATAATTAATCTGAATTCAGTTGCTTTATTGCAGTTATTATATTTATTCTTATATTGGTACTACTCTAAAATGAGAAAATCTTAAAAGCATGCATTGCTTTTTTAATAAATTCACTGGTTTCTTTTTCTATTTCATAAAATTAAGCTTTTTATAAAATTTTTAAGTTCAGCTCAACCTTAAAATGAAATCTGCAAAGTACAGGAAATCAATATTCAAGGCTATATTTTGGAGATTTTTTCCCCCAGTTCAGCTTGTATGATATGTAGGAGCTATAAATGAAGAAAGAAGACTAGATACGTAAGTACATAATCTGGTATAGTACCTAGTGTAATATCAGCAAATTATGGCTCAATTTACAGAAAAACATGAGATTCTTTCCTATTTTTTGTGTTCTATAATTTTCAATTTCCATCTCACAAAGTTCTTCTGTTTCCATACTCAGTATCTCATACTGGTAATTCATCAGTGATAATACTTCAAAAAAAGTGACATCTATTTAGTACTTTAAGGTTTGCAAAAGGTTTGATATTTGGTTTATCTTCACAGCAGTCCTGTGGGATGAATGCTACAGATAATTATCCTGATTTTAGAGATGAACAAACTGAGCTCAGAGAAGTTAACTCACACAACTAATAAAAGATTCAATGTTCAATTGAACTTAATTTCCCTGCAAGAAGCTAGGTATCACTCTATCTGAGGTAGTAAAAGGATCCCTGGGGAAATAGTGGTATTAACATTAAATATTTGGGGCAGGGAGAAGAAGTTGTCATAATTATTTATACAAGCTCCAAATATATTCACAATTTCATATACAATCATCTTCTGGTTTTCCTTGAATATAAAAATGCTCATGTTTGTTGTTGACTTTCTAATACATAATAAAATTCTTTGGAAAAAAATTTTAAAAAGAAAGATGGACTAGTCAGAATTTGGATTCCAGAGTTTTGTGCTGCCTCAAACTAGCAAGTCACTAAACTTTTATGGTCCTCAATTTCCTCATTTGTAAAATGACAAGTTAGACTAAATGACCTCCCACCTCTCCCTGGATACCTTCCAAATCTAACATTCTCTGATTTCTAGCTGTGTTAACAATTTAAAAAAAATCAATAACTAAATTTGTTTTATTACAATAGAAATATTTCACATACAAAAATACCACAATAGTAGCATTTTAGGAAATGGATATATACATTATTAGAAAAACTTCCATATTTCTAAAATATACAGAGAACTGAGTCATATTTTTAAAACAAAAAGCCATTCCCCAATTGACAAATGGTCAAAGGATATGCAAAGGCAATTTACAGATGAGGAGATCAAAGAAATCCATAGCCATATGAAAAAATGCTCTAAATCATTAATTATTTGAGAAATGCAAATTAAAGCTTCGTTGAGGTACCACCTCACACCTCTCAGATTGGCCAGTATGACCAAGCAGGATAATAATCATTGTTGGAAGGGATGTGGGAAATCTGGGACACTACTACACTGCTGGTGGAGCTGTGAACTCATCCAACCCTTCTGGAGAGCTATTTGGAACTATGCCCAAAGGGCAACAAAAATGTGCATACCCTTTGACCCAGCAATACCACTACTGGGTCTATACCCTGAAGAGATGAGGAAACAGGGTAAAAACATTACTTGTACAAAAATATTTATAGCAGCCCTGTTTGTGGTGGCAAAGAATTGGAAATCCAGTAAACGTCCTTCAATTGGGGAATGGTTTAGCAAACTGTGGTATATGTATGTCATGGAATACTATTGTTCTATTAGAAATCAGGAGGGACGGGATTTCAGGGAAACCTGGAGGGATTTGCATGAACTGATGCTGAGTGAGATGAGCAGAACCAGAAAAACACTGTACACCCTAACAGCAACATGGGAGTGATGTTCAACCTTGAAGGACTTGCTCATTCCATCAGCGCAACAATTGGGAACAATTTTTGGCTGTATGCAAAGGAGAGTGCCATCTGTATCCAGATAAGGAGCTGTGGAGTTTGAACAAAGTACAAGGACTATTCCCTTTAATTCGGAAAAAAAAACCCAGATGTCTTATGGTTTGATCTGGTTACCTCTGAGAATTCTGTTCTCTTTAAGGATATGATTTCTCTCTCATCACACCCAATTTGGATGGAGGTACAACATGGAAACAAAGTAAAGACTGATGGAGTGCTATCTGTGGGGTGGGGGTGGGAAGCAAGATTGGGGGAAAACTGTAAAACTCAAATAATATCTTTAATAAACATTCTACTGCTTTAAAAAGAAGTAAAAAAAGAGAAAAAAAAAGAAAAACTTCCATAAAAATAATGTTGACTTCTTTTTATTTTTTTTAAATTTACCAATAATGTCACTGTGAAAGTAAATTGGGTCATCATTCCATATGATAAATATTTTAACTACTATCAAAGCAATATGCATTCACTATGAAAAACACCAAAAAAATATGGCAGAGTACCAATGACCTACACAGAAATATTTCTAATCAATTTTAAAACATAAGAGTATTCTAATGAGTAAAATTTGGTTTGAATACAAGCTAATAAGTAAATGGGTTAGATTAGTAGAAGTGGGACTGTTTTCTGATCTTCAGAACAGAGAAAACAAATAATGTATATGTCTTCAAACAAGAAGTAGAGAGAATTGTGAATTGTAAAAATGAATAATTTTGACTATATTAAATTATAAAGATTTTGTACAAACAAAATCAATTCAATCAAGATTAGAAGAAAAACAGGAAAGGTGGGAAACTATTTTTACAATCAGTATATCTAATAAAGGCCTCATTTCTGAAATATATAGAACTGAGTCAAATTTTAAGAATACAAGACATAACTCAATTGATAACTAGTCAAAGATTACAAAGAGGAAGTTTTCAGATGAAGAATTCAAAGTTATTTATAATCATATAAAGAAATGATCTAAATCACTATGGATTAGAGAAATGTAAATTAAAACAACTCTGAGATATCACCTCATACCTGACTAATATGATAGGAAAAAGATAATGATAAATATTGGAGAAAATGTGGGAAAATTGGGTAACTAAACTGTGGCTATTCTTTGACCCAGAAATATCACTACTAAGTCTGTATCTCAAAGAGATGACAAAAAAAAGGGAAAAAAAAGATCTCCATGTACAAAAATATTTACATCTGTTCTTTCTATGATGGAAAAAAATTGTTCTCACTTTACAGATAAGGAAAAGGGGGAAATTATTTATTCAAAATAATGGCTACCTATCATCTGGGGAGACAGGTGGCATAAGAGCACTGGACCTTCAAAAGACTCAGTTCAAATTTGACCTCAGGGGCAGCAAGGTGAACAGTGGATAGAGCACCATAGAGCCTTGGAGTCAGGAGGACCTGAGTTCAAATCCAACCTCAGACATGTAATAATTGTCTAGCTGTGTGACCTTGAGCAAGTCACTTAACCCCATTGCCTTAAATAAAATAAAATTAAAAAACCCACCTCAGAGACTTACAAGTTGTGTGACCCTGAGCAAATCATATAACCTTGTATTCCTTAGTTGTCTCAGCTGTAAAATGAGGATCAGAGTAACACCCACTTCCCAGGGTTGCTGTGAAGGCCAAATGATATAATAATGCACAGTACCTGTGCATACAGTTGGCACTTAATAAATGCTTCCTTCCTGCCTTCTCTCTGCCTCCTTTGTCCAATGTTACTTTTATTATATTGCATAAGCTTCCATGGTTCAAACCCTGAACCATCATTTCCCTGTTTAAAAAAAAAATAAAAAAAATTCAATAAAATTCCCAAATTGACCTCCAAAGTCCACTAAAAGTACTCTTTTCCTTTTGATAGAAAAAGGGAATGATTTGAAAAGACAGAAAAACAAAGAAAATCAGGCAACAATTTCACGTGTTTGGCTTAATTTTGCCTCCATCCTCAATCTAAGGTATGTAGAAAGCAGGATCAGAGCCAAGGCCCCAAGTTATGAGTCAGAGTCTTGCCTAGAAAATATTTTTCAAGGGTCTAGTACCCCAGGGAACATCTCCAGGGTTTTCCTTAATCTTTGCTATTAATGACTATGTCCTGTTACCATCTGTGTTGCAGTCGCTAGAAAGTTGCTATAGCAACTACCAATCATTCAGGAAACAGTTAATAAGTACTATGGGTCAAGCATTGGAAAAGCAGATTTTTTTTTAAAGTATAAACAGTCAGTGCCCCAGGGAGTTTACATTCTAATGGTGGAGGCAACGTGTGTGTGTATGTGTGTGTGTACATATATACATTATATATGACTATATCTATATACACTTACAGTCATACACACACACACACATATACAAATACACACGTACAAGAACACATATGCAAGATAGCAGCTGGTAGAACTAAGAAAAGTCTCCCAGAAAAGGCTGAATTTTGTAGTTGTGATTGATTTTAAGAGACAGAGGGGTAAGGAGGGAGGAATGTTCCTGGGATGGAAGGCAGTTCCAAGGCTGGAAAAGTAGGAAGGACTCAGGTTGTGAAGGGCATTAAAAATGCCAAACAAGTGTTGAAGGAGATAGTTCTATTTATTAAGAAATAGCGGGACACAATAAGATACTGAACTTTAGAAAAAAATCACTTAAATCATCAGAAGCCTTGGGTATATGGTAAGCAGCATCAACATTACAGAGGCCTCCCAAAGACAGCACAGACCTGCTCTTCAAGCCTCCTTGAAGAATGATATCAAGTAGAAGGAAAGAACAGAAAGAGATAAAAGGACATTGAGAAAGAGGGAATTACAAATACATTCCTTTGCAACCCATTTTCTAAACCAGTATTTTCAAAGCACTCAGACTGAGCATAACCATCTGAAATTGCTATGCCAGGAAAGAGTGGTGAGTAGATTGGTCAATTCATGTGAGAGCTAGAAACCCAGTACTTCTCTCTCTTCTCCACAAGGAGAGGCTAGGGAAATACAGCACAGTAACCAAGCATAAATACGTCTATCATTTCCCTACCAGTTGCAAGCTAATTGTATATCTTGTATATACTTGTATATTCAAGCTACGTGTCCTTGTATATACTTGCATATAAAAGGAAAAAAACATTCCCTGCCCTCAACAAACTTGCAAAAGTATATAAGAAGATATATTCTGATAGGTAGAAAGATGAAATTTTTAAAAATAAAGGGCTCTAAGAAAATCTGGGGAGAGACTATTTCTTAATAAGCTAAGGAAAAGGGAAACAACAGTGATAATAGGAATCTCTGAGGCAGAGGCAGAAGTTGGCATGCCTAGAAGGGTGATATATTTGGAGAGTATTGTTTATATTATTCAATTCAATGAATATTTATTAAGTACTTACTGTATGCTATGAACTGTATAAAGATGTGAAGGGGTTTGTTTAATGGTTGTTTTTTTTCCAAACTATTTTTTCAAGCATTTATTCTCTCTTTTTCTTCCATTTCCCCCAAACTCAATTGTACAAGAAAAAATAAAAATTAAACCATCATAATAAATATTCATAGTTAATCAAAGAAATTGCCCTTATTGGCATATCCAAAAACATAAGTCATATTCAATATTTTGTTCCTTATCTGTCTGGAAGTAGGTGTCATGGTTCATCTTTGGTTTTCTGAAACTACAATTTTATCATGGCATTGTAGCTGTTTTTCTTATAAAGAAACAATATTACTATTACATGAATTATATCTTGATTTGATCATTTCTTATAATCTAATATTATTCCATTATGCTTTGTTGAACAATTTCCCAACAGATGGACACAATCCCTTAGTTTCCAGATTTTTGCTACTAGAAAGAGTTGCTATAAATATTTTTTATAAATATGGAGTTTTTTAAAGAGACACAAAATTTAGAAAAATCTGAGTTCCTTTCTTCACAAAATTTACAGTCTAGTAGAGGATAAATGTCATAGGCAGGGCTTCTGGATAGATTGTATAATTTCATATTGGGAAATTAGAGCTCGCTCAATCTAACTCCATTTCAGAGATGAAGAAAGTAAGTGACTTGGCTAATGTCAACCAAAACATCTGCTATAAGCCAAGCACTATACTAAGTGCTTGGTCTTTAAAAAAAAAAACAAACAGGCAAAAGACAATCCCTGCCTCAAGAGTTTATAGTCTAATTGGGTAAACAACATGCAAACAAATATAGACAAAGAAAGCTATATAATCAATCAATTCATAAACATTTATTAAGTACCTATCATAACCCTGAGCTAAACAGAGATTTAAAAAAAGGCAAAATATAATGCCTACCCTCAAGATGTTTACAATCTTACACTTAAGTTATTGGAAAAAAGCAGAATTAGAATACCAGATCTCCTAAAAATCAGTTTAAGGATCTACTATCACCTTCCCAGATCCCAACCAAGGTCAGGAAGAACCAGTTTATCAATCACAGCAAGACAGAAACTAACCTACCTGGGAGCTAGTGTTGAAGGTCGGTAGCATCCTCTATGGATGGAATGTTGTCAGGGGAAGCAGAAGAGGAAGAGCTGTGTGGTCACGCCTCTGATTGTCTTATCCCTCCCAAAGTGGGCTGGATGCATACAATAACCACAGGCACGCCACAAGCTGGGCAGGGTTGTTACACAGTACTCCTATGTTGGTGACAGGATTCCCTGGCTCTCCCTGACTGCTTCCCAGTCAATGGTCAGTAACAATGTTGTCCTGTTACAAAGTCCCACATCATCATTCTGAGGCAAGCCTCAGACACAGTCTGAGCATAAATGAAGAGGCGGTACAATTGAACTTTTCCTTTCACTCAATTTTAGATGGCATTTTTAATGTCCCTTGTATAGTAGGCATTTATGCTCCCCCCACCATCTCCTATAATCAGAACCTGTGATTTCATCATGGTGAATAAACTCACACAGACATCTAATTCCTAATGCCTAAGACATTGAGAGGTCTAGCATCTTGTAAATATAGTCACAAAGTATAAGTAAGGAGCATCAACAAGGGTCTGATGTAGAAGAAGGGGAAGGAGGGGAGGTCTCAACTGAAGTGAGTGAGCTAAACTGACTGCAATGAGTGCAATCCCTAACAGTGAGGCTGTGCTGTGAAGCGAGTGATGGAATTAGAAAAATCTGAGTTCAAATTCTGCCTCAGATACTTGCCTAACTAGACAACTTTTTTTTTTCACTAGGCAACGGGGTTAAATGACTTGCCCAAGATCACACAGCTAGGTAATTATTAAGAGTCTGATGCTGGATTTGAACTTAGGTCCTCCTGAATCCAGGGCCGGTGCTCTATCTACTGCGCCACCTAGCTATCCCTCTAGACAACTTCTTAAACCTAAATTTGTTTAACTGTGAAATGGGATGCTTAGCACCTCTACCAGGTTGCTGTGAGGAGAAAATTAAATATTTGTAAAGTGCTTAATAAATATAAAGTGATTAATTAATGATTTAAAATTTTTATTTTTATCATTTTAAAAAGCATTACCAATCTGGTATGCATCTATATTTAAATTTACTGAAGACTAGTATATTATAAAAAGTACATGGGTTTTCCTTAATCTGTGTTGGTTCATATGAAAAGCTGTCCCATTCCCTTTGCTCTCCCAAATATAAGAGTGTCACACCCTAACAGTCTTTGTTTAATGAACTAACTCACTTGAACACAGGAGGCACTTAATAAATATTCATTTAGATTAATATGACAACATGTTAAACATAGTTGTACATGTATAATATATCAGATTATTTGTTATCAAAGGGAGGGGGAGGGAGGAAACTCAAAATCTTACAAAAATGAATTTTGAAAACTATCTTTACATGTAAATGAAAAAAATAAAAATTTAAATAAAAAATTTCTGTTTAGAATCAGTCCTCTAATATGACAAGACATTGATCCAATCAAGTAACACATGACAAAATGCCATGAAAAAAAGATCTTAAAATACCAGGGCCCTGCCTCCCACATGATACTATAAGTGCATTTTAATTGTGACTTTCTAAAAACAAGGTACTTTTTGTTGTCCAACTCAAAGGAGTGACACAGTCTGGAAAATTCCTGAATGGGAGGGGTTGACACATTGGCAGATCTGTGAGGATGGATAAAAGATCAACAAGGTCAGAGAATGAAAAGGAGGCAAAGTCAGTAATCTTCATAACACAGAGATATGAATAGCAACAGAAAAGTGTAGACCAAAAGGAAGCAAGACTAGCAATAGAGCTAAACAAAAAAGATTCTGGCAGATTTGTAAAGGTCATTTACCAGAGGACCCCTGGGCTAGAAGTTTGACAATTCCTCAAGGTGAGTTAGGCAGGTAAGAAACTGAGTCTTGCAAAGGTCAACTAAAGCAAGAAAGAGAAGACAATTATCAACAAATGATGGAGTAACACTTAAATATAGCCAGCAATTGTTTAGTTTTAAGGTTTGCAAAGCACTTTACATGTATTATCCCATTTTATACAACTACCCTGTGAATTATATTCGTATTCCATTTTATGGATGTGTAAACTGAGGCTGAAAAGATTACAGAGCTAGTGAAACATCTGGGGTAAAATTAGAATTCAGGTCTTCCTGGCTTAAATTCATCACTCTATCTGATGAACCATCTAAATTGGGTTGTAAACCCTAACAGCAACATGGCAGTGATGATCAACCCTGATGGACTTGCTCATCTTTTCAGTGCAACAACCAGGGACAATTTTGAGCTATATGCAATAGAGAATACCATCTGTATCCAGAGAAAAATTATGGACTTTGAACAAAGACCAAACACTATTACCGTCAAATTAGAAAAAAAAAGCATTATATTATTATGTAATTTTACTATCTCATGCTTTATTTTTCTTCCTTAAGGATATGATAGGGAGAAATTATATCTTCTCTGTCATCACATTCAACTGAGATCAATGTATAACATGGAACCAATGTAAACCCTAACAGAATGCCTTCTGTGGGGAAGAGGCAAGAATGAGGGAAAATTATAAAACTCAAAATAAATAAAATATTTCTTTAAAAAATATAAAAAATATAAATATAAATAAAAAATAAATAAATTGGGTTGTAAAGTTCTGATCTCAGAGCAAAGATCACTGACTCTGTTTAAGGTAGGAATATAGTTCTGGGTCCAAGTCAAAATGGAACTTATTTCCACATGGTGTTGGCTCTAATAACAACCACATCATTCCCATCCCACTCAAATATATATATGCACAAAATTAATGCATGATAAAGAGGAAAGGTTATCTGTTTCTCCAGCAAGAAAAGCAGAAGAAAAAATGAAGCATCTACTTAGGGTCTACTGGGTCTCCTTCATGACCCTGATGACTTCAACCCAGGCATCACTGCACAAGGATTGTTCAGGAAAGTTTCCAGAAACCATCTGCATTCCACAGATAAAAGCCCCACCTTTTTTCCACCATGGCAGTGAGCCAACAAAGCTGTCTAAGATGATTACAGTGCTGTTTCCAAAGAGAATAGGAACAAGTCTGGAAGTCTGTGTATGTAACTGGTAAAAGAGAATGGCAGAAGTGTTTCTTGGCACTCCACAAAATCACCACAGATCTCAAACCTTAAGCTCACACACAGAGAAAATAGTTCTTTACAAAACTACATGTCTTTTAAAAGACACAATTTCTGATATCACAACAAAAACTCCCTGATCCCCCATTGATATTTAAATGCTTCATACTGTGGACAATTTAGGAACAAAGAACTTTAAGAAAGTCTAAGTAGAAAATTCATTTTTGGAATATTCCCTATTCAGTTTTGGAATATTTCCTATCATGAACACTGGGAGAATATTCTGGGAAATTATTCACCTGTACAAAATGAAAAACCCTGACTTTCTTTTCTCCTTATCAGGTTTGTTTTTGTTTGTTTTTTTCCCCTACAGCCCTGACAAGAAAGTGTAAAAAGGTTTTTCCTGTTAGGATGACATCTCCCTTCTTCATTAGGGAGATAATGGGAGGGTGAGAAAGTAAAGTATAAGGTCTAGAGAAGCAAGAGATACATTAAAATATGTTAGCAGGTACACAATGGAATTATTGAGGCAGTTCTGTTAGACTAGCCCTCACATACACTGGTGTGAGAGGAACCATCAACCTCTTCTCTTACTAAGATTGACCTGTCTGCATTTAACAAGTCATTTTTCATAACATTCACTCACTGTATAGGCCTTACTCAGGGAAGGAGAAGGGAAAGAAAGGAGTAAACATTTAATGCCAGACCCTCTAGAAGAGCTTCACATATATTATAACATCTGATCCTAAAAGCCCTGGGAGTTATGTTAATTCCCATTTTACAGGTGAGGAAAAAGAGGCAGACAATAGTTAAGTGACTTGTCCAGGGTCACACAGAGTGTCTGTTGCCACAACTGAATCGTGACAACAATATGGTACAAAGTATAGATAAAAGAATAAGCTGATAGTGTTAGAGGAAATGCTCAAAACAAAATTCTAGCATATTGTCAAATTGCTTTTCATAGGGAATTAAGAAAACCATTTACGAAATCAAATGAAATGACTCTGGGAAAAAAACCCTAAAATTACTGGTATTATAGCCAAAAACCTTCTCTCAATAACACAGAGTTGAAAATGATATATTTTCTTATACAATTGATCAGCTGAGTACTTAAGAGGTGGAATATTCCAACAGAAAGAAAAGAGAACGGAGTAGTTAGATGACACAGTAGATACAGCTTTGGCGCTGAAGTCGGGGGGGGGGGGGAGGTTCAAATTTGGCCTGTGATACTTGATAGCTATGTGACCCTGGGCAAGTCACTTAACCTCAATTGCTGAGAAAGGAGAGAAGAAAGGAGGGAAGGAAGGACGGAGGGAAAGAAGGAGGGAGGGAAGGAAAGAGGTATGGAAGAAGGGAAGTAAGAAAGAAGGAAAGTTAGGAGGAAGAAAAAGAATACAAAGCATTTATAAAACAGGAAAACCAACTACTCTATTTACACTAACTGGGTTGCTATGGGCATCCAGAAGAAAATATGTATAACATATCTTGAAAAGTTAAATCCATTATTTATAAATGTGCAAAAGTAAAGAATCACAGAAGATTAAGAATTAAGAGAGATCTTAGAAATCACAGAATACTTAAAAATTTAGTAAGTCCACTACTTGCCAGGAACTATGTTAGGCAAAAAAAATACAAAATACAAAAATAAGACATGATATAGTCCTTGCTGTCACATGGACTATGTTCTACTAGTATGAGGCCCAGAAATCACAATATAACATTATGCAACAACTGGACCTAGAATCCAATAATCTTTTGTACTTTTCCCACTATTGCACTGGAGTCATAAAACCAACAAGTCTCCTGGGAAGCTGATAACTATTACAATAAGGCATCACAAAATAAAGGCTCATAAGGCAGAAAGATAAATTGTCTTACATGCAGTCTTGAGATAGGAACCTATCAGAGACATCTCATTTGGCTTCTTAAGCCGTTCTGCTGATTCTGAAAGACACAATGACAGTATCCTAGGACCTTGTAAGTGCTGAGTATAACTTCTAAAAAAGAAAATCTGGCAATGCAGTAGATGGAACACTGATTGGCTCTGGAGTCAGCTGGACTTGAGTTCAAATCTAACCCAGACACTTAATACTTACTTAGCTGTGTAACCCCACTGCCTAGCAAAAACAAACAAACAAATAAATAAGTAAATAAATAAATAATCTAGTCTGTGTCCTGGAACCCACTGAGAGTATTGCAAAGTTCTTGTAAACATTCTCCAAATAATGTTTAAAAACACATAAAATAGGGGTGGCTATGTGGTACAGTGGAAAGAGCACTGGCCTTGGAGTCAGGAGTACCTGAGTTCAAATCCGGCCTCAGACACTTAATTACCTAGCTGTGTGGCCTTGGGCAAGCCACTTAACCCCATTTGCCTTCCAAAAAAAAAAAAACCCCCACACATAAAATAAGATTCACAGAATTACAAAGAAAATGACTTAAGCTAAAATCAAATATATTGAAAGTTAAAATGCTAAAGAAACAAGTTCACAGATCCCAGGTCAAAGACCTTTGCTCAGATACCCCAAATTTTATGATAGCTATCTTCTTCTAGATGCAATTTTTTAAAACATTTGCTATCTTTTCACTTTTTTTAGCTTGTCCTTTTCTATGCAGTAAACCTTTCCATGAAACAAAGTTTTGCTTTTTTCAAAAACAAAAATACTTCAGCAAAACAAACCAACAGGACTGCTTTTGAAAGTATATGAAATATTCTACCCCCACAGTTCCCCAATTTAGAGAGGAGTTACCACATTTTCAAATCTTTGATGGTCCCAGGTTTATTAAACACTCATTCTAAGATGTGTGATGTGACTTAGCCCCACACACACCATCTTTTCAGGTCTTAACTAACTCAGTTATTGCTGGGAAACTTCCCTTTCAAAAAGGAGAGTGTTTCCTCTTTGTCCATGAAAGGCTACAGAGATACACAAATACAGGAGGTTTAGACACTGACTCCAAGGTTGTTTTTAGCTGTCCTGTCCTGTATATATGCCAGAAAAAAAATCATGAGAAAATCTATGTATCAGTGTTTCTGCAGTTTGGCCTTTTATGGAGTCAATTCCAGAGTTCTACATTCATCAGATTGTCTGGCTCAATGTGCTGGAAAAGTCCTAAGGTATCACATGCAAAAGTGTGAGTCAGGAAAGGCAGCCTTGACACCATGACAAACTAAATGGAGTGGGATAGAAGGCTAAGACTCAGAGCTGATATAGGGAGGTGGGAGGTGGGCATAGGCAGTTGTTAATTACCTGGGAGGGCAGAGAAGGGGAAGAAGTGACAGACAGACTATTTCAAATCTACAATTTGTATGACATAGGAGTTTGAGAATCTAGTCTTCTTATTTTACATGCAAGGAAACTAAGACCCAGGGAGGTGATTTCAACGCAATTAATCCAAACATTTATTAAATACTAATATACACTGCCTAACTCACCCAGCATTACACATTAAATTAGTGAAAAAGTTAGGACAGAATCTAGAGACATGACTCTTCATCCACTACCCTATCACCTTACCAGGCCATCATTTTATAATGCACTAGATGTCTGGAAGAAACAGGACACCCAGCTCACTTTCACTTGCCTCTATACATCCTTTCCCAGCACTCTACACTTAATGGCAAGTGAACATACCTTAGTTGTTGTTAGCTGTTGATGGGCTATTCCATAAATAGATCTGAAGGAGTTAGAGGGAAAAGAGTCTCTGAAATAAGCTGTTATAATAAAATATTGGGAGATAAAATGTATCAAGAATAAGGTTCAGTAAAAAGAATAATTCATCTATAATTCTATTTGGTTTTTTAGTGTCCCAAACTATTAAAATAGAAGCAGCTGAATAAAATGATAGACCTTGGAGTCAAGTAGACCTGAATTCAAATCCAGCCTCACATACTTACTAGCTGTGTGACCCCCTAGGCAAATCACTGCACCTATGTTTGCTTCAGTTTTCTCATCTGTAAAAATGAGAATAACACCTTCCCATCAGGCTTGTTGAGAAGATCAAAGGAGAGAATATTTGGAAGCACAGTGCCTAGCAAATGGTCAGTGCTAAAAAATGCATACAGCCCCCAAAATAAATAAAATAAATTTCTGACTCCTCCCACCTTCATTTCTTCTTCTGCTAGCATCTTCAACAGTTGAAGCTGGTGCTGGAATAGTTTTGCTTTCCCATCTTCCTTTTCAAATCAACCTAAATAGATCAACTTAAAAGTATATTTATTGGGTATCTCAGTTGATAGAGTACCAGTTCTGTAGTCAGAAGGACCTAAATTCAAATCCAGACTTAGACAATAACTGTGTCTGACCCTTGGCAAGTCACTTTAAACCCCCCACCCCCCATCCCATCCCTCCAAAGCATATTCCTTGAAAAGGTTTAACAACTTTTTAATGAAAAAAGGAGTGTGAATTTCAACTTTAATGGGATAGTTTGGCCAGATATATATTTGGCCAGAGTTTTGTTGTCCTCTCCTTTAAAAAACTGGTTTTGACTAGGACTTTGATTTCAGTGATATCAAATATACTGTATGGTTAAAGAGACAAGAGATCCAATAATGCATATACAACACACAATGTCCATAACTTAATCTGATACCAACCATTTACTAGGTATTTATTAGCACAGAACCTCTACAATCTGGCTTTTATTTGCCAACTATATCCCCTTTCATATATTTTAATATTCCAGTCAAACTGAACCACACTCTGTACCCAGGCACCCAAATCTTGTCCTCTCCTATATCTGGACCTCTGCACACCCTAACTTCCATACTTAGAATGGGGAAGGATGGGATGGGGAGTAAAAGGCAGAGTAAAAGGAGGTTAGGGAGAGAGAAAGATAAAAACTTAGGGAGAAAAAAGGGGGATGGATAAAAGGGGGGGAATACAGAAAAAAAGAATGCGAAAGAGTATGATAAAAAATAAAAATATGTTTATTTGGGGGAGGTACTACAGAGAGCTGGGTTCAGAATTCTGTCATCAATTAGAATGGTAAACTGAAAAATACTTTCAAAGATCCTAAACTGTAGACTATTTCATCTCTGTAATACCAAGGTTCTCAGGTTCTTCCAGTGATGATATATGGCTTACAATCAAGGATCAGCTCAGTTTTTGAAGAACCTGAGTCACAAGTTATACCAAAAAAATAACTGCAAGACATCTGATGTGTTTTAGTAGCTACAACATGTTACCAATGGTGACTTACTTAGAAGAAGTGAAATAAAAGGCAATCAGGGCACACATGCACCATCAGAAATGGAGGTGGGTCATGCATGGAGTTAGGATGAGATAAGAGAAAGCACTTGAGTGATACACTGGTACTCCTTCAGATAATGAAAAAGAAATGACAGGAAGCTCTTGATCATTTGGAGAGTATCCTCTCTGGAGGATTTGCAGAAAGATATATGCAAGAATCAGACAGAAGGTATAGTAGGGTGTTTTTTTATTAGTATTAGTAGAGGGAACATTGAAATATGAATTAGAGCTCCCAGGAGCACATAAGTAACACAGTGAATAGAGTCCTGGAGTAAGGAGGACCTGAGTTCAAATCTGATTTCATACATTACTTTCTCTGTGACCCTGGGCAAGTCACTTAATCCCCAACTGCCAAAAAAGGGAGAGAGAAAAGGAGAGAGCAACGGTGGGAGGAAAGAAGGAAGATGACTCCCAGCAAATATCAATGTCTCCGTCAAAAAGTCAAGGACTAGTTATGAGACTTCTTTTTTTTAGGTTTTTGCAAGGCTATGGGGTTAAGTGGCTTGCCCAAGGCCACACAGCTAGGTAATTATTAAGTGTCTGAGTCCAGATTTAAACTCAGGTACTCCTGACTCCAGGGCCGGTGCTCTATCAACTGCACCATCTGAATGCCCCAATGAGACTTCTTGTACATAGAACATAAAAGTATATTGAGTATGAACAAGAAATGGAATTTATCATCCTTATCCTTTTACAATTACCTGGAGAAGTCAAGAAATCTTTCTGGATTACTTCCAGTACATGACTAAGCATACTCTGAGCTAATTATTAATGCATAAAAATTTTAAGTAACTAAATATTATTGCAAATATGAGATATTTGAGCATTCTGTCTCATAACGGTGATAGTTTCCTTTCAATTGAAGAAAAACATGGGAAAGCTAAAGAATAATATTCTTTGTCAGTACAATAAATATTTGTAACTTAAGCTATTTCATCAAAACAATTTAATTTAAAAAATTCAAACATAATCATTCTTCTAGGCACTGACAACAGTATAAATATAAATAGGATTTGGTCCCTTCACCTAAGATCACAAATTAAGTGATGGAAGTGGTCTTAGAAATAATCAAGTACAACTCCCTCTTTTGTTCAGAAACATACAGCTCTTAAGTGTTTGAGGTGGAATTTGATCCTATACCTTCCTGACTCCAAGTCCAACATTCTCTCCATGCTACCTTTTTCATAAAACTAGTAGTGGAAAGGGGTAGCTGGGTGGCACAGTGAATAGAGTGCTAGGCTTGGAGTTACGAAGACTCATCTTTGTGAGTTCAAATCTGGCCTCAGACATTTAGTAGCTGTGTGACTCTGGGTAAGTAACTTAATTCTGTATGCCTCAGAACACTCATCTGTAAAATGAAGTGGAAAAGGAAATGGTACTCCAATATCTCTGCCAAGAACCCCCTAAATGAGGTCATGCAGATATGACTGAAATGATTCAACAATAACAATAATGGTATTAACTACAAATTGGTTTTAACAAATAAAATGTAAACAGAAAGGACTCTTTCTCTCCAGCAACAACTTTTTATTTAATTCAGTTCAATGAGCATTTATGTAGGCACAATAAATTCAATAAAATAGTTTGTGCATTTATAGGTAGAGATTAAAAGCAATCATACTGCCTTGCAAGTAATTTTTAAGACAAAAAATACATTCAGTATGTATGAAAGGCTTTATATCACAAATTAATAGGATATAGGTTTAAATGTAGTATCAAGAATGAATGTGGGGGGCAGTTAGGTAGAGCAGTGGATAGAGCACTGACCCTGGAGGACCTGAATTCAAATGTGGTCTCAGACACTTAATAATTACCTAGCTCTGTGACCTTGGGCAATTCACTTAACCCCATTGCCTTGAAAAAAACTAAAAAAAAAATTTTTTTTTAAATTAAAAGTAAAATAAAATAAAACAAGAATGAATGCAGCACTGGAAAGGACCTTGGAGATCATCTGATCTAATGTTCTCACTTTCTAAAAAGAGGAAATAGATTAAGAGAAACAGAGGCTATATAGGTTATTATTGACCCATTGGAGTCTCCAAGTCTAGCATTTTTTTTTCTACTGCATCTCTCTGCTTTTCAATTCTTGAAGAATATTCTCTTTACAAATGCCACTTGAGTCTCCCGGCCTCTCTCCTGAGAAAGCAAACAAAGCTGCCAATTAATGTCAACAATAAGACATATTGTCCTTTTTTTTTAACTTTATACAATGGAAACAATGATCTCCAATGATCTAAAAGAGGCAGACTCCTTAGGCCACTAAAAGAGTTCTTGACTGCCAGCTGAGGAAGAATAAACATTATTTAGTAGGTAAGAGGGAAACACTAATGATAACAACATGAAGAACATGTGAGAAAATATATGCAGAGTATTTTTAAAACCCACAAATAACTATATAAATGTTATTCATAATAATAATAATAATTTTATTATTATTATTATTAGTTTATTGCAGCTAGTATTAATAGTTTTTGAACTCAGGTCTTCCTGACTCCATGACTGGTGCTCTATCCACTTTACCATCCAGCTACCCCTGCTTTTACTTTTATATCACTTATATTTCTGAGAGTATCTCTATCCCTGTAGTTCTCATTTAGTATAAAACTATAGGTTTACATTTCACACATTACATTTGCTCACAACAACCCTTTGTGGTATAAGGTGATAGAAGAAGTTATTAACCTCATTTTCCAAATGAGGAAGGATTCACCCTCTACCATACCTCTGAGGATCATCCCTTAGAACAAATAATAAAAAAAAAGAAAAAAAAATGAACCAGATTAGTGAACATGATGAAAAGTCTGACAATATTAAGCAGCATCTCACAATGGTACCCTATTGCTAGCATCAAAAAGAACCTACACATATCTCTTCTTTGGGGCTAAACTTGTTTCTACAATTTCAGATCATTCAATTATAATTGTCTCATTACAGGTCTTTCCATTTATGTCAGAATGTGTGTGTGTGTGTGTGTGGGGGGGGTTCCTCATTTTATTTACCTTATTTTCTTTTTTGTTTGTTTTTGAAAGGCAATTAAGTGACTTGCCCAAGGTCACACATCTAAGTAATTATTAAATGTCTGAGGCTGGATTTGTACTCCAGTCCTCCTGTCTCCAGGGCCAGTGCTCTATCCTGGGCCATCTAGCTGTACCCTAATTACTTTGTTTTCAATCATTTCATAAAAGTTTTTTCATGGATTTCTGTATTTTCAACTTTATCTTTTTTCAGGGCATAGTAACATTCCATTAAATTCATGTGCCACCAGATAAAACCACTGTAACCAGGATCAAAAGAAATGTAGTAAATTGGGAAACAATCTTTACAACTAATGATTCTGACAAAGGGTTGTGGGAAATCTGGGACACTATTACAGTGTTGGTGGAGCTGTGAACTCATCCAACCTTTCTGGAGAGAAATTTGGAACTATGCCCAAAGGGCAACAAAAATGTGCATACCCTTTGACCCAGCAATACCATTACTGGGTCTATACCCTGAAGAGATGATGAAAAAGGGTAAAAACATCACTTGTACAAAAATATTTATAGCAGCCTTGTTTGTGGTGGCAAAGAACTGGAAATCAAGTAAATGTCCTTCACTTGAGAATGGCTTAGCAAACTGTGGTATATGTATGTCATGAAACACTACTGTTCTATTAGAAACCAGGGGGGACAGGAATTCAGGGAAGCCTGGAGGGATTTGCATGAACTGATGCTGAGTGAGATGAGCAGAACCAGAAAAACACTGTACACCCTAACAGCAACATAGGAGTGATGATCAACCTTGATGGAATCGCTCATTGCATGAGTGCAACAATCAGGAACAATTTGGGGTTGTCTGCAATGGAGAATACCATCTGTATCCAGAAAAACAACTGTGGAGTTTGGACAAAGTTCAAGGACTATTCCCTTTAATTTAGAAAAAAAAACAGTTATCTTATTGTCTGATCTTGTTATCTCTTATACCTTTTGTTTCTTCCTTAAGGATATGATTTCTCTCTCATCACACTCAATTTGGATCAATGTACAACAAGGAAACAAAGACTGACAGATTGCTTTCTGTGGGGGGTGGGGGCAGGGAAATAAGATTGAGGTAAATTTGTAAAACTGAAATAAAATCTTTAATAAAAAAACAAAGGAAAAAAATTCATGTGCCACAATTTGTTTATTTATTATGCAACTGTTAGACACATGCTTTAATTCCAGTCCTTTGCCACTACAAAAAAAATGCTACTATAAATATTTTGGCACATGTTATTGACTTTCTTTAAAGGTATAGAACTAGCAGTAGAATATCTAAGTTAAAGAGTATGGATATTTTAGCCATTTCAGAATCTTTTCCCCTGCATAATTCAAAATATCTTTCCAGAATGCTTGTACCAATTCACCAAAAGTATATTAGTGAAGTATACCATTTTACCATAATCTTTTCAACAGTGACTATTCCCCTCTTTAGTCATCTTTTGCCAGATAAAATCACATTAGTGTTTCTTTTACTCTTAGCAATTTGTAGTATGTTTTTGCAGGTTGTAAAGAGTTGAATTCCTTCTTTTTTCTAATAGCAATTCTTTAGACGAAGTGCTTTTATTTATAATCCAATCCAACGAAAAGAAAAAAAAAGTTGAATTTTCTTATGGTGAATACACATATAAATAATTTTTTGATGTTTAAAAAAATATCAATAATCAAATAAAATCAGAAATAAGTCCCCCCAAAATTGTGAAATAACCCTGACAATTCACATGATGGTGAAGATGTTTGTTCTTTATTCTTGACAAGTATATGAATGGATTTGAGTGAGGGGGTGCTGTACTAAGTCTCCAGCCTCACTTTCTCCTCCACAGTCATCTGGGTCCAGTGGCTAGATACAAATCAGGATGACTGGAAATGGTTCTGGATATGAGGTAATCAGGGTTAAGAGACTGACCCAAGCACCAGCCATGGAGTCAGGAGGACATGAGTTCAAATTTAGCCTCAGACAGTTAATAATTGCCTAGCTGTATGACCTTGGGCAAGTCACTTAACCCCACTGTCTTAAATAAATAAAATTTAAAAAAAAATTTTTTTTACAAAGAGACTGGCACAAGATAACTCAAAGAGTAAGTCTCAAGTTTCTGAGGTCCTCCTGACTCCAAGACTGGTGCTCTATTCACCTTGCCACCCAGCTGCATCTGTCTCCACAACTCGGTTTAGAACATTGGTCTTGTAAAGCAGGGGTTGTGAGTTCAGATCTCACTGGGGCCTACTTCATAACTTCATGATATAATTCACTGTGTGCTTACCAGGAGAGTCACTGATATCTTAGGTGACCATCATACATCTGGCTCAAATCTGAAGTAGACCAAGTTCTGATTAACAGTCTACTTCCCAGCTGAAAGGGACCTTAGTTCATCTATTCTAATTCTTTCACTTTACAAATGGAAAAACTGAAGCTCAAAGAGATTAGCTCAGAGTCCCCAAACGACTTACTTAATATCTGAAGAATATCAGTATATTCCTGTTTCCAACTCCACTTTTTTTAAACAGACAGCCACCAACTTGACGTGGCTCCCCAAAAGAGATGTCAAACTGAATGAAACCTGCTCCACACCTCCACTGTGAGAGGGAAAAACTACAGTATAGAGAGCTTGTTGTCTGAAGGGACAAGTCTTATAAGGAAAAAGGTTCTTAGGTTGTCACTTGGTGAAATTTAAAACTCAGGAATAAGCAGGTACTGTAGCAAACTCAGGTTATTAGAGCTTAAAAAAGGAATGATGATGGTATACCAGAAAATACAATAAGAAGCCCAATTGTACTCACAGTCTCAATCCTTCAGGTCACACTAGAGGCATCAACCAGGTTTGAATGGCAACAGCCTCAGGGAGTATTGATGTTTCCTGTCAATGAGAAATGGGTTGGTTGTTAAGAGATCTGCAGGTTCAGGGTAGATTTTCTCATGAAATCCTCCCCTAAAGAGATGAAAAATAAACCTGCAGCTGCATTTAGGAGATGGCCTTTTTAACCCAATGGTTGCTTTTGAATTAGAAAGCATCCTTAATGCTATAGGAAGATCTTTATTTTGTTAAAAAAAAAATCCAAGGATTACTTGATCTTTCCAGGAATTGGGATTCTAAACCTACCCTTTGCAAACAGGGTGAATCAAGTTTGATAATACTAAAACATTGCCAGAATAAGTATTATGATAACAATCCTTCCCTTCTTTTTCCCCATTTGATTAAAAAAAAATTTGCAGTGACCACAGCAGTAACTTCTCTAAGAATCATCACTCTAGAAAGTCATTGCAATAAGACCCAGCTATCCATAAGCCTGGAGCAGGTGTCTCTTAACAAGTAAGGTTTCTGGATAACTGAAGGCCTATTCTTATAAATAAACTTACCATCACTCCTACCTCCCCCAAATCATCACCCTCCCCACATATATTTTGGCTGGAAATATTCCTAATCTGCATTACACTTCCCTACTTTCTTAACAATGTAACAATATTTTTTTAAAGTTGTACCATATTATTTTTTTTTAGTTTTGCAAGGCAATGGGGTTAAGTGGCTTGCCCAAGGCCACACAGCTAGGTAATTATTAAGTGTCTGAGGCCAGATTTGAATTCAGGTACTCCTGACTCCAGGGCCAGTGCTCTATCCACTGTGCCACCTAGCCGCCTCTGTACCATATTATTATACCATACAATAATTAAGTAAAGTTGGAAGGGCCTTATAAAGAAAGGGAGATCTGTTAACTGGGAGAGTGAATATTGGAATCATTCTGATTTTAGGTGATGTGAACACTGTTCAATTTAGACCTTTTGTATTGTATTTCCTTGTTAGTTTCTTAATCAGTGGTGGAAAAAACTTAACTGATTATGTCTTAATGTGGGCAGAACACCAACAAATTCATCATTCCATCAGAAGGTCTCCATGACTAGTTTTAAGGTTGTGAGTCAGTGATTGCAAGACAGAATTAGTGAGATTAATCCAGAGATATTTTTGGAGTGTTATCCAAATTAGGGGTGTTCTGAACTACATATTTCATTTTCATATCCATTAAGGAAATGGATGCCACATGATCATGGGTGATCTAGAACTAGAGAACTTCAGTTAAGCTGTTTTCTTTTTTGGCAAAGCTATAGGGTTAAGTGACTTGCCCAAGGTCACATAGATAATTATTAAGTGATTGAAGCTGCTTTTGAACTCAGGTCCTCCTGATTCCAGGGCCAGTGCTCCATCCACTGCCATAATCTAGCCACCCCTTCAATTAAGTTTTAGGTTAGAAACCTTGGGAACTCCTTAATCTGGGACTTGAGTAGATTCCTATCTATTTTTAAACTGCCTTACCCTTACCCTTCAGAATTTGTATATCTCTTTTCCCTTGAAAATAATTAACAGTAAATTCTCCCTTAGAGTATGTTAATAGTAAAGAGAAGATTTAGAAGGAACAGGTTGAAGACTGAGGGCCAGGAAAGAGTAACAGGATTTGGGGAAGAGGAAAGGGATTTCAGATGTTTGAAGTTTTCTGAAGCCAAGAACTAAGCTAACCCTGGGGCCAAGAAGACTGGGGAAGCTTAGAGCCTAAAATGGGAGTTTAATCAACAGAAAACTTTTTAAAGCAATAAAATGTTAGCCTCTTGAAATAGAAGGCAAGGCTTCCCTGGGTCTATTTCAAGAAATTGAGAAGATGACAAGTTTCAGTAGGCCTAAATTAGACACAAGGCTGGATACCTCAACAACACAGTTAGCCTCATTATTAAATGATCCCAGACAGTTCTGCTTTTTGATTTTTTAAACAGCTTTTCTGCTTTCAAGAATCATTTTTTATTACAATCAGTATACCTACTGCTAGAAGTATATGTCCTTTCTAGAAGTTTGGACATCAGATAGTCATGATTATTAGTATTGTGTATAAAATGAGAAGAGGCCCTGAGAAAGAATTTATGAAAGGTTTTCCTATGATTAAAGTGTATGGGTTTTAATGCAAGCATTTAATGACATTTACTTTGATTTTTTTGGAAGCCTTGTTTTCTTTTTTTCTTATTTCTTGGTTCTTAGTGGTATCTGGGTAGGTGAGGTTTCCAAAGCAGTGAACTCCAGATAGGTAAACTGTGAAAAGCACGGAGTTCAAATCTTGTCAAAAAGAGGATACAGAGAACTGGAAAACAATTACAGAATCTGCCACCTAACCACAGATTTTGTGTGCTGAGTCTATTTTCTAGGAACTTTCCAAGAATCACCCCAAAGTATACAAAGCCTTCTCTCTCCTTTTTCTTTTAAGGCAATTTGTTTCCATTCCCTGGTTTGCAATTACAATAGCATAAAGGGATCTTAAAGTTTTCCCCCTTGTGAAGAATTACTGACTCAAAACTTTCTCCTCTGAGGCTTTGGGACTGTTGAGAAACAGAAAACCTGCATCCTGAGTCCCTCCAAAGACTCAAAACTTGATAGAAAAGGAACAAGAACTTGGAAGTTCTACATGGTTCTGCACTCTGGCCCTCTCTAGCCTTGGAATTGCCAAATGAGATAGAGCCTGGCCCTGGACACCTCCTTGCCCCCCTCTACTTTATTTTTAAGAACTTGTAATAAATAGATATTTTTCTCCAGTGGGCTTTTTTCTTTTAAACAAAAATCAAAAGCAAATATGAGATTCTTATATGAAAAATAGTGATATAACATTAAGAGATCACAAATCATAAAACCATACCCCATTTGGAAAAAAAAATCCATGAACTCTTCTCATACTGAGGTAACCAGAGACAAAATTTAATGGCTAGATTCAAGCATATTCCTCTCATCTACTTTCTTTTTTGGCTTTTTTTTGGCAAGGCAATGGGATTAAGTGACTTACCCAAGGTCACACAGCTAGGTAATTAAGTGTCTGGGTCTAGATTTGAACTCAGGGCCTCCTGACTCCAGGGCTGGTGCTCTATCCAACTGTGCCAACTAGCTGCTCTCATTCATTTACAATGAGATGAATGGCATAAAGTGATTAGAACTCTTTCCAGAATGCTCTGAAAGAACCTGAATCAAAGTTTCTTCAAAAAAAGGTGTGGGATTAAACCCTTACTTAAAAATGACCAAGAGAACAAGAAAAATATGTTGGCAAGAGAATAAGGAATGTTAATAGTGTTCTTCAAAAGTATCCCAATCCTCCGGTAAGAAAGTTCTGAGAGGCAGCTAGGTGGCACAGGGGACAGAGTACCAGCCCTGGAGTCAGGAGTACCTGAGTTCAAATCTGGTCTCAGAGACTCAATAATTACCTAGTTGTGTGACCTTGGCCAAGTCACTTAAACCCATTGCTTTAAGTGTGTGTGTGTGTGTGTGTGTGTGTGTGTGTGTGTGTGTGTATATATATATATATATATATATATATATATATATATATAGAGAGAGAGAGAGAGAGAGAGAGAGAAAGTTCTGACACCTCATGCTACAATGTCTTTTTCCACTCATTATCTAGTTGTTTCCTTTAGAAGTAAACTATCATTCAAGCTGATTAGAAAAGCCTATGGTAGAAATTCCCAATTAGTACAACACCCCTAAAACTGTTTTCTCTCCAGCTAAAAATGGTTAACTTTTCCTTTACTTTTTCTATAATCAAAGGCAAATGTATAGAAACTGAATTGGTGCAGGTGCAGCAGATATCATATGAGTTAAGAGCCCTTCTTACTCTAACCACATAAAGGCTGTTTCTCAGAGATTGCTACTGGTCTTTATTTTTTTTTTCCTCTATGAAGTCTTTTGTGATAACCCATATAGTCACAGGATCAGAAAAGTCATCAGGGCAAGGAGTTCTTAACCATGCACCCTACAGGCAGACTGATGAAACATAAAAACCTCTTAAAATAAAGTTTTAAAATGCATAAAATAAAACATACTGAGTAAAAAAAATGTCAAATATGTTGAAATTTGGTTATCAATTTTTTAAAATTTGGATTTTATAGACCCCAGGTTAAGAAATTCTGATCTACAATGTATACCATGGAAAGAACATAAAGACTAACAGAATGCCTTCTTTGGGGGGTCGGGGGAGAGAAGTGAGATTAGGGGGGAAAATTTTAAAATTCAAAATAAATAAATTAATTAAAAAAAATTTAGGGGCAGCTAGGTGGCGTAGTAGATAGAGCACCGGCCCTGGGGTCAGGAGTACCTGAGTTCAAATCCAGCCTCAGACACTTAATAATTATCTAGCTTTGTGACCTTGGGCAAGCCACTTAATTCCATTTGCCTTGCAAAAACCTAAAAATAAAAATATAAAAAAATTTTTAAAAAGAAATTCTGATCTAGTCAATTCTCATTTCATAAAGGAGAAAAGGTTTATTGATCTGCCTAGTATTGCAAAGATAGTAAATGACAGAACATGGGTTTGAATGCAGGATATCTTGATTAGACAGGATACTATACTATCAATTTTTCTTTCAGAATCACTCATACCCCTTTCTTTCTTTCCAAATGCCACTTTCACCATTGAAATTCAGATCCTTATCACCTTCTACAAAGGCTCCTAAAATAATAGCCTGATTCCCCTTTCTAAATCTCTCTCTAATCCAATACAACCTATACACTACTGTCAAGGTAATTTTCCAAAAAGCATATCCTAACCATGCTCAGAAACTTCCAATGGCTCCCAAATGCCTACTGGATTAAGTCCAAAGTACTTAACTTGCCCTGCAAGATGGCTCGGTTCTACCTTTACAATCTTATATCTTATTTATTCCCTTCATATACCCTAAGATCTGGTTAAACTAATTTATTTGTTTATTCCCTAAACATAGCTTCTACTTTCCTTCCTCTGTATCCTTCCTCACCAGGTTTCACAAAACTTCTTCCCCTCCTACCCCCAAGGAGCCCCTAAGTAAAAGTCTAAGGATATAGTAGCATTCAGTGCTGCTCAGGCATTTAGAGAGTTTTACATTCTCAGATGCCTAAGATCTTCTTGCTTATCCAATGTTCTTTTGTGCCTGTTAATACTGGTATTGTCAGCAAGACTAATGCTGACAGAAACAGATGGAGGTGCTTTCCCTATTTGTGTATGTGTGTCCCAATAGCATAAGATTCCTATATACTGAAAATTAAGAGACCCTTGAGAAACCTAAACTTTAGGGTAGTGGGTGGAAAAAAAAACTGGGCCTGGAGTCAGAAAGACCTGGGTTAAAAGCTAGCTTCAGATACCTACTAGCTGTGTGGCCCTGGGCAAGTCACTTAACCCTGCTTGCCTCAATTCTCTCATCTGGAAAATGAACTTTAGAAGGAAATGGCAAAACACTTCATTATCTTTGCCAAGGAAAACCCTTACTGGGGTTATTAATTGTTGAAGACTGAATCAACTGAACAACACTAAAAGAGAAACCTACACAATCAGAAAAGTGAGCTTTGACTCACTTCTAAGAAAGCTTCCCTATACAACCTTGCCTCCATTTCTGAATTAGTAACAACAAGTGCAAGTAATAATAAATACAGGTCCTGTAGATAGAAAAAAAAATTGGCCCATAATTGAGTCAGAGGAAGCCAGTGGGCTAGACTGCATTTTGAAAATTACAAAAATGATTTTTGTAGTATCAAAAACTTGAAACAAAGTAGAAGGCCATCAGAAGATTACAGATTAGAGTAGGATCACAAAAGCAGCCAGTTAATAATCACTTATTATATATCAAAAACTAAGCTAAGTGCTGGGGATACAAAGAAAGATCTCTCCCAGAATCATTTGAAATTATTCTATGGTAATTAGAAGAAACAATGCTAAAAGCTACATATACACACTATACACACACACACACACACACACACACACACACACACACACCAGTATGGAAGGAAGGGAATCTATTTGTTAAATGTGTAAATGTCATGATGAAGAAATGTTTCTATGGATGATTTGTAAAGATATCAAAAACTTTGAATTAATGTCAGCTATTCTGTAAGTGATTACAAGAGCTGATTAATAAAATTATTATTTAAATTTCAATTCAATTCAATTTAAATCCAAATTAACTGATATATTTGAATTCAATTTCCCCTGTTCTTATATATTTTTCTGTGTCATAACTTTAAGTTTCAATTTGTCCAATTTAACAAGGAGGTTTTCCCACTTAAGTAATGGAATATGGCATGTTCAGAGCCAAAGTTTAGAAAAATTACCATACCAAGCTGTGACAGAGAGAGAGAGAGAGAGAGAGAGAGAGAGAGAGAGAGAGAGAGAGAGAGAGAGAGAGATTCAGATTGAGATTCTGGAGATACTATCGGCCAAGATGGTAGAGAGAAGCCAGACACTGCTAAGATCTCCTGGCTTTCCCTCAGAACTAAAATTAATCAAGCCTCTTAACAGAGATTCATTGACAAAATCCAGAAAAAGAAGCTAGGAGAAGAACAACTCCCAACAAAGTCTGTCTCAGGGGAGCGTGGGTGAGCCACCAGGTGCAGAGAGCCAGTGGGGGCAGCAGGGTACAGCCAGGGTCTGGCCTGAGATCAGTTGTGGAGGCTTTGGCCATGGGAGCTGTGGTATGGGGAACCCCCAGTGGGGCTGCAGGGTGAGTTCCAGCACAGAGAGTTGCAGAGTGCTGTTGGACATTGATTCACTTGGCTCGGGCCATGAGCGCTATACTTTCAGCAGAGTCCTCTTCACAGAACAAATACAGTAACCCTCCCAGGTCAGGTGTGGGCAGCAGAGCCCCTCAGCTGAATAGGGAGATTAACTACCTTGCAGCCCCAGGGTCCAGCCCACATTGTTCAAGGATAACAGTATCCAGCAGCAACCCCACCCCCTCCAGGCCAAGGGAGAGGGCCTCCAATCAAGGTCACAGACTCTCCAGGGAAAGCAACCAACAGCCTATTGGCCAGCAATTTGGAACTACTAAAACCAGTGAGTAAAGCCCCTAGGAATTTCAACACCAAAGATCTTGTGAACCTACCCCTCCTCCAACACAAGATCCTAGGAAAATGCAGAAAGGTCAGTGAAAGGAGGGGGCTCACTGAAAACTACTTGAAGACACAGATCCTAACTCAGAGAGATCTAGAACTTCTGAGGAGAATATGAATTGGTCTCCAGTCCAGAAAGGTTTCCTAGAAGAAATCAGGAAAGAGTTTAAAAATCAATTGGTAAATTGGGAAAAGAAACTCAAGAGAAAATTAACACCTTACAACAAGAAAACAAAACTTTGGAAAATACAAGTGGACAAATATGTGTGTGTGTGTGTGTGTGTGTGTGTGTGTGTGTGACAGAGAGAGAGACAGAGAGACAGACAGACAGACAGACAGAGAGAGAATGAATTAGTGATATGGTTGCATGAGAAGAAAGTAGATGTAAAGAAAAGATGTTGTAAAGGTAGAAATGACAAAATATGACAATGGATTGGATATGTGAAGTGAGTGAGGTTAAAGAGTCAAGGATGGATACCTGGATGATTAAAAAGACAGTGATGTACTCAAGAAAAATAAGGAAATTCAGAAGAGGGGAGCATCTGGGGGGCAAGATATTGAATTCTGATTTTTGGATATGGGAAGTCCAATGGGAAGCACTTTTTCATTCTCATTAGTTTCCCAATAATCATAATGATGGAAATTTAAAATTGATCTTATGGAAAAGAGAATAGTTCCTTTATTTTTTCAATAAAGTTATCACAGTTGAACTTAACAGATTTTGAATATTAACCCTCAAAAAGCTAAGTTTTCTCTAAGAAACAACACAACTGAATATCAAAAAGTTCATAAACAGTTAATTGGTTAATGAGGTCTTTGGCCAAATTAATTTGTAAAATTAAAAAATACAAAGAGGAATTATGGTTTTATAGTTATATGACTGTTATTATACAAAAGACCTGTATTATATCTTTTTAGAAAAAAAATAACCTATGAACTGAAACCCTGTTGTTCAGTTGTTTTCCTGACAAAGATTCTAGAGTGTTTTGTATTTCCTTCTCCAGTTCATTTCACAGATGAGGAAACTGAGGCAAACAGGGTGAAGTGACTTGCCCAAGGTCACACAACTAATAAGCATCTGAAGTCAGATTTGAACTCAGGAAGATGAATTCTTTCTGACTTCAGAGACAGCACTCTATCCACTGTGCCCCCAGATATCCCCTGGGAACCCTGTAACCCACCTAGGATTATAAATTACAGGTAATTTGCCAATCTCATTTAGAAAAGAAGATGCCAAACTAAGAGAACTCTTTATCTCTACACCAGAAAATAAATGGCTGGCTCTATTATTTCATCATTCTCAAAGATAGTAAAGTTTGGTTTATAATATAAGGGGAAAAAAACAAGTCAAAAATGCAGGATAAATAAAAAACTGCAGATTTCAGAAGTCATTAATGCCTGCAGTCCATTAGATAGAAATAAGAAGCTAGCTTTTTATTGCACCTATAATGTGCCAATTCAGAATACTTATGAAAAACAATGGCCAGTAAGACCAAGAACGAAAGTCATGTCTTTTAATTAAACAAAGATGATGAAATTCATATTCTTATTGACTTTTTAGGCCCATAAAAGTTCCAAGTACTTAATATAAAATAACACTGTGTCAATATATTTTATTTATTAAATGTCAGTCTTACTTTGAAAAAAGGTCAATTCTCTCAGATCAATAACAAACACAATTTTAAATCAATGATAAATAAACACTGAGTGTATTAACTGACCGACTTGACATAAAGGTAGAGAATAAATTCAGAAGCAACTCTTCAGGTACCCTCAGATATCCTCTGTCTATATTAAGGATAATGCTATGGTAGCACATCTGGGCAGTTATCTTCTTGGCAGCAAAGACTTATCAGTGATGCAGTTTTCAAAATTATTAGATGCTTGGTAGTAATTAAAGAATTTCCTTCCATATCTGGAATCTTGAATTATTTACCAGAGGTCCTTCTGGATACTACTGCTCCTCCATAAAGGAGGACCTCTCTAATATGCCTGTCCCAAATTACATAAAACATTTAGCATAACAGAAAAGGTAGAAAGCATCATTTTATTTTGCTGGATGCCATATCAATACACATTCAGCCCATGATCTTCCCTGAGTTATTTCAAATAAAACCTCAGGAATAGCTAGGTTTGGGAGAGTACTTTTAACTAGAAGCAACAAAGGATGAAAACACAGAATTAGTGAACCATTGTCCATTTCCCTGCCTGCTACAATCTTTAAGAAAAATGCCTTTTTTGAATGTTTTGCTTGGGTGAGGATGGAGAGGCAGAACAGTTACAGCATTTAGGTTCATATTCTGATTACAGCAATCTTAAATGCCATCCCTCCTTCTAGAAAGAGAATCCAGGTCCTATTCTCAATAATAGCAAGTAATCAAAAATAATTTATCAGTCCCATAGCTAGCAGAACCAAGCTGAAACCCAGTTAAAATGCATGCTGTCAATGTGACTCACAGCAGAAGCAGCAGAGGGGGTGGAAGTTTCTCAGGTTCACTTTTTTTGTACAGAGTATACACAGGGGTACAAATTCTATTCCAATATATCTCTTTGATAACTGAAAAAGGTGACATGGTGTACTACAAAGATTTCAGAATTAAAAGATTGGTTCCACTAACTTGCTCTGTGACCTTAGTCAAGTCATAAAATTCTTGGACCTCTGTTTCCTCATCTGTAAAACCAGAGGATTAAATCGGCCAACTTCTGAGTTACCTGCCTTTGAAATTATTTTCCTTTTCATATATAAGACAAAAAGTTATGAGCAAAATATCCTTTTATTTTCTATTATTTGAAGATTTCCTTGCTTTTTATAAAAAAAAAATCAATCACAAACACATATTCCATTTTAACCATTTTTTCCTTTTATAAATTCTGAAACAAATTTAAGGGAAGTATTTGGGTCTCTCTCATAATCAGCTTGTTAATGTCATTAAAGAAAGTAAAGGATAGAGGTATTAATATCCCAATTAAAGGGGATGCCTCTTCATCCTATCATCCCTTTAGGGGTAAAATCCTTCTGATTAAATAGGAAGGAAAAGTGGCCACAGAATTGCTCAAAGTTTGTCACATCCAAATGATCTTAAAAGTCCTTAATTGAAAATGAGAAACTCAGAAGAGTCACATTAGACATATGGAGAGGGAAAGCCATGAGAAGCAATGTGCACTTTTGGAGGAGTAGGCATTAGACAAAAGTAGTCACCTAGAGGTACAGTAGTTTATATAGAAATAGCCACCATCAAACTGGGAGCAAAACTATATGGCCATCAAGGATGCTATTTCTCTGAAAAACCCCTGGACTACAGACTTCCTAAACAGTTATCACATACTTCTTTCTTGCCCCTGAACTCTATTATAGGAGCTTAACTGGGAATGAAAGAAGTCTGCTGGGGCAGCTAGGTGGCGTAGTGGATAAAGCAGTGGCCTTGGAGTCAGGAGTACCTGGGTTCAGATCCAGTCTCAGACACTTAATAATTACCTAGAAACAAAAAAAAGTTTGTTTATTTACAATGTGTCTACCTAGCTTACCAAAAATAAAAATAAAAAATTCAACAGATAGTTAACAATTGCTAAAGTGAGTGGGTGGTCTTAAGAAAACAGGTGGAAGGAAATAACTGAAGAAAACATTGTAGGAGAAGAGATAGTTAGGATTTTAAATTGTGATTTTTTAAAATTTATTTTTATTAAATATATTATTTGAGTTTTACAATTTTCCCCTCAATCTTGCTTCCCTACCCCACCCCCATCCCCACGGAAAGCACTCTGTCAGTCTTTACTTTGTTTCCATGTTGTACCTTGATCCAAATTGGGTGTGATGAGAGAGAAATCATATCCTTAAAGAAGAGAAGTCTAAGAGGTAACAAGATCAGACAATAAGATGTTTTTTTCTAAATTAAAGGGAATAGTCCTTGCACTTTGTTCAAACTCCACAGCTCCTTATCTGGATACAGATGGCACTCTCCTTCGCAGACAGCCCAAAATTGTTCCCAATTGTTGCACTGATGAAGTGAGTGAGTCCTTCAAGGTTGATCATCACCCCCATGTTGCTTTTAGGGGTACAGTGTTTTTCTGGTTCTGCTCATCTCAGCATCAGTTCATGCAAATCCCTCCAGGCTTCCCTGAAATCCCATCGCTCCTCGTTTCTAACAGAACATGCCACAGTTTGCTAAGCCATTCCCCAATTGAAGGACATTTACTTGATTTCCAATTCTTTGCTACCACAAACAGGGCTCCTATAAAATATTTTTGTACAAGTAATGTTTTTACTCTTTTTCATCATCTAAATTGTGATATTTTGCTAGATTGAGTCTCTGCCTGGGGTGCTGGGGATGGGGGGAAAATCTGGGATGCTGGGGATGGGGGGAAAATTCCAGGTTTCTTACAACTTCCCAGAACAGATAAAGACAGGCAACAAATAAGGTTGAGGGAGTAGGACAAATAAATATGGCTAACCAATCTTACCACTCCATCCCATGAGTCATATAGAAAGAGGAGTATTTTTTATTGGATTCTCTCAAATCAAAATCATGAAAAATGAAGCATTTTGACACCTTAAAAACTCAATTTCTCTTTTGAGGATCCTTTTCAGGTAATGGGAATAGGATCCAAAGGGATTATGACAAGAAAACATTTGGGTCAATTTTCATACAATGAAATTTAATATGGAAAACACAAAATTCTATACTTCAGTTTAAAAACTTAACTTCAGCACTACAAGATGGTGAAAGGCTCTGCTAAACAATGTTAGCTGAATAAGATAAGGAGTTTTAGTGTACAGGCTAAATATCAATCAATAATGTATTACAGAAGTCAAAATGCTAATGTAATCTCATTAAAAATACATTAAGAGGGGCAGCTAGGTGGTACAGTGGACAGAGCACTGGCCCTGGAGTAAGGAGTACCTGAGTTCAAATGTGACCTCAGACACTTAATAATTACCTAGCTGTGTGGCCTTGGGTAAGCCACTTCCCATTGCCTTGCAAAAATTAAAAACAAAACAAAGAATACATTAAGAATGACTTATGGGGGGGCGGAGCCAAGATGGGAACATGAAGGGATCGAGTCTTAGGATCTCTCTGATAAAAACTCATAAACTAAGGACTCTAACTAAACTTTAGAGAGACAGAACCCACAAAGGGACCCAGTGAGGCAGTTCCCCTATTCAAGGTAACCTGGAAAAGAGTAGAAAGGCTCTGCTCCCCGGGGCTGGAGGAGTGGCCCGCCAGAGGGGTGGCCCGCCAGAGCCAAAGAACTTCAGCCTCCCGGAGGCAGCCCCAGCGCTCTGGGAGCCTCAGCTCACAGCAGCTGGGGAGTCTCCTGAGCTGCACCCTGGGGAGCACTGGCACAAAGTGGGGGAACAGCGGGGTACCTCTGCCAGAGTGAGCATGTGGAGCCCAGCCCTCAGGGCACACAGCCAGCAGCCTGGTCTTTCCACAGCCTAGACCCGGAAACAGAAGCAGGCTGAGCCAGTAAGCAGGAGCTCCCAGGGCATGAGCCATTGAGCTGAGGGAGGGGAGTGAAGAGAGACTGCAGAGCTCTGTCCTCTGCCTCTGGAACAGGACTCTGGGGCTCTGACCACATTCAGATCTTGATCACAGTCTAGCCCCCCCCCCCGAACAACAGGGCCCCCCCACCTCGGCCCGTGGCGGAGTGGGGCGCTTACGTTCATTCACAGACCAGGAGGGAGGACAGAACCTCACACACTGAGACCCTTGTGGGAGTGTCACAAAAGCTCACGAAGCACCCCCAAAAACAGGCTTAGGCTGGGAAAATGAACAAGCAAAGAAACAAGAGGAACACCATTGAGAAATACTTTGCAAATGAGCCCAAGAAGGATCAAAATATTCAGTCTAAAGATGAGGAAGCACAAGCTCCTGCATCTAAAGACTCCAAGAAAAACAGAAATTGGGCTCAGGCTATGACAGAGCTCAAAAAAGACTTTGAAAATCAAATGAGGGAGTTGGAAGAAAAACTGGGAAAAGAAAGGAGAGAGATGCAGGAAAAACATGAAAATGAAGTCAGCAGCTTAGTCAAGGAAATCCAAAAAAATGCTGAAGAAAATAGCATGCTAAAAAACAGCTTAGGTCAAATGGATAAAACAGTTCAAAAAGTTATTGAGGAGAAGACTGCTTTAAAAAGCAAAATTGGCCAGATGGCAAAAGAGATAAGAAAACTCTCTGAGGAGAACAAATCCTTCAGACAAAGAATAGAATTCAGGGGGATTGATGAATTTACCAGAAATCAGGAATCAATACTTCAAAACCAAAAAAATGAAAAATTAGAAGAAAATGTGAAATATCTCATTGAAAAAACAACTGATATGGAAAACAGACTTAGGAAAGATAATTTGAAAATTATTGGAATACCTGAAAGACATGATCAGGAAAAGAGCCTTGACATCATTTTCAAAGAATTACTACAGGAAAATTGCCCTGATATTCTAGAAGCAGAGGGCAAAATAGAAATGGAGAGAATCCACCGATCCCCACCGAGAAAGAGATCCCCCAAAAAAACCAACCCCCAGGAATATTATAGCCAAGTTCCAGAGCTCCCAAGTCAAAGAGAAAATATTACAAGCCCCCAGAAGGACACAGTTCAAATATCGTGGAGCTGCAGTCAATATCACACAGGACTTAGCAGCAACTACACTGGAAGCTCGTAGGGCTTGGAATACAATATACCGGAAGGCAAAAAGAGCTTAGAATGCAGTCAAGAATGAGCTACCCAGCAAGGCTGAATGTCCTCTTCCAGGGGAAAAAGATGGACTTTCAATGAACAAGGGGAATTTCAAAGGTTCCTTTTGGAATGGCCAGAGCTGAACAGAAGGTTTGATCTTCAGATACAGGACTCAGGTGAAGCATGGAGATTGGAGGAGAGGGGAGAAATATGAGGGACTTAATGAGGATGAACTGCATGTATACAAAAATGATACTGATAATATTCATAACGAACCATCTCAGTTAATAGAGCAGGTAGAAAGAGCTTTTATAGTTGAAGCACAGGAGAAAGCTGAATTCGAAGATAAAATATAGTGTAAAAATGGAGTCAATAGGAAAAAAAGGGAAATGGAATGGGAGAAAGAAAAAGGAGAGGGGGGAATAGTCCAAGATATTTCACATAATAAGATTTTTTTTTATTACAATGAGCTATTGCAATGATATGGAAGGGGGAGGCAAGGGGGAATGAGGGAACCTTTGCTCTCATCAGAGGTGGCTAGGAGAGGAAACAGCAAATATACTCAATGGGGTAGAGACAACTGGAATAAGGAGGGGGGAGCAGGGGGAAGGGGTGGGGATGTGCATAAAGGAGGAGAGGATGGACCATGGGGGGACAGTGGTCAGATATAACACATTTTCTTTTTTTCCTTCTTGCAAGGGGCTGGGATTGGATGGCCTGCCCAGGACCATAGGGCCAGGTGGATTCTGGGCCTAAGGGGTGGTATGGGGGCTCAGGGCTTCTTGGCCCCAGGACCAGGGATTTGTCTGCTGCGCCACTCAGCGACCCTACAGCAGAGTCAGAGTGAAAGGAGAGAGAAAATATAGTACATGGTAGTGGAGAATTAAGAAAGGAGGGAGTTGCGATCAGCAATGGCAACAGTGGAAAAATATGGAACTAACTTTTGTGATGGACTTATCATAAAGAATGTGATCCACTCAGGACAGAGGTGATGGTGGTGGAACAAAGACTGAAGCACATTTTTTGTTATTATTATTTGGGGGAGGGTGCAGGGCAAATGGGGCTGGGTGGCCTGCCTGGGGCCACATAGCAGGGTGATTTTGGGTGTCTGGAGCCGGATTCGGACCCAGGTGCTCCTGGCTCAAGGGCCAATGCTCTGTCTGCCACCCAGCCACCCCTACTATTATTACCATTTTATTTTATTTTGGGTCTTTTTTTTTCTTCTTTTTGGTTTTTGCAGGGCAGCGGGGATCGGGTGGCTTGCATGTCACATGGCTGGATGATTATTGGGTTTACGAGGCTGGATATGGACTCGGGTGCTCGTGGCTCCAGGACTGGTGCTTCGTCCATTGCGCCACCTGGCCATACCTACAATTATTACTATTATTTTTTTTTAATTTTAATTTTTTTCTCTCCCCTTTACCTTTTTGCCCAAGCAAGTCTATCTATATTCATGGGGGAAGGGGTATTTTGTTTACTTGTAAACAAGTATATTTTATTAATGTAAAAAAATTTGTACAAAATGAGAATAAAAAATAAATTAAAAAAACAAATTCTAAAAGAAAAAATAAATGATGGGAAACTTAGAGAGAAAAAAAGAATGACTTATGTCTAAGCATAGGGAGATCAAGAGTCTCATTAATACTTTTTCAAAGACCATATTTAGAATACTATTGTGTTTACTTTTGACCATCACATTTTAGGAAAATGTCCAGAAGAAGAGAATCAAGATGGTTGAAGGACTTGGTGATTATGCTCTATTAAAGGAAATGAGTATGTTCAATGTGGAAAAGAGTAGATTTTGAAGAGTCAGTGACAGAAAAGGGGCCTCAAATATTGATACTATTTTTTGCGGTAGCAAAGAAATGGAAACTAAACAAATGTCATCAAAACTGAAAAAAACAAAATGATTACATATATGTAATAGAAGATCACTATACTGTAAAAAATGACAATCATGATGACTGCAGAGAAAAATGGAAAGATTCATATGAACTAATTTGCAAAGGAAATTAAGTAGAACTAAGAAAATATTATACATGGAGTCTACAACAATGCAAAAGAAAAGCATCACCACAAAGCAACTGCAACTTAATGCTGTGAAATTGTAATGGCCATGCTTGGTCCCAAAGAGATATAAAAGGCACCCTTCTCTTGTTGGGGTGAGAGCCATAAATAAAAGATACTACAATAAATCTTTTATATGTTCCTTAGCTTTGGTGATTTTTTTTTTATCTTTTCTTCTCCTTGGAGAAGGTGAAGGGAAATGTAAGGGATATAAAAACATTATGTTAATTTGAATCTTTTAAGATTAAAAAAAGATATTACAGAAGTGGGCAACCATGAGAACACTGGATATAACATCAGATTATTTTTCCAGTGTGGTACCTGGTTTCACTGAATTTTCTTTTCTTCTTTAAAAAATCTTTATTTTAAAGGATGGGTCTAAGAAAGGGAGAAGAATATATGGGAAATTTGAGAGATATGAAACCAGAAGATAGCAATATGAAACTAAAAATAAGATAGAGGGGGATGATGTGCCAGTTATTTTCAATTATTGGAAAAAGGATTAAATTTACTTTTTTGCCTCCAGAAGTCACAACCAGAAATGAAGGACAGAAGTTGCAGATAGTCAGACTGAAAAAGACTATTTAAAAAAAAAAAACAAGCACAAAAAGTTCTTCCTAAGGATCTGACCAAGGAATGGGCTTCTTTGAGAAGTAAAGGATTCACTCTCAGTAGAAACCTTCAAAGCAAAGGCTGGGGCTACTCGTTGAGTATTTTGTAGAGCAAAAATGTCAAATACACAATCCATTACAAGTCTACAAAATGCCTAAGGTCTGCCTAAATAAGATTAAAGTGTAAATGGGAAATACTTAACATAATAAATAAAAATACAATGGAACATAGATGATATTAATATGTGGTTTTCTGGGTCAATATATGGCCTGCTGGTATCCAAATGTATGATTTAATGGCCCGATTTCTATATGACTTTGACATCTTTGTTGTAGAATACATCTGTCCACAGGTACAAGTTGACTTAAAAAGACTCTGCAGTCCCTTCCAACTCCTGAGCTTATTAAGCTCTTCTCCTGTCAAAGTCCAATTTTTTTCTCCTTCCCTCTACATTCACAAAAAGCATCCTACGCTATTATATTCTGGGGCCTGTGCTCCTTCACTTGAATCCTTTCCCCTGGCTCTGGACCAGAGGTAAGGAATTTTTTTTCTGTCAAGGGCCATTTGGATATTTATAACATGGTTCAAGAGCTATATTTAATAAAACATTTAATTAATCTACCCTAAGAAGCTCCCAAATTTATTGAATTTCGAGTCCCACCTACAGTTGGCTTGGCAAAAACTAAACCAATGCAGGTCAGAGGCATCCCCACCTCCACTCTAGATAAAAGTTCCACATATTCTGCACCTTCTCACCTCTACCTTCTTCTCAGACTTCTCAATGTACTGTCTGCATCACTTCTATAGCTCATCTGTTCCACTTATGCAGAGGCTTTAATGTATTCCTCCCTCTACAGTAAGCCCAGGCCTTGGCAAGAAACCTTGATACATTTGTGAAGTGTGTGGTTGTTAAGCCATCAAGTCTCCCAGGCATGAAATTAAGTAATGTCACTGTGGTATAGTAGGACTGTAGAAAATGGGAAAAGAAGGGTAAGAAACTCTAATGGCATGTAATCTCCAAAACAAAGGAAAGTACAACTAAAGAAGGTTTTCTTTTATTTTATTTGAAGGTTTTAACTGCCTGAATGTCATGCCAGACACCACCACATAAATCTGCTATTTTACTATTCTCCATCATTTCCTGCCATTTCAAACCATTATGGAATGGAATAGGAGATAAAGTCCAATAGAGACATTCAAAAACATGGGTTCAAATCCTGGCTCTGCCCTTCCACTTTCAACAAAAATATCTGCGTGACTGTGGACAAGTCACTTAATCTTTCTGTGCCTTGGTTTCCTCATTTGTAAAATGATGACCCTCTGATGTCCCTTTTCAGGATTCTAAGGATCTTTCTGCTTTCAAACCCTATGCCCTGGAAGTTCACTCAAAAACAGAATTAGTTTCATAGAATAATAGAATCCTAGAGCCATAATTCACTTATAGTCAATTGGTGAGATACATTGCAGTCTCCCAATAAAATGCTATAGAACCACCTCAGGAGTAATTATATTCTAAGGAAGTACTTGTAGCTATTCACCAACTAAGACCTCTTAGAGAAGTCCAAAGACACCTAATTACTAGTGCAAGAATAGGTCCAAGAAGATTTGGGGACTAAAGAAAAGACTTAAACCACACCTCCTACTTTTCCTTCCCAATCCACCTGTTCTAGAAAGTGCAAGCTTCATCTGTTGCCAAAACAGTGGTACTTTGCACCTAACAGGCTATATGAACTTGATGTTTTTATATAAACAGGTTCCAGAGATTCAGGATAAAGTATGTGGTCTCTGTCACAACCATTTCTGTATACCCCTTAATAAAGAGCATAAAACTTCCCCAGGATGGTTCTCAATCAGCTAGCCTTTCTTAGTTAATTAGTACCTCTAGCAACAGCCAAGATTTACCATTCTTAATCTTGAAGGAGGAAGTCTTATCAAAGGGAAAGAAAAACACTCAATTTTTTTATCTTAATCCTCTTTTGTTCCTACCCCACTCATCAAAGAATACTGAAACTGAAAAATAAATGGCAGGTAACTATAATTACATTTTAATCAAGCATCACATATTTTAGGAGAACTAACACATGATCTAAGGTCTTTGTGTTATAACATTGCATTTCATATACTGGATAAAAATTGTCACTTTGGTATCTTATACCAAATTGTGCAGTATAGTCACAGAATTCAAACTAAGTTTGAGAGAACAATCAACATTCAGCAAGTATGATGCACCAAAATGGTGGGAGAATCAGAGAATGATACAACTCCTACAAAAGTCTATTAATACCAGTAAAAGCCCTGTAACATTTTCTTCAAAGTCCCTAAATATCTAGAGAGACTAGTTTTCCCTTAAGGTATTTCTGGAGGAACAATATAAATATAGCATAGATGGAACTCTAGATATTGTGTAGCTACAAACTAGTGAGACATTCTGCCAGAAGAATTTCTCTATGATCACATTAGGTATAACACAGGAAAAAATACAATGTTTCTGTAATAAAGGCAAGAAACTGTGACTGAGTATAGGGTTGAACTTGAAACTCTTTTTGACACTTCTTTTAAACAATCTGAAGCAGTGTTGCTCCAATAAATATCAAAAATACAATTGTAGTTTCTTTTGACCATGACAAAATGATTTACAGCAACAGGGCATATGTGAATCCTCCAATGATTATTTCATATATCTTTAAGCCATATGTATGTTATGAAGAAACATAAATAATGACTATATCTGCAATTTTTCTAAAGGCTCTAACATATCAACAATATAAATAAGACTTGATTATAAAATTATCAGCAAGGTCAAGCACTTTTATCGAGCAAATAGTACAATCCATCCCCACCAAGAAAAAGTAACTAGAACCTTTTCCAATTCCTTTGAACTTTCTGAAGCTAGAGAAATGGTCCCATTGATTATCATAACTGGAAAAAACCAGGACAATTCTACTTTTTGGATGAAGAAAGTGATGACCAAAGGAGTTAATGAACTTCTCAAAGACACACAGAGTTAATAAGTGGATAGACAAATGGATAACAATAAAAAATTGTTATTTCAATTTCTCAAGAAATGATACAATTATTATTGCATTATTATTAAGCAAATTTATTCAGTAAGCTTATGGAGATATCTACTGACTTTTCCTCTGATTAAAAAGTTTAAGGATTGACACTGATTACAAATTTTAAATATTACTGGAGCAGTTAGCTAGGTAGTACAGTGGATAGATGTTACCTGACTTGGGAGACAAGATAGTTTCCTGAGTTCAAAACTGGCCTGTTATTGCTGGGTGACCCTGGGCAAGTCACTTAACCCTTTTTTACCTCAATTTCTTCATGTGTCAAATGAGTTAAAGGAGGAAAATCCCAAATGGGTGTCTGAAGAAGAGTTGGACACAATTGAAATGAAGAACAAAATTATTACTAGCAAACCAAGTGATAATAGCAATGCTTTGGGATTAACTTGAAAATACTGCTAACTCCTTTGCTTGAAACAACAACCCTTTAAAATATACACTACAAATATACTATCTCTAGTTTACAGATAAGGAACTCTGGAGACTAAGGGAACTTAAATAACAAAGCCAGTCCATTAGTTAAGAAGTAGTTTGCCAGGACTCAAACTTCTGACTCCAAATCCATTGCACTTTCCATTTATGCTAAATTGTTTCCTAAATGATAGCAGACTATCTTTGAGAAAGGAACAAAAGGGCAACTAGGTGGCTCAGTGGATAGAGCACCAACCCTGGAGTCAGGAGGACCTGAGTTCAAATGAGGCCTCAAGACACTTAATAATTACCTTGGGCAAGCCACTTAACCCCATTCATTGCCTTGCAAAAATCTTTAAAGAAGAGAAAGAGAAACAAAAATCAGCTGATACCTTGGTTTTATATATATATATATATATATATATATATATATATATATATATATATGAAAAATTTTGAAATAAATGTGAGCCTGCTTCCTTCTAATCATATTTAGAAGTAACTATTCTGGATAATAAACTAACAAAACCTAAGCATAGGAACAAGGATTATTATAACAAAATAAAGTGGTGGAACCTAAAACTACAATAAAGTTGAAGAAGGGCATGTGTGTTGTTTCTAAGTATAAGCTTCTTCTTGCCAATGGAGGAGGAATACATTTTCCAAAGGCTCACAATAAAGTATTTGGAAATTGTTTATGTAAGAGATATAATCTTAATTCTGATGGGGTATAATGGATATTAAATCCTATGGAAGTACTGTTGTAAAATTTAGAAGAAAAAGTGCAAATAATTCATCATTTACTATTTGTATCTGCTACCTTTCAATTTTTTTTTAAAAAGCATACACTGGCAGAGGTTGATAGCAATTATTACTGCAAATCAAAACAAAAGACCTCATTTGGTTTATGGTAACAGAAAAAATATGAAGCCCAATCAAATACTCTCTGTTGAATATAAATAGTAGAGAGATCTAATGAACCCTGAATCTTATCTTTTGGGATTATATGCTATGTCCTGTCCTTCCCACAGTGAATAAGCAAGAGACAACAATTTAGATAAAATCAGTCTAACCTCTTAATTTAAGCTACCTCTTGAAGAATTCTATACCTAGCAACTGTGGCTCAGCAACATATCTGTTGAGAGACTGGTTGATCTATCCCGGGGCGGGGGGGGGGGGGGGGGTATTGTTTTCTTTTTTTAGAGAGGAAGGTATTTTAATTTTTTTTTTATTCTGGGCATAACAACAAATAAAATGAACATTTCCATATACACTAAAGAACAGAAAAGGATTATACCTGAAACCATACATCTCCATTAGATATAATTTGCTTTTCCTTTTAAGTACACAAGAAATTCAATATGTCACATTTAATTTAATTTCTTGACTGTGACTCCTTCTGGTCTACTACTTTCTGTTCTCTCTTTTTTGAGGGGAGGGGGAATTTCACTCCCCTTCACTTATTCCTGCACTCCAGTCAAACCACACCACTTTCTGTTATGGCTCACCCTCAAATTATCTTCTAATAGTTTGCATGTATTTAATGTTTTTAAGATCTGCAAAGTGCTTTATATATGTTATAACCTTGAAGGCAAAATGTGAAGTAGGTGCTTTTATTATTGCCATTCTACAGATGAGAAATCTGAAGCTGAATGAGGTTAAATTACTTGTCCAGTATAACACAATAAGTGATTGAGGTAACATTTGAACTCAGGTCTTTCTGACCCAAAGTCCAAGGCCCCATCCTCTGTATCAACAAAATTCCTCCTTCAACTCCACCCCAACTGGGAAAAGGAAAAAAAATTGCAAAAATATGTTTATTCATGCAAAAATTCTGTATCAGTCAATTGTCAAAAACATATCTCACTCTGTATCCTGAATCCATCCTCAATGTGTCAGAAGCATTCTAACACAAACCATCTCATTTGCCATTTCTTATTGAATTCATTTCATTATATTCACACACCATAATCTGTTCAAGCCATTCCTTGACTGATTTTTTTAAAGTTAACCTTTTTCTGACATGATATGAGTAAATTCTGTCAATCATATGGGACAGGATTACAAGGGTCACATATCCCAATATTCTTGGATACCTCGCTGTCAGTTATTTTTTTAATTCCAATGTACCTTTCTCTTAGAAAAGCAAACCGCAGAGGCTCCCATCTTGAAAGAACTCTCAACTAAAATATCTCCTGAGAGCCTACTTTGTTCTGTGTTATCAGGTGTTCACCTTCACTCAACAAATGTCTCATTCAATATTTTTGTTGACAGTTAAATTTACATAAATTCAAAGGATGTAGCCCATTTGTCTTGGAATGCAAAACAAGGAGTATGACAGGAAGAAGCCTGGATTTAGAGAACAAAGGCCAGGATTTAACCAAATGTGGGGAAATCATTTCACACCTCTAATAGAAAATAAGGCAAGTCCTTGAGAACATAGTTCTACTTGAGAATCTATCAGTAAAAAGTTAGGTTGAAAGGACAGCTAGGTGGGGCAGTAAATAGAGCATGGGCCCTGGAGTCAAGAGGACCAGAATTCAAATCCTACTTCAGACACTTATAATTGCCTAGCTGTGTGACCTTGAGCAAGTCACTTAACCCCACTGCCTTAAATAAAAAAAAAAAATTTTAAGTTGATTATGTAGGAGAGGATGAGGGTGGAACCATAGAGGAAGAGCCTAGATTACTGAATAAAGACTAAGTTTTGTGTTACTTTTTTTGCTAAAAAGGAATATTCAATGGTGGTTGTTTTTTTTTTCAGTTATGCCTAACTTTGAGATTTTCTTGGCAAAGTTACCGGAATGGTTTGCCATTTCTTTCTCCAGCTCATTTTAAAGAAGAGGAAACTGGAGGCAAATAAATGACTTGCCCAGGGTTACACAACTAGCATGTATCTGAGGTTGGATAGATATGTACTTAGGATATGTACTTACTTACTTCCAGGCCCAGGACTCTTAATCCACCACCTAACTTACCCACACATTCACTAAAAGAGAAGGTTAATAGGGATATGAGTAAAATATAAAAATAGAAGGCATCAATGTATTGTACCAAAAAAAGGAGTAGACGATTAGAACTTCAAGACCTGTGGGGTCCCTTCCTAGTTCTATGATCCTATGATCTTAAATCAGTTCTTAAATTTAAATATTATGAAACCATTAAAGTTTAACCTAGAAAACCCAACAATATCCAGTTGTTATTGAAGTATTTCATTTTTGTCTCTGAGTGTGTCCCTAACATGGAGCACAATGCTTTCACATTGTAGGCTTTTACTAAACATTTATTCAAATGAATTAAATTATAGTTTTTAAAATGATGTTTATGTTTAGCACAGATTTTTAAAAGAATTTTTTGTCTGTATCATTTGACAAAGGTCTGTTTGAAAAACAATACCATGAACAGGTAGTCATAAAGGAAAAATGAGATATTGCTATAAAAAGCAAATTTTTTATAACATGGCAAAATTTATTTCTAAATCTTTGGATTCTAAAGAGAAATGAATTTTTTTTACAAAGATGGAGCATTTCTTTTATGATTAACATGATGGAAAAAAAACCCCCGACATTTACATGAAACTTTCTGGCTAAAAAGAAACTTTCAAAATTATAGTGTCATTTGGAGGGAAACCCAGGGAGGGGAAAGGGGGCAGGTGGGTTGGGCAGTTAGGGTGAACTATAAAATGTTACCACTGGAAAAAGGAAGAGAGAAGCAGGTGCAGGATATTAATTTATAGAAATTAGAATTGGATGCAAACTGAACCACAGGGGGGAAAAAAAAACAAAACAAGCAGTTTTCAAAACATAGCTATACTATTGTCAACTTATTTAATGACACATTTTCAAGCTCTGGATGAAAATATCTTGTAGTAGAATAAATAGCTTAGAAGAAAAAGTGGTAAATCTTGCCCAGGAAAAAGATTCCCTGAAAAATCAGAACAAAAGAGAAATTAATGGCTCTAAGAGAAAGCAGAAAATAATTTAGAACAAAATCAAAAGATTGAAAAAAGGGAAATTATATACATCTTGGCAATAGTTGTCTACTGCATTAGTCTATAAATTCCTTGAGGGCAAAAACTGTCTTTTGCCTTTCTTTGTATTCAGAGAACTTGGTACAAAACAGGAACTTAATAAATGTTTATTAAAAAAAAAAACAAATAATATTGATTCACTGACCACAGTTTATCTGTAATTTTTTTTTTAAAAATGACCTGGAAAATAAGTTAAGTGGAGATCATTTAAGAATCATTGCCACTCTCTGAAAACCATAATAAAAATAAAAAAACATACATTGTATATCAAAAAAACATAAATGAAAATGGTCCAGATCTATAAGAATCAGTAAAAATAAAAACAGAAAGAATTAATCACCTCCTCAAAGAAATGCCAAAAGGATAAATTTCAGGAATATTGCAGACAAAATCATGAGCTTCCACACAAAATAAATAAACAAACAAACAAACAAATAAATAAATAAATAAAACTTCAATGTTTTACAAAAAGGAATTCAAATGCCACGGAAACAGATTCAGAATCCCTCCAAATCTAGAAGCAACTTCTCTGAAGAGAAGATCTTGCAACACAATATTCCAAAAGACCAAAAAAGACAAGCTTTTAACCAAGAATAACTTATTTCCTGCAAAACTGTTTTATAATTCTAAAATGAGAAAAAACATAATGGACTCTTAATAGACTGGCACAGGAGCTGGCAAACTAGTTTACCATGCAAGCTAAGAAGGTTTTTTGCCCTATTTTTAAAATACACACACACACACACACACACACACACACACACACACACACACACACACACACACACACACACAGAGTTGCTGAACTTTGTCTGAATGCTATAATTTGCTACTGCTGGCTAGAGGATTTAAATGAATTTTTAGTTAAAGTTAAATGCAGACAAATCAAGAAAGATCTAGAAATGAATTGTTTTATTCAAGAAAATTTTGGAAAGTATGAACTGCTTGAGAGTAAACTGAGCAGAATCAGAAGAACAATTTATTCAAAAGCAACAATATTGTAAAGAAAAACAACTTTGAATAACTTAAGAACTCTGCTCAGAATATTAACTAACCCAAATGAAGTCTGTTATGTCATCTCCTGACATTGAAGTTGATTCAAAAAGAGATATAAATCTTTGGACATGGTCATAACGTGGGCAAGTTGTGCTTAACTATACTTATTTATTACTAGAGCTTCCTAGACCATGCCCTCTTTTTTGTTTTCAAAATAAGGGGGGGGGGTGCAGCTAGGCATCACACTGGATAAAGCACCAGCCCTGGAGTCAGGAAGACCTGAGTTCAAATCTGCCCTCAGACACTGAATAATTATCTACCTGAGTGACCTACAGCAAGTCACTTACGCCTATTGCTAGGAAGGAAGGAAGGAAGGAAGGAAGGAAGGAAGGAAGGAAGGAAGGAAGGAAGGAAGGAAGGAAGGAAGGGAAAGAAAACAGGAAGGAAAGAAAGAAAGAAAGAAAGAAAGAAAGAAAGAAAGAGAATAGAAGGGCATAGAGGGCATTCATTCTCTACTTATTAAAAAAGTAAATGTTATAAAATAGAGATTCTTGATTTCATATACAATCCTTTCCCCATGTTTTGCTGTGTATATGGAAATGCTTGTTTAATTTGTGATAAAGTTCAGAATAAAAACATTTAAAACCAAACTAGTTTTAACCAAACTAGATTTAACTAAAAAGAGAAGGGTATGTGACCTTTTCTTCCCCATCCATAATGAGAAAATTAGACTAGAAGAGATATAAAATATAGATCTATAACCTATGTTAAAAAGCTTTTCTGACTCTTAGTTTTTCTACTTAAAGTAGTCTACCTTGTCCCTTTACCTTATCTGTTCTAAACTAACATTCAGTCATAGCTGTGGAGCCTTGATGAAATTCATTTTTTTTCCAGAAAAAAGAACCAATATAGCTACTTTTAGTACATGTACTACTCTAAAGGAAGGACTCAAACTACATTTTTTTTTGCAAGGACTGACAGTCAAGATCTAGTACAAAACAAGAATTGGTGTGGTTCAGGGTAAGGGTAGAAGATATTCACATAAACCAAAGAAGATTTTGGTAATGAAGTGAATTAGACTTTTTGGGGGGGAGTTTTCTCTTTATACAACCCACCCCAGCCCCTCAGGAATGGGAAAAGGGGAGCAGATCAAAATTCCTGAAGGAATTATCTACCAGAACCTAGGGAACCCCCCTCCTTTGCTCCAACTTTATCTACTACCTGGCCCCCCCAAAAATGGAAATTTTGCAGAAAAGTGGGGAGGCTGGAGGAAGGGCAATAAATATATCCTAGCGTTCATGCACTGGGCAGGGAGAGAGGGAAGACCCTCTCACTGGCACAAGGAGCTCCCAGGTTCCTAGGAAAGATTCTAGGGTCTTCAAGGGGTAAAATAGGGAGAATGGAGACCCTGAAGCTACAGGAGTCCAGTGGGGGGGGTAGAGGCTTGCCAACAACTCCTTGGCCTATAAGTTCATTTGGGAGACCTGACAACTCTGTCCTCCTAAATGTCTTATCTCTTCCCTTCTCCTCCAATCCCAGTCTTCCCCAGGTCTGACAGGGTGGTCAGACTGTAAGGCTTCACAATCTGGCATAGCCTCCTGGGGCAGGCTGGGAGTGAGGGAGCAGTGGGGCTAGGGTGAATGGTTCACCTGCCTAGATCTGTGTGGCAGGGGAGTAGGTTCCTCTAGCTCTGCTCCCCTCCTAGGTAAGGTGTGGCCCCAAGTCAATGTAACAAAACCTCATCTAGCCCCTGCAACCTCCACAGTCTGGTCTCCTCTAGGCTATCCTCAGCTCCTTGGTCTTCTGCTGCTTCTCCAATTGTAGCATTTATTAGTCTATCAGCTTCCTGTTCATCTCCATGAAGGTTGTAAGCACATTGTAGGATCAGAAACATAATGGTCAGGTTCCAAAGTTCTGACTCAATAGAGGGTCCCAAACACTTCAGTATTTTCCAAAACTTGAATTCAATACTTACCTTAAAAAGATTTCTCTTCTTTTTTCTTTTTTACAATAGACTTTCTAAAAACAGTGATATTTGTTCACTTCTACCAAATTCATTTCAGAACTCCAAATATGGGTCATATCAAGTGATATCTTTACCTCAGGTTCCCAATGGTACAAGGCGGCAAATGGAAATCCTTGGAAAGTTTAACTTTCCACTACCATTAAATCAAAACTTGAGTTATTTGTAAATTGTATCTGATTTCTTAGAGATAACACCCACCCACCCTCAAAACCAAGCATACCTTTAATGGAAAAGAAAAAAATACAATATTAGTCTCATAGCCTACCTAAGCAATTTCTTCTCTTAGCATTGAAATTTCCTGGAGAAGGCAGATCACAATCCCACTCTTTCATGACATTCCCACTATTATAGTGGAGCTGAGAGAGCTGGTATAGGGAACACAGTTTCTGAGCTAATTAAGGCAACAGTAGTCAAAAGTCAGCATATCTCTTTACCACTGTGTGTGTGTGTGTGTGTGTGTGTGTGTGTGTGTGTAAAGTTTAGCAAATGAACAATGACTCCTTGTGTCTCCTCTCCCTTTCCAATGGAACTGTGTCACACTTCATATGACTTTAACTATGGCACAGAAACCACATCATTTACATAATACTTTCAAAAAAACTCTTCATCTCAAACCAACCCCAAAGAAAATTTTTACCCAAGCAAATGGTTGCAGATGAAGTCCCTGGTGATGCTAGAAACAGCTCAGAGGAGGCAGGAGACCCAACAGGACCCTTCTGATTCATGGAGATCAAATCTTTGAGAAGTTTTGGGGCTGGAGTCATGACTCTGATGCTCAGCTCTCCATGAACATTTTCTAAATTCCTAAGTTCCTTCTACCTTCCACGTCCTCCTCTGTCCCTTATACTCCCACTTTTGTTGTTTCTATAGCTATAGAAAAAATAATTTTTAATAGAATCATGATCATATTCAAAGCTACAGATTGATAGGGCCTTTCAGTCAGTTTTAGACACTCTGAAAATGCATTCAAAGCTACTAAAACAGATTAGGAGGTTTTTACAATTTTTAATAAGATTCCTTAGCACTTAAGTTATAGCAGCTGTATTTTCCCTGCACTCTGTAGTTGAATTGTCAAAGGGTACATTAATATTCTGTAGCCAATTAGAGCAAGCATTCTCTTAATGAAAATGAAGGAAGCTTTGTGGGGCTCTGTTTAGAGTTCTTTTCCAATTCTATCAGCTTTTTAATGTCTTTAATTAGCTTGACAGCAATGCATTAGATATTCAACTATTATCTTAACCCAAAATAAGCTAGTAACAAATGAAGGTTTCCACTGAAAAGCCAGATATAAGAGAACATCTACTTTTACCAATAATGCAATAAGAAATCCCTAAAATATCACTAGCTAGAAGTAGGACTAGAATTAGAGGCAATCTCCATAGAGGATTATTTTAGGTTTAATGAAAAAGATATCGGATGTTTAAAACATACTTTCAAAGTTTATTCTTATAATTTCATTAGATGTGATCGTAAAAACAAGTTCACCAATTTTTTCCAGAGAGAAAAAAAAACCCTTAAAATGATATGTACATAACAAAGATGAGTTTTCATGTACAATTATAAAATTATTTGTTTTTTCTCCTAATTTTATGAAAGAGGGAAAAAAAGGACAAAGTAAGAAAAAAATGAAAGTTTTCAAAACAAATAAATATAGTCAATCAAATTTTCTCATTGTCCATATCCAAAAATGTTTGTCTCATGCTGTGATTTTTAGTGTGTCATTTCTCTGAAAGGAAATTGGTATTTCTGGTTCTCTGAAATTGTGATCTGAACTTGTCAAGTAACTATTCTATCTCTTCCCTGCTTTCAGTTCGAGATAGATAGAGACTTAATGAACACTAAGTAATCTACAGACTGCAAGATAATGGCTTTTCTTGCCTAGATTTTTTATTAAGCAATATCCTTCCTTCTGATAGTAATTTCAATTGGTAACAGATAAGGATTCATCTTGACGGCTGTGGAAGGTAAATCCAGGACAAAATTTCCTATTATCACATCTATGATTCCCTGCATTTCCTACACATGTGTTCTTGGAGTTTTATTGAAATATACACAATAAGAGGTGGCTAGGTGGCGTAGTGGATAAAGTGCCAGCCTTGGAGTCAGGAGTACCTGGGTTCAAATCCGGTCTCAGATACCTAATAATTACCTAGCTGTGCGGCCTTGGGCAAGCCACTTAACCCCATTGCCTTGCAAAAACCTAAAGAAAACAAAACAAAGAAATATACACAATAGCATTTCAACTACAAAATTTACTCTGGCTTCATTAAACACTCTGATTAGAGGAGCAGAGAACTCCTCCTAAACCATTCCTTTTAAAGAGAGCTCCTAACCCAGCCTTCTTTTTATTGTATATAATCTTGTACTCCCCAGGACTGTACTCAATCATACCTTCTTCCACTATCACTTATCTCTTTCAGTTTCCTTTTGTGTGGTCATGTTCAGCATTAGACTGGAAGCTCCTTGAGGACATGGCCTGGCTTTCTTTTCCACATCCTATTAATTTAGCACAATGCCTAGAACTTAATAAATGTTAACCAACTGACCAAAATGAATATAGCCTGCCAAGGTGACAGAGAGCCACAGTGACAAGAGTAAAATAAATACCCACAGGCACCATGTCTAGCTCAGCAACCAAAAGAGACCTTGAGTAATTCTCTCTACCTCCTGGGCCTCAGTTTCCTAAAAATGCGGGAATAGAATTGAGCATTTCTGAAGGCTCTACTTCTGACTTTTCATTTTTCCAAGACAGATTTTAATTAAATAGCAATGTAACAAAAGAAATAACGGAATGTTCCACTATAAACCTGCAGTTTTATAAACATATCTACTCTATCACCAGAAACCATGGGTTGGAGGTATCCACAGACAGAAAAGCAACTTAAGTCTCTGATGTGGCAAAGTTGACAATGTCTTCCACTGATGTCACTATACTGATGATCTTTGCTGGGAGTGCTCACCTCTGAGCAGGTATTCACTACCCATTTAATCCCAACAGTGATTCCTGCTAGGTCTATCTATCTACTCTCTCTCTCTCTCTCTCTCTCTCTCTGTGTGTGTGTGTGTGTGTGTGTGTGTGTGTGTGTGTGTGTGTGTGTGTGTGTATATATATATATATATACATACATACACATATATATATATATTCATTTTGAACTCGACAAATACTAATATAAACTGCTATATACAAAAAACAAAAGAATATATTTGAAACCATGAATTGCTTATATGCAGCTTATTTTAAAGTATATAACACTGTTGTTCAGTCATTCAGCTATGTCTGACTCTTCATGTCCTCATGGACCATAGCACCATTATTATTAAATTTAATTCTAAATCCTAAAATGATCACAGAAAGAGGAAAAGGTCTCACATGGACGAAATTATTTATAGCAGCTCTTTGAAATGGCAAAGAAATGGAAACTAGGGAATGTACATCACTTGGGGAATGACTGAACAAATTGAGATATATAAAAAGTGGGTGGGAGGGAAAATATCTATGAAATGAAAAAGAAAATAAACTTTAAAAGTTTTAAAAATAATACAATAGCAACAATGTCCTATTTTTTCTTTCTGAACTTTTTTCTTTCCTGCAGTATATATTTAAAATAATCCCTTAATGTTTTTTTTTTTTATCTCCTTTACAATGCTATCATTATCTCCTCATATTCCTTGCTCCCCTCCCTTACAACAAGCATAACACAGGGAAACAAATTCAAGTATTGGTAAAATCTGAAAATATATGTCTCATTCTAAGCCAACAATCAATTGCCATCAATCTTCTATAGCAATAACTAGTCAATTAATTTGATCAAATCTTTCAAAGTAGTTTTGTATTATGTTGCAATTAATTTATAAATAACTTGCTTCATTCTGTTCATTTTATTCTGTCGAAGGTTTTACAAATCACAGGTTCCTCTGAATTCACTGATTTTTTTTATCTTTATAGTACAATGAAATAGTGCAACATTCATATATCATAACTTGTTCAAGAATTCCTAAATGATGGACATTCATTTTGTTTCCAGAGCTAGAAAATGTTTTTTGTCTTGGTCTCTATGTGTCTTTCTCTGAGTGTGTGCATGTCTTTGTGTGTCTCTGTCTCTTGCACATTCATAAACACACACACACACACACACACACACACACACACACACACACACCCCCTCTTCAAGATATGTCTAGTATTTGTACAACTGGAACAAGGAACATGAATATTTCAGTGACTTTCTGAGTACAAATCCAAATTACTTTCTAGAACAAGGAAATCATGTAATTAGTTTACCTGTCTTTTCACAGCTCCTTCTAGGTTCTCAAATAATTTTATGTTTTTAGGATTCTCAAGACTTCTGTTTGTATTATAAGGTATTCATCAGTGGAAATTTTTTTAAGTCCTCTATTGTATTAAAGATACATTATCCCCCTACAGGATTAAATGCAGTCTTAACAGGGTGAATCTTTTTTTATTGTAAGCCCTTAAGGATATCATGTTCCAAGTTATGGTAAATGAATATTATGGAGTACTATTATTCTTTTCTTTTTTAGGTTTTCACAAGGTAAATGGGGTTAAGTGGCTTGCCCAAGACCACACAGCTAGGTAATTATAAAGCATCTGAGGTCGCATTTGAACTCAGGTACTCCTGACTCCAGGGCCGGTGCCCTATCCACTGTGCCACTTAGCCGCCACTGGAGTACTATTATTCTGTAAGAAACCATGAGTGGTTGAACTTTAGAGAAGAATGGGAAAAAAATAAATGATTTGATGCTGAGTGAAGGGAGCAGAATCAAGAGAAAATTGTATACGATTGTATACAACAACAACAACATTTCAAATTGATCAACCTTAGGACAACGCTGGGAGACCTGTTATGGACAATGCCATCCACATCCAGAGCAAGACAAAACAAAATAAAAAAAACAACAGTATCTGAATGGATATTATGTTCACTTTTTTAAGAGTTCTCTTACGTTTCTCTACTTATCACATGATTTTCTTTCTTTTCCCTTAGTCCTAATTCCTCACATACAAAATGACTAATATGTAAATACATTAAGCAAAGAAGTACATGTACAATTTTTCCAGACTATGTGCCACAGAGGTGGGAAGGGAAGGTAATAGAAAAATGTGTAATTTATAAATATGCAAGTGGATGAATGTTGAAAAACTTCCATAACTTGCAACTGGAAAAATAAAATAAAATATTAATAAAAAAAGGTTATCATGTTCCAAGATTTTCTCTCTTTAACAGTAATAGATATCAAATCTTATGTGATCTGAGGTTCCTAGGTATTTGACCTAAATCTTTCTGGCTGCTTGAAGTTATATATTTTGGCAAAAACTCTCCTGGAAGATTTCATTTTAGAGTTTCTTTCAGATACTGATGCCCAGTAAGTTCTTTCTATTTTCACTTTGTTCTCTGATTCTAATTGTTGTGGGCAGTTTTCATTTATGATTTCTTTAAATACAAAGTGGGAGGGTTTTTTTTTATTTTTCAGTAGTTCCACCATGCTTTAAATTATCTATGACATATTTTCCAGGTTAATTACTTTTTGATAATAGTTGTCTTGTGTTTCCTTTTATTTTTTAGCTTTTTCTACTAATATTTTTTTTGTTATTTTCTGTAGTCAAGTTCTATTTCCTCCATTCTGATTTTCTGGGTACAATTTATTATATTATGTTCTAAGCTATTTATTTCCCAATTCTTTCCTCAAGAGCTATATCACTTATTTAATTTTTTTTCATATCTCTTGCTTCATTTCTTCCAGATAATGCTTATTATTGAGCCACTCTTTATTTTTTTCCCTCTGAGGTTCTGCTTATAGTTATCAGTTACTTTCTTTTTCTAGGTTTACCTCTTTAATCATATTTCTTCACAATATAGATATTATTCTATTTATTCATATCTCTGATGTAAAGTCTGATTTTAGAACTTTGTGGGAAGACCAGGCTCTGCCCCCATCCTCTTTTAAATGGAATACTTGGGCCACATTTGACTTTTGACTACCTAGGTTCCTACTGATAACTTCCAATTTTCCTGTTGGGTGTGCAATTCACAGTGCTGGACAGTTTCAGGCCCTTGCTAGGGATCATGCCAGTTCAGAGGGCTATATGTAGTCTTTAGATTCCAGTAATATGGGTCAGATTGCTCTGTCCCCACCCCAGACTCAACCATATCCATTCTATGAGAAGGGTACAAAAGTATCTAGAGCTATTTTATACCCATTTTTGTGCTTGTTTGACAGCAGAAATTCATGTCCTTTGCCCTAGTGTCATTCAACCAATATGTATTTAATAAAGGCTTATTAGAGGATATAAATGTGTTTACATTTGTATGTATATAAACACACATATGTGTATACATATGTATTATCAAACATAGTCTGACCTGATCATTCAACATAAAAAAACTGAAACCAATAGTGATAAATTCTATTGCAAAAGCTTAATGTGGAAGAAATATTAAAGAATTATATGGTTTACTCTATAGAGAAAAATGAGGTTAAGTAATATGAAGCAATATGAAGCAATTTATTGAAGATCAGTCCAGTAATAAACAATGGAATTCAACCCTAGTGCCTTTAATTTTAAACTCTACTATTTTTTATTCTGAAAATTAAGGCACTGACTTTACTAAAGAAATCAGGAAAGAATGATAGTTGGTGGAATTCATTTCGAATTACATCACTTTGCTTTTTTTCCCTAATTCCACAACTAGAGAAAACTCCACAAGAACAGGAACATCATATTTTGTTTCATTTTTATCTTCGCAAAAAAGGTTGCTTTTTTAAATAAATAGTATTATTTTTTCCAATTACATTTAAAGATAGTTTTCAGGACAGCTAGGTGGCACAGTGAACAGAGCATCAGCCCTGGAGTCAGGAGGGCCTGAGTTCAAATCCATCCTCTGACACTTAATATTTTCTTAGCTATGTGACCTTGGGCAAGTCACTTAACCCAACTTGCAACTGAAAAAAACAAATAAAAAGTTAATAGATAGTTTTCAACATTCATTTATTATAACATTTTGAGTTCTGACTTTTTCTCCTTTCCTTCCTATCCCTCCCCACCCTTGCCCCCTCCCAACCCTCTCCTCTCCCCAAGATGGCAAGCAATCTGACATAGGTTAAACAATTAAATAAATTCCATATTAACCATGTTGTGAAAGAAGAAACAAAACAAAAGGAAAAAAGCATAAAACCAAAACAAAATAAGAAAAGTGAAAATAATATGCTTCAATCTGTTTTCCAAATTATATATTCCATAATTCTTTCTTTGGATGTGGATAGCATTTCCCATCATGAGACTTTTGGAACTGAGGAAGACTACTCCATAAAGCCCTCCATACATGGTTAGTAAATGACTTACTGTCTCTACTTTCTGAAGGTGGTAATTGTAGGGCAGGATCAACAAAGCAGAAACAAAGAAGATCAACAAACAAGAAAATGACTTCCTATTAATGGGAAGAGATCCATTTTGAATCCACAAGACATGTTTGCCTTATCCTTTAATTATCAGCCACAAATATTTGTGAGCTAGATAGCAACTGCACACAGTGAGTGATATAATCTGTGGGTTATGAGAGCAATGAAACTGACTGGTTCACATCATGACCTTGTAGTAAAAAAACACATCACTGTAACTTCCATGGTGGTTTGCCTTTACCAACCATCATTATAATACTAATAATTAACAATTATGGAGCCCTTGAGATTTGTAAAATGTTTTACAAAAATTATCTCATTTGATCCTCACAATTTAAGAAAAGTCTAAGTGACTTGCTTAGAATCACACTTTTATTGTCTAGGACAGGCCTTTCTGATTCCAAGGCCAGAGTATGGTCTATATTGGGTCACCTGACTGTCACAATAACAGCAAAATTTGCTTTTAATGCTACTTCAAATCAGAGGATATTTCATAAAATTATCTGGATAAATAAAAGAGATCTTCTTTCAGCTAACAAAAGATAAATGGCCATGGTCAAATAGGAAAAACTGGTCTTGTAGAAGAGAAAGAAACAGGAGGAAATGGTACTCAGAACTACATGTAAACTGTTAGAAGACTAGATAAAAATCAGACTATATAACATATATTCTTATTGATTCTCTTTATATTTTAAGTTATAATACTATTTAAAGAAATAAAAAAAAGATGGAAAGAAGAAGAAGAAAAACAAGGAGTGAAGTAGATAGGCAGACAAGTCACAAAGACATAGGTTTCCACCTCTCATAGGAAAATGAGTCACTCAAATACAGGCATGGGTTCCATAGAAAGTCTCCCTTACCTTATCCTAGAAGTTTTCCTTGTATTCTTCACCATATATCATAACTGGAGAATGGCTGAACAAATTGTGGAATATGATTGCAATGGATTACTACTGAACTATAAGAAATAATTATCAGGTGGTTTCAGAAAAACCTGGAAAGACTTAAATAAACTGAACCAGATCTGGAGTCAGGAAGACTATTTTACTGAGTTTGAATCTGACCTTGAACACTTACTAGTTGTGTGACACTAGGCAAGTCACCTAAGCTTGTTTCAATCAGTTTCTTCATCAGTAAAATGAGCTGAAGAAGGAAAGGTAACCCACTCCAGTATCTTTGCCAAGGAAACCCAAAATGAGGTCACAAAATGTTAGGCACCATCCAAAAACGACTGAACACCAACAAAGTGAAGTGAGCAGAACCAAGGAAATGCTGTATACACTGTAACTGCATACAGAGAAATATTGTAATATAAAAGACTTGGTTACTCTAATCAATAACAATGATCTAAGATAATTCCAAAGGACATACCATGAAAATTGCTGTCCACCTTGAGAGAGAGAACTGATGAATTCTGTGTTACAGACTTAAGTACACTTTTTCCTCACTTTCTTTATATTTCTTGCTCTGCTTTTTGCAATGTTTTGCTGACTTCATATGTTTAAATGATATACTTCTTGCCTTCTCAATGGGTAGGGAAGGGGTAGGTGAGAGGGAAAGATTTTGGAACTTAAGTCCTTTTTTAAGTGAATGTCAAAAATAAATAAATATGTGAGTATACAAATAAATGGATAAATGAATAGAAGTATAAATAAATGGTACATATTACTATTGTATATAATTGGAAAACAAGTAAAATGTTAAAAAATAAAATGAAAAGTTTGTACTAAAAAAAAGAGTTAATATTCCTAGTGAAGTCCTCTCAGGGTTAAAAATCATTAAAGACAGATTAAATTCTTAGAAGAGGGAGAGAGGCCTTGCATTCCCAGTCAGACACCCCCCTGATTCTGCTAGGGAATGAAACAGTGGACTATTTCCAGAAAGACCTTGCATTGATTCTGTTAGGGAGGGAAACAGTGGAATATTTCCAGAGAAGAGACCTTATAGTCTTAGTCAGTCACCTGTTTAATAATGGACTGTGAGAACAGTAGCCTATCTTTTCTTATTTGATAAGTGCTAGTAGAGTCCCTTAGAAGACCTTGCATGGGGGCAGAGCCAAGATGGTGACAAGAGTGGATCCTATCTTAGGCGATCACTCTAACTAAATTTTCAAGAGACAACCCACAGAGGGAACCAGGGAGGCAGTTCGCCTACTCAAGGTAACCTGGAAAAAGAGCAGAAAGGCTCTGCTCCCTGGGGTCGAGGGGTGGCCCACGAGAGTGAAAGAACTTCAGCCTCCCGGAGGCAGCCCCAGGGCACTGGGAGCCAGGCACGGGGAGCACTGGGCACAAATTGGGGGAACAACTGGGGGACCTCTGCCAGAGTGAGCATGTGAAGCCCAGCCCTCAGGGCACACAGCAAGCAGCCTGGCCAGCTCAGCCTAGATCCAGGAAACAGAAACAGGTGGGCAGGTAAGCAGGAGCCCCCGGGGCATGAGCCCATTGAACCTAGGGAGGGGAGTGAAGAGAGAGACTGCTGAGCTCTGTCCTCTGCCTCTGGAACAGGACTCTGGGGCTCTGACCACATTCAGATCCTGACCACAGTCTAGGCCCCCCCATAGAACAGCAGGCCCCCCCCCACCTCAGCCCCGTGGCAGAGGGGGGTGCTTATGGTCATTCACAGACCAGGAGGGAGGACAGAACCTCACACACTGAGACCCTTGTGGGAGTGTCACAAAAGCTCAGGAAGCACCCCCAAAAACAGGCTCAGGTTGGGAAAATGAGCAAGCAGAGAAACAAGAGGAACACCATTGAGAAATATTTTGCAAATGAGCCCAAGAAGGATCAAAATACTCAGTCTAAAGATGAGGAAGCACAAGCTTCTGAATCTAAAGACAACAAGAAAAACAGAAATTGGGCTCAGGCTATGACAGAGCTTGAAAAAGACTTTGAAAATCAAATGAGGGAGTTAGAAGAAAAACTGGGAAAAGAAAGGAGAGAGATGCAGGAAAAACATGAAAATAAAGTCAGCAGCCTAGTCAAGGAAATCCAAAAAAATGCTGAAGAAAATAGCATGCTAAAAACCAGCTTAGGTCAAATGGATAACACAGTTCAAAAAGTTATTGAGGAGAAGAATGCTTTAAAAAGCAAAATTGGCCAGATGGAAAAAAAGATAAGAAAACTCTGAGGAGAACAAATCCTTCAGACAAAGAATGGAATTCAGGGAGATTGATGAATTTACAAGAAGTCAGGATTCATTTACTTCAAAGCCAAAAAAATGAAAAATTAGAAGAAAATGTGAAACATCTCATTGAAAAAACAACTGATATGGAAAACAGACTTAGGAAAGATAATTTAAAAATTATTGGAATACCTGAAAGTCATGATCAGGAAAAGAGCCTTGACAACATTTTCAAAGAATTACTACAGGAAAATTGCCCTGATATTCTAGAAGCAGAGGGCAAAATAGAAATGGAGAGAATCCACCGATCCCCCCGAGAAAGAGATCCCAAAAAACCAACCCCTAGGAATATTATAGCCAAGTTCCAGAACTCCCAAGTCAAAGAGAAAATATTACAAGCAGCCAGGACGACACAGTTCAAATATAATGGAGCTGCAGTCAGGATCACACAGGACTTAGCAGCAATTACATTGGAAGCTTGTAGGGCTTGGAATATAATATACCGGAAGGCAAAAGAGCTTAGAATGCAAACGAGAATCAACTACCCAGCAAAACTGAATGTCCTCTTCCAGGGAAAAAGATGGACTTTCAATGAACCAGGGGAATTTCAAATGTTCCTGTTGGAATGGCCAGAGCTGAACAGAAGGTTTGATCTTCAGATACAGGACTCAGGTGAAGCATAGAGATTGGAGGAAAGGGGGGAAATATGAGGGACTTAATAATGATGAACTGCATGTATTCCTGCATAGAAAAATGACACTGATAATACTCATATGAACCTTCTCAGTTAATAGAGCATGTAGAGGGAGCTTTTATAGTTGAAGCACAGGAGAAAGCTGAATTTGAAACTAAAATATGATGTAAAAATGGAGGCAATAGGAAAAAAAAGGGAAATGTAATGAAAGAAAAAGGAGAGCGGGAATAAGCCAAGATAATTCATATAATAAGATTTTTCTTTATCGCAATAAGCTATTGCGATGATATGGAAACGAGGAAGGCAAGGGGGAATGAGGGAAACTTTGCTCTCATCAGAGGTGGCTAGGAGAAGAAACAGCATATATATTAATGGGGTATAGACATCTGGAGTAAGAAGGAGAGAAGGGGGGACAGGGGGAAGGGGGGGATGTGAGTGATGGAGGAGAGGATGGACCATGGGGGGAGAGTGGTCAGATATAACACATTTTCTTTTTTACTTCTTGCAAGGGGCTAGGATTGGATGGCCTGTCCTGGACCATAGGGCCAGGTGGATGCTGGGCCTAAGGGGTGGTATGGGAGCTCAGGGCCTCTTGGCCCCAGAGCTGGGGATGTGTCTGCTGCGCCACTCAGCTACCCTACAGCAGAGTCAGAGTGAAAGGAGAGAGAAAATATAGTACATGGTAGTGGAGAAATAAGAAAGGAGGGAGTTGCGATCAGCAATGGCAACGTTGGAAAAATATAGAAGTAACTTTTGCGATGGACTTACCATAAAGAATGTGATCCACCCATGACAGAGTTGTTGGTGTTCGAACAAAGACTCAAGCACATTTTTTATTATTATTATTTGGGGGGGGGGTGCAGGGCAAATGGGGCTGTGTAGCCTGCCTGGGGCCACATAGCAGGGTGATCGTTGGGTGTCTGAGGCCGGATTTGGACCCAGGTGCTCCTGGCTCAAGGGTCAATGCTCTGTCTGCCACCTAGCCACCCCTACTATTGTTACTATTTTATTTTATTTTGGGTCTTTTTTTTTGTTTTTTTGCAGGGCAGTGGGGTTCGGGTGGCTTGCATGTCACACGGCTGGGTGTTTGTTTGGTGTACGGGGCCGGATGTGGGCTTGGGTGCTCGTGGCTCCAGGGCTGGTGCTTCGTCCATTGTGCCACCTGGCCATACCTACAATTATTACTATTATTTTTTTAATTTTAATTTTTTTCTCTCCCCTTTACTTTTATCACTCAAGCAAGTCTATATTTATGGGGGGAGGGGGTATTTCATTTATTCTTAAACAAGAATGTTTTATTAATGTAAAAAAAAACATTTGTACAAAATGAGAATAAATATTAAATTAAAAAAAAACACTGTACACCCCAACAGCAACATGGGGGTGATGTTCAACCTTAATGGACTTGCTTGTTCCATCAGTGCAACAATCAGGGATAATCTGGGACTGTCTGCAATGGAGAATACCATCTGTATCCAAATAAAGAACCGTGGAGTCTGAACAAAGTTCAAGGACTATTCCCTTTAATTTAGGGGGAAAAAACCCGATATCTTATTGTCTGATCTTGTTATCTCTTAATCTTTTTGTTTCTTCCTTTTAAGGATGTGATTTCTCTCTCATCACACTCAATTTGGATCAATGTACAATATGGAAACAATGTAAAGACTGACAGATTGCTTTCCATGGGGGGAGAGGGAAGTAAGATTGGGAGAAAAATTGTAAAACTCAAATAAAATCAGTAGTTCTGCTCTAAAAAAAAATAAGACCTTGTGTACTCAGACATTAATAGAAGTTCATTAGAAATCTTCTTCTGATATCCTCACCATCTGGATGGTGAGGTAATATTTTTTGAAAACCTTTTATTCTTCTCTTTGTGGCTGAGTAGATTTTTTTGCGTAAAGATTGTAGCTCTGAAAACCTTAAATAATCATGTTGGAAGAGAGGAGGCTAGGGAGGGGGGAATCGCATTTGGCCATATAATCTTGCTTGACTGTCACCTCAGGGCAGTTCCTTGATCTTCACTACCTTGTGAGACCTGGGGGGAGGGTGCCTTTTTCTCGAGAAAAGCCAAAATAAACTTTCCTTTTTGCTCAGAGGGGTCTATTTTTTTTAGGTTTTTTTTGCAAGGCAATGGGGTTAAAGTGGCTTGCCCAAGGCCACGCAGCTAGGTAATTATTAAGTGTCTGAGGCCGAATTTGAACCCAGGTACTCCTGACTCCAAGGGCAGTGCTTTATCCACTGCGCCACCTAGCCGCCCAAGTCTCTATTTTTAAGTGGATTTTTATCCCACACAGTTGTATATCAAACGAATATAAAACAGTGGATTTTCTCCTCCACCCCCTAGTATGTGGCATGACTATTAAAGATTTTTTTTCTATTCAACCTGAAAGAACCAAACATTTTATAATCACTTACTCAGAAATATTGTAAGCATATGGTGTTTTAACATTTACAAAGTACTTTACAAATATTACCTCACCAATATTTCCCAGAAGGTAGTGTTTAATATTATTTCATCTTTACAGAATGAGGCATACCACAAGATTAAAGGACTTACTCAGGATCATATAGCTAGAAAGTGTCTGAGAACCAAAGTCTTCCAGTCTTTACTACCTAGCTACTTCCAAAAGAACAATAATAGCATTTGCTCTTTGATAGTACCCTAAGAGAGGGTATGTAATATGCAAATTATAAAATACACATTTCTATTATTTATATTTTATTACTATTACTTAAGCCAAAAGTATTTTTTCATATACACACGCGCACACACACACAGACAGTCATGATTTAGGTGAAAGGCAAAGTTGATTATAAAAATAACCCAGTTTCTGAGAAAGTAGATCAAGAAAATTACAAAAGATCTGAAGCAACACAAAACACATTTGAAACATGTTCAAAGGAAGTGAGGGTTAGTTTTCTGAAAACAATTTTCATCTCTCTATAATTCTCAGCTACACTAAAGAAAAAAAGTCATCAATTTTTTCAAAAGAGCTCATTTCCTGCTTCAAACTAGAGCTCAACTCCTAGACTTACAATGAAGAGTGAACAACTAGAAAACATGAAAAAAAAAATCTCTTTTAGTGGAAAAGTATACCCAAAGAAGAGGGTTTAATACCAGGGTTAAGAATTATTACAAGGGGGCAGCTAGGTGGCGCAGTGGATAGAGCACCGGCCCTAGAGTCAGGAATACTCGAGTTAAAATCCAGCCTCAGACACATAATAATTACCTAGTTGTGTGGTCCTGGGCAAATCACTTAAAACCATTGCCTTGCAAAAAAAAAAAAAAATTATTACCGATAAGATAGTTGGATGTTGGAAGTTCCTATTAAAAATATTTCCCTTAAAAACATTGTTGGTACCTTGTGATTTTTGAAATGACTGGTCTTACTTTTATAGCATTATTTCAAATCACCTAATAAATTTGTCCCTTGAGCTTTGAGTTCATTTTTATCTTATTGAGTGGAATTAATTTGTCTCCAAAAGCACAGGGTTTGGTTCTTGAAGAATATTATGCTTAACTGCCTGTGTCTTTTCCTCTCTGGTGTTAGGTTTAAAAACATATACTGTGATCTTTCTGAAAACTTTAATTATCTATCAAAGTCACAAATTCAAATGAAATCAATCATGATAGTTAAAGTTTGCATTTACCATGTTTTCTTGCTCAAGTGCTCTGTGTGTGGAGATTATGGAGGTGGGGTGTAACATACTCGTGATGAAAAATGCTATCCACCTCCAGAGAAAGAACTGATAGAATCTGAATGCAGATTGAAACATACTATTTTTCACTTTCTGTATTTTTTGTATGTGTGGGTTTTTTCCCCTTGGCTCTATGTCTTCTTTCACAACACGACTAAGAAGGCAGTATGTTTCACATGATTGAACATATATAACCAGTATCAAATTATTTACCATCTCTGGGCAGGGGGAAGTGAAGGAGAGAATTACGCCCAAAGGGCAATAAAAATGTGTATACCCTTTGATTCAGCAATATCACTACTTGGGCTATATCCTGAAGAGATCATGAAAAGAAGGGTATGTAAAAACATCACTTGTACAAAATTATTCATAGCAGCCTTGTTTGTGGTAGTAAAAAATTGGAAATTGATTGAATGTCCATCAATTGGGGAATGGCTTAACAAATTGTGGTATATGTACATTATGAAACATTACTGTTCTATTAGAAAGCAGGAGGGATGGGAATTCAGAGACACTTGGAAGGACTTGAATGAACTGATGCAGAGCAAAATGATGAGAACCGGAAGAACATTGTACACCCTAACAGCAATATGGGGGTGATGATCAGCCTTAATGGACTTGCTCATTTCATTAGTGCATCAGGGACAATTTGGGGATTCTTCGATGGAGAATACCATCTATATCCAGGGAAAGAATTGTGTAATTTGAACAAAGATCAAATATAAAAAGTTATCTTATATATTTCAGTAGTTTGCTATATCTTATATTTTATTTTTTCCTTAAGGATATGATTTTTCTCTCAAGACATTCAATTTTGATTAATGTGTAGCACAGAAACATTTAAAAGACCATCAGACTGTCTTTTGTGGGGGGGGGGGAGCAAGATTGGGGGAAAAATTGTAAAATTTAAAAAAATTAAATAGATAAAAGTAAAGAAAAATAAAGAAACAATGTCCCAGAGAGGTTAAATGATTTTAGCCTGGATCACACAGCTAATGTAAGAACTTAAGACTAAAATCCAATTGTTCAAAAACCACTTTCAGTACTCAATCCTCCTCTAGGAGAATAATCACTTAGCTAGATCATACAGACACATAAGTTAAACCATAAATAATTTGTATTGATATGGTTTACAAGCAAATCCTATAACCTTTAATATCTGTAATCACTGAATCACAATGCATTTTAGTAGTAGATAAAGGAAACAGAATCAAATATTAATTTAATAAAAGAAAATTTTTGGTCTAAGTTGTATAACAATAGGATTCTGTGCTTTATTCTATTTCAGGAAATGCACCAAAAGTGTAATATGACATTCTCAGCACCATTTTTAAGGAAATAATTCTATGATAAAGATGGATAGTACTTGAAGTCAATCCTGTTTAAGGTTGTGAGTTTGATTTTTTTATGTAGGTAACAAAGGGATTTTGCCTGTATAAATAACATTTTGCCTTTACTACATTGTGTTTTGAAAACTAATTTATAATTTCTCAATACATATTCTCAGGTTTCTTCAAGATCTATAACACCTTCCTATAATGCCTTTTTCATTAACAGACCACCCTGATAAGCAGCCTTTTGGTGATTAGCCTCTCCTGGAGTCCTCTTTCCTTTTAATTTTAATTCTTACTGAATCTCACTGAGTTTTATGATCCAAGTTAAATAGTCAAGATAACCTCTTACAAAGATTATCTTACCTTAAATCAACAATCCAGTTGGTTTCTCTACTTCTCTCTAATTCCAACAGTAACTAAAGGGAATAGTTAAGAATAAGAGGTACATGTAAATACTAACAGACTGCCTTCTGTGGGGGGGTGGGGGAGGGAAGCGAGATTAGGGGAAAAACTAAAATTAAAAGTAAATAATAAATTAAAAAAAATAAGTATAGTTATTATAATAATTAAAGCACAATGAGACTACAACTAGAAGCATCTGAGACAAAGGAGAGATATACTGTCCCAAGACAAGTGAAAATACTGTTGAAGACAGCTAGGAGGGGCAGTAGAAGGAAAACTGGCCCAGGAGTTAGGAGGACCTAAGTTTAAATCTGGCCTCAGTCACTTAATAAAAGTTGTGTGATACTGGGAAAGTCGCTTAACCCCACTGCCTTAAATAAATTAAATTAAAAAAAAAAAGACTAAGAGGAGTGAATTGCCTACTGATACTATACATGCAAAATGGCAACTAAGTAGTGCAGTAGATAGAGCGCCAGTCCTAGAGTCAGGAGGACCTGGGTTCAAATCTGTCCTCAGGCACTTTGCATTCAACTAGTCCTAAAACCTTGGGTAAGTCACTTATCCCTGACTGCCTCACCTTCCAGGTCATCTCCAGGCACCCTGATTCATATCTGGCCCTAGATGACTTAGGAGGAGAAAGTGAGACTGGTGGACTTAACAGAACACCCCCTTACTCAAATCCCGATTCATTTGCATTTTGCAGCTTCACCTGATGTCAAGGTCTTCTCAACAAAGAGCAATCATCATCATCATCATCATCATTATCATCATCATCATCATATGCAAATAATTGCTTCCAAATTTCTTTTCAAGTGAGAGTCACTTAATATACTTCTTTTATCTGAATGTTTCCTCATCTGTAAAAATGGGAGATTGGATTAAATGCTTTCTTAAGGTTTCCCCTGAATCCTGTTTGCTTTCTGGTTTTTTGCATCCCTGGAGCAGAGGGATTTCCTCTCCCATCCCCCAATCTACTCCAGTTTTCTTTCTTTGACAGTTGAAGTCAACATGTTGAAATGCAACATTTGTTAACAGTTCTAGTTCCTCAATTGGTTTTCAGCCTCTCTTCTGTCAACTCTGCAGGCTCAGCTTCCTGTGAATGACTGAAAAGTCACTGCAATTAATCCTGAAGTAATTGAGATATCTATCCTTCTTTCTTTTCTTCCCAATCTGTAGGCAATATTCTCTCTTTATTTAAGGCTGGGCTTTTCTGTACAGAGTTCCACCCCATATCCCTCCCTCTGCCCCCCTCCCCCAATACTGCAATCTCAAGGAAGGGAGATAGCACTTCTCTCTTTGGTCTATGTGAAAGTCTTGCCACCATGAGAATGATTAATTCCTATGTTTTGTCAAACCAAAATTTTGGTTATATATCATAAATAATATTATTTCTGCACCAATACTGTGGTAATACAGACTCAGAAATTTTAGAAGGACCATAGAGATCTAATCCAATGACCACATTTTACAGTTGAAGTAAATTCAGACATGATAGGATTCTTTTTTTTTTTTTAGTTTTTGCAAGGCAATGCAGTTAAGTAACTTGCTGAAGGTCACACAGCTAGGCAATTAACTGTCTGAGGTCACATTTGAACTCGGGTCCTCCTGACTCCCGCCCCCATGATAGGATTTTAATTAAGATATTGTACAATAGACTTTTTCTATTAGGAAGTTTTAGTAACAGACTAGGAACCTAAAAGTATGGGCATTAAGGTAATTGTAGATAAATGCCCTGGTATTTCTTATAACTTGCATCCCTCTTACCATTCCCCTTTCTTTATGATGTAATAGAAAAAATTCTAGATTTGGGACTGAGAAACCCAAATTTTTCTGACACTACTGTAGCTATGTAGCTATAGTCAAGAATCGTAATCTCTCTGAGTCTCAGGGTTCCCATGTTAAATGTGGATAATAATACCTCTAAGAAGCATTTCACAGTTTGTTAGGATAAAATGATAATATAAAGAATTTCATAAAACACTAAATATATATTTATATATGTACATATATATGGCATATGTATGTATACACATGGGTGTATGCAGATATATGTGCATGTATTTATGCATATGCCAGCTATTATTTTTCGGTTTCTGGTCTCCTCTTAATCTTACATCCTCTTTTAAAAATCTTTACTTCATGTATATTAGGTCAACTTTGGCAACACTCAGGAACAATACCAAAAAGATGCTGGGCCTACTAATGGAAATTTCTACTTATGGGAATCTCTACATATTTAGACTCTGCTTCCACTTTTGTATCTTATTCAACTGACTCACAATTTAGTTATAGGATTAAAAACAGGACCAAAGTCTATCATTCAGTCTGCCATCATTGCCACTAGAGAAAATTACCTTGTAACTCTCTGGAACATAAAGTCAAAAAATGTTCATTTAATTTTTCTTTTTTACTTTATACAGAATTAAATGGTAAAAGTTGCATGTGTCCACATCAACTCTTCTCCATAATTTCATCTTCCCAATTTCTGTCTCTTAAGGACCAGGTTGTGTCATATACACCGACCTCACCAATTTAACACAGCACAATGCTGGGCACATAAGAATCACTAATTAAGTATTACTAGGTTGTGATGAAAACAAAAGCACTACTTTGATCTCTACCCTATAATCTCTCATATTAACAAATATACCTAATGAATAAGGGTTACCCTTTTTTTCTTCTTTGTTTTAAACTTATATCAAATGAAATTCAAATTTTTTAAAGTACAAAATTTTTATTTAAAATATAATAAAGAGCATCTTCAAATTCTAGGACCACAGAATTTCAACTTTACAAAGGACTTTGGAGAGGCAGCTAGGTGGCATAGTGGAGCCTTGGGCATGGAGCACAGGCCCTGATTCAGGAGGACCTGAGTTCAAATCTAGTTTCAGGTACTTGATACTTCCTAGCTGTGTGAACTTAGACAAGTCATTTAACACTCCCCGCCCCCCGCCAAAGACTTTGGAGATCAATATGCCATGGAGGAATTACTTGCAGAAGGAAGCCCCACCAAAAAATATCTCTGAGAAGTAGTGGTTCAAGTTCTTTATTATACTTCCAGTATAAATATATCTCTTTCTCTCATGAGAAAAGTCATTCCATTTTCAGAAATTTCCAATGAAGAAATGCTTTCAATTAAGTTAAGATCTATCTCCTTAAGACCCTAACCAATTAATTCTACCCTTTGGAACTGCAAAAAATAAGTTCAACACCTCTATTTGGTGTGACAGCCCTTCAAACAATTAAAGGAAGCTATCAGACACCTCAAATAACCCAGGAAACGTTCATCATATGATACAGTTTCAATTCCCCTCACCATCCTGACTCTCAGAAAGCAACTTAAATCTGTTAATGTCCCTATTAAAAATGAGAGTCTGCTATGGTTGAATCTTGATTTGTAACCATATAGCATTATTGAAAGAATAATAGCACTTAAAAAGAATGCTGAGATCATTGAAAGTTTTGTATAATTTCTTAAAATAAAGTCCAACCTTTTCTTATTCACTTCAAAGCTTCATTTTTATCAAAAGTGCTAGCTCAATGGACTGAAGTAGACAGTCAGTGAATAAACATGTGTTAAACACCTCTCATATGTCAAGGTCTGGGAAACAAAAAAATTAAAATTAAAATTAAAATACAAAAGACATCCCTTGTCCTCAGGGAGCTCACAATCTAACAGCGAAGACCTCAAGCAAGAAAAAATATGGAGAAACAAGTTACAAACAGGATAAAATAACAAAAATTACGAGAAGGAACTAGAATAGAGCTGGCAAAAAAGTCCTGTCTAAGTTGGGATTTTAGTTGGGGCTTAAAGGAAGCCAGCAGGTGGAGATGAAGAGGGAAAATATTCTAGGAATTCCATACAGAAAAAATACCCAAAACAGAGTTGGGGGGTCTTGTTCCTCAAAGAGCCACGATGCCCGTGTCACTGGAGAGATGAACACATGTTGGGGAATTGGTGTATGAAGACTGGAAAGTGAAGAGGAGGCTATGTTATGAAAGGCTTTGAATAAAAGAGGATTTGTATATGGCTTTGTATAATAGAGGTGATAGGTATGAGGGACATGATAGGAACTTCACTTTAGGAAAATCACTGGCTGATAAATGATGAATGGATTTCATAGACTGGCTGCCCAGCAATAATTCAATTGGGAGTTGGTGAAGCCCTGCACCAAGAATGTGACAGTATCCAAGAAGTGAAGGAAACAGATTCATGAGATATTTCAAAGCTGAAATCAACAGCCTTGACAACATATTGAATATAGGGTGAGAGACGCCAACTGGGTTATGAGCCCATGTGAACAATCTACCCTGTTACAGTTAATTAAAATCTTCTTTTGCTACCTGTTAGATATCATTCCAATCCTGAACCTGAGAAACCAACCAAATCTGGTCTGTCCTTGCCTATAGACAAACTATCCAACTGATGAAATAGGCTAGGCAACCAACAGTCATTCTTCATCTATTTGGTTCAACCTATGGAAATTAAGTTAATCTCTTGAGTTGGTCTGAATCTCACTAAGGAAAACCATATTTGTTTGTACATAGTTATTTGCATGCTTTTTCCTAAAAATAGATTATAATCTTCTCAAGATCAGAATTTTCTTTTATCTTTCTTTAAATCCACAGTGTCAGACATATAGCAGGTGATCAATAAATGTTTACTGACTTCTTTATTGTAATGCCAACCTGAAACAGGGCCATCTAAAAGGACTTCACCATAGATAGGCAGTTACTCTATCATTTAGATTCTGCACAAAGCATTCTTTTTCAAACATAAAGATTTGCTAAACAAACTAACATCAATCAGTTATTTCTGCAAGGAACCCAATGTGATTCTAACATACTTATATGGAAAATACTTAAAAAAAATTTTTAAACTTTTATTTTTATTTTTTTATTATAAAATAAATTCATTTTCATAACATAAAAATTGAGCATGCTGGAACTTATATTGCATATACCTTTTAGTCAATTTTTTGACTATGAAAATGTCATCTGTTTCAGAAAATTTTTTAAAGACTTCCTAGCAATAAATAAGCTGCTTCAGATAGTCTGACTAGCAGAGTGGGATAATACTTTGCCTCATTCTAAAAGGGAAAGCAACTTTAAAAAGTATACAAAACAGATTATTTCAGGGAAAATTCAATTACAGTCAAGAGAACTAGAATCAGAATTTGGTGTAAAGCTCATGAGTGGGTGGATTTCAGAAAAAGCCTTTAAAAATTTGCATGAACTGATGCTGAGTGAAGTAAACAGAACCAAGAAAACACTATGCACATTAACAGCAACATTGTGTGAAGATCAACAGGTTGAACTTAGTTCCTCTCAATTTAGTTCAGTGATCAAGGACAATTCTAAAAGACTTGTAATTGGGACAACTAGGTTGGCAGGGTGGATAGAGCCATCAACCCTTAAATCTGGAAGACCTGAATTCAAATTCTACCTCAGACACTAGATACCTACTAGCTGTGTGACCTTGGGCAAGTCACTTAACCCCACCATTCCATTAAAAAAAACCACAAAAGCAAAAGATAACAAAACAAAATGACTTGTAATGAAAAATGCTATCCACACCCAGAAAAAAACTATTTCTAAATACTGACCAAAGCATGTTATTTTCACTTTTTAAAACTTGTTTTATAGTTTTTCTCATTTCCCCCTTTAGTGCTGGTTCTTTTGTCACATGACTAATATGAAAATGTTAAATATAATTGCACATGTACAACATATATCAGATTACTTTCTGTTGTGGGAAGGATAAGGGAAGGGAGAGAGAAATGTGGAACTCAAAAATTTTACAAAAAAGATGAATCTATCTGCATATAATTGGAAAAAATAAGATAAATAACACTAAAAAAGAGCAAAATAAAGGGTACTTAATGATCCCCTTACAAACCCAAAGGAGAAAAAAAGAAAAAGGAAAACATTTTTTAAATTTTAAAAAAGAATTTAGTGTAAGACCACATAGATGGGACAATGAATAGATTGCTGACCCTGGAGTCAGGAGGACCTGAGTTCAGATTTGACCTCAGTCAATTACTATCTGTGTAACTACCAAGTTACTTAACTCTATTTATCTTGGTTTTCTAACCTGTAAAATTAATTGGAGAATGAAGCAGCAAAGACACTTGAGTGCCTTTGTGAAGAAAAGTCCAAATGGGGTCACAAAGAGTTGAACATGACTAAATTGATCAAACAGCAACTAAAATTTCTTCTGACCAATAAGAGATGAAGGGGATTTCTATTTCTGAGTTTTCCCTAAGCAGAAGCCTCTCACTTCTTTTTTAACCTGGACTAGTATAACACAGGTTTCTTTTCTTTGAGGCAGAGTGTGTTATGGTGGTTCTTGAATTCAAATGGACACCTATCATTTTACAAAGTTATATATTCCCACAGGTGCACACTTGAAAATTTTCAATGGATACAAATTTTCCACTCTGTGGAAATCTCACCATTTCAGCACCAACAATCAGACCTTAAATTTTATGACTTGTTTTGGCACTTCACCACAATTGCTTTAGCTGCCTATGGTCATGACAGGAAATAATAAATAAGGAATCCATGACTGGCAGGGGACAGCAGAGTTATCTGGGGACCTTCAATGTTCTCTACATTCCAAATTAATCGGAATCAGGGAAGCTAAGATGGCAGAAGATAAAATGCAGAGGACAGAATGCTGGGCCTAGAGTCTCTCCTTCATCCTTTTGCATTCATGCTATTGAAATGACCTATTTTTTTTTAGCCTCACAACTTTGTGGGGAAAAGCAATGGAAAGACTTACATGAACTGATCATCAGTTAAGTGAGCAGAACCAGGAAAACATTATAGACAAGAACAATGACATTGTCTTTTCAGCAGCACAATGACAGTTTAAAAAGACTTGTGACAGAAAACATCAACCATATCCAGTGAAAGAACTATAGAATCTAAATACAAATCAATGTATTCAATTTTCACTTTTTTAAAAATTTGTTTTATGTTTACTTTCTTTCTCATGGTTTTGGAAGGAAGGGAGGGAGGAAGAAAAATGTGGAACCCAAAATCTTTTTTTTTAATTTTTTTTTTGCAAGGCAAATGGGGTTAAGTGGCTTGCCCAAGGTCACACAGCTAGGTAATTATTAAGTGTCTGAGGCCGGATTTGAACTCAGGTACTCCTGACTCCAGAGCCAGTGCTCTATCCACTGTGCCACCGAGCCACCCCTGGAACCCAAAATCTTACCAAAAATTTAAGTTGAAAATTATCATTACATGATGTAATTGGAAAAAAATAAAATAACTAATGAATTAACATAAAAAACCCAACTCCTCTATGGGGTAGGTGCTATTGCAAGGAAATTGAGACAGAGCTAAAGTGATTTCTGAAGTATTAATTCCATTAGTTGCTTTTTCTTTGAATTTTCAGTAGTCTCTTATCAAAAATATTTAATTCTCTGTTGAGAACTGACTAACTCAAAAGAGTTTCTTAATTTTCTGCACATAAAGACATCATCTGTATTTGCATTCAAGCACTTCCATTGGTCCTCCCAAGGATTTCTATCTTCCTTTTTTTCCCCCCAAAGACCTAATACAGTAACACGACAAATTTGAAATATTCAACCTTCAATTCACATAAGATAGCAAAATGATAATATATACTGGAATGTCAAGATAAACAGCAAATTTTATTCATTGACTATATAGAAAAGGATAAGATAGGATAAGTTGAGTTATTAGGTATGTTTGGGTTTTCCCCTGAAGCTATTACTGGCACCTTTCGATATTCATAGCAAAGCAGTATCCAAATAATATGGATATAAAAATTGCTTAGATGACCTAAAATGTCTATAAAGAAGAAAAGTCTTTAACTATGGACCTAACTTCTGTAGAAGTTTTACTTTCCATCTCTCCCCACCTACACACCTATGTCTTGGGACTCCTATAACTCCCAGAGGTAATCTAACTGTAGCTATCCTGGGGAATAGAAGTTTCTTAAGTACTGGTTACAACATGTTCCATGTAGGAGAACAAGTGCTATCAATTGCCCATAGTTAGCCTTACTCATAAGCAGCATAAATAAGACTTTAAGGGTACCAGCCATACTCTTAACCACAGTCTGCTCCCCATTCTCCCCACCCACAAAAAACTTCATTACATCTTATCACACAGTCTGCACTGCTAACCTTAATGAATCCTTCCTGTCTCTAGGTAACAAGTTTCTTCATTAATCAATTATCAAGCAGCTACTTTGTGGAAAGCACTGTTTTATTATTGGACAAGACATTTCATCAGTATAGGGATCTGGTGAAGAAAAACTTTAGATGAGATCAGCGGCTTCTCAAAAAAGTCTAGAAGACACCAAGTAATAATGAATCTAGACTCACAAAGCCAATATATATGTTCGAAACATAAATGAACACAATCCCTGCACTCTAAGATCATTTTACTGGAGTTTCGTTAGTAGGAAGTACAGTCCAAATATGATGATCAGTACAAAGACAGAGGGGGAAGGGGAACCTGGAGTTCAGTTAGGGGTAGTTTTACTGGAATAGAAAATGATATGAAATAAATGTGGAAAAGTAAACTGGAGGGGGAAGCTATAGGGTATAGTGATCTCTAGAGCAATGGCCCATGTCAGAACCACTGGAGATCAAATCTGACCTCAGATACTTACTAGCTGTGTAACCCTGGGAAAGTAAAGGAAGAAAAGAGAGGTGTAAAGAGAGGAAAAGGAAGGGAGAGTAAGAGAAGGAAGGAAAATTGGAGAGAGAGAATGAGAAAGGCTTACATTGTAACTGAAGAGCTTGTATTTTGGGAAGTAAAGAGCCACTTTTAAAAGAAAGCCTTTCTTTAATATATATATATATGTGGCTAGGTGGCACAGTGGATAGAGCACAGGCCCTGGAGTCAGGAGTATCTGAGTTCAAATCCAGCCTCAGATGTTTAATAATTACCTAGTTGTGTGGCCTTAGGCCTTGCAAAAAAAAAAAAAAACAACCTAAAAGAAAATGTGTTTGTGTGTGTTTATGAATATTTTATTTGTTTTCCAATTATAGACAATAATAGTTTCTACCAATCATTTTTTTGCCAGGTCCTTCCCTTTCCTCCCCCCAGCAGAAGGCAATCTGATAGTCTTTACATTTGTTTCCACAATATGCATAGATCAAAGTTGAATGCATTGAGAGGAAAAAACATATCCTTAAGGAAGAAAGAAAATACTAGAATGCAAAATTATATAAAACAGACTTTTTTTAAATTAAAGGTAACAATCTTTGTTCTTCATTGAAACTCCACAATTCTTTCTCCAAATACAGAAGGTTTTTCTGACACAGATCCCCTAAAACTGTCCCTGATTATTGCACTGATGGAGTGGGCAAGTCCATCAAGGTTGCTCATCACCCCATGTTGTTAATGTGTACAGTATTCTTCTGGTTCTGCTCATCTCACTCAGCAACAATTCATGCAAATTTTTCCAGTCTTCTCTGAATTCCCATCCCTCCTGATTTCTGAAAGAACAATTTCCATCATATACATATAGCACAATTTGTTTAGCCATTCCCCAATTGATGGATATTCCCTCAATTTCTAATTCTTTTCCACTACAAACAAAGCTATTATAAATATTTTTGTACAGGTGATGTCTTTACCCTTTTTCATGATCTCTTCAGGGTAAAGACCTAGTAGTGGTATTGCTGGATCAAAGGGTATGCACATTCTCATTGCCCTTTGGGAAGGAAGGTCATACTTAAGGAAAAAAGTGACATGGTCAGACCTTAGCTTGGGGAATTTTTTGGTATCTTGGTGTTTTTTTAATTCTTTGTTCTTGAAGAGGACCAATGACATCAGTAAGGTGATGCCATAACATGCAGGTGAATTGGATTTAAGTGACAGAGGTTTGTGCAAAATCACCAGCCTCACTTTCTTCAGTTGGAGTTGTCTCTGGTCCAGTGGCCAGATTTGGATCAGGATGACTAGAGATGAACATAGAGGGAGACCTTGATGTTTATTAAGCTAAGGTCTTTAACAAGTCTCAATTTGACAGAGGCAACATCTATTCAGTGATTAAGGCAAGTGATAAATAATTGAAGCAAACAAAGATCTCTTTTAGCCAAAACCAGAACAAATGCTATTTACATTCACTCAGAATGAGTCAGGCCCAAACAGAAGGAGGATATGGAGGATGGCTAGAAGACTGGAGATTGAAATCCAGCCTGTTACAATAGGCTCCCCAGGCTTGGTCACAGGGTTATGGGTCTGAAAGAAGAGAAAGGAACAAATGCAAGAGATGTTGGAGAGAAGGAACAGCACAAGACTCTATATAAAAAAGGGGGGAAAGAGAGGAGAGTGACAGAGTGCAAACATGGGCTGATGCAAAAGGAAAGACTGAAAAAGATGTAGAGGAAGAATGGATGTATGAGGGATAATCTGAGTACTCCTCAGAGTAGAGGAAAGTAGGCATGGTTTGGGAAAATGAGTTCTGTTTTGAGCCTATAGAATTTGCTTCTCAAAGTGTCACTCAGCAAACTAACCATTTACCATGAATAACCAATTATTACTTTTCAGGAGACTGACAGTTCAGTCACTGATATTAGTGAAAGGTCAAAAGGTGAACCTTCCGTAAAAAGGAAGGTGGCACCATAAATGGAAGTGAATGCAAAGTTTTTATTGAAGGAACAGCAGGCTGGGTCTGAGCAGACTCCAGCAGTGGGTAGTGGGAGAGCCTGCCTTTTATAGGGTATGGCAGGGGTGGCATGGTTTCTGTAGGGACCTGGAGTAATTAGAGTCTCCATGGAGGATGTATTTTGTTCGGGGGTTACCAAGGTGAAATTGGGCAATTGTTTAGAGTTTCTATGGAGGTTAGGATTCACTTCCTTAGGAAAGGAGAATCAATGGGGCTCTACTGAGCAAAAGTGAAACTCAGGTCCAGATGCAACAATTAGCATGCCTCCTTTCTCTATCTGGACCTTACTCCTACAAAGATTCTACATATAGCCTTTATCTCACCCCAAAAGGAAGTGATCTGTCCATGTCAAGAGTCACAGTGAAAGGAGTGGTTGCACCAAAAGAACCATTGTTCCAAAACAAATCAAAACTGTATGTATGTATGTATATAGAGCATGAACCAAGTCTTCAGAAATCCTAGACCTCTAGATCTGAGCCCTTTCAATCCTACTTTTTAAGGTCTTGGATTTTATCATTCTTGGACCCTTCTTCCTCCCAAACTGGAGACATAAACAAAAGATAAAGTTAATAAATATGCTACCTTACCCAGGAATATTTGCATTTAAACAAAAGCAGCCTCAAGCAAAAAAAAAAAAATAAAAAAATAAAAAAATTAAGTTGTAATTCAGTGACCGCAGCAAGGCAGAAATATGGGACCCCAGGTTCTCTCTATCATCTCAAAAATTATTGTTCTTCTGGGGCACATTTATTAGTTTAGTGTCATTGAGGGAAGCGTCTGGTGAAAAAATCTGTAGGCATTTGCCCACCATTTCCATTGTGCAGATGAACAACCAGAGGCCAGAGAAGCTTTGCATAAAGTCACAAATCAAGTCAGTTACAGGGACAGGACTAGAACCCAAGGCTCCTAGGATCTGTACAGGTAGAAAAAAGTTCAAATCCTTGGGTTTTCTGTTAAGATGATCCAACACAATTAATTGGTCAAAGGACAAACAGGCAAAGAAAAAATGCTCTAAATCACTACTGATCAGAGAAATGCAAATTAAAACAACTCTTGAGATATTATCTCACACCTATCAGACTGGCTAATATGAAAAAAGAGAAAAATGATAAATGTTGGAGGACATGGGAAAACTGAGACACTAATGCACTGTTGGAGGAGTTGGTGAAATGATCAAACTGTTCTGGAGAATGACAACCTCCAATCCTTATTAACCACTGGGTGGCCCAGACATTTGAGGGGGGGGCAGAAGATTCACATTACTTTGTGGAATTCTTTGTATAACACATTTACTTTGCAGAAGTCTTGGAATAACTGATCAGAGATCCTAGGTTTGGGAGGAACTTTCTTTCTACGGATGTCCTTCTGGGACATAGCTCCTGGGAAGTGTGACTGATATTCAGACTCATACTATATTGAGGGTTACTCCCTTCCTTGCTGAACAAACCAGAAGTAGCTTTTCAGATCTCTTCTTCAGATAGTGAAATTGTAAAAAAAAAATTTCAAACAGCATTTTTGGGAGTCTGGTTCTCTAGCCAGGGCTCCCTGTGCATGCCTGTGTAATCAGTGAACTTAGAGAAATATTAATAAATGTGTTTGTTAACCTTATTCTGTTTAGCTCTCTATTAATAAGGCCAAACTATGGAGGTTAATGTTTGTCCCTATCAGAACAAACTCTGAAAGTTAACACATATTAAATCTAATTATTATTTTTTAAGGCATAAAATCATGGAGATGCTCAAGAGCAATTTGGAACAATGCCCAAAGAGCTATAAAGCTATGCATACTCTGATCCAGCAATACCACTCAACTAGATCTACATTCCAAAGAGATCAAAGAAAAGGGAAAAGGTTGTATGTACAACAAAAATATTTAAAGCAAGAGGCAGCTAGGTGGCACAGTGGACAGAGCACTGGCCCTGGCATCAGGAGTACCTAAGTTCAAATCCAGACTCAGGCACTTAATAATTACCTAGCTGTGTGGCCTTGGGCAAACCACTTAACCCAAATGCCTTGCAAAAAAACCTAAAATTTATACATATATATATATATATATATATATATACACACACACACACACACACACACACATATATATATATCTATATATCTATATCTATATCTATATATATAAGAACTGGAAATTAAAGGGATGCCCATCAATTGAAGAATGACTAAATAAGTTATAAATATATGATTGTGATGGTACTATTATAAGAGGTGAAGAGCAGAATGATTTTAGAAAAACCCAGGGAAACTTAAATGAATTGATGCAAAGTAAGGTGAGTAATATTGTAAGATGATCAACTGTGACTTAGCTGTTTTCTGCAATACATTGATCCAAGACAATTCTAAGAATTTATGATGAAAAATACTATCTACCTCAGAAAAAGAACTGTCTAATGCAGATTAAAGCATACTTTTTTTTTAACATTCTTCATTTTTTCTTGTTTTGAGGAGGTCTTTTCTTTTGCAACATGACTAATATGAATGACTAGTCATGTATAGCATATATCAAAGTGCTTGCTTCTCAAAGGGAGATGGGAAATTGGATTCAAAAATTATTAAAAAATGAATGTTAATAATTGTATATATTGAGAAAAAATACAAACATACTTAAAAATGATCACAGTAAAATATCGGCAACATAAACATCCATTTTCTATTCTGTTAGATTTTAGATTTTAAAAGTAGATCACAAACTGCTAAATTTTCTAGGGTCCTATCTATACTATCTGATGAGGTTGCATCTATTCACAGATCAGGTTAGGGACTCTTAAATATTCAGTATAAATGAAGTCTTCTTTTACGTTTTTAAACATTTTTCTCTTCCCCGAGTCTGATGTCTTTTTAGAGTCAATCCAATTAACTTCAAGCTCTGGGAGAAATTAATGGAAATTTTGTAATCATGATGAATTATAACCAATTCCAAGTAAAATCATAATCGTATGAAGTCATTTCTTTACAGCATATTTTAATTCCTGAATTATGAGAAAATAAATATCCCAATTTCTAATAACTTGATTTTGCATGCAGTCTTCAGTAGGGATATTTAAGTATACTGTCAAATAGATCTAGGTTGCAATGTAAAAATAGTCCTCATTTTGAACAATGTTGACTTATCCTGATGAAAAGCAAGCATATAAAATATAAATCAAGTCGTTCTTAGCTACCGAGGTCCACATTTGTTCTGGCAGAATTTGTTAAATACTAGGGGAGGGGGCAGCATTAGTGATGGAAATTAACACCAAAAAACTTTTTTTTAATCAAACATTTAAACTTTGAGGGGTAAATAACTTTAATCAAATTCCATCAATACAAACACCAAGGGTCTGGCCAAATTACTGTGCTATCCCTTAATTTACTTTACAAACAGCTAATTTTGCTTGAAATAAATGTCCTGCAAAGATTTAAAAATAAAATTCTTATTGAAAAATCATGATTGTGATGTCATTTGTCAATAAAAAATCAACTCTAACACTACAAAAAAGTGATAGTGCTCAAACACTTAGCCTAGAACTGTGGTAGAGAAAAAGGTACTCTTTTCATTCTCCTCCCAGCAGTGGTATTAATTTCAAATATAAACTGAGCGCCACTAAATAATATCCAAGATTCTTGCAGGTCTCATATTGACTTTAAAAAAAACACTACATATTAAAATTACCTATGTTCTCCTGTATTATTTTTTCCTTTTGTTAGAAGTTTCCCAATTACATTTTCATCTAGTTCAGGACGCAAATATTTATTCTTGCCAGTCTGCTAAAAAATCTGACCCCTTCAATACACAGAACCTTTGAAGGACTCTAGAACAGACCATTTTCCTGACTTAAAGGCCAATTCTTTGACAAAGCTAAAGGCTATCTGAATTTAAAGAAAAGGAAGGCTGACAAGAACCCTAGAAAACAGGCATCTCTAGAATTAGCCAGAAAGGATTCTGCTTTCATTAGTATTCAGGGGAGTTAGCACGGACCTAGCTCATGATGTGACAGAAATAAGGTGGAACTAAAAAGAGAAGCCAGATTTCTCTGGTATCCAGGCAAAGCCAAGAAGGAGTTGGTTTCATAACTGCCTGGTATTTAATCAACTTTCTATATGTCATTAGATTTCCTGAACTATCATAGTTTCTTTTATCCTAAAGAGCTGCTGTTGATTAAGAAGGTTACTGATGATTGTCTAAAAAGGGGAACAAATGGAAGAGAATATTGAAGCAAGAGCTTTATTCCCAGGTCTACACCTCCCAATGCCAACCCAAATAGAATCAAAAAATATATACAAATTTTCTAAGGCACCTCTTCCTGTTAGCAGATTGGATGGAAGGTTGAGGAAAAGCCACTGGCCAGAAGGATCAGCAATGAGCAAATTGAAGGAAGAATCAGATTCTTAAAATTGGATAATTTTCAAGTAAGAACTTTTGATCATAAATGTCTTATAAAAAGATCCTGATAATAACACCTGGGGTAGGAAAAATGCTGCCAGAAATCCTTGAAGAAGGAAGAAAGGAAAGAAAGAAGAGAGGGAGGGAGCTGTGCAGTTTTCCATCAGCGTCATAACCTATTTTATCTATACATATATATGCATACACACACTGTCAGTTTTAGCAATCCCATTTGTTTTCATGGGTACAATTAACATTTCTACATAATGACTCCCAGAGCCACATATCTACCACAGATCTCTCCCAGACATCTTAGTTTTACATCACAATTGCCTAAATCTGGATTTGGTGGTTTTCAACTAATCTCTATAGCTGGAGAAAAATTACTGGGTCTGGACTCAGTTCTTCAAGCCTGGATGATTACAGACTTTGTTTGAAAGGAATAAAAAAATTTACCAGGATCTCTCCTCCTAGATGGCATCTCAAATTCAACATTTCTAAAATAGAATTCTAACTTTGGCCAGAAACTGATCTCTCTTCCCATAATTCATATTTCTGTTGAGAGAACAATCACCCTTCATGTCACACCCAAAACTGTACTGAGTCATCCTGGACTTTGTCTACTCCCTCACCCTCAATATTCAACCAACCAGTTGTAGTCATTGCTTTTACCTCCACAATGTATCTCACACATCCATCTCCTTCTGAGGGCTACTACCCAAATAATGGTTCTAAAATTATAACTACCTAAAAGATATCCCTAACTGGTTTCAGTCTTTTTATTCTCAAATTCATCCTCCACTCAGTTACCACTTATGTCTAACATAAAATACAAACTCCTTCCTTTTCCTAGCATTTAAGGCATTCTTAGTCTGTTATTGTATTCCACAACCCTTCAGAACTACATTCCTACCAACATAAAAGCTAAAATTCCACTCCTCGACTGCCTATATTCATACAATTTATCCAACAAGCTTGGAAATCACCTCCTTATCCTTTCCCTCTTAAAAGCCTAGTCTTCCTACAAGGCTATCTCCTTGGTGAAGCCTTCTCTGACTTCGTCATTAGTGAACTCTACCATCACCAATTTCTTTATAAGCATGTAATTGTTAAATTTCCCTTTAGAGTAAGCTCCATTATCTTTAAATTCTAAATCTTGCACCAAGTGTCAAATAAATGTGTTTTTCAATTATTCTAGCAGCTTCTTGACTTGTCCCTCATATCTGTCTTTATTATAGTCTTATCCATGTCAAACAAAGGCAAAAAATTGGATATGATTATTTTCAAAAAAGATTTCTTGTTTTTTCCTTTTCAAGCTTCATTGTGTATTTCCACGCTCCTATGGAGAGTGCAACCATCCTTCAAGTCACACCCAAAACTATATTCTCAGAGTCATCCTTGACTATTTCTACCCTCTCAATATCCAATCAATCAGTTGGATTCATTGACTTTATCATGACAATATATCTCATACATCCATCCCTTCTTTCTATGGAGGGTCTAGTCCTGACTCTATCTAGGACCCTCAGGTTAATGACAAGCTCTCAAGTTTCAGCAAAACAACTACTTCAAAATGTTATTTAAATTTGAAAGTACTTTGATATAAAGGTTATACAGATATGTGAGATCATATTGTTTTAAAGCAATGTAATAGAATTGAGGGGGGGAGGCATATGCTTCATTCAATACCTTTCCCAGTCACCAAACATCCTCCCCAAAATTCCACAACTTCTCAGTTTCTTTGCTATTTTATTTTATTCAGATCACATACACATGTGGTTCCCAAAATAGCTGTCTATCCAGGGAAACAAAAAGAATATGAAAATTAGAAAAAAAATTCATCCTGCATCTCAGCAAGTCCTTCTTTGCAAAAAAGATACCTTTTATATATGTTTAAAAAACAACAACATTGTCTTGCCTGGATCAAGAGAAATACTGATTCAAAAGTTAAACATATCAGGAGCCCCACCCATTTCTCTCTTCCTCCCCTTGCCCACATCCTTAGCTTCTGGACTTTCCATGGACTTCCTCTCTGCTTCCTCCCTTTTCAACACCTCCCCTACTCAATGCCAGAAACTCAATGGCTTAACCATCCAGGCAAGTCTATCACCCACCACTCCTTTCCTTTCATTCTTCATTTCCTGTATATAAACCTAAGTAGTCTGCATAGAATATGAAAAATATTCAAAGCTCAAGAAGCTATCAAAAAACAAAACAAACAAACTCAAAGAGGACAAGCAACAAGACCAGAATATAGTTATCTCAAATCTTGCCTCAGACACTTAACTGTGTGACCCTAGTCAAGTCACTTAACCTATTTGGGCTTCTTTGGTTAACTAAGGGGTTTGGACTTGTCAGACTTCTATTTCTAAATCTATGACAATAACCTACAAAATACTATTTAATCTAAGGCAAATAAATGAATTACAACCACACCCTCACTACAGATAAAGGAACAGGAGACACTTGCCAAAACAAGGATTAGAACTCCTGTTTCTCTTGATTCCTATTTCCACCATACCTGACATTCCTAATCTCCTCAGCTGTCATACCTTATTCAACATCAAAAGAAACAAATTCTAGAGTTCACTATTTTTAATAGAGAAATACAATTACTTTCCAAATATTCTTTGTATCCCTTTGATAAGTTTCTTGAAAACAACTGCCTTTTCAATTGCTTTATGAAGTTTTTAAAACAGCCTCAGATAGCATCTCAAAGCTATAATGGTGTAGGTTTTGCCATCAAAACAAAAAATATCTATATGGCTCACTCTGCTTCCCAACTAAAAAGACAGGTAGCTGAATCATGTGGATCAAATTTTTGAAGTAGTTATACTATATGGTGAGTGGAATATTCCCTCTTAAGAGTTAATATTCCTAGTGAAGTCCTTCGGGAAAGAACCCGGAGACAAAGGTTGAGCAAATTTGAAGGCCTGAAGACCTCCAGAGGAGTACTACAAGGAGCCAGCAAGGGAAGACCCCAAGAAGGCACACAAGCCTAGGTATAGTCCTAGGTGACCCTACCCTCATTGCTACCAAATAAATTCAAGTCCGCAGATTGGATTCGTTTGGGGCAGAAAAACGGGCAAAGGTGGAAATACTCCCAAGCAATTAATAAATCTTGCTGGGAGAGATTCTGAGGAACAGCTATAGGCTGTAAAAATGGGAGGGTCAAATTCAAAGCACAGCAGCAGCAGTAAATTACTGCAATTTCTTCCTGAAGTGCCAGGAGATAGTTCCTTAGGACTTAAACTTAGTAATTGGAATGAGGAACTAAAATATCAGGGAAAGGATAGGAAGCAAATGATTAGATATTGCTGTTTAATTTGGGCTGGAGACCCCCTTGGAGGAAGCATCTTATGGCCAAAGTTTGGTTCCTCTGAGGATGGGGTATGTCAAAGCTTACATGTATATGTAAATTCTAAAACTCCTCTTAATGAGGAGGAGGTGGTTTATGCTGCCTTGTGGCTAGTACATATTCCTTTAATATCTCAAATTGAGGGGAATCTCCAATTCTCAGCACATAAAATGTTCTACTATTAAGAACTGTTGGTCAGTAAGGATAGAAAACTCTTATAAGTTAGAGCATTGAGAAGTTAGAATTGCACCAAAGATAAAAAAAGAATTTGCAAACTTTTTTGGGCTCTGAAAAAAGCAAATGATTTAAGGTTATTTGGGAATTTAAGAGAAGTATAAAGAAAATCCTGTAATTATCAAAAGGGATTTTTAGCGACAAGTGGTCTTTTAAGAATTTTTCTGTGTTGCAAAATTCTAGGGAGTAAAGGGAATATATACACGAAATTGAAATGTGTAGTGAAAAATTAGTAAACTTTGTATAAGAACAGATTTAAAAAACTTTTTTGAGAATTTAAGATTGTTTTACAATAATGAACAATGAATATATTGAGTTTTAATCTATCACATTTGTAAAGATTTGTTATGAGAAAACTAGAGAATACCTTGCCAAACTATACCTTTTTGGCCCAAAGAATTTGTGAAAGGCTTTGTTTTTTTTTTTACCTTATGTTTATAAAAGGAAATATCTATATGTAAGATCAATATACCTTATTTATTATGTTATTTAAGAAGAATGATATATGTAAATGTAACACTAGCACGTTACATGGGTAAAAAGTGTACATTGGGCTTTTAAAATTATCATATGTATAAGACTAAATTCATGGTGAATCTTATTCTTTTTGTTTTGAAAATAGAAGTGTATTTGGAAGAAGAGATAAATAAGCTTATAAAGCACAAATTTAGAAGAGGTTTGTGTATAAAAGGTATTAATTATCCCACACAATGGTATTTGGTCATAGATCGTAAATTGGATCATAAGTAGATATAAACTTTAGTATAATCAGTATGGACTGTTTCATTTTTTTAAAAAATCTTTTTTTATACCCCTTACTTAGAATACTGCCTATTATATAATGGGTTCTTAACAAATGCATGTTGCTTTATTCATTATTTATTGATCTAATCTTTCTGAATTCAAATCTAGACCCTTACTAGCTATATGTCCCTGGATCAGTCACTTAACTGCCTCATTCCTCTTTCAAAAAGGAGCAAGGGAAGGAAATGGGAAATCACTCCAGTATTTTTACCAAGAAAACTTAAAATAGGGTCACAAAGAGTCAGACACAACTGAAAAAAACTGAAAATGGAATGATTCAACAACATAAATGTAAAGCAGAATGGGATTAAGTGCTAAAATGAATAGTACAGTCTTTAAGTGCTTTGGAAAGTGGGAGTAGTTAGACTTGGTAAATGCTAGAGTTAGTTAGGAAGATAAAGGTAGTCCATATAGAGAAAGAAGGAGCAGAATGTGTTCATGGGGTTCTGATTAGAGCTAGGGCCTAACTTAGGAAAAGACGAATCAGAATCAATTTATAGTGGGTCTTAATATAAGGCAAGGGTTGGCTAGGTAAAAGGCATCCAGCTTCAACTGGGCAATAAATCAAGATTTAGAAAAAGGTCCAAAGATACAAAACTACAGAAAATGCTTAAGGACACAAAAGTACAGAAAACACTTAATACCTTTTAATCATTCCAACTGCTGACACACTACACTTCAGACTCTCAGTGTAGATCATCAAAACAATTAGAACCATCTCCCTTCCTCTCCTCACACTTTCTCCATTACAAACCACTTCAATTGTTTTTTTTTTCCCTATTGCTGTGTGTACTCCCAATTGAAAGAGATCATATTACTCTCTGCAAGTGAGTATAAGGCACTGAGAGTCGCTATGGCTCAAAAAATTCATCCCTCTGACTATAACTTGGTGATGAGTCTCTCTGGAATTAACAAAGCTGATTCCAGGACAACAGAGAATTTATCACTAGACCATCCATGAATGTTTTCCATATCGTATTATTTGCCAGTTCTCGTGCTTCATCTTTCACCTTGCCACCTAGCCTTGGAAAACCAAGAGGGCATTTATGCCATAATGCAGCAGATAACACAAAATTGAGAGGGACGCTTAATAGAGATCTCAAGAGTGGAATGATGAAAGATCTAAACAGATCTAAGCACAATAAAGATGACCCAAAAGCAGTTGGAAAGATGGTTTTGTGTGGGGAGAGGACAGAGTTGTCTGAAAGGATGCTAATAAAACTATTGCAATAGTGTGAGTGGGTGGTAATGAAAGCCTTTACTAGAGTGGTAGCAGAATTGGGAGTACCATGATTATAGTGCCAGCAGACTTATAAGATGGAAATTAAGAATATCTTCATTGTGAGGCCCAAAGACCCAGAAAATCAAAGAAATTTGTCATTTTTATAAAAAAGTGTAAAGGAGATGTGATACTAATATAAATTTAAGTTGTTAATAGAAATAGTAACCAGAAAGAGGTAAGTGATGTTGCCCCCTATACTTGTCCCAGTTGTACAATGTCCAATTCTGAGTGCTGCATTTTTAAAAGAATATTACAAAGCTAGAGGACATTCAGGAGATTGAACAGGATGACAAAGAGACTCAGACTGATTATAGGGACAAAAAATGTTTAGTCCAGAGAAGACAAGAATTGCAAGAGCATGATCTTGGAAGACCTTGAGCAAGTCTTTCATTTTACTCTTCTGTAAAACAGGAACAATATTTGCACTACTTGCTTCCCAAGTTTGTAGTAAGAAAAAAAGTTAATTAACCAATTAATTAATTCAATTAATCTATGCTTCCACAATTCAGATTCTTTCAATGACATGGATCACAACCCATTTATGTCTGTCCAGCTTCTGTGTCACTTATCCATGCCCTCTGGCCATACTGGAACAATTACATAATTTCTGTCATTGCATGAGAACACTCCACCTGTCCCTGTAATATTTTTTATCAGACAATTTCTTAAGGACATCTTTTATTACAAGGTCCTTTGATGTTCCTCATTAGTTCTATGTTGTAGCCAATTTGTATTTATTTTATAATAAGAACTATAACAAAGAGAGGCACAGCATTTAGAAATAAAGAAAGGGCAGTCCTAAGGGTAAAGACATCACTTATACAAAAATATTCATAGCAGCTCTTTTTGTGGTACTAAAGAATTAGAAATCGAATGAATGTTATGGAACATTTGTTTTATTAGAAACCAGGAGGGATGGGAATTCAGAGAAGCCTGGAAGAATTTGCATGAACTAATGCTGAGTGAGATGAGCAGAACCAGAAGAACATTGTACACCCTAACAGCAACATGGGGGCGATGATCAACCTTAATGGACTTGCTCATTCCATCAGTGCAACAATCAGGGACAATTTGGTGGTATCTGCGATAGAGAATACCATCTGTGTCCAGAGAAAGAACTGTGGAGTTTGAACAAAGACCAAAGACTATTAGCTTTAATTAAAAAAAAAAATCTTACTTTGTAATTTTGCCAGCTCTTATATTTTATTTTTTTCCTTAAGGATATTTCTCGCTCAACACATTCAATTTAATCAATGTATAGCATGGAAACAATGTAAAAACATCAGACTGCCTTCTGTGGGGGATGGGGGAAGGAAGCAAGATTAGAGGAAAAACGGTAAAATTCAAAAAAAAATTTTTTTAAAAGTCAAAAAAAATGACAAATCCCATATAGAATACTGAATTCAAGGCTAAGAGTCACATTTTAGAAAATTAAAATAGGTCCAAGGATGGGTAAAGGCCTCAAGGTCAGAGAATAGAAGAATTGGTTGAAGGAATTGGTAATATTAAGCTTGGAGAAGAGAAGTTGTAAGAGAGCCAAGTATCTGTAAGTAGCCCACTTAGAAGAGGGATTAGTCTTACTCTATTTATCTTCACAGGGCAGAACCAGGATCAGAGAATTAAAGAGGTGTAAAGAAACTTGGATGTCATCTAGCCCAATCCCTCATTTTACACACAAAAGTCAGAAGTAAAGCTGTCCTAGGTTAGGATGTCACTGTGGCAGAACTGGGATGTGAATCCAGCTCCTTTGACTCCAACTCTGGGACTCTTTTCACTGTCCACACACTGCCTCTCAACAACCTTATTTGAAAGGTAAGGGGAAAAAGTCTGAAATACCCTAATAACTTGCCCAAGATTATATTAATAGTTAAATAACAGTACTATTTCCAGTATAATACAATGTCTTTCCCTAGAGGGATTATTCCTGGGGGTTTAGGGAGGGTGAGGGAGTATTGTTACAGAGAAATAAATTCAGATCTGTTTGGGAAAAACAGTCAAGTTTGGGAAAAATTCCTAATAACAGTTGATATTAAATTGTTTCAGCCTTGTCCTACTCTTTAGGACCCCATTTGGAGTTTTCTTGGCAAAGATACTGAAGTTTTTGGCATTTCCTTCTCCATCTTGTTTTACAGATGAGGAAACTGAGGCAAAACAGAGATTAAGGGACCTACCAGGGTCATTCAGCTAGTATTTGTGACTAGATTTGAACTCATGTCTTTCTATTGTACCACCTAGCTATTCTAACAATTAGAGTTATTCAAAAGTCAAATTAACTGCTTCAAGAAAGTTCCCAGTCTGAATCTTTCAAACTTCATAAAATTAAAAGTCTGGGTAACTACTTTTTGAGAATGTAGCAGAAGAAGGTATTTTTCAGGTGTGGGTTACCCTAGATCAGGGGTGGGGAATTTTTTTTTCCTGCCAAAGGCTATTTAGATATTTATAGCATTATTTGTGGGCTATATTAGGTCCAACAATTTACCCCCTGATTTAGTGAATTTCGATCCCAGCTATGGTTGCCTTGGCAGTACCAGACCAAATGATTTCATAGGCCTTATATGGCCCTCAGGTCAGATGTTCCCCATCCCTGAGCTGATGAGGACCAGTGATGTTCCTTCTACTTCAAGTGCTTAAGATTCTGTGAAATACTGGAGGAACTGAAGAAGTTACATTGTGCTTGTTCTATCTGACAGGGCAATCAATAGAAAGTAGTTGGTGAGAAGTAGATTTCAATTTTAACTCCATAAAAATGAACTGAGTTGCCTCAATTTTAATAAATAGTGGGTCCTCCATCACTTTTTTTTAAGGTTTTTGCAAAGCAAATGGGGTTAAGTGGCTTGCCCAAGGCCACAGAGCTAGGTGATTATCAAGTGTTTGAGACCAGATTTGAACCCAGGTACTCCTGACTCCAGGGCCGGTGCTTTATCCATTGTGCCACCTAGTCACCCCCCTCCATCACTAATTTTAAGCAAAGACTGAATGACCATATGCTAGGAATATCACAGAAGAGATTCATGTGCCTAGATAACTTCTCAGGTCCCTTCTAACTGATATCCCATGACTCTTAACTCTTTTTAAGTCATAAATAGCTATAGATGTTTTACCAATTTATAGGAATCAAATAATTGTATAAAACAAATAAATTAGCTAGTATGTATAAGGTGTTTCAAAATTTGAGAAGTGCTTTTATAAATGCTACCTGATATGATCTTCACAACTGAGATTGGTACTCAAATTATCTCTATTTTACAGATAAGAAAACTGAAGTTGAGATAAAGCTACTAGCTCTGGGTATAATAATATTAGTATTTTATACACACACACACACGCATATAATAACTTAATAGTAAAGTATCTGAATCAGGATTCAAATTCAGGTCTTGCTGATTCCAAGTCAGTGCTTCTAATGGGATAAACTACAATAAGATTCCCATAAGAATGTAAAAAAGAGCTAAGAGAATGGGTTATCTTTCCACATATATAGTATCATGGGATAAAGTAGAAGGGAAGGGGCAGGGTAGAGTAATAAATACAATACAGAGTTCTACTATTTTAAATAATACAGAACACATTATTGTTCTTAATAAATGAAAACACAGTAATTTTTATCTGTGTGTTTAGCCGAAAAGACTGCTGGCAAGACCAACCATATTAAAGTCCTGTGATAAAATGAATGAAAACAACCCAATACCAACTCCAAAAGACTTAACACTTAACAATAAAAATTTATTTGGCTTCTACTGTGTGAACTACACTAGATACTAAGAGCTCCAAAACTTTAGATGGTAAGGTTCTTTCACTCCAGGGGTTTATAATCTAGTTGGGGAGATAGAACCTATAAATAAAAAGATAAACAATTTAATAAATTAGTTTAAACCAAGTACCAAAATATGAATACCCAAGTAATTTTTATTCTATTTTTGAGATGAACAAAAATGAATTTTCTTTATTTTTATATTTGCATTGGTCTACCCCAAAACTAAGCAGAACCTATAAAGTGATAATCATGTCTTTGTTCCAAATTATTTCTGAAGTTTCCATGTGTTACAAAGTCTGAAAATTTATGGAAGAGGAGATGTAAGGAAGGTGTGAGGAAGTCCCAGTATGAAAATTCCCTACAATCAAGAAACTCATAGTAAGCAAGTAGAAAGACAACAGTTTCATAAACTGAGAAGGTAAGAGAGGATAATCTGTCAGAACTGTGGTCTTCTTCATTCCAAGGCTGGTCCTCCCTCTAGTAAGTATTCCATGAGTTTGTGCCACTGCTGCTTTTTTATATTCACAATCATTTCCCCAATTGTGTATTCATATTATACCCAGTAGGAGTATGACTTACTAAAAGACATACCCTTCCTTTAGTTAGATGAATCCCATAAATGACCAAAATTATCCTGATGATCACAACTGTTTTTTCTTCTAATTCCAATCAATTTCCTCAAAGCAGCCAATCAAATGTCAAATGTCATGAGTTATACTTAGCTCAGAAAAAATTCAAAAAATTAAGAATCCATGCCTAAAGCTAAGAGGGAAAAAACTGGTTTAAATCAAAGAAAAATTTGAGAGTCTTGGATTTTTTTTAATCTGGCCCAGCCAGTAAAAAGCTTTGACCATTTTTACAGATGGTCACTGAACATTCTGCTTGTATCAGTGACTGCCCCATTATGCATCGGCTCAATCTCATTTCCTAATTGCCCTGTTCCTGGACCTTCAATATCCAAAGTAATATTGTTCAAATGCTATAATTAGCTAATGACATTTAAGGCAAATCACCATTTTTAATATAAAAGCAGTCTAATACCACCCAACTGAGCAAGCTCTACCTTTTTCCCCCTAATATGTTTTAATGATTTCTCCACCATTCAGAAGCTCAATTAAAAAAAATTAATAGCAATTCAAAAGGAACCCTGTCTCAAAGAAAAAGGGGGTAGGAATATGAACACATCTAACATTTCTTGTTTTCCAAAGCCCTCTTTTACCCAGAAATAATACCCTTGGACATTATGAACTGCCTCTGTAGCAGGGACTCTCTTAACAGAATGGTTTTTTTTTTAACATTTTAATTATGCATCTAAAATATCATTTTGAGGTGTCCCTAGCCTGCCAAGTGTCCACGATGCACAAAAGGTTAAGAAGCCTCCCACAGCTATACGTTCAATGATTATTTTTAAGGAACCTAGAAGACAACTTTCTCTACGTCTTCCTTGCATACCAGTTTTCTGATGAGGTGAACGGGAGGGAACAGAGGATTCCATCCACATCTCTTTAATGGAGCCCCAGTTTCATTTTTATTCTGTCACACACACACTCACACACACTCACTTTCACACCCCCAGCCCCTCCGTTGTCTCACGATCCTCAGTGACACACACACACACACGTCCTCAGTGACACACACACAAACACACACACACACAGTCCTCAGTGAGACACACACACACAGTCCTCAGTGAGACACACACACACACGGTCCTCAGTGAGACACACACACACACGGTCCTCAGTGACACACACACGGTCCTCAGTGACACACGCACACACACGGTCCTCAGTGACACACACACAGTCCTCAGTGACACACAGTCCTCAGTGACACACACACACACGCACACACAGTCCTCAGTGACACACACACACAGTCCTCAGTGACACACACACACACACGGTCCTCAGTGACACACACACACACACGGTCCTCAGTGACACACACACACACGGTCCTGAGTGACACACACACACACACGGTCCTCAGTGACACACACACACACACACGGTCCTCAGTGACACACACACATCCTCAGTGACACACACACGCACACACACAGTCCTCAGTGACACACACACGGCCCTCAGTGACACACACACGCACACACACAGTCCTCAGTGACACACACACACAGTCCTCAGTGACACACACACAGTCCTCAGTGACACACACACACACAGTCCTCAGTGACACACACACACACAGTCCTCAGTGACACACACACACACACGGTCCTCAGTGACACACGCACACACACGGTCCTCAGTGACACACGCACACACACGGTCCTCAGTGACACACGCACACACACGGTCCTCAGTGACACACGCACACACACGTCCTCAGTGACACACGCACACACACGTCCTCAGTGACACACGCACACACACGGTCCTCAGTGACACACGCACACACACGGTCCTCAGTGACACACGCACACACACGGTCCTCAGTGAGACACGCACACACACGGTCCTCAGTGAGACACGCACACACACGGTCCTCAGTGACACACACACACACACACGGTCCTCAGTGACACACACACGGTCCTCAGTGACACACACACACACACACACAGTCCTCAGTGACACACACACACGGTCCTCAGTGAGACACACACGCACACACACGGTCCTCAGTGACACACACGCACACACACGGTCCTCAGTGACACACACACACACACGGTCCTCAGTCACACACACACACACGGTCCTCAGTGACACACACACACACACGGTCCTCAGTCACACACACACACACACGGTCCTCAGTCACACACACACACACACGGTCCTCAGTCACACACACACACACACACGGTCCTCAGTGACACACGCACACACACGGTCCTCAGTGACACACACACACAGTCCTCAGTCACACACACACACACACGGTCCTCAGTGACACACACACGGTCCTCAGTGACACACACACACGGTCCTCAGTGAGACACACACACGGTCCTCAGTGAGACACACACACACACACACAGTCCTCAGTGAGACACACACACGGTCCTCAGTGACACACACGCACACACACGGTCCTCAGTGACACACACACACGGTCCTCAGTGACACACACGCACACACACGGTCCTCAGTGACACACACGCACACACACGGTCCTCGGTGACACACACACACACGGTCCTCAGTGACACACACACACACACGGTCCTCAGTGACACACACACACACACACGGTCCTCAGTGACACACACACACACACACACGGTCCTCAGTGACACACACACACACACGGTCCTCAGTGACACACACACACACACACGGTCCTCAGTGACACACACACACGGTCCTCAGTGACACACACACACACACGGTCCTCAGTGAGACACACACGCACACACGGTCCTCAGTGAGACACACACGCACACACGGTCCTCAGTGAGACACACACACACACACGGTCCTCAGTGAGACACACACGCACACACGGTCCTCAGTGAGACACACACGCACACACGGTCCTCAGTGACACACACACACACGGTCCTCAGTGACACACACACACACGGTCCTCAGTGACACACACACACACGGTCCTCAGTGACACACACACACGGTCCTCAGTGACACACACACACACGGTCCTCAGTGACACACACACACACACGGTCCTCAGTGACACACACACGGTCCTCAGTGACACACACACACACGGTCCTCAGTGAGACACACACGGTCCTCAGTGACACACACACGGTCCTCAGTGAGACACACACACACACGGTCCTCAGTGAGACACACACACGGTCCTCAGTGAGACACACACGCGCACACACACAGTCCTCAGTGACACACACACGGTCCTCAGTGACACACACACGCGCACACACACAGTCCTCAGTGACACACACACACGGTCCTCAGTGAGACACACACACACACGGTCCTCAGTGACACACACACGGTCCTCAGTGACACACACACACGGTCCTCAGTGAGACACACACACACACGGTCCTCAGTGACACACACACAGTCCTCAGTGAGACACACACACACACGGTCCTCAGTGAGACACACACAGTCCTCAGTGACACACACACACGGTCCTCAGTGAGACACACACACGGTCCTCAGTGAGACACACACACGGTCCTCAGTGACACACACACGCGCACACACACAGTCCTCAGTGACACACACACACGGTCCTCAGTGAGACACACACACACACGGTCCTCAGTGACACACACACGGTCCTCAGTGACACACACACACGGTCCTCAGTGAGACACACACACACACGGTCCTCAGTGACACACACACAGTCCTCAGTGAGACACACACACACACGGTCCTCAGTGACACACACACACACACGGTCCTCAGTGACACACACACACGGTCCTCAGTGAGACACACACACACACGGTCCTCAGTGAGACACACACACACACGGTCCTCAGTGACACACACACACGGTCCTCAGTGACACACACACACGGTCCTCAGTGACACACACACACACGGTCCTCAGTGACACACACACACACGGTCCTCAGTGACACACACACACGGTCCTCAGTGACACACACACACGGTCCTCAGTGACACACACACACACGGTCCTCAGTGACACACACACACGGTCCTCAGTGACACACACACACACGGTCCTCAGTGACACACACACACACACGGTCCTCAGTGACACACACACGGTCCTCAGTGACACACACACACACACGGTCCTCAGTGAGACACACACACGGTCCTCAGTGACACACACACGCACACACACAGTCCTCAGTGACACACACACACGGTCCTCAGTGAGACACACACACACACACGGTCCTCAGTGACACACACACACAGTCCTCAGTGACACACACACACGGTCCTCAGTGACACACACACACACGGTCCTCAGTGACACACACACACGGTCCTCAGTGACACACACACACGGTCCTCAGTGACACACACACACACGGTCCTCAGTGACACACGCACACACACAGTCCTCAGTGACACACACACGGTCCTCAGTGACACACACACGGTCCTCAGTGACACACACACACGGTCCTCAGTGACACACACACACACGGTCCTCAGTGACACACACACACACACACGGTCCTCAGTGACACACACACGGTCCTCAGTGACACACACACACGGTCCTCAGTGACACACACACATGGTCCTCAGTGACACACACACACACACAGTCCTCAGTGACACACGCACACACATCCTCAGTGACACACAGCCGCACGAAGTGACACACACACGCACACACACAGTCCTCAGTGACACACACACGTCCTCAGTGACACACAGCCGCACGAAGTGACACACACACGCACACACACACGCACGCACCAGGCGCAGCAGCCGGGCTCCGGCTCCGTACACACAATCTAGGTCAGGGCCGCGGGCTCCATCCTGCATCCCCGGCTCTCTCTGCCAATCAGCCTCCACCGGGCCGGCAGGGACCGGCAGCCGCCTCCTCCGGGGCTCTTCCTCCTCCTCCTTGCCCCAACACGCCCCGGGCCTCTCCCTGCGCCCCTCCGCCCCAAAGTCACCCGCACAAATCTGCATGGGGGGAGGGGAGGCGAGCCCCGACCTCTCCGCGGCTCCCCACTGCAAATCCTCCGGCCGGGAGGGGAAGCTGCATCGTCTCCATGACAACGGGGGGGGGGGCGGCCGCTGCGTCCCGCGCCGCGTCATGCCCAGCCCGGCCGCCTCCCCCCGGGGCAGTGCCCCCGCGGCGGGGCTCGGCGGGGCGCCCTCATTCCCACGCGCCTCCATCCTTGCCCGACTCCACCCCGCCTCTTGGCGTGGGCAGAGCGGCGGCGCCGCCGTCCTCGTCCTCCCGCTCCTCCTCCTCCCGCTGGCCGCCAGCTGTTCTGCTCCTCCCCGCCCCCCGCCCCGCTGCCTCTCGCGACCCTTCCCCTCCTCGCTGCCGCCCTCGCGCTGCAGCCGCGCACCTGAGCCTCGCCGCGGGGTCCCGGGCCTCGGGTCTGCGGCAGCCCGCGCCGCCGGGCTCTCACGCGGGCACCCCGGGGAGCGGGCTCCGCCGCCGCCGCCGCCGCCGCCTCCGCCGTGGCAGCTCCTCGCAGACTGAAGGACCCGCAGCCTCGGCGCCGCCTGCTCCAGGGCTGCCGAGCCGTGAAGTCATAGGCTCCGGCCCCTCCTCCCTCCTCCGGCCCCTCCTCCCTCCTCGCCCGCCGGGCGGCAAAGGCGCTCAGGGAGCGAAGCTTCCCCCCGCGCCGCCGCTCGCCGCAGTGGCAGCGCGGGACGCCAGGCGTTCTCGGCCCACCTCCCTCCCGTCTTGGCCAATCCCCGGGCGCGGCAGGCCAAGTGGACACGCCTGAGCCGCCACCGGCCAACCCGGCCCGCCCCTTGGCGCATGCTCGCAGCGAACTCCTTGCCGCTCCGTCTCTATCCACCTGAGACTTTTCGGAGGGGCGCCACGTGACTCGCACCTCCACCAGAGGCTTGATCCCTGAAGTCCGAGGGGTGCTATGGGAATGTATTCCGCGAGGACCCCCGGCCTCAGTCTGCCTATCTGTAAAAGTTGAGATTAAGAGCTCTTTAAAACCAAACCAACGCTGATGGTTTATGTGGCCTTATTTTATATCGTGCCACTTTGCTGAATTTGTTCATTGTTTCAAGGAGCTTTTTAGATGATTTTGTCGGGTTCTCCATCATGTCATCTGCAAAGAGTGAAAACTTGCTTCCTCGTTGCCAATTCTGAGTCCTTCCATTTCTTTTTCTTCTCTAATTGCTACTGCTAGCATTTCTAATGCTACATTGAATAGTAGTGGTAATAATAAGCATCCTTGTTTCATCCGTGAATTTATTGGAAATGCTCTGAGTTTATTCCCATTAAACACCCCTACCGAATCTGAAGAACACTTTATAAAAATGATCTCTCTTAGGTATCTCTTTCCCTTAATCCTAATTCCGCATGTCAAAGGTTACTAATTTGTAAATATGTTTAACAAAATATGTAAAGTAAAATGCTAACCTGATTATTCCTTACTAAGGGGAGGGGGTGGGAAGGGACAGTGGGGGAAAATTTTTTTAACTTGGAAATATTCATGTCCGAATGGATGAAAATAATAAATTTTTTAAAAATTAAACCAAAAACTAGTAATGATTCAATTTTCTTCACCCATCTACGGCCTGTATAACTGGAACATTCTTATAAATTGATTATGTTGTTAAATCAACTAAATCAGAATGACTTTCTCAATGAACCTTCCTATGCTGTGAGCAAAAAATCTTTGAGTTAAACCTTTCTATTGAGATACTACTCCCCCTAGGTCGAGTTAATGAGGACTTCAAAATTTATACCCATTTTTACTTTGAATAGCTTTAATTCTGTTCCCCCACTTCTGAATCCCAGTTTGGGCTAGTATTTTCCCAAAAAGTTCTGCTGGATCAAAGGTTTGGGAATCGGATGGAGGTTAAGAACTCATAAAAAGCTAAATATTTCCCCTTATTTCAAATTCTGAATACTAGATAAACTAGATTTTTAAATATTAAATCTAAAGAGTTATACCTTTAAAAACTTAAGCAGTTAAGTTTTAAGTATTTACTATCTACCAGGTAATATTTAATGCTAGGAAAACAAACAAAAAATAAACCATAGACCCTGCCCTCAAAGTGTTCACATTCTAAAGAGGAAATTAATGTGCATTTTTATTCATCTTGGAAGTTTTTCAGTACTGAGAGTTGAGATGAGAAATCAGGAAGGGCAAAATAGTGCAAACAAAAATACTTTTTCTTCTCTAGGGAAAGGACAGATTAGGGGAGGAACTTGCAATATCACTGAATATTTCTGGTGACCTTCCAGTCAATACACTTAAGTTTCATTTAGCAGCTCTAAATCAAGTAATTTAGAAATTCAACATGTTATGTAAATAGTTCCAAAGAAGGAAATTTTGTACTAATTTTAGGTAAGTTTTATATAAATATATCTTTAGAAATAAAAAAAAGGCTTTAAAAAAACTCATTTAGTGAAACATTAAGAATCCATTAGCCTATGTTCTGAACTGAGTTTCTAGAAAACAGCATTGTCCATTTTTAGCAGTTAGTAGATTAACTTTTCTCAGTTTCTGATCATGTTTTGCTCCAAAATGCAAAGAGGTCAACAAAAGCTCAAAAGATGTAGTTAAAATTATTCAAAGATTGCTAAATTTCGTGTTTCACAACTAACTGAAATAGAAACATGTAGTTAATAGGACAATTTTTTCCTATTACTTTAAATCTCAAGTTATTGAGAAACATAAAAAGCACTGAATAAGAATATAAATTCCAAAAGTCAAATTTGTGATTTTAAAATTTTATAGGCTAACAATTTTAAAAATATTTTATTTTGATGTTTTATTTTAATAGTCATAAACTGGACCATTTTTTATTCTATAAACTAGGACAGTCCTGAGCCAAAGGAGTTCAGTTCCATTGGGGTACATAAGCAATTAAACATTTATAATTTAGTTTAAAAATAGACCATGTCTATAATTGAATTTCATGTATCTTTGTATTGTTCCCCTTTAGCATTAAGAAATTAGGTAGATTTCATAAAATAATAAAAAAACAAATTTACAAATTAATATGGACATCAAGAAAAGACTGGGAAAACTATACTTACACTTCTCTACACAAAGGTAATTGCTTAATAAACTTTTTTCCCTCAATTATATCAGGTAAATTAAAGCATTAATGGAACTTTGCAAATAAGCCATTTGAAAAATTCAAACAATCTTGGAAAGACATGTTTGAACTGATATAAATTCAGTAATGGGTGTAGAATCTGTAAGACTAACGATTAAACATAGCGTCATTCTGATTTGTAGAAAGGTATCACACAGACCACATAAATGGAATGAGCATTATCTGATATGATCAGTAAGGGTAAGGGGAGCAGACTATTAGAAAGTGAGTGAAATTCTAAAAAAATTAACAAAAAGTTATAAGATAAAGAATCAATATATTGTAGTGTAATTGTAGCCTAAGACCTAGGAAGAGGTGGGATTGATTCTTATCTAGTCAAGAGAGACAAACAAATAGTTCTCAAAAGAACTGCAAACTATTGAAACTATATGATTTTTTCCAAATTATTATGAGAAATGCATATCTAAATAACACTGAAATTTCACCTTGAAACCAGCAAAGATGACAAAAATAGCAAATAGTCAAAGTTGAAATTGCTGTAGAAAGTTAGAAATACAAATATATTATTAGTCCAAGAAAGAATTTCTATCAGTGAAGATAGGGAAGGAATGAATTCATTCCATGTGTATTTTGGACAAGAATAGGATGAAAATATACATATAGATGTATGTATATTATTAGTTTCTCATTTTCACATGATATACTGAATGAGAAAGCACTTAAGTATTTATTTCGTGCTCAACTTTGCACCAAATAGAGATAAAAATACAACCAAAAAAAAAAGCTCTCACTGTAGTGATTTAGGTTTAACCATTTAGAAAAGAATTTGAACTTACATTCTTTTACAATGTGACTCTATCCTGTTGGCTCCAGTCATCCCCCAGTTATAGAAGCATTACTGATATAAACATATCAATGGGGAGCAATAAGAAATACAGAAAGACAGAAACAGGCCAAGTCATAAAAAGCTATTGGGGGGGGGCAACTAGTTGGCACAGTGGACAGTCAGGAGGACCTGAATTCAAATTTGACCTCAGACAATAATTGCCCAGCTGTGTGACCTTGGGCAAGTTACTTAACCCCACTGACTTGAATAAATCTTTTTTTTAAAAGCTGGGGAGGAGGCGGACCTGAGTTCAAATCCAACCTCAGACACTTAATGATGACCTAGCTGTGTGGCCTTGGGCAAGCCACTTAAACTATTTGCCTTGCAAAAATCTAAGGGAAAAAAAAAGCTATAGGGGAGGGGGGGAGGAAAGAAAGGAGGGAGAAAAATTTCAAACTCAAAACTTCACCACAATGAATGTTGAAAACCATTTTTACTTGCAAATGGAAGAAAATAAAGTACTATTTTATAAATATAATAAGAAGTCTGTTTCAGAAATGATGACCTGAACCAGGGTGGTGAATATATAAGGGAACTATACAAGAGACATCACACACAAAGAAACAAAATTTAGAAACTGATCAGATGTGCTGAATGTGAGCAAGTGAACAGCACACCTGTTTACAGTGTGGATGACTGAAGTTAGTATCCTCAACCATAGAGAAATTGAGAAGGGTGAGTTTAAGGATAAAGATAAGTTTAACTTTATTTTGTACATAAATTTAAAAGATATTAGTTCAAAATATACAACAGGCAGTTAATTATACAAGACTGAAGCAGCCCAGGAGAAAAAGAAGAGCTTTACATATATATGTGCTTGTGTGTGTGAGCAGAGGAATAGAAATTGAACACATGGACACAGATGAAAATTACCGAGTGTATAGAAAGAGAAAAGAGGGTTCAGGAGACATAAGTTTATACACAGTTCGAATGAGTTAAACTAAGAAGCAGGTAGGAAGAGAAATAAGGGAAAGACAGGAAAACTTGAAATATATCCAGAAAATGACCAACAATGTCACCTATATTTTCTTTAATATATATTTTATATATAGTAAAGTAGTTAATAAAAGGTTGTTGGAATAAATTGCTGGCAAGCAGAAACCATCCTAGTAATAAAAAGAGACAAGATTTCCAGATAGGACATAAAGTACCAAGGACAGCTGAGATCTGACTCTTATCTTTGGAACTTGATTATAGGGATCATATCTACCTGAGAATGTGTCAAACTCTAAAGTGTTTTACTTTTTTGGAGAGAGCTAGTAAGAAAAATCTTAAAACCATAACAGAATTTCACTATTGAAAAAGGTAGGGACTAGATAGATTAGAATTAACTTCCTCTCAGTTAAGGATATTCCCTTTTTTAACATAGGTAGGTCATTTTTCGGTAACTTACAGCGTTTATGAGTAGCTAAGAGCCAAAAGATATTATGTGACTGCTTCTCTAGGTTCATAAAGACAGAGCAAATTAGAGATGGAACTCGAACCAAGGCCTTCTTGGCTTTAAGTCCACTGCAGTGACTCACTTCATTCATAACTATCATATAATTAAAAGCAAATAAAAAGACATCTTTTAAAAGGCTGGGAATTAAAATCTTCCATCTGTGAAACTGGTTGTTTTACCCTCATAACACAGGAAATACTAGGTGAGCATTTCCTTGACTGGGCAGCTAGGTAGTGACATTAGTCCACAGACTAATCCAACCTCAGACATGTATTAGCTGTATAAAAAGAGTTGGAGAAAGAAATGGTAAACCACTTCAGTGTCTCTGCTAAGAAAACTTCAAATGGACTTGGCAAAGGGTTGAACAAGACTGGAAAAAAAAATGATTGAACAATAGCGCAAACCTGACAAAAAAAAAGGGTGGCAGAGAGCTTACATGATTAACCCAAGAACACAGAACCAGTCAAGGACAAGGATAAAATCAAAAGTCTTAGTTTTAACAAATCATCAGTTCCAGATGGACAATCATTTTTAATATCATGGGCTCAGATGAGCTTTTAGCTCCACCCTAAAGATAATGCCACAGAAGACATAAATTTGGGAGTATGGCATTTAAGTTTTTTTTTTTTTACTTTTCTATCTATATGAATATAGCTCTAAACTGGAGCTTCAACTACTTGGAAAACTGCTGAGAATCAAGACATATGTAGAAGAAACCTCTAAAATTGAGGGTCAAAAATATTATACAGTAGTCATGAGCATAGTCTCATACACTTTAGGATTCTATTTCTTTACTATTTTAGATTTTATTTTTATTATGATCGTGACAAACATCAACAAACACAAAACATTTCCTCACATAGAAGCACAAAGAGATTATATATAAATCTCTGTTATGGACAGTCTTTCTAAAAAGTATATATCAAATTTAGCTCAATAGCTCCATCATAGTTGTTTGCCTGTAGTTTTGTAGAGCACAGTAATATTGTACTACATTCATATGCTACTATTTGGTTTTATAAAATGTTTTTATTAAAATGTACTTGATAAATGTCAACAAACACGAACTAGAGAAAAACAAAGGGGAGGGGGTAGCTAGGTGGCACAGTAAATATAGCATTGGCCCTGGAGTCAGGAGGACTTGAATTCAAACTCAGTCTCAGACATTTGCTAGTTGACCCTGGGGAAGTCACTTAACTCTTGATTAGCTTCAAAACCAAAAACCAAACCAAACAAAAAGAGATGGGAGAAACTAAACTTTCTTCTAGTATGTAGGTCCCCCCCACCAAGCAAACTTTTTTTTAAAGCAAATTTTAAATGGTAGTTCAGAAGTCTTGTGTATCTGTCCCCTTCTGTTCATTTTTCAATGTATTAATAATTTTTTCTTTTCTTCCTTAAAGTATTACTATTGCCATTTTAACCATCCACTCTCTAATTCTCCCATTAAAGAGAATAATAAAAGCCCTACCTTGCAATAAATAGAGCCAGCCAAAATGAATTTGTCCCAGGTTTTTTAAAATTCCTCCCCTCTTCATTTGCCATAACTTGTTCATCTCCCAATTAATGGAGAATTGCTTTCTTTTTAATTCTTTTCTGTAATAAAAAAGTGGCTAAAAATATTTATATAAATGTATTTTCTTTATCTTGCAGGATCTAGGGATTTAGAGTTGGAAGTTCTTAGAACTTCTCTCCTCACTTTACAATGAGGTGACTGATACCCAGAATTTTAACAACTTATTCACACAGAGGCAATATTCGAATCCATGTCTATCTTTTTGATATTTAAGCCTCACAGGGTTTCAGTGAATCAAAAGATAGGTAGACATGTTCAGTGATTTTTGAAGATATAGATCCAAAATGCAAAGGCCAGAATGGCTGAACTACCCCATCGATTCACCGAAAGTCCATTAGTGTGCCTCTCACAGTCTTTCCAATTGGGAATCCCCATTTTGTTATCTTTGCCAATCCAATAAACATTCAGGGGAATGAAAGTATTTTTAACTTGTATTTCATTAGCATTTTCAAGCATTTTTTTCTTATGGGTGTTGGCAGTTTGGCTTTTTCTCCCCTTCTGAAAAATCCCTGTTGATATCCTTTTATCTATTGAAGACTGGCTCTTATTCTTATATACTTTATCTATTTCACAAATAAACATAGACATATATGTATGTAAACATATATACACAAATATGTGTATGTATATACATACATACATACATATATATATATGAGGGTGTGGGTGCAAACATATATCCTCATTATTCTTGGATAGCAAATTGTCTCAAGAATTTTGCCAGTTTTCCTTCCAGCTGAGTATCTCTTAAAATCACTACACTGATTTTGTTTTGCAAATTTTTTTAGATTTAAGAAAAAAAAGTAAGGAACATGGGAGTGCTGGAGATAGATATACTGACAGATTGCTAGGAAAGTTACAAAATGCATAATGTATTAAAACTAACAATGGGATCATGAAAAATGTTAATATTTTCTGCAGAAAATATTTTAAATATACTTATAAATATATCAAAATCCATTAATTTACTGTTAATAATATACAGAGATTATAATATCCTTGTATGGAGGGACTGAACTATATTTTATCTCTGTATCTCCAATTCTTAATAATGTACCTCTTACAAACGAGTCACTTAATAAATGTTTTTGGAATTGATTGATGTTCAGTATTCTCTAAAAAGCTAGAGAAGTATATAATTGCATAAAATTGGGTAATTCAGTTAGTCAGAAAATTCACTTATGTAAAACACTTATTCCCTAAAAAAAGCTAAAGAAAAGAGGCTTAGTAGTGCCATACACAGAAGATATATTTGAACTATATTACTTCTTTCTCTATGTCTGCTACATGGAGAAGGAGACATATTTTTTTTCTAACTCCATAAAAATAGACTGTAGTAGTATTTGGCACCCCATGGCTGTATTAACAAATGCTATTTTGTGAAAGCTGATTAAAACATCTTTCTCCAAGCAGAAATCTGTCCTTAAGTATAGGATACATGATTCTCATCATTCTTTGGAATCTGCTGTATAAATTTAACTTCTTTACCATTCTTGATTAGAAACCACAACTAGATGGTGAGTTTGGTCTAGATCTGAGAGCACAAGAAGGTTGGGAAATTTTGTAGTGCTCTCCGGGATCCTAAGTTGCCCAATAAAACAAAAATCTATCCTTTAAACACAATATTTCTCTAATGTTATCTGGCATGAATCAAAGATGATGACAATCTTCGAAGCAGAGCTTAATTTGCATATGAGAGGGACCATAAAACAACATCATTTAGGAAAAGATCAGAAGAGAAGACTTACTGGGCATATATTAAGAACGAAAGACAATAGCCAGACAGCTAGTGCTAGAATACCACCTTCCAAGCATTAAAAGGAAGAATAGGAAGGCCTCCAGCACATTTGATGGCTCCTCTAGGGAGGGTCTATGGAAGGACAAGAGAATAACACAGGAAGATGGTGTGGAAAATTTCCAAGCAGCAGTAGTTCTTTTGTAATAATATTTCAAACCAGAAACTAACTGCCATGATCTTAAGTCTTTAAAGTAATTCCATAGTTTCTACATTTGTCCTTATGTTGATGAAAATTAATAAAAAATTAGGTTAATTCTGTTAATAAATTCACAGCTGTAATGCCTTTACTCCATCATTTTAATTACTTTTAAAAATCCATCTTAATTTGGTTATATAACTCTATCATCTATTCTCGATTCTAGCCAGGACTTTTTAAAAAAATAACTTTTTTTTGTGGTTCTTGAAGAACAGATATCGTTTCTTTCCTAATATCTTTATTAAAAAATTGAATGGCAGTCATCCTTTTTCCAAATAATGCATAAAACTAAAAATATAACTATATTATTTCAATTGAAGACATAACCAAGAGTCAAGTCTTATTTTTTTTTTATTCTCTCTCTCTCTCTCTCTCTCTCTCTCTCTTTTTTTTGCAAGGCAATGGGGTTAAGTTTAAGTGGCTTGCCCAAGGCCACACAGCTAGTTAATTATTAAGTGTCTGAGGCTGGATTTGAATGCAGGTACTGAATCCAGGGCTGGCGCTCTATCCACTGCGCCACCTAGCCACCCCTTTATTTTTTATTCTCAAAGTGATTAATTAGGAATAAAGCATTTCTTCAAGAAGCTGGAGATGACTCTATATCTAAACTTGGCAAATTGGGGACAAAACAAAAGAATGATTTAAGTAAACTTTCTGTACTTTCCACTCAGTTCCAAGTTACATTTGGAGCATCAATCACATTGATGACCTAGCCAGTATTATTAGGAAAAGATTATGGTCCATGTCAATTGATTAGTGAATAGATTTTCCAAAAAATAATCAGTTTAGAATAATTCTGAAACTTTATTATAATCATAACTTATATCTGTTTAATACTTTTATATAAAAACAATTTGACATAGAACAATTTGTCAGTGTTTTTCCCCTTAAAAATAATCACAAAATTATTCAACTGAATGTATGAAGCAAAAATATAGACATGTTTTCTAAATTAGCCTCATTCGCCAGAGATAAACTCAGGTTGTTTTAATCTTGGTTCTGAGAGAAAAGTGTCAATATCCTTTTCTTCCTCTGAATCTTGATCTGGCATCCAGCTAAAAACATAAAAAGAGTTATTAAATCAAACATCTTGTAATTACTGAATTGTAACGAACATTACTGAATACAATTTTTTTGGGGGGGGTTTGCAAGGCAATGGGGTTAGGTGACTTGCCCAAGGTCACACAGCCAGATAATTATTAAATGTCTGCAGCTGAATTTGAATTCAGGTCCTCCTGACTCTAGGGCTGGTGCTCTATCCACTCTACCACCTAGCTGCCCCAAATATAATTTCTAATAAGGGTTCCCATATTAAGAGTAAACTTCAGGGGAAGGCAAAGAAAATATCAGAGATATTCTTCTCATCACCCACCTGAAAAAATTAAAAGGAATGAATTCAGAAGCTACAATTAAAAATGACTTTTAAATTAAATAAGCAATCACTTTCTTTAAAACTGGCATGGTAAAGGGGCAGCTGGGTGGCAGAGTCAATAAGAGTTGTAGAATCAGGAGGATCTGAATTTAAATCTAGCCTTAGACATTAAATAATTACCTAGCTGTGTGGCCTTGGGCAAGTCAATTAACCCCACTGTGTTGCCAAAAAAAAAAATTGGGGAAAAAACCAACTAGCATGATACAATATTGTTTCTGCTCATTCAATCCTGGCTCATATACTCCCTTGGGTAAATCAAACTAATCAGCTGTAAAACTGAGGCAGGTGAAACTAAACTAGATAGCTTCTGATATCCCTTCTAGCTCTCAATCTATGATCCTGGGAACTACTCTATATTATTAACACTAATGCAGGGAAGCAATGAAGCAGAAAATTGCAAAATTATTTATGTTATTTTCTAAAAGGTTAAAATCTTCTTTTCCAGTTTGAATATCAATGAAATATTAGGAATTAGAAAGCAAGAAAAAAAATTCAAAAGAAGAAACCTGAGCAGGGTAATGTTGATGCCACTGGATTAAACTTAACATTATAATTTAGAAAACAGAGATTCACAGTTAAACCAATTAAATTTTGCTTAGGTAAATATTAAAATGTACTGTCAGTTCTTATATAACACAACACATTTAAATATTCAAATAAGAACTTTGAAAGTCAAAGTGGAGTAGGGTTCCATGTGAACAACAGTTGAACATGGGTCAGTTGGTCCTGAGAGATAGGAGCGTGCCATCCCTGTTGTCTTCAGTCAGCTGAAAGGGAGTCAGGTTCAGATCCCCTAATCTGGAGTGGTGGAGATAGGTGCCACAAAGGGTCCAGTGCAGTAATGTGACCAATTCCAGTAAGAGTTCTCTTTTCTTTGTGAAGGGCAGGGTCACCCTGGAATAGGTTCACCTTGAGAAAGGGGCTTGCACCTTGGAAAGCATTTCAGTTCCAATGGCATACAATCAGATATTGTCATAGTACTGACTATCAAAACTCAAAGATGAAAGGTTTGAAAAGAAAGATCATACTGATGATTAGCCCACTGAGTGATAGGTTAGGATGTACCACGTTGCCGAATATTATCATCACACAGCATAGGCTAGTGCTTGCCCAGAACTGTTGACATGTGGTAGATGACTCACTGATACAGGAGGAATCAAAATCATTTAAGGTCAAGAGACTTCCACAGTAAACAGTCCTGTTTTCTAAAAATCAGGCCCTGGGGATCTAATGATTCTGATAAAGGCAAGTGAGAAGGATGCCTTGCACAGCATACCTCTCACTATAATAAACATAATTGTGTACCTCATGCCTCAAATCATTTGGTTGGTAGATTTTGTCATCTTTTGATGTGGAGGACTAATAGTTGTAACACAACACATACTCCCCAAAAGCACCTTGTTATGCAAAACTGCATAATAAAAACCATACATCCTATAGGGAAAATGGGATAAAGGTACAATGTTTAAAAACTTTATCAGTGAAACATAAAGCAAGCACTTGTATATATATCAAATGGTTAAGAAGTACATTAGTACTACAATAATTAGTAACCAATGTCTTTGACCTTGAGCTGCTACTGTTTGCACAATGGGCAAACTGCCAACTCTGGGGATGGACCTAGGGAACTTTAGTTTAGGGCATAAGATAAGGTAGGGTTAGAGGTAGTATGAACCATCGCTTCTCTGCTTACAACTCCAACTTGCACTATAAAGGAGTGGGCCCCAGAAGGTGATAGCTTATGAGTTATTAAGAGTGATACAATTTGGAGTACTTTTGCTGTTGATGGAGGAAGAAATAACTCAGAAGCAAACTTTAAATTTGCCTTATTCTCAAAATGGTCCCCAATATATCAATCATGTTAATCAAAACTTGTGTTTTTGAAACACCTGCTATAACAGAACTGATTATTGGTGCTTTGTTAATGAACCTAAACTAAGAGGGGAACATGTTGAGCAACAGGAAACTAGTTTGACATTAAAAATAGATATAAATAGAGTGGACTCTGCAGTAACTAGGTGGCACAGTGGATAGAGCACCGGCCTTGGAGTCAGGAGGACCTGAGTTCAGATACAGCCTCAGACATTTAATAATTAGCTAGCTGTCTGACTTTGGACAAGTTACTTAACTCCATTGTCTTGCAAAATAAAAAATTTTTAAATAAAATATAGAATGGACTTTGTGTGTGAGTCTCTCCATCAATAGTTTTAAGTGAGATGATCTGGATTTAAATCAACAATTACCTGGATGACCTTGAGCTTAATCTTAATCTCTTTCTCTCTGTTTCAAACTTAATCTCTTAAATTTCATGTCTGTAAAATGGGAATAATAATTCTTTATCAACAACAAAAATATGAGCTGGGTTCATTGAATGAGGTATACATACTTTTCCCCCAGAAATGAATAATATCTTAGAGCACCAGAAGTCTTGCAGAAATCTTCCTAACATCAACCTTCCAAAATTTTCCCGAGCTTCATCTAACTGTATCATCTTATATTTTAGAGAATTACAGAATTGTAAAGTTTAAAAAGATCTTAGAGCAGATAATCATTCTTAACATTCTTATTATGAACTGAAAAAATCAACAAACATAACATTTCCATACACAAAGAAAATGAGGATAATGTATGAAACTGTAAATCAATTACATAACTTTTTTTCTAAAGTATCTATTAAATTTAACACAACAGAAACATTACCTTGCTCATCTGTTTCCCCCTTTAAGTTTTCTTCTGCCTTCTTCTGTGTAATGTTTCATTGATAGCTAAACCCCTTAAATCTTTGATATCTCTAAACAACATTCTTTCCATCTTGCCAAATTACTTCCACTGCTTCTAATCATTCTAAGTTAGAACCTTTCTGTCCTTAGCATATGTGTATCTGCATAAGACTAAGTTCAGAGGAGGTACTGACTAGCTTGAATGCATAATGACTCGCAGCAACTTTTGTCCACTTAATTCTCTCCAGAGGTTAGATAATTAACACAACTATTAAAGTATAGCAGAAGCAAAATAATGCCAGAGATTTTTTGACTACTGCAATAGTTTGCGAGATTCACTCAAAAGTCCTTGGACTTGGGGGTAGCTAGGTGGCGAAGTGGTTACAGCACTAGTCATGGAGTCAGGAGGACCTGAGTTCAAAGTCAACCTCAAACACTTAATAATTGCCTAGCTGTGTGACCTTGGGTAAGTCACTTAACCCCATTGCCTTGAAAAAAATCAAAAGTCCTTGGACTTTTCACTTACTGTAAGGAATTGGCCACTATTCACTATGTAAAAACTTTGCAAAAATCATATATTCTTCCTTAGTTTATAAAACAACTCAATCATAATTCCTCAAATGAATATCTCACTATTTCTAATTTCCTGCTTATTTGATAGCCACTTACCATTGACCTTTTGCATTCAAAAAATGAGTATTTCAAAGCTTTGCAGTTTCCTTCCTTCAAACACTGTCGAGGAGTTTTTCCTTCCTGTAATATATAAGACAATATAAAGTGAATATCTGGGAAATTCCCTCACAAAAAATATGGCCTCTTCTATTTCATCAATACTAATGCATCAATGGTTTATTTCATTTATGCCAAAGACCCAAGGCAAAGTTTCCCTTCTATAGATTTTGAGGAATATCAATCAAAGAACTGAACAGGATAAATAACAATGGGACTAAGGACAACATGACTGAATATAGAACTGAGGCTCAGGGAACAACATGACTGGTTAAGAGGGGCTAGCAACACCTTCCACTTGCTCCACATGCTCCCTCAACCTAAGAAGTGCTCATTGTTTGAGGTAAGGTGCAAGGTGATAACAAACTACCTCTTTTAGGAGAGCAAATCAGATATCCCAGAAGGATATAGTAGACTCAACTTCCTTGTGTTCACATGCAGACCCCAAGGACAGCTAAATTCCTTGAGGAAAGATCAGTGTTTAATAGGAGAGTTGGATCTCTAAAATGAACCTATTAAAGACCAGCTGAATTCTGAAGTAAATTTAGAGACAAGGAACCATGACTTAAGCAACTGCAGGACAAAGTCAATTAATTATAATTAGGATCAATTAGAAAATTATACAAGATCAACCAGAACACCTCCTACCCCCTCCCACTACCTTTACCACCACTACTTATAATAAATGCTTGAAAACAAGCTCTCTGGGTGGGAAAAAGTATACAGGACAGACTTTTCAGTAAGCTGCATAAATAACCCTTTTTCATCTGGACAAGCAACACAACAATAATTCAAGCCCAGAACTAGAGGAATTGCCAATGTCTGAAGTTCAAATGCTCACAGTGAAAATTTTTTTAAATTTATTTTTATTCTCATTTTGTACAAATGTTTTTTTACATTAATAAAATATTCTTGTTTACAAGTAAACAAAATACCCCTCCTCCCCCATGAATATAGACTTGTTTGGGCTAAAAAAGTAAAGGGGAGATAAAAAAATTAACATAAAAAATAATAATAGTAATAATTGTAGGTATGGCCAGGTGGCGCAATGGACGAAGCACCAGCCCTGGAGCCACAAGCACCCGAGTCCATATCCAGCCTCCTAAACCCAACAATCACCCAGCCGTGTGACATGCAAGCCACCCTATCCCCAATGCCCTGCAAAAACCAAAAAAAAAAAAAAAAAAAAGGAAAAAAAGACCCAAAACAAAATAAAATAGTAATAATAGTAGGGGTGGCTGGGTGGCAGACAGAGCATTGGCCCTTGAGCCAGGAGCACCGGGTCCGAATCCGGCCCCAGACACCCAAAGATCACCCTGCTATGTGGCCCCAGGCAGGCCATCCAGCTCCACTTGCCCTGCACCCTCCCCCAAATAATAATAACAAAAAATGTGCTTGAGTCTTTGTTCCAACACCAACACCTCTGTCATGGGTGTATCTCATTCTTTATGATAAGTCCATCACAAAAGTTATTTCCATATTTTTCCACCTTTGCCATTGCTGATCGCAACTCCCTCCTTTCTTATTTCTCCACTACCATGTACTCTATTTTCTCTCTCCTTTCACTATGACTCTGCTGTAGGGTCGCTGAGTGGCACAGCAGACAGATCCCTGGTCCTGGGGCCAAGAAGCCCTGAGCCCGCATACCACCCCTTAGGCCCAGAATCCACCTGGCCCTGTGGTCCTGGGCAGGCCTTCCATTCCCAGCCCCTTGCAAGAAATAAAAAAGAAAATGTGTTATATCTGACCACTCTCCCCCCATGGTCCATCCTCTCCTCCTTTATTCACATCCCCACCCCTTCCCCCTGCTCCCCCCTCCTTCTTACTCCAGATGTCTATACCCCATTGAGTATATTTGCTGTTTCCTCTCCTAGCCATCTCTAATGAGAGCAAAGTTTCCCTCATTCCCCCTTGCCTCCCCCCTTCCATATCATTGCAATAGCTCATTGTAATAAAAAAAAAAATCTTATGTGAAATATCTTGGACTATTCCCCCTCTCCTTTTTCTTTCTCCCATTCCATTTCCCTTTTTTTCTATTGACTCCATTTTTACATCATATTTTATCTTCGAATTCAGCTTTCTCCTGTGCTTCAACTATAAAAGCTCTCTACCTGCTCTATTAACTGAGAAGGTTCATATATGAGAGTATTATCAGTGTCATTTTTCTATGCAGGAATACATGCAGTTCATCCTCATTAAGTCCCTCATATTTCCCCCCTCCTCCAATCTCCTTGCTTCACCTGAGTCCTGTATCTGAAGATCAAATCTTCTGTTCAGCTCTGGCCATTCCAAAAGGAACCTTCGAAATTCCCCTGGTTCATTGAAAGTCCCATCTTTTTCTCTGGAAGAGGACATTCAGCCTTGCTGGGTAGTTCATTCCTGGCTGCATTCTAAGCTCTCTTGCCTTCCGGTATATTGTATTCCAAGCCCTACCAGCTTCCAATGTAGCTGCTGCTAAGTCCTGTGTGATCCTGACTGCAGCTCCACGATATTTGAACTGTGTCCTTCTGGCTGCTTATAATATTTTCTCTTGGACTTGGGAGTTCTGGAACTTGGCTATAATATTACTAGGGGTTGGTTTTTTGGGATCTCTTTCTCGGGGGGATTGGTGGATTCCCTCCATTTCTATTTTGCCCTCTGATTCTAGAATATCAGGGCAATTTTCCTGTAGTAATTCTTTGAAAATGATGTCAAGGCTCTTTTCCTGATCATGACGTTCAGGTATTCCAATAATTTTTAAATTATCTTTCCTAAGTCTGTTTTCCATATCAGTTGTTTTTTCAATGAGATATTTCACATTTTCTTCTAATTTTTCATTTTTTTGGTTTTGAAGTATTGATTCCTGATTTCTGTTAAATTCATCAATCTCCCTGAATTCTATTCTTTGTCTGAAGGATTTCTTCTCCTCAGAGTTTTCTTATCTCTTTTTCCATCTGGCCAATTTTACTTTTTAAAGCATTCTTCTCCTCAATAACTTTTTGAACTGTTTTATCCATTTGACCTGAGCTGGTTTTTAGCATGCTATTTTCTTCAACATTTTTTTGGATTTCCTTGACTAAGCTGCTGACTTCATTTTCATGTTTTTCCTGCATCTCTCTCCTTTCTTTTCCCAGTTTTTCTTCCAACTCCCTCATTTGATTTTCAAAGTCTTTTTTGAGCTCTATCATAGCCTGAGCCCAATTTCTGTTTTTCTTGGAGTCTTTAGATGCAGGAGCTTATGCTTCCTCATCTTCAGACTGAGTATTTTGATCCTTCTTGGGCTCATTTGCAAAATATTTCTCAATGGTCTTCCTCTTGTTTTTTAGCTTGTTCATTTTCCCAGCCTAAGCCTGTTTTTTGGGGTGCTTCCTGAGCTTTTGGGATACTCCCACAAGGGTCTCAGTGTGTGAGGCTCTGTCCTCCCTCCTGGTCTGTGAATGCCCATAAGCGCCCCCCTCTGCCAAGGGGCTGAGATGGGGGGGGAGCCCTGCTGTTCTGGGGGGGGCCTAGACTGCAATCAGGATCTGAATGTGGTCAAAGCCCCGAAGTCCTGTTCCAGAGGCAGAGGACAGAGCTCTGCAGTCTCTCTTCACTCCCCTCCCTCAGCTCAATGGGCTCATGCCCTGGGGGCTCCTGCTTACCAGCTCTGTCTGCTTCTGTTTCCTAGATTAGGGCCGGGGAAAGACCATGCTGCTTGCAGTGTGCCCTGAGGGCTGGGCTCCACGTGCCGCTCTGGCAGAGGTCCTCCGCTGTTCCCCCACTTTGTGCCCAGTGCTCCTTGGGGTGCAGCTCAGGAGACTCCCCTGCTGCTGTGAGCTGAGACTCCCAGCGCCCTGGGGCTGCCTCCGGGAGGCTGAGGTTCTTTCCCTCTGGTGGGAAGCCCCTCCGATCCCGGGGAGCAGAGCCTTTCTGCTCTTTTCCAGGTTCCCTTGAGTAGGAGAACTGCCTCACTGGGACACTTTGTGGGTTCTGTCTCTCGAAAGTTTAGTTAGAGTCCTTAGCTGATGAATTTTATTAGAGAGCTCCTAAGACTTGATCCCTTCTCGTTGCCATCTTGGCTCCGCCCCCTCACAGTGAAAATTTTAACTGGCCCAAGCAGAACCCTGCTACAATCCCTATGGCACCTTAGTAAATGATTTAATAAGCTTCTGTGGTCAATACAATCATTGGTGGCCAATCTTTTGGTGATAAAATTTTCATTTTCTAATTATAATAGAATACAAATACAAATATAAAAAAGGATTATGGATTCAGAGGTCACCTAGAACATCTGTCACATTTGCCAGATGAAGGAAACTATGGCCCAGAAAAGTTAAAGGATTTGCCCCAAGTTTCAGAAGTAGCAAATGGCAAAATGGGAACCTAGAGGTTCTCAGACTCTTAATTTATCATTCTTTCTCCTGGTGAATCAATATTAGTGGTGCCTAATTGACAGTGTTCTAAACAGAGGTCAAGTTCACAAGGACAACAAAATCTATTTAATCTATAATGTACTCTTTTTTTTTTTGCAAGGCAAATGAAGTTAAGTGGCTTGCCCAAGACCACACAGCTCGGTAATTATTAAGTGTCTGAGGCCCTATTTGAACCCAGGTACTCCTGACTCCAGGGCCGGTGATCTATCCACTGCACCACCTAGGCACCCCTATAATGTACTGTTATACATACTGTACATTTCCTATAATTATCAGTAGGAAACATTAGATACAATACCAAAAAGTATTAAAAACAGTTCACATTTATTTAGTGCCACAAGTTTTTACCAAGGATTTTCCTTGAAATAATCCATGATTTTGGTATTGCCTTGTTCTCCCCTATCTTATTAAGATTTGTGAGGCATAGAAAGGTAATGATTTCTTCAGGGTAAAAGTTAATAAGCATCAAAGGATGAACACAAATCCAGGTCATCTTATCTCAAGACCAATACCCTTTTTATTACACCCTCAAGACTTCTTTAAATAGACTCATGCTTATATTAGTACTTGACAGAAAGCAAATTAGGAGAGATTGAAGACTTATGAAGATTTTGAAAAAGACCTGAAATGTTTTTAATATCTTAAGATAAAAGAGTCTTAGAGCTAAGATAGGATCTTGTAAATCATCTAATTCAACCTCCCTTCCATCACATAAGAAGAGTCACTCAGAGGAGTGAATTAAAAGTACTGGGTTTTGGGGACAGTTAAAAATATCTAGAAAGAACAGAGAATGAGAGAAACTTTCCTTAGTAAATTTTTCTAGGTAAAAGTTGAAAATAAAAGAATTAAAAGTATATACATATGGGGTGACTAGGTGGTGCAGTGGATAAAGCACCGGCCCTGGAGTCAGGAGTACCTGGGTTCAAATAGGGCCTCAGACACTTAATAATTACCGAGCTGTGTGGCCTTGGGCAAGCCACTTAACCCCATTTGCCTTGCAAAAACCTAAAAAAAAAATACATATGCATATATGAATAGAAAAGACATGAACCAGGAGTATAAAGAATAAATTTTATGAACATAAAGAGAAAGGGGAGACAGGAGAATCACTGTATACTATCTTCTTGAAGTAACTAAAAGAATCAAGAGGGGCAGCTAGGTGGCTCAGTGGATAGAGCACCATCCCGGAAGTCAGGTGGACTTTAGTTCAAATCTGGCCTCAGACACTCAATACTTAACTAGCTGTGTAACCTTGGGCCAAGTCACTTAAATTCATTGACTTGCAAAAAATAAAAATAAAATAGTCAAGAAAGGAGGACAGAGTTTAAACACTTGCTATTAACAGTCACTAAATGATATACCACAAAACTGCGGACAGTTTGAATTAAAGATTATGGAACAATCTTCACTGATGTGTTCAGATGTTCTTTAGATAAATATTTGTAATTTACCAAATGATTCTCACTCCATGAAAAAATATGTTTCAAAGAAGCTATTCAAAAACAAAAATGATCGAATTAAAATTTTTATAATCTAGGGGGGAAATAATCACTCCAATATATTACTGAGAGAACTGGCATGGTTTCTGGAAAACAATATATAACATACCATGAGTAACAAACCCTTCAACCCCAAAATTTCACTGTTAAGCCTCTATACTTAAAATATCAGAAAAATTAAAAAAAATGATTTATATAAATACTCAAATGTGAACTATATTGTAACAACAGAAATTAGTCAGCCAATATGTCAAAAGTTAGAGGAAAAGAAGTATATGGTATATTAATGTAAAAGAATATTTTAATGCCAAAAAATATAAATATGAAGTATATAAGGAAAGAAGGAAATATATCTTGTTCTTGCTATCTCCTCCACTAAAAAAGTTAGCTCCTTGCAAGTAAGAATTATTTCATTTGTATCCCCAGGGCCAAGCAAAGTGCCTAATAGATATTAGGCATTTAATAACTTGTTTATTTATGTGATGCAAAATGAAATCAGCAGAACCCAAACTGTATAAATATTAACAACAATTATATATTGAAAAAAACAACTAAGCCAGAGGTAAAACTTCATAAAGACTTGAAAAAGATCACAAAACAAAGATATCCTTTTCTGTTTGTAAACTCTACCTTGCAAAATAATGGTGAAAAGATTTCATTTTCATTGTGTCTGTTTTTCTGATTGTTTTTGTTGTTGAGCTGGAGGGGACTTCAGAGATCATATAGTGAGTGTATCCCCTTCATTTTAAATAAAGGAAATGGAGATCCAAGTTAAATGACTTACCAAGACCACACATATTCTCCAATTCTAGAGTCAGCATTCTGTCCCCAGAACTACCCTGGAAAAGGGCTACTAAGTTTAAAATAAAATTTTTATTTTTAAATTTCAAAATTAAATTTGACATTAAAAATGTTTGTTAGTAACCTATATGGGAACCAGAACAGTGTTTAAGATTCAGCCAAAGAAGAGCTCAATTAAGACACAATCCCTACACCTAAGATTACAATTTAGAAACACACAAAATAAGGGCAGTTAGGAGACAAAGTGGATACAGTGTCATGCATACAGTAAAGATTTGAGTTCAAATCCAGTTTCAAACATTTGCTAGTTGTGTGACTCAGAGCAAATCACTTAAACCATGTTTGCCTCAGGTTCCTCATCTATAAAATGAGATTAAAAAAAACCCCAAATGAATTCATTAAAAGTCAGAGATGACTGAGCAACATTACAAAATAGCAACTAAACACTAGTAAGAAGTAGGGCATATTAACTGTTTTCCAAATTACAAGATGAAATTATGATAGAAATGCCTTTTTTAAATGAATATCCTAATTATTTTTTTGTAATTTATCATTATCTATTTATTTTAAATAATTGAAGTAAGGGGAGGCTAGGTGGGGCAGTGGATAAAGCACCACCAGCATGGTCTCAGACACTTAATAATTACCTAGCTGTGTGGCCTTGGGCAAGCCACTTAACTCCATTGCCTTGCAAATAAACAAACAAACAAACAAATAATTGAAGTAAGCTTAACTACACTGAAAGCTACAGGAAACACTGCAATTTCTTTGGAAACAACTGATATTATATACAACAGGTCTAAAAAAGTTTACAATTTGAGGTAAAGCATTTAGAGCAGTACACTATCTATTCTGTTGTTAAATAAAACTTTGTTTCAGTCTACCTACCAATCAATCCTGACTAATACAATTATGAGTTCAATGAATATTTTGCTAGACAGACCTATAAGCATGAATGGGGTGCAACAGGAAGAGGAATGAGAGACACAAAGCAGTATAGAAGCAAGCACATTCCCCTGAAGTTTGTCCTGACTAAAGTCATTCAGCCACATCACTAAAATGTTACAGACAAATCCGACTAAATTTCATTTTAATATGTTTGATCAATGGTCCTTGTCCCCCCCCAAATTTTGAATTTAACACCAAAAAGCATTTCCACAGAAAAGATAAGACAAATTGCCAACTGAATATCATAAATGTGACTTGCTTAAAAAAACTCATAAATCTAAACTATTTTCAAAACTGTCCTTTTCTATGCTTCCTTCTAATTTCTTTCTACATTTTTCTGCGTACTTTTTCAAATATTTCAAAGCTTCCTTTTTTTTCTTTTTTTGGGGGGGCATTGCCTTTAATACTTTCCCTACCCCTTTACCCAATTAAAAAAAAAACACAAGGAAATAAAAACCCTCTTTTAACAAGCAAGCATAGTCAGGCAGAAACATGATAACTTGCATGAAAACTACATCCAAAATAGCTGTCTCCTTTCCCACTTAAAGTCCATCAAATATGTCAGGAGGCAGCTAACATGCTTCATCATTCTCTGTAAACATGGCTGGCTGTTTTGGTCAGTTTTTAAATCTTTTACAATGTTATGAAACGCTAAATTCTTGTCTTAGTTGTTCTTTGTATCAGTTCAATTATCTCGATTCTCTTAAATTATCTCATCATTTAAGATGCAATAATATTCCATTATATTTATATACCACAGTTTGTTCAGTAATTCTCCAACAATTGGACATGCCATTAGATTCCTGTTCTTTTCAACAGCCCCCCAACCCTTTCCCAGATTGAGTTTATGTTGCTTTGCCTCATTACCTCTCTGGTATTATCCCTTTTTCCTCACCCCCCCCCCCCCACAAACCAGTTTCTTTCCCTTTGGAGTTCAAGGTATCCACAACAAACTTGTATGCTACAAATGTACATGGGTATAAGAAAATACTCAACTATTCCCAATGTCCCAGACATGAATTATCATCTAACACCTACTTCTCCCTATCTTCTACTTGATGCATGTATACCCTTCTTCTCATGTGTCTCAATTATTAGAACCAACTTTCACATCCCTCTTCCTTCCTTCTACATTAGTATATTATTGTTATTCTCCCTTTTCCTGTTTTACAACCTTCAGAACAAATCTATTCTTCCCAAATCCTCCTGTTTTTCTTAATTCCCTCAATACATTTTTTTAAATTTTATTGAAGGCAATGGGGTTAAGTGATTTGCCCAAGCTCACACAGCTAGGTAATTGTTAAGTGTCTGATGTCTGAGGTCACATTTGAACTCAGATCCTTCTGACTCCTGACTCTATCCCCCCACAAGACTTTTTGAAGACATTAAGGTTCCATTTCTTCTAACTACTCAAATTTATATTTTCAAGTTTTCTAAATCTTCTGTTTTCCTTTCAGAGTTCCTACTCAGCTATGGTCTTTTCAACAGAAATACAAACTACAAAAGTTCTGGCAGTAAAATATGAGGTCAGGAAAGAAATAGGCAGTACTTCTAGAACTTCTCTTCAGAGCTTCTTCACTATCACCCCAGTGAGTTCATTATTATAAGTGATTTCTGGATGAATTACTCCTTTACCAAAACTAACCACCATTTTTTTGCAACTTAAAGCCTTAGAGAGCCTCAAGAATACTACCCTTACCTCTTGTCCTTTAGGACATTCTAATGGAGAATGAAAACAGATGGTTGCTGTTTGTCTTCCTTTCTCAAAGAAGACCATGATATCAGAGATGTGATGGCCACGATATGCATGCAAGTGAACTTGAGGACTGTGCAAAGTCATCAGCCTTACTTTCTCCTTGAGAGCCATCTGGGTTCAATCACCAGATAGGAATCAGAATGACTGGAGATGGTCCTGGATGCAGAAGGAGACCTTGATCTTTTTAACCTAGCCTTTTAACAACTCTCAGTCTGACTGTTCAATCTGACCATTCAATCACCTGTTCAGTGATTAAGACTAGGTAAGAAATAAATGAAATGGAGGGGGGGCCTCTTTAATCTAGTTCCCCCCCCCCAACAACTACAACAACCAAAAAAACAATCAAGAAGGATAAGACCCTCAGGGTTTCTGGCCAAAACATTAACAATTACTATTTACAATCACTCTTGTTCAATATCAGGACCCAACAATAACCAAGTGGGGCTTGGCTAGGAGCTACTGTTGGCCCAATCACCAGAGTGATGTAAGGCCCCTAAGCAAGATAACTTGCCAGGTTTTGATAAAAGCAAATTTAACAAGTCTACTGATTACAACTATGTAAAAATTGATCTTTGCTCATGAAACAAGACATTAGTAGTTTTAATATTCATTTGAAAAGCACATTACATAGCTTGTCTTGAAGCTAGATCAGTCTCCAAGATCTCCAAGAACCATCCTAAGACCCTCTTAGTAGTCTTTGAGGCTCTCTAAGGCTTTAAGTTGCAAAAAAATGGTGGTTAGTTTTGGTAAAAGGAGTAATTCATCCAGAAATCACTTATAATAATGAACTCACTGGGGTGATAGTGAAGAAGCTCTGAAGAGAAGTTCTAGAAGTACTGCCTATTTCTTTCCTGACCTCATATTTTACTGCCAGAACTTTTGTAGTTTGTATTTCATGTTTCATTTCTTCTAGCTATCATGTAGTCACTGTGGAAAATCCATTCTTTCCTTTTTGTGTTCTGCATTTTCTTTGGAATTATTAGTGTAGATTTTTAGGTATCTTTCTTCATATAAGTGTCTTTGGTTTACTTATCTTCCCAAACTTACTTCTTAAAACTGAGGCTTTGTAGCAGGATTAGGCTCTCACTCTGAAGCACTTTTGGATGTTGTGATTGACCCTGCTTGGTTTTCAGTGGCCATCTGGATTTCTGAGATGATTACCATAAGATTGTATAGTTGAGATACAGATTAACCTTTAAACTCTTTCTTGGTGTCTTATAACAGTCTGGGATGTTCCAATCTGAACAACTGCTATGACTATCACTGCTATTCCTAAGGGCTTCCAGAGAAACTTCACTCTTACTATCTTCTGCTTATAGAAGTTAAAGGTGTCTCTTAGAATTGTCAGTGAATTCTAGCTTGTATACCTTGGGTATGGGATTCTAACTTTTTTTTGTGCAATTTTTGGCATGACAGAAAACACATTGTTTTCATTAAATTATTCAGTCTGGAGCTATTTTTAGCTTTTTCCTGGAAGTCAAATTTGGGAGTTTGTACTGTCCACCTCCACTTAGTCATTTTGGCTTGGAAGTCTCAATGACTCATATTTTATTACTACCCTATGTAATATCATTTCCCCTAACATTATGTTTTCACAGAACTATTTAAAGATATTATGAAGAGAATACTTGTTCAGGTAAATTAACACTTCTTCAGGAAAGAATAATGAAGTTAGAGTATACAAATTCCAAATCTGAAAAAATAGCTATGTGGCTAGGTAAATCAATGTGCCTCCCTTTGCAATATATTTTACAGCATATATCAATTGGACTGAAATCAATTACTACATCTTCCATAATTATAGCTTCAAACAGTGTGAATTCAAATATATGCAACCATTATAGGGGATTCATTATTGACACCAATAGGGATCTGGCTGTAATACATGATTTCAATAAAGTTGGCTTGGTAAATACGAGCTCTTGTCATTAGATGGTAAAACATGATAGAAACAGATAAAAAAAGTTAAAAAAAAAGGTATCACAGGGCGGCTAGGTGGCACAGTGGAGAAAGCACTGGCCCTGGAGTCAGGAGTACCTGGGTTCAAATCCAGTCTCAGACACTTAATAATTACCTAGCTGTGTGGCCTTGGGCAAGTCATTTAACCCCATTTGCCTTGCAAAAACCTAAAAAAAAGGTATCACAAAGTAGTATCAAACTTATTTAAATTTATCTAACTTTATACATCTACTATTTAAGCAGATAAATAAAGCACTGGTGAACAAAAATGGTGTGAATAAGGAAAAACATATAAGAGTTGATTGGACAAAGTTATGTTTAATACACAAATAATTTGTAGGGCATAAGTTCAGTTAAGACATCTAAAACACTGAAGGCAACAATGCATACTGCTTTCTGGAACAGTTTTGTTTGTTAATGTTTGGAGTACAAATTAAATGTGCAAAATTAGCCTCTACTTAATGATTCTTAATTATTATAATGTATTATTTAACACTCCATTTTAACTCTGATGAGCACTTCCAATTTTGCTATGAAATTTGGAAGGCATGCAAAAATACTAAATATATATATATATATATATAATATAAAATATATATAGTGCAAAATGTTAACAATATGACTGAATAAGACATTTCAAATGCCACTTCCATGTAACCCTTTCCTGATTCTCACCATGATAGCTCCTTCATCTAAGCCTCATGGAAGGCTAGTTGAACTTTTGTGTAATTATAATGAAATGTTTCAGTTTCAGTTATTCTGTTAGTAAGCTAGAGGGCATCAATCTATCGGTATCTCCTCCAATCTATTTTTAAATTTACTGAATGGAATCTTGTACAGGATAGCCGAAAAACAGCTAGCCATGGGAACTAGTAGACTTGGGTTCTCATCCTGGTCTCCCACTTAATAGCTATGTGACCTTGAACAAATCAAATTAATTAACCTCTGTGAGTCTATGGTAGTTCCTCATCAGTCAAATGGACTAGATAATTCTTTAGATCCCTTTGGTTTTTTTTTTTGATCCCTTTCAGTTCTAACCTCTTTCATTCAAAAGTGTGAATCCAGTTAAAAAATGGAGATGTGTTATTTGGTCTTTTAACTATGTCCAGTATCGCTCCTAATGTTCAACTAATTTTTTTTCAGATACCTTGAAACTTAATATGTGCTACTGAATATTTTTATGGAAAGTTTCTGTCTTTTATTTCAAGAGAAATGGTACTTTGAGAAGTTAACCTAAGTTCCACATGCTGTATGATCATGGCAGAGAGCAAGATTTCCCCTACATACATTTTGACCATTCTCTAAACAGGACACTATGGCTTGCAACCTATACAGTTAGTTCATGACCTCCATTCCACTTAACACTGAAAGCACAAACCTTTCCTGGAGGATCTTTTACCCTCATCATATAGCACTATAACAGTTCTTATGCATTTATGTTATATAGAACATATCTTTGTATATATACAGTTATGTACTTTATAGATATATGTAAGCACATATATGTACAGATATATATATTCTATACCTTTGTACAGTTGAATCTTCAGCTAAAACCCACTCCAATGCTTCACTATATGGAAGAGGGCCTGATCTGCAAAGGCTATGCCTAGCATAAAACAAGCTCCAGGAGGGTGACACTAGAAGGAAAAGAGCTCAACAAAGAATCCTATGGGTAGAGGGAATAACAATTACCACCCTTGCTAAATGTTGGAAAGCTTTACAGTCAGAAAGTTAGCCAGTCCTCGGGAGATCAAACTTCATGTTGACAACACTGAAACCATTAACTGAAAGAAGGTACAGAAAAGCTGTGAGTCGTGTCAGTAAGAGCGTCTACATTGATTACGTGAGTCTTAAAAAAATTCCTTTCTACACGCTAAGGTTTGTCCTCCTGAAGCCGCTGTCTTTCCCCTAGCCTGGAACACCGTGCCGCCCACAGTTAATATGTGTATTGGACTGGCATCATTCAGAAATCTCTAAGTGTGAGCATCTTGCAGTTGCGTAATGGGCAAAAGCGGGCGAGGTTCAAGTCCCAGCTCGCGTTTAAGGCCCTCCGCCGCCACAAGGCACTGGGTCGGGGCCGGGCCGGGGCGGCGGCGCCCGCTGGGCTCCCTTGCGCGGGCGGCGGGGCGCGGCGCGCCTCCGAGGGGCCCGCACCCCCTCCCCCGCGGCCCTCGGTCGGGGGGGGGCTACCTTGAGCACACAGTCCGACTGCAGTAGGCACGCCCCCAGATCCTCCTTCACCCCGGCGCATGCGCCGTCCTCCTCCGGCTTGTCCTCATAGTAACGGGGCATCACCTCCCCCTCGCCGCCGCCGCCGAGGCAGCCTCCGGCTCCAGGGGACCGAGAGCCGCGCCCAGAGCCGAGCCCGGAGCTGCGGACCGACACCGCCGGTGGCGTTCTCGACACCGCCCCCGCCCGCCCGGGGCCGCCTCCACTTCCGGCAAGAGCGACCTTCTGGCCGCCGGCACCCGTGATGGCGGAGGGGGCGGAGGAGGGCGTCGGGGAGGAAGAGGCAGGAAGGAGGGACAAGCTCCTTCCGGCGGGGCAGCCGCCGCCGGAATCCAGGACTCCGAAAGCGCTCCGGCAGGAAGCTCAGCGGAAGTGGGAGAAGCACGTGATCTGCCTCGCTCTGGGCGTGACCAAGACCAACTACGTCGCAGGAAGGAAGGGGAACCGGAGCCGGGGCGGGCGCCTGGCTCGGCTGCTGAACCGAGGTGGCGGGGGGGATCACGGATCCGGGCCGAGGCCCCAGCCGGGCTCCAGGTGAGTGCCCCCCCGGCGGCGCGCAGGCGCACGCGCCGCGAGCTCTCGCGACGTCACGAGAGCCCCCGCGCCTGCCGCGCCCCCTCCTCGCGGGGCCGACCGGAAGGTGGGGCCGAGTCGCGTCGACCCCGAGGGGGGGGGGGGCTCGGGCCGGTAATAACCGGGACGTGCCTGGGGCGTTAGCCGGGCCTGCCGAGGAGGGGGCCGGGCACGCCCCCTCCGGGCGAGACCCGGATCCACGCCCCCCCCCCCCGTGCCAGCGCTGCTGCCTCGCCGCCTCCACGCTTCCCCGGCCGGCCGTGGCCGCCTCTGCCAGCCGGCTGCCACCACACGCGCGCCCCGCGGCCCCGGGGCCCACGCCGGCCGAAGCAGCGGGACCAGGGCCTCCAGTTCTCCCGCGTGTCGTGTCGCCTCCACTAACCCCAGCTTCCTCCCCAAGGACAGCCGCCGCTGCGGCGCGGGGGCCTTCGGCCGGGGACCCCGGCGCTGCCGCTCCCCTCCTCCGCCAAGCATGATCCCGCTGGGCCGCTTGTGTGCTGAATAAGTTCAGTCCGGTTCTCCGTCCGGCCGTTCCCCTCCCACTTCTAAACTCCTCCTGTTGTCAGTTCTCCTGGCCTCTGCCCTCCAGCGGGTGGGCCTGCCTTAGGCCCAGTCCTCTGCCTCCCTGTCTCAGCTGAGTTTGCCTTGGACCCTAGCATTCCTCCTTCCATTTTAGATGTCGGGGATGTTGTGATGAGACAGTCCCCTTGGTGGTTGAGTCTAGATGTAGGGGTTGTCATAAGACAGTCACCTTAGTGATTGACTAGAAACCTACAGATTCTAGGGTAAGGGTGATCTCCACGAATTTATTTATGAATACTGGTATTTATAAAATGATTTTTACTTTCTTTTCAAGTGCTTAATTCTCTCCTTTGAACTTCCCAACCACCTTGTAAAGTACTAAAGGTTTTATGCTCCTTATTTTATAGATTAGGAAACTGAGAGATTTTGAGGTGACTTGCCTATAAGTCAAATATCCAGTAATTTTTGGAAAGTGATTGGTGAACCTGCATTGCCATCTTTTCTGTCACTGAGTATACTATCTGTATGTATAACTCCAAATTGAGAGTCACTGGAACACTTTGCTTATACATAACTCTAAGGTAGTTAGGTATTATTTTGTTTTAGTTATTTTCCTGGATTAAATTGTCACCTCCACAAGCACCTAAGTAATTACTCTTCACATAAAAAGTATTGAATAATTGCATATTGAATTTTGATAATAAGGTAGAGTACTCAAAGATTCACTCAAGTTATTCAACAGATATGTATTATGCACAGCCCCAGGGGGACGCAGAGAGTAAAAAGTAAAGCACCACATTTTTTTTTTTTTGCAAGGCAGATGGGGTTAAGTGGCTTGCCCAAGGTCACACAGCTAGGTAGTCATGAAGTGTCTGAGACCGGATTTGAACCCAGCTACTCCTGACTCCAGGGCAGGTGCTTTATCCACTGCGCCACCTAGCCGCCCCAGCACCACATTTTCAAATTTACTTGTTACTAGAAGAAAGAGCCTAATAAACTTCACCTGTCTGGGGAGACTGCTGTTGATCAAACATAGTTGCCCTTTGTGCAATAATGAACCAATATACCAAAGGGGCACAATGAGGATTACTGTTGCCTCCAGTACTGGTTTTCTGGATACCTATGTATCATTTCTGCTTTTAATGAAACTAAAATTCATTGAAAGGACATTGTAGTGTGGTGAGAATAAAATATTAGCATTAGCTGCAATATTGTCAGCCTAGTTGGTTGGAATTAGGATAGGAATTTTATACCTCCTACAATAATGTCAACGTGTTTGTGTGTGTGTGTGTGTGTGTGTGTGTGTGTGTGTGTGTGGCAGGGATTTGTTTCCTTATGTAAAATTGCATTGCTCTGGCTTTGCTTTAATTAAACACAGATAATTTATTTAGGGGTCCATGTTTAGGTGATGGTATTGGTTCATTAAACCTGCATGTTTTCACATATTGCCTATAAACTGGAAGTGATTTTAAGTTGTTAATTGGTTGTATTGCTGCACTTAGCTCAGGTACATCAAGTCTCTTTCTTGGTTACTGCTTACAAGTTTTCTTCTCTTTTTTTCTCCAGCTTTATTATTGTGAAGTAATTGTCAACAGCTAGAAACAGAAGGAAATGGCTTTTTAAAAGTAAGAGATCTTGTGAAATTTGCTAGTAAATGACAATAAGAAAAATAACTTGACAACTTAACTATGATTCTAAAAGGAAGAAGTAGAAGTAACAAAGTCAGAAAGCACATAAATTTGCTTTAGCTGATCTGAGAAGACATTTGAAGTTAGTGGACTAAATGGCATATATGTGGTACTCAGATATGTATGAATGTTTTCCCCCAAATAAAGGGCCTAATGCAGTGATTCTCAGAGTACTAATAACAATATAGATACTATAGTGGTATAGAAGAGTGCAATATAGAGACAATAGGACTATGAATATTTTTTCTTTTTCTTTTTTTTAGGTTTTTTTTGCAAGGCAGTGGGGGTTAAGTGGCTTGTCCAAGGCTACACAGCTAAGTAATTATTAAGTGTCTGAGGCCGGATTTGAACTCAGGTACTCCTGACTCCAGGGCCAGTGCTCTATCCACTGCCCCACTATGAATATTATTAAGGGTTACTATAACCCAAACCCACTAGTCATTGGTTTTAATTGGGGTGGGGAAGACCTCCAGAACAAGGGCCAAATAGAATGTTTCAAGACTCTTCTGTGAATGTCCACCACTGATCCTACCTAAAATTTTCAGCTAGCAATTTAATAGATCTTCTTTTACCTCTTTGATTCTTAGGTATAATAACTGGAAGAAGGCATATTGCCAGCAAAAAAAAGTTTGATTATCTCTTAGTATCATGCCACTTCCTAGAAGACAAATTATTTCTCTAAGATGGTTTTTTTTTAAATTCTAGAAAGATGTTACCTACCACGTCAATGAATTCCCGATTACAGGGGAATGGTGCTTTGAACTCCAGGGATGCAGCAAGGCACACAGCTGGAGCAAAACGCTACAAGTATCTTCGGAGGCTCTTCCGATTCAGGCAGATGGACTTTGAGTTTGCTGCCTGGCAGATGCTCTATCTTTTCACTTCCCCACAAAGAGTTTACAGAAACTTTCATTACCGAAAACAAACAAAGGATCAGTGGGCAAGAGATGATCCTGCCTTCTTGGTATTACTGAGTATCTGGCTCTGTGGTAAGTATCTTAGGAAATGAACACTAAAATTTAATAACAAGTCAAATATGAAAGTGCAGAAGATTGATTGTGAAGATTGTGTCCTTTAATATAGAAGATCTGAATGTGAATAATGAACTAGAATTTGGAAACGCTTTCAAAAACAAACTTTTCTGGAGCTGTCAGAAGATGTTGCCAAAGGAAATGACTACATTCACTCAAATAAGATCAGCTAATCATTTCATCTGGGTCAATTCACATTAAAACTTGTTGGATGGGGGACAATTGAAGCTGGTCTTTGCTGTGAAGTCTTATAATAAGCAAAGTGGACCTTAAGTAATATTTTACAATGAAAAATATTAAGATGAGGAATTTTAACAAAAGTGAAGCAGGAGTTAAAATTTTGGAAGCACTAAGATAATTTAAATTAAAAGGTCTTGACTAGCTATTTCATTGTAATTCCACCATACAGTTCTTGTTCATTGACATTGAGGGCTTTTTTTGTAAGGTGAATTAATGCTGAATTTACTTGAAATATTTTCTTTTTTGCCTTAGAGAATCATCTGTATTTAGGGAGCACAAAGTTTAATTCATCTTTTTGTAATCTTCCTTTCAGTGTCCACCATAGGATTTGGATTTGTCCTGGATATGGGATTTTTTGAAACCATAAAGCTTCTCCTTTGGGTTGTGTTTATAGACTGTGTAGGTGTTGGCCTTTTAATATCAACTCTGATGTGGTAAGTACCACACCTTTTGTTTTTTTAGGCACTGCAGTAGACCTTTAAGTTATTTATTTCTAAAATATGGAAGCTGTTAAAATTGAAACCAGAAGTAACAAAATTAATTGAAAAGGCTTGATTAGGATAGTCAAGATTTCATATAAATTATTTCAACTGTTGTCAGTATCAGTAAATAACCCGGGGTCAAAGCAATGGTTAGTAATTCAAATAAAATAATTTTTACATGAATTATCTGCTTAGCCTTCCCTTACTTGAAGCAATCTTTTCAGTGATATTTGCTAGATGATCTATTTAAGACATTAAACTTTAAAACTTAAAGAAGACACAGTGATGTTTGACTGAAAGGATTCTCAATATCTGATTTTCTTATTAAACTTAAAGTACTAATAATTCATATATTACATGTCCCAACATCTCTCTCCCTTATGCTATTCCAAAAGTCTGTCTTTTATAAAAAGCAATTTTAAAAAGGGAAAAGATCAGTATAGCACAACTTAAGTAATGGCAATCAAATCATAGTTAATATGTAGAACTCTATATCACAATCTCTTGCCTCTGATAAAGGGAGGGAAGTCACATATGTGCTTTTTGGGCCTAACTTCATCATTATATCTAGTTTTTAAATTTGTCTGTTTTTAAGAGATATAAGTATGGATTCCAGGCTTATTCTTAAGCTTCCAATTCTCCCAATATTAAGGAAAAAAATTTGTTGCTCTATCTTGACATTTTGATTGAGAATAAATATTTTTTTCCCAGAAAGAGCAGTGATGAACAAAACTTGCAAGATTGCAAACAGTTTGAGGTATGAATCATTCTCATTTCTTTACAGCCCCAACAATAGTACTCCAGCTAAAAGTCAGTGTATAAACTATTGAATTTGGAAATCCATCAGTGCCAAATCTAATATTTATATAACTTGCTAGTAACAGCTTAGTACCTTCATGTTCTTAATTGGACCATTTGATTTTAATTTAAAAAAAAATAAAAAAACTTTAAAAAAACCCACTATGGTTGTTAATAATAAACCCACTACAGAGCACATTGCTTTGATTTAGTGAACCATAGAATGCCATAATCTAAGCAAGACTAAAGTTTTTGCTGCTTCCTGCATTATTATCTTGCAGAGTTTGTTCTATACCAATATATGTGTTGTCCTTAATATTAAATCAATGGAATGAAAAATGTTCTTTGCTAAAGTTCAGTTAGAACAGAAGTTCTTAACTTTCTTTGTGCCATGGACCCCTTTTGGCATTTTCATAAAGTCTACGGATCCTTTCTCAGAATAATGTTTTTAAATGTATAAAATATGTATCATAGCAAAGGAACCTGGTTATATTGATATGTCTTTTAATGTCATGTAAGTTCACAGATACTAGGTTAGAAAATTTCCGAATCACAGTAATGGTGATTGCTACTAGTTCATATTTCTTCAGAGCCTTGCTCTGTGATCCCTATCTGCTACTATGTGGTCTTTTTGTGCAACTTTTTGTATTGTTAAAATTTATTTCTTTATCATGGGCAAACCACGTTTATGCTGCCCTACCTTTCTTCATTCATCATACTGCTATAAGCCAAATAGTCCATGTTAGATGCCTTCTAAAAAAGATACTGCTGTTAGTGATCTCATTTTATTTTCTCATGTTACTCTTTTTCCATTGTGATCTGTTTTGTTTGTTTACTAATTTAAAAAAAAAAAAGCTTGAAATGGACAGGACAGAGCAATGGAAAGAGCCCGGAACCAGAATTGTTGAACTTTGAGTCACAAGACCTAAATTCAAATTCTGACTTTAGCAATTAAAACATATGTGATTTTTGGGAGCAAGTCATAAAGTGAATTTGAACTGGATGACCAACTCTGAATCTATGATTCTGTCTATAGATAGGCAGAAATAATATATGTAAGATACATTAAATATGCTTATTTGGAAAAGGCCTTTGAAGGTATATCATGAGTGATAAAATCTTAAGACATTAATAAAAGTCATTATTGCTAATTCTTTGTTATACAGTTGAGATCAGCCAAACTGGCTTTTTTTTCTGTTTTCTCACACACAGCATTCCATTTTTCATCTCTATGCTCTCACTCAGGTTGTCCTACATCCCTGAAATGAACTCCCTTTTTTTGTCTGCCTCCTAGAAGTCCATTTTCTTTTAAAGTTCAGTTCAAATGCTGCTTCATTCATGAAGCCTCTCGATGTCTGCAACTACTAGAACTTCTCACACTCAAATTATTTTGTTTTTATTATGTATATATCTTTTATATACACATATGTATATATTTTCTCCCTCTATTGAATGAGCATAAAATGTTTCATTTTTATCTTTGTATATAGAGTCACTGACACAAAGTGGTTGATAAATGTTGGTTGGTTGATTGAGTCTTGTAATAAAAATATTAGATTAAATATGCTTTTTCTTAAGAATCAAAGGTAAGGGGTGGCTAGGTGGCACAGTGGATAGAGCACTGGCCCTGGAGTCAGGAGTACCTGAGTTCAAATTTGGCTGCAGACACTTAATAATGACCTAGCATGACCTAGCTGTGTGGCCTTGGGCAAGCCACTTAACCCCGTTGCCTTGCAAAAACTTAAAAAAAAAATCGAAGGTAAGAAAAGGCCGTACAACTCTTGTGTTCCTCCCACAAAAACCATGAGGAAAAACTTGAACTGGTGAAGTTGGAAAAGGAATTATGAAGGTGGGGGGGGGTTGTTAGAATTGTGAAGAAGGCCTGAGGCTAAATTTGGGGGGGGGTGGAAAGTGTAGGAGGACTTGAAAAACTAAAGGTGTATAAGGACCTAGAGATTTGGAAGTTAAAAGAAGACTGACCATTCTTTAAGGTGAAAATCAGCCAGGAAATCAGTTAGCAAAGATGACAAGATTTACAGGGAATAGTCACTTTGACCATGAAGATGAGGGGGAAATTTGAAATGATCTATATAATGTGGAATATTTCGTATTGCTGTCACTGGCAAATAATAGCTCAAGGCCAAACATGAAAGAATGCCTTATATTATATATGAAAATGAAGAAAAGGGAATCTAAGTAACAGAAATTATTACTGTTGTCAGGAGATTAGGGTATAGAAGAGCAGTATCCTAAGGAGAAAAAAGGATCACTGAACTCTTGGAGCTAAGTAGCAAATATGACTATGGAAGTAATTACCTTATTCAAAATGAACAAGAAAGGTAAAGAGTGGGTGTAGAAAAGTATTAAGTTATATTTATAAAGAAATCCAGGTATTTGAAAAATATCATAAGCTTGACATGGAGGCATGATAATAGTAATGATGGACAAGTTTATCTTTTCACCCATAGCAGAGAAGTTAATAATTCTTTCCTTAATGATAATTTCTTCAGGAGAAGGTAGAACCAACAATACTAATTTTTATTCTGGATCTGATTTTCACCAACAATGAAGAACTGATTGCTAGATAGATATGATGGGAATCTTTGGGAGATGTACCATTAAATCTTAGAATTTGTGATAGAGAAAAAGCCAGATAGAGCTTGTCCTAGATTGGGGAAGGGGCGAACAGATTTCAAAGGGTTCTAGAGATAGAAGCCATAGGATCCTATGGTATAAAAGTTTATAGAGGGAAAATAGCCTTAGAAAATTGGGAAGCTTTCAAAAATGAAACTTTGAAGTCACTAAGATGATTATCTGATGAGGAAAAATTGATATATAAGGAGACCATATGGACACAGAGGACTCATCAACCAACTGACACAAAAAGTTGTTTGACATATATACATACATACATACACACGCACACATTTATGTTAGAGAAAGTAATTAATGATCAAAGAAAATCTTTATTGATTCCACTACCCCTAGTCTCCTTTCTCCTCTGTTTAGACCAGTGAAGTACCAAACTCCAATGGAGCCCTTCTTTTATAAAGAACAAAAAACTAGACTTCAACTCACTGTGCTTTGCATCTACTGCTTTGCCTGGTTTTAGCTCTAGAACAAGGTACCCCTTTATAGGGTGTCCCTTGGTATTCTCCCTCTGCCTTTCATGCCTCTTTTTCATATGTCTCCCCTTTAAGATTATAAACTCCTTGTGGGCAAGAACTATCTTTCATTTTATTGTATCCCCAACACTTAGCACAGAGTACAGTAAGTCCTTGATAAGCAGTTGTATAGGATGGTATATTTTTTTTCTGCCAGAGACAATTATTGGACTAGAAACATCAAAACAAAAATGACCAAGTGCAAATTTATAACTAGAGTAAATAAAGTGTCCTAGATGCCACCAGACTTTCTAGGGAGAGTGCTAGGAGATTTGCTCTGTAACCCTTATATAACTACTCATTGACCAGCATATATATAAGTGCCTGAAATGAAAGATGCTTATTTCATCAATACAAAACAACTGATCCAGAAGAATTTCTCACAAAATTGGAATACTTGGGGAAGGGCTCCATTGGAGAAGTTTTTAAAGAAGTAACCTAATGGTTACTTCATAGACTTCGAAGAATCAAGAAATGAACCATTGTGCCAATCGATATATAACAAAATAGTATCAATTGTATTTAAAGAGTACAAAGTTGGAGGTTTCATATGAAAAAGAACCTAAAGGCAACTTGATTCAAAAAAAAAATCTTATTTACTTATATACTCCCCCCCCATTTTTGGTAAATAGAATTCAGTTTCTTTATAATGACTTGTGTGCAAAAATATTTTTCCTCTTATTTAAGCATGATTTGTATTATTTTTTCAATTGATTTATTTTTCCAACTACATGTTAGGAAAGTTTTTCAACATTCCTCCACATGCATATATACATATTAATAAATTACATAATTTTTTTTTAGGTTTTTGCAAGGCAATGGGGTTAAGTGGCTTGCCCAAGGCCACACAGCTAGGTAATTATTAAGTGTCTGAGGCCGGATTTGAACTCGGGTACTCCTGACTCCTGTGCTCTTATCCACTGTGCCACCTAGCTGCCCCCAATTTTCTTTTTTTTTAAATAAATATTTTATTTGTTTTCCAATTATATACAATAGTAGCTTCTACCTATCTTTTTTGGTAAGGTTTGAATTTTACTATTTTTCCCCCACCTTCCCTTCTCACTGAATGCAATCTGATAATCTTTACATTGTTTACCTGCTATTGTATGCATTGATCAAAATTGAATGTGTTAAGAGAAAAACATATCCTTGAGGAAGAAATAAAATATTAGAGATAGGAAAATTAAGTAGTACATAAGACAACTTTTTAAAAAAAAATTGAAGGTAATAATCTTTGGTCTTTGTTTAAACTCCATAGTTCTTTCTCTGGATACAGATGGTATTCTTCATCACAGAGACCCTAATAGGTCTAATATTGCACTTACGGGATGAGCAATTCCATTAAGTATGATCATCAACCCCATGTTGCTGTTAGGATGTACAATGTTCTTCTGGTTCTGCTCATCTTGCTCAGCATCAATTCATGCAAGTCTTGACAGGCTTCTCTGAAATCCCATCCTTCCTGGTTTTAGAACAGTAGTGTTCTGTAACATCCATATACCACAGTTTGTTTAGCCATTTCCCAATTGATGGACATCCCCTTGACTTCTCATTCTTTGCCACCACAACAGAGCTGCTGTGAATATTTTTGTACAAGTGATGTTTTTACCCTTTTTCATGATCTCGTCAGGCTACAGACCCAGTAGTAGTATTGCTGGATCAAAGGGTATGCACCCCTTCATTAACACTTGGACATAATTCCAAATAACTCTCCAGAAAGGTTGGATCAGTTCACAGCTCCACCAACAATGCATTAGTGTCCCAGATTTCCCACATCCCTTCCAATATTGATCATTGTTCTTTCTGGTCATTTTTGCCAATCTGAGAGGTGTGAGGTGGTATCTCAGAGATGTTTTAAATTACATAATTGTTTTCCACCCACCCTTCCCACTTCTCTCCCCTCTGTGGCAAACAGTCTGGTGAATATACATTATATATATATATATACTTTTGTGTTTAACATGTTTACAGATAAGTGATTTTCTGCATGAGTAATTAGGATTAAGGGAAAAGAAAACTATGAGATAGGAGGGGAAAATATAAGACTTTTTTTTTAAAGTTTATTCAGATTCTGGTTCACTTTTTTGTTGGGGTTTTTTTTTCCTCTGCATATGGATAGCTTTGCCCACAATAAGTCTCCTAGTGTTATCCTAGCTCTCTGAACTCCTGAGAGGAGCTGCATCCATCAAGGTTGATCAACTCACAGTGTTGTTGTTTATGTGTACAATGTTCTTTTTGTTCTGCTCCCTTTGCTCAGCATCAGTTTCTGTAATTCTTTCCATATTTCTTAAGAGTCCAACCATTTATGGTTTCTTTTAGAACAAGAGTATTCTGTAACATTCATATGCCATAATTTGTTCAGCCATTCCCCAATTGATGGGCATCACCTCAATTACCAATTCTTTGCCACTTCAAAAAGAGCTGCTATGAATATTTTACAACATGTAAAACTTCCTATTTCTTCTGGATAGAGGCCTGGTATTGGTATTGATGGGTCAAAGGGTATGATCAGTTTTATTGCTCTTTGGGCATAGTTCCAAACTGTTCTCCAGAATGTTTGGATTAGTTCACAACTCCACCAGCAGTGCATTAATGTCCCAATCCTCCCAACAACCTCTCCAATACTTACTGTTTTCCCTTTTTGTCATCCTAAACCAATAATGATAGTTGTGAAGTAGAACCTCACAGTTGTTTTAATTTGCATTTGTGTAATCAGTAATGATTTGGAACATTTTTCATATGATTATAAATAGCTTTAATTTCCTCATTTGAAAACTGCCTGTTCATATCCTTTGATCATTTATCAATTGGGAAATGACTTGTAACTTCATAAACTTTATTCACTTCTCTATATATTTTAGAAATTGTTGTGAAAATTACTGTGAAAATTGTTTCCCAACTTTCTGTTTCCCTTCCAATCTTGGGAGAATTGATTTTATTAGTGCAAAAACTTTTTGATTTAATATAGTTGAAATCATCCATTATGTAATTTATGATGTACTTTTTTTTTTTGTGGTTTGGTCATAAATATCTCTCCTTTCCAAAGATCTGACAGTATTTCTTGATCTGTTCATTGGTCTATGCTATTGTCCTTTCTGTCTATGATTTATATTATTTTATGTTAAATTTTTTTTCCTCTAGTGCAGGCATTCTTAATTTAGGTCTTTGAACTTACTTTAAAAATATTTTGATAAGTATATTTCAGTGTAATTGGTTTCATTTGTATCCTTTGCATTTTATTTGATGCCTTTAAAAATAGTTTGAGGTGGAGTTCACCACACTCCAAAGACATCTGTGACCCAAGGTTAGGAACTTGGATTAAATGAAACTTAGCAGGATGGAGGGTAGGATAGTAGGAGGGGAACTAATGGAAATAGCTCTTAAAAAGTAGAATATAAAATTAATCCACAGAAATCATCAATCTTTCTATATGTTACTAGGAAAGCTATAGAAGTTGAGATGTTTGTGTTAAAAATAACTGTCAAGCAAATAAAGGATTTCATTGTAAGTGTTATGTATCTTATAGGTTAAATCAGAAAGGCCACAAAATACTGAAATAAAGAAGACTTAAACAGTTTGACAGACATTTAGAACATAGTAATTTTTTTTCTTGGTATAGCAAGGCAATGGACTTGCACAAGGTCACACAACTAGGTAATTATTAAGTGTCTGGGGCCACATTTGAACTCATGTCCTCCTGACTCCAGGGTCGGCGCTCTGTCCACTGTGCCACCTAGCTGCCATCTCCAGACCATAGCAATTTAATAAAAATGATGATTTAAGCTAATTTAAGATTTAGTACTATATCAGCCTATAAAATACTTGCTTTATAGACAAAATAACAAAATTTATCTAGAGAAGCAAAAGGTAAAGAACCTAGGGAACAAAAGTAGGAATGATGGATAGCTAATGATATAGTTTGAGATCTGGTATATAGTAATCATCAAAACTACTTGGTATTGAAATTAAAAATAGATAAGTATTAGCAAAACAATAGATAAACAAGACACAAAAACAATAGAACAGTTTAGTTCAATATTTGAGGAAAGTCAGGAATATAAATCATCAGAAGAAACTTCCTGGCCTCATTTGATAAAAGCTGCTGGAGACAAGAAGAGAAAGTGAGTTGACATGAGCTAGTTTTGGATTTATCTTACGTTATATTTTACATGACATACCATAATAAACTCCAGATAAATCTATGATCTAAACACATAAAAGGTAATATTTAAATAAAGGAGAAAGACACTACCTTTACAATTTCTTAGATGAGATAGAGATAATCATAAAAAATAAGATAAGCAATTTCAGTCGCAAAATTTTTATTATATTAACAAAATCAATAGTTAGAATAGGACTGGTTATAAAAATCAAATTAGCAAAAATGATAAAAAGATGGAAATAATAAATAATGAAAGATCTATTAGAAAATAGACATAATATTTATGTGTAAATTGAAAAACAATTAGGTCAGTCTGGGCAGCTAAGTGGCACAGTGGACAGAGCACCGGCCCTGGAGTCAGGAGAATCTGAGTTCAAATCCAGCTTCAGGCACTTAATAATTAGCTAGCTATGTGGCCTTGGGCAAACCACTTAACCCTATTTGCCTTGCAAAAAAACAAAACAACCCCTAAAAAAACAATTAGGAATTATTCAAGGTAACTAGCTTCTTCATACTTACTTAATTAGCTATCTCATTAGCTAGACTCTTTTACATTGCTTAGTACTTGTAAGTGCTAAGTAAATCCTTATTAAATGCTTTTTCATTCATTTAATTCATATCCCAAGGAAGTCAAAGACCAAGATTTCATATGTAACAAAAGATTCATAAAGCATTCTTTGTAAGTAGCTCTTGCCCACATCCTTGCTCAAAAAAGGAAACAAAGCAGGTGCCATTATTTGGGAAATGTAGTATATAAATGTAATTCTTGCTGTATGAAATAGTAAATATGGGAACATAGAGAAACAAGGGAAAACAGTGATATAGAGGGAAGAAATATCAAGTATCTACTGAACATCAGATACTCTGCTTAGTACCTTGAGGAATAACCTGTACGTTGGGTGCTATATTTATAGTTGAGGAAACTGATAAAACAGAGGTTAAGTGGGTTGCCTGGGATCACACAGCTAGGAAGGGTTGAACTTGGTTTGTCCTTACATCTGACCTTGGGCTCTATTTAGTTCACTTTCTAGCTGCCTAGAGTGAAGGGGGAAAAACTGAATTAGGGGAATCAAGCCACAAAATTATAATAATATTGGACATGATGACAACACTGAGAGGAGGCTGGTAATCTCAAGTTCAGTAAATGATCTTCGTCCTAGAGAACAGACTAAAACATACTTTTTTCAGTAGAGAGAGGTGTGAGGTCTGAAAGCTGTGGAATTTGGATATGTTGTCAGAATTATTTTCTTTATTAATTTTGCTTAATTTGATTTTTCTCTGTATAGTAGGAGAATTCAGTGGACCTGGGAAAGTGTATCAAGAAGTGACATATTTTTTTAAAAAAGCGATATCAAATAAAAATAAACTCTCTCTCTGCCATACCCTGAAACTATTCTACATCTTTCCCTTCAATTCTTTGTTAATTTGATAAAGCCTGTCATCCACCAGGCATTATGTGCTAGAAATACAAAGAAAAAGTTAACAGTTCCTGCCCTCAAGGAACTTAAATTCTGCCTTTCTTTAGCTAACTTTCTAAAAGGAATCCTTCTGGCTGCATATACTTCCCGTTCTTGAGTTTGACTCCTGCAAGCTGCTTTCTCAAAGATTATGAAAGCTCTCAATTTCTAGGTACATTGGCTTTTTTCTAAGTACTCCTCCTTGTCATTTTTGCAATTTTCGGCACTGTTGGTCTTCATCTCCTCTTGAATATTCTTTCCTCCTTGGATTTTTGTTTCAGTGGGTGCACAAGGATGAAATGAGAAAGGTTTAAGATGAAAGCAAGTTTATTATCTATGAAACAGGCATTTCAGAGAGCATAATAGAAGGGATAGGTTAAAATGGGATTGGGGGGGCTGAAAGTGTTGGGTTGAGAAGGATGGGTATAAAGGGAGTAAGCAGTGAGGAAAGGGATTTTGTACAATGACATAGGAAATATAAAAAGATCATTGGGTTGAGAATATGAGGTTATTGGGGGTGGCTAGGTGGTGCAGTGGATAAAGCCCAGGTCCTGGAATCAGGAGTACCTGGGTTCAAGTCCGGTCTCAGACACTTAATTACCTAGCTGTGTGGCCTTGGGCAAGCCACTTAACCCCATTTACCTTGCAAAAACTTAAAAAAAAGAGAGAGAGAGAGAGAGAATATGAGGTTATTATGATGATCCTTGGGGGATTAGGTAGCCAGTAATAGCTAGCAAGAATGTTCCCTTTTTATTTCTGCCCCCAAATTTTCTTTTGAATAAAAATTCTTTCTAGATCTTCCCCTCTCCCATAATGCTGGTGCCTTCTCTCTGCATTAGTTCTTTATTTTTTCTTATGTTTTAAAGATTTTTAAAAGATTTTTGATTCCAAATTTTTCTTCTTGCCCCTGTATACATGTGCAATCATGTTAAACATATTTCCACATTAGTCATGTTGTTTAAAAGAAGAAACACAACAAAAGGAAAAACTATGAAAAAATGTTATCTGCATCTTTGAAAATGTTTTATTTTCCAACTTCATGCAAAGAAAATTTGTAGCATTTATTTTTCTGTAAGATTTTGAGTTCCACATTTTTCTCCCTTCTCTCTCCCCTCCCCTTTGAGTAATCTGATATAGAATATAGAAGTACAACTATGTTAAGTATATTTCCATATTAGTCATGTTGTAAAAGAAGAATCAGAACAAAAGGGGAAAACCATGAGAGGAAAAAAAGCAAAACATAAAACAAATCAAATTTTAAAAATTGAAAATAGAGGTATATGTACATTATGGAACACTGTTATTCTAATAGAAACCAGGAGGGATGGGAATTCAGAGAAGCCTGGAAGAATTTGCATGAACTGATGCTGAGCAAGATGAGCAGAACCAGAAGAACATTGTTCACTGTAACAGTAACATGGGAGTGACAATCAACCTTAGTGGACTTTGTTATTTCATCAGTGCAATAATCAGTGACAATTTTAGGATATCTGCAATGGTGAATACAATCTGTATCCAAAGAAGGAACTATGGAGTTTAAACAAAGACCAAAGACAATTATTAATTTCAATTTTGAAAAAAAATGTTATCTCTTGTACTACATAATTTTGCTATCTCTTACGTTTTATTTTTCCCTCAAGGATATTTTTCTCTCAACACATTCAATTTTTTTTGTAGGGTTTTGCAAGGCAATGGGGTTAAGTAGCTTGCCCAAGGCCATGCAGCTAGGTAATTATTAAGCGTCTGAGGCCAGATTTGAACTCAGGTATTCTGACTCTAGGGCTGGTGCTGTATCTACTGCGTCACCTAGCCGCTTCAACACATTTAGTTTTGATCAGTATATAGCATGGAAACAATGTAAAAATTATCAGACTGCCTTTTGTGGGGGAGAAGAAAGGGAGGTTGGAAGGGAAATTGTAAAATTCAAAACATAACAAAAAATGATAGGAAGTACTATAATTGGAAAACAAATAAAATATTTAAAAAACTGAAAATAGCAAGTTTTGATCTGCATTCAGACTCCTCTGCATGTGGATGACATTTTTTAGCCCAAGTCCTTTAGAATTGCCTTTGTCGTTATACTCCCACCATAGTTTATCATGTTTTTACAAGGCAGTGTGGTTAAGTGATTTGCCCAAGGTCACACAGCTAATGTAATTATTAAGTGTCTGAGGGTAAGATTTGAACTCGGGTCCTCTTGAAGCCAGGGTTGGTGCTCTATCTACTATGTCACAATGTTCTTCTGGTTTTGCTTACTTTACTCAGCATCAGTTCATACAAATCCTTCCAGACTTTTCTGAAGTCCTCCTGCTCATGATTTCTTACAGAACAATATTACTCCACATTTATATACCACAACTTATTCAGCCATTCCCCAACTGAAGAGCATCCCTTTGATTCCCAATTCTTTGCCACTACAAAAAAGAGCTGCTTTATTTTTTTTTGTGCATGTAAGTCTTTTCCCTTTTTATGATCTCTTTGGAATTTAGACCTAGTAGTGGTATTGCTGGATCAAAGGGTTTGCAGCTTTATTGTCCTTTGGGTGTAGGTACAAATTTTTGCATTTGTTTCTGCGATTTATATCTGAGCACATAATTTTTGTAAGAATGACCATGTACACCTGAGAAATTAACTCCTTTCTCTTTTAATTCAGTTATTGTTAGTTGTGTATCATGCTTGGTTTTTCTAAAATTTTATTCAGGTTTTTTTTTTTAATTAAATTCATCTAGACCTGATAGTGGCAAATGGAGTTCTTACTATTGTAGTTTTACTGTCTATTTCTTTAGTTCATTTAACTTTTCTTTCATATAGTTAGAATCTATGCTTATTGGTGAATATATGTTAAGTATTGAAGTGAGTTTGTTGGAAATGTTACCTTTAGAAAAATATGATTTCCTCATCTTCTTTTTTAATTAAGTTTATTTTTGCTGTTGCTTTATCTGGGAAGATGTCGTTTTTGGAGCCAAGCTTGAATATTAGAATTTCATAGCACTGAGTTTCATTTATTTTGTTTTCCTTTCCACAGCAAAGAAAATGTTTTCCTTGTCTTACATATTTGACTTTGCATCTTTTCATGTATCTTTCTATTCTTGGTATTCATTATATTCAATACAGTAATATTCCATTACATTCATGTACCACAATTGAGACAATTCCCAGTGGACATTTATTTCATGTCCAGTTCTCTACTACCACAAAAGGTCTTGTTTTAAATATTTTGGTGTACATGGGGACTGTCTTTCTCATTTACATTTTGGGGGTATACACTTAGCAGTTGCAACTCTTGAGTCAAAGAAGTGGACATTTTATTCACTTCATTTGCTTGGTTACCAATTACTTTCCACTGTGATTATATGTATCATTTCACAACTCCACCAAACAGTCCCTCCCACATGACTTATTCCTAAATTTTTTCATTTTTGCCAATTTGCCGAGTATAAGATGAAACCCCAGGTTTGCATTTCTTTTACTGTTACATTCTTCCATAATAGTTTTCGGGTTTTTTTTAAAAACTGTTTTCATAACCTGGGACCTCTTATATTCACAGTACAATTACCTATCTTCAGGTACCTTGTCACCTCTCATCTAGACTGCCTCAGGACTCTCCCACTTGGTAGTTTTTCAGTCTTTCCTATCTTTAATCATCACAAAACTAGCCACCAAAATATTTTATGAAGACACATTGTATTGCTTCCTCCAGTTGCTAGCACTATCCTTCCTCAAATTAGCTTTTTTTATGTGGAGGATGGATACTTTTGTGCCTTTCTATGTAGGTCCAGTGCTTGGCAGACCCTTACATGTAATGGGTGTTTAATAAGTGATTGTTGAATCAACAATTTTGTATGATAATATGAAGGGGAAAAAAATGTTTCCAGGGGAAAAATTAGAACAAGCTGCCCTCTGTAAATGAAACAATCATTAAAGTTCCTTAAAGTGCTTCCAGCTCTTACTACCTTCATTCAAAGAAGTGATTTGTGATAACAAGACCATTATCTTCCTGTATATCTTCTAGTTTCTTTTCATTATTTGAAAATTGTTATTGAAACAGATACAGGAAAAATGAGTTCACTTTTTCGTGATAAAGTTGAAAAGTATTTTCATGGAAGGATTTCTTTTAACATGTTAATATATTGTCATTATTGTAGAGTTGATATAAAGGTGTATAAAATTGAATTTGTAACCCAAATTTAGTTTGTATTACACATATAACATGCATTTAATAAATGTTTAGTAATAATTGTTACTATGTGAATATTAACATATTGCTGTATAGTTGCTGTAATTAGCATACTATGATTTATGAATGTATAACTTGTTGCTTTATGAAATCATTTCATATTGCCTAATTTATTCTTTTGAATTTATTTTCCATTAGGTTTATCTCTAACAAGTACTTAGTGAAACGACAGAGCAGGGACTATGATGTGGAATGGGGATATGCCTTTGATGTTCATTTGAATGCTTTCTATCCACTACTTGTCATTTTGCATTTTATCCAGCTTTTTTTCATTAACTGTAAGTAGCAAATCAGCATCAAAATGGTATTATCGTCGTCATTGAACATAATGGTGATTAAAGTTTTTTCTTTTCTTACAGATGTTATCATGACAGATACTTTTATTGGTTACTTTGTTGGAAATACATTGTGGTTGATTGCCGTTGGTTATTATATCTATGTAACATTCCTAGGATACAGTGGTAAGTATAACCAAGAATTGAAATTTATTCAAAAGTATCTAATGTTAGAAAGGAAGGAAACAATATTTATTATCTTCAAACATACATTACTTTATAGATTATTTGCAAAAGCTTTATGGCTTTCTTCTCACCCAATTCTTCAGTTAGATGCAGTATCTAACTGAAACCACTGATATATTCAGCTGCTTGGAATTCACTCCTATTAAATTCTGCATTTCTTAATTCAGCAGATATCTATTTAGCATATATTCCATAAATTATGTTCCCTGTGGATCTTAAATCCCTTGCGTATAAGTTTATCTTGGGAAGCCAAGTTTTTATGCAAAGGGATTCTTTTGGGGGAATAAAATGATTAGCTATATACTTATATCCTGTGTGTTTGAAATATCTTTTTTAAAACCCTCTAGAGACAAAGAATTGGGGGGGGGTAATGTTATCTTTTTTTCTTTTTAAATCTTACTTTTCTTTGAAAATCGCAAACTGTCTTTATTAGAAACATCAAGAGAAAAATTGCCAGAATTTGTTTGGGAATATTTATTATTTATCTTGGTACTTGAGCAAAGCTATTACTTGTCTGAATTAGTTTCTTTGCTGATTCTTTTCTGGATAAACTGTCAGGAAACAGGAATAATTTTGGCTTTTTATGCCTTTAATTATGTCTTTAATTTCTCTTAATGGTTACCAATAGCATTTTTAAAATTTTATCAACTAACAGTAGTAGAAAGGAGCATCCTTACTTAAATTCTGGATTTTTGGGTAAAGCTTCTAATGTCCCCCCACTACAAATGATTTGGGGTTTTAATATATATATACTTTGTCTTTAAAATAGCCTTACTGAACCTAGGCTTTGTAGGCATTGTTAGAATTAGATAATGTTCTAATTTGTATCTCACATTTGGTGTGTTTCTGCCTCATTTTACTAACCAGTTGATTTTTTTCAAAGGTTTTTTTTTTTAATTTTTTGATTTTTGCAAGGCAGTAGAGTTAAGTGACATGCATATCTCCATTTTTTTTTAGTACTTTTAGGATAGTTACTTATAAAATAGCAGCATAGCACTAGGTTTTTTTAACTTCTTAACTGGCTCAGTATGTTGTATGTTCAATAACCATTTTGAGATAATATCTCCTTTTTTCCTTTAAATTCCTTTTTAGCTTGTTTGAATACTGAAATTTTAATTGCTCTCAGAAAAAACAAATTTGGGTGTCAATGTATACATTAGGGCAGTTTTATGGGCAAAGATAAAAGACACTCTCTTTATAATTGGAAACAATAACTCATAGAAGGAGGAATTGGGCTACAGGACAGGCACAAAGTTCTAAAGTCCTAAGGAGTTAGTGACGGATCTGATGACTGGCCAAGGAACCTTATATACAAAGGAGGGAACTGACTCACCATCATAGGGAATCTGGGAGTGGGATGGAGACTTGAATTCCTTCCATCTGAGGTGGAGCTGGGGGGGGCAGTCATTGTCAATTGTATCACTATGTCTAGACCCTCATCATATATATCCCTACAGTTTTCTTCCTCAGATTAAAAACCCTCCCTTGAAATAAGTATAGTTCAGCAAAATTTGTGAATACACATTGATCATGCGTGAAAATATATGCATCTACAGTCAGTCACCTTGCTTGAAAGGAATATGCTTCTTTAATCTTCTGGAGTCATGACTAGTCACTGCATTCAACTAAGTTCTGAGTTTTTCATAAACCATAATATATTTAGCCATTCCCTGATTCTGATTCTTTACTACCACTACTACTACTACTACTACTACTACTACTACTACTACTACTACTAAAAATATGGCTATAAATATTTCTGGACATCTGAGACCTTCCTTTCTTAGATTTCTTTGTGGTATTTTTTAAGTAGAGATATTTCTGGGCCAAAGGACATGTATTAAATGACTTTTTGGTTATACTTCCAAATTATTTTCCACAATGGTTAGACTGATTTTTTTTATGTTTTACTTTTTATTTTTTTTAATTAATTAGTTGAGGATTTTATGATTTTCCCCCTAATCTCACTTCCCTACCCCCACTCCCCACAGAAGGTAGTCAGTTAATCTTTACATTGTTTCCATGGTATACATTGATCTAAGTTGAATGTGATGAGAGAGAAAAACAAAGTATAAGAGATTGCAAAATTACCTTTTAAGATAATGGTTTTTCTTTTTTTCTTAATTAAAAGGTAATGGTCTTTGGTCTTTGGTCTTTGTTCAAACTCCACAATTCTTTCTCTGGATACAGATGGTATTTTCCATCGCAGATAGCACAAAATTGTGCCTGATTCTGGCACTGATGGAATGAGAAAGTCCATTAAGATTGACCATCAACTCCCATGTTGCTGTTAGGGTTTACAGTCTTCTTCTGGTTCTGCTCATCTCACTCAGTATCAGATCATGCAAATCCTTCCAGGCTTCCCTGAATTCCCATCCCTCCAGGTTTCTAATAGAACAATAGTGTTCCATCACATACATATACCACAGTTTATTAAGCCATTCCCTAATTGATGGACATCCACTCAATTTCCAGTTCTTTGCCAGCACAAACAGGGCTGCTGTGAATATTTTTGTACAAGTGATGTTTTTACCCTTTTTCATGATCTCTTCAGGGTATAGACCCAGTTGCAGTATTGCTGGAACAGAGGGTTTGCACATTTTTGTTGCCCTTTGGGTGTAATTCCATATTGCTCTCCAGAAAGGTTGGACGAGTTCACAGTTCCACCAACAATGTGTGAGTGTCCCAGATTTCCCACAACCCTTCCAACATTGATCATTGCCCTTTCTGGTCATATTGGCCAGTCTGAGATGTGAGGTGGCACCTCAGAGATGCTTTAATTGATTTAGATCAATTTTTCATATGACTGGATCACAGCTATACTGTTGACAGTGAATTCACTGTGGTAATCTTCTGACAGCCCTTTTAACAATGATCAATTTCCTTTTTTATTATCTTTGTCAATTATAGAGTATGAGGTAGAAATTCAGTTTTTTTCTATCATAGTGTTCTTTATTTTGCTAAATACATCCCAATAACATTTTCTTTTTCAATTCATTTTTTCCAAATACATTTAAAGATAGTTTTCAACATTTATTTTTGTAAGATTTTGAGTTCCATATTTTTCTCTCCCTCCCTTCCCTTCCCTTCCCTTCTCCCTCCCCAAGACAGCAAGTAATTGGATAGAAATTATGTCTGTCAGTGTTTTTAATTTGCATTTTTCTTATTCATGATTTGGAGCCTTTTTTCATATGGTGAGAAAAATATTTTTGTACAATTCAATTCTAGCTTTTGAGATTTGTAATTAGGAATTAATATTTTATTCACTTTCTATTCATTTGGATTTGTTTCCTTGCTTTCCAGCACTGCCGTTTTTGAAAAACACGGTAATTCTTTTGTATCCATTTGCACCTCTCATTCTACTCTACGGATTGTCGTTAGCACTGGGATGGAACTTCACTCACACACTGTGCTCTTTCTACAAGTATAGAGTGAAATAAAAAATGTGACTCTTAGCTGTCAACAGTATTGTTAAAGTGGCTGAGATTTCTTGTAAAAAAGTGTAAATAAATTTTAATTGTAGATATCTTTAAAAATGTAAAGTTTTTGTGAATTTTTGGAAATATTTCCAACTTCATGTTGACTCCACTCACAGTACATTCTTTGAAACCATGAAATGTACATTTGTGTAATAAATATTTTTAAACCAAAGTGTAAGCCTTTTCAGTTTTGACTAAGCAGTAATTTTAAGTTATTATTTGGGAAGTATTTTGATTTTTACCCTTGCTTAACAATAATCTCCATATGTCAGAATTTTCAAGGATCCTTGATTTTATTGGTGATCTCTGTCACAAGAGCGCACAACTCTGCCTTAATAGGCACTGAGATCAAAGTATTTTAATAACCTGGTGGCATAACCCCTGGTTTGAGCCTCTTAATGTAGCAATCTAGACCAGCCCTTGAGAAAGATATATTACTTGTTTACTTCAAGTCTTTTTAGCTTAAAAAAGGAGGTTAAGACTTGCCAGAATTTATTCTCTTCTGGTCTAGCCTTCCAGAACCCAGTTACCAACATGTCACAAGGTGTGTATATATATGTATGTATGTATATGTATATGTGTGTGTGTGTGTATATATATATATATATATAAAATAGACACATAAAATATCACTATTCAGTAGAGTCTAAATGATAATTCATTAGTTGGTGCTTTCTAATGAATGTAGCTAAGTAATCCTTAATTGACCTCTTTGAAATGGCATATTTTGGCCAACTAGCTCTGGCAGTTTGGGTGACATCTCAGATCATTCTTTTGTATACTAGGGGAAAACACCTGCCCTGAACACTTTAGAATGTTTAAAATTTTAAAGCTTGTTATGTAAGAAATTGATTGTTGCCATAGCAATAATTCATTATTCTTTTTTCTGTCCAGTAAGGAGGTTAATTCATTTCAGGAAGGTAATCAACTTTTTTTAAAGTCAAGAAGCCTTTTCCAAGCTCTGCTACTTACCATGTGTCCTGACAAGTTATTTAAAACCTCTGTGCCTCAGCTTTCTCTTCTGTAAAATAAGAGGGTTGGACTTCTTTGAGGAATCATGAAGAATAGGAAACATACATGGGAATGAGAACAGGTAAATATCTTGATTTCATAAGGGTTAAGAAAGTAGATTCTTCAAAATAATTGGTAATGAACATGAATTTAATTCCTGTTAAAATACACAGCTTACTGTTAAAGAATGATTGATAAGCATATTACAGAAAGGGATAATCATTATGAGGCAGCATAATTTCATTAAATGCTTATCATGCTAGTTTCTTTTGCCAGTATTAAAGTGATAGGTCAGACTATTAAATACTGTTTTAATATTTGGGTTTTAGCAAGGTTTTTTGACAAAGTTCTGCATAGACAATATTCTTGTAGACTAGATGGAGAGATGTGCATAATAGCTGATGCAATTCAGGGCTTAATTAGAAAAACAGACCCAAAGAGTGGTCAAATTGTAATGAATATGTTCCAACCTGAATAGAAATCTTTAGTGGAATGTCAGAGATTTGTGTATTCAGTATTTTGTCAGTGTTTTCAATAAACATCAAGTGTCTACTGTTTGCAAGGTAGGATGAGTATTAAAAATTACAAAAAAGGTCATAGATTTAAGAGTTGGGAGGGACCTTGAAGACCAATGAGTCTTAAATTAGACTCTTCAGTGTATAGATGAGGCCCAGCAAGTTAAGCCTTGTCCTTGGTTCAGAGTTGGATCTTGAACTGAGATTTAAAACCAGATGTTATATGCTTTAATAGTTTATATTCTAAAGGAGTTCAAAAGTATACAAAGCAGTTGGAACTAAGGGGGAAGGACAGATTCTAACAAAATACTCTTGAAAAATTTAAGGAGGGAAAGAACATTTGAAGGCAAATATATCAAATATACAAACAATACAAAGCTAGGAGGCATAGCCAATGTTGGAAAACAGAACTGGATTCCAAAAAATACAGCGATTTTTTTTTTTTTTTAAGGAAGGTATTACTCAAATTTGTATTCTTTTCTGTCTCTTGCTTAGATTATTGTCAGAATGTCTTAAATGATCTTCCTGCCACCATTCTCTCTAATTTAACCTCCTCTCAAGCTGCAGATATTTCTAAGGCACAGAGCTGACATTATCATTTCCCTGATCAAAAACTTTTAGTTGTACATAAAATGCAAACTCCCTAGTATAGTGTTTAAAGCTCATCAGAATTTTGCTTCAGTCCAGCTTTCCAGTCCTGTTTCACCTTATTTGCCCTTCATGTACCTAGATGTTCTGATCAAAGGGGATTACTCACTGTTCTCCATTTCAACATTCACTTTCCTACCAAGGTATATTAGTATAGGTTGTCTCTCCTTTTTCATTTGAGGGTAAAACTTCGGTAGCCCTTCCAGAGGTTATACTCAATATCCCCACTTTTTACTTCTCTCTCACCTCCAACTTGCTTAGAACTTTTTGGCTGACTTCTCTTTTGACTCCTTTATTTCCTATTGTTAGGAGTAACTTCTTGGAGGGAAGGGATGAATTGGTTTTTATTTATATCCTTAGTACTTTAACACTGTGCTTTGCATATTGACAAATCCAGAAATTGGGCTTTTAAAAATCAACTCATGGGTCAAGGATATGTGGCTAGACTGGCTCCAATGTAAAAGATGTGGTAGTTTAGTGAATTACAAGGTCAATAGGAGTTAACTGTTTGGCAGCCAAAAAGCTAAGTGTTTTTTTTTTATGTAATAAATATTTTATTTATTTTCCAATTATATACAGTAGTAGTTTTCTACCTCTCATTTTTTGTAATGCTTTGAATTTTATTTTTCTTCCCCCAACCCCCCCCCCAAAAGCAGTCTGATAATCTTTATATTGTAACTAATGTAGTTTTAATCCCTTTTAGTCACTGTCTAGAATTTGGGGAGGAGAGAGAAAGTATAGGTGGGATTATTAATTAGGGATTAGAATTATGGTCTCATTGGTATACTTCAGTATATGTGATTCTTGCTGTCAGACCACTTATGGAGGATAGTAACTAGATTTGGATACCATATTTTAGAAAGGATTTTTAATGGTACAGTAAATGTTAGGAGTGAGGACCATGCTATATGAAAATTGAAGGAACTACAAAAGAGAAAATTCAGTAGGAGACATGATGGCCATTTTAATATTAGGTCAGAAGGACCTATCATCTGGTACAACCCTAACCAAAGCCTGAATCCCATTTACACTTACCTCATTTTATACACTATACATCTAATTAATGAATCTTATGATACATGATATGTTTGGGGCTCTGTATCTCTATTTAGTATATTAAGACCCTACAGGTCTTTATTGGAAGTATTATAATGGAGAGATTATACCGATTCTGCTTATGGGCAAAACTTGTAACTTACACCAGTAATGGCCATCATCAAATCATCTAGTTCAGGATTGAATGACCTGGAAATTCAAATGGAGTATGATTTCTGAAATGGGAATAGAGAGAAAACATGGAATCTTTTGAAATGAAAACAGGCTTCAGGGATGATAGAACTAGAGATTATAGAGAACACAAGTTTATTTGCCACATAAGCAGCTAGGTGCAGAGTGATAGAGTACTGGAATTGGAGTCAGGAAAACCTGAGTTCATCAGATCCTTAGTAATTTTGTCACCCTGGGCAAGTCACTTAACCAATTTCCTTATCTGCAAAATGGGGATAATCCACTCCTTTATAGAGTATAGTGAGGAATGAGATAAGTTTAAAGCACTTAGGAAACCTTTAAGTGTAAATCATCACTTAAGCACAGTAAGTGAAAAAATTAAATTGTTTTGGTTTGGTGAACATTCTTAGATAAAACAGTCAGAAGCAGCAGAAGGTTAATGGGTAAAATCAGAAGCAGTAAAGGTTCCTTCAAGGTCAATGCAAAATAATCTAAAGCCTGTGAAAAGTCTACCTTCAAGCATGGAGAACCAGAGACACTGCAAGGGGACCATGGATAGGTACTATAGCAAACCTGCCATCTCTTTTAGTACCTGAAAGTCCAAAGACAAAATAGCAGATTTGGGTGTATACTGATATTTAATGTTAACAACCTAAACATAACCTGGCTTCTAATCCCTACACAGTTGAGACAAAAAGTTTTGCTTTTTTAAAACATCAACTGTGTTGACTACTACTTCCTGAGGCTAGTGACTTTAGTTTCATTAAGACATTTATCCATGCTGTAATTTTGACTGCTAGACAAAAAGATGGGTCAGCAAATAGGATACAAAGAACTACTGCCATTTAAACCTGAGTAAAGATTGAAAAGATTTAGAATTACATAACTTTCCTGCCATTTTAAAAATCATCTGTTTTCCTATATCTGGCAGGAAAATCTTTTAAAACCATAAGGAGAATTGTATACTTTAGTTCATTAACGAAGTAGGGAAGAATGTGTTAATCTGTGTTTCAATTGATAAGATTTTGGGAGGGAACCCCAGTTTGAAGATAGGGTTGTGGCATTAGTGAAAGCAAGCAGAAAGGGCAGATCTCTGAAGACTGACAGGAAAGTTGATGGACCTAGGATTGGTGTTCACTGAGAAACTGGAATTACTTGGAATCATCTTTTCCCCTATACTGTACTCTACAGGGCTGAATAAAATCAAAGAACTTAATGCTGAGGAAGCATTGCTAAAAAATTAAAAATCTGATTTTGGAAGATCTCAAACTGTTTTACTCTAATACTAAATGAGATTGATGATTGTCACTTTTAGAAAGGATATAATTGATGATAAGTGAAATGTTCTGAATCTTCATCATCTATTCACCCAAAGAACATCTAGATTCCTATGGGTATATTATGTTTGTCTCCCCTCATGCTGTGTTTGGAATCCAGAAAAGATGATTAGAAAAGTAATTGTGGTAAATTAACATGAGGTATAAAAGAACCTTGCAGTGAACACTTTGATAAAATAAAAGGACCATTCTGCAGTATGAGTCTTTTTTTTTTTTAGCCCTAGTTCCATTATGGAATTCAGTGGGAAATGCATTGCTCATAGAAACAATGTTAAGCAAATTGGTAGATAGATTTTTGTGGACTTGTGTAGGTTTTTGTGGACCTATTCTGTGCTTGAAACATCTGACCAAACTAAAACATGACCATTTCTATAGGAAAAATGTGTGTGTCTAGCTTGGAATTTCCAACCAGGCCTTACGAACTATTCCTTTGAAAAGGATATATGTAATTTTAGCTGTTTATACTTGGGAACTGTGTATCAATTTGTTTTTATATAAATTTTTATTTGTTCCATGTACTTGTACAGCTATTAAAACATTAACAAAAACATGAAATGACATGTAACCTGATACAAAAATGTAAATTGCTATAAATGTTTTTAACTTATTTTCTGATTTTTAGTCTCATTACCCAGGTTGCTTATGTATATTAACTTTAGTTTAAGAATTTAATTTGTTGTCTTGTGAAATTGGTTTTCTTAAAGGAATGAACACAAATGTTAACCAGTTATTATATTGGTATTCAATATAACAAGGATCATTCTGAAAAGCTTACTTATCTAAAGATGGCATGGTAGCATGTATTGATGCAATATTTTGTGATGTGGGTCTTTGAGAGTATTCCACAAGTACAGTGAGAGTTAGAGCAAGAGAGAGAGAGAGATTCATTCCTTAGATAAAGAAGCAAACCCAGAGTGATTGTTATATACCCACCCAGGGCCCTAAAGCAAGGTAATAAGAGAATAAATACAAGAACCAGAGTATTCTGGCTTAGTCCCCTTGTTGCCCCCCCCATTATACTTTAAGTTCCATCTCAGCTATTTAACCACTCTGGGATATTATATTTTTGCATCTCTTCCTGTTTGTTGTGGCAATGAAATGAGAGTTAATGTATGTATTGTGACCATAAATTGCTATGTAATGTATGTTTCATATTACAATGTTTTATTAGAATGAACTTTGAATTCTGCTTGAATTTTTAAAAAAAAATTCTTTATTTCAAATACACATGAACAGCTGTGGCACAGAAAGAACAGTGATGAAAGGCACAATCGACATAACCTATTATCAGGTTTTCAATTTATAGCAGCAAGATTTCCAACAAAGATCCAACTATCTATATAAATTCAACAAATACTCAAGAGAATTACTGCAGATACTGCACAATTGAGTAATGAGGGCATTTAAGGGGAAAAATGGATCAAGTTTTTTGAAGAAAGCCTCTTGCAGAACCTGTCAGGTAAAGATTCCATAGGGAAGGTCTTTCCAGATGTTAATCTTTTCTTAAAAAAGGAAAAAAAAACTTGTCCAAATGAAAAACTGATGGTCCACATTAAAATTTAATTAAAAAAAAGTTGTCTAAAACAAATATTTTATATCATTCTAAGGTAAAAACTCATGTGCCCAAACAAAAAGTTATTTGCTGGCAGTGCATCTTACAGTATTGTCACTTTGGGCCATTTTTAAGGCTCAGAAAACATTTTTCCTCAAAAAATATTTTGATCAAATCTGGGCAAACACTGAGTTTTAAGGGAAAATAAAACGTAGTATCAATCCAAATAAAGCATTAATTCTAGCACTGATTGCTAATACAAAGGCATAACTATAGAAGGTGGTGATTCTTAAATATCCTTGCTAACAATCAAGGATATTAAAAACATTTTCTTTAAAAGCAACATGTCCTCATAAAGGTATTATGCTAGGGCCTGGAATCAAGAGATTTGAAAAATAAACATTTTCTGCTTTTACAGAACTTTTATCAAGAAAATGTTTATAATACTTTGGAAATATTTGACACTGAACTTCTTTAATTTACCTTTTTTGAAACAATGCATTCTCTAAGTACTAAAAAGCCAGGGAACTTTCTCACAATGTGATCTAATATAACAGACCTCCTTCCTTTGAAATGGAACAAAATGTCTTTAATATATGGTGACAAAAATCATGCTTTTCAAGAGCATGGATGTATAATTGTAGCATTAACGGCACATGCACGAATATAGCAAAAAAGCATTGGCTTTTATAGCATTTTATCAAATTAATTAAAACAAGCTTTTTTTCCTAGGAAAATTGAGTAGACTTTTTGAATGGCTTTTCTGGCCACATTATTAGTAATTTTTCCTCTATTTTCTTTCTACTTGTAGATGTCTCATGAATCTAGAGGGCATGACAATATTAGATAAGCACAAAATTAACGGATATAACATTAGAAATATGAAGTAACAGATGATGTTTTTTTTAAGTTTCCAGTATACAAAATACAGAAATAAGTTGGTACAACAATTTTGTACTGAGCTATAAAGACAAATCATCTAAATCTTTAATGTAATCTGAGCACTGCATAGTGAAAGATAAATATTACTACTCCAAATGTGGGTGTCTAATTTAAAATTCCAAAATGAGTATAGTTCCCCTCTCTGTCTCACTTTCTTAAAACTACAATTTCTGAGTGACCAATATTTTTTAGTAACCTGGTAGATATTCAAGCTTCTTTGTGAAAACTTTTTGAATTTAAAGAAATCCTTTAAGGCAGCTTTCAGTTTTGTTACTTTACAAAAAAAGATCTAATTCTTTCAAAACAAAACACTATGGGAAGTTTATTTCACTTTAAAACACATTTAACAAAATTTTGCAATAGCTCTCATCATTGGATCATTCCCAGATACAAATTATATACATGTTTTATATATATATATAGTCATGTGTTTTGACCTTGAGAGTTATGAAATGCGACAAAACCATTCATTTCAGCACATTCTTGAATATCTAAATGTTTCCTAATTGACAGATTTGAAAGTATACATCACAAATATAGGACTGGTTTTGAATATAAAAGTAAAAGTAACATTGCTAAACATAAAATAGAATTGAGTCATGATAGTCACCTATTCTTCCAAACCCAGAAAGCTTCCTTGAAGAGCTCTTGGTAAACAACACAATAATACCTTTTATACTTTAAAACCTAACCTCACTCTGAAAAACTATGTTTTAATTCTTTTATAGGCATCTTTATACCATGCTGGAACATTTAGGTGGCATTTGACTGGCACTAAATGTAGGAAAAACAATGAACAAACCAACCAACAAGTATTTATTGAGCACCTTTGTGCCTAGTGCTGTGCTAGGCATTGTGGGTATGCAGGAACAAATTAGGAGTAAGAATTTGGGACTGGGACCTGTGACTTCATTGTTACAGGGAGTCCTGAGGTGAGAAGACTCTTCCACCCCACAAATCTGCATCTTCATTGCCTAGAGCTTGAGGGGTTTAATGCCCTATGCCATGCTATCTCTTACAGAGAGAAAGTGGGAGAAGAGCAGACAGAAGAAGGAAGGAGAAGAGAGTGATTCGTGAAAGAGAAAATGCGTGTGTCTGTGTGTGTGTGTGTAAGAAAGAAAGAGATGCTCCCTAAAAAGCTGAAAAGACAAAATTTCTAACATGTCTGAAATGATAAGACTTCTTAAACATACAAATATGTGGCATTATATAACTAGTAGGAGTTCATAAAAGCTCATTAATTGCTAAAGGAGGTGGGTTTGAGCTATGAATTAACCAATTGGATTCCAGGAAGGAGGGGATGAAGAAAATTAGGCTGACTGGAATTAATTTTCGAATGGCAAAGTGCAGTAGCAACTATACATGTTTCTCAATGCTCTTATTTAAGTTCCCCCAATCTTGTCCCAAGGTTGTATTTAAATAATTCTGGTGGAGGCTGCATTTTAGAGGCTCTTGGCTCTTGGAATGATTAACTTATAATAACCAATTTTTTTAAAGACTCCTTATATCCCAAAAAACATCGTTTTTTTTCCTTTTCAAATCATCTGCTTTTAGGAATTTTGGCCAAACTGCCTCAGAAATGATGATTAAGCCCCAAAAGCAAAGTTTAAACTGAACTTGGACATTGTTGCCTGACAAATTAATTTTTTGGCAAGTTATGAGCAAGAAAACCAACATAAAATGAATTGAAATTGCAAAACCTTTACAAAGATAATAAAAACATTAAATAGTATTTTTGGAATTTCATATAAGTAATTATGCAATGGAATTTAGATACCAGGTTTATAATTTAAAATGGAAATTAAAGCAGTGGAGAAATACAACATGACTGCAACAGTATCTTTCACTAGAAATTGTCACAACGTTTGTCTTTAAATTTGTAAATACATTAACATTTCATAGAAAAAAATTTGATACAAGTGTTACCAAAAATTTGTCCAAACTTATAAAATATGAATGTGTATTGGTAATATTTAATGAAAAGAATACTGAGTTGCTTACAAAAATCAAAAAAGAAAATACGATTTGTTATTTCAACGCATAACAGGGTAACATTAAGCCTGTCATTTTATTTTTAATCAATCAATTTGTATGCTAAAATTTATCAAATTGCTTTTGTATGGCCTTACTCCTGTACACAGTACAGTGTTACAGCCCTCGCAGAATCTCATTCAAAGCAAGGGGATTTAAAGAATGATGATGCCTTTGAAAATACACTATTTCAGATCCTTTAGGATACAAAAGTACTTCATTTAGGAAATCCATCAAGAATCATTTATACTGGCAGTACATTTGAAAAGACATTACCATTTGAAATGTTTTCATTTTCAAAGAAAAACACAAAACTTAAAAAAGCAAGGTATAATCTTTTTTTAAAAAAAAGTAATTCAAAGTTAATGCATAAAAATATTTACTTCTCAAATAATTTCAATAAATTAACTTAATGGGTTTTTTCGGTGTATTTATATTTATACATATATATCCCTGATAATCTATAAAAGGGGGTTTGCAATAGTAAAATGAATGGAATCCAAAAGTGCCCCCTTCATAAAAGGTACTGAACATATTCTTATAATGAAGGATTGTAATATTATGTACACCTTACGAATTAGCAAATCACCAAAATAATACAAGACAATACTAACACAATGTGACTAAAATGTACAAGTGATGTTCAAATAAGGACTTAGGCTTCATATGAATATTATGGATGAGAGATTATTTTTCTGAATTGATCTGACAGAAAGGCTTAATACAATCTTATCTACAGTAGATTTCACAAGAGGTAGTATTCAAGTGAAATACAAAAGAGAAAAACATGCTTCATTGTCTTGAATTTGTTCTAACTTTTTTTCCCTTAAAGAAGAATCTTATAGAGAATAAGATTCAGAGCTGAAAAGTTCCTTTGAGATCGTTTGTCTGAAATGATTTTGACTTCGTAAGAGAACTTGGTCAGTTTGGAACCTTTTTAATATGAATCTGAAATAGAGAATTTTACAGTAATTTATAAAAACAATAAATTCTAAAATCTTTAAATGCACTGCAATATCAAAGTCTTAAGATAAAAGGAGGTTGTAATCTTTTTTTAAAAGAAATATCTCACCTCATTCAGAACAGCCCAAACAGCAGAATTCTGTATAACTGAAAGACGGAAGGCTGAAATGGGGTTTAGGTTGGGATCTACCATCCCTTCTGCCACACCACTTTCAAATTTTCCTTCAAAATAAAAAAGTATCACCAGTGAGTAGATGATAATAAATTAAAACACAAAAATTTAACCAAATTTTCATGCCAACAAAATTTACCAGAATTTTGATTATTCATCTGAAATATTTATTAGAAAGCAAAAAACCTAAAACAAAATAAAAATGATAACCAATATAATAGCCATAAATAAGTATAACCCTACAGGTTTTGAAAGTGACTGAATTCTGATTATTATTTTAAATTTACAATGAGAGCATTGCCCCAAATAAAGTTATAGTTCAAGAATAAACCCATATATCAATAAAAAAAAATTTTAGGCACCAGCTGCTATGTGCTGTTGGGAATAAAAATATAAAAGTTTGAAAGCATTTATACTTGAGAACAAATGAGTTATTAAAAGTTTATGTTGGGACAGCTAGGTGACGCAGTGGATAAAGCACCGGCCCTGGAGTCAGGAGTACCTGGGTTCAAATCTGGTCTCAGACCCTTAATAATTACCTAGCTGTGTGGCCTTGGGCAAGCCACTTAACCCCATTTGCCTTGCAAAAACCTAAAAAAAAAAAAAAGTATGTTACCTATTCTGATATAACCATCTTCTAATTGATTATCTTTGGTTTCTTTGCTTATTTCCAACTCTTCACCCTAAAATAGAAATAATTATTTTGAAAACAATTACTTATGCAAAAGAAAACCAGAGTACTAACTGCCACATATAGATATATTTCTATATACACATATCTATATCTACATATATGTAATGTATATGTATATAAAGCTTTCTCATACTTCAAAAACAACTTTCAGAACTTGTATAATTAATCTGGTACATGGAAACTTTAAAATGATAATGTTTTTATAAAAGGCGGGAAAAAATCAGCAAAGCCCTCTATATTTTAGCACTGTGCTAATAAAACTGTGAAGACAGCACCTGCCCACAGGGAGAGGCTAAGGGAGCAGCGGCCTAAGAAGTATATTTTTATAAAAAGAAAGGACTAGACAGAAAAATGCTACCAGAACAAATGAAGAGGTAAGAAGTAGACTGTATAAGGAGGAAAAAAATTCAAAACATGTTATGAACTGGGAAAAACAATAAGTAAAGAACAAGAGATTATGGTAAGATCTAAAAATTGGTTTCAAAAGGAAGGGGGGGAGACCAAGTGTGTAAGGGCAGAGATTGTGATCTGAGAGTTCAAATTTCTGGAGAAAGAACAGTTTTGAGTAGTAGTAAATCTAAGGTGAGAGTCTATGAGCAGAGGCCAGGGTGTTGGAAGAGCCACAGATTTTGAGAATGACAAAGTCAAAAATCATAAAGGAAAGGTCTCTAATAATAAAAGTGACATAGTTTGATGGTAGGAACTTCAAGAAATGTTAGAATAGCAGAATGAGGATCTGGAAGGGGCAATGAGAGAACCAGGAGTATGATTCAATATGCCTGGAGTTAAAGAAAAAAGTTCAGTTGGCACAAAAAAGATGGGAGAAAAGAGAATTCCAGGTTCTAAAGATGCTTCTGCTGTGAATGTCTCAGGTGGGAACCTCCTAAGTTAACTGCAGGAGGGAAAGTGAAAACATGACATCCTTTCCCCATCTAAGTTGAGGTGGAGGTTTCTACTGATAGTATCTCCCAAATGGAATCTCTTCTGATGATTGCAATAGGAGAGAGAAAGTGACAAAAACAGGTAATTTTATCATATATGATAATTAAAACTACATGCACACTAGTCTAGCAGCAATAGATAAACTAAAACTAAAAGGAAGATCTACTCTAATCATATAGGAAGTTTCAGTCTCCTTTTGAGAAAATCTAAAGCCCCCTTATCTTTCAAAAATGAGGAAAATAGACAATTATCACCACCAAAACTTTCAAATCAAAACAACTTGTTTTATCTTGTGCCATGTTGGTGACCTATAAATCAAATCAAATCTCTGCTATCCTTTCTTTGGAACTTAAGGAAGGCTCAGTGGGAAAAAATCAAGTCATACCTTAAAAGGCAAAACTTCCACAGTTGTATTTATCAATATATCTCCTGGATGTTCTGGATTGCCACTCTGGAACAAGTAACTATTAAAAAAAAATAATGTTGCATATGACAGTATTCAGGGATAAAGTAGAGATCACAAAAGGATAACGATTTTAGGAAAGAAGTTTTGGATATGTCAGGGATAATATACCCAAGATGAACTGCAAATTATGTTTTAATTATTTCATAGATTTATAGGTAAGACTGAAAGGCAACATTTTAATTCCTGTCACTGAAAAAGGAAACATTAGCTGATTAATAATAAAAGCAAACCTGCATATTTTATGTTAAATAATTTTCATAAGAGTAAAGCAATGAGGTTACAGATTAGGGAGTTTGGGAATGACTTCAAAAATACACAAACAGATGCTAACAAGGGAAATAAAGAAGTTGATGGTGGTTATATTACCAAGTCTTATTCAACATGAATATTTCACTATATTTTACACCTGGTCATGGCATTTCAAGGTTATTCTGGTATCAAATTAAGTAAAATAGAACTGAAATTCTTTCCCAACAATCTGAAAAACTGTAGGCCAACTGTATTAAGTGGCCCTGGACTCTGTTAATTAATTTTGTGTCTCCAATTTAGGTAGTATCTATCTGGTTTATAGAAAGAGTAGGGTGTTTGGTTTTGGTTTTTTCCTCATATCCTTAGAGCTTAACAAGGTTTCCAGTATACAGCAGTAGTTTAATAAATGCTTGTTTTGACTTTATATTTTTTAACATTCACTAGAAACTAGGAATGAAGTATTTTATCCCAATTTATATCTGCAATTGGATTATTTTTTTACAGGTAGTTAACTATCTTGTTACCACTCAGTTCTAGAGAGCATTTGTATCTAATTCTCAGAAGACAATATATGTCTAAAATATGTTTTTACAAACATTGAATGCTACAGAGAAACACAACTTTTTGGTTTATAAAATTAAAATAATTTTTATTACTAGCTTAAAATCAATCACAAAGGAAAAATCTTTTATCAAATGATATTTTTTTCTTGCAAGGCAAATGGGGTTAAGTGGCTTGCCCGAGGCCACACAGCTAGGTGATTATTAAGTGTCTGAGACCGGATTTGAACCCAGGTACTCCTGACTCCAAGGCCGGTGCTTTATCCACTATGCCACCTAGCCGCCCGATAACATTCTTTGAAAATTCAAATCCCTGCATTAAAATTTTTGCTGTAAGTTGTCATCCTAGAGCTTGGGGAAAACACTTAAATCATATTAGAACATTTGGGATTTTCACCTCACTTTCCAAGGGAAAATATTCCTGACTTCTCATATTCTCATGACAGAAGTATTACTTTTTATCTAGTAGAATTTTCACCTATTGAAACTAGGTATTTAAGGAGAAAATCTTATGTTTGGTTGAGATTTTGTGACAATTGGCATCCACTGGCTTCATTTGATGTGTATTGTTGCTATCATACTAATCCTGTCACTTATGGAAAATAATACAACAGGGGTGGGTAGGTGGCTCAGTAGATAGAGCACTGTCCCTGGAGTTCAGAGTACCTGAGTTCAAATCTGGCCTTAGACACTTAATAATCACCTAGCTGTGTGGCCTCGGGCAAGCCACTTAATCCCATTGCCTTGTAAAAAAAAAAAAAAGAAAATACAACAGTGGCACCATCATAGCACAAATTTCTATAAAATTCCTTTTTAAATTTAATATCTTTAAAACTTTTAGCTTAATGTTGTGACATTTTTACTTTGATAAATAATGAACCTCTAAAATACAAATTATTTTAAAAGTTTTTTCCATATCGCACATCTTCAAAGTTTCAAAACAATGTATGAATTTAACAACCAAGGATCTTAATTTTAACCCTGATGTATTTGTCTTCACAGAGAGCTAAACTGAGTATATATATAAGTACTAGATGAAAAATTGCCTACCTCCAAGGGGAGTTATAAGAAAAATGCTTAATGTGTAAAACAAATTATGTAAATATTATCTTTCACCACATTACCAAAATAATCATGCCAAAACCAATACCCATACAACATGGAGCCAAAGGCTTCAAAACTCAAGGGTTCAATTGGTGTCGATTTAAGTGCTAAGTAATCTAACTTCATAAAATCTAAGGTGCAAATAAGGTGTAAAGTTAGGGGAGGTCAAAGACGAGTCCCATGGGATGAGAAAGTTTAGACTGGTTTGAATCTATGGAGCTGGAAGTATTTATCATAGATTTCATTTGTGTATGTAATTATATGATCTGAAAAAGAACACCCCAACAAAAAACTCCCTTTCATAAATGCTAGTGATCAAACAACAAAGAAAACTTAGGGGCCCATGACTAAGACAGTGGAGAAGTCACTGGTTTATCCCTAAAAGGCTGCCAGATTATCTGGGGATCTAAGAGAATAATCTCCAAAACATTGACAGTAATGGTAAAACATTTTGATAACTATTTTCTCTTTTATTTTCAATATTTAATATTTATTATCATTTTGTACAATTTTTTTATACATTGATAAAATATTCTTGTTTAAGAGTAAACAAAATACCCCCTTCCCCAAAAAAATATAGATTCACTTGAGTGATAAAGTAAAGGGGAGAGAAAAAAATTAAAATAAAAAAATAGTAATAATTGTAGGCATGGCCACGTGATGCAGTGGATGGAGCACCAGCCCTGGAATCATGAGCACCCAAGCCCACATCCCACCCTGTACACCCAACAATCACCCAGCTGTGTGACACACAAGCCACCCGAACCCCACTGCCCTGCAAAAAAAAGAAAAGAAAATAGTAATAATAGTAGGGGTGGCTAGGTGGTGGACAGAGCATTGGCCCTTGAGCCAGGAGCACTTGGGTCCAAATCCAGCCTCAGACACCCAACGATCACCCTGCTATGTGACCCCAGGTGGGCCACCCAGCCCCATTTGCCCTACACTCCCCCCCCAAAATAATAATAATAATAAAAAATGTGCTTAAGTCTTTGTTCCAACACCAACAACTCTGTTGTGAGTGGGTCACATTCTTTATGATAAGTCCATGGCAAAAGTTACTTCCATATTTTTCCACTGTTGCCTTTCGTATTTCTCCACTACCACATACTATATTTTTCTCTCTCCTTTCATTCTGACTCTGCTGTAGCATATCTGAGTGGCACAGCAGACAGATCCCTGGCCCTGAGCCCCCATACCAACCCTTAGGCCCAGCATCCACCTGACTCTATGGTCCCGGACAGGCCATCCAATCCCAGCCCCTTGCAAGAAGTAAAAAAAGAAAATGTATTATATCTGACCACTCTCCCCCTGTGGTCCATCCTCTCCTCCATCACTCACATCACTCCCCCTTCCCCCTGTGTCCCCCCCTTCTTACTCCAGATGTCTATATCCCATTGAGTATATATGCTGCTTCCTCTCCTAGCCACCTCTGATGAGAGTGAAGATTCCCTCATTCCCCCTTGCCTCCCCCCTTCCATATCATTGCAATAGCTCACTGTAATAAAGAAAAATCTTATGTGAAATATCTTGGCCTATTCCCCCTCTCCTTTTTCTTTCTCCCATTACATTTCCCTTTTTTCTATTGACTCCATTTTTACTCCATATTTTATCTTCGAATTCAGCTTTCTCCTGTGCTTTAACTATAAAAGCTCCCTCTATGTGCTCTATTAACTGAGAAGGTTCATATGAGTATTATCAGTGTCATTTTTCTATGCAGGAATACATGCAGTTCATCATCATTAAGTCCCTCATATTTCCCCCCTTTCCTCCAATCTCTATGCTTCACCTGAGTCCTGTATCTGAAGATCAAACCTTCTGTTCAGCTCTGGCCATTCCAACAGGAACATTTAAAATTCCCCTGGTTCATTGAAAGTCCATCTTTTTCCCTGGAAGAGGACATTCAGTTTTGCTGGGTAGTTGATTCTTGGTTGCATTCTAAGATCTTTTGCCTTCTGATATATTATATTCCAAGCCCTACGAGCTTTTAATGTAGTTGCTGTTAAGTCCTGTGAGATCCTAATTGCAGCTCCATGGTATTTGAATTATGTCCTTCTGGCTGCTTGTAATATTTTCTCTTTGACTTGGGAGTTCTGGAACTTGGCTATAATATTCCTAGAGGTTGGTTTTTTAGGATCTCTTTCTCTGGGGGATCGGTGGATTCTCTCCATTTCTATTTTGCCCTCTGCTTCTAGAATATCAGGGCAATTTTCCTGTAGTAATTCTTTGAAAATGATGTCAAGGCTCTTTTCCTGATCATGACTTTCAGGTATTCCAAAAATTTTTAAATTATCTTTCCTAAGTCTGTTTTCCATATCAGTTGTTTTTTCAATAAGATATTTCACATTTTCTTCTAATGTTTCATTTTTTGGGTTTTGAAGTATTGATTCCTGATTTCTGTTAAATTCATCAATCTCCCTGAATTCTATTCTTTGTCTGAAGGATTTGTTCTCCTCAGAGATTTTTCTTATCTCTTTTTCCATCTGGCCAATTTTGCTTTCTAAAGCATTCTTCTCCTCAATAACTTTTTGAACTGTTTTATCCATTTGACCTAAGCTGGTTTTTAGCATGCTATTTTCTTCAGCATTTTTTTGGATTTCCTTGACTAGGCTGTTGACTTCATTTTCATGTTTTTCCTGCATCTCTCTCCTTTCTTTTCCCAGTTTTTCTTCTAACTCCCTGATTTGATTTTCAAAGTCTTTTTTGAGCTCTGTTATAGCCTGAGCCCAATTTCTATTTTTCTTGGAGTCTTTAGATGCAGGAGCTTGTGCTTCCTCATCTTCAGACTGAGTATACTGATATTTCTTGGATCCATAGATCATGTATTTCTCAATGGTGCTTCTCTTGTTTCTCTGCTTGCTCATTTTCCCAGTCTATGCCTGTTTTTGGGGGTGCTTCCTGAGCTTTTGGGACACTCCCACAAGAGTCTCAGTGTGTGAGGCTCTGTCCTTCCTCCTGGTCTGTAAATGACCACAAGCTCCCCACCTCTGCCACGGGGCTCAGGTGTGGGGTGGCCCTGCTGTTCTAAGGGGGGGCCTGGAGTGTGATCAGGATCTGAATGTGGTCAGAGCCCCAGAGTCCTGTTCCAGGGACAGAGCTTGGCAGTCTCTCTCTCTTCACTCCCCTCCCCAGGTTCAATGGGCTCATGCCCTGGGGGCTCCACCTGCTTCTGTTTCCTGGATCTGGAATGCAGTGGCCAAGCAGCTTGCTGTGTGCCCTGAAGGCTGGGCTCCATGTGTTTGCTCTGGCAGAGGTCCCCCGCTGGTCCCCCCACTTTGTGCCCAGTGCTCCCCGGGGCGCAGATCAGGAACCCCCCCCCCCACTGCTGGGAGCTACGGCTCCCAGTGCCCTGGGGCTGCCTCTGGGAGGCTGAAGTTCTTTTACTCTGGTGGGCCACCCCTCTGGCAGGCCGCTGCTCCAACCCCAGTAAGCAGAGCCTTTCTGCTCTTTACCAGGTTACCTTGAGTAGGAGAACTGCCTCACTGGGTCCCTCTGTGGCTTCTGTCTCTCGAAAATTTAGTTAAAGTCCTTAGTTTCAAAGATTTATGAGAGAGCTCCTAGGACATGGTCCACTATTGTCGCCATCTGGGCTCTGCCCCCTCTAACTATTTTCTTCGTTATCAAATCACATGTTCTCAGCACTTAACCTCTCTTCCTCTCAATTAGCATCTATCACCCTATTCAGTTCCAACCTTCAAGTTCTTTTCCCACTTTTCTCAAGAACTGTGAGCAATTATTACTAACTCCACTGACTGCCGATTATAATAGCTACATATACATGTAGCCATAAGACATATACATGCCTTAGACTAACTATGCTTTTACACTGAAATCCCTGTTTCTCAGGAACTAATTTCTATTATGATTCTTACAACCCACTGCTGAGATAAAACAAGCACATCTATAGTGCCTATCAGAGATACCCTATAAATCTGAGAAGAGGAATAAACCATGAACTTGGGCTAGGGACAGATTTAATGGCACCCATAGAGTGATCAATAAATTCTCTATTTAGGTATAAGGTTTTCCCCCCCAGTACTGGTAGGGATCATATCCTGTTAATTAGGAATAACAAAATTTTTTCAATTATATACCAAACTGGCTAACTAGAAAAGCCAAGTCTCTTCAGTGGCCTAAGAATCATTTAAGTGTGACGCAAAAACTCCACACATTAGGGGTTTCTTTGAGAGTGGTCGATCCCTATTACAACAAATAATCTGAACTTCATGTCCTATGAGATGTATGAAGGGTAGACAATTGAGAGAGTTAGTTTGGCAGGTTCAATGTCTTACAAATGTTTTGCTGTGCACACTTTGTGTTGGTGAAGCCTGTATTATATCTCTGAATTTAGAAATCTGAAACCCAAGTCTGATAATGCTAATTGAGGTTGCCCTTTGAGGGCTAGTAGAAATGGATTATGGACCTTGTGTTTTCCACTTAATCCTGCATATACATCAATAAAAACCTCTACCCTTGTAACCATAAGTCTTTGGAGTCAATTACAGTATCTCATAGTCTAACCCTAAGCACTGAATGACTGGCCTCCCCAGGCTAACACATCTGCATACAGGGATCATCACAGCCTAGAACTTAGCAACACCCAAAAGACTCATCTTCAAGATGCTTGTTTGAAATTCTTTTTGATCACCATCTCCCTTGCCTCCAATTCTCTCCAACTTTTTCATTCCTGAAACTGCTCTTCCTAAGTCATCACAATCCTTGATCCATTGTTTTTCTAGTCTACTTTTCCTTTTCTGGTTTCATTTGCTTTTTCTTCAGTGTCAATCACATAATCAGCCAATTCAAACAAGACATTGTCATCGACCTCAGAATACCTTACATGCTTCCCTATCCACTATTCTCATCTGAATCATCAATCTCATTGTCAGGCCTACCATTTACGTAAGTTTCTTCAGAAGCCCAATGCTGCTTAAGGAAGTTATGCTTGTAATCTACCTTCTATACTTAACTCTTGCTTTTTTCCAACATTCACCAATCACCACCAAAAATGAATGTTGTTTTTTTTTTCAGATTGTAAACACTTTAAAACTACAAAGCATAAACAATTCTGGGACATTCTCACTTTCACTGGTTTCTTTTCTTTCCTGTTCTTTTCTCTGATCAGTCCTCTCCCCTATAATGTTTCATTGTCCCACCCTTGTTCCTTAATTGTGGGTGTTCCCCTAAAGGTTTATTCTCTCATTTCCATGTTCTATCTTGCTGACTCCCATGGGTGGCTGAAGGGACCAGCAGACTCAACTGTCTTTCCCCAGCCCAACTTGCCAAAAGGAACTTTCCTCTTTCTGTTTCCAACCTCACTGCCTAGTTTCCACCAGGAACAAGATGCACACTCTCTCTAGATGACAGGCCTACCCCCAGTCTCATTTCAGAAACCCAGTACTACTTACTACCTATTCCTCCTGCTTGAGTACAGGCCTTCCCCATGCTGAGAACATATTCCCACATTATGATTCTTTTTCAGCCCACATCAGTTTTCACCTCCTCCCTGCAAATTTTTTTAGCCTAGATCTCTCTACTCTTATAATATTCAAGTGCCCATTACTTTTTATTATATTTAGCATATTATTATTAACCAGGCACTGAACTAAGCACTTTACAAATTATCTTATTTGATTCTCAAAGCAATACTGAGAAATTGGTGCTACCATTAACCTCATTTTTTTTCGGTTGAAGAAACAGGTAAACAGAGGTTAAGTGACTTGCCCAGGGATACATAGGTAGTAAGTGTCTGAGACAGCATTTGAACTTGCATCTAACTGACTCCCAGTCCAGTGCTCTATCTACTCTACTACCTAGCAGCCATTATTCTATCTTGCATCATAATTCTATATCTATGAATCATCCCTCCATCATTGGCCCATAAGATATTCAAGGACAGAGAGACGGTAGTTTTTCATTTCTGAATCCTTAAGATACAACACTAATATATACTATACACACACACACACACACACACACACACACACATATGTTTAGACCTTACAGTTAATTGAGCATATTCGATTATTGTTTTTTCTTAGTATTTTTGTTTCTTTTTGGGAAGTCAATGCAGATTAAAAAATACAAGGTTAACATTCTTCACATAATGATAACAAATGAATGAGGTGCTATATTGTACCAACCATGGAAGGTATGTATAATCATCATATATCAATGTATATATAACCACATAATTATAGGTTGAGTACAATTGAAGATTATCTGTTGCACAGAATAAATGTCACAGAGTAAAAGAGAAGTAACAAATAGCTAAAGTGGCATTTAATAAAACAAGCCATGTGAAAACATATTAGGGAAAACTTTAATACAATTTTACAAATGACACTTGAGTTAATCAGTTTAAGTAAATAAAACTGACCTTCCAAATGAAGTGAGCCTGTTCCTTTAGCATTTACTTACATTCTTTTTTTTGGTTTGTTTTTTGCAAGGCAATGGGGTTAAGTGACTTGCCCAAGGCCACACAGCTAGGTAATTATTAAGAGAGTGAGGCCACATTTGAACTCAGGTCCTCCTGACTCCAGGGCCAGTGCTTTATTCACTGTAGTATTTTTTTTATTTAATGAATGAGTTCAAATTCCTAGGGTTCCTTGCTTCACATATCTATAACAGAGCAAGAAGCTTGGAGTATAAGACCACATAGCAATAATTACTAACCTTTCCACATCAATTGGCTTATCAAATTTAAATAATATGTAGTCCCCAGCAACTGGAGTTACAGCCCAGAAGAAATCCTCTCCCATATAAGTTTTTTCCAATGTGTGTCCTTGGTAGACCTTCAGAGAAGTAGATACTTCTGCAGGTGGGTTTACATGCATTGTGTGAAGTAATGGCTTCAGGAAATCTTTATCCTAATAATAAATTTTTAAAAGATACACTGTATTACATGCAATTCGCTACTTTGAGGAAAAGAGTGACTTATAAGCATATACATAATGAAATCACACACAAACACATAGTGAAATTAAACCACTCACTGTGAGTTTCTGAATTTTTCCTTCTAATGATGAATGCAAACCAACATGCTGGAAAAGGGAAGGCCTGAATCGAATTCGTAGATTTGATTTTTGTCTATCACAATGTTTCTCAAAAGAAAAAAAATTATGTTAGTATACTTAGCAGAGTAATGGAAAGGCTTTTAAGAATATTTAAAATAAAATCCAATAGCTGTTTCATAATTCCATTTGAATGTTTTTTGACTATCAAAGCATTCCTAGATTTGCTACTTACTTGGCAAATAAATGGACATTTCTCTGAAAAATATTAACTTACCAAAAATAGCATGGTGAAAAGCCAAGTTTAATTTGAATCATATTTCAGAAGGCATGAGATTATGTTTCTTTTTTTTTTAAGGTTTTTGCAAGGCAAATGGGGTTAAGTGGCTTGCCCAAGACCACACAGCTAGGTAATTATTAAGTGTCTGAGACCGGATTTGAACCCAGGTACTCCTGACTCCAAGGCCGGTGCTTTATCCACTACGCCACCTAGCTGCTCCCAGAGATTATGTTTCTAATATTATTGTAATATAAGTGTTATAACCCTAAAGATTCACTTCAAAAACAATTACAAATATAATATTTGAAATAAAAAAGAAGAGTCATTGGACTATTCACTGATAAACTACAGCCTAAATGAATTTCAAATTATTAAAGAGGACTAAAAATTAGCTCATGGTCATTTTCATTCCGTTAGGTAACTGGAAGGTATTACTGGTCCATCCAATATAAAGATAAGACCAGGAGTATAACAGTGGTCTAAGCCGAACCACAGACAACAATGCTAAAATAATGACCAAGAAAATTCTTATGGTATTAGCAGGTACTGTTTTATCTCCTAGAGAGAAAGTATTTCTTAGTTAAGGGCAACCAATTATTATTATAAGGTAATTATTTTGTAAACTCCTTTTACTCTGCCATTTTCATTCTATATACTACCACCTCCACCACTATCCCTTAATAAACCTTAAGATTTTTGTATTGTTTTTTTTTAAATTGTCAAAATTACAAATGTTATTCAATAACTTGTTCAATAAGTGTTCCATGTAAAATCTTGTAATTAAAAAGAGGTATGGGGCGGCTAGGTGGCACAGTGGATAAAGCACCGGCCTTGGAGTCAGGAGTACCTGGGTTCAAATCCGGTCTCAGACACTTAATAATTACCTAGCTGTGTGGCCTTGGGCAAGCCACTTAACCCCATTTGCCTTGCAAAAACCTTAAAAAAATATGGATTTGGGATATATATATATATATATATATATATATATATATATTTTACATAAATCATTTTTATGGGATTTCACATCTAATGTAACTCTTGATTTCTGGACAAGAAATACCTGAACTATGCAAAAAGGGAGAAGCAGGAGGGTACATTGACTGGACCATTTTCTCTTTAAAGTTATTTAGATGGACTTAGAACAACTACTTAGATCACTATCTCAGGATTTCTATTAATCAATTAGACAGCACAAGATGCTCTGAGTCTCTGAGACTTCAATAAGTAGAAATAGGGCATGTTTTTGCTTACTAGGAAAATGGGAAAAGACTACTTGTGAAGCACACAAATATACAGTTCAATGAGTGACAGTACTGTGTTCAAATGAAATAGCATAGTGCAGTATCAAGAATACTGTTCTAGTAATCAGAAAGTTTTAGTCCTTCTGTACTATCACATAACCTCTCTCTCTCTAGACTTCAGTTTTCTAATTTGTAAAATGAGGGAGACCAGACTTAATATCGTTTTGGTCTATATTTTTTTTAAATTTGAATTTTATTTTAAAATTTTTTATAAAATTATAAAATATGATCATATATTACAAAATTCAATTATAAAATTATAAAAATTATAATTTTTTTAAAAAATTGACTGAAAACTGCAAAACTGAATTCGATAAGTGATTCCCTTTCTGTATCATGTGTATTCAAAGGTAAATAATTATCTTATTGAAATTAAGTGATTTTTTTTATTTCTTATATGCATAAACATGATAAACTATAGAACTTACTTCCTTTCATACTGAATAGGGAATATGAAATCGTTTACTGAAAGCCAAGAGGTATAGAAACCAAAAAAAGTTGGGAACTGGTGTACCATGAATATTTTTCCTTGGACCTAGTGATGTAAGAAAGAGAAAAGGAAAAGAAAAGAAATAAAAGGCCACAATGACATCTTACAACCACTAGATGGAAATGAGGAGAAAAGAAAAGGGCTTTCACAAGAATGGTAAATTTCCTAACTCAGACAGGAGTACCCTGCTATTTAATTGACTTGAGAAGAATACTATTGGTGATACATAAAGAAACTGAGATAGACTGGTCTGACTTGTTGTTCTAGGTCAAATTTAAAAAAATTTTTTTTTTCAAAAACCTCTATACAAATGCAGTTTTATCTACTTCAATTTCAATCTATAACAGTTCAAATAGAGATTCCATGCAGTTTTCATATGGCATATTTATAAACCAGTGAAAAAATTCTTAACTAAAATATATTAGAGAATAAGTTTTTAATACGAAATTAACTTACTGCATCTTTTTCAGGATTGCAGACTTTCACCCAGAGTATATGATCTAAGAGCCAGTCAATTGGTTTCTCCTTGTAAAACATAAATATGAACTCTACAATCAAAGTGATATCTGAAGCTTGAAACATTTTACCTATAAAAAATATTCCAGTTAAACAATAATAAGTTGAGAAAATACAAAGTTTTGTTGCAGAACCCCTTAAACAAGATCCCTTAAACTTATGTGTCAAGCCCCTTTGGCAGTCTGGTAAACGCTAAGGCCCTCTTTGCATAAAAATGTTTTAAATGTGTAAAATAAAATACCTACGATTACAAAGGGAAGGAAATAAGCATTTATTAGTCACCTCTTGGGTGCAGGTGCTGTGCTTAGTGCTTTCCAGATAGGACTTCATTTGACAACAGAAGTCAATTATATTGAAATAATTATCAAAATAATTCTTAAAAACAAGTTCATAAAAATTGCTAGAAATCATTATTGATTAGAGAAATGCAAATTAAAAAAACTATGAGGGACCCCTCACACCTATAAGATTGGCCAAAATGACTAGAAAGAAAAATGATCGATATTGGAGGGGATGTGGGAAAACTGGGTGGAGTTATGAACTGATCCAACCTTTCTGGAGTGCAATCTGGAATTATGCCCAAAGGACAATAAAAATGTGTATATCCTTTGATCCAGCAGTACCACTCTTGGGATCTGTATCCTGAAGAAATCATGAAAAAGGGTAAAAATCCCACATATACAACAACACTCAAAGAATCTCTTTTTGTAGTGATAAAGAACTGGAAAATTGAGGGGATGCCCATCAGTTGGGGAATGGCCGGACAAATTGGGTATATGTATGTAGAACATAGAAATCATGAGTGACCAGACTTCAGAAAAGTTTGGAAAGACTTGCATGAACTGATGCTAAGTGAGCAGAACCAGAAGAACATTGTACATATTAACAGCAACATTGCGAGATAATCAACTATGATGGATTCAGCTTCTCTCAGCAGTTCAGTGATCAAGGACGATCCTAAAAGAACTGTTACTGAAAATACCAACCACATCCAGAGAAGGAACTCCTGCAAGTCTAAATGCAAACCAAAACATACTAACTCACTTAAAAAATATATTTTTTAGATTTTTTTCTTTCTGCCCCTTCATTCTAATTCTTCCTTCACCATATGACTAATATGGACATATGTTAAATATCATTGTACATGTACAGTCTATATAAGATCGTTTGCTGTCATGGAGAAGGGGAAGGAAAGGGAAATTGTTAGAAAAATGTGGAACTTGGGGGCGGAGCCAAGATGGCGACAAGAAGGGATCAAGTCTTAGGAGCTCTCTGATAAAATTCATCAGCTAAGGACTCTAACTAAACTTTCGAGAGACAAAACCCACAAAGGGACCCAGTGAGGCAGTTCTCCTACTCAAGGCAACCTGGAAAAGAGCAGAAAGGCTCTGCTCCCCGGGGTCTGAGAGGCGGCCCGCCAGAGGGGTGGCCCACCAGAGGGAAAGAACCTCAGCCTCCCGGAGGCAGCCCCAGGGCGCTGGGGGGTCTCAGCTCACAGCTGCGGGGGAGTCTCCTGAGCTATACCCTGAGGAGCACCGGGCACAAAGTGGGGGAACAGCGGGGGACCTCTGCCAGAGCTAGCATGTGGAGCCCAGCCCTCAGGGCACACAGCAAGCAGCATCTTCTTTCCCCAGCCCTGATCCAGGAAACAGAAGCAGGTGGAGCCAGTAAGCAGGAGCCCCCAGGGCATGAGCCCATTGAGCTGAGGGAGGGGAGTGAAGAGAGACTGTGAGCTAGGTCCTCTGCCCCTGAAACAGGACTCTGGGGCTCTGACCACATTCAGAACCTGACCACAGTCTAGGCCCCCCAATAGAACAGCACCCCCCCCCACATCAGCCCCTTGGCAGAGAGGGGAGCTTATGGTCATTCACAGACCAGGCCCAGGCTGGGAAAATGAGCAAGCAGAGAAACAAAAAGAAGACTATTGAGAAATATTTTGCAAATGAACCCAAGAAGGACCAAAATACTCAGTCTGAAGATGAGGAAGTACAAGCTCCTGCATCTAAAGACTCCAAGAAAAATCAGAAATTGGGCTCAGGCTATGATAGAGCTCAAAAAAGACTTTGAAAATCAAATGAGGGAGTTGGAAGAAAAACTGGGAAAAGAAAGGAGAGAGATGCAGGAAAAACATGAAAATGAAGTCAGCAGCTTAGTCAAGGAAATCCAAAAAAATGCTGAAGAAAATAGCATATACTAAAAAACAGCTTAGGTCAAATGGATAGAACAGTTCAAAAAGTTATTGAGGAGAAGACTGCTTTAAAAAGCAAAATTGGCCAGATGGAAAAAGAGATAAGAAAACTCTCTGAGGAGAACAAATCCTTCAGACAAAGAATAGAATTCAGGGAGACTGATGAATTTACCAGAAATCAGGAATCAATACTTCAAAACCAAAAACATGAAAAATTAGAAGAAAATGTGAAATATCTCATTGAAAAAACAACTGATACGGAAAACAGACTTAGGAAACGTAATTTAAAAATTATTGGAATACCTGAAAGTCATGATCAGGAAAAGAGCCTTGACATCATTTTCAAAGAATTACTACAGGAAAATTGCCCTAATATTCTAGAAGCAGAGGGCAAAATAGAAATGGAGAGAATCCACCGATCCCCCCAGAGAAAGAGATCCTAAAAAACCAACCTCTAGGAATATTATAGCCAAGTTCCAGAACTCCCAAGTCAAAGAGAAAATATTACAAGCAGCCAGAAGGACACAGTTCAAATATCATGGAGCTGCAGTCAGGATCACACAGGACTTAGCAGCAGCTACATTGGAAGCTTGTAGAGCTTGGAATACAATATACCGGAAGGCAAGAGAGCTTAGAATGAAGCCAGGAATGAACTACCCAGCAAGGCTGAATGTCCTCTTCCAGAGAAAAAGATGGACTTTCAATGAACCAGGGGAATTTCAAAGGTTCCTTTTGGAATGGCCAGAGCTGAACAGAAGGTTGGATCTTCAGATACAGGATTCAGGTGAAGCATGGAGATTGGAGGAGAGGGGGCAAATATGAGGGACTTAATGAGGATGAACTGCATGTATTCCTGCATAGAAAAATGACACTGATAATACTCATATGAACCTTCTCAGTTAATAGAGCAGGTAGAGAGAGCTTTTATAGTTGAAGCACAGGAGAAAGCTGAATTCGAAGATAAAATATGGTGTAAAAATGGAGTCAATAGAAAAAAAAGGGAAATGGAATGGGAGAAAGAAAAAGGAGAGGGGGAATAGTCCAAGATATTTCACATAAGATTTTTTTTTATTACAATGAGCTATTGCAATGATATGGAAGGGGGGAGGCAAGGGGGAATGAGGGAAACTTTGCTCTCATCAGAGATGGCTAGGAGAGGAAACAGCAAATATACTCAATGGGGTATAGACATCTGGAGTAAGAAGGAGGGGGGAGCAGGGGGAAGGGGTGGGGATGTGAATAAAGGAGGAGAGGATGGACCATGGCGGGAGAGTGGTCAGATATAACACATTTTCTTTCTTACTTCTTGCAAGGGGCTGGGAATGGAAGGCCTGCCCAGGACCACAGGGCCAGGTGGATTCTGGGCCTAAGGGGTGGTATGGGGGCTCAGGGCTTCTTGGCCCCGGGACCAGGGATCTGTCTGCTGCGCCACTCAGCTACCCTACAGCAGAGTCATAGTGAAAGGAGAGAGAAAACAGAGTACATGGTAGTGGAGAAATAAGAAAGGAGGGAGTTGCGATCAGCAATGGCAACTTTGGAAAAATATGGAAATAACTTTTGTGATGGACTTATCATAAAGAATGAGATCCACCCATGACAGAGTTGTTGGTGTTGGAACAAAGACTCAAGCACATTTTTTGTTATGATTATTTGGGGGAGGGTGCAGGGCAAGTAGGGCTGGATGGCCTGCCTAGGGCCACATAGCAGGGTGATCTTTGGGTGTCTGGGGCCGGATTTGGACCCAGGTGCTCCTGGCTCAAGGGCCAATGCTCTGTCTGCCACCCAGCCACCCCTACTATTATTACTATTTTATTTTATTTTGGGTCTTTTTTTTTCTTTCTTTTTTTTTTTTTTTTGGTTTTTGCAGGGCAGTGGGGATAGGGTGGCTTGCATGTCACACGGCTGGGTGATTGTTGGGTTTACGAGGCTGGATGGGGACTCAGGTGCTCGTGGCTCCAGGGCTGTTGCTTCTTCCATTGCGCCACCTGGCCATACCTACAATTATTACTATTATTATTTTTTATTTTAATTTTTTTCCTCTCCCCTTTACTTTTTTCGCCCAAACAAGTCTATCTATATTCATGGCAGAGGAGGAGGGGTATTTTATTTACTTGTAAACAAGAATATTTTATTAATGTAAAAAAAATTTATACAAAATGAGAATAAAAAAATAAATTAAAAAAAGAAAAAAAAAGAAAAATGTGGAACTTAAAAGCTTGAAAAAAAGATGAATGTTGAAAACTACCTTTGCATGTAATTGGAAAAAAAATGAAATAAAAGTAGCATTTTAAAAGAAAGAACTGTGTAAGAAGAGGACTCCAGAAGTCCTTTAAAAAAAATCTTCAATTCAAGCTAATTCTGGTTCATGAGCATTTTTGATTCTCTGAGTTATATCGTATTAACTCATTTGGAAAGGTATTTTCCACCAAAATCAGTAATTTCTATGAGCAGAAGTAATACTTAAATCTCATTTTAAAGAGATCTTGAAACTTGAAGAAAGCCCTAATTCCAATTATCACAAGAAGTTGCTTTGAGTTAGGTTTGAACAACTAAAATTAGTGGTAAGTTTTGTGTTTTCTACTATAAAACTATAATCTAAAATTTCTATATTTGTATTATTTTTCCTTTGTGTTATAATAGGAAACTGTGTGAACTAAATACTGACCTCAGCTAAAACCAAACACCTGAAGTACTAAATTTTATTTCAGCCTTGGCATGGCAAAAACCTGCCACAGTGACAGTGAGCACAGAAGGCACAGCAGGCAGATACTATTCTAATTATACGGAGTTACACCACATGTAATTATTCTTCCATTACGTAATAACTATATAGAACCTCAAGGTTGCAAGGTCCTTTACATACATTATTTCATTTGATCCTTGAAATAATTCTATGAGATATATACTATTACTAAGCCCTTTACATACATTACAAATCTCTTTTGATTCTCATAAAACTCTTCTGAGGGAAATGCTATCATCATTTCCAAATTATAGATAAGAAACTAAGGTTCGGAAAGTTTAACTTCTTCCTAATGTCTCAAATACAGTGCCTGAAAGTGAGGTCTGATGTCAGCTTTTCTCCAAATCCAGATTTCTATCTATTAAACCATACTGTTTCTTTTTTTTTTTAAGGTTTTTGCAAGGCAAATGGGGTTAAGTGGCTTGCCCAAGGCCACACAGCTAGGTAATTATTAAGTGTCTGAGACAGGATTTGAACTCAGGTACTCCTGACTCCAGGGCTGGTGCTCTATCCACTGCAGCACCTAGCCACCCCACCATACTGTTTCTTTAGCAACAACCACAAAGTTGTGGGCTTAATAAATGTTTATTTAATTGAATTTGATTGCCACAATGACAGAACATAATTGGTTTAAGTAAAAATCAAATTTTAGAATTATATAAATGCAAAACACATGCTGGATTTGGCTCATGTTTATATCTCCATAAAAGGGGATGTGTTTTAGAAACTAAACACTATTTCAGGTTTCTATTGTAATCTTAAAAGTACTTGAGTACTAATTGAATGCTAAGGTGAAATAAGTGACCCTTATTTTAAAAAACTAGAAATTATAGTCTTCTAAAATTTAAATTTGTATCTCAACACTTCAGTTTTTTAACACCTTTTTAATTGCCTAAGTTTAAGAATACCATAAACCAGGGATTTCCACTCGTTCAGCTAAAGAAATAACGCTCCAAAAACATTTTTTAAGCACCACAAATGGTAAAAGGGGATAGAACAATATACTGTGAATCAGGGAGACCTGGCCTAAAACCCAACTCAGAAACTTACTGGGTGAACCTGGGAAGTTACTTAAATTCTAGGTCTCAATGTTCTCATCTATAAAATGAAGGGATAATAAACTTTATGTTCTCCAAGATCCTTTCCAGGTCTTATAATCTTGTGGCACTCTTCAACATTGATTCTCTTATTTGAGACCTTGTTATAAAAGCATAATCATAAAAGGGGCTCTTTAATTCAATTATGCCATTATTTCTTATTCTCCAAACTAGGCAATTTTCTGTACATATGAAAAATAAATTTATTATCACACATTCAATAAAGGATTAGCTTTAAGCTAAAATTACAATTAAGTATTCTGAGAAAACAAACTTTTATTTTTCTCACCAATGAATCCAAGTTGGGAAAACTCCAAAATCATCCAGTCTTCAGAAGAGACCTGAAGTGCAAAATTCTTTATTGTACTGAAGTAATTCTGCTTAACAACAATATCATCTTCAAGCTATGGAAAATGGAGTAATTATATTAATAATAAGAAACTGTGGTCTGTAATTCAATTTAATAACTATCAAAGAAATATTTTGCTAAAAAATCTAAGGTCAATATAAAAATAAAAATAATTTAAAAGAAAATAAGAAAAAATGAAACAACCTATTATCAGGATACTTCTAGTCATGTTTTCATCACATAATAATAATGGAATAATAATGAATTATTACTTTAGTGGCAGAGTTTTTGAGGGAGGAGGCAACTCTTTCCAATGTTTTCATATCAGGAAACTTTTAAATTAACCTTTCAAAAGCATTTCCTTCAATCAGAAACCTAAAAATGTCCAAAGATTTCACAGTACACGCAACACTTCAATTTCTTAATTGGGGGGGGGGGGAGTTCTGAAATCCTGCCAATCCCATAAATTTATCTTATTTATCATACAGACTTTAATCAAAACACAGAAGAAAATGGCAGTTTTTTCCATAAGGTGGCAGCAAGGGCTAACACAAATGTTCGTTTTTTTGACACCACTGGCCCAGACAAAGGAAGAGAAAAGTAACAGTCTGATTTCTTTTCACAAGGCTAGAACTGCCAATATAGTTTTTGGGGCATTTAAATTTGATTTAAGTGGCAGTGCCTTACTTCCATCCTCTTTCAATCTCAGTTTTCTTCATTTTCTATCTTTTTTACTATTTACTATTCCTTTCTTGCAAATAATATGAAATTCTATTAAATTACATAAGCTTTCAATTTCTTGGAAAGAAAGGACTATAGAAATTGACATATATAAGTCAATGAGCCATCCCAACTTTTAAGAGGAAATTTTTAATCAAGTCTAAAAAGGGTTCCAAACATGTACAATTATTACAACCCAAATAACTTGCATACTGTCAATAAGATAAAGAGCAAGGTTCGGATATAACATTTGGGTGTTAAAATATCTTACCTTCAGAAAAGAGTGATTGTAAAAAGTATTTCTATTATATATGTATTATACACCCATTAAAGATTATAGTAATGTCTTTGAACAAATTCTATAGTATGTAATTTGTTAAGGTTTCAGGGAATAACATAATTATAGACTAAGAACCTCAGAGATCACTCCAGCCTAACTCCTAAGAGTCTTTACTATACAACAAGACCAACATCTGCTTCAACATCTCTAAGATGTAGGAAACTCACTAATTTAATTCAATCTTTATCAAAAGTATAAAACAGCCCAAAAGGCAGTTAATTCTTATAAACTATAATGATTGATTTTGCTCTCAGAAAAGATATAAAGAATCACACCTCTATTTGTTAGAATAAATATAGCTAAGTCAAAAAAATCTTTCACTGACAATGTAGAAAAAAGTATTATATTCTTTCATAAATTCATCACTTATGAATAAGTAGATATTAAGCTTCATTATTGGCCCTACTGAGAAGTAAGGAAACTACAGATGTAAAATGCAAACTAAGATACTATTGCTAAATTTGTTGATTTTGATTTAACTAATTTTAGTTGTTAGGCAGTAAGGGTAATTTGACCCCTCTCCTCTCAGCACACTGATGTTCTGATATGGTTCCCCAAATCCATTTAGCCTCCCAAGTTTACATGAATGGTAGTAGACAAAAAGGGTGAGATCTGTGAAGGCAAGAGGATTTAATGTGCCCCAAAAGTCAAACATCCAAGGTCATGACTGGTCCTCTGTTACTTCCATGACCATTAGATTTAGCCCAGTCAGTGTTCTATTTGTCTTTTAAACCAACTTTTAGTATTAATCAACATTACATGAAATACTTCAATTTTATCTGTGTCTATTTCCACTCCTTGGGTGGTAGGGTAGACCAAAGCCTCTGAAGTTCCAGATCCCTAAAAGTCTGCATTCTGTTTTTCAGTTTGCATAGCTGCTACCATCAGAATCATGAGAGTCTTCCCATCCTGAGCTCTAGCTGCAGGATAGTCAGTTAACTCATAAGTCCTCCTAACTTTCATTGGGAAACCAAAAATCTAAAAGTAGAACAGAGAGGAGGGGAGAGGAGAGGGGAGGGGAGGAGGAGATCAATGAAATAGTAGGGGAGAGAGAGATGAACTCCAGCCTAGAAATGGCTTTGGTCTTCAGTAGGGGCTGGCTATGAGAATGGAACATAATAGCCAATATGTGTTCCCTAATACTTTCTTAAAAAACAAACTCTAACCAACAAGCATTTATAAAGAGCCAAGCACTAGATACACACAAAAAAACAAAAGTCTAATTAAACAGAATAATACACAGACATATACAAATTAATACATAAAAGCAAAACACTGAGTGGTTAACAAGTAGCCCTTGAGAGAGAGAGTTATGCAGGGTCAAGGACTGGAAAAGGGTTTCTAGAGGAAGCAGAGTTTGACCCCAACAGTTTTTTGTGATTTCTTTTTTAATATAAAAAAATGAATATCTCATCCAAGTTGGAAGTGCTGCTAATAATGGCACGTCAGATTGCACTCCTGATCTGTACAGAGTTTTGACCTATTCCAATTCCAATCAGGGCTTATTAATGTCTCCTTAGGCAACCTGGGAACCATAAATATTGATGCCAGACTTAGTGCATCCAATCAACTTGGGCCACCTCAGCTCAGACATTCCAAACTCAAGGAAACCACAGTTCCAGACTCTTTTGAGGTCTTATTACAAGTATGCACCATCAAGTCTGGTTTTTGAACTCAGTTTTTTTTTAAACTAGCAACAATCTATTTTCTCTCTCCTCCATCAACCATATCATCAGGGGAAGAAAAATTTGTTAGAATAAATATACATAGTTAAGTCAAAAAAATCTCTCACTGACAATGTAAAAAAAAAGGTATTATATTCTTTCATGAATTCATCATTTATGAATAAGTAGATATTTAAGCTTCATTATTGGCCCTCTGGAATCATGGTAATTTGTCTTCAAAATTATACATTTTTACAATGATGCTAGTATATGTATATGTATATGTATATGTATATGTATATGTATATGTATATGTATATGTATATGTATATGTACATAAGTGATGCAACTATGCTGCTCACAAAAATAATGATTCTGGGATAGTACAGGATATCTTTCTCAACACTATCCCACAGTTCTTCTTGACCTTCCCCCCAAGATTCCCTTCTATTTAAACTGCATCTAATATGTATTATAGGTATTTGCATGTTTTCTACCTCAATTGAAAGTGAGCCCTTTGAGGGCATGGCCTTTCTTTGTAGCATAAGGGAATAATAGCTCAGGGTTCAGCACATAGTAAAGGGAAATTTATACTTGTTATATAACTGACTGGTTAAAGCTATTAAAGAAAGGAGTAAAGGAGATAGTGATATGACTGATGGATACACACACACACACACACACACACACACACACACACACACACACGCATATATCTACCCCTATAATAATATCAAACTATTGAGTAGTTAGGCTAATGCATTCAATAAGTGAATGAAAACCAGCTTCCCTGAGGAGCCTGATTGAGAGAAATAAGCAACTAGGTTAACATCCACTACACCTCTTTGTGGTTACAAGGAATGTTCTATGCAGGTGAACAATAGAAAATGACTTATAAAAACAACGGGCATTCATATAATTTTAAAACAAAGTAAAAAATACTTGTTAAGCTTCTCTCATTTGCAAGGTACTGTAGGATACTAAGATAAAAAGGAAATAATTCCTTTCTCAAAAAGATTATCCTATACTAATGGGCTATGTATTAACATGTACATAGGTGAAAAGATAAGAAAAAGCCTTGAGTAGGAGGTAGCAAGGAGTACCACTTTAACAAGGCAGCCCATATAATTTTTAATAACTAATTACTGATTTCTTCTTCACATTAAGCTAGTATTTGCCTTTCTATGACTTTAATTCATTGGTTAATCCTGGTCTTTGGAATACAAAATTCTAAAGCTAATCTCTTTCCTCATACAACAAAATCCCTCAAATGTTTCAAGATAATGTTCAAGTCATGAGCAACTTTCTTCTCTTACAGACAAAACATATGTAGTTCCTTCAAACAATTCCCATATAGCACAGTTTAAAATATCTTCACTACTTTAGATCACTCTTCTCAGGATATACTGGAACTTCTTACTGTCCTTTTGAAAACTTTGGTTCCCAGAACCAGATGATGATTCAGAGGTCTGAACAGTATTTTTTTGGAGGGGCAGGGAGGAATGGGGTTGTCCTATGCTATAGACTTTGTGTACCACAATGGTAAGAAAACATGCTTCCCAAAAAACCCATGCTTCTTTACTAGCCAAATACCTGGGCAAGAAAGGGAAAGCCGCAATGAAATCTGCCAGTGAGAAAAGAAGGGAAGATAAACTTAGCGAATCATAAAGGAAGAAATGATAGGAGGAGAGCCCAAGCCTTTAAGGCCCTAGGTCCACAGAGTAGAATCATAGTGGTCAGACAAGAGTGATAATAAAAAATAATTATGATATTTATAGACAAATTGGCATGAATACCTATTAGGTCATTATCTGATGAGAAGTACTATAAGGACTGAAAGCAATCTGGCAAAAATAGCTTTGCATCAATATCTTAAACTAGGGACTGGTCTAAATTACATGACACTTGATAAACACTTGCTGACTGACTGATATACCAACAATAAGTTCCCAAATGGAAAGATAACAAAACTAAAATGCTACATTATAAAACAAAGACAATGACAAAAACTAAAGAATGAAAGGCCCAGAGAAAGTTCTTAAGCAAACAAGGGATCAAAATGATCATAAAATATAAAAGACAATTTCAATTACATAAAATTATAAAATGTTTTTCACAAATAAAATCAATGTAGTTTGTCTAAGAAAAAAATTACTGAGTAGAAAAAAACTTTCCATGAAAATGTCAAATATCCAAGATATATGCAAATATTTAAGATGAAGAGCCATTTTCTAGAAAACAGATGATTAGAAGATACATTTTCAAAAGAATTATAAACAACTGTATGAAAAATTGTATCAAATCAATAATAATCTTGAGAAATATTCCAATAAAAGCAACTCTAAAGTTCTATTTCCCATCCTTCAAATTGGCAAAGGTGATAAAAAAAAATAGTCAATGTTGCAAGGGCTGTGAAAGGCTGGCACATTCATGTAACTACTGGAAAAATTGTGAATTGGTTCAACTTCTGGAAAATAATTTGGACTTCTGTGAGAAAAATTACTAAACTGTTTATATCTGTTGACTTAGTCATTCTACTACTGTGAATAAATGCAAAGAAGGCAAAGATAGAGAGGTTCCATAAATACCAAAATATTAATATCAGAAAGTTTTATAATAGTAAAATGCTGAAAGAAAAATGAAGTACTCAAACCTTATGAAATAACTAAAGAAACTGTGGTATATAAATGTAATGAAGCATTACTGTGTGATAAGTAAAGAAATTCAGAGAAACATTCCAAGACTTGTCAACAGATGCAGAGCATAGTAAGATAACAGTATAAACCAGATTCCAAATTCTCTCAACTCTGTTCTGAGAGAAGTTTATTGTATTTTATTCTTAGGGTTCTGAGACTAAGATTGCTTCCTTCAATTAAATAATATACAGCTACCTTTAGGTGTTATTTTCATTTATATTATTGTAGTCACTGCTTACTGTGCTCTGCACCTGTTACCTGGTTCTGCTTAACTTTTTTTCTTTATGAGGAAGAGTTCAGGGAGGCTGTTTCAAGAGGAAGAGACTATAGTATAAAAACAAAAAACATTAACAAAAACTGTACCAAAAAATTACTAGCTTATATCACACAGATTGTGACTGATACTGAATTTGAAATGACTTCATCTGACTCCAAAAGCAATGGGTTTTTTTTGTTTGTTTGTTTGCAAGGCAATGGGGTTAAGTGGCTTGCCCAAGGCCATACAGCTAGGTAATTATTAAGTGTCTGAGGCCAGATTTGAACTCAGGTACTCCTGACTTCAGGGCTGGTACTCTATCCCCTGTGCCACCTTACCACCCCTAAAACCAATGGTTTTGCTATATATAGTAAATAAGTTTGTAATACGTTTATCATATTCAAATAAGAACACCTGCAAAAACCTTGTGACAGAAGAAGGCTCAATAAGGATAAGCAAGGAATAAACTTAAGCTATGAACCTCGTAGTATACAAACTATGCATTCCAGTAATGTCTTTGCAGTGATAGCAAGGTTTCCCTTGAGAGGGAACAGAGGTTCTTTCCATCATAGTGAGAGCAGTATTCCCATATAAATGCAGCCACCAGTGCATCCCATCTGCCAAAGGGATTCATTGGGAGTGCTATGGACCTATTCATAGAGATGATGATGTTTTTCCTTTATTCTCAAAGAAGACCAAGACATCAAAGAGGTGATGCCATGACAGGCACATGATTTGGATTGGGGGGGGGGGGCTGCAAGCTGTGCTAAGTCATCAGCCTCACTTTCTCCTCCAGAACCATCTGGGTGCAGTGGCCAGATATGAATCAGGTTAACTGGAGATGGCCCTGGATGCAAGGCAATCAGGATTAAGTGACTTGCCCAAGGTCCCAAAGCTAGTAAATGGCAAGTGTCTGAGGCTGGATTTGAATTCGGTCCTCCTGGCTCCAGGGTCAGTGCTCTATCCATTGTGCCATCTAGCTGCCCTATTCACAGAGATACAATTCCCTGGAAACCACAGGTCCCCTGCCTAGTCCTTTACCTAGTCACAAGATCTGTTTTACCAGCACAATAATTTAGTGCACACATAAGAGTCTAAGCTGAATTTGTTTCATAATGTCTTAAAGTAAAATCTCACTAAAATACTACTTGCGGACAAGACCAAATGAAATAATAGATATTTTAAAGAAATCTAATTTCATTACTATATAAGACATTGATTATCTCAAACTTGGCTTAAAAAAGTATCCTTGAGAAGTCCAAGGATAAGCTTTAATAAATACATAAAACCAATGCAAAATGAGTACAATGGTTGTTAATAAAGCAAAGAACAATTTTATTACAATTACAACTGTAAGAGATCTTACAGATGAATTTAATCCAATGCCTTTCATTTTACACCCATGAAAAAGTCCAAAAGCATTGTCATCAAGTAGTTCACAGAGCAAATTTAATTAGTAAAAGAACTCAAACTAGAACAAATCATCAAAATTTCACCCTAGTTTTTCAATCTATCATAAGACTATCTCAGTAATTCTAGAAAACTGGTATCAAACTCAAACAGAATCTGATTCCTACTGACCATATACTGATTTTGAAAACTGTAAATTAATTATTATAAGTATTATGTTGTATTTTTATTTTTTATTATACACTTCCCAATTACAATTTAATCTGATTTTGGCTGCACTCAGGAATAATGAGAAAATGCCAAGGCTGGCACCTTTGAGTGTATATATTGCTACAATCATAAGTTCTGAAAAAAGCATTAATTTTTATTTATATTAATTTAAAGCAAAGATGAACTTTATCCAAAACCTTGTCCTTTATAAGTTTTAAAATTATTTTACTTCAATGATATTTTTAAATCTATGACATTTTAATAAATAAAAAGAGGATTCAATTTTTTATATGTTTAAACCTACCTCTTTAGGAAAATTTAGAATTTATAAGATGGTAATGAATTTATACATTTGAGAAGACTTTTTAAACCCTCTTGCTTTATCAAGATTATGCTTACAAAAACTTTTTCCATTAAAAGATTCATCTTACAAAACTGTCCTACAAATAATTCTTTTAAAAACACACTACCTGAATGTAATAAATGCCTTTTTCCTGAGCATACATCATAAGAAAACAATAATCCAAGTTTTGCTTTGTCCTCCACCTGAAATAAAAAGTCATCAAAAACATGAATTAGAAATTAAACACAGAATTAAATAAAATACTTATGTTCCACTCCATTAGTGAAAAAGAGCCTATTTAATCATATTCAAGTTAACAATAGTTCTCAAATTGTGAGTGAGTTAAAATGGATTTGCTGATACATCTGACTTGCTTTCATAACTTTTTGAAAAGTTTCAAAGAATAAATTTAGTCTTTCTCTTTTTCATAACTGGCTAGTCAGTGGAGGGAAACTTTGATAGGATAAAGAATTGTATAGACTCTAATACAACTGGGCAAAGTACTGCTACTCTGCTTAAATGAATCAATATTTTTCTTTTTCCCTTTTTATGAACTTAAGAAGGAATAATCAGAGAGAACAGGCACCAAACAAGTTAGAAAAATTTATCCAACAATAAGAAGTCTGCCAAAATAAAATACACAGACCTATGAAAGAATGAGATCATCACTGTAAATTCTGGCTTGGAAAGAGATTACCTGAACAAAAAAAAAATATCCAATAGCATTCACTGAGACAAGAATTATATATATATATATATATATATATATATATATATATATATAAACTTTTTTTCTTGCAGAGATGGATACAACCTGTCCAAGTTTGTCAATGACAGACATTTACATCATTACATCACTTTGTACCATTTCATTTATCTTCCACAAGACAAAACTGTTATTCTGAAAGTACCCTATCCCATATTGAGAATCCTACCAGTTTGAGAATTGTATATTTAGACAGACCTGATTTGATTGGAGTGAAAATTACTTCTACCAATGCCAACCACAATATCACCATGATTGTTTTATTCTGTGCAATTCTCATTCATGGCTTTCTGTAAATCCTTTATAGAATTCTGTAATATTGCTTCTACTTACACAAGTCACACATTCCCTTTTAAACTTTTCTGCAGTTCTTGTTTAGGTAGTTATATAAATTATCAGTAGAGGTCCTATACAATGAGACTGAGACCATCCTCTCATTCTTGTAAATGGTACCTTCAAGGGCACAAGTGTGGCAATCTCAGCTACTCATCTTTCATCTCTAATGTTTGGTACGTGACTGCCCCCACCTCGACTTTAATCCTATTTTTTTTTACACCACTTTGGAAAACATTTTCTCATTAATAATACACTGAGACCTTGCTCCATCTACCATCTGTCTTTGTTGACTTCCATAACTGTGATCCAGTATTTGCAGCAATAGCTGGAAAATCAATAGGCATTGAAGGAGGGGGTTCTCTGGTAGCTTGCATCTTGGGATGCATGACAACAGTAGACAATTTCCCAAATTCAGTCAAAACTATGTATAGTTCATATATATATATATGTATATATATGTATATATGTATATATATGTAATATGTACAAATGATTATTAAATTGTATCTCCTTATTCTAAGCCTCATTTGACTGATTCTCAGAATAACTGAAGTAACTGAAAGAAGACATATTTGTCAGTTTAGTATAAATTTAGTATACATTTTGTTTCAAGGGTCATTTTTGTTCTGAAAAAGGGAAAAAAGACAAACAAGTCTAATTACATACTCAACATTCCATACCTGCAATCCACTACCATTCTACTGGGAAGAAATCAGTATGTTTCATCATTGTTCCTTCAGAACCAAGTTATCATACTGATTTCTGTTCTCTTCAGTGTGGTTTTTACTGTAGTCAATGAGTAAACTCTTTTCCTAGCTCTTTTCTTTACTATATGTCAGAGTTCATACAAGTCTTCCCATGTTTTCTCTGAATTTCTCATACTCATCCTTTCATTATGGCACAGGAAGAGTCCACTACAGTCATATACCACAATTTGTTCAATCATCCCTCAGTTGATAAAAGCTCACTATAAGCACTTTAAGCAAACTGATTTGCAAACCTGAAAGTTCTATTTAAATGTCAGCTATAATCATTTTGGTATTACTTCTCTGATGGGATCACTTGATCAAAAGGTATGAAGAGTTCTTTTCATGCAATTTCAAAATGATATCTAGGTAATGAGCTTTATTATCAGTTAGATGTGTAGACTTCCCATAGCTTCTCTAAAACTGACTACTATCTTTTGTCAATATAAAAGGAGACATTATATATAAAGAGCTTTGCATATTTTAAAGAGTTATAAAAATATTTTTCTCTTCATCAATATGATATGTACAATTTGCATTTCTCTTAGTATTAGGGATGTGGAGCATTATTTCTTGTGGTAACAAATTGCATTTGTCCTTTTAAAAATTTGTTTTATTAATCTTAATAACAGAACTTACCTAATGGGAAATAGTTCTTGGTATTATAGATTATGTCCATTTGCTACATAACACTGGTCCCTGACTTTTGTTAGTGATGCCAGAGATAAACGATACTTATTTTGTTCTTGCCAAGTTTTAAAATTTATATGTAACTAAAATTGCCTTGTTTCTTTTATAATTTTTCTATATCCTTTGGTTATAAACTCTTATCCTGGCTATATCTGTAAAAGCTACATCTCTATTTTTAATGCAAATTTTTATATTCTCATATTTAGGACACAAATCTTTCTGGAGCTTTAGGACCTAAGACCCTTACCTAAATCTACATTCTACCAATCTACCTTCTTTTTTTTTTTAGGTTTTTTTTCCCAAGGCAATGGGGTTAAGTGGCTTGCCCAAGGCCACACAGCTAGGTAATTATTAAGTGTCTGAGGCCAGATTTGAATTCAGGTACTCCTGACTCCAGGGCTGGTGCTCTATCCACTGTGCCACCTAGCCACCCCCAATCTACCTTCTTTTGATAAGGACTCCTTTCTCTAAGACTTTGCATTCTTGGAGTTATCAAGTCCTGGAATATTATGTTTATCAACTTCAAATATCCCTTATTTCATCTAGTCTGTTCCCACTATTATATTTTTCTATTTTGTAAACAGTACCAAATATGATTACTATTCCATAATATTGCATTTTACTGTCCATCATTTTGATTTTTAAAGCATTTTATTCTATATTTGTAAAAATAGTAGTATTTTTTCTAGTTCTCAGTTGTATAACTTATAAAGGTATGGTTTATGGAAGAAAGACATTTGCAAAATCCTATTTTCTTCTTTTGTTTTCATCAAGGATACTTTTGATACAAACTGATTATTTTCAAAGACTATAAAGATGAGAAATTTGGCACAGGGGTAGGAGGGGAATAGCTGAGAAGGTGCAGCATTATTAAAAGCAGCATCTGTGGGGGTTTTTTGGATTTTAATGAAATTTCCCCTTATCTTGAAAATTGATCCTTGAATGCCTTTTCAATGGAATTGCCTCCAATTTTTCACATGGCACCCTAAGTACTGAGGTGACAAGGTCCAAATGTGATAGCATTTTACTACCGTTGGTGATGAAAAGAAATTACAGGAAAAAATGCCCACAGATCAGTTCTACTTTACAAGACTGTTATACTTCTTTAGATTTTACTTGTATTTTTTTCCAAGATAATCTGATTTAGTTTGATCTCACACTAAACTACACACTCTCTCTGCAAGCATGAATCACTATTTTGTGAATATTGCTTGCTCAGGCTTCTCTCATTCTCTTCTGGAATGACTTGTAAAGTACATATACCAGGATCGGTCTCTAGCTGCAATATATCTATCTAGCAAGGAGATTAAGCATTTATAAATTGATGGCCCTTCTGAGTTCTATTAGTTTTTTCACTTTCAGGATTGACTTCTTTAAGTTATACTTTAATAGGCAGTGATAAACAGCATATTTAATTTATGTCCAATTTCCATTTTACTAAGTCTACAACAAGTTTGAATGGATCAAACTAGAGCTGCTTTCATTACACTCCATGTCCTCTCATCTTTATCCTTTCTTCAAATTTGTTTTTTACATTAACTCTATAAGTTAATGATTTGCCTGCACAGCTAATTGTGATGACTGGCACATTGGTAATCAGTAATTTCCTGTCTGTTAAAATATAGCTAATTCCACTTTCTGAAATGCTAATCGATGCTCAAATTCATTATCTTCAGACTCTTTTCTTAGACAAAGTATTCATTATGTACAAGCATGACATTTCAAAGTAGTCTACCAGTAAACTTTGGAGGGAAAAAAAGGCTTTAAAATTATGCCTCAAAAATATTCAGTCTGGGATGTGTAAGGTTAAGAAAGATAAACAACTGTTTAAACTAAGCCTTGGGTAATTCTATAAGTTGAAAATAATAATAATTAAATCAGAAGAACAATCTCATGGGGAATAAAAAAATTGAGAAGGAGGTGGGGCTGTCAGTAAGAAATCTCAAATTATATCTCAAAACAATAATCATCAAAATAATTAGGTACTGGTTAAAAAACAGAAAGGTAGATCAGTGAAACAGATTAGTTATACAACATATAAAAGGCAAGCACACAGAGAAGGCTAGTTATTTGACAAATCCAAATACCTTTGGATATTGTTCTTAAGGACTCACTATTTCACAAACTGCGGGCGGGGGGGGGGGGTGGGGGGGAGTAGAAAACAATCTGCCAGAAAGCAGAGTTGGATCAACACCTCACACTATATTCCAAGATAAACCCTAAAATGGATACATGACCTTGACTCAAAAGATCCCCTCCCAAACAAATTGGATCAAGGAGAAATTTTCTTTTCAGATCCATGGAAGAGGAAGAATTCATGATCAAACAAGGGATAGAGAGAATTAGAAAAGATAAAAAGATCAGATTTAATAAAAAAAAAATTTGAAAGGGTTCTGTCCAAAATAACCAAAGAAGTAGAAGGAAAACCATTAACTGGGAAAACACTTTTAAAGAAAGTTTTTCTGAAAATGATCATTTCAAAGATATAAAAGTAATAGAATTAGCAAATTTCACAGAGTAAAAAAAATTCTTAAGCTAATAATTAAATAGCCAAGGGATATGAATAATCAGTTCACAAGAGGGGAAAAATTCAAGCTATTTAGAGACATACAAAAAAAGTCACTAATGATTAGAGAAATGTAAATTAAAGCAACTCTAAAGTTACCTAATCTCATTAGATCAGAAGAAGTTAGATTAAAAAAAAAAAAAGGAAAACAACAAATGTTGAAGGGCCTGTGGGAAAACAAGACACTGATATACTGCTGGTAAATTTATAAATCTATCTAAGCCATTCTAAAAGGCAATTTACTTTATGCCCTCCAAAATTACTATAGGTATATATACCCTTTGACCCACTAATATACCTTTGCTAAGTCTATTCTCCAAAGTGATCAAGAAAAAAAGATTCCATCTATATAAAAATTGGTATAGAAATTCTTTTATAATGAAAATGAACTGGAAAATAAGGAGGTTCCCATCAAATGGGGAAATGGATGAACAAATTATGATATATGAATATAATAGAATATTATTGCTCTGTGAGAAAGATGATTTGTTTTTGGTTTTTTAGGTGTTTTGCAAGGCAGATGGGGTTAAGTGGCTTGCCCAAGGCCACACAACTAGGTAATTATTAAGTGTCTGAGACTGGATTTGAACCTAACCCTGGTACTCCTGACTCCAGGGCCTGTGCTTTATCTACTACGCCACCTAGCCATCCCCAGAGAAAGATGATTTCAAAGAAACCTGGAAAGACTCTGTATGGTGTAATACAGAGTGAAGCAAGACCAGAAGATGAATTGATATCATCACATCAACAGTGTAAAATCTAACCATTTTTAAAGACTTAAGACCTCTAACTGAAAGAATAATCAATCATGATTCCAAAGGAAAAATAATTTTGTTACAGAAAGATGATGGACTATGTGAAGTATTAAACTCACATTTTGGAACATAGACTATGTGAGAATGTGTTTTTCTTAACTATACACATTTGTTAAGAGTCTTGTTTTCTTTTTTGCTGAGTGAAGGAAGAGATGGGAAGAAAAAAAATACTTTTTAATGTTTTTAAAATAAAATTTAATCTCAATAAAATAAGACTTAGGTCAAATTTTCCATGGTAGTACTCTTTCCTAAATGAAGAGTTATACTGACTAGCAGTATAAGTTTTCAAAAGCATCACTGTAGATAACTGTTGGAAAAACTTGTATAACTTTTGTATCACATCTATTCTCCAGATGCTGGAGCACCTAAAAATAGAATCCTACAGTAAAAATTGGTTTAGCAAGTCAAATATTTGGGGTTTAAATTTATCAAAGTTTAATGTTTCCTCACCCCTCTCCACAAAACTCTCCCTAAAGAAAAGATCTTTTCCCCATTCAAACACTCCTCATATTTCCCTATAGTCAAAAGATAATATAGATAATATAGAAAATTTTCAGTAAAATTTGGAAATATATTAAAATATTTACCTAAGTGTCAAGTAACATTTTTATCAGTTCTACTCCAATGGGAACACAATAAAATCACTAAGGGCAATGTGTATATGTGTTTGTGTGGGGGAGGAAAGGGTTCGGGGTGGGGGAATGATGACACACAGCAGAAAATCACAAGACTCAGAATCTCAGTAAGATTCTCCTGTTAAGTGGGTGTACTTCTTTGCAAAATAGGCTATAATATGCAGTTAGAATCGCACAATTAATATATGACAACAAAGCAAACACCAGAACTTAGGTCAAAATGTTACATGTAATAGGCATTAAATTAAATGCTAAATGCCGTAGAACAATTCATCAAGCAAGTAATTCAAACATTAAGAATATGACCTAAGTAAATTAACATTTAAAAAAAATTGGCCCAGTATCTTAGATTACAAATTTAATTTTACAATTTATGAGATTATATGTAAACTCCACAAAGTCAAGAACTCTGTTAGATAACTTTAGATTATCTAAATCTTCTATTTCCCACAAACACCTAGCTGCATTCTTTATTCAATAGGTGCTTAATACATATATTGTTATTACTTTGAGCTTTTGGAATTATTTGTGATACTACATATTTTAAAAAAGTAAATGAAAAGGTAGATATTAATCTAAGACAAGTCTTCAAACTACCCTAATGATTACTATATGCCAACATCTAGAAGCAACAACCAGTCTCATTTACTAGCTAACTGATTTAACGCAAATTATTTAACTTCAGTGAACCTCAGTTTATCTGTAAAATGGGGATAACAGTAATTGTAGGACCTACCGCACAGGTTGTTGTGAGGCTCAAATGAAATCATCTATATAAAATGCCTGAAACACTTTATAAATGTTAGTCATCATTATTACTTTTTCCTCAAAAATGTGAATATTCCCCCAAACCTCTTGCCATCCAAGAAATTATATTCAGTTATTTTATGAACAACAAAAGTCAAGTTATTTTTAAAAATCTTACTTTACTCTTTCTTTTGAATCTCCAAATGTCTTCTTTAAGTGTGTGAAATCAGGATAGTAAGTTGCAGGAGGGGATATTATTTCCATCAAACCAGAATTGATTTCCATTGAAAACCTATCATAATAAAAGTCAACTAAGTTATTTCAATGTGGTTTATTTTGTCTTCTTGCTATTCTTATTAAATTTGACAAAAAAACAAATCATTAATCATTGTAAAAATTATGTTAACTCTATCTCATTCATCAAAATGACAATAAACAAAACAACATTATTCCTCTGATGGAAGAAAAAAGCAAACTGGACTACATCTTAACTGTCCAATTATAGAAACCTCAAGATAAACTTTAAAGATGTCATGAAAATTGCTTAAGTCAAAGAACAAAAAGTAACAGAACCTTTGCTTGGTTTGGACTTGAGGAACATCACTGCCCCTCTCCCAAGATAAGCTGAAACCCAAGGATAACCTGAAATCTCATTATCAAGCGAGTTTTGGATATCTACACCATCTTTTTTTTTTTAAGATTTTATTTATTTAAGGCAATGGGGTTAAGTAACTTGACCAAGGTCATACAGCTAAGTACTTATTAAGTGTCTGAGGTCACATTTCAGCTCAGGTCCTCCTGACTCCAGGGTTGGTTCTATAATCCACTTGTACCACCTAGCTGTCCCTGCTCTACACCTTCTCAACCCCTTCATCCTCCTCTCAACTCTGATTAGAAGGCTGGAGGGTGGAAAACTAAAATCTCCTTTATAAGGGGCTAAGACCTGATTATTTATTGTTGCTGTTCAGTCCTGTAAGTTCTTCTGACTATTCATGATACCACTTGAGGTTTTCTTGACAAAGATATTGGAACAGTTTGCCATTTTCTTCTCCAGTTCATTTTACAGATGAGGAAACTGAGAAAAATAGGGTTAAGTGACTTGCCCAAGTTCCAAGCTAGTGAATGTCAAGGCCAGATTTGAACTACCTAGTTGCCTCTGCAAAAAAACAGTAATTTACTATTTCCTTCTCCAGTGGATCAAGGCAAACAGAGGTTAAATGAATTGTGAGGGGTCACACAATTAGTAAGTGTCTGAGGCTGGATTTGAACTAAGGTCTTCCTAACTCTCCCACTTTTCATCAGCAGCTCTGCTTGGTTTACATACTCCATGGAAATTCATACCCCTTTTCCACCTTACCTCCTTTCTCAGGTCCACCTGCTTCTTTCTGTGCTGTCTTCCCTATTAGATTATAAGTTATTTGAGGGCAAGAATTGTCTTTTTCTTATTTGTATTACCAGCACTTAGTATAGTTCCTGACACACTTAGAGGCTCTTAATAAATGTTTACTGATTTGAAAATGATATCAATATCTGAATATCAATATACTTTTATAAAGGAAAGTGGACAAAATCTGAAAGAGTAAGACATGGGTTGCGTGGAAAGGTGGAATTCTCTAAATATCACAGCATTTAGATTTAAAAACTGTTACTAACAGTTCAATACATAAGGCACCTTAAGATGCCCTACTTACAGATCCTCTTCTGGCTGTGTGTCCTAGACAGTCCTATGGGCATATAAATTACCTCCAAGTAACTTCAGATTAATGATATGAAGCTTATCATAATTTGAACTTCATCAAGAAAGATACTACACATAAAATAATAAACTGGATTAATTTTTATTACATTAAAAAGTTTTTATACAAAGAAAACCACTGCAACCAAGATTAAAAGAAATGGAGTAAGTTTGGAAAAAATTTTTACAATTAGTGTTTTTGAAAAAATACTCATTTCTTTTTTTTTAATTTTTTAAAAGTACTCATTTCTAAAATAGTTAGAGAATTGACTCAAATTTATAAAAAAAAAGTCATTCCTCAATTGATAAATGGTCAAAGGATATGGAAAGACAATTCTCAGATGATGAAATCAAAACTATCTATGGTCCTATGAAAAACAGCTCTAAATCATTACTGATTAAAGAAATGCAAATTAAAACCTCTCTCAGGTATCACCTCACACCTCTCAGATTGGTCAATATGACTGGAAAGGAAAATGATCAATGTTGGAAGGGATGTGGGAAAACTGGGACACTAATACATTGTTGGTGGAGTTGTGAACTGTTTTCAACCTTTCTGGAGAGCAATTTGGAATTATGCTCAAAGGGCAATAAAAATGTGCATAGCCTTTGATCCAGCAAAACCACTATTCACTCTGTATCCTGAAGAGATCATGAAAAGGGTAAAAAGCCACATGTACAAAGATATTCACAGAAGCTCTTTTGTAATGGCAAAGAATTAGAAATTGAGGGAATGCCTATCAATTGGAGAATGGCTGAACAAACTGTGGTATAGGTATGTGATGGAACACCACTGTTCCATAAGAAATGATTAGGGATGTGATTTCAGAAAAGCCTGGAAAGACTTACAGAAATTGATGCTGAGTGGAAGGAGCAGAACCAGAAGAACATTACATACACTAACAACAACATGGGGTAATGATCAACCCTGATGGATTTGTCCTTTCAGCAATACAATAATCAAAGACAATTTTAAAAGATTTGTGATGGACAATATCATCCATAGCCAGAGAAGGAACTTTGTAGTTTAAATGAAGACCAAAGTTTAATCTTCAATTTTTAAAAGTTGTTTTATGTTATTTTTTCTCTCTAATGTTTTCTTTATTCTGTTTGGATCTGATTCTTCTCTCACAACATGATCAATATGGATCTATGTTTAGCATAATTATAAATGAAGATCCTATATCAGTCTGTCAGGGAGAAGTGGGAGGAAAGGGAAGGAGGAAGAAAAATGTAAAACTCAAAACCTTGTAAAAAAAAAGATCGATAAAAGCCACTGTGGCATGTAATTGGAGCAATAAATAAATAAAATAATAAAATGTTTTTTAAAAAAGAAAAAAGATACTACATAAAAGATGTGCTATTTTATATTTTATTTGAGTAAAAAAAGATCAAGACAATGAGATTTTAATTAAAATATTATCTAATTCTTCAATTAGAAATAACTTACTCTTTCTCCAGAATGGCTACAACACTGTGTACATAATCTAGATCCGTCTGAAAAATAAAAAAAAAAATTTAGTCATTTTCATGTTCTTAGACATTTATCACTACATATAATGAGAAAAGAAGAAATAAATCATAGTGGACAGAGAGCTAGCTGGTCTTGTAGTTAGGACGACTTTCCCTTTTCCTCTCCCCCTTGAACTCCTATCTCCCTTGGATGATTCATAGTTCTAGTCATCTAAGCCCAGTCTATCTTCTGAGTGTCTCAGACTTCCATATCAACCTGTGACAATTCAATTCAATTTCCAAATGAATGTCCCATAGACCTCTTAAATGTAATATATCTAAAATAGAACTCATCTTCTTTCTACCCTCCCCCCGACAACCAATGACACTTCTTCTGAATTTCCCCATTTCTCTCAAGGACACTATCCTTCCAATGTCCAAGATGAATAATTTTACCATTATCCTCAGCTCCTCACTGCCCATCACTACATATGTTCAATCATTTACAAATCTTGCCATTTCTGTATGTGATACTGTCTACCCCTACAGTCACTCTCTCATCTAGCCCCTTCTCACTACTCTCACAATCACCATCTTAACTATTGCTTTTGTCACTTCTCACCTGGACTAATCCATTGACTGTAAAATCAATCTCCTTACCTTCAAGTCTCTCTGCCCATCAGACCAAGTTGAATAGAGCTGCCAAAATGATTTACCTTAAGTACAGACCTAATCATGTTACTTTGCAACTGAATGAACTCCAAGGATACCCTAATAAATTTCTCTGACTTTTCTTTAAATTACATAATAATTTCATTGTATATTTGAAAGAAATAGTAAGTTGTACATGATTTATTTGCAGTTTCCATTACAATCATCTTTTTTTAAAATATTTTGTTTTCCAATTATATAATAGCTTCTATCCTTTTTTGTAATATTTTAAATTTTATAATTTTCCCCCAACTTCCCTTCCCTCCCCGGGCCCCCGCCACAGAAGGCAGTCTGGTAATCCTTACATTATTTCTTTGCTATGCATTGATCAAAATTGAATGTGTTGAGGTAAAAATCATATCCTTGCTCTCTCTGACTTTTAAAGCCCTTCACAATGTGACCTGAACCTATCTTTCTACTTTCATTACATATTAGTCCTCTTGATTCACACCATGGTCCACCAAACTGATCTTTCTTTTCGTACATGGCACCTATCTTCTAAGTCCTTGCCTTTGTACTAGCTAGCCCCATGTATGCAAGGGATGCCCTTTTTGCCTCTGCCTCACAAAACCCCTGATTACAACAAACTTCTATTTATTGTTTATTCTGTATGTATTTACAAAAAGTGTAATCAAAAAATTTTAGGTCAATTTCAAGCTTTAAATACACACATTAAGTTTAATAGCTTAAAGTTGCATCAAGATTTTTGGAATTCACTATATAACTATATATATAGAGAGAATTATGGTTATCTCTTCTGATAGAACATAATTATGTTCCTTGAGGAAAAAGATTTCTTTAATGTTTGTATCTCAAGTAGGCATAATAGGCACTTAACTGCTTGCTGATTGACAGATTAATTTATTCTTAAAAGAATGATGAACAGGGCAGTCCAGAGCTCAGCATTCAAAGAAAATTGAGAGAGAGAATTAAAAAGTACTCAAGTCCTTTCAACTACTATTTACAAGAAAAGAGGGGAGGGACCATAGAGTATTCTTATGCTAATCTCCAGATTACAGATACATAAATGGGCAAGAAAACAACTATGTTTAGCAACTATGGGTATAAAGAAGCCAATTCCTGACACTTCCCTCAATCTATACAGATAATCCTAATGTCCTTCCCTAAATCTCAGAAAAGGGCATGAGCTCAGTATTGTGTTTTCTTTTTTCCTTTTTTTTTGCAAGGCAATGAGGGGGGGGGGAGGTTAAGTGACTTGCCCAAGGTCACACAGGTAAGTATTTAGTGTCTGAGGCCACATTTGAACTCAGGTCCTCCTGACTCCAGGTCCAGTGGTACTATCCATTGCACCACCTAGCTGCCCCTTATCTTCTTTTGACCACATGTATTAGTAACCTGGTTAAAAGTCAAATCCAAAATAGGGTCTTTGGAAATAAATATAAACTTTAAAATTAACTATTTTTTCTCCTTTAAATGGATATAATAGTTGCCTTTTTAATGTAACAACTAACAAGTAAAGGACTCTGACTAATTAAAACTGAGTGAATGATGATTAAAGACCTGGAATTTCAAGCATATAAAAATCAATATATGTGACCACCAAATAGGAATGTTTCAATAAAATACAAGGCAAAAAAGGGGAGACTCTAAAATTTCCAAATTAATCTCAAAACTTGATACGCCTGTTTTTGCATAGAAATCTTGCCATTTCCTAAGATACATAAAACAAGAACTAAATTCTGTATTGTTCTATACCCTGATACTTAAGTAGAGTAATTAATATTCAAGGAAGGGGGAGGAAAACAAAAGCTCAGTATTTGATATTAAAATGATTTCTGTAGAGAGTGAAGTAAAACAACTTAAAAGAAGCTGGCATACTGTTTAATGTACTGCATACACCAATATTTTGTGGTTCTAGAAGGCAGTCATTAAAAATATTATAACATTATGCTATCTTCCTAAAATTAATAATTTGTGAACAAACCAATTAATAATGCATTCAGTATATACTATATATCAGGCACTGGTGGTCCAGATCAAAGGATATCTCTGTAAAGTCAATATTCATCAGCCTTTTTAGGTCACTCATTAAAGTCTTGCACAAGGCAAGTGTCTTTGGATTTGACTAGACTGGATTGAATTGGATTTGTTTTGCAGCTCTCTAATTTATATTGTGAATTTCCTTACTAAACACTAAACACTATAAAATCAGATATTAGTTCTTAAAATGTTTATTTTCCCCTTGTACCTAGCATAATGGTCTGCTAATATTTTATAAACGTTTGCTGGATGAATGGAAAAGAATACATGCCAGAACCATTGTGAAAATATAATCAACATAATTGGATGATTAATTAGCTATGGGATGAGCATATTGTATATTGTAAATTTTCCCCCCAAAATGATCTTCCTTTTAATCTAGATTTCCAGTGCCTAGCACAGTGCCTGGAACAAAGTAAATATTTAATAAATGTCTGCTGCTCAACTTACTTATTCCCCAAATATAAAGCTTAAATTTAATTTTTAAAAATGTTTAAATACATTTGATGTTTTAAAGAATAATAATTTCAGCATAACAACATAGACTCAATCACTAAGAACTAATTTTGCTAATGGCAGATGATGGTAATACTAATTAAACTTAATTCCTCCCCTTGTTATTTTAATCAATAGATTATACAGTCCTGTTTATCAAGAAAAGTGATCTTTGTAGAGAAATTACTTCATACTAGATAGAAAACTGCCCCATGTCAATTAATTGTTCGGAAACAGTTAAGTGAAATGAAAAATAAGATTTTATTAGTTTTTAATATATAAATTTTATATAGATTTGATTATATTTTATGGCAGAGGTATTCTCTATGCTACACAGTGATCAGTAAAGAAAAGTATATTGACTTGCTTGAATTATCAGGATATATATGAATGAGCATTCCACATTTTTTGAGAATTATCTCACTGTATATAAACTTAATTTAAACATCTATTTTTTTAACATACTGATTGCTCCTCAATTTTGTTTATAAATAGGAATTTTTCAATTGCTAAAACAGTATGCTCATCTAAAAAATAAATGATACCAAATGATTACCTTCTACAATAAATCACAGAAAGTCAATTGAGTGTTTCAAGGAATAAATTTTGAGGTTGGTTCCTATTCAATAAAAACAAATACTGCAAAAGACCTTTTCAGTATCAGACTAAAACAGAATTGAAAATAAATTGTATATAATTTTGCTTCAGTATCTTAACTGATGACAGCAATAGAAAGATGTTAGTTATGTGTGTATATTCAATTAACTCTACATATAAATTATCTACATATAAAATATCTTTGCCAAGAAAAATGATCCACTAAATTAAGAAGAATCAAATCCAACTGAATAACTGAATAACAAATAAAATGGAAAGCAGTTACCAAAAAGGTATCCGAAGAATAAAGTTGATAGTCCCTCCTACCCTCTACAATCTATATCTACCTTATAAATCAATGTCTTTTGATTTATCATCTTATATCATTACGTCAGGATGAAAAAAAAGGCAAAATAATACTATCAATTGAAAAGACAAAAACATTTTGTGGACAGAAGCTTTATGGCTACTTTCAATAATTCCTGTATTGAGATTAGTGAGGGACTTCTGGCTAAGATGGAGGAAAGAAGCCAGGCACTGTGCTACAGTCTCCCGACTTTCCCACAGAATCAATATTAATCAAGCCTCTTAACAGAATTCAAATCCATAAAATCCAGAAAGAGCAAAGGAGAAGAACATCTCCCAACAAGGTCCGTCTCAGTGGAACATGGGTGAGCCAGGGGCAGAGAGCAGAGAGCCAACACAGGGGCGGCAGGGTAAGGATCCAGTAACAACCTCAGAGCAGCCTCTGAAACTTTGGCTTTGTGATCAGGCAGGAGAGTGGGGGGGAGGGGGGAGTTCCAGTGGAGCAGGTAGACATCAATCTGATCAGCTTGAAAGACCAGGGGCAGAGTCCCCTGTTTCCAGTTGAGCCCCCTCCCCCACCATGCCTGTGAAAGAAAGGGACTCTTCACAGAGCAAACACAGTTAACAATCTCCCCATCCCCAGGCTCAGGGAGGGCAGCAGATTTCTCTCAGTACTGAGTGAAAATAATCAGATTAACTAAATAACCCCAGGATCCAGCCCACATTGTCCAAGGACAATTCAGATCCTGCTTCCCCCCCTCCACCCCCAGGCCTGGGGAGAGGGCCATGAATCAAGTTTACAGATACTGCAGAGAAAGCCTCTAGCACCCCCTACTGGCCAGCCCAGTGAGCAAAGTAGAGTTTTCTAAACCAAGGGTATGTAAACCAACTCCTCCCCCAACACAAGATCCCAGGAAAATGAAGAACGGCCAGCAGAAAGGGAGGCCCATTGAAAGCTATCTCAAAGACAAAGATCCTAACTCAGAGAGAGCCAGAACTTCTGAGGAGAATATGAATTGGTCTCCATCCCCAGAAAGACTTCTTAGAAGCCATCAGGAGGGAGTCTAAAAATCAACTGCAAAAATTGGGAAAAGAAACTCAAGAGAAAATTAACACCTTACAAGAAGAAAGCAAAACCTTAGAAAATACAATTGGACAAAGTCAAAAAGAAAATAATTCTCTCAAAATCTCAATTGGGCAAATGGAAAACTCTTACGAAAACAGAATTGACCAACTGGAAAAAGAGTTGCAAAAGGTAAATGAAGAAAATTCTTCTCTAAAAAAAAAGAATGGAATCAGTAGAAACTAATGACTTCATGAGACAAAAGAATCTGTTAAATAAAACCAAAAAGTTGAAAAAGTAGAAGAAAATATAAAATACCTCATTAGCAAAACCACTAACTTCCAGAATAGATCTAGGAGAGACAACATGAGAATCATTAGGCTTCCTGAAAACATTGAAGAGAAAAAAAAACCTAGACTCAATATTACAGGACTTAGTGATGGAAAACTGCCCTGATATCATGGAACCAGAGAGCAAAATAGTTATTGAAAGACCATTTATATCCGGGGGCGGAGCCAAGATGGTGACAAGAGAGCAACATCTCTTAGAAGCTCTCTCACAAATCTTCAAAACTAAGGACTCTAACTAAACTTTCAAGAGACAGAACCCACAGAGGGACCCAATGAGGCAGTTCTCCTACTCAAGGTAACCTGGAAAAGAGCAGAAAGGCTCTGCTCCCTGGGGTCGGAGGGGCAGCCTGCCAGAGGGGTGGCCCGCCACAGCGAAAGAACTTCAGCCTCCCAGAGGCAGCCCCAGGGCACTGGGAGCCGGGGCTCACAGCAGCGGGGGACTCTCCTGAGCTATGCCCCGGGGAGCACCAGGCACAAAGTGGGGTAACAATGAGGGACCTCTGCCAGAGCAAGCATGTGGAGCCCAGCTCTCAGGAATCACAGCCAGCAACATGGTCTTTACGCAGCACGGATCCAGAAACAGAAGCAGGCGGAGCTGGTAAGCAGGAGCCCCCAGGGCATGAGCCCATTGAACCTAGTGAGGGGAGTGAAGAGAGAGACTGCAGAGCTTTGTCCTCTGCCCCTGGAACAGGACTCTGGGGCTCTGATCACATTCAGATCCTGATCACAGTCTAGGCCCCCCAATAGAACAGCAGGGGCCCCCTCCACCTCAGCCCCATGGCAGAGGGGTGCGCATATGGTCATTCACAGAACAGGAGGGAGGACAGAGCCTCACACACTGAGACCCTTGTGGGAGTGTCCCAAAAGCTCAGGAAGCACCCCCCAAAACAGGCTTAGGCAGGGAAAATGAACAAGCAGAGAAACAAGAGGAACACCACTGAGAAATATTTTGCATATGAGCCAAAGAAGGATCAAAATACTCAGTCTGAAGATGAGGAAGCACAAGCTTCTGCATCTAAAGACTCCAAGAAAAACAGAAATTGGGCTCAGGCTATGACAGAGCTCAAAGAAGATTTTGAAAATCAAATGAGGGAGTTAGAAGAAAAACTGGGAAAAGAAAGGAGAGAGATGCAGGAAAAACATGAAAATGAAGTCAGCAGCCTAGTCAAGAAAATCCAAAAAATGCTGAAGAAAATAGCATGTTAAAAATCAGCTTAGGTCAAATGGATAAAACAGTTCAAAAAGTTATTGAGAAGAATGCTTTAAAAAGCAAAATTGGCCAGATGGAAAAAGAGATAAGAAAACTCTCTGAGGATAACAAATCCTTCAGACAAAGAATGGAACTCAGGGAGATCAATGAATTTACGAAAAACCAGGATTCATTACTTCAAAACCAAAAAAAATTAAAAATTAGAAGAAAATGTGAAATATCTCATTGAAAAAACAACTGATATGGAAAACAGATTTAGGAAAGATAATTTAAAAATTATTGGAATACCTGAAAGTCATGATCAGGAAGAGCCTTGACATTATTTTCAAAGAATTACCACAGGAAAATTGCCCTGATATTCTAGAAGCAGAGGGCAAAATAGAAATGGAGAGAATCCACCGATCCCCCCGAGAAAGAGATCCCAAAAAAACCAACCCCCAGGAATATTATAGCCAAGTTCCAGAACTCCCAAGTCAAAGAGAAAATATTACAAGCAGCCAGAAGGACACAGTTCAAATATCATGGAGCTGCAGTCAGGATCACACAGGACTTAGCAGCAACTACATTAAAAGCTCGTAGGGCTTGTAATATAAAATACCGGAAGGCAAAAGAGCTTAGAATGCAACCGAGAATCAACTACCCAGCAAGGCTGGATGTCCTCTTCCAGGGAAAAAGATGGACTTTCAATGAACCAGGGGAATTTCAAATGTTCCTGTTGGAATGGCCAGAGCTGAACAGAAGGTTTGATCTTCAGATACAGGACTCAGGTGAAGCATGGAGATTGAAGGAGAGGGGGGAAATATGAGGGGCTTGATGATAAACTGCATGTATTCCTGCATAGAAAAATGACACTGATAATACTCATATGAACCTTCTCAGTTAATAGAGCAGGTAGAGGGAGCTTTTATAGTTGAAGCACAGGAGAAAGCCGAATTTGAAGATAAAATATGGTGTAAAAATGGAGTCAATAGAAAAAAAGGGAAATGTAACGGGAGAAAGAAAAAGGAGAGGGGGGAATAGGCCCAAGATATCTCATATAATAAGTTTTTTCTTTATTACAATGAGCTATTGCAATGATATGGAAGGAGGGAAGGCAAGGGGGAATGAGGGAATCTTCACCCTCATCAGAGGTGGCTAGGAGAGGAAACAGCATATATACTCAATGGAGTAAGAAGGATATGGTGGGAGGACAGGGGGAAGGGGGGGATGTGAGTGATGGAGGAGAGGATGGACCATGGGGCAAGAGTGGTCAGATATAACACATTTTCCTTTTTACTTCTAGCAAGGGGCTGGGATTGGATGACCTGTCCGGGACCATAGGGCCAGGTGGATGCTGGGCCTAAGGGGTGGTAGGGGGCCTCAAGGCCTCTTGGCCCCAGGACCAGGGATCTGTCTGCTGTGCCACTCAGCTACCCTAAGTGAAAGGGGAGAGAAAATATAGTACATGATAGTGGAGAAATACAAAAGGAGGGAGTTGCGATCAGTAATGGCAACGGTGGAAAAATATGGAAGTAACTTTTGCGATGGACTTACCATAACGAATGTGATCCACCTGCAACAGAGCTGTTGGTATTGGAACAAAGACTGAAGCACATTTTTTATTATTATTATTTGGGGGGGTGCGGGGCAAATGTGGCTGGGTGGCCTGCCTGGAGCCTCATAGCAGGGTGATTTTTGGGTGTCTGAGACCAGATTTGGACCCAGGTGCTCCTGGCTCAAGGGCCAATGCTCTGTCTGCCACCCAGCCAACTCTACTATTATTACTATTTTATTTTATTTTGGGTCTTTTTTTTCCCCTTTTTTTGGTTTTTGCAGGGCATTTGGGGTTGGGGTGGCTTGTATGACATACGGCTGGGTGATTGTTGGGTGTATGGGGCCGGATATGGGCTCAGGTACTCCTGGCTCCAGGGCTGGGGCTCCGTCCATTGTGCCACCTGGCCATACCTACAATTATTACTATTTTTTTAATTTTAATTTTTTTCTCTCCCCTTTATCGCTCAAGCAAGTCTATATTTTGTGGGGGCGGGCGTATTCTGTTTACTCTTAAACAAGAATATTTTATTAATGTATAAAAAATTATTTGTACAAAAAGAGAATAAATAAATAAATATAAAGTAAAAAAAAAGAAAGCCTATTTATATCCCCTCCAGAAAGGGATCCCAAAATAAAAACACTAAGGAATAGTAGCAGCCAAATTCCAGAACTATCAGATAAAAGAGAGAATCTTGCAAGTAGCTACAAAGAAATAATTTAGATACCAAGGGGCCATAGTAAATATTACACCGGACCAGACTGTACCAACATTAAGGGATCGAAGGGACTGGAATGTGATATTCCCAATAGCAAGGGAGTTTAGAATGCAGCTAAGAATTCATTATCTGGAGAAACTGAGCCTTATCTTCCAGGGGAAAAGATGGGCATGCATTTAACAGAATAGGAAACTTCCAACTTTTCCTGATGAAAAGACCATAGTTAAATAGAAAATCTGGACTTCAAACAGGAGACTCAAGAAACACATTTTAAATAAGGGGGGGGGGGGGCTGCTGTCCAATAAGATGAAACTGCTATATCCTCACCTGGGAGAGAGATTCTCATAACTCTCAAGAATTATAACTCTATTAGAGAGAATACACTTAGTCAGAAGTAATGGACATTCATGACTTATCCATGACTCTGATAACATGATATAAAAACAGTATCTCCTTAAAAAAGGGAGACAGTAAAGAGTTGGGAGGATGGAGGTGATTTAATGGGGTAAATAACATTACATAAAGAGGTACAAAGGACCTATTGCAATAGAGAGGAAGAGGGGGAAGAAGGGAAGGAGTCAGAACCATCTGAATCTTACTCTCAACAGATTTGGATTAAAGTTAATGGATAAAGTTAAAGTTAAAGTTAATGGACAAAGCACCGGCCTTGGAGTCAGGAGTACCTGGGTTCAAATCCAGTCTCAGATACTTAATAATTACCTAACTGTGTGGCCTTGGGAAAGCCATTTAACCTCATTTGCCTTGCAAAAACCTAAAACAAAAAAAGAATAAGGGGCAAGGAAAAGGGTAAGGGAGTTGGATACAAGGGGGCAAACACACTGAAAGTGGTGGTATTCAGAAATAAAGAACTGGGGAATATGGATAAAGTGAAAAAAGGGGGAAAAATACAAAGGAAAGATAGCATACAGGGCAATGAAGAGTTAATAATTAGGGGCAGCTGGGTGGCACAGTAGATAGAACACTGGCCCTAGAGTCAGGAGGACCTGAATGCAAATGCTTAGACACTTAATAATTACCTAGCTGTGTGACCCTGGGCAAGTTACTTAACCCCATTGCCTTGCAAAAAAAAAAAAGTTAGTAATTATAACTTTGAATGTGAATGGGATGAACTCTCCCATAAAACGTTAAGTGAATAGCAGAGTGCATCAAAAACCAGAATCCTACAATATGCTGCTTACAAGAAACTCGTTTGAGATTTATATGTATATAGATATGGATATAGATATAGATATAGATATATAGTATATATACATACATATTGTATAAAGGTAAAAGGTTAGAGCAATCTATATTTGCTTCAGCTTAAGTGAAAAAAGCAATGGTAACAATCCTTATCTCAGACAAAGCAGCTGCAAAAATAGATCTCATTAAAAGAGATAAGGAAGGAAACTATATCCTCCTAAAAGTTCCTGTAGACAATGAAGCAATTTCAATACTAAATATGTATACACCAAGTGGTACAGCATCCAAATTCTTAGAGGAGAAGTGGAAGGAGTTACAGGAAGACATAGGTAGCAAAACTCTACTGGTAGGAGACCTCAACCTCTCACTCTCTGATTTAGATAAATCTAACCAGAAAATAAACAAAAAAACACTAAAAATTAAAGGAAAACCAAATTGCTAGTATCCTAAATGAAAAGTAAACTCACCATCAATAAGGAAGAAATTAAAGTAATAATTCAGAATTATTTTGCTCAACTGTATGCAAATAAATTTTATAATCTAAGTTAAATGAATGAATATTTACAAAAGCATAAGTTGCCCAGGTTATGACGATGAAATTAAATATCTAAATAACCCTATCTCAGAAAAAGAAATTCAACAAGTCATTTACTGAACTCCCTATGGAAAAAATCTCCAGGGCCAGATGGATTCACAAGTGAATTCCATCAAACACTTAAGGAGCAACTGGTTCCAATTCTATATAAACTCTTTAGAAAAAATAAGTGAAGACAGAACTCAAGTCAAAATGGAACTCGAGTCAAAACAGAGAAAGAAAATTATAGACCTATGTCCCTAATGGATATAAATGCAAAAATCTTAAATAAAATCTTAGCAAAGTGATTACAGCAAGTTATTACTAGGATGATATACTATGACCAAGCAGAACTTATTCCAGGAATGCAGGGTTGGTTCAATATTAGGGAAACTGCTAGTATAATTAACTAAATCAATCACAAACCTATCAGAAATATATGGGTGCTGAAAAGCCTTTGACAAAATAAGGCACCCATTCCTACTAAAAACATTAGAGAGTGTAGGAATAAATGGATTGTTACTTAGAATGATTAGCAGTATCTATCTGAAACCATCAACAAGCATTGTATGCAATGGGGATAAGCTAGAGGCATTCCTAGTAAGATCAGGGGTGAGACAAAGATGCCCAGTTATCACTACTACTATTCAATATTGTGTTAGAAATGTTAGCTTCAGCAAAAAGAGAAGAAAATGAGATTGAAGGAATTAGAACGGAGAAGGAAGAAACAAAACTCTTACTTTTTGCAGATGATATGATAGTATACATAGAGAATCCAAAAAATCATCTAAAAAACTACTAGAAACAATTCACAACTATAGCAAAGTCACAGGATATAAAAAATAAATACTCATAAATCATCAGCATTTCTATTATATCACTAGCAAGATACAGCAGCAAGAGTTAGAAAGAGAAATCCCATTCAAAGTAACTTCAGAAAATGTAAAATATTTGGAAATCTACCTGCCAAGGCAGTCTCAGAAACTCTAAGAAAAGAACTACAAAACACTTCTCACACAAATAAAATCAGATTTAAATAACTGGGCAAATATTAACTACTCATGGACAGGCCAAGCTAATATAATAAAAATGACAATTCTACCTAATTAAACAACTTATTTAGACCAATCAAAATTACAAAGAAAAATCACTTTAATGACCTAGAAAAAATTGTAAGTAAATTCATATGGAAAATAAAAAGTCAAGAATTTCCAGGGATTTAATGAAAAAAAAAGTGTAAAAGAATGTGGCTGCTTAGCCCTACCAGATCTAAAATTATATTACAAAGAATCAGTCATCAAAACTGTCTGGTATTGGGTAAGAAATAGAGTGGTAGTTCAGTGGAATAGACTAGGTGCAAAAGATAGAGAGCAGAAAATGATTATAGTAATCTGCTTTCTGATAAACCCAAAGAGGCCAGCTTCTGGGATAAAAAAAAAAAAACAACTCTCTTCCACTGTTGGGAAAATTGGAAGTTACTATGGCAGAAATTTGGATTACATCAACATTTCACACCCTATACACCAAGATAAGATCAAAATGGGTACAGGATTTAGAAATAAAAGACAATATTATAAAGCAAACTAGGAGATCAAGGAATAGTTTACCTGTCAAATCTATGGAAAGGGAAGCAGTTTATGACAAAGGAAGAGATGGAGAAAATCATTAAAAGCAAACTAGATAATTTTGATTACATTTAATTAAAAAGCTTTTGCACAGACAAAAACACTGTAACCAAGATCAAAAGAAATGTAATACTTGGGAAACAATTTTTACAACTAGTATTTCTGACAAAGGACTGATTTCTAAAATATATAGAGAACTGAGTCAAATTTATAAAAAAAACCCAAACCATTCCCCAATTGACAGTCAAAGGATATGCAGAGGCAATTTACAGATGAGGAAATCAAAGTAATCCATAGTAATATGAAAAATTGCACCAAATCATTACTTATTAGAGAAATGCAAATTAAAGCAACTCTGAGGTACCACCTCACACTTCTCAGACAGGCCAATAAGATCAGAAAGGACAATGATCAATATTAGAAGAGTTATGGACAATCTAGGATACTAATACATTGTTAGTGGAGCTGTGAACTTATCCAACTTTTTGGAGAGGAATCTGTAATTATGACTAAAGGAGAATAAAAATGTGCATACCCTTTGATCCAGCAATACCACTACTGGGTCGATACCCTGAAGAGATTATGAAAAAGGGTAAAAACATGAATTGTACAAAAATATTCATAGCAGCTCTGTTTGTGGTGGCAAAGAATTGGAAATCGAGTGAATGTCCATCACTTGGGGAATGGTATATGTATGTTACAGAACACTACTGTTCTATTAGAAACCAGGAGGGATGGGAATTCAGGGAAGCCTGGAAAGATTTGCATGAACTGATGCTGAACGAGATGAGCAGAACCAGAAGAACATTGTACACCATAACAGCAACAAGGAGTTGATGATCAATCTTAATGGACTTGCTCATTTCATCAATACTATAATCAGGGACAATTTTATGGTATCTGCGATGGCGAATACCATCTGTATCCAAAAAAAAATTGTGGAGTTTAAACAAAGACCAAAGACTATTACCTTTAATTTTTTTAAAAAGTTATCTTATTATGTAATTTTGCTATCTCTTATATTTTATTTTTTCCTTTAGGATATGATTTCTCTTTCAAACATTCAATTTTGATCAATGTACAGCATGAAAACAATGTAAAGACTATCAGACTGCCTTCTGTGGGGGTTGGGAGAAGGAAGCAAGATAAGGGGGAAAATTGTAAAATTCCATAAAAATTTTAAAAAGCAAAAAAAAAAAATTCCTGTGTTGCAGTAACTAATTCTACAAACAACATAGCAGTATTCTGGCTAAATTCAAAGTCAGGGCAAAGTTAAGTCATTCTCCTGCCATATTTTGCAAGGGTTAAACTCCTAAAGGCTACTTAATACTACTAAGATTTGAAGAAAAAATTTCCCTTGACTGTTTCTAATACTTTAAAGCTTTTCTTCTTTTCAATTAACCAACCATTACACTAGATTCAATTTTGTTAAGGGCAGCACTATTCTGCCAGTCACTCAGGTGTGTGACTTAAGAGTCACATCCAACTGTGTGCCAAGTCTTGTCAATTCTACCTCTATAAAGTGTCTTCCAACTATCCTTCCATTCATGCGACCATTATCTGAGTTCAGGACCTAATAATCTCTTACTAGCACTGGTACAATAGCTTGATAATTGGAGTATCCTTTCTCAAGTCTCCTCCCCTTTCCAATCTATCCTGCACATAGCTGCCAAACTGATTGATATTTATAAAGTATAAGTCTGACCACCATCACTCTCTTATTCAAGATACTCTAGTTGCTTCTCTAATGCTTGTATCATAAAATACAAATGCATTTATTTGACATTTAGAGTCCTTCACAATCTAACCTAAATTTAATTATACAATACTCCCCTTTACACACTCGATGTTCCAGAAAAAATGGCCAATTTGTTGTTCCTTCTGTTGTTCCTTCAGAACACATATCTTGGACAAACATTACAAATGGATGAATTGGGCCCAGAATTAGACTAAAAAAGAAGAGCAGGCTGGATTGCCTCTGGTATTTCAGAGTACATATGATGACCACAAACTTCTTTTAGAAACAAGTCTATCTTTTTTTAACACCAATATTCTAGAATTATTAGATGACTACAAGGCAAGAAATACAGCAGACTTCAAATAATTAAAAAGTAGCTTACTCAGATGGCTAAAGTGATTGTTAGGTGATTATTAGCAGACTGCAGCAAATAACAAAGAAATTTCAAGAACTATACTAAAGAATATCAGGAAAATTAAAAAATGGATTGGTCTATGTGGTAGAGGGTAACTGGCAGATGGCCCATGTGCTTTATTCTTTAAAATATCAAGAGAAAGTAAGAAAAATCCCTGGCACAATGGACAGACTTTCTGAAGCAAAATTATGTTAAAACATGGACAAGGATTATGTTGCCATCATCCCCTCAATGAATTCTTCCATGCATCAAAGTAAAACACTTCATCAAAATTCCCAGTGCTTCCTACTTCTTTAAAAAAATTTAAAGGAAATGCTTTTCATCACACACTCCCTAGGGGCATTTACTCTAAGTTCAGTTGCTTTTAAGTATTTTTTTTGCTAACATCTCTACTCTTACTTCTGCTTATTTCATGTTGCATCAGATCATACAAGTCCTAATTTCTCTGAAATCTTCAAAATCATAATTTCTTATGGTACTACTACAATTTTTTTAGACATTCCACAATTTGAGCACTCCCTTTGTTTTCAAGTTTATTTTTTTTGCCATTGCACAACCGCTATTACAAATATTTTGGAATATTCTGTCTTTGACTTTGGAATATAACCTAATACTTAATGAAGAGGTTGGATCAAAAGCTATGAAGACTTTAGTGACATCATACAACTTCAAACTGTTTTTCAGAATGGATCAAATCATAGCTCCACAAAAGTAAATAAATTGTCTTTGTTCTCATAAAATTTGATGTCACCATTTTATCTTTTCATTTTTGACAATTTGCTGGACTTAAGGTGAAACTTTAAAGATTTTTTTAAATTTGTAAGTCTCTCATACTTAATATGAAGTAATATGCAGGCAATTGATACAAATGTATAAAAATAAAGGCTAGTCTTCAAAGGATAAGTGGTCAAAGGATAAGGCCATTTTCAAAAGGAGAAACTCCAAGTTATCAACATTCACATAAAAATACTTCAAATCTTCAATAAGAAACACAAAGTAAAATAACTCTGAGCTTCTATCAATCATCAGAATAGCAAAAATGAAGAAAAGAGAAAAATCACAATTGTAAAACCCATGAGAGGATAGACACAAATATGCATTACTAGTGAAGTTATTAATCAGTTCAATCATTCTGAAAAACTGATTGCAACCTATACCTCAAAAGTTACCAAATTATTCATATCATTTAACTTGATACCATTAATGGACACATAACTCAAAGATGGCTGAATGTCTCTTCTTGAATTCATTAACTGCTTTGGAAAGTACAGTTCATATATAACCTCCAACAAACTTTTAGCACCATCAAAAGCTAATAGGAATCAGTGCTTATTATTTACAATTATGTTATCTTTTGAATATGAGAGAAGATACCAATCAAGATTAACAAATTTGAGACACCACAAGGAAGAGTCTATTTTGGTACTTTAGAATATGAAATTTCCAAAACTATTTTGTGGATTGGTTTTTAGAAATACACATCTTAGTTCAAAATATATCTTCATATTATTGTAAATACTTAAATACAGCAATGGAAATAAATATCAAATGAGTAAAAATTTGCTCAAGGAATCTTTCTCAAGGTCTTAGTTGACACTAAAAAAGAAAATGCTAAAGGTCAATCACTATAGGAACCCCGTTTCTCAAAAGATTGAAAGGAGGCAAAAAAGAGGAAGATAACTACAATAGTTATCTCCAATAATAAGATATTTACTTCTCTGCCTTTCTCCAGCAAGGAGGGAGAATGAAAAGGCATAATGAAATTCCAAGTTACCCTTCTTATATTATGCTACAAATATGTCAATAAACAAAGGAATCATTTCTGAAATATATAGAGAACTGAGTCAAATTTATAAAAAACAAGTCATTCCCCAATTGATATATGGTCAAAGGATATAGAAAGGCAATTCTCAGACAAAGAAATCAAAATTATCTATTGTCATATGAAAAACTGTTCTATTTATTGATTAGAGAAATGTAAATTAAAATATATCTAAGGTACCACACCTCACACCTCTCAGATTGGCCAATATGCCTAGAAAGGAAAATGATCGGTGTTGGAGGGAATGTGGGAAAATTGGGACACTAATGCATTGCTGGTGGAGCTGTAAACTGACCCAAACTTTCTGAAGAGAAATTTGGAATTACACCCAAAGGGCAATAAAAACGGGCATACCCTTTGATGCAGCAAAACCACTATTAGGTCTGTATCCTGAAGAGATCATGAAAAATATACATACACAAAAATATTCATTTTTATAGTGGCAAAGAAATGGAAATTAAGGGAATGTCCATTAATTGAGGAATGGTTGAACAAATTATGATGTGATGGAACACTATTGTTCTAATGTTTGTCCTTCATTTTCTTTTTTTTTTTAATGTTTTTGCAAGGCAGTAGGGTTAAGTGACTTGCCCAAAGTCATACAGCTAGGTAATTATTAAGTGTCTGAGGCCACATTTGAACTCAGGTCCTCCTGATTCCAGGGCCAGTGCTCTATCCACTGTGCCACCTAGCTACCCTTGTCCATTTTTCAAAGAAAACCATGACATCAGGGAGGTAACACCAAGAAAAGCATAAAAATTAGGTTTGAGTGAGGGGGATGTTGCACTAAGTCACCAGCCTCACTTTCTCCTGCAGAGTCATCTGAATTCAGTGACCAGATAGTAATCAGTATGCAGCAAATAGAGCATTGCTGGTCTTGGAGTCAAGAGGACAGGAGTTTGAATCCAGATTCTGACACTTGACACTGTGTGACCTTGGGCAAGTCACTTAATCCTGATTGCCTTGCATCCAGGGCCATCTGCAGTTGTCCTGATTCATATCTGGCCACTGGAACCTGATGGCTTTGGAGAAGAAAGTGAGGCTGGTGACTTAGCACAGCAACCCTCACTCAAATCCAATTTATATGCCTGTCATGGCATCACCTCCCTGATGTCATGGTCTTCTTTGAAAATGAAGTACAAACATCAATATTATTATTATTATTATTATTGTTGTTGTTGCTCTATAAGAAAGCATGAAAGATGTGATTTTTAGAAAAGCCTGGAAAGATTTGCATGAATTGATGATTGATATAAGCAGAACCAGAATAACTATACACACTAACAACAATATGAGGTGATGATCAACCATGATGAACTTGAATCAAAGACAATGTTAAAAGACTTGTGATGGAAAATACCATCCATATCCAAAGAAGGTACTGTAGAGTTTAAATAAAGACCAAAGTTTATTATCTTCAATTTTTAAAAGTTGTCTTATGTTAATTTTTTCTCTGTGATGTTTTCTTTCTTCTGTTTGTATTTGATTCTTCCTTCACAACTTGATCAAATATGGATCTATGTTTAGCAAGTTTGTGGGGGGAAGGGGGAGGGAAGGGAAGGAGAGAGAAAAATGTAAAACTTAAAACCTTGCAAAAGCAAAACAAAAATTAGTGAAAACTACTATTGCATATAGTTGGAAAAACAAATAAAATCTGCCATAATGATTTGGGGCTCTCTGCAATGGAGAATACCATCTGTATCAAGAGAAAGAACTGTGGAGTTTGAACAAAGACCAAGGACTATTACCTTTAATTTAGAAAAAAAAACTGGTATCTTATTGTCTTCTGATCTTGCTTTCTCTTATACTTTATGTTTCTTCCTTAAGGATATGATTTCTCTCTCATCACATTCAATTTGGATCAATGGATACCATGGAAACAATGTAAAGACTGGCAAATTGCCTTCTGGGGAGGCCTCAGGGGAAGGAAGTTAAGATTAGGGGAAAAATTGTTAAACTCAAAATAAATAGAATCTTTTAAAAAATATGCCATAAACTTGCTCATTTCATCAGTGCAACAATCAGGGACAGTTTTAGCGTATCTGTGATGGCAAATACCATCTGTATCCAAAAATAAAATTGTGGAGTTTAAACAAAGACCAAAGACTATTACCTTTAATTTTTTTTTAAAAAAAGGTATCTTATTATGTAATTCTGCCATCTCTTTATTTTATTTTTTCCTTAAGGATATGATTTCTCTCTCAACACATTCAATCTGGATCAATGTATAGCATGGAAATAATGTAAAGACGATCAGACTGCCTTCTGTGGGGGAAGGGGGGAGGGAAGTGAGAGTGGGGGGGAATTGTAAAATTCAAAAAACAATTTAAAAAAATATGCCATAAGACAGGAGAGTCAAGATGTAGGACCTAAGTATGGTAATATAGAATTTAGTACTGAAAGAGGTTTTAGAGATTACTGAGTCCAAGCCCTGCATTTATTATATGATACTGGGCAGGTCATTTGACCACTCTGGGTTTGTTTCCAAATCTAAAAAGAGGCTCTTCTTGGTGACCTCCAGGATCAACTTCAGCTGTAAAAATATGATAATGATCCTATGATGAGAAAAAGAAATTATAGTTTGTTGAACTCCAAACCCTATAATATTACCCTCTGGTAACAGCTGGTGGTGCAGTAGAGACAAAGCTGAGTCTGGAGTCAGAGAGACCTGAGTTCAAATGTAGGCTAGCTGTTTAGCTTTGGGCAAGTTTTTTCACTTCTCTTTGCCCAGACCTAACTGTAAAATGAGGATTGTAATAGCACCTCTCTCTCTCAAGGGTCATTATGAGATCATATTTGTAAGTGCTCAGCATAGTGCCAAGCAAATAACAGGTGTATAATAAATGCCTCTCCCCTATTTTTCCTAAAAAGTTTGAAAGCAACACCATTTATAGGTTTAAGTGTAAACCTCTCTTAAAGTTGAGGAAAATGTAACTACAATGTTTTGCTTAACACTATCATGACAAAATATTATTTACATTTAATGCATTTCATTTAAAGCAGTACTTATAAAAACATATTCAATCCTGGCTTTAATGGTTATATCATAAATTAAAATGTGATATAAAAAGTCAGAAGCAACATAAAAATGTCAAAACAAAAATATTAAATAATTACCTCTCCTATGTAAACTACTATAATACAATCCAACATCTCTTCAGGAGATAACTTATCAATAAGAGAATGAAGAGTTTCTACAAGGTAAGACTTTACTTTTCTCTTCACTGTAGGAATTCCCATTACTATTGACACTGAAAAATAAAAAAAACAGTAATTTAGTAATTAGTGTAAAACTCACAATGGCAAAATAATATTTTTCAATACTGTGAAGCAGTATGACATATACAAATTATGGATCAAAGTAACAAATGTTAGAGAACAAATATTTAAATATTGCATTATATTCCACTTGACATAATTATTTTAAATATTACTTGAATATAAAACCAAAATAATTATATTACTAAACAGTAATAAAACCTTATTCAATGTATTAGAAATAATACTCAAATTACAACATATAAGCATCATATAGCAGTATATAAAAGTATCATAAGATACCAGGTTATTAAGGAACTGATTTCCAATCATAAGCAGGTGGATTTCAGAAAAACCTGTGAAGACTTAACCTGAACTGATGCAGAGGGAAGTGAGTAGAACCAGGAAAACATTATACACAGCAACAACATTATGAGATGATGGACTACAGACTTAGCTTTTCAAACCAGCACAGTGACCACAGACAATTCTAAAAGATTTATGGTGGAAAATGCCATTCACATCCAGAGAAGAAACTACAGATTCTGAATGAAAATCAAAGCATACTCTTTTCACTTTTTAAAATTTGTGTTTTTTCTTTCTCATTTTTCCCATTGTTCTGATTCTCCTTTTACAAGATGAGGAACATGGAAATACATTTAACATGACTGAATAATCCTGATACAAGTTATGCATGTACAATGTCAAAGGGAGGGAGAGAAAACAATGTGAAACTCAACATCCTAACAAAAAATAAATGTTGAAAACTACCTTTACATGTAATTGGAAAAAAATAAAATTAAAATAAAAAATAAAATGACTTCTATCATTTAAATAACTAAACACATATATTAGTTAATACTATTTTTGTATTCTCAGCATCTAGAAGAGTAAAGCCCATAGCAGGAACCTATTAAATGAATGTCAAATTCAGCTGCAAGGCAAAAAAACTTCACATTTTAAATTATTATTCTGAATGATTTTTTGCTTCTTTCATTTATGTACAAGAAAATAAATAACAATGGACAAATAGAATTCCACTGGATTTGTCAAACAAATCTTTGGACAGATTTAAAGAATTAGTAAGCTGTTTAGTTTTGTTTTGTTTTAACAATCTTCCTATAACTCCTACCCACTTTCCACAGCCAAGGAGACACTGATAGCCCTTTAAAATATTGGATGGCAGTAATTATTATTTTCTTTTCCAGGACATAAATATAGCCTCAAAATATTATTCAACTCATTTTTATATGACATAGTTTGTCAAATCTAGTAGCAGCTGATGCTTTAAAGCCCTTTCACCATTCTTTTTAACCTCCTTTGGATGTGTGCTCTAGTTTGGAAATGTCAATTCTATGATAGTATCCAGAACCAAACACAATACTCAGGATGTGGTCTGCCAAAAGGGAAAAAGCACAAAAATCCCATCACCTCTCAGTCTAAACATATACTTAATTTATTGCAGTCATAAATTCTATTGGTTTTCCTGATTTCTAACACACACTAATTTATAACAAGTTTGAAATCCATTAAAATTCCAAGTGCTATTACTTTTACATTTCCCAATTCTTTGTAGAATTTTTTGAATCCAAATGTAAAATAGTATATTTATGTTTATTAACTTTGCTTTAATCAGATTCACTCCCAGACTGTTAAGATATGATTCAATGCTATAACCATTGATGTAAGGAATATAAAGAGAAAAATACAGATTCGTTTCACTCAAGAAACTTACACTCCAAAGCAAAGCAAAATATGCCAAAGGAAAAACAAAAATAAACAAAAAGTAAATGCAAAGCAATTTGGGGGATGTGATGGAAAAAACACTAAAAAATGAGGTAAAAAGGAAGACCCTTGGTTAGGAGGTGGTTCTTAAGCCAGGAAGAGAACCAGAAACTCCACAAAACAGAAAACTCATTACAGTCATAGGTAAAACTACTGTAACAATATGATGTCAGTAGACAGAATATCATGTATGAAGAACAGCAAATAATATGGACTAATGAAATGTAATGGAAGTGAGGAAAGTAATGTGAAATCCATGAAGAAAACTAAAATGAAGTCAGTCTCTGAAAAAGTTTAAATACTGAAAGTCAAGTTTGTACATTATCTTTAAGAGGCAACAGAGTGCTAATGAACCTTTTTGAGGAGAGTAATGAGGTCAGACTTCCAGTATAGAAATATCAATTTTGAAAATATACAGAAATTGAAAATAAGTAGACCAATTGAAATCTACTAAAAATAAGTAGACCAATTAGAAATCTATTGAAAAAATCAAAATGAGAGGTAATTAAGGCCTAGTCTAGGATGGTGGTTATGAAAAAAATGTTAAGTAGGTAGAAACCATTGATTTAGCAAATGATTAGGCATGGGGAGTTTGGAGGGGAGACAGAGGATGAAAGTGAAGAATCAAAGTCAGAAATAAAGCCTTTAGGGGAAAAATACAGAGTTCTTTTTTCAATACTGAATTTTTTTTTTTTTTTTTTTTTTAGTTTTTGTAAGGCAAATGGGGTTAAGTGGCTTGCCCAAGGCCACACAGCTAGGTAATTATTAAGTGTCTGAGGCTGGATTTGAACTCGGGTACTCCTGACTCCAGGGCCAGTGTTCTATCCACTGTGCCACTTAGCCACCCCTCAACACTGAATTTGAGAAACTTACTGGACAGTTAGAAATATTCATAAGGTAGTGGGTAACATAAAATTCAGGACAAAATGATTAGATAGGTAGTTTTAGAATTATTCTCCTTCATCTCATATACAACCAATAGTGAAGTACTGCTATTTCTACTTCCATAATATCTCTGGTTATCTGTATTCTAGATCAAATGTCATTAGCCACTTATATAATCATATGCCACTCTAAAGTTTATTATCAGATTTCTAGAATAGGATTTTATCTTCCCACATAGTAAATCTGTAATCTTCAAAACCCATGTTTTCTTTCAAAAATCATACTCCAACTGTCCAGCAGAAATAGATTAAATATTGTTCCTTTAATAACAGATATATTCTTTCTTATCTATCATCTGCCTTCCTACAGCTAAAGCATTCTCTTTCTTAGTTTTTTTCATTCTTAATTTGATAAATTCCTACTTATTCTTTAATGACCAAGTAAAATGTTATTTCCTACATCAAGTTTTCCTTAATGCTTCCATCAATAACAAGCTGCAGTCAGATGTAGTATACTCTGGAAAGGTCCCTAGTTTTTCAGGTCTAGTCATTCTCAGCCTTTGTTAGGCTACAAAACACTCCCCCACCACCACCATAGTCTGTACTTGCTCTGTTTTGTCCCTCCCCATCTTTGAAAACTTCTATTAGGAAAATATTACAGTTTAAAATTTTTAACCTTCTTTATTCGATTCATTCTTAACCCAGAAGTCAGAAGCAGGAGAACTCTTCAGATCCATCTAACCTTCCCATAAAATCCCTGAGTGGCCCTGATCTTTAACACAAAAGGAAGTACGGGTATAATGTAGACAAAGCAATTTGAGAAAATACAGAAGAAATATGTTTCTGATGAGAAAAAAAATGAAGCACAAGGAGGAGTGACTCTTGGCTGAAACTTGCACCCAAGTCTGGGGATTTTTAAGGAGTTTTTGAGATACAGAATGATGGAGAAAACTTACTGCATCTCAATTTTGTAATCCTTTTTTGTAATCCTTTGTATTAGGCAAATTCTCCAGACTGCATAGCATCCCACCAAATCAATAAGTATACCATCTATGTCTTCCTCCAAATCATTTACATGAATACTGAAGATATCAGGACTAAAGATGTTTGATCACTAACCTTCTGAGAGGATCATATCTGATCATCACACAATGTTGCTATTGTGTACAACATTTTTCTGGTTCTACTCACTTAATTCAGCCTCAGATCAGGTAAGTCTTTCCAAGCTTTTCTTTAGTCCAGTCACTCATGATTATTTGGGGGGGGGGGGGGACTTTTTGCAAGGGTTAAGTGATTTGCCCAAGGGCATATAGCTAAGTACATATTAAGTGTTTGACTCAGATCCCTGATTCTAGGGCCAGTGCTCTAATCCAGTCCACCCCCCCCCCCACTAATGATTTTTGTTTTAGGTTTTTGCAAGGCAAATGGAGTTAAGTGTCTTGCCCAAGGCCACACCTAGGTAATTATTAAGTGTCTGAGACCAGATTTGAACCCAGGTACTCCTGACTCCAGGGCCAGTGCTTTATCTGCTGAGCCACCTAGTCGCCCCACTACTAATGATTTTTTACAGAACAATAATACTCTATTATATTCATATATCAAAAGATGCAGCACTAAGACATACCACTAAATCACCCCAAGAATTCCAGCTGAATAATACCAGCTCACATTTGTACAGTGCTTTAATGTTTTAGGAGTGATAGGACCAATATCTGCCAGGGTCATTTCCTGTCTCCCCACAATAAAAGTGAAGCTACTTTTTCCTTAAAAGGCAACAAAGTTGTTCCTGAGACTTGACTGCCAAAATTCCAAGGCTCAAGCTGTGCCTCCTTTGACAGTCTTCATGTTCCCCAAATGGCAAAAAAAAGGTCTACCCACATGGAGTCAGGGCCCTTCTGACTTGGCAAATATCCCAAGACCTGATGAGTTCCATACCCTGCCCTAATGACAAAATGTGTTTCTAAATGGAGACAAGGGGACCTATGTGTTGGAGTAGACTTATTAAAAATCCTTTTGATAGTGAACCCAGCAAACCCTTTTTGTTAACTACTGAATGAACCACAAAGTCCTTTATTTTGTTCTAACATCAAACTTCAGTACCTGGCAGAGGCAGGCTTATCCCAATATCTTCCTCACAACCATACTATGAATTTCATATTACAAATCAAAACCCCCTTTTTCAGATGAGGGAACCAAGGTTGGTGAAACTAAGTGCCTTAATCGAAGATCATAAGCCAATAAGGGGACCAACAGGACCCCTTGCTTCTCTTATTACAAATTCTATAAGTAGAGCAAATAAAATTTCATGGGTATAAGGTATCTCACAAACTATAAAATACTACTAAAAATCCTTACTAGAATTATTATTAGATATTTGTCTTAGCACCCATTTTTAATTTGTCTTGTTTAAAGTGAATCAAATGGAACATAAGGTTTTAGATGTTTTACTGCTCTCATAAAAGTTTCACTGTAGCTCACTGCAACAGGGGCAGTTTCCTGGCCTACACCCCAGAGCGCACCGGGCACAACTGGGAGGATGGGGGGGGGCTCTGTCAGAGCAAGCAGAAGCCCAGGTCCTCAGGGTGGTTGCAGCAGTCAGCAAGGTCAGCACAGTGGCAGCCCAGATCCAGGTGCGGACAAGTAGGAGCCTCCAGGCAACTGAGCCCTGAGTCCTCAGCCCACCAAAGGTAGGGAATACTTCTGAGGTTTGTCCTCTGTACCTGGAACAGGACTCTGGGACTCTGACCACATTCAGATCCTGATTGCAATCTAGACCCCCACAGAACAGGGCCCTCCCCCACCTCAGCCCCATGACAGAGGAGTGCACTTGTGGACATTCACAGACCAGGAGCGAAGTCAGAGCTTCACACGCTGAGATCCTTGTTGGGGGGGGGGGGTGTCCCAATAATACTCAAAAGCTCAGTAAGTACCCCAAAACTAGGAACAGGCTAGAGAAATAGAGAAAAAAGAGGAACACCACTGAGAAATACATTGTCTATGATCCCAAGAAGAATCAAAATACTCAATCTGAAGATGAGGAAGTACAAGCTCCTACATCTAAAGACTCCAAGAAAAATGGAAATTGGGTTCAGGCCATGACAGAGCTCAAAAAAGATTTTGAAAATCAAGCAAGGGGAGACAGAAGAAAAATTGGGAAAAGAAATGAGAGATGCAGGAAAAACATGAAAAAGAAGTCAGCAGCTTAGTCAAGGAGAACCAAAAAAATAATTAAGAAAATAACATGTTAAAAACCAGCATAGCGGGGCGCATCCCGCCGCCGCGGCTCAGAGGTGCGGCCACCACGAACGGCTTCCGCCTCCCCTGCAGCCGCCGCCTCGTCCGGAGCCGAGCTGGCGCCGGGGCCGGGCAGGGCGCCGCCGGCGGGCCGAGATGCCGGGCTCGGCAGCGGGCCCCCGGGCGCTGCGGGCCCGGGCCCCAGGTAGCTGTGCTGCCTGCGGGAGGACGGGGAGAGGTGCGGCGGCCGGCAACACCAGCTTCTGCAAAAGGATCCAGAAGAGCTTCTCGCAGAAGAAGGTCAAGATCGACCTGGACAAGATGGCAAAGCACCTCTATATCTGTGACTTTCACAAAACCTTAATTCAGAGTGTTCGAAACAGAAAAAAGAGGTAAGGGAGTGATGATGATGGAGGTAATTCACCTGTTCAAGATATAGATACTCCAGAGGTTGATTTATACCAATTACAAGTCAACACACTTCAGAGGTACAAGAGACACTTCAAGTTATCAACGAGACCAGGACTTAACAAAGCACAACTTGTTGAGATAGTTGGTTGCCATTTTAGGTCTATTCCAGTAAATGAAAAGGACACCTTAACATACTTCATCTACTCAGTAAAGAATGACAAGAACAAGCCAGATCTCAAGATAGTGGAGTTCATTAGGATATCTGAAACTAGGACTAAAGCTTGGATGAACAGATACTAAGACTGTTTTTGAGATACAGAAACATCCATTTGTGCTTTTTTTTCTTACAAAGGACTTTCCTCTGCTTTTATTTTCTTTATTTTTGATCTTGATAATTAGATGAAAACTCATGTGAATTGAGCTTTCATAGATGAAAAAGATATTTTAATTAAATGATATTGCTATTAAAAAAACAGCATAGGTCAAATGGATTAAACAGTTCAAAAAGTTATTGAGGAGAAGAATGCTTTAAAAAGCAGAACTGGCCAGATGGAAAAGGAGATAAGAAAGCTCTCTGAGGAACAAATTCCTCAGATGTAGACTGGAGCTAAAGGAAGCTGATCACTTTATGAGAAGTCAAGACACAATACTTTAACACCAAAAGAATGAAAAATTAGAAGAAAATGTGAAACATCTCATTGAAAAAAACAACTGGAAAACAGAATCAAGTAGGATAAAGAAAGTCAAGATCAGGAAAAGAGCCTTGAAATCATTTTTAAAGAATTCCTATAGGAAAATTGCCCAGATATCCTAGAAGCAGAGGGCAAAACAGAAATTGAGAGAATCTACCAATCTCCCCTGGAAAGAGATAAAAAAAAAACAACCCCCAGGAATATTATAGCCAAGTTCCAGAACTCCCAAGTCAAAGAGAAAAAATTACAAGCAGCCAGAAGGACACAATTCAAATATCGTGGAGCTGCAGTCAGGATCACACAGGACTTAGCAGCAACTACATAAAAGGCTCGTAGGGCTTGGAATATAATATTCCGGAAGGAAAAAATGCTTGGAATGCAACCAAGAATCAACTGCCCACAAAAACTGAACATCCTCTTCCAGGGGAAAAGATGAACTTCCAATGAAATGGGATTTTCAAATGTTCCTATTGAAACAACCAAAGCTGAACAGAAAGTTTGACCTTCAAATATAGGACTCAGATGAAGCACAGAAAGCAGAGGAGAAGAGTAAAATATGAGGGACTTAATGATGATGAACTTCATGTATTACTGCATAGAAAAATGATATTGATAATACTCATATGAAACTTCTCATTTAATAGAGTAAATAGAAAGAACTTATTTAGATGAAGCACAGGAGAGATGTGAATTTGAAGATACAATATGTTGTAAAAATGGAGTCAATGGCTAAAAGGGAAATGTAGTGGGAGTAAGAGAAAGGAGAGACAGAATAAGCTAATATATTCCTTATAAAAAAAGATATTTTTATTGCAATGAGCTATTGCAATGATATGGAAGGGGGGGAAGGCAAAGGGGAATGAGGGAACCTTCACTCTCATCAGAGGTGGCTTGAAGAGGAAACCATATATATACTCAATGGGGTATACACATCTAGAGTAAAAAGGAGAGAAGGAGAGAAGGGAGAAAGGGGGAAGAGGGAGATGTGGGTGATGGAGGAGAGGGTGGATCATGGGGGAGATGGGGCTGGGAGTGGGTGGACTGTCTAGGACCACAAGGCTGGGTAGTTGCTGGGTCTCAGGGGTATGTGGGCTTGGGGCCTCTTGGTCCCAAGGCTGGTGATAAGTCTGCTGCACCACTCAGCTACCCTACAGCACATTTGAGAAGAGGGACAGAGTGAAAGAAGAGATAAAATATAGTATATGGTAGTGGGGAAGAATGGATGGAGGGAGTTGAGATCAACAATGGCAATGGTGGAAAAATATAGAAATAGCTTTGTGATGGACTTATCATAAAGAATCTGATCCACCCAAGACAGAGCTGGTGGTGTCAGAACGCAGACTGAAGCACATTTTTTTTCTCTTTCTTTTACTTTATTTATCATGAGGGTCTATATTTGGGGGGGGGGTATTATGTTTACTCTTAAACAAGAATACTTTAGTAACATATAAAAACTCACTTGTACAAAAATGAAAAAAAGAAATGAAGGATTGGAAAAGATAATATACAGAATAAAAGTTAAATGAATCAAGAAAAAAGTGTCAGTACCCTCTAAAAAAGAAGGGTACTTTCCCACTTCAATTTGGGGGGGGCAGTTTTTTTTTTCCACAAAATAGTGCCAATCACCTAAAAATTACCATTTTCCATTTTTATTCTGTTCCATTATACACAGTATAGGAATTTAGGGGAAATAATATGCAAGAAATAAACTAGTCTTACTTTTGTTCATTTATTCCAAAGTCCACTAGAGACTACTTATTATTAAAAATTCCTATCTGAAAGTCTACTAGAGACTACTTATTATTAAAAATTCCTATTTAACATCAATAAAATTATTATCACATTCATTTGACCTTTTTAGTTTTTTTTAGGTTTTGTTGTGTTTTTTTTTTTTTGCAAGGCAATGGAGCTAAGTGCCTTGCCCAAGGTCACACAGCTAGGTAATTATTAAGTGTCTGAGGTTGGATTTGAACTCAGGTACTCCTGACTCCAGGGCCGGTGCTCTACCCACTGTGCCACCTAGCCATGCCTCTCTTTAGTTCTTAAAAAATCAAGTTAGATATAGCCTAAATACAAACATGCAATAAATATTCTAAAAGACTATTCCTCAGTAGTTAAAATTGACTCTTCAAAAATGCATTTTTACTCTAGAATACTGTTCTTGACTAAATAAATTGCAAGTAATTTGACAAATACTAAAATTGACAAAAAAAATTCAAATCTTGTCAGATCAAAGAAACTAGTGAGAGGTTTAGTAAATAAATAAAGTAAGAATCTCTCAAAAAATGGGTAATATATTTTATAAAAACAATCCTCAGTTTGGGGATGGAATTTGAATTTCAAAAAGTAAATTGTAAATCTATATGACAGAAGTTAAACTATAAATTACTGGAGATTCAGGTGTCTGCATCTTAGCATTCCCATGAAAATAAAACATTTCATTTTAAAATTCCATTTATTCTAATTTTCTCAAAGCTATCTAGATATATCTCTTTTTACTTTTCAAATACTGGCCAAGCTCACTGTCTATCTGTAACACTCATTCAATATATATTTAGTAGTGCTTAACTTGATGTGGAAGCCATCCAAATGAATAGAAAAATATAGGCAATATGCATTTACTATGCATTTTGCTTCTAATATAGCTAGCCTAATCACTTTTTTAATCTGAAAACTATCCATCTATTAGCTATTCCCTGAAGCTTCCTCCCCCTTTTCTATATCTTTCATCTTTAACCAAAAATCTTTAAAAAGAAAATTGAATGACTACTGCTTTATAATATAGTTTGATATCTGAAAGTGCTATATTTACTTCTTTTCATCATTTCCCTTGTAACATGACTTTTTTTTTTTTACTATTGATCAAGTTCTATAAAGAATCTTTGTGGCAATCTGATTGGTATACTACTATAAGTATAAACTAAAACTAATAACATTGTCATTTTTAAGTAGTTTTTTTATTTTTAAGTAGTACTCTGCAATTAAATCTATACCAGTATTTAACGTGTACTGGTAGATAAATCTTCAGATATTTTAAACATTTTGTAATTATTTAGAATGGTATTTTCCTTTCCACTTTCTATTTCCTTCTATAATCTTGTTTTTTTCTAAAACCGGGATCCCCATTGATGACACAGACTCTCTAACTACCTTTTCTGGCTTCCTTATTAATTCTTCTCAGCTCATTGATTGAGGTGGGGAGGGGGTCGGAATAATCCCTGCTCTCCATTGCCACTTCCAAATTCTCCTCTCCTGCTTCAATCACTCAGTAACTTCTCATGCTATTTGTGTCTACCACCCAATTAAAAACCCTACTGTTTACAGGCTTTACACTACCTACCAAAGAATCCCGGATGGGACTCAATTTCTTTTCTCCTCTCCAACTCCTATTCTTATACTATGGGACTTTAATATACAGATTTATTCTTTTTCAAACACCTTAACTACTCAGTTCTTCAACCTACTTACTTTTCATGACCTAGTCCGTTCTCTAGCCTGATTCACAAAGATGCTCATATTCTCAATCTTACTATCAACCACAAATATACCTTATTTTCCCATATATTTATTCGAAAAATTTGTGGTCTAAAAACTGGAAGCATCTTATACAGTGGTTGTACATTTTTTTATTTGCATTTCACACTTTTTCACACTTCTTGTCTTTGTGCTCATTAGTTCACATTTGTTACTGGTATATTAAGTTACATTTTGCCATGTTATACCCAGAAATGGCTCAGAAAATATTTTAATCAGTGCTAAATTCAAGTTCAAAGTGATCCAGTTTGCAAAAGTGAATGAAAATCGTGCTCCTAAACATCAGATGGTCCTCCTTCAACTGAGAAAACAATCCAAGACTGGCTAAGGGAAGAAGAAACCCTATTGAAAACTCCCCAGTAGAAGAAGGCCAGGAGAGGCAAGTCAGCCAAATGGTCTGATTTAGAGAGGGAGTTGAAAAGATGGATTGAAGAGCAAAGGGCTACTGGAATTCCTGTGTCCACAAAGATGCTTCAGCAGGAGGCAAGAAAAATTGATGATGAAAAAGAAGTGACTGATTTCAAAGGAGGACACAATTGGTGCTTCAGGTTCGTGAAATGGAATGGACTATGCATGCATCCACACACCAGACTTGCCCAGGGAGTTCTTGTTGTCAACCCCAAATGAGAACACAGGCAGGAGAGCAGTTAGAGCCTCTCCCAAGACAGTGATTAGTCATAAAACACAGATGAGGACGAGCTAATGGATAGGAGTTTTGACCATGATGAAGAATTATATGAATTTTATGATAAATGAAACTTGAGTTCAATAACTTTATGTAATGCATTTTTTTCAAATTTTGGGCACCAAAATTAAGGTTGTGTTTTTATACATGGAAAAATATGGTGATACCTTCCACATTGAATAATGCCAAAATTCCCTTATCCAAACATAATCACCCCTCTCTGTGTCTTCCCTTAAAAAAACTGCCTCTTCTTCCACACTGTGACCTCATTCAGGTGGGAGAATTGAATTATTGCAACTTCTGTCCTGTACTACTCTAGTCTTTATATATTCTCTCTTGGAGATCTCATCAGGTTTCATGAAATCAGCTATCAACTTTATACATATGATTCCTAAATATACATTTATAACCTATATCTCCATAACTCAACTTCTATGTATCTAGTTGACTGCTAGATTTCTTGATGGACATTACAAAATCAAAGGTATAACAAATGGGAGGGGGCAATCAAAGGTAAGCAGAAAAGAGCCAAAGTGAGGCCCAACTTAAAGAGAATAAGCTAAAATAGCTGAAGGAATATGGTAATATTATGTATATAGTAGAAGAGGAAAAACTTATAACTAGAAAAATGTTAAAGACAAATGGAGGAAAATAGGACTGTAATTCTCATAATTTTAAAAGTGAATGGATTAAAGAATCCAATAAAATGAAAAAGTGAGAGATTTTTGGATAAGAAAACATTATTAGCAATGTTGCAAAAGAAAATACACATATGAAAGAAAAAGAAAAAAGTTTTTAAAAGTTTACTTCAGTTTGCCCTCAGAGTTCATTCATTGATTCTCTATCTCTCTGGAGGTGAAAAACATTTGTCATGAGCTCTTGTTTTGATCAGAGTAACTAAGTCTTTCAAAATTGATCACTGTTATAACACTGCTTGTTACTAGGTCCAATGTTTTCATGGTTCTGCTCACTTCACTTTCCATGAAGTGGAAGACTTCCCAGATTTTTATGAAAGCATGCTTGTCTTCGTTTTTTATAAACACAATAGAATTTCATCACATTCATATACTACAACTTGTTCAGCTATTTCCCCAACTGATGAATACTCCTCAATTTCCAAATTTTTTACTATCACAAAAAGGAATGCAATAAATATTTTTATAAATTTATCTCTGTGGCATACAGACCTAGTAGTAGTAGTGGTATTGCTGAGTCAAAGTTTATGTATGGGTTTTATAACCATTTGGGTGCAGTTCCAAATTGTTCTCCAGAATGGTTGGATCAGTTCAGAATTCCAACTGTAGTGTCCCAAATGGAAAGAAAACCCTTGTAACTGATAAGTATAGTCAATCAAAATGAATCAACCAAGTCACCATGCCAAAAAAAATGTATTTTCTACACCTCATGTCTATCATTTTCCTATCAGAAGATGAGTAGAATGTCCTCTAAAATCATAACCAGTCATTGTACTCATTGATTTCAGGTCCTAAGTCTTCTAAAGTTGTCTTTCTTTACATCGTTGCTGTCCTTGCATAAGTTGTTCTCTTGATTCTGATCTCTTCATTATGTATCAATTCATTTTACCCAGGATTCTTTTTTTTGTTTTGTTTTTGCAGGGCAATGGGATTAAGTGACTTGCCCAAGGTCACAGAGCTAGATAATTATTAAGTGTTTGAAGCCAAATTTCAATTCAGCTCCTCCTGACTCCAGGGCCAGTGCTCTATCCACTGAGCCACCTAGCTGCCCATCAAGATTCTCTTAAAATGTCTCTCTTGTCCATTCCTGCATTGCTATATTTCACTATATACATTTATTACAATTTGTTCAAATATTCCTTAACTAAGAGGAAATTCAAGATATCTCTTAGCTTTTCTTTTCTTTTTTTTAAAGTTTTTGTTGTTGTTGTTGTTGTTTTTTTGCAAGGCAATGGGGTTAAGTGGCTTGCCCAAGTCCACACAGCTAGGTAATTCCACCTAGCCACCCAGTTTTTCTTTTTTCTTTACTTTTAATTCCTTCAGGTTCAGTAAGTTTGTTTTGCTTGTGACAATTATCTATTCTGTATTATTCTCCCTTTTAAATACTCCTACATTCCTTGTTTTCTTTGTTGAGCTTGATTATTTCTACATCAAACTCTTTATGTGTTCTCAATCTACTTTGTTTCAGACAAAAGTGAGGGAGACCTGATGCCCACTCCCCTGTCCTTTTCTCCATGCTTACATTTTTCTTCTCATACACAACCCAATTATGAGAAATAGTACCTTATTCCAATTTTCTACGCTAGTGTATTCCTCCTTTTTCCCTTCCTTGTCTTTCAAAATTTCAGAACAGGGCTAATCCACTCTTTAGGTTTCCATTTTTTTCCTTTTTGTTAATTAGCTCAAACCCCTGCTAACTAATCATTACAATAAGTAAAGGAGTACCTGTTTCTATTACAATAAAAGGTTTTTTATTAGCCCTACATCATCATCATATAGTTCTTTCCAATTGCTCTAGAATTTCTACCTTCCTTGGATTTTCTGGTCTTGTGGGTATTTTATTTATTTACTTTTATTTTCCAATTACAAGCAAAGATAGTTTTCAATATTCATCCATTTATAAGCATTGAGTTCCACAGTTTTCTATCACCCTCCCTTCCAGGCACAAAACAATCTTGTAAAAGTTTAACATATTTCCATAATAGTCATGTTGTGAAAGAAGAATTAGAACTAAGGGAGGGGGGGAACCTGAGAGAGAAAAAACATAAAAGAAGTTTTAAAAAATGAACATAGCATGCTTTACTCTGCAATCAGATTCTGTATAGATGTGGATGGACATCTCAGGACTGTCCTTGATCAACAAACTGCTGAGAGGAACTACATTCATCATAGTTGATCATCTCACAATGTTGCTGTTAATGTGTACAATGTTCATTTGGTTCTGCTCATTTCACTCAGCATAAGTTCCTGCAAGCCTGGGGGGAGGAGCCAAGATGGCGACAAGAGTGGATCCTGTCCTAGGCGCTCTCATAAATCTTTGAAACTAAGGACTCTAACTAAATTTTCGAGAGACAGAACCCACAAAGGGACCCAGTGAGGCAGTTCCCCTACTCAAGGTAACCTGGAAAAGAGCAGAAAGGCTCTGCTCCCCGTGGTTGGAGGGGCAGCCCGCCAGAGCGAAAGAACTTCAACCTCCCGGAGGCAGTACCAGGGCGCTGGGAGACACAGCTCACAGCAGCGCAGGAGTCTCCTGACCTGCACCCTGGAGAGCATCAAGCACAAATTGGGGGAACAGCGGGGACCTCTGCCAGAGCAAGCATGTGAAGCCCAGCCCTCAGGGCACACAGCAAGCTGCTTGGCCACTGCATTCCAGATCCAGGAAACAGAAGCAGGCGGAGCCCCTAAGCAGGAGCCCCCAGGGCATGAGCCCATTGAGCTGAGGAAGGGGAGTGGAGAGAGAGAGAGAGAGACTGCCTAGTTCTGTCCTCTGCCCCTGGAACAGGACTTTGGGGCTCTGACCACATTCAGATCCTGATTACACGCAGTCCAGGCCCCCCCATAGAACAATAGGGCCCCCCCACCTGAGCCCCCGTGGCAGAGGGGGCCGCTTATTTTCATTCACAGACCAGGAGGGAGGACAGCCTCACACACACACTGAGACTCTTGTGGGAGTGTCACAAAAGCTCAGGAATCACACCCAAAACAGGCTTAGACTGGGGAAATGAGCAAGCAGAGAAATAAGAGAAACACCATTGAGAAATACATTATCTATGAACCGAAGAAGGATCAATATACTCAGTCTGAAGATGAGGAAGCACAAGCTCCTGCATCTAAAGACTCCAAGAAAAATAGAAATTGGGCTCAGACTATGACAGAGCTCAAAAAAGACTTTGAAAATGAAATGAGGGAAGATGGCAACAAGAAGGGATCAAGTCTTAGGAGCTCTCTGATAAAAACGTGAAACTAAGGACTCTAACTAAACAAGAGACAGAACCCACAAAGGGACCCAGTGAGGCAGTTCTCCTACTCAAAGTAACCTGGAAAAGAGCAGAAAGGCTCTGTTCCCCAGGGTCGGAGGGGCAGCCCGCTGGAGGGGTGGCCCGCCAGAGCGAAAGAACTTCAGCCTCCCAGAGGCAGCCCCAGGGCGCTGGGAGCAGTGGATCACAGCAGCGGGGGAGTCTCCTGAGCTGCACCCCGGGGAGCACCGGGCACGTGGAGCCCAGCCCTCAGGGTACACAGCAAGCAGCTTGGTCTTTCCGCAGCCCTGATCCAGGAAACAGAAGCAAGGGGAACTGGTAAGCAGGAGCCCCCAGGGCATGAGCCCATGGAGCTGAGGGAGGGAGTGAAGAGAGAGAGAGACTGCAGAGCTCTGTCCTCTGCCCCTGGAACAGGACTCTGGGGCTCTGACCACATTCAGATCCTGATCCCAGTCTAGGCCCCCCCATAGAACAGCAGGGCCCCCCCCCCACCTCAGCTCCCTGGCAGAGGGGGGCGCTTATGATTATTGACAGACCAGGAGGGAGGACAGAGCCTCACACACTGAGACCCTTGTGGCATTGCCCCAAAAGCTCAGGAAGCACCCCAAAACCAGGCTCAGGCTGGGAAAATGAGCAAGCAGAGAAATAAGAGGAAGACCATTGAGAAATATTTTGGTCATGAGCCCAAGAAGGATCAAAATACTCAGTCTGAAGATGAGGAGGTACAAGCTCCTGCATCTAAAGACTCCAAGAAAAACAGAAATTGGGCTCAGGCTATGACAGAGCTTGAAAAAGACTTTGAAAATAAAATGAAGGAGTTGGAAGAAAAACTGGGAAAAGAAAGGAGAGAGATGCAGGAAAAACATGAAAATGAAGTCAGCAGCTTAGTCAAGGAAATCCAAAAAGATGCTGAAGAAAATAGCATGCTAAAAAATTAGGTCAAATGGATAAAACAGTTCAAAAAGTTATTGAGGAGAAGAATGCCTTAAAAAAGCAAAATTGGCCAGATGGAAAAAGAGATAAGAAAATTCTCTGAGGAGAACAAATCCTTCAGACAAAGAATAGAATTCAGGGAGATTGATGAATTTAACAGAAATCAGGAATCAATACTTCAAAACCAAAAAAATGAAAAATTAGAAGAAAATGTGAAATATCTCATTGAAAAAACAACTGAAATGGAAAACAGATTTTAGGAAAGATAATTTAAAAATTATTGGAATACCTGAAAGTCATGATCAGGAAAAGAGCCTTGACAACATTTTCAAAAAATTACTACAGGAAAATTGCCCTGATATTCTAGAAGCAGAGGGCAAAATAGAAATGGAGAGAATCCACCGATGCCCCCAAGAAAGAGATCCCAAAAAACCAACCCCAAGGAATATTATAGCCAAGTTCCAGAACTCCCAAGTCAAAGAGAAAATATTACAAGCAGCCAGAAGGACACAGTTCAAATATCGTGGAGCTGCAGTCAGGATCACACAGGACTTAGCAGCAGCTACATTGGAAGCTCGTAGGGCTTGGAATATAATATACCAGAAGGCAAAAGAGCTTAGAATGCAGCCAAGAATGAAGTACCCAGCAAGGCTGAATGTCCTCTTCCAGGGAAAAAAAGATGGACTTTCAATGAACCAGGGGAATTTCAAATGTTCCTGTTGGAATGGCCAGAGCGGAACAGAAGGTTTGATCTTCAGATATAGGACTCAGGTGAAGCACAGAGATCAGAGGAAAGGGGGAAAACATGAGGGACTTAATGATGATGAACTACATGTATTCCTGCATAGAAAAATGACACTGATAATACTCATATGAACCTTCTCAGCTAATAGAGCAGGTAGAGGGAGCTTTTATAGTTGAAGCACAGGAGAAAGCTGAATTCGAAGATAAAATATGGTGTAAAAATGGAGTTAATAGAAAAAAAGTGAAATGTAATGGGAGAAAGAAAAAGGAGAGGGGGAATAGGCCAAGATATTTCATATAATAAGACTTTTCTTTATCATAATGAGCTATTGCAATGATATGGAAGGGGGGAAGGCAAGGGGGAATGAGGGAAACTTCGCTCTCATCAGAGGTGGCTAGGAGAGGAAACAGCATATATACTCAGTGGGGTATAGGCATTCGGAGTAAGGAGAGGGGGTGACAGGGGGAAGGGGGGGATGTGAGTGATGGAGGAGAGGATGGACCATGGCGGGAGAGTGTTCAGATATAACACATTTTCTTTTTTACTTATTGCAAGGGGCTGGGATTGGATGGCCTGTCCAGGACCCCAGGGCCAGGTGGATTCTGGGCCTAAGGGGTGGTATGGGGACTCGGGGCTTCTTGGCCCCAGGGCCAGGGATCTGTCTGCCCGCGCCACTCAGCTACCCTACAGCAGAGTCAGAGTGAAAGGAGAGAGAAAATATAGTACATGGTAGTGGAGAAATACCAAAGGAGGGAGTTGCGATCAGCAATGGCAATGTTGGACAAATATGGATGTAACTTTTGCCATGGACTAATCATAAAGAATGTGATCCACGCACAACAGAGTTATTGGTGTTAGAACAAAGACTGAAGCACATTTTTTAATATTATTATTATTTGGGGGGGGTGCAGGGCAAATAGGACTGGGTGGCCTGCCTGGGGCCGCATAGCAGGGTGATCCTTGGGTATCTGAGACCGGATTGGGACCCGGGTGCTCCTGGCTCAAGGGCCAATGCTCCGTCCACCACCCAGCCACCCCTACTATTATTACTATTTTATTTTATTTTGGGTCTTTTTTATTTTTTTTTTTTTTGTTTCTGCAGGGCAGTGGGGTTCAGGTGGCTTGCATGTCACACAGCTGGGTGATTGTTGGGTGTACGGGGCCAGATGTGGGTTTGGGTGCTCATGACTCCAGGGCTGGTGCTCCATCTACTGCACCACCTGGCCATACCTACAATTATTACTATTTTTCTTAATTTTAATTTTTTTTCTCTCCCCTTTACTTTATCGCTCAAGTGAGTCTGTATTTTTTTGGGGGGAGGGAGTATTTTGTTTACTCTTAAACAAGAATATTTTATTAATGTATAAAAAATGTGTACAAAATGAGAATAAATATTAAATATTAAAAAAATAAGTTCCTTCAAGACTTTGCTTATTTTTCTAAAATCTGGTCACTTATGATTTCTTACAAAACAATAACACACCATTACATTCATATACCACAACTTGTTTAGTCATTCCTCAGTTAATAGGCATTCCCTCAATTTTTAAATCTCTGCCACCACAAAAAGAGTTGCTATAAATATTTTTGTACATGTGATTCTTCTCCTGAACTAATATAATAAAAATGACAATTCTACTTAAATTAAATTACATATTCAGTGCCATACCAATCAAACTAACAAAAACTATTTTACAGAGTTAGAAAAAAAGAGTATCAGAATTTATCTGGAGTCACAAAAGGAAGAATATCAAGGGAATTAATTTTAAAAATGCAAAGAAAGGTGATTTAGCCAAACCAGATCCAAAATATTATAAAGCAGCAGTCATCAAAACTGTCTGGTGTTGGCTGAGAAATAGAGAAGTAGATCAGTGGAATAGATTAGGTACAAAAGAAACAGTAGTAAATGACTACAGTAATCTATTGCTTGATAAATGCAAAGACTAGTTTCTGGGATAAGAACTTCTTTAACAAAAACTACTGGGAAAACTGGAAAATATTATGGCAAAAATTAGGCACAGATCAATATCTTATACCTTATACCAAGATAAGGTTGAAATGGGTAAAGGATTGAGGCACTGAGGGTGATATCTTAAGTCAATTAAGAAAACAGGGAATAGACTATCAGATCTTTGGGATGGGAAGAAGTTTATGATCAAAGAGATAGAAAAATTGAAAAAATGGTTAATTTCTAATTCATTAAGTTAAAAAAAAATGTTGCACAAACATAACAAATGTAACCAAGATTAGAAAGAATGCCGAAGGATGGGAAGCAATTTCCACAGCTAGTATTTCTGACAAAGGACTCATTTCTAAAATATAAAGAGAACTGAGTCAAATTTATGAGAATACAAAACATTCTCCAATTGATAAATGGTTAAAGGTTAGAGAAAGGCAGCTTTCAGATGAAGAAATTAAAACTATCCACAATCATATAAAAAAATGCTCCAAATCATTACTGATTAGATATATGCAAATTATAACAACTCAGAAGTATGACTTCACACTAATCAGGTTGGTTAAAATGACAAAAAAAGGAAAAAGATCAATGTTGAAGAGAATATAAGGAAAACTGGAACACTAATGCACTGCTAGTAGAGTTATGCAATAATCCAAACATTCTGAAGAGCAATTTATAACTATATCCAAAAGGCAGCAGTACCCCTACTAGGTCTATTATCTCAAAAAAATCATTAAAAAAAATTGGGTTTGCATTTCAAAGTTCTACTCAACTACGGTTCTTTCAAAAGAAATGCTGAAAAGTTCTCCCTTCCACTAAAGATGCATTCAACTCTGCAAGATATGAGATTCTTAATTACAAACATTTTAGAATATTGTACTTCAAATCTCTTCTCATTTAATGTAGAAGTTGCCAAGTCCTGAGTGATCCCATCTGGTTTCTTGGTACTAGAACCATTTCTTCCCATAGCGTAGTAATTATTTCTCTTTTGGGCAAAGCTAGGCAGTATGGGGATAGAGCACTGGCCTTGGAGTCAGGAGAATGGAAGTTCAAATTCAGTCTCAGACACTTGCCACTTACTAGCTATGTGGCAACCCTAACTGCCTCGCATCCAGGGTCATCTATAGTAATCCTGATTCCTATCTGGCCACTGGACCCAGAAGGCTCTGAAGGAGAAAGTGAAGCTGGTGACTTAGCACATTACTCCCTGATTCAAATCCATTTCATGTGCTTGTCATGGCATCATTTTTTCTTTTGTAGTTCCATTTAAAAAGTGACTGATGGTTTCTTCCCATATTTAAAATTTATCTCTGATATGTTGAAATAAAGCATCCAGGACTCTTGGATTTTATGAGGATTTTTTAAAATTTTGATTTCTAAGAAGTTCAATTATTCTTACATTATGTCTTTAACCAGTTTCTAGGTCAATTGTTTTTGCTACTTAGTATTTTACATTATTTTTTTTAGTTGTTGATGTTCTAATATTTCTTGCTGTCTCATGAGATCACTATTTCTGTTTGACCTATTCTAGTTTTCTTCAAGTTCATTTGCTGAGTAAGAAGGTCCTTTTTTTCCCTTAGAGTTCATTTCTTGCCATTTTCTTTTCTTCCACAAATTGTCCTTTTCAATTATTTCTTCAAAAGTTCTTATTTTATTTTAAACAATCTCCTTTTCTACTTCTTCTAGATATTCATATGGTCCTTGGAGAAAACTCACTTCTCTTTGAGTCTCTGTTTATAGTTGTTAATATGTTAATTACTAATTTCTATTTCTGCAGAATTTTTGTTATTATTGAGTATTTAGTTTACTCATCTTTCCAGTACCGAATTAGGGTTTTGTGCCATGGCCAAGTTCTGTTTCCTGCTTTGCTTTTGGAGGAAGTAGTAGATTGCATGATCTTGCCCTGCATCCTCTGAATCCATGATCTTCAGGATCCTCCCTGGATTTCAGGAAAAGAGCTTTGGAGGCCAGGAAGTCCATGAGACTGAACTATTCCAACTTAAAAGCTTTATATCAAGTCAGTTTGGCACCACTATGGGCACTGCTACTGATTCCCAAAGGTCCCATGGGATGGGAGCTTTTTCAGAAATCTTTCCTATTTCTCTCTTCAAACAAAGCATCTTACAGGCAACATGTGACTTGTTATCTCAAGTCACAAAGGAAAGAACTGGCATTGACTTTTTCTGGGGATGGCAAGCACTTGTCTATTATTGGTTCTGACTTATCTTTTGTGCTGTTCAGAGGAGGAAGAAAATATTTATTGCAGTTTTTTTTTTTTAGGTTTTTGCAAGGCAATGGTGGCTTGCCCAAGGCCACACAGCTAGGTAATTATTAAGTGTCTGAGGCTGGATTTGAACTCAGGTACTCCTGACTCCAGGGTCAGTGCTCTATCCACTGGGCCACCTAGCCACCCTATTGCAGTTTTAATAACATTCTTGATTATATTTGGTCTGGTGAAAATGTGAATGTTTGGCTGGAATAGGAATGTGGAAAACAGGTGGTCAGCCTCCTGTGTAGAGAAGTCTCTTGGTAAGAAGTTGTGATCTAAAGCCTTTTTTCTTTCCTAAAGGAATCAAACAAGTAGCTTTTGAAAACAGAATAGACCCTGAATTATCAGCTCTTCTTAATCCATAATTTTTGCTCTCTAAAAAATGCATATTTTAGAGTTCTTATATAATAGTTGGTTCAATAAATTTTTTTGTAAATTTCCTTGTGAAATAATCACAAGTCTCATAAGCAAATATAATGAATGGACTGTATGGAAACTATAATTTGTTTAAATGACATTCTCATAAGTTAAAAACATTGTTTCAATGATACAACTACAAACTTACTAACGGTACTTATCTAATAAATAATAAACTATTCAAGGTATTAATAAACTATTCAGAAGCAAAATGGAAATATACAGAAGTTAGTCCTGAAGTTTTTAGTATTTAATATATTTATCTAAGGAGTAGAACAAAGAGCCTGCTTCAAAATCAAGAAGATTCCAATTTCAAGTGTTGTGGCACCAATCTCTAAAGTCCCACTCCTACCCCACCCACATGCAAGTCAGACAAATTTTTTGATAGAAGACCCTGAAACTCTCAAGGTTTGAAGTGATTCCAGAAACTAGGGTATAGGTTACCATCGAAAGGTAAAAGCAATTAGGGCTCCACCCAATCTATGATCACACACTAAAAGCATGAACTTTACTAGGAAGCTGGGCTCATATCTAAAGGAACATATCTTTCCCCATACTAAATGTCCTTTCTATGTTCTCACTAAAGAAATCTCCTTTGGTTAACTGTTAAATGGGTCATGACTTGGTTAAACAACAAGGGACTGAACAGAGACAAGTGGTTTCAGACAATTAAGATCTAGAAATTCAAACTAGTTGCTGGTCTTGGTAGGTAAAGAAAGTTTCTCTCCTAAAAGATCCCTATTCAAAAAATAAAATAAAATAAAATAAAACAAAAAACTGACCTGGGGACAGCTAGGTGGCCCAGTCTATAGAGAACCCGCCCTGGACTCAGAAGGACCTGAATTCAAATTGGACCTCAGACCCTTAATAATTGCCTGGCTGTGTGACCTTGGGCAAGTCACTCTTCATCCCTCTGCCTTAAATAAAAATTCAAAAGAAACTGACCTGGACAGAGACAAAGAGAAAGAGAGAGACAGACAGGGACAGAGACAGATTCAGAGAGACAGACAAAGCATGCTAAGATATTTTTTAAAATGGCACGACTTCACTGAGATCTGTTTAACTTCATATTTTAGGAAATGAAAATTTATGAATTCTATGTTCCATGTAAAAAAATCAGAATATTCCCATGAAACTTGGGGATACTATTGTCAAGGTAGGAAGAGAACTTAAATAACCTCAGTAGATTAGAGATGGACTGACCAAAAATAAAATTTAATACATATAAACATAAAGTAACTAATTATTCTTTCAAGACAGTGTTCTATATCTTCACTGCCTACAATATAAAAAATACTTCATAAATTTTTGTGGCATTAAAAACAGTAGTATATACTTCTGGCTAAGAAACAGATAAGAACATTGAAGATACAAGTATAAGAAAGCATTAAGAGACATAAATTGTCAACTAAATGAAAGCAACAGTAATTTTATTTTTAAAAAGCAAACATGAATAGAATAGAATATGTATTAAATATAACATAACATAATATATTTTTATTAGAAAAACATATTCCAAGTTTATTTTTACATTTTGAAAATGATAAGACTTAGAGAAAATGAATTAAAATAACTAAAGAAATGGAAAATAAATTGAGTGAAAGGGTAAAGAGCCCTCAAAGGAAATATAGTTGCCTAAATAAAGCAATTCAAGCTACCAAAAACGATTTTTGCGGATATAATATGTTTAGAGATACAAACCGATTCCAATTCCTTTAACATAGAAAAGTAAACAGAAGAAATGTTTCCATTTCAGTAAGAGAAAGTAAAGACAGATCTAAGAGCAGCCCTCTTGAAATGACCCTAAGAACTATTAAACATTGGAATAGGCTTACAAGTATAGCTTGGAATCTTAATCTGCAACATTTAAGAATCATCTCTCTTTAACATCACTTTTTAATATTTCCTAGCATCCAGATTCTATAGCTAAGAGAATCAAAAGGGCCCTAATCCCTTTTATCTGCAAAGAGGTTGTTTTTTTAACTTTATTTAAATTTTGGAATTTAGCAACTGATTTTTAAAAAATATTTTTTTTCAATTACATGCAAAGATAGTTTTTAACTATACCTTTTAGTAAGCTTTTGAGTTCGACTATTTCCTACCTCTTTCCCTTGCCTTCCCCTCTCCCCACAATAACAAGTAATCTGCTATAGGTTACACACACACACACACACACAGCTATATCAAACATTCCCATATTAGTCATGTTGTGAAAGAAGAATCAGAACTAAAGGGAAAAAAACATGAGAGAGAAAAAAAAAACATAAAACGAGTTTTAAAAAGTGAAAATAGCTTTGGTCTGCATTCAGACTCTTGTTTTTTCTTTAGACGTGGATGGCATTTTTCATAGCAAGTCTTTAAGAATTGTCCTTGATCACTAACCTTCTGAGAGGATCATATCTGATCATCACACAATGTTGCTGTTGTGTACAATATTTTTATGGTTCTACTCACTTAATTCAGCATCAGTTCATGTAAGTCTTTCCAAGCTTTTCTTTAGCCCAGTCACTCGATATTTTTTTTTTGGGGGGGGGGATTTTTTGCAAGGGTTAAGTGATTTGCCCAAGGGCATATAGCTAAGTATATATTAATATTAAGTGTCTGAGGTCACATTTGAACTCAGGTCCCTGATTCTAGGGCCAGTGCTCTATCCACTCTGCCACCTAGCTCCCCCCTCCCACTCATGATTTTTTTTATAGAACAATAATACTCCATCATATTCATATATCCTATTTGTTCAGCCATTCCCCCAGTGATAGGTATCCCCTCATTTTCCAATTCTTTGTCACTTAAAAAAGGAGTTAGCAACTCATTTAATAAAGACTGGCAAAGGCCTCAGACACTTAATAATTGCCTGTGAGCCCTTGGGCAAGTCTCTTAACCCCATTGCCTTAAATAAATAAAAAAACTTTTAAAACATAAAGTGAAAGCTTTAACTTTGAGCAATCAGATAAAACCATATCAGAAAAAAAGTCAAATTAAGATCTATACCAACAAAAATAAAATGTACCCCTTGCTCTTCCAAAACCAATCTGCACAGCAGGCTGAAGGCTTCCTTCATTGTCCAATAAATGAGGCAAATGGTAATAAATATTTGGCACTTGAAGAGATTTTCTATTCATTAAGTCTTTTAATAGTTTTAGGGTATTATCTGAAAAACAGAGACCATTATCAATCTACAAAATCACCTTCAAATTAAAGTTCACAGTTTTAAGAATGAGCAACTGTAAATACTTTAAGCATATAACCCATGATTGGAATCAGACTTACAAAGTTTTCATTCTCACATTCACCCCAATTGAAGCCCAAGTTTAAAACAAAAGATTTTTTTGATCAATCTAAATGAAGATATGAAGGCCAAGAGAAAGAATTTAAAATTTTGAATAGTTACCACTGACTGCTTAAATACTCAAAGGATCTGTGATCCTCTCAATTTGATGCCTGCTGATTTTAATGTTCCTTCTAACAATGCAAAGAGCAAATCATCCAAATCTACTAGAATATATCAGGGAAGTTTTCCTTGATAATTTCTTGAAATATGATATTTTTGCTCATGGCTTTCAGAAAGTCCAACAATTTCTAAATTCTCTCTCCTGAATCTAGTTTCCAGGTCAGGTATTTTTCATTGAGCTATTTCAAGCTTCTATATTTTTCAATCTTTTGCTTTTGTTTTATTATCTCTGGATATCTCATTAAGTCATTAGCTTTCATTTGACATGGCTTGAAAACAACTCATGTTTTTCTTGGAGGCTTTGGATCTAGGAGCTTTGATTTTGTTATCTTCTTTTAAGTGTGTGTTTTGATCTTCCTAGTCACCATAATAACTTTCTAAGATCAGATTTTTTTTTCTGTTGTCTGCTCATTTCCCCCAGCCTATTTCTTAATTTTTAACTCTTTGTTAAAGGAAAGCTCTATTTCCAGATTGGAGGGTGCACTGTCCCAAACTTCAGGAGTTTTGTACTTCTGTTTTCAGAGATAATTCTAAGGATTTTTAAGTTTTCAGTTCTTCCAAGGAGGTATGATCTAAGAAAAGGTGCATCAACTGGTCTGTGAATGACCAAAAGCAGTCTCTTCTGCCCTGGAATTGGGAGGAACTTCCCTGCTGTCCTGTGGCTGTGAGCTCTGATATGCTAGTACTCCTCCTTGCCCTGAGCCTGCCATCCAGATCCGAGTATGAATAATACAACAGAGTCATACCCCTAGTGCCAGCAAAGGACCCCTGTAATCTCCTTCTGATAAGTTGTTTGACTTCCTTCCCATCTATGAACTTAGAGCTCTGAAATTAGTCAATTCCCCTGCTGATTCAATTGCTCCCAAAGTCCACTCTTGGTTTGCTGGGGCCATGCCTTGGCTACTATGCTGATCACTAGAAATGCATTCCACTTGCCCCATAGTGCAGCAAACCTTTCCTAAAGTTGTCTTGGGCTAAAAGTCTTGGGCTAAAAAAAATTGTTTTACCCCATCTTTTTTTGAGGGTTCTGTCATTCCAGAATTTGTTTTTGTTTTTGTTTTGAGGCCATATTTTAAAGGTATTTGGAGGGAATTGGGGAGAGCTTAGGTAAGTCCCCACCTTTTTGGTTCCACCTCCTCAAGAAGGGCTGTTTTTGATTTTTGCTTTTAAAGGTATTATGTAGCTCAAAAGAAGAATTCTGTCAATCTGCAAACTATTATCACCCAGGGGGACAGAATACTTAGAGCCACTCAAAACAAATATTAAAATAAAATTGTAAAATTTCCTTTGCCTAAAGCTAAGCAAAACAAAATACTGAATCTACAAGAGGTATTTGTAAGACATTAATAAGTTGGTCTTAGGGGCGGCTAAGTTGCTCAGTGGCTAGAGCACTGGCCCTGGAGTCAGTACCTGAGTTCAAATCCAGGCTCAGACACTTAATAATTACCTAGCTGTGTGGTCTTGGGCAAACCACTTAACGCCACTGCTTTGCAAAACAAAGACCCAAAATAACAGCAACAACAACAACAAAAACAACAAAAAAAGAAGTTGGTCTTAAAAATCCAGTAGGATCTAGCCTATTTCCTACTTAGGTCCAAGTTTGTTTATTTGTTTATTATATTTAAGTTAAAATAGGGCTAATAGTTTTATTTAGTTCTGAAGCCCTAAATATATGATTCCCTTACATTTGAAAAAGCCAACTGGGTCTTGAATATAGTAGGCTGCAATGCTATTATGAAGATATAAAAATTAAACATGCATTGTGAGAAAATGTAAAGTAAAACTTCAAGCAATTTAATAACTTCATATTGTACTTCAAAAAGAAATAATACCAATTTCATTTCCCTCTTTTCAATGCAAACTTTATTGCTTTAATTTGTCTTTATATGCTCTTAAATAATTTTAGCTAATTGTTATATGACAAAGCTTATAAACTTTGCCACAAAAGGATAAAGGTTTGTGATGATGCTGTTTTTCCCCCTCTAATTACTAGCTTCCCAGGGAAGAATAACAAAAGCTGACTTCAAGCAACTTTACATACAATACAAATGATTATAGCATATAGTTTGAAAGTAATTTTCTTTAAATTTTCAATTAACTTTCATTTCAAAACACAATCTTAATGTACTGCTAGCTGTTTCGAAAATTTTTCCAAACATCTACCAAAATAAAAAGTTAAAAAATATTTATTGTACCTGAAAAATTACTTGATGCAGCCTTGGTTCCATTTGTTTCTGCTATTACACGTCTGAATTGCTCTAAGATTGCATTTAGTTCAGATGATCGTTGCAAGATTCTGTGTTCAGCTATACGAAGACGTTGTTTCAAGGCATGAAATTCTGGTTGATATGCAATCAGTTTTTCTAGAAAGAAAAATATTTCCAATTATTTTCTTTTACAAGCAAAATAATCAAATATTGTAGCCAAAACAGAAAAATTATGGAAACCAAATAATCATGGTTTCATTAGTTAAGAAATTTCACAAATTGTTACATAGTTAAAAGACAGAGGCCAACATTATACAATGAAATATCCATAAACTAATTGGAAGAATAGAATAAAATCTCTTTAGCTCTTATTTGAATGCTAAATATCTTTAATCAAATGTCATAACATTTATCATATTATTTTAGTTCATTAGCAGAAGAGACTAAAGGATTACTCAGAGAAATATCAAAGTAAATTTTCAATAGCTTGAATAGATTCACTAATAGTCCACGGCCCTCAGTATAATGCTATGACTATCCTACTATATGGAAATCAGTATCATAATACAATCCTTTTGCTACTTCCAATAATTCCCTAAGTCCCACTTCTGGCATGATGGTCCTTTTTGTGACAATAAAAGCACTTGTGCAGCCTATATCAGTTTCCTGATATAGCTCAAATGGAGCCAGACATACCTGGTGGGTTTCAAGTTTTGTTTCAGGTTTTGTTTCCGGTTTCTCCTCCATCTCTCTTCATAAACACATTGAGCAATACTCTTAAGCTCACCAATATCCATTTCATGCCATCCAAGACAAATCATAAAAATATTTTCAGATTTCTGAAAATGAGTATTAATGATTTGTGCATCTTATGGGTTGAATGAATCCAATCTATACCACTTAACACTCTTAAGCAGCCTGTCATAAAAAGTGGTTTGAGCTTTTACTTTCTTCATGGACAATTTCTAGCTAAGAGTAGATAGGACAGTAATTCTTTCCCCTGGATAGAGTGGGGTCTCCATTAAACCTGTTATATTTCCCCAATTTGGATTATAACCTCAAAATATAGTCTAAAATTGTTATAACAGTCCCAAGATCCTCTCTCCTCCACATGAAAAGGTCAGAGGGTCTGAAAGGTTGGTGACTTCCTATATAGATAATAAAAAATCCAGTTTAGTTGGATAAGGTACAAGTCTCTTCTGGAGAAAAAAGACACTGTAGCAGGTCAACTCAAATCTCCTATTATAGCAAGAGAGGAGTAAGACAGGGGAGCAAAGTAAAAAGGGAAAGGGGATGCCTGAATATCAACATGCCTGCAGCATGAGGTGGAGAAGCTGAAGTGAAAATGGTGCTAGATGAAAGAGGCTGCAGGAGAACCAGTAAGGCGGGATATTAAAGAAGAAAGTCACTCAGTGGGTATCAAGCACAGTTCATCAGATAAAAGCAGCCCAGGAAAACCAAAACTGCATCTGGTATAAATGAAGATTGTCTAGCCTTAATTCTTTAATTTGCAGTAATGAAAAGTGAAATCTTGGGGCCAAAACAGATAACAGCTAAATACCATGCAGTTTTAGACCGTATCTCACAAGTGCGCTTTTAGGTCATTCCTAGCTGAATCAAGAATTTCCCCAGGGCACAACATATAAGAAATTTTCTAACATTTCCTTTGGAATATTACTACTACTAGAACCCCTCTTTCCCATAAGAGAGCTTTCCCAACTGTGTGGGAGTCTCCCCAGAAGGCCAGGGCTTGCCTTAACTTGGAAAAATTCCAAGATCAAGGGGGGAGTCTGACCTTCAGAGTAAGTAGCTTTCTGTGAAGGAGTGTGTTCTAGACTATCCTGAGGGCAGGGATCCCCTCTCAAAACCTATCTGGATCACCAAACATCATGAATGGGTTTATAGTAATAATTGAGTAAACAAAGTATGAACTATGTAATTTATTTGCACAACAAATCTGATTAAGGGTCCCTCAGCAGGGACAATGACCCTGAGTGCAAATTTTTGCAACAGAGAAAGAGAGAGAGAGAGAGAGAGAGAGAGAGAAGAAAAGAGTGGGATTTTTCTAATCAAGTGAGTTCCCAAGATGGAGTCAGTTTGGTTCTTCCCACTCTGGTCTAGCTTTGGGGGAATGACTACTTGGTCCTTCTCACAAACTTTCATTCTCTACCCTAAGCTGTTCTACTTGTACACCACTGTACATGTCTTCTGCTTCCTGTCCTCATGACTGTACATAGGCTTTCATATTGCTTCAGGTCCTTTTTTACATAAGTCCTGTTTTTTAGAAAAGTATTTACCAACCCAATCTATTCTGGGAACCAGTCAAATATCCATCTTCTACAGACTCTTTAAAGAAAATTTTGAACTCAGAAACTGGAAAAAAATTTGCCATGGACTAGTATCAGTTACTGACAGTGCCTTAGACTCTAGAGGAAAGAAAAAATACTTTTGGCCAAGACTGACCAGGTTGGAATGAAAAGATTCTACCTCTACTTAAAATGAGAATGATTGGTTTTTCAAAGAAACAAGCATTTATTACGTGCTTTTTCTGTGACAGCCACAAGGCTAATTATTTACAAATATCTTATTTGTTTCTCACAACCCTGAAAGGTAGGAACTGTTATTATCTCCAATTTATAGTTTAGGAACTGAGACAGATACAGGGAGGTTAAGTGACTTGTCAGGGGTCCCAGAGCTAGTCAGTGTCTGAGGCCAAAGTGAACTCAGGTCTTCCTGTCTCCAGGTCCGGCATTCTATCCACTATGCTACCTAGAGTTTAAAAATAAAAAAGTAAACTCTTTTAAAAATAATTTTTTAATTGTAGGAGAATGTTAAAAATCATAGCCTTTCAAAGCTAGAATTTAAATCAATTCAACATGTGAAGAAACACTAATGATCATCACTTCTAATCCTCTGACTTCACAGAAGAGATCTTCCTGCTTAAACTGGAATAAATTTCAACCTTTTCTGATGCTGCCCTACAGCAATTTTCCCACCTGCCAGCAGAGAGAATCAGGTCCGAAATCACCCAGTCCTGTTCCAAACTTTTTCTGGGTTGTAATATCACAACTCTCGGCTATGGTGAAAAGGGATAAAGAAGTATGACACTCGAATTTCCAAAACTGTATGGAAGACTCAGGAGTCACATGCCTCAAGTTGCCCTTAAATTCTATAACTGATTCATCTATTCATTCCTGTTTATTTCACTCCACCCTCATTTCCCAAATGTTATTATTAAAGCTACAAAAGAATTATTTTGTAAGAGTTTTATATATGGGAAAACTGACAAAGTAATGCACTATTAATGAAGTAATACACTGATCCAACCATTGTGGAGAGTAATTTGAAACTGTCCAAAGGGCAATAAAGCCATGCATTACCCTTTGATCCAGCAAGACCACTACTAGGTTTGTATCCTAAAGAGATTAAAAGAAGGAGGCAAAGAATTGGAAATTAAGGGATGATTCATTAATTGGGGAGTGACTGAACAAATTTTATCTCATTGTGATGGAATATTATTGTCCCAAGAATAAATGATGAGCAAAATACTCTCAGAACTTTAAAGTCCTATTTAACATCATGAATCATATAAAAGATAGAATAATACTGAATATGACACTTTGAATAATTATAATGTGTAGCTTTTTTAAAAAAAGTCAAATTTAACAAGCTGGTTCCAATCCTATATTATTTATCCTTCTGCTCTCTTCTATGTATTTTTACATAGATCTCTACTTTTTTCTTCCTCTTTTAATACCACTATCACTTTCCCACAACAAATAGTTTTCCTTTTAAGAAGTACATTACTCAAAATAAATCGACATATTGTTCAAGTATAGAAATGTCATTCTGCACCTCTAGTGTCTATCATCTCTTTAAGAACTGTGAGTCTTTCACAATTGCTTTCATTTTCAATGTTCTAATATTATACGCTCTCCTGGATCTGCTTATTCACTCCCTCATTTCATACAGTTCCTCCCATTTTTCTCAATCTGTCTCTTTTGACATTTTTTAGGATAAACTAATATTACATTAATATACCTCAATTGTTCAACCATTCCCAAATTAATGAACATTCCCTTAATTTTCAGTTCTTTATTAAAATAAAAATACCAAGATAAATATTTTTGCACATATAAGTCCTTTCCCATTTTATTTGAACTCTCTATTGGGGTTACTCCTGGTAGCATCAAATGGAGAAGATTTTCCAGTGTTCTCTCAACTAGGTCATATTGTTACTTCGACTTCATAATTTGTGTACAATTTTATTACTTCTACACATCTGCATAATACTCAAAGAAAGAACTGAGAGGGTATTAAATATGGGTTCTATAAAAGGATATTTCAACTCTATCAAAGTACAAGCATGTCCAGAAATTATGAGGTGATAGAGATATATAAGCTATAAAACAGTTTAGTAACTACACAAGAACTTTAAAACATTTCACTGTTCCATAACTTGATCTGAACCTGTATCACAGACCAACTCTGAAGCCTGACTATACAATCAGTCCATTTTAGTGCCAAAGGGATCTCCTCAGGCCTCTTTTTTTCCTCCAACTCTTCCAGCACAATGTCTCTGAACCCTCTCTGACAGGCTCAATTTTCCCTGTTAAGACTTCACAAGGCATTTGTTGCGTACCTGATGCCCTTAGCACAAGCATGCTGTCTATTTCCTTTGGGCTGGTACCTCTGACTTTATATTACATAATTAAAACTTGAATTGTATATAAGAAAACATGCAGTAACTTCAAGGGATTCAGTATTCCAATAGTCTGGATCTAGCTTATGGTACCTAAATCTTATCAACCATGGAGCTTTTCATGAAGGTGATGATTATGATTCATCTGTTAAAATTTCTTCTAGAACTATTTTTGTCTTTTTTTAAATTAAAATGACATATTTGGTGATGATCAGCAATTTAAATAAATTTAATAAGGGTAAAAATGCACTTTTATCCAGTCAGTATTTGCTCATATATTTCTAAGAAATGCATTAGTCAGTAACTCAGCTGCTATATAAATATACTGTGTCACATGTAATTACCCTGTCTCAAATGGGGACAGCAGTACAGTTTAATAGCAAAAACACTAGATAAGGAACCTGAAATCACCACATCTATTACTTAATAAAAGGTCTGACATCAAGACAATTACCAACCTCCCTAAATCTCAGTTTTCTTAACTGGAAAATGCATTTGTACTACCTCAGTTTCCTCATCTATAAAACAAAGATATTATTTGCATGAGTTCCCTCCTAGGGTTGTCATTAAGATCAAATGAGAAAATGTATACAAGAACCTTTCTAACTATAAAATACTAAGCATGTTTATAGTTAAAAATAATTTTGGTAACTTGGATTGTGGATAATGTGTCTTAAAGCTGGTAATAACTATGCTGCTTAATTTTATATATATATATGTATATATTAGATATACATATATATATATAAAATTTCAGATCCTGTAACCAAATGTAAAATAGGCTTCTATAAATTATAAGTATCTTCGTAAATATAATTTGAATCAGTTATTTTTAAAAATTTGAAACTCAATTTACCTTTAAAAATCATCCATACAAGTTACAAGTTTATTGTTTATTTTTTAAAAGTTAGTGTTCCAAGGGAGAAGCCAAGATGATGGCATAGTAACAGGAGAATTCTTCAAGTAATTTTAAAATAATAACTCAAACCAAATTCTGGAGCAGCAAACCAAATAAAAGGTCTAATTGAAATAATTTTCCAACCCAAGACAACTTAGAAAAGCAGCAAGAATAGTCTCTTAAAGGTAAGGGGAGAAGAGTGTCTGCCTGGGAGCACAGTACAGACCTTGTGCTTAGAAGGCTGATCATCAAGCCTTGGAGATGGTACAGCAGCAGCAACCCCTTTGACCCATAGATGGTGAAGGGCTCAGGCAACTGATCAGGAAGCCAGGGAGGATTCTCTGCCGGGGCTTAGTTCAGGACCTTATCTCATTGCCTAGAGCAATTCTTGGTTCCCAGTCCCAGGGCAAGAGCTATGGTCACAAGGGAGCAGGAGCCCTGGTCACAGTGCCAGGGCAGAGAAAAGTGCTTATGGCTAATCACAAGGGAGTGATGAGGGTCCTAATTAATGAGCTCCCTCCTCAATATTCAGATCTATTCTGAATGTCCTTCCTGGGTCCTTGCTAGGATCAGGAATTCTAGCTATGATTTCAGTACTGGCTCTACAAACCCAAAATGAAAACTCCCAGAAATATTAGAGCCAATTCCAGAGCACTCAAGTAAAGGAAAAATATTGCAAGATCCAGAAAGAAACAATTCAAATATCATGAATTCTTAATCAGGAAAATATACAATTTAGCAGCTTCCACATTAAAGTAGCAGAGGTTTGGAATATCTGGAAGACAAGCTAGGAAGAATATAACCAAGAATCACCCACTCAAAAAAAAAAAAAAAACTGAGTATAATCCTTACAGGAAAAAATTTTAATATTTAATTAAATAGAGGAATTTCAAGCATTCCTAAGGAAATGACCACAATTGAAATAGGAAATCTGATTTTCAAATATAAGACACAAGAGAAGTACAAAAAAGGTAAACATGAAATAGAAAACATAAGGTATCAATAAAGCTATATAGAAAGATGATACTTGTAATGCTTAAGAAGTTTATCATTATAAGGGCAGCTAGAAAGAGTACACATAGAAAGAGGACATGGGGATGAGATAGAAAGGGGTAAATTATTTCATAAAAAGGAGGCAAGAAAGGAAGAGCTTTTACATTGGAGAGGAAAATGAGCGTACAGGGTGAAGAATACTTGAACCACACAGTCATCAGAACTGAGTCAAAGGGGGAATAATATAGCACACTCAGTTGGATATATTTTATTCTACAGGAAAGTAGAAGAGGAAGGGATAAAAGAAGGTTTGGAGGGGAGAGGAAGGAGTTAATAGAAGTGAGTAGAATATTCCCAATAAAATCATTTCAGGGTTAATATTCCTAGTGAAGTCCTCTTAGGGTTAAGAAATATTAAAGAAAGACTAAACCATTATTCTTAAACTATTTCTAGAAGAAAATTCCAAACAGGTGGCTCACTCTCCTAACTTTTGATGACTGGTTTTATTGACTAGAAGGATAATAGACTTTTCCCATGAGAATATCTTACATTCCAAAGAAGCTTATAAGCCTCTTGTTTGATAAGACTATTTTTACTAAGAGGATAGGAGCCTTTTCTTAGAAGACCTTGCATACTCAAACATTATTTCATTTAGATAGACAAAGAAGGTCAATAAAAGTCTTTTTTGATGCTCTTACTATCTGGATGGTGAAGTAATATTTTATGAAAACCTTTCATTCTTTTCTTTGTTGCTGGAGTATATTTTCAAGATTAGAATGTAACTGAAGACTAACCAATGAATCAACAGAGAGGAGAGGGAGGAGGGGATTGCATTAGGCCATATAATCTTGCTTGACTTCGAATTTGAGGAAGCTCCTTGATCTTAACTACCTTTGTGAGACTTGGAATGTGCCCTTCTCTAAAGAAAAGTAAATGAACTTTTTTTCTTTTTGCTCAGACTAGTCTCTCAATATTTTTTTGAGTGGATTTTTATCCTACACAGAAGGAAGGGTGGATTTAAGAGGGACAGGATACAAAAGAGAGAGAGAGAGAGAAGGATAAAGAGGGGAAAATACTGTGGAAGAAAATACATGGTAATCATAATTGTGAATGTGAATGGAATGTACTCACCTATAAAAAAAGAAGCAGAAAGAAAACTGGATTAAAAATCAGATTCCTACCAAATGCCATTCACAAGAAACACAACTGAAACTGAGACAGTAAAAATAAGGGGTTGGAGCACAATCAATTAAGATAAGAAAAAAAAAAGCAGAGGTAGCAATCATGATCATAGACAAAGCAAAAATTAAAAAGATCAAATTAAAAGATAAGCAGGGAAACAGTACTTTGCTAAAAAGTACCACAGACAATGAAATAATAGCAGTATTACATACATACATACATATTAAATATTACATACTAAATAATGGTACAGCATCCAAAAATTTTGGGACATTTGATACAATTCTCTCTTTCAGAACCCTAGCTATGAAAATTCTTTCCCAGTTTTCTGTCTTCATTCTAATTTTGGCAGTAATAGTTCAAACTAAAAACCTTGACAATTAAAGGAGAGATTAATAAAACAAGGTAAGAAAACTAGGAGTTCATTTTTGGGGGGAAAAAACAATAAAATAGACTGTTGGTTAAAAAGAAAGAAAGAAAAAGACAGAATTACCAATCACAAAAATGAAAAGGTGAATTCACCACCTATGAAGATGGAATTAAATCAATTATCATGAATTACCCTGATAAGCTAATAAATTTGACAAGCAAAGTGAAATGAATAAATATTTATAAAAATGTAAACTGCCCAAATTAACAGAAGAGGAAACAGAATATTCAAATAACCTTAACTTAGAAAAAAGAAATTTAAAAGCAATCAACAAGCTTCCAAGGGGAAAAAAAAAACAGGACCCAAATGGATTAGCAAGTTAATTCTACCAAACATATAAAAAAAACAATTAATTCCAATACTATATAAACTTTGTCAGAAGAAAAACAGAGGTCCAACCAAAGTCCTTTTACAACATAAATAAAATAACAACTAAATATAAAAAAACAACCAAATTCAAAAGAGCAAAAACAGAGAAAGAAAACTATTAGACTAATATCCCTAATGAATACTGATGCAAAAATTTTAAATAAAATACTGCAATATATCAAAAAGATCATACATTATGACCAGGTGGGATTTATAACAGGAATTCCAGACTGGTTCAATAGTAAAAAAAACTATTAGTATAATAGACCACATCAATAACAAAAACAACAAAAATCATATGATTGTCTCAACAGATGCAGATAAAGCTTTTGACAGTACTCATTACTATTAAAAACATTAGAAAGCATAGGAATACATGGAGCTTTTCTTAAAATAATAATAAGTATCAAACCAGCTGGAAACATCTGTAGTGATAAGCTATAGGCCTTCCAAATAAGATAAGGGTTGTGGAAGCAAGGATCTCCATTATCACCATTACTATTCAATACTGTACTAGAAATGTATATATAGCAAAAAGGAAAGAAACAGAAGAAACTGGAAGTCTTAGAATTGGCAAAGAGGAAGCAAAATTATCACTCTTTGCAGATGATGTCATAGTGTTCTTAGAGAATCCTACTAATCAACTGAAAAATTAGGTGAAATAATCAACAACTTTAGCAAAGCAGTAGGATATAAAATAAACTGGTATAAAACATTGCTATCTATTTACAACAAAGTATAGCAAAAGATAAATTCCATTTTAAAAGTTATTGTTCCTCATTATCCCAGATGGCACTAAATTCCTACTATACTAGCTTCCTTATTCTCTCACACTTAGACAAGTCAAATGAAGAAGCATTAATGAAGTGATGACCATAGGCCAAGTCCTATACTAAGTGCCGGGGCACAAATAAAGGCAAACAACAAGCCCCTCTCAAGGAGTTCACAGTTTAATACAACATTAAAACAAAATAATACAAAAAAGAAAATATCAGCATGAAGGAGAAGCAGAAATGTTTCTTGTAGAAGATGACATTTTAGCCAACCAATATGGCAGAGAGAAGACAAGCACTGTGTTAATGTCTCCTGATCTTCCCTCATAAATAATATGAAACACCCAGAAAGAGAAGCTAGGAGAAGAACATCTACCTCAAGGTTGGTCTTCCGGAATCATGGGAGAGCCCAGGAGCAGAGAGCATACTCTGCCAGGAGCAAAGGACAGGGTGAGAGCCTGAGAGCCTGTAGGACTGGCCTGATATGCCACAGGGGCGGGTGCCAACTGTAGCAGAGGCATTGGTGGTGGCACTAAATGTCTGGAGCTTGCTGGCAGGGCTGGAGGGTGAGTTCCAATGCAGGAGGGTTGCAATCCCTGGGCTTCTCTGATCCAGAGGAACTCAGGGTCCATAACTTCATTTCAGTTTGTTCCCGGAACAAACACAATCACAGTCTACCTCTCTCCTCCCTCCCCCCCCCCACCCCCAGGCTCAGGTGTGAGTTGCAGAGCTGAGTGAGCCCAGGTGAGCACAGGACAGGGTGAGAGCCTAAGAGCAGAACTTGCCTGATCTACCTCGGGGGCTGTGGGACAACTTGGGGGTAGAGGCATTGGTTTGGCACTGACAGTCTGGACCTTGCCAGCAGGGCAGGAGTTCCAGTGCAAGAGAGTTGCAAGCTCAGGTGTGAGCAGCAGAGCTCCCTCTTATACTTTATTTTTCTTCCTTAAGGATATGATTTCTCTCTCATCACATTCAACTTAGATCAATGTATACCATGGAAACAATGTAAAGACTAACAGATTGCCTTCTGTGGAGGTAGGGGTGAGGGAAGCAAGATTAGGGGGAAAATTGTAAGACTCAAAACAAATAAAATCTTCATTAAAAAAAAAAGATGACATTTTAGCTGGAACTTAAAGGAAACCAGAAGGCAAAAAATGAAGAGAAAAAGAATTGCAGACTCAGAAGAAAGCCCCAGAAAATGCTCTGAGATAAGACAAGTCTTCAAAAGAAAAGCAGAGGTCAGTGTCACTGGAGGAGAAAAAGGTGAAAGATTGTAAAGTCTGAAGGTGCCATGTTATGAAAAACCTTAAATTATCAATAGAGGAATTATATTTGATCATGAATGTAATAGTCAGTCATAGATGTCTAAATAGAGATGGATGACTGTTGGACCTCTCCTTCAGAAAAATTAACTGGATAGAATGGAGTCTGTTGTTGCTGTTGTTTGTCCTTCCTTCTCAAAAAGGACCATGACATCAGGGAGGTGATGTCAGAACAGCAAATGAACTTGATTTAAGTGAGAGGGTGGTACAAGTGACCAGTCTCATTTTCTCTTCTGAAACCTTCTGGGGACTAAGGCAAGAGATGAATTAGGATGACTAGAGATGGCCCGCTTGTAGTATTTAAGCTAAGGTCTTTCCCAGGTCTAAGTTTGAGGCAATACCAATTCAGTGATTAAGGCTAGAAGAAATGAGGCAAAGAATAGTCTCTTTTAACTAGTTCAAAGAAAAAAAATCAAGGGGAAGATCATCAGGGTTTCTGGTCAAAACAGAAGATCAGAGTCAATCAGGGTTCAAAAAATGACCCCATGGACTTGGAATAATTATTGGCTAATCAATGAGAGATAGAGCGATTTGGGTTTAAGATATCATCCTTAAGGCATGGTCCTATCCCTAAACTCCAAGATTGTCTTACTAGGCTTCACTGATCAAAGTTTACATTCCTTTTGGCAGGACACCCACAGGTAAGGTTATGATAGCCTATGAGGACAAAGGACAAAGACAACAAAGGAAATTAGAAAGTTATTCCAACAATACAAACATGGGGTAATAAGGACCTTTTATCAAGATCAGAGAAGGGGGAATAAAAGAAATAAAAAGGTAAAATCAACACCACTTGGCATCAGACATAAGGGGGAAGGTGAGCTAAAGTGAGGATACCCTAAGCTCTTAATTCAGGTGACTGGATAGACAGTGGTATCCTCCTCAGTAATAGGATAGTTTATTGAAGGTGAAGGCTTACAGGTAGGGGGAGAAGTTAATAAGTTCAGTTTTGGGTATGTTGAATTTAATGTGTCTATGGAACATCCAGTCTGAGATAGAGGTTAGAGAACAGGAGAAAGGTTAGGGCTGAATAAATAGATCTTAGAATATCTGTAGAGATGATAACTGAATCCCTGAACAATGATGAAATAAGAGAGAGAGAAGCTAAAAAGAGTCAGGATAGAACCTTAGAGGAAACAAAATTTGTGGGAGTTACCTGGATGATGATCCAGAAAAGGAAATTAAGAGATTGGGGTCAGACAGGTAGGAAACAAAGAGAGAACAGTATTCTAAAAATCTATAGAAAATATTGAAGAGAAAAGGGTAATCAACAGTGTCAACAATTGCAGAGAGTTCAAGAAAGATAAAGAATAAGGAAAAGTCATTGTATTTGGCAAGAGAGACAATAACTTTAGAGAGAACAGTTTCAGGTGAACTAGACAGGAAGCCAAATTACATTCTGGACCCTACTGACACCCTGTACTCCAAAAATGTCTTTCATGGAGAAGTGAAAACAGTACTTTAAATGAAACTGGAAGGAGAACTGCTAAATATAACTAATTAAATATAGATGAAATCCTGACAATTAGGGATAATTAACAATCAATCAAGAACTTATATACTATGTATCCAAGCACTATGCTGGGTGCGGGGGGGGGGGGGGGGGGGGGGGGGGGGGAGGGGGGGGGACAAAAAATGCTCCTTATCTTTAACTATTTTACATTCTAATGGGGAGACAAGTATATATAAAAATAAATAAAAGATAATTTGTAGAGCAAGAGACTAGAAACTGGGGGAAGGGATAGAGGATGCACAAAAAGGTTTATGTGGAAGGTGAACTTTGAGATAAGCTTTGAAGAAAATAAGAAATAGGAAATAGGAAGAGGTGAGTTAGAAGAGAATGTGAATTGCAGGTATTCAAGGGTGGGTAGATAGAGGCAGTTATCTCATAGTATGGTATCAAAGATGGATGATTGTGTGTGAAATTTAAAAAAGGGGCATCTTCTTTGGACAACAAGGTTAAAATAAGTAAAATAAGTTAAAATAAAGTAAAATAAGTAAATAAGTAAAATAAGTTAAAATAAGGTTTAAAAAAGTAGGATGGATCCAGGGTTGTAAGACTCAATTGTTAAGTTTTCGATGTGAGCATTTATACCTCAGAAATCTGCACAAGCTATAAATCAGTGATTATTGTTGTATTGTCTGTCCAGAATTAAGAAACTGATAAAGAAAATTTAAGAAAGAAGAATAAATTTACAAATCTGTCTTGAGTACATTTGGGGTCATTTGTTAAACATTCACCAGAGGGGGCAGTTAGCTGGAGCAGTGGATAGAGAGCATTGGCCCTGGAGTCAGTAGTACCTGAGTTCAAATTTGACCTCAGACACTTAATAATCACCTAGCTGTGTGGCCTTGGGCAAACCACTTAACCCCACTGCCTTGCAAAAAGTAAAAAAACAAAAAACAAAAACCAACTCATTCACCAGCACACCACTAGTGGAAGCCAAAGTGTAGGTTTTAAATATTAAATAGAGGATACTGTACTTGATTGTAGAGGTAATAGGGAAGCATTGGAATTTCCTGTTAAGAAATTGCCTGACATGTTTAGACCTGCACTTTAGGAAAATCGTGGCAGCTGGGGAGAGACTTGAACAGAGATCAATTATGAGGCTACCACACAATTGGGACAAAGAAGTGATGAAGAGGAACTGAGCCAAGATGGCAGAGTAGCAGGAAGTAGTTCAGCCAAGCTCCTACCACAACTCCTTCACACAAATCTGTAAAACACATCAGACCAAGTTCTCAAAAGGAAATTCAAGGAAAAAAATCATGATGAATCATTTTTCCAACCCAGAGCAACATAAGGAGACAAAGAGATCTAGTCAGAAATGGCTACACTGTGCATTCCAATATGCAAAGAGAAACCATAACTTTATTCTGTAACCCAAATAAGAAGGGGTCATAGATCTGCATAAAGGAAATTGATCTTACATGGAGAACAGAAAGAAGTCCCAACTGACAGCTTTTGGTGATCTCTACTCAGTTCTAGGTCACAGGTCTAGGGTAGACAGACAGGTATGCCTAGTTGGAGCAGCAGCAAAAGGGAGAAAGTAGTTTAAAGAGTCCTCTAAGGAGTAGGTTCAGCTTTGTAGAATGGAAACCAAGAGAAACAACACTCTCAATTAGAATCCTCAAACCAATCCTGAATTGCTTTAGAATAACCAGGGCAGGGGGCAGCTAGGTGACACAGTGGATAGAGTACCAGCCTTAGAGTCAGGAGTACCTGAGTTCAAATCCGGCCTCAAACATTTAATAATTACCTAGCTGTGTGGCTTGGGCAAGCCACTTAACCCCATTTGCCTTGCAAAACCTAAAAAAAAAATTTAAGAAAATAAAAAGAATAAACCAGGGCAGAAGAGCCAGCTACATGGTGCAATGGATAGAGCACCGGCCTTGGAGTCAGGGGGACTAGAGTTCTAATTCAGCCTGAGATCCTTGTGTGACTAATTGTGTGACTAATTGTGCAAGACATTTAACCCTGATTGTTTCACATTCAGGGACATCTCCAGTCATCTTGATTCATATCTGGCCACTGCACCTAGATGGTTCTAGAGGAAAAAGTGAGGTTTAAAAAACCATGAATGGTCAAACTTGAGAAAAACATGGAAAGAATTACATGAACTGATGCTATGTGAAGAGACCAGAACCAAGAGATCATATACATTAACAATGCTTTGAGTTGACCAACTATGATGGATGCAGCTCCTCTCAGCAGTTCAGAGATCTAGGACAACCCTGGGAGACCTGTTATGGATAATACCAGTCAAATCCAGAGGAAAACAAAATGAAACAAACAACCGCCCCCCAAATCTAAATGGTCACTTTAAAAAAAAAACTTTTGTTTTTCCTTCCTAACTCATGATTTTGTTTCTTTCCCCTTAATTCTAATTCTTCACACACAAAATGACTAATATATAAACATGTTAAATACAAATGAATGTGTACAACTTTTATTAGACTGCTGCTGAGGAGAGGGAGGGAGGTGGGGGGGTAGGAAAATGTGTAACTTATAAATATCTAAGTTGGATGAATGTTGAAAAACTCTCATAACATGTAACTAGAAATAAAACATCAGTCAAAAAATACATTTCAAGAGATTATTTTTTTAAATCCAGTTCTCCTTGAATCAGAGGGTAGAACAGAAAATGAAAAAAATTAAGTCACTTTTTGAAAGAGACCCCAAAGAGAAATTCTCAGAAAATCTCATTACAGCCAACAAATACCAAGTTTTCAGGTCAAAGGATAAATACTGCAAACATCCACAAAGAAAAAGTTCAAACATCAAGGAACTACAATCATCACATAGAATTTAACAGTGACTAGAATATAGAAGTAAAACGTTCAGAATATAATATAGTCTAGAAGGTAAAGAATTTAAATGTATAACCAACAATATCGAGTCAACAAAACTAAGTATAATCCTGAAGAAGTAAAATATGGATTTTTTTAAAAACAGACTTTTGGGGTCAGCTAGGTGGTGTAGTAGATAGAGCACTGGCCCTGGAGTCAGGAATACTTGAGTTCAAATCCAGCCTCGGACAATAATTACCTAGCTGTGTGGCCTTGGGCAAGCCACTTAACCCTGTTACCTTGAAAAAAACCTAAAAAAAAAAACTTTCAAGCATTTCTGATAAAAAGTCCAAGGCTGTAGAGAAAGTGAAATATAAACACATAAGTCAAGAGAAACATAAAAGGTAAATATGAACAACAATCACAAAGACAAACTGATTGCATTCTAATATGGGAAAAGGATACATATATGTGTGCCCTCATAGAACTGTATAACCATCAAGCATCATAAAAGGAATCTAATTAGAAATCTAACAGTTAAAATTAAGATAGCCTGAGGAACAAAATTTTGAGTATGATCAATTTATTACTAAAGTACAAGTTTACCAAGAAAAAGGATCTCAGCTTCCCAGCAAAGTTAAGACCGCAAATGAGGGGGATGGCCCTCTTTTTTTTAATTTTTAGGGAGTTTGGGAGTTGTCCTTCAATCTCAAAGAGAAATAAAATGGTATCAACATGTTGGGGTCAAGGTACTGTGTCTTCAACTATAGATATGCTTGGAAGGCTTTATCACATATCAGGCACAAATAGTTCATATGAGCATTTGGAGTGGAGATATCTCTAATTGTGCATCCTATGTTAATTTTGAACTATTCCAATTTTGCTATGTTAAGTGATTCCTATGCCAGTGACTCCCATGTCTCACAACCAATTATAAAGTTCTTGAGAAAGACCTTGAAAGTGTCTTTATATAATGCTTCTTCTGACTTCCATATGAATGCTTCCCTTGTGTGAGTTCTCCAGAAAACAGTTTGGCTTTTAAGTAAAATGACCAGCCCATCAGCATTGTACTCTCTGCATTAGAGCTTGAAGACTTGGCAGTTTGACTCAAGAAAGGACTTAAATATCTGGTATCTTAACAGATGATCTTCAGAATCTTCTCAAGACAATTCAAATGGACGCAATTTCATTTCTTGGCATGGCACCAGTGGACTACTGAGGTCAGCACAACAGCTTTGTAGATTTTACTTTGGTAGTCAATGTAATAATTATTCTCCCCCACACTTTCCTTCAAAGCCTTTCAAATACTGAAATAGCTCTTGGCAATGTGTGCATCAACCTCATCATCTAGTTGAAAGTCCCTGGAAAATATACTGCCAAGGTAAGTGAATTTATTCGCAGCATTAAAAAATCTCTCTATTTGCTGTAATTGATGATCCCACATATAGTAGTGCCAGTTTGTAGAGAACCCCTGTTTTCTTAGTATTAACTATCAGGTCAAAGTAAGTACAGGTGGCAGAGAATTGATCTATTCTCTGTTACATCTCAACTTCAGAGGTTACACTGAGAGCAAAATCATCTGGGAACAAAAAGTCATATATCAACTCTACCTCCACTGTTGTCTTGGTTTATAGACTTTTCAAATTAAATAAGTCACCATCAGTGTGGTTGCTGACCATGCTATTTTCATTTTAACTTTAAGACATCTGACAATACTGCTGAATACATAATGTTAAAAAGTATGGGAAAATGGTAGAAATAGAAAAAAAACCCTACTGCTTACCATCTGAAAGAGATCCCAGGAGGAAAATTTACAGGCATTTCATTGACAAGTTTAAAAACTCCCAGATTAAGGAGAAAATATTGTAAGCAAGAAAATATTGCCAGAAAAAAAACTATTTTTATTGATATTTTATTTTATTTTTCCAATTACATGTTAAGTTTTTTCAACATTAATCCACATACATATTTATGTTATACAATTTTCTTCCACCCACCCTTCCCATTCCCTTCTTCACAGTGTCAAACAGTCTAGTGAACATTGTACTGTACATTTGGTATAACATGTTTATGTTAGTCATTTTCTTTATGAGGAATTAGGGCAAGGGGAAAAGAAAGAAAACCATGAGATAGGAAGGAAAAATATAAGAGAAATTTCTAAAAAGTGAACCTAACATTCATTCAGATTCTGTAGTTTGGTTTTTTTTGGGGGGAGGGGGTTTCTTTTGTTGTTTTTTTTTCCTTCCTCTGGATGTGGATAGCATTGTCTATAACAGGTCTTCCAGGATTGCTAAAAGGAGCTGCATTCATCAAAGTTATCAATTCACAATATTGTTATTAACGAGTACAATGTTCTCTTGGTTCTGCTCCCTTTGCTCAGCACCAGTTCCTGTAATTCATTCCATGCTTCTCTAAAGTCCAACCATTTATGGTTTCATAAAAAACAATAGTACTCCTTAACATTCATATATTATAACTTCTTCAGTCATTCCCCAATTGATGGGCTTCCTCTCAATTTCCAATTCTTTGCCATTACAAAAAGAGCTGCTGTGGATATTTTGGAACATGTGGAACTTTTTTCCATTTTTGATGATTTCTTCAGAATATAGGCCTAGTATTGATATTGCTGGATCAAAGGATATGATCAGTTTATTGCTCTTCGGGCATAGTTCCATACTGCTCTCCAGAATTTGAATTGGTTCACAATTCCACCAACAATGAATAAATATCCCAATCCTCCCACAATCTCTCCACCATTGTTTATTTTCCTTTTTTTTTGTCATCTTAGTCAATATGATAGATAAGAAGTAGCAGCTCATAGTTGTTTTAATTTGCATTTTTTCTAATCAGTAATGATTTGGGGAATTTTTTCATGTAATTATATTTACCTTTAATTTCTTTGTTTGAAACCAGACTGTTCATATCCTTTGACCATTTATCAACTGGGAAATGATTTATAATCTTATAAATCTGATTCAATTCTATATATAGTTTAGAAATGAAACCTTTATCAGAACCCCTAGCTGTGAAAATTGTTTCCCAACTTTGTTTTCCTTCTAATCTTGAGCAGTGGTTTTATTAGTACAAAAAAGTTTTAATTTAATGTAGTCAGAACCATCCATTTTGCAATTTATAATATACTTCATTTCTTGTTTGCTCATAAATTTCTTCCCTTCCCTAGATCTGTTAGAGTATTTTTTTAGGTTTTTGCAAGGCAATGAGGTTAAGTGACTTTCCCAATGTCACACAGCTAGGTAATTAGTTAATGTTTGAGGTTAGATTTGAACTCAGGACCTCCTGACTCCAGGGCCGGTGCTCTATCCAATGAGCCACCTAGCTGCCCCTAAAGTATTTCTTGATCTGTTAATTGGTCTATGGTATTGCACTTTATGTCTAAAGCCTATACCCATTTTGACCTTATTTTGGTATAGGGTGTGAGGTCTGGGTCTATGCCTAGTTTTTGCCATACTATATTTCAGGTTTTGCCAACAATTTTTGTCAAATAGTGAGTTCTTATCCCAGAAGCTAATGACTCTGAGTTTGTCAAACAGCAGATTACTGTAGTCATTTACTAGTACTTCTTTTGTACCTGTCCTAATCTACTAGTTCTTTACTCTACATCTTAACCAGTACCAGGCAGTTTTGATAACTGCAGCTCTTCTGTATAGTTTTAAATCTGGTAGAGCTAAGCTATCTTCCTTTACATTTTTTCCAACAATTTTCTTGATCTTTTGATGCTCCAGATCTTTTGTAGCTTGGTAAAATAGTTACTTGGTAGTTTATTGGTAGACACTAAATAATTAAATTTGACTAAAATTGTCATTTTTATTATATTATCTTGACCTAACCATAAAGCAATTGACATATTTCCAATTGTTTAGATCTGTCTTTATTTGTATGAGAAGTGCTTTGTAAACTGTGTTCATGAAGTTTCTGGGTTTGTCTTGGGTCTGCAGTTACTTTAAATGGAATTTTTTTCTTTCTATCTCTTGCCTTTGGGCTTTGTTGTTCATATATATGTATATGTATATATATGCTAATGATTTATGTGGACTTATATATTACATCCTACTACTTTGCTGAAGTTTTTATTTGTTTCAAGCAGTTTTTTAGATGATTTTCTAAGTAAACCATCATATAATCTGCAAATAGTGAAAGTTTTGCTTCCTCATTACCAATTCTAATTCCTTCAATTTCTTTTCCCTCTCTTACTGCTAAAGTTAACATTTCTAATACTATATTGAATAGTAAGGGTAATAACAAGCATCCTTGTTTCTTCCCGGATTTTACTGGAAATGTTCTTAGTTTATCCCCTTTACATGTAATATTGTTGATGTTTTTAGACAGATACTGCTTATTATTTTGAGGAAAACTCCACTTATTCCTATACTCTCTACTATTTTTAATAGGAATGGATGTTGTATTTTTGTCAAAAGCTTTTTCAGCCATCTATTGAGATAATCATATGATTTCTGTTTGTTTTACTATTGGTAAGTTCAATTATGTTGAGCATTTTCCTGAAATTGAATCATTCCTGCCTACCTAGTATAAATCCTACCTGATCATGGTGAATTACCCTAATAATAATTTGCTGTGTAATCTCCTAAAATTTTATGTAAGATTTTTGTATCAATGTTCATTAGGAAGATTGTTCTATAATTTTCTTTTTTCTCTTTTTTTTTCTCTTCCTGGTTTAGGCATCAGCACCATATTGTTATCATAAAAGGGATTTGGTAGAACTCTTTCTTCTCCTATTTTTAAAAATAGTTTATGTAGAATAGGAATTAATTGTTCTTTAAATGTTTTATAGAATTCACTGGAATTCAGTGAACCTGGAGACTTTTCTTGGGAAGATTTATTTCTTCCATTTCTTTTTCTGAAATAGGGTTAAGTATTTTATTTCCTCTTCTGTGAATTTTGGTTTGTATTTTTTGTAAATATTGATCCACTGGCATACAGTTAGGCAAAATAGTTCTAAATTACCTCTTTAATTTTCTCTTCATTGATGGTGAGTTTACCCTTTCCATTTTTTATACTGGTAATCTGGTATTATTCTTTCTTTTTTAAATCAGATTAAGCAAAGGTTTATCTATTTTACTGATTTTTTTTCATAAAACCAACTCAGCTTTATTTAGATCAATGGTTTTCTTGCTTTCAATTTTATTAATCTCTTTTGATTTTCAGAATTTCTAATTTGACATTTAATTGGGGATCTTTGTTTTCTTTCTAGTTTTTTTTTCTTGTTGCATACCCAATTCATTGATCTCCTCTTTATTTTATTCATTTAAGCATTTAGAAAAATATAATATTTCCCCCAAATACTGTTATGGCTGCACCTCATAAATTCTGATATGAGGTTTCATTGTTATAATTTTCTTGGATAAAATGAATGATTATTTCTATGATTTGTTGATTGATCTACTTGTACTTTAAAATTGTTATTTACTTTCAATTAATTTTTGGTTTAGCTTTCCATGGTCCTTTATTACAGGTAATTTTTATTTTTATGATCTGAAATGTATACATTTACTATTTCTGCCCTTCTGCATTTGATTATAAGGTTTTTAAAGCCCTAATATATGATATAGGTGCCATATGCTGCAGAGAGAAAAAAAGGTCTCCATTTAATTTTCTCCAGAGATCTACCACATCTAAGTTTTCTAAGATTTTATTTTCTAAGATTGTATTCACTTTCTTAACTTCCTACTTTATTTTGTGGTTAGATTTATCTAATTTTGAGAGAGCAAGGTTGAGGTCCCCCACTATTATAATCTTCTCTGTGTCTCCTTGTAATTCATTCAGTTTCTCCTGTAAGAATTTGAACGCTGAACCACTAGGTACATATATATGTATATACATACATATATATGTTTAATAATGACATAGTTTCATTGTCTATGGTGCCTTTTAAGAAGATGTAGTTTCCTTTCATATCCCTTTTAATGAAATCTATTTTTGCTTTTACCTTACCTGAGGTCAGGATTGCTAACCCCGATTTTTATATTTCTGCTTAAGCATAATATATTTTGCTACAGCCTTTTATCTTTACCCTGTGGGAGTCTCGTTGCTTCAAATGTGTTTCTTGTAAACCTTACATTGTAGAAATCTGGTTTTTAATCCATTCTGCTATCCACTTCTGTTTTATAGGATAATTCATCCCATTCACATTTACAGTTAAGATTACTAATTCTTTATTTCCCTCAATACTATCTTTCCCCATTTATTCTTCTCTTTCCTTTCCCCAACTCTTACTCACTGTTCTGATCCCTTTCCTCCTTAATTTTATTTTTAAATTTTAACTTCAAGTTTACTTTCACTTATAACGTTGCCTTCCCTTTTATCAGTCCCTTCTTCCCTTTTTTACCCCTTTCTCCTCCTACTACCCAGTCAAATCTATTGAATAGGATTTATTCACATCCTTCTTTCTTTCCCTCTACTATAATAGATCTTTGTGCCTCTTCACCTGGTATTACTTATCCACTAATGCCTAGCATTCTTCTAGCATAGTTCTTCTTTTTATGTTCTTATTGTTTTAACCCTGTCTTGTATTTACATCCCTTTTGTCAAAATATACTCTTTTTATCTGACTTATAGAAATACTATTCTCAAAGTTGATTAACTGATTACTTGAATGATTGATAAGTAGTATTGCCTCATAGTCACTAAATACTTTTGTCTCATTAGAAATACTTCTTAAGAGTCATGAAACGTATCAAATTATATATCTATATCTTACTCCCTTTTCAAGAACCCTCCACAGACTCACAATCATCATGAGCCACTTCATCATGCAAAGTCATTTATATGCCCTCCAAGCAAACTCACTCCAAATGCAGCCAAAGCATCAAATAAAGCAAAATCTCTTCAAGATGTTTTTGTGTCCAGTCCTTCTAAGACTCTCTTCCTCCAACCATAGCCCCAAAAAGCCCTTCCCAACCAAAGTATTGGTTATACTCTCTCCCACTGTCCCTTTAGCCCCCCAAAATGGTACATAAATCCTTGTTAACTAAAGTGTGATTTAAAATGAGATCACTTCCTAATCTCTTTATGTACAACCCTTTTAAGTATGCTCTCACCTTGAGCCACTAATTGTACTGCAAATCTCTAATTATCTAGTAAAGTCACTTCTGATTTAATTTTGTATAGAGGCCCTAAGTATTCTAAGTAGTGAAGGTCTCTCTTAAGAACTTTACAACTCAGAACCAGAAAAACACTGTACACCCTCACAGTAACATGGGGGTGATGATCAACCTTGATGGATTCACTCATTTCATCAGTGCAACAATCAGGGACAATTTGGGGCTGAATACCATCTGTATCCAGATAAAGAACTGTGGAGTTTGAACAAAGTCCAAGGACTATTTCCTTCAATTTAGGGAAAAAACTGATATCCTATTGTCTGATCTTGTTATCTCTTATACTCTATGTTTCTTCCTTAAGGATATGATTTCTGTCTCATCACATTCAATTTGGATCAATGTATAATATGGAAACAATGTAAAGACTGACAGCTTGCCTCCTGTGGGAGTGTGGGAGGAGGAGGGAAGTAAGATTAGGGGAAAAATTGTAAAACTCAAAATAAATAAAATTTTTAATAAAAAAAGTTTACAACTGAGACACTGGCACAGGACCACTCAGAATAGAATACCCTCATCAGAGAAAGTCTGAGCTCTATTATAGAATTAAAGGAGCTCAAAAGAAAAGTGAGACAAGTTTAAAGTAAACACTCTAGCTTTTCACCTGGACTATTTGTGCATGACCTGAGCAGTCTGAGTTCATATTGATCTGATCAGCCATAGTCAGACACATTGTAATTTGTCTCAAACATAGGGTTGTCATTTTGGTCTTCCAAGTGGTATCTTCCCTTGTAGGGTTATATAAAATTTAATGCTCTTGACTAGCATTTGTGTATCCCCCCCCTTTACTATTTAACATTTTATGTATCTCTTGAGACTTGTATTCAAAAAACAAACTCTCTGTTCAGTTCTGGGCTTTTTAATCAGGAAATTTTGCAAGTCCTCTATTTCAAAGAACATCCATCTTTTCCCCTGACCAAATATGCTAAATTTTGCAGGGTAGTAAATTCTTGGTTATATCCAAGGTCTTTTGCCCTCTCAAATATTGTATTCTAAGCCCTCTGATCCTTTAATGCAAATATAATTTGATTGTGTTTCCTTTGTGTTTACATTGTTTCTTTTTGTCTGCTTGCAATGTTTTCTCCTTTATTTGAGAGTTCCAGAATTTGGCTATGATAGTTCTTGGAGTTTTTATCCTTGGGGTTTTCTGGAGGTGATCTGTGTAGTCTTTCAAAGACTATGTTGTCTTCTTGATCTAGCATATTGGAACAGTTTTCCATGATTAGCCTCCTGAAGGATATTTTATAGGCTCTTTTTTGATCTAGGGTTTCTGGTAGACCAATAATTTGTGAATTTTCTTCCCCTGGATCTATTTTCTGGGTCATTTGTTTTTCCTAAAAGATATTTTACATTTTCTTCAATTTTTTTCAGCCTTTTGATTTTTTTGATGGAATAGTAGTGTCTCATAGATTCATGTTTCTATTTGTTCAATTCTAATGGGGGGGGGGGGTATTTTCCTCAGTTAGCTTTTGTGTTTCCTTTTCCAGTTGGTTAATTTTACATTTTGTTGCATTCCCTTTCCAGTTGAACAATTTGAGTCTTAGATGAGTTTCATTCTTTTTCTAGTTGGTTATTTTTACTTCTAAAGGAGTTGATTTCTTTGCTCAATTTTTCATAATTTTCCTTCCTGGCTCTCATCTCTTTCTTTCTTTCATCTTTCTTCTTCCTTGCTTCTTTGTTTTTTAAATTCTTTTTTAAGTTCTATGAGGTTTAGAATTTAAGTCCAATTTATAGACTACTTTAAGACTTCCCATGTAGGTAATCTGTCACTGCTTTCAACTTCTGAGATGGCATTTCTCTATCTGCATAGTAGCTTTCTATGGTTAGCACTTAGTTTTATGCTCTTTTTTATTATTGAGCTTAGTTCCTGGAATATAGGAAGTATAGTCCTGAGCTTTTTGTTGCAGGGGTTGGTGTCTGATCCCTGCCTTATTGATGGTCAAGGTGGTGCCTACACAGCCCAGCCAATAAGTAGATTTGTTTCCTCCTTTATGTCTAGGTTTTGTCCATGCAGTGGTTTGATCCCAACCCAGTCCAGTCTTTTGCCCTAGTGTTCAGACTTTGGGAATGGGACCTTCCGTGCTGGTTTGCTACCTAGCTGCTGGGACCTATGCTGTTGTCTATCTGCCAGAACCTGGACTAAACTGTGGCTAAAAGCCTCTGCTGGTTTTCCTGCTCTCCAGCCTAGCTGGGCTTTACTTTCTCTTTTCTCCTGAAGAGACAGCCCTTCCCTGAAGATTCACCATAATGTCCACAGTTGAAAACTTGTTTTAATCCTTTTCTTTGGTGGGATCTGTGACTTTAACGTCTGTATAGGTTTCATTGTTTGCATTTTGCTTTTTTTTGGGAGGGGGAAGTTAAATGATACTTTCTTGGAGAAAGGTGAACTATTCCATTGGTAAACCTTGTGGAGTTCTCATTTTTCATTTAGCAGCTTCTAAACTTATCATTTTGTCAAACCAATTCTGATGCTTGCAAGTGTTCTGACCCAGATGAGTAAATACAAACCTTTACATAAAATCTCTGAAAGTTGTCCACTCCCTTTCTACTCCTCTCAGCTTTTTCTCCAAGTTAGCAACAAACTGTTCTCACTTAGAAATACATTCTAATCTGTTGACATTAAGTCATCTGGTAGCTGTCTTGCCCTGGAGTGACCACTTTTGCTGAATGCATATGTTTAACTTGAAAAAGATAAATCCATGATCGGTCCAACAAATCTGACACACATCACCTTTATCAGTCTCACATCCTGTCTGTCTCTCCTTAACAATGTCATAGCTTATTAAATGTCAGTGTTTGCTGGGAGGGTGCTTCCACAAAGTTTTACTGCAGTCACAAGACACATAAGTCTTCAAGTACTAAGTGACCATTGTTGTTGATGTTTCTGACTGCATTTTTGCCAAGGACTCTGACTTTAAAATCACCAAAATCAGGGGCAGCTAGGTAGCATAGTGGATAAAGCACCAGCCCTGGAATCAGGAGGACCTCAGACACTTAATCTGGCCTCAGACACTGAATAATTACCTATCAAGTCACTTACTTGCAATAAATAAATAAAGTCACCCAAAATTACAAGCCTGTCACAACTTTCTAATTCAACGATCGTTACTTTAGAAATTTATGATGGGGGTTGGCTGGGTGGCACAGTGGATAGAGCACTGGCCCTGGAGTCAGAAGTACCCGAGTTCAAATCCAGCCTCAGACACTTAATAATTACCTAGCTGTGTGGCCCTGGGCAAGCCACTTAACGCCAATGCCTTGCAAAAAAAAAAAAAAAGAAAAGAAACATGCTGAAATATGTCTACCTCTCAATAGGAAGCATGGAATTTTTAATATGGCCAGTGCATTTATCCATTTACTTTGATTTTATTTGTTAATAAACAAAGAGAATTCTAATGAGAATAGGAGACTGGAGAGAGGAAGCAGTATAAATCAAGAGTGATACTAAAAAAGAACATCAAACCACTGGTGAGGAGGAATAGGATGAAATCAAGTTCAGGGAAATCAGGACAGATAGAAAGGAAAAATACAAACAGAGGAGAGATAAAACAGAGAGTAATAAAGAGTTAAATTACAAGTGTGAATGTGAATAGAATGAACTCTCCCATAAAATGAAAGTAGATAGCAGAGTAACAACCAAAAATCCTACAATACAGAGCTTAAAAGAAACACATTTAAAGAAGATACACACAGAGTTAAGGTAAAAGGATAGAGCAAGGGGCAGCTAGGTGGCACTAGGGGTGGCTAGGTGGTGCAGTAGATAGAGCACCAGCCTTGGAGTCAGGAGTACCTGGGTTCAAATCTGACCTCAGACACTTAACTTAATGATTACCTAGCCATGTGGCCTTGGGCAAGCCACTTAACCCCACTGCCTTGAAAAATCTAAAAAAAGGGATAGAGCAGAATTTATCTTGCTTTAACTGAAGTGAAAAAAAAGCAACTGGGGTAAGCACTCCTTATCTCAGATAAAGCAAAAGCAAAAATAGATCTCATTAAAAGGGATAAAGAAGGAAATTACATCTTGCTAAAAGTTATCATAGACAATGAAGTACTATCAATTCTAAACTAATATGCACCAAGTGATATAGCATCTAAAAGCTAAAGAAGTCAAATGAGTTAAAGGAAGACCTAGACAACAAAATTGTACTAATGGGGGACCTCAACCACCAACTCTCAAAATTAGAGGTGAATAAAACTTTAGAAAAGTTAGATATGATGAATCTCTGGAGAAAATTGAATGGGAATAAAAAGGAATATGCCTTTTCTCAGTGGAACATGGCACCTACACAATAGTTGACTCTGTATTAGGGCATTAAAAACCTCACAATCAAATACAGAAAGGCAGATATATTAACTGCATCCTTTTCAGATCATGATTCAATAAAAATCATATGTAACAAAGGTCCATGGAAAGATGACTAAAAATAAATTGGAAACTATCTAATTTTAAAGAATGAGATGGGGGCAGGTAGATGGCGCAGTTGATAGAGCACTGGCGTCAGGAGGACCTGAGTTCAAATCTGACCTCAAACACTTAACAATTCCCTAGTTGTGTGATCTTGGGCAAGTCATTTAACTCCATTGCCTTGCAAAACACAAACAAATAAAAGTAGATCAAAAAACAAACCATAAAAATAAATAATTTCCTTTCAAGACAATGACATAATGAGATAACCCACCCAAACTTGTGGGATACAGTCAAGTAGTTATTAGGAGATATTTTAAATCTCTAAAAAATGGAACATCAATAGACTATTTTTAAAAGAAAAAATTTCCATCTACTTCTCTTGACTAGTGATTTAAATTGTAATTTAACTTATCAAATCATAGATTCAAAGATATAAAGTCAGAGATTATTTGATCCAGTTGATTTTTACAGATAGCCAAACAAGTGTTCAGGTTTTTTATTTATGTTTATTGAAATGGATATAGTTTCCTTTGCCTAAGAAACCTTTTGCTCATTCTAAGATTTCATACAAGGAGATTTTCAGTATGCTGACATATTTCTACCTCACAGATCAAACATTTTCAGATACTGGGTGAACTGCTTTTCTTCATAACTTCAGGGGAAGGGAAGCTGTGCAGCCATATATGCCAAGTAATTTTTTTTAATAAAGACTAAGTAAGAAATAGACTTATTCTAAATATGAATACAACTAAAAACATATACTAAACTGACACTTAGAATTCATTCTAAAACAGTTTTCAACACAATTTAAAAGAATGAAATTTAAAAACACTAAACTCAAACTTTACTCATTCAATAATTTTATTTAAAGAACAATTTTCAAAAGGTGCAGTTAAAATCAAAGTAATATGTAAACTTCTTGATGAGAATAACTGTTTCCTTTAAATATTATAAGCAATGTTCAAATATTATGTTTACATTAGTCATGAAACAAAAATTGAAATTCTTTAACTTAGTTTATTAACTAAATATCACAGTATAAACTAATAAAACAATAGGTGAAGTTCTTGCCAATAAGCATTGGAAGTACATAATTCAATCCAAAAGGCCTTTCTAGTATTCTATTTAGATAGACATTCTCAGAAGTGTGAACTATTTATGTAGCAATCAGCTACCTTTCCACATTATAAAAATATTAAGACAATAGACATGGATTTGATTTAACTCATATCTCTAGACAAAATATTAACTTATATATATATATATATTTTTTTTTTCAAAGAGATATTTTCCTTACCTTTTCCATTTTGCCTTGAAATATACCAAGACAAACTGAGGAACGAAGTGATAAAAACTAATACAGTTGTCACAGTTCCATTTCGGAGCCTCATCTCATTTCACCATCACAACTGTTCATATGTTTTTGATGATGACAACTAGTACTATTTCTTACTGTTTTGAAGGCAATGTATCCCAGTACTAGGGGTTCCAGGCCAATAACAAGAGATGAGAGAGGTTCATTTCAAGAGTCCTCCAAAACAAATCCAGCTGGAACACCATTCAAAATGATCACCCAACTACTTCTTAATGGTCTTCATATAACTGAAAGTTGGTTCATAGGCTTCCTCTTCCTATTCAGAAAGAAAATATATTCAGTGATATAGCAATTACTAATTATTATTAAGACTATACTTTTAAAAATTGGTTACTATTATTCACCTTATTTATTCCTTAAGGGTTATTTGCATATTTGTGTGTCTGTGTGTATACACATATAAGCACATATGTCTGTATGTTTGGGCATATGTATTATGGAAAGACAGTCAGACAAACAGGTTGCCTTTTTTCTAAGGCTGGAGTTCACCAGAGATCCATTAATTTTTTTCTTAAATATTCTGCTAAATATTTTCATGTGTATTTTGTTTAAAAATAAATGTATTTTTCCCATATCCCATGTATTCTATTTTTATGCATTTATAAAACATTCTGAAAAAAAGTCCAGAGGCTTCAACCAGATGTCCAAAGAGGTTCATCACATCTTTATGGGCTGATATTCCTGATATTCTAGCTCCAAATAAGTCAACAAATGTTAGCCTGCCTAACATGCACCTGGCTCACTGATCAGTGAATAGGCTAGCAGATAGCAAAAAATTCCAGAGAAAGAAAAAAGGAGACAGAAAAATGAGACCGTGTTTTATTTATATCTGTAATAAATGCATATTAATATCTTTGCTTTTTTATATCACCTTTATTGTTTAATAAATCCTTGTCCCTCCCAAGGAGCTATCCTTTATTAAAAAATAAAAATGGAAAAATTTATCAAAACTTGCCAACCAGTCAAATAGATGAAAAGGTATGTACAGGGAGAAAGGGGAAGGAGACATAGAATGAGTTAAGATATTTCACATAAAAGAGTCAAGAAAAAGCTTTTACAATGGAGTGGAAGGGGGGGAAGGTGAGGAAGGATGAGTGAGCCTTCATTCACATCCTAAGTGGCTCAGACAGGAAATAACAAATACACTAAACAGGATATAGAACAGGGAGGAAAGGAATAGGAGAAAGGGGACAGGGGAAGAGGAGGGAGGAGTGTGGTGATAGGAGAGAGAAGATCATGGGAGAGAGTAGTCAGATACAAGAAACTTTTGAGAAGGGACAGGGTGAAGAGAGACTAGAATAAATGAGAGTAGAGAGGAATAGAATGGAGGGAAATACAGTTAACAATAGCAACTGTGGGAAAAAATATTGAAATAACTTCTCTGATAGACTAATGGTAAAGAATGCAACCCATCCCAAAGACAAAGTCAATGATATCTGATCACAGACTGAAGTACACTTTTTCCTCTAACTTTATTTATCTTGAGGTTTCTTGATCTTTGTGGGAGGAGAGGAATTATGTTTACTTTCACAGTAAGATTATTGTAGTAACGTAAAAATAAATAAATCATGAAAGATTAAAAAAAACTTGCCAACCAATCAAATAAATCTGAAATTTATATGCAGTGTTGCTCATTCACAGTTCCCTTACCTTTCATCTAATCTTAGCCAATATGAATTCAAAGTGTCCATCTATAACTGAAAAGCTAAGAATTTTAATCTTTCCTCTGACATAATTTTATTTAACCTGTCTCCTGGTTTTTCCCACTCATTAAAATCTAAAGAATAATATTATTAAATATTTGTATAGGATTAAAATGTTTTTAAGTGCAACTTAAGCATATGAACAATTTGTTTTTTTTTCCCTTAAATGTTAGCATTGATCACCCTAAAATAACAAGATTTTTCCCTATTCCTGGCTTAACCTTCACCTTCCCAGTAACTTAGACATTTTTAAGAGAATAAGTGGGGATATTAGTCAAGATTAATGAAAATTCTGGGAACTGATAGAAGAGAGGGTGAATGAAGGGAGGTGATGGACAGAAGTAAAATAAACTTTAAGGAGAACAAGATAAAAAAGAGAGAAAAGTAAAAAGAACAAATAGAATGGAGAAAAATACACAGTAATCATAACTGTGAATGAATAAAGTCACCCATAAAATGTAAGCAGATAGCAAAAATGGATTAAAAATCAGATTCCTACAATATGCTGTTCACAAGAAACACCCTTGAAACAGAGACAAGCAGAGTAAAAATAAGGGGATGGAGTATAATCTATGAAATAGTTTCAGCTGAGGCAAGCAAAATAAAAGCAAGGGATAGCAATCATGATCACAGACAAAGCAAAAGCAAAAATAGATCTAATTAAAAGAGATAAGCAGGGAAACTACATTTTCCTAAAGATACCATAGACAATGAAGTAATATCAATATTACATACATCTTCACTAAATGATGGAATAACATTCAAATTCTTAAAAGAAAAAGTCAAATGAGAGAAAGAGGGAAATAGACGGTAAATTATATAAAAGAAAACAAACTTGTGGGGAACCTCAACTTGCCCTTCTCAGAATTAAATAAAATTAAAAAAATAAACAAAAAAGAAATGAAAAGAAATGAAAAGAATCTTGGAAAAGTTAGCTATGGTAGAACTCTGGAAAGAGAAAGGAGTATACCTTTTTTGTCAACAGTAAAGAAGACCTACTCAAAAACTGACCAAGTTTTAGGCATCAAAGCCTCACAACCAAATGCGAAAAAATTAAATGTATTTTTTATACTATAATGCATTAAAAAATATCCAACTAAGGACTAAGAATTAAGAATTAATTGGAATTAAATAATCTGATACTAAAGATAAGTAGATCAAAGAACAAATCATAGGAATAATCAATAATTTTGTTAATAAAAATGATAATAAGGGGCGGCTAGGTGGCGTCGTGGATAAAGCACCGGCCTTGGAGTCAGGAGTACCTGGGTTCAAATCCGGTCTCAGACACTTAATAATTACCTAGCTGTGTGGCCTTGGGCAAGCCACTTAACCCCGTTTGCCTTGCCAAAAACCTAAAAAAAAGAAAAATGATAATAAGACAAACATACCTAAATTTTTGAGATGCATTCAAAGTAGTACTCGGGGAAATGTGTATCTTTAAAGACTTACATTAATAAAATGGAAAAAGAAAGCAGATCAATGATTTGGGCATGAAATTAAAAAAATTTTTAAATTAAAAAAATAAACACCAAATTGAAAATACTAAAAATCAAAGACATGAATAAAAATAAATAATACTAAGAGCTGGTTTTATGAAAAAAAAAATAATACAGTTAAATCATTGGTTAATTTGATTTAAAAAAGAGGAAAACTAAATTACAAATATCAAAATTTTAAAGGATGAATTTATCAAACCAATGAAGATGAAATTAAATCAAATGTTAGGGGCTATATTTCCCAATTACATGCCTAATTCTAGGTTAAGTGAAAGTGAAAATCTTGCTTATTTTAGAATGATCACTGCTAGCATTTAAGATAAAAAACAAACAAAAATTGTTCAGTGAAATGCATGAATATGTACTAAAATACAAACTGCCTAGATCAACAGAACACAAAACAGAATAATTAAATAACACTACCTTAGGAAAAAAAGAACAATGAACTCCCTAAGAAAAAAATCCCCAGGAACAAAGGAATTCATAAATTAATTTTATCAAACATTTTAAAAACAATTAATTCTAATAAATATAAACTTTCTGGAAAATTAGGCAAAGGAAGGAGTCCTACCAAATTCCTTTTATGACTCAAATATTTCAGCTTCTGCGATATTATTAGAATTAGAATGGTCTAAGGCCATCAGTAAGAATAATGGGTAGCATAGTAGTAGAGCTGCCCAATAAAATCAGGAGTAAAGCAAATTTTGGCATCTTGTTTATTGTCATAATAAGAAATTGAAAGAATTTCAATGTGCAATAAGGAAACCAAACTATCATTTTTTCCAGACGAGAAAATGGTATGCTTGGAAAATCCTAGAGAAGCTGCTAAAAAGCTAATTAAAAATAATTAACAACTTCAGAGAAGTTGCAGGATCCAAAAAAAACTGCGTATAAATCATTACCATTTCTATATATTAGCAACAAAGTCCAGCAGCAAGAGTTAGAAAGAGAAATTCCATTGCAAATAATGTAGGTAACATAAAACATTTGCCAAGATAAACCCAGTAATTATATGAAGATAAATACAAAATATTTTTCACATGAATAAAATCAAATTGAATCAGAAGAAAATTAATTTCTCATGAGTAGGTTAAATCAACATAATAAAATGACAATTCTACCTAAAATATTTTACTTAATTCAATACCACACAAGCTTATTTAAAAAATTTTATAGAGATAGGGAAAGAAAACGAAGAAAATTCATTTGAAAGAACAAGATTTGATGAATAGCAAGGGAATCAAGGAAGAAAAATGTGAAGGAAGGTAGCCTAGCCATACCACATCTCAAAATGTATTAAAAAGTGGTAATCATCAAAACAGTCAGGTATCGTCTAAGAATTAACATGGTGGATCAGTTGAAAAGTTTGGGCATGTGATACACAATAATAAATAACCATAGGAATCTTGTGTTTGAAAAAAATGCAAAGGCCAAATCTTCTGGAACAAGAACTCACTATTTAACAAATTAGGAGAGCATAGATTTTATCTGTTATTGATTAGAGAAAAGCAAATTAAAACAAAACTTTAATATATCATATCATATCTATCAGACTGGTTAAAATGACAGTAGGGGGAAAAGGACAAAGGGGAGATATAGAAAAATAGGAACATTAATACACTGTTGGTTGAACTGTGAACCGATTCAACCCCAAATTTGGAGAGCAATCTGAAACTATGCCCAAGGTCAACAAAACCGTTTAGACCTCTATTAGGTCTGCATGATCAGGGAAAAAAAAGGAAAAGATACTATATGTTCTAAAATATTTATGGTGGTTCTCTTTGTGGTGGCAAAGAACTGGAAATTGAGGTGGTGCCCATCAACTGGGAATGGTTGAATAAGCTGAGGTATACAATTATGATGGCTCATACTATGTTATAAGAAATGATAAGCTGCTTCTCAGCAATATAGTGATCAAAGACAATTCTTTTTTTAGGTTTTTGGCAAGGCAAACGGGGTTAAGTGGCTTGCCCAAGGCCACACGGCTAGGTAATTATAAGTGTCTGAGACCGGATTTGAACCCAGGTACTCCTGACTCCAGGGCCGGTGCTTTATCCACTACGCCACCTAGCCGCCCCAATCAAAGACAATTCTAAAAGACTTGTGATGGAAAATGCCATAAAACTCTAGAGAAAGAACCAAGTCAGAATGCAGAACAAAGAATATTATTTATCTCTTGTGATTTTCCCCTTTTCTTCCAATTCTTCTTTCACAACATGACTAATGTGGAAATGTGTTTAATAATATTGTACATCCATAACCTATATCAGATTACTTGCTATCTTGGGGAAGGGGAAGGGGAAGGGGAAGGGGAAGGGAAGAAAGGGAGAAAATTTTTTTAAATGAAGGAAGAAAATTACCTTTACATTTAATTGGAAAAAAATACTATTAATATTTTTTAAAAATAAACTATGAACTGGTCAATTTTAGAAAAACATGAAGACTTGAATGCAATAATGAAAAGTGAAGTGAGCAGAACCAAGAGAACATTGTACACTTAAAAGTGACATTGTTCAAAAATAAATTCTTAATAGAATTATAAAGAACCTATGAAGGAAGATGTTATACACCTCCAGAGAAAGAACTGGTAAATAGTACATACGATATGGTTTTACATATATATCTATAAAGATCCATCAAATGGTAGTCATTTTTAGTGAGGGAAGAGAAAGGAAGGAAGAGATTTAGAACTTAAAATGTAACTCTCAAAATGAATTAAATTTTTAAAAATGTTATTAATAGTTTAAAAAAGTAAAAGTTGGTCAGAAAGTTAAATAAGTTAATGGAGAAAATGGCAATAAACCATACAAATGAGGAAACTCAACTTTCCCTCTTATAACCAGATAAACCTAAACATAATAAACAACAAAGGGCATGTCTAAAATTTTAGAAAATTTATGCGATAGCTCTCTACAGAATACTGAATAAGAATTGAAAGGAGTGTAACTTTTCTCAATTATACATGGATTCCTTCACAAAAACCAACCATGTATTAGGGCATAAAAATCTCAGAAATAAATGCAAAAAAGCAGAAACACTTAATGCACCTTTTCCAGGTTACCAGAAAATCACAATAAAATCAGCAATTAAAAATCCCATTCAATAAAGAGCAATCGAAGCACAGATTAAAAATTAACTGAAGACTAATGTAATCCTAAAGAAGTGGACAAAGAACAAATCAAAGAATAACAATTTATTAAAGAAAATGACATAATACAACATACCAAAATCTGTGAGATACACAGAGAAAGATTTTTATCCCTAAACATGAATAAAAGAAAACAGATCAATAAATAGGAGTTGCAAATAAAAAAAAAATCTACAAAAAAGAACAAATTAAAAAAGTCTCAAAAACCAAATTAGAAATCTATAAAATCGGGGCAGCTAGGTGGCGCAGTGGATAAAGCAGCGGCCCTGGAGTCAGAAGTACCTGGGTTCAAATCGGGTCTCAGACACATAATAATTACCTAGCTGTGTGGCCTTGGGCAAGCCACTTAACCCCATTTGCCTTGCAAAAAAAACCTAAAAAAAATCTATAAAATCAAAGAAGAGATTAATGAAATTCAAAGTTAAAAAAAATCAAACTAATAAACTGATCTGATTTTTTTAAAAATTAGAAAACAAATTACCAGTTTCAAAAATGAAAAGGGTAAATGCACAATTAATGAAGATGACATTAAAGCATTTATTAGGATATTTTGCCCAACAATATGCCAAGAAAATTGATAATCTAAATGAAATGAATGAATAATTACAAAAATATAAAATGCCCAGATTAACAGAAGAGGAATTGGAACACTAACCTATCTTAGAAGAAAAACTGTGCAAGTTATAACTGAACTCTCAATGGGAAAACTACTGGATCAGATTGATTTACAAATGAGTTCTATCAAACATTTAAAGAATTCCAATATTATACAAACTGGGAAAAATAAGTAATAAGGAATCCTATGAAATTTCTTTCATAACACAAATATGGTTTTGATACCTAAAACAAGTATCAAAAACAGAGAAAGAAAAAACTGCAGATCAATTTTTCTAGTAATTAGTAATGCAAAAATTTTAAATAAAACACTAGCAAGGAGACTATAATGTCACAAAGAACATATTCTAAGATCAGGTTAAATTTACATCAGAAACAAAGGATTAGTTCAATTAGTAAAACTATAAGTATAACTGATCATATTAAGAACATAAAAACATAAATCATATAATTATATTAATAGAAGCAGAAAAAGTTTGCTTTATGCTTTTGCTTTTCAGAAAAAAGTTTTTGAATGCCTGAACAAAATTACAGCACCTATTCCTATTTAAAACACCATATAGAGATGGCTAGGTGGTGCAGTGGCTCTGGAGTCAGGAGTACGAGTTCAAATCTGCTTCAGACACTCGATAACTGCCTAGCTGTGTGACCATGGGCAAGTCACTTAACCTCATTTGCCTTGCAAAAAAAAAAACCCAACACTATATAGTCTAGAAATAAATGGTTTTTTCTTAAAATAAGTCAAAAAATGATGTCAAATATCTATTTAAAATCAGGCATTTTGTCCTCAGAGTCATGAAAATCAGATTATGTTGAACACAACTGATCAACAACAAAAAACATCAAACATTATCTGAAACAGTAATAAAATAGAAGTCTTTCAAGTGAGATCAAGGATGAAGCAAGGATGTCCATTATCACATTATTACTGTTCAAAATTGCATTTAAAATGTATATGTATATCTCTATATATAAACCCACCAAAATCTAGCAGAAAGAGATAGAAAAAGAACTTCCATTTAAAATACCTGTAGTATAAAACACTTGGAAGTCTACCTACTAAGGTATACAGAGGAATTATATAATAATAGCAAAAAACTCATAAAAACATAGATTTAAACAATTAAAAAATTAATTGTTCAAGTGTAGGACCAACCCAATATAAGAAAAATGATAATACTATCAAAATTAATTTATTGGGGGCGGCTAGGTTGCACAGTGAATAGAGCACTGGCCCTGGAGTCAGGAGTATCTGAGTTCAAATCCGATCTCAGTCACTTGATAATTACCTAGCTGTGTGGCCTTGGGCAAGCCACTTAACCCCATTTGCCTTGCAAAAACTAAAAAAAAAAACCAAAAAAACCACACAATTAATTTATTTAGTCAATGCTATATCAGTCAAGCTTCCAAAGAAATATTTTATAGATCAAGGAAAAAACTTTAATCCATCTGAAAGCACAAAAGGTTAAGAATATCAAAGGAATCAATGAAAAAGTAAGTGAAGGAAATCATCTTAGCAGTTCCAGATCTCAAACTATTGGACAAAGAAGTAATCATTAATCAGGTTCCAGATAAGAAATGTAGTGGGGTTGATCAATGGAATAGATTAAGTACACATACAGAAGTGAATAACCATAGTAATTTAGTTGTTCAATAAATTCAAACAACCAAGCTTTGAAACAAAAACTGCTGGGAAAGTCAGTCTGATAGAATCTATGTATGGACAAATCAGTATCTCACTGTATTAAAAAAAACTCAAAATGTCTAAATAAAAGGTGATATCATAAGCAAATTAGGGGATGGAAAAATTACAGAACTATTATTGATAAGGGAAGAGTTCAGAGGCAAGCTAGAGATAGAATATCACAGAAGGTAAAATGGAATTTTTATTACATATTGCAAAAGATTTTGCACAAAAACAATGTAGCCAAGATGAGAAGGAAAGCAGAAAACTGGGGGAGGGGAGCATTTCTTACAATTTTCTCTGACAAAGATCTCATTTATCAAATAAATGTGTGTGTGTGTGTGTGTGTGTGTGTGTGTGTGTGTGTGTGTGTGTGTGTATGGAACTTAACCAAATTTATAAAAATAAAAGCCATTCCCTAATTGATAAAGGAGTAAAGCATATGAACAGGCATCTATCAAGAAAATACTAGAGTAGAGAAATGCAAATTAAAACAACTCTGAAGAACCACTTACACCCATAAGAAAAGGAAAATGATAAATGCTGAAGGAGAGATGGAAAAATGGGTATATTAATACACTGCTTGGAGTTGCAAACTGATCCAACCATTCTGGAGAACAATTTGGAGCTATATCCAAAAGACTATCAAATTGTGCATAACATTTTTGACCCAGTAAACTGACCCAAAAATAACACTATCAGTACCTCAAAGAGAGCAAATAAAAAGGAAAAGTATCCTTACTAATTGTATAAAAATGTTTAAAGAACTTCTTTGTGGGGTAGTAAAATAGGAAATAGAAGATATCCATCAACTGAGAAATGGTTGAATATACCTAAGTATATAAATGTGATAGATTATTATTATAAGAAATGGGGTATGGGGTGATTTATATGAACTGATACAAAATAAAATAAGCAAAACCAGGAGTTGTACATAGTACACAGTAACAGCAACATTGTAATGATGAATAAATGTGAAAAACATAGCTACTCTGATCAAGACAATTTCTTTTTTTAATTTATTTTTATTAAAGATATTATTTGTTTCACAATTTTCCCATCTTACTTACTTCCCCCCCACTGAAAGCAATCTGCCAGTCTTTACTTTGTTTCCATGTTGTACACTGATCCAAATTGAGTGTGATGAGAGAGAAATCATATCCTTAAGGAAGAGACAAAAAGTCTAAGAAATAACAAGATACGGCAATAAGATAGCTTCCCCCCCCCCTAAATTAGAGGGAATAGTCCTTGAACTTTGTTCAAACTCCATGGCTCTTTCTCTGTATACAGATGGCACTCTCCTTTGCAGACAGCCCAAAATTGTGCCTGATTGTTGCACTGATGGAATGAGCGAGTCCTTCAAGGTTGATCATCACTCCCATGTTGCTGTTAGGATGTACAGTGTTTTTCTGGTTCTGCTCGTCTCACTCAGCATCAGTTCATGCAAATCCTTCCAGGCTTCCCTGAAATCTCATCCCTCCTGGTTTCTAATAGAACAACAGTGTTCCATGACATACATATACCACAGTTTGCTAAGCCATTACCCAAATGAAGGACATTTACTTGATTTCCAATTCTTTGCCACCACAAACAGGGCTGCTATGAATATTTTTGTACAAGTGATGTTTTTACCCTTTTTCATGATCTCTTCAGGGTACATACCCAGTAGTAGTATTGCTGGGTCAAAGGGTATGCTCATTTTTGTTGCCCTTTGGGCATAGTTTGATCAAGACAATTTCAAAGGACTCATGATAAAAATTATTATTCCCCTCCAGAGAAAAGAGAATTGATGAACTCTAATAATTATTTTCTTTCACTTCTTTTTTGCATTCTCAATTTAGATAACATACAAAATGCTTTGTTTGGCTTCACATACATAAAAATTATCATACTGCTTACCTTCTTAATGGATGGGGGAAGGGAAAGAAGGAAAAAAATTTAAAACAGAAATTTTTTTTAAATTGCAAAAAAAATCTCATCTCTAAAAATAATTAACACACAAACTTTAATTATTCTTTATCTTATTCCCATAGACACTTCAATAATAATTGGAAACTCTAATTTATCAAGATGGAAAGTCTTTTTACTAGTAGTTGTTTTCAAAATGTACTTTTATCACAGATTATAATGCTTTCATAATACTAAAAAATTTTTTAAAACAAGTTATAGATTACAGAATATAGACATTTCTTAAAACATTAATTATTGGGTGTAACAAAGAAATCTTTTTAGGGCTATTAAACCTTTATTGGGTTATTCCTCACTGAAAATTTGGATGGAAAATTGTATTTTAGAAAATATTTTACTCATATGACCACTTTATCACACATTATTATCATCCCTTGCAATCACAGTCTTAACAACAGCAGTATTAATAACAATAATAATAATAGCTAACATTTAAAGTTCAACCCTATGAGGTAATTTCTATAATCATTCCCATTTGTCAGATGAAGAAACTGAGGCAGACTGAGGTTAAGCGACTTGTCCAGGGTCACAAAAGGGAGTAAGTGATCTCAGGCAGGATTTGAATTCAAGTCTTCCAGACTCTAAGGCCTGCATTCTATCCACTGTACCCACCTGGCAGATTTTGGTGCTATTTATTTGGACACCATGCCGTGCCTTGCCTATTAATAACTGGCAAATAAAAACTGCTAATATTTGACTGCCAGAGGAATAGGAGTCCTCTAGGGTAAAAAGTTAAGGAGTCCATAATATATAAGCTAAGTTTTAAAAAAAAAAAGTAAATGGACAATATAAAAGTTTAAAGAAGCATAATTTAGTAGAATCTTAATCATTTATTAACATCCTATGTGAATGGCAAATTACTTCTTTTTTTCCAAGGCAATGGGGTTAAGTGGCTTGCCCAAGGCCACACAGCTACGTAATTATCAAGTGTCTGAGGTCAAATTTGAACCCAGGTACTCCTGACTCCAAGGCCGGTGCTCTATTCACTGCGCCACCTAGCAGCCCCATTACTTACTCTTGATAACAGCAAGTTAACCATGAATCTCTATTTTTGTCACCACAAAAAAAAAAAATAATTGCTCTTTAAATTTCAGGCATCTTTGTCACATTTTACCCAAAGACCAGAGTCTCTAAACACTTAAGCTATGGATTAAAATTTTCAATTAGCAGTTCTTTAAAGGCTCACAAGCACCTTTGTAAAAGCCACTATATACCAATATGGCTTGGAGCATTCAGATAACTGTGAAAAAATATTTCAAAAATGTCTGATAAAACTGAAGGTACAAAAAAATGAACTCTCCAATGCAAGTCTCTATAAAATTCTACATGAAAAATTTAAAAATACCATCTCGCCCTTCAAAAAATTACATTTCATATTGTAAAGTATAGCAATTCAATAGGACAGCTTAAGTTGGCTTCAGGATACTGACTAAAGATACAAAATTTGGAATTGGACTTCATTCTCTAGGTGTTGGGTTTTCCAATGTGACTTAAATATAAACCCCACAACTCAACCAACCAATGATTATTAGAACTATTGTCAGATCATTAACCCCCAATAAAAATAAAATTTACACATTTTTCACCTAACAAAATATACTTGTAAAAGACCTTGTAAAAGCATAAAACAATGAAAACGCAAGCCCTCCACAACATATCACCTTTTATTTCTCATATTACCCTTTTCCACCCACTGCTACATTTCAGTCATGTAGGATTATACTTCCTTTTTTCCTTCAATTATTTTGTAATAACTATTATTTATGTAGTATTTTAATATTTGCAGAGTTTCACATGTTATCTCAACAATTCTATCAGATAGGTACTATTATTATCATCATTTATAAAGGAGAAAAACTGAATAAGAGTGAATGACTTCTCCATGGTCGAAGAGGTATTAAGTGTCTAAAGCAAGATACCAATAGAGATCTTCCTTAATTCCAAGTTTACAGGTTGTATTTCCCCAATTGAAGATTAAATTCCTTCAAAGTAGGACCAATTCCCATTTATTCTTGTATTTCTACCAGTTGCTGGCATAATCATAGGTACTTAATAAATGCTTGCTAGATTGGATTAGAACCTCCTTAACACTACCCTGAGAGCTCATGTTTTTTAATACATTTTCTTTTTCCCTTTTTTTAATGTTAGATAGAGTGAAGGGACGGCTAGAGGTGGCAGTGGATAAAGCACTGGCCCCGGAGTCAGGAGTACCCGGGCTCAAATCCGATCTCAGACACTTGGTAATTACCTAGCTGTGTGGCCTTGGGCAAGCAACTTAACCCCATTTGCCTTGCAAAAAACATAAAAACAAACAAAAAAAGAAAGAGTGAGCATTTATTAAGCATGTTTATGGTTAATCCCTGAATTATGGAATACTGTTATATTCTTTTTTCCTTTCCTTTTCCTCAAATCTATGATTTTATTCAAAGAATTTCTGAAATCATCAACTTAAGTGTAAGATATATTTTTAAAATTTATTTTCTAATGCCTAGAATAGTTTTCATTCACCTTTTGCCTACTGAATTCTTATATCAATCCTAGAAAATCTAATTTAAATTCTCTTTTTGGAACTCAAAGACTCCAACACTTTTTTGCTGAACACAGAGATTGAGCCAGGGCAAAGGCATTAATGACTTTGCAAAAGGTAGTATGGTGTAGTGGCAAAAGCACTAGACTTTCAGTTTAAGAAAACAATGCTTTAGACACGTCAGCTATGTAACCCTGGACAAGTCATTTAGTTTCGTTTTATCTCCTCTGTAAAATGAGGTGGTTAAACTCATGTTCTCTAAGGTAGTCCTTCCAGTTCTAAATTTATGCTCTTCTTCCTTCAATGTCATTTAGCACTTTATTTTGTACCTCTCAAATTTATACTGTACCTTTCACATTTATCTCTTTTTTTTTAGGATTTTTGCAAGGCAAATGGGGTTAAGTGGCTTGGCCAAGGCCACACAGCTACTAAGTGTCTGAGACCGGATTTGAACCCGGGGTACTCCTGACTCCGGGGCCGGTGCTTTATCCACTGCGCCACCTATCCACTTAGCCACCCCCCTCACATTTATCTCAATTATGGTACTCCCTACTAGACTCAATGAAGATTAATTCAAATGAGAGCAAGCTTTCGTTTCTTTTAGTTTGATTTTTAATTTGTGGAATAAAACAAGAATTCCTATAACAGTTCAATAAAAAAGATGTACATGAAACTACAAATCTGCTTTGTACAATTTGCTATTCCTTTCACATATACAACAAAATTATCATAAAATTTCTTTTTTTCTTCCCTCCTCCCCACCTAGAGATAGTTATCCTTAAGACACAAATAAGTATGGGTATACACACACACACACACACACACACACACACACACACACACACACACACGTGTATATATATATATATATATATAATTGTTCTTTAGATACTTTTTATCATTCTTTCTGTGAATGCAGTCTTCATGAAGTCTTTTAAGTTAATCTGAGTAGCAAAAACAAATTCCTTTCTTAAACATTTTACCTCTCACAGTGTAACAAACAGTAATAATTATACAGAGATATATTTAATATTTGTTGATCTGAAAAGAAAATTTGTGCATCTATGATGCCTTTAGGCTACAAACTACCAGTGGATAGTAATTCTAGTGAATTCTACATATTATAACAAATAAAATGGTAACAAAGTATATTTGGAGAGGGAAGTCACTGGCTCAAGATCACATAAGTCCCAAACAAAGTTTTGGCCCAGGTCCTCTGACTCCAAATTCAATCCCCTTTTAATTCAAATCACTAAATATGTGTTAAATGGGACAGGTATAGGGTTCAAAGGACAGGAAAGTTAAGACTAGAAGAATCTTCTTCCTGAGTTCAAATCCAGCTTCAGACATCTACTAGTTAGGTGACCCTGGGCAAGTTGCTTCACCCTGCTTACCTCAGTTTCCCCATCTGTGCTAAAGAAGGTCATGGCAAACCACTACAGTATCTTTGCCAAGTAAACACCAAATAAAGTCATGAAGAAACAGACATGGCAGAAACGACTAAGGAACATATATTAGATGCCAACCATGCCCGAGACCTGTGCAAGGTACTAAAAATGTCAAGGTAAGAAAAAACAAAGAAATCAAAAAAATCAACAGAGTTCCTTCCTAGAAGACCTTACAGTCTACAGAAAGAATACAAGTAGAAGGAGAAGTAAATATTAATTTGAACAAGCACTAAGGGTTTGGGAGTGGGGAGGGAAGAAAGGATCTGAAAAGGTTTCTAATCTGAGTTGATGCTAGATGATGGAAAAAGATCATTCCAGATTCAGGTTCAAGGTGCTCCCTGTAAAAAGGTCAAACAGTATAGGCCACTCCCCCCATAGGAACCAGAACAAGAGTCATATCCCCTGGCTTCCAGTCACTTAGAATCTTGCGAAGACTCCCCCTCAGATGGGACCTAGCTGTCCCCAATACCAGGACATTAACCAAGGCTCTATCAGTTCTTCAGAAATTCAAAAAAAAAAAAAATTAGAGGAAAAACCACATACTTCATTTCCCCTGAGGCCAACTTCCCCAAAGGCTTATAAAGCATGCTGTCAAACCTGCAGCTTCTATTTTCATCTACCAAGGGTACTAAACCAAGCTATGAATCTCTATTCCCTGTTTTATCTCCCCAGTCTTTTCCCACCATGCCATTGGAGAGCAGGTGCAGATTTTTTTCAGACAATTTCTTAAATTATCAGGTTAGAGATCTCTGTGAAACAGAATAGAACCTCTTGTGTCCAGTTCAGTGGGAATTCCTGCCCTCCTAAAATCAAAGCACCCAAGAAACTAGATAGCTATTCTTTAATCAATCTATATTACTATAGATTTACTTTTAAAAATAAGGTTTAAATAGTTAAAATTCATTAATTATATCCTCAAAAAAAATTTTTTTTAAATCATTGACATGGCCAACCAACATGGGTATTTGTTCTGCTTGATTATACATTCTTGTTACAAAGATTGTTTGTTTTGTCTCATTTTAGGAAGAATACAGTGCTTAACAAATAAAATTTAATTAAAAATTTTAGTCAGAGCTAGGTATTTCCCTCTCTCTCTCTCTGTTTCTCAAAAATAGGGTGAATATAGAGGAAATTCTCAAAAATAGGGTGAATATAGAGGAAATTAAGAAAGAACCCAAGAGTTATATCTTTTTCAATTCATCATCTCAAATGACTTAAATAATTTGTAAGAAAACAATATGTCCAGTCATTAAGGGAAATCAATTTAAACTTTGCCTAAAAAAAAAAATCACTAAACTGTACATACTTTGGTCCAGCAATAAATATTACTACCAGTTGTATAACTCAAATCAAAGAATGAAGGGGGTGTGGGTGTGGGGGTGGGGGTGGGTGTGTGTGTGTGTGTGTGTGTGTGTGTGTGTGTGTGTGTGTGTATCAGCTCTTTTTGAAGTCACAAGGAACTGATAATTAAGGGGGTGGGAATCAAGTGGTAAAAGTGATGGGCAAATGATAGCATATTAATGTAATGTTATGGAATAGTAAAAAATGAATAGTTTCAGAGAAACCTGGGAGGACTTGCATGAACTGATGAAGAGTGAAATGAGCAGAAATGGAAGAACAATTTTTACAATAACATCAACATAAAAGCAAAAAACTTTGAAATAACAAGTTATAGATGTAGTGAGCAATCAGAATTCCAAGGGATGATGATGCAGCAAGAGCATTCAAGATGCAGATAGAAAACACAGATTTACTTTTTGGACACAGACAATTCTGTAATTAATTTTGACTATGCAAATTTGTCTCGGGTTTTGTTTTCCTTTTTCACAGGGAAAGGAAGAATAGAAGAAAAGAAAAAACAATGTCAACTAGTAGGGTCTTAATGTTTCAAACCTCAGAAAATGAGGGGACAAATAAAGGAAAAGGGAAAGAGAGAAAAGAGAGGAGAGATGATGAAAAGAAGGGGGCAGAAAGAAGGAGAGGATTTTTGAAAAAAAGGAGGAAGGAGCTAGAAGAAAAAAACAATGTCATCTAGTAGGGTCTTTGGTCCTGATGTCTCAACCCTCAGAAAATGAGGGGGTCAGATAAAGGAAAAGGGAAAAAGAGAAAAGAGAGGATGAAAAGAGGGGGGCAGAAAGAGAGGGGGGAGAGGAGATTTAAACAAGGAGGAAGGAGATAGAAAAAGAAGAGAGGAGAGGGAAGAGGGAGAAAAGTAGAAAGAGAAGAAGAGAGGAAGAAACAAGAGAGGAGATTAAGACAGAAGACAAGAGGCAAAGAAGTAAAGGGGAGGAGAGGAAGAGGGGAACAGAGAAAGGAAAGAGAAAGGGAAGGGGAGATAGAGAAGAGAGGAGGAAGAGGAGAGAGAATCTAAGAGGAAGAAAAGAAAGTAGAGTGAGAAGGGGAAAGGGAGGACTGAAAAAAGAGGAGGTCAGAAGATGGCAGAGATAGGACAGGGAGAAGAGAAATGGGAGATGGATAGGGGAGGATAAGAAAAAAGGGATGGGGAAAGAGAGGAGAGAAAAAAGAGAGACAGAGACAGGGAGAAGAGGGGAAGGGAAAGGGAGAAAGGGGAAGTGCAAAAGGCAAAGGAAGAAGGAGAGGAGAAGGGAAGAAAAGGAGAGGAAGGACAGAAAGAGAAGGGAAGAGGGAAAAGAGAGGAAGGAGAAGGAGAAAGGGAAAGAGAAACGGGGAGGAGAGCAAGAGGGGAGGGAAAAGAAGAGAGGAGAGGGAGGACAGAGAAACAGAGAGGGAGAAGGCAGGAAAGAAGGGAAGGAAGAGAAAGGAGGGATAGAGAGAGAAACAGAGAGAGAGAGACAGAGAGATAGAAGAGACAGAGACAGACAGACAGAGAGAGAAGACAGGAAAGAAGGGAAAGGAGAGATAGAGAAACAGAGAGAGAGAGAGAGACAGGAAAGAAGGGAAGGGAGAGAGAGGAGGGACAGAGAGAGAGAGAGAGAGAGAGAGAGACAGGAAAGAAGGGAAGGGAGAGAGAGGAGGGACAGAGAGGAGGGACAGAGAGAGAGAGAGAGAGGACAGGAAAGAAGGGAAGGGAGAGAGAAAGAGAGAGAGAACAGGAAAGAAGGGAAGGGAGAGAGAGAGAGAGAGGACAGGAAAGAAGGGAGAGGGAGAGAGAGAGAGAGAGAGAGAGAGAGAGAGAGGACAGGAAAGAAGGGAAGGGAGAGAGGAGGGACAGAGAGGAGGGACAGAGAGAGAGAGAGAGAGAGAGAGAGAGAGGACAGGAAAGAAGGGAAGGGAGAGAGAGAGAGAGAGATAACAGGAAAGGGAAGGGAGAGAGAGAGAGAGAGAGAGAGAGAGAGAGAGAGAGAGAGAGAGAGAGAGGACAGGAAAGAAGGGAAGGGAGAGAGAGAGAGAGAGAGAGAGAGAAAGAGAGAGAGAGAGAGAACAGGAAAGAAGGGAAGGGAGAGAGAGAGAGAGAGAGAGAGAGAGAGAACAGGAAAGAAGGGGGGAGAGAGAGAGAGAGAGAGAGAGAGAGAGAGAGAGAGAGAGAGAGAGAGAGAGAGAGAGAGGGAGGACAGGAAAGAAGGGAAGGGAGAGGAGAGACGAGACGGCGCTAACTGGCTGGGAATCACCGACGTGGGGGGGGTGGGGGTGGAGGAAAGCCTCAGGGGGAGCCTGCGGGCGCCCAAGGCTAAGCTCGGCATGAGACTCCCCAAGAAAAGTTCACCCCGAGGCCCCCTTCCCCCGCTCGCGGCAAGCCCGCCCCCACCCCGAAGCGCCCCCCGCCCCGAGGCGGCCGCCGACAGCCCTCGGTTAAGACGAGAGAGCGGCCCGGGGACCCCCTCCCCGAGGGCAGCGCGGCGGGTCCGGCCGGCAGCGGGGCGCTGAGGGCCCGGGCCGGGGCCCGGGGGGGGGGGGGCCGGCGGCTCGGGCTGCCCGCCTCCCCGGCGCCGCTCGGAGGGGCAGCGGCAGCCTCTGCCCCGACGCCCCGCGCCGCCGCCGCCGCCGCCGCCCGGACCCGGCCGCCGCGTCCCAGGGGCGGGCTGGGAGCGGCGGAGCGTGCGGGGCCGCTAGCAAGCAGCAGGTGAAGCCGCCTCCGCCGCGCCGCGCCTCGGGCGCCTCCTGCCCCGCGCGCGCACGCGGCCCCAGCGCCGCAGCCGCCGCCCGCCCGCCCGGCTCGCGGAGCCCCGCTTACCGGCCGGCCCCGCGCTCCGATGCTGCTCCCGCTGCTGCGGCGGCCGCGGCCCACCAGCTCGCCCCGCCCCGCCCAGGCCCCGCCCCCTGAAAACCCCGCCCCTCCGCCGAAATGCCCCTGGAAACTGTCACTCCCCCTCTCTCCCGCCCCCTCCCCGGCTGCGGCTCCCCATTGGCACGTCGGAGCGCGTGCCTCGGACCAGTCCCAAGCCCGAGACCCTCCAACCTCCCCCCGTCACTGGCCCGCCTGTTTGTCACTCAGGTGTGCCGTCTCGCGGGCGAGATCGCTCTCGTGAGATTTCCCTCCCCTCCACTTTTTTTTTCTTTTTTTGATATTTTTTTCTTGTTTTTTTTTTCCTCCGACCTGTCACCGAGAGAGCTGAAGCTGCAAGGATTGGCTGAGCACGTAGCACTCAGCACCGCTACTGGCAAGTCCCGGGCGAAAAGGGACTCACCTGGGGCAGCCTCCATCCTCAGCATCCCTAGTCACGTCTGGCCGTCCCCGCAGCCGCGGCTGGCGCATCCCAAACAGCCTCCCGCAGCGGCGCAGCTGGACAAGAAAGCTACTGGGGCCGGCTAATCATCCTACGGGTTCTCTTTGCAGAAGTGGAAACTGAGGCCCGGGGGCCAGAAGTGACCAGTCTGAAGCAAAACCGTCGCAGAACGGGAGGGGCGGGGCGTTGGCAGGACCATAGCCCAGGTTGAGACCCCACGGCTAGCTCACGTCCTCACGTGGACCCGCTCTGTATTCTCTGACCCTTTATCCCCTTTTTTTCCCCTTCCCCAGCCAGGGGTCTTTTTCAACAAACGCTGTGCTTAACTAGGCTACATCATGCGACACGACAGGTACACAAAGACAAACCCAGCCATCACTCAATCAGCTCCATTGTTCTAACATGGGACCCAAGCTAGCTGATGAAAAGCTCAAGTGTTGCAATCACTAGTGAAGCTGACTGATCTGTTTCTTTTTTTCCCCCTTTTTCTCCCCTGTTTCTCTAAAGGCGAGCACACTTGTTTTTGTGCTCAGAACAAAAGAATAACACACCTAATAATACCTGACATTTGTAGAGCACTTTAAGACTTACAAAGAACTTTTCAAACGTCTCATTTGAACTTCACCACAATCCCGAGTTAGTGATGAATGAAGAACAAAAAATGTTTGAAAAGAAAAAAAGATAATACATAAGGAAAGGGCAGGAAATCTTAGGGGCACTGCTGATCACTGAATTTAGAGCATAAGACAAAGAACAAACAGAAACAACTTCTTCCTTAAGGTGCTTTTTTTTTGGTAGCACTTTCCCAGCTGTATTTATCTCTCTCTGAACCCCCTTCCCCCTCTGCTGTCTTTTTAAATTTTTTTTAGTTTTTTTTTTGCAAGGCAAGAGGGTTAAGTGGCTTGCCCAAGGCCACACAGCTAGGTAATTATTAAGCGTCTGAGACCCGATTTAAACCCAGGTCCTCCTGACTCCAGGGCCGGTGCTCTATCCACTGCGCCACCTAGCCACCCCCATCTTGTCTAATTTTTTCTACCTAGGCTTTCTGCAAAAGATTCATATTCTATTTCTTACATTTATTAAACAGCCGTGTATGACACTGGGTTGGGAACTTTTAAACTTCATAAAATCATGAGTGTCAAGAAGTGCTTTTTGAATTTTACTGAATTCTCATTCAAATCTCATAAAATGTCAATATTTTATTACATCCTAGTATGTTACCCCAAAGTGACACTAAGATGATGCTATTTCAGGTAGAATCATAACAAAAAGGAATTCCTTGTCTGATACCCTGTTTGGGGGGTCATATATAATTAAACCTAGAAATCCCTTCAGTTCTCCTGACCCTGGCCAGGAGCAAGAATATCTATAATTAACAATAGATTCTCGAATAACTGCAATACAATATCAGGGAGAAGGGATATGTCTTCATATTGCTCCCAGGCTTAAATCACCAAAAAGATCAAAGAAAGAGAAAATGTCCTATGTGTACTAAAATATTTATAGGAGATCTTTTTTTTTGTACCAGTAAAGCATTGTGAACTTAGGAAGAGATCATCAGTTAACAAAATATGTTATGTGAATATAATGAAATTCAATTATTCCATTAGAAGTGATGAAAGAGGATCTCAAAGAAACCTGGGAAGACTTGTATGAACTGGTGCAGAACAAAGTGAACAGAATCAGAACAATTTACACTATAACAAAAACATTGTAAAAATGAACAGTTTTGAAAGACTTAAGAATTCTTATCAACACAGGGATAAACCATGCATCCAGAGGATCCATGATAAAGGTTGCTCATCAACTGGCAGAGAGGATTTGGACTAATATTCAAAAAGAAACACATTTTTAATATGACCGATATGGGTATTTGTTTTGCTATACTATGAATATTTGTTGCAAGAGTTCAGTTTTTCTTTTCCCTGGAGGGTAGAAGTATAAAAAATATCTATTTGATAACTGAAAAAAATTTTAATTAAAAAAAACCTTTTTTAAAGAAAACACACTAAGTTTCACATAATGGGAGGACCACAGTCTAACGCCTAACACAGTCCTTGTTACAAATAGGTATTTAATAATTGCTTATGGGATGAATAAACAAAAGGACTCTAGATTTGCAATTGAGGTCATTATAAAGGGAAAGAGTTACACAGATTATAATTTGTCAGTATGGAGCAAAGAATCACTGGTAAAATAATGAGAGAACAGGACTAGTGATTTGTGGTAGAAAAGAGTCTAGAATGAAAGGGAACCTTGCAATAGAAGGACACTAGATTTTGAGATACAATAATTTACTTGAGAAAGTAATTCTTCTTTCCTTATTAAAAAAGATTCCTTTTGGTATGCTATGACCAACTTGCTTACAGATACTGAATTAGAGCCAACATTCTAAGCTTTTTGGTTATGAGATTTGGTCTACCTCCTGCCAGCCAGAAATTTCAGATTGTTTTTGTTTTTTTAAAGAACAAACTGAATCCCAGACTTATTTTCTGTGCAATTTTGCCTATGACAACACCAGGTCAAACTTGTCTCTGGTTATGGTATTATATGTTAATATCAATGCTCTGAAGACACATCTATTACTAGAACTATTTTGCAAAGGCTATTGGGCTATTAAGCACTTATGAAATCTAATATATCAGGAAGGATTATGCTGAAGAAAGAGAGAAGATGGTAAATTTAAAAGAAAGGGGTCTTTGTTCTTAGTCTCTTTATGTGGCTAAATTCATTATCTATTTATCTCACTATTTTATGTGAATTTGTTAAGCAATAATAGTTCTCTTTTTTTTATGGTTAACAAGTGTTATGCTTCTGGTAGTATGAATTGCTGTAATTTTAAGTTCAGTATACTGAATTCATTAGAAGGGGGAGGTTCCTTATTTTTAAATCAGGTTTGGAGTCTATCATTCCACACTATACTCTATGGTCTTAGGGTCACATAATTGGAGCAAGTAGCCCAAAAGTTGCAAAACAAATAATAACTACTTAGTAGTTTTTAAGTGCTTCAGAAAACACTAAACAGTTTCACTCCATTGCCAAATGTATCTCATTTTGTGTAATGTTCATTCCCAGAGTTTGATGGAGGAATGATATCAGCAGAATAAGCAACAAAAATCTCACAAATTGCATTTCATTATAAACTACAGATGTAATACTCAAGACTATATAAAAGCCAGCAAAAGCCAAATTGTTGCTCAGAATTAGTTCTGTACTTCATTTTTATCTCTTTGGGCTCCTTGCCTACCTCAATCCAACAGACCACTCTCTCCTCTTCCCCACCCAGTCTCACTTACTGTAACTATTTAAATCTATTAAAGGAGATTTACCCTGTAGAAACCATTCAGATCAGATCAGATTATGGACCATATAAATGTGGTTGTTCTGATCTAACCTTAGACAGGCCTCTCTTGGACATTATGATTGGCTTTCTGTAGTTCTCTTCTTTTATCAAGGTGACACAACAAGTCTGTCAGAAATCCCCTAATCAAAAAGACAACCCAATTCATTACTAGTGATAAACTACCCTCAATTCATTTTTTAGAGCAGTTAGAAATGCTTGTGCAGCAGCAAAATCTTCTACCTAGGGTGGTTTAGGAGACCCTGAGGTAGGCCTCATTCCTCTTAAGTGATTAAACAAACTTTTAAAGTTATCTCACTTGTTTTATTTTATTTAATGTGTACTTAATAGACACAGAGGAATGGAAGGAAGCTCAGAATAATTGCAGAGCTTTGAATTTTTTCTGTTTTCCTTTCTCAGAATATTTTGACTTTGTGAAAGATGCTGGATCAACAGTCCTGTGGATGAAGCACCCATCCGCAAACAAACAAAACAAATTTTAGTTGCTTTAGGCATACTAATCTATCAGGAGGTTTTAAATAGGCTTAGGGGAAAAAAGTTAAGCAATGAGTTCATACTCAAGTACCACTGCATCCAGGGCCATCTCCAGTCATCCTGATCCATATCTGGCCACTGTACCCAAATGACTCTGGAGGAGAAAGTGGGAGATTTTACACAGCACCCCTTCATTTAAATCCATTGTACTTGCATGTCATGTCACATCCCTGTTGACATTGTCCTCTTCATGAACAAGGGACAAATCACAGCAGCACACAGAACCAGGATTGCTAAGAATATTGATTATTTTTAATAAGGATAACGATGCATCAGGAGCCATCCTATTCTCCTTCCTCCTCTCTAATCCTCTATTCCAGTTTTACATTATAGCAGCTGAAACCACATATCCCTGGCAGGTGTTTAAATATAAAAAGCATTTTACAAAGAAGAGCTAGAAGCTTATCATGGTAATGTGATGGAATTTAGAATTATAAATCTGTCACATCTTTGGCTTCAGGTGGGAGATGTATAATTGACGTGCCCTTCTCACAAACACTCACTTTTTGCTCTTTAGAGAGAACCTGAAAGCACTATTAAACCATTGTGTTATCTCTATATTATAGTGACAGTAGTATTCACAATAGAGATCATTAAAATAGAACATTAATCAATCAATAAATATTAATTGAGCACTATGTGCTCAGAACTTTTTTTATGACTCTATGGAGGGAATAAATTGATGTTATAGTCCCCTACCCTCAAAGAATTTACTATGCTCTGGAATTGTGTCCTTTATGGATATTGTTCATGATCTTTTTTTAACATTCATATTGAATCATAGAATTACAAAATTATAGAACTGGAAAGTTAATCTAGGTAATTCAGTCTTTTAATTTTACTGATGAGAAGACAAAAGTCCATAAAGGTGAAGTAATAGAAAGCTAATAATGGAGATCGGACTAGAATCCAGGCTTCCTGATTCTTAAGGGCTCTAGGTTAAAGGTTTAATAATGATGATGATGATAGCAAAAATAATAGCATTCATATTGTGATTTAAGGTTTTCAAAGTACTTTACAAATATTAATTTTTTATTCACCCCAAAACCCTAGAAGGTAGAAGCTATTATTTATCCCCATTTTACAGGTGAGGAAACTGAATCAGACAGAAGTTAAATAACTTGCCCAGGAGCATACAACTAGTAAAACTCAGGTTTTCCTTACTCCAAGTCTAGTACTATGTCTAATACAACCAAGCTGCCTAGAAGGGATGATTCTTCCATCCAGCAAGAAGGAGAACAATGCAAAGTTGATTAACATGGCAAGGAAAGAAATTAGTCAACTGTTTAATTATTGTTAGATGAGGTCTTCATAACATGTTTCTATTAGTTTGTATGAAGAATTACGACAGTTGTGTTCAAGCATATTTCAAAAACCAAGTATGTAGATATATCTATGTAATTATCCATTTTACATTATCTAGAGTTTTTCTCAACAACAATCCTCCATTAGAATTAATAATCAAGAACTATTGATACTCTCTCTTGAAACCTGATTTTCAAATATTTGCAACAGACTGAAGGTTGAGAGACCAAATTTTCAACTCTCACCTTAATACCTAATCAAGAGTTCTTTACTATTTGCCATCTCTAAATATAGTGTTCTAAACTGTTAATCACATTGTGGATATACAATTACCTCTTGCTAATGACTACGGCTTTTCTATTTCTCATTTCACAACATTATAGATTTAGAACTAGAAGGACTTGCCCTCACTTCCTTCCTCCAATTTATTTATTTTACTATTGGAGGAAAATAGTCCAATTTATTTATTTTACTATTGGAGAAATAGCCTTAAATAGTGAAGCAATTTATCATAGAAAATAAGTAATACCAGAACCAGAAATAAACACACTTGTATCTTTGTTGGACAGTACAGTTCCTGGCACAAAGTCAAGAAACATTTGAATTCACTCATCTGATATCATGGGTCATTTAACTCTTTGGATCTCAGTTTCCTCATATTCAAAATAAGGGGTTTGGATCAAATGAATTTCTAAAATTCTTGTAGCTCTATGTTGCTGATCCTATGAAAGTGATCACTTTGCTCCTTCAATAGTTTTCTTACTGAGTACCTACCACGAGAGAAATTTTTTTCCTTCATTTCTAATTTCCCAATCCAATCAATTCTAAACTAGTCAATTTTATGTTGCCAGTCAATAAGCACCAAGACTATTACACCTTGAAAGAACATTTTGGAGAGTGCAGCTCCCAAATATCCTGAAGGATATGGATTCAAAGTGGATTTAGCAAATTGAAAGAGTTGCTGGCCAAGTAACTATAGAATTTTATTAGGCACATCTACTAATTATGAAAAGAGATTGCAGAGGACAGGTTTCCCTTTTACTCTCTAACACATATACTCTTTTTTAAAATGTTATTTTATTTTTTCCAATTACATGCAAGATAGTTTTCAACATTCATTTTTTTTTGTAAGATTTTGAGTTCCTCATTTTTCTACCTTCTTCCCTACTCCCCCTCTTCCCATAACTGGTATAGATTTTACATGTACAATCATGTTTAATATATTTCCATATTTTCATGTTGTAAAAGAAGAATCGGAACTAAAGGGGGGAAAACACAAGAAAGAAAAAGGAACATAAAACAAACTTTTAAAAAGTAAAAATAACATGCTTTGGTCTGCATTCAGACTCCATAGTTTTTCCTCTGGATGTGGATGGCATGTTCAGAAGTCTTTTAGAATTCACTGAACTGCTGAAAGGAACTAAGACCATATAACTGATCATCACAAAATGTTGCTGTTAGTATGTACAATGTTCTTCTGGTTCTGCTCACTTTACTCAGCATCAGTAGGTCTTTCTAGGCTTTTCTGCCTGCTCATGATTTCTTATAGAACAATAGTACTCCATCACATTCTTATAGCACAATTTGTTCAGTCATTTCCCACTTGATGGGCATCCTTTCAATTTTCAATTCTTTGCCACTACAAAAAGAGATGCTGAAAATATTTTTGTATATGTAACACATATACTCTTTGATATAGTGACACTGGACTTCTAGCTATTTCATGGACAAAACACTCCATCTCTAGACTAGGAGCATTCCCTCTGGGTATCCTCCAAGTTTGAAATGCTCTCCTTTCTTATCTACAGTTCCTGACCTCCCTGACTTCCTTTAAATTCATATCTCCTACAGAAAGCATCTCCTAATGTCTCTTATTCCAGTTCCTTCCCTCTGTTTATTCCTATCTAGACAGTATATAACTTTGCATGTATTTGTTTGCCAGGAGTCTCCTTCCTCTCCATTAGACTGTAAACTCCTTGAAGGCAGGGTCTGTCTTTTGACTCTTTTTGAATCCCCAACACTTAGCGCAGTGCCTGACACATAATAGATGCCCAATAAATGTTTGTTGAATTGAATTATTAAATTCAGAGTGTGTGGTGCTGTCTTATACACTGCACTGCATCCCTCCTCCACAAAAAAATAGTGTTTCATTTTCATACTCATAATTTGCTTCAGCAGCCCTGCATAACATTTCCATTCTCAGCTCTTTACTGCATTCATATTCATAACATTTCCTTTCCTGTCCTTTCTTTTTTTGAATGTTGTTTTTTTTATTTTTCCAATTACATGCAAAGATAGTTTTCAACATTCATCTTTTTGTAAGCTTTTGATTCCACATTTTCTACCTCTCCCTTTCCTCCACCCTCTTCATATCAGCAAGTAATCTAATATAGGTTTTATACAACATTTCCTGTTCAATAGAGGTTTTAGATAGCAATCAAAAAATATGTAATATCCACATTTTTCCTAAAGCCATGAAGAAATCCATTCTCTTGTCTTTTACAAGAGTTGTCTGGGTAACTTCTTCACTCTGAATATTACTTTATGCTTCAGTTGTGGTCTCTGCTTTGGAACTCATGGTTTCCTAAAATTTTCCTCACAATGACCTACTTCTCAGGGTAGCACTCATTCTCTTCTGCTTCTCTGCTAGAATAGATGCAGTTTCCAAGAAAACAGCCAAAATGGGCAATCAGCAGTCACTATGGTTCCAAAGAAAAGAAGAGAATGGGTAACTGATCAAGTCACAAACATTTATAAAGACCTTATGATAAGGCAAGCTCTATGCTAATCTCTGGGGATATGAAGAAAGCCAAAAACTGCCCCTGCTCTCAAGGAGCTTGCATTTTAATGGGGGCAAGCTGGAAATCCCTGCAACAATGCAAATGTAAAAAAAAGAAGTATCATTGATTCAGAGCTTTAAAATAGCAATTCTGTGAACATTGATGTCATTACCCCTTTTTTATAGATAAGGAAAAAAGGTCAAGGGACTTGCCAGCTAGTTAGCTAGTTCAAAATGAGGTTTTCCAATGCAGGTCTTTTTTTTTTTTTTTTTGGTTTTTGCAAGGAAGCGGGGTTAAGTGACTTGCTCAAGGTCACACAGCTAGGTAATTATTGAGGGTCTGAGGCTGGATTTGAACTCAGGTCCTCCTGACTCCAGGACTGGTGCTCTATCTGTTGCACCACCTAGCTACCCCTCAGGCCTTCTTGATAGCAACTTTCATATTCAATCTATCACAGCACAGTTGGGAAGTTGAGATTAGTTCATGAGATTCTAAATAGGAATGGTCATGGGAAAGGAAGGAAATGGATAAGACTGATGAAAAGGAGATTAGTTAAGAAGTTAGTATCAACAGCAGTAGTTAGGGAGCTTCTCAACTAATTTAATTTAACCCTTTGTTTTCTGTTGCAAAATATCCCAAATTGGAGCGTTTATTTTAGTAAATGAAAGTCATTCAAATGTCTTTCTTTTCTATCCTTGGTCTGCTCACAGAAGAAGGGAATTTATACTATCCCCTGTTGATAATAGGTGAAACATTAATAATTACCAAATAAATGACCAGAGTAAGTGAGTCTATCAGTGTTTATTAATCACTTACTATGTGCCATACACTATACAAAGTGCTGCTGATATAAAGAAAGGCAAAAAGTCAGGCTTAATGGGGAGATGCCATGAAAAACAATTATGTTCAAAAAGGATACATAGAGATAATCAGTAAAGGGAAGACATAAGCATTAAGGGCAACCAGGAAAGGTAATGCAACACATAAAGAAGTATAGTTCTGTTTGACTCCTCCTGGTAGGAAGGTAGGAAAGTACCCTGAATATAAATTCAATATGGGATTAGAGAAGAGGAATATTCGCCATTCTTTGAGGAATTTAATCTACCTTCTCCTAGCAGGAAATCAAGTCCAGTATCTGGAGAATCCCAAACCCTGGGTTGCTTCTAACTCCTAAAAATGATCACCAAAGTTTTGGGAAGCAATTTAAATCTTTCATTAGTCCCCTCAGTCTGTCTTTAACAAGGATTCTGTAAGTGGTCACATGAAAATTATCTATGTGGGTCTCTTGCAAAAACAACTTCCTACAAAAAACCTCCTATACAAACATTCAGACCTAAATGGTCCTACACATAGAATAAAACACAAAGAGAGCATTTTGTAAAATAACTGATTTGGCCCACATCTTTAAAGCCTTAGGACAGCACTAAATAATGAACTCCATGTAAAGAGAACATTGTTTGGTAATCCTATTTCTTGTAATCTGTATTTGTAAGACTGCCAGATTTTTTAAACTATAATTTCAGTCCATTCAGTTTAGTTAAATGTCTTTCTTTTTCAAAGAAAGTATCAAACCACTTCCTCCCTCTCTCAGTACCCTACTCAGATAGCAAGTTATTATTTACTATCCAGATTTTAAAATTTGATAACTACCTATATGGTATGCTGTTTTGTGACCATGATGGCCTTTCCAATCTCAGCCCCTTACTGCATTCATAAATATCCACTCAGAATACTGAATGCCCACCATTTGTATTTTGCCTCTTAGATGAAAGACTTTTAACTCCTAGTTGAAATGCAACTAACTCTAGGAGAGATAACACTTTGAGTCATATCCTTTGTATAAAATGAACAAACCAGTACTCCCTGCCCCCAAAGATCTCACTATCTAATGGAGAAAATAACAACCAAATAAATATATGCAAATAGCATATATGAATACACAGTAAAAAAAATAAAGAAAAGACACAAAAATTACATGGGTTTGGGTAAGGTTTCCTAAAGAGAGAGATGTTTAACTGGAGTTTGAAGAAAGCCAGAAGGTAGAGCTGGAGAGAGAGCATTATATGCATGGTTGACAAGAACACAACATACCTAGAGCCTAGAAATGAAATGTCTTGTTCTTATAATAGCAAAGAGGTCGAGCATTATTTGCATGATATGGTTTAAAATATTAAAAAGATTGTAAAGGTAAGAAGGGTCTAGGTTATGAAGGACTTTGGACACCAGAGAATTTGGGGTCTGCTTCTGGATTAACATAAATACAATGAACATGGTAGAAAGAAACATCACATAATACCAAAAGTGAGACAGAAAGGGGAAGTTATGGGAATCCAGCACCAATTTAGCCTACCATACATTTTTTCATGGAATTGGAGGAAACCTTGAGTCACTGCCCAGAGTTTTTTGATGATGGTGGAACAATGGAATAGTTCTTGGATTGCACTGGGTAACTCTTAAAGTAACAAAGTATAAATCCAGTGAATTTAAGTCTTTTGCTTCATAGGTTTATCGTGTAAGAGGATAATCTCGATTCTGTTGACAAAGCATTCATTATATTATAATGTTATATATATTATATATAATGTTTTACATACATATTATATATAATATAATGCTATATATTATGATGTTATAATATATTATAATTTTATAATTATAATGTTTCATTCATTTTAGAGGCATCCCGGAAAATAAGCGGTAAAATTTAAAAATAAAGGCACATGAACTTAGAGTCCTGGGGGGCGGGGGGAGTTCCAAATTGTCACCTCCTTCCTGCCTCCTCCCTCTCAGGATTCTAGGTTCAGGTTTAGTGAGGGAAAGTTCAGACTCCAGCAGGGTGATGGTGTCAGATTTCCAGTTGTCATTTGCAACTATACCTAAGGCTATAAAACTGTGCATACTTTTGATCCAGCAATAGCACTACTAGGTCTCTATCCCAAAGAGATCATAAAAAGCAGAAAAGAACCCAAATGTATAAAAATATTCATAGCAGTTCTTTTTGTGATGGCAAAGAATTGGAAACTGAGGGGATGTTCATCAATTGGGGAATGGCTGAATAAGTTGTGACCTATCAATGTGATGAAGTACTATTGTTCTATAAGAAAACATGAGCAGGCAGATTTCAGAAAAACCTGGAGAGACTTACATGAGTGAAGTGAGCTGAACCAAAAGAACATTGTACACATAAACAGCAACATTGTTTAATGATAACTATGATGGACTTGGCTCTTCTCAATGATCAGATAATTCAAAAGATTTGTGATAGAACATGCCATCCACATCCAGAAAAAGATATATGTATTCTGAATGCAAACGAAAATATACTATTTTCACTTTTTTTTCTTCTTTTTCATGGTTTTTTCCCCTTTTGTTCTGATCTTTTGTTTACAACATGATTAATATGGAAATATGTTTAACCTGATTGTGAACTTATAGATTGATGAACTGTAAAAGATTATTTTTCTTGGAGAGAGGAAGGGAGGGAGGGAAAAAAATTTGGAACTCAAAATCTTTTTTTAATAGAAAATTTATTTTATTTTTCCACTTATATTCAATGGTAGTTTTTCAACATCCATCCATTTGCAAATTTATGAATTGCACATTTTTCTACCACACTTCCTTCCCTCCCCCTTCCCATGGCAGCAAACAGTCTGGTAAAAGTCATATATGTACATTCATGTTTAACATATTTACACATTAATTATGTTGTGGAGGAGGAATTAGAACTAAAGGGAACTAAGGGGAAAGGAAAAAACCATGAGAAAAAAGGAAAAACATAAAATGTGGAACTCAGAAATCTTATAAAATGAATGTTGAAAATGATCTTTACATGTTATTAAAAAATACTATTAATAGAAAAAAATATTTCCTGTTACGGAAGGAAGAAATGCTTCATTGCAGACAGGTCAGAAAGTTGTTTCTAGACTAAGTTTGTGGTCAGTTTCTCATTACCTCCCTTGTATAATAGCAACTAACTCTGATTTCTCACTTAGTTTGCAGATAGATGTTATTAAGATGTATTATGTTATTAAGATGACTTACATAGAGAAGGGTCTCCCCAAAGACACCTCCTGTACCTCCCAAAAATGAAAGAGAGAAAAAACTATTCCCTGTGAGAATACATGCAGAGTCACATAACTAATCTATAGGAGAAACCAGAAGACAAATTCCAAAATTGCTATGACCCAGATTCCCAAGATCCAATACAAAGTCCCTATTTCTTGAACACAAGGTCATTGATATCTATTATATACACTAGCAGCACTGCAGAAAGCAACTTCTACAAGCACTAGTAAGAAATGCATGAGGAAGCAACTAAGTGGTGCAGTGGATAGAGCACTGGCCCTGGAGTCAGGAGTACCTGAGTTCAAATTCAACCTCAGACACTTAGTAATTATCTAGTGTATGGCCTTGGACAACATTAACCCCATTGCCTTGAAAGAAATGCATGAAATGAGGCTCAATTTTATGTTAAATACCCAAATATCCTGCCCACTCCAAGTGGCAGCTATCTCAGAGCTGTTCCTAATAGCTAGTAGTGGAGTCTTGACCTCTTACAAAAACTATGCTTGGAGGCTTGGCTCTGGAAATGAGCTTGGCAGTTTCCTATCATTCAAATGCTAAAGAGAGGTGTGGGCTTTCAAAGTCCCTTATTCCAAGGTTTGTCCTAGGTTTCATCCTTTGCTGAACTCTAGTTAAAAACTTCCAAGTTAGTCCTTATCAATTCAAAAACCACTCCTTGGAGGGAGAAAGTTACTTAGTCTAATTTATATTATTGAACTTCAATTGGTGCCTCATTCTCTAGTTAAATTCCCTTCCCCATCTCCATTTCAGTAGGGACCCCAACCAACCTACATCATTCCCTTATTTATTGTTCAGATTTCTTTGCTTTCTCACTAGTTGCCTAGTCATTCAGGAGAAACATTTGCCCTGAGCTTCACCCATCACTTTTCCCAAAGGATTGTAGACTCCTTTCTTTGGATTCCCAACCATTTCCCCTCCTCCCTTTTAAGTGTTGTTTTCTTCCATTTTAATATAAACTCCTTAAGGAATATCTTTTTTTTTTTTTTTTTTTTTAGTTTTTGCAAGGCAATGCGGTTAAGTGGCTTGCCCAAGGCCATGCAACTAGGTAATTATTAAGTGTCTGAGGCCAAATTTGAACTCAGGTACTCTTGACTCCAGTGCTCAATCCACTGCACCACCTAGCCATCCTATGGAATATCTTGTTTGACATATTTATATATCCATTGTGCTTAAAGCACAAGGTCTGGAATCATAGTAAACATTTAAAAATTCTATCAATCTATCCATCAATCATTCTATCACTTATCTATCATCAATCTGATACTATTGTTTAATGTATATTTTATTCATATTCTTTCTAAAGGTAGTTAGGTGGTGCAGTGGATAGAGTTCCGGATTTGGAGTGAGGAAGACTCAATTTCCATTTTTCTGATCTGATCTCAGACACTAGCTGTATGACCCTGGACAAGTCACTTAACCTCCACCTGCTTCAGTTCCTTATCTATAAAATGAACTACAGAAGGAAATGGCAAACCACTCCATTAGTTTTTCCAAGAAAGTCTCAAATATGGTCAGAAAGAGTTTCATATGATTGAACAACAATAAAGTTCAACATAGTTCTTCACACACACACACACACACACACACACACACACACACACACACACAGTAGCCTCTTAATAAATATGTTGTTGACTGACTGACTCAGAGACATTAAAATTTAAGTGTGGAAAGTCTTTGAAAAAGGGAATTTGATAAAGGGAAATGACCCAGATAATAATTCTGTTTCAATTGACTGAGGAATTCTATCAAATTAGCAGGAATAAAAAATAAGAGAAATTGGAAAAAGCAAGTTCTAAATGAATCCCTTAAGAAGAAACTGCCAAGTTTAAGTAAGGGAAAGGAGAGGCTTTGCCTTCAGCCAAACCTCCTTGCTGCTACCCACTGACATTCTAGATGAGGACCATCTGGGTTAAAGAATATGGAAGACATTGGACTCCCTTTTCATCTTTCCATCAGTATAATAAATAGCATCCCCATCAGTATATGACAGAGTCTACATTGGTAGCCAAGAATAGATGAAGACATTCACTAGGTTTAAGGGGAACTTTTTTGTCATCTTTAAGTCATTTCCAATCATACCTGATTTTTCCTGACCCCATTTGGGGTTTTCTTGGCAAAGATACTGGATTGGTTTGTGAATTTCTTCTCTAATTCATTTTAGAGATAAGGAAATTGAGGCAAAGAGGATTAAATGACTTGCCCAGGCTTATACATCTAGTAAGCCTGGATTTAGCTCAGGTCTTCCTAACTCCAGGCCCAGTGATCCTTCCACTGTGTCACTTAGTTGCCCCCAAAAAAGATGTCATTTGGGATTTTCCTGGCAAAGATACTGGAATGATTTGCCATTTCTTTCTCCAACTCATTTTACAGACCTTCCCTTTTAGGTTCTTTAATTTAACTACATTCATCTTTTCTTCACACCTTAAAAATGTCTCTCCTTATAGTTTTCTTCACATCTAAGAGGTGCTGTATAAAGAGACCCATTTTAATACAAAGGGCAAAGAGGCTGGATATGAAATCAGACTATCTATTTTGAATCTCAGATTTTCCCTTTTGCTACCAATGGGACCTAGGACAAATAATTTAACCTCCCTGGGCCTCAGATTCCTTATCTATAAAATGGGGCGGGGTGACTAGTTGACCTCTAAGATCTTTTCCTAGCTCTAAATTTATGTGAATAATAATGATAGCCCTTTAAGTTTTGCAAAACATCTAGCCATATCAGCTCATTTGAATCTCACAACATTTCCAGGGTACTTATAGCTACCTTCCTCTTTTGTACAGATAAAGAACTTGAGACTCAGGGAAATTCAATTGTTATACAGTTGAAAGTTGGAGGACGAATCTGAACTTAGGTCTAGTTGATTCCAAATCCAACACATTCAGGGTCTCAGATGGTTCTATAAGAATAATGCAGCATTATTCTTCCAGGTTAAGGAGCATCATAGTTTCAAAGGAGATGAGACTAGCCTTGAATACAAAAGCTTCCAGTCCAGTCTCCCAGGTCTTCACCCATGGAAACAGGGTTTGTGGAAATGCTTAGCAGTAGCAATACTGAAAACTCAGAAAATAAAATTCTTATTATCCAAGTCTTTGGTACTACCAAGTTTTTGAAAAGATCACAGAAAGAGGAAAAACAAAAGCAGAGTTTGCAAACTACAGACCAGTGAACTTGACTGTTTTCCCAGGAAATAGAATGGGCATCAAAGAGATAATTAGCAAGCATCTAGAAAAAGGGTGGGCAGTGGCTAGGTGGTGGCTAGGCTGCGCAGTGGATAGAGCACCAGCCCTGGAGTCAGGAGTACCTGAGTTCAAATCTGGCCTCAGACACTTAATAATTACCTAGCTGTGTGGCCTTGGGCAAGCCACTTAACCCAAATGCCTTGTAAAAACCTAAAAAAAAAAATTAATCTTTTAGAAAAAGAATGGAGAACAGGCAGCTAAGGGGCCCGGTGGATAGAGCACTGGGCTTGAAATCAAGAAGACATTTTCATGAATTTAAAAATGATCTTAGATATTTACTAGCTTTGTGACTCTGTACAAGTCACAACTCTAGTTGCCTTAGTTTCTTTATTTGGAGAAGGAAATGACAAACTAGTATCTTGGCCAAGAAAACCCCAAAAGGAGAGTCATACCAAACAGCAAGAAAAAAAGCAGTATTTAAAAAGTCAGCATGACTTCATTAAGAATAGGTCATAACTACACCCAAAGGGCAACAAAAATGTGCATACCCTTTGATCCAGCAATACTACTACTGGGTCTATACCCTGAAGAGATGATGAAAAAAGGGTAAAAACATTACCTGTACAAAAATATTCATAGCAGCCCTGTTTGTGGTGGCAAAGAATTGGAAATCAAGTAAATGTCCTTCAATTGGGGAATGGCTTAGTAAACTGTGGTATATGTATGTAATGGAACACTATTGTTCTATTAGAAACTAGAAGGGATGGGAATTCAGGGAAGCCTGGAGGGATTTGTATGAACTGATGCTGAGTGAGATGAGCAGAACCAGAAAACACTGTACACCCTAACAGCAACATGGGGGTGATGATCAGCCTTGATGGACTCGCTCATTCCATCAGGGCAACAATTAGGGACAATTTGGGGCTCTCTGAAATGGAGAATACCATCTGTATCTGTATCCAGATAAAGAACTGTGGAGTTTGAACAAAGTCCAAGGACTATTCCCTTTAATTTAGAAAAAAAAACCCTGATATCTTATTGTCTGATCTTGCTCTTATACTTTATGTTTCTTCCTTAAGGATATGATTTCTCTCTCATCACATTCAATTTGGATCAATGTACAACATGGAAACAATGTAAAGACTGACAAATTGCTTTCTGTGGAGGTGGGGGAGGGAACTAAGATTAGGGGAGAAATTGTAAAACTCAAAATAAATAAAATCTTTAATTAAAAAAAAAGAACAGGTTATACCAGATTAGCTTCATTTCCTTTTTTTGACAGAATAATTAAACTGGTAGATTAAGGAAATGTGGATATAGGGTTTTTTACATTTATTATTTTAATGTTCTTTTTTTAAAATTTTGAGCCCCAAAATCTCTCATTTTCTTCCACCAATTAAGAAGGCAAGAAATGTGATACTCTTTATATATATATGAAATCATACAAAGCATTAACTATATTGAAATATTTGAAATAACTGAAAGATGAACTATATTAGGCATGTTGAAAAAACACAAGAAAAATAAAGAAAATGAAAAAAATCATACTTCTTTATCCTGTACTTCGACTCTATCAGTTCATTCTGCACAAATGAATAACATTTTTCATCCTAAGTCTATTGGAATTGTCTTGGATCAGATGAGGTTGAAATGGGTACATGACTTAGACATAAAAAGTGATACCATAAGCCAGTTAGAACAAAGAAACATTTATCTCTCAGATTTGTGGAGAGGAAAATTTATAAGCAAACAAAAATAGAGAACATTATGAAATGCAAAATGGAAAATTTCAATTACATTAAATTGAAAAGGTTTTGCACAAAAAACCCAGTGCAGCCAAGATTAGAAGAAAAGCAAAGAGCTGAGAAGCAGTTTTACAGCCATATTTATATGAGTCATATTTATAATAATATAAGTCATTCAGTAATGATAAATGATCAAAGGTTATGAACAAGCAATTTTCAGATGAAGAAATTAAAGCTATCTATAGTCATATAAAATGCTATAATTAGAGAAACAGAAATAAAAACAACTCTGAGGTACCACCTCACACTTATCAGATTGGCTAACAGGACAGAAAAAGGAAACAAATATTTGAGGGGATGTGGGAAAACTGGGACACTAATTGTGTGTCACTAATTGGAGGAGTTGTGAACTGACTCAACCATTCTGGGGAGCAACTTGAAATTATTCCCAAGGGCTATAAAACAAGGGCTATAAAACTGTTCATACTCTTTGATCCAGCAATGCCACCTTATCAATTACCTGTTATTATAAACTTGACTCAGTTCTCTATTTGAGAAATTAGGCCTTTACCTGAGGAACTTCTTGTAAAAAATTTTTTTTCCAGTTTCCTTCTTTCCTTCTAATCTTGGCTACATTGGATTTTGTTAAAAAGATTTTATAAAACCTTTTTTTAATTTAATCTAACCAAAATGATTGGGGACAGAGTTTTACCTAGATTTTGCACAGTTTTTAATAAAATATCTCATATGATTATAATGGAGAAATTAAAGAAATATGAATTGAGATTATAATGTAATTGGATATTCAGAACTGTTTGGATGGCCAGATTCAAAGAATCTGTTGTTTCTTTGTATGCTTGTTTTGTTTTGTTTTAAAGTACTCGTTAATGGTTCACTATCAACAAGGCAGAAAGTTTCAGTGTAGTACATAAGAGATCTGGGTTTGGCCCTATGCTATTTAATATTTTTATCAATGACTTAGGGAAGGTCATATGATTAGCTTTTCAACTTTGACTTCAAGATGCCACAGCATTGAAAAGGACGATACAGTGGATGACAAAAAACAAGATCCGAAAAGCTCTAGACAGGCTAGAATATTGGGCTGAATGAATGAATTTATGTTATTCCAAAAATCCACCAAAAATGAGTTTGAGTGTCATTGTTTTTCATTTTGATAAGTATGACATTATTTCTAATTTAGTATGATCAAACATTCTTTCAAGTGATTATTCACCATTTTTTCTTTTATAAACTATTACTTTATATCCCTTAACTAGTTGTGCATAAGGGACTATGAGTTGTTTTTGTCAATTTTTATTTATTTTTTATTTTTTTATTTTTTAGTTTTTGCAAGGCAATGGGGTTAAGTGGCTTTCCCAAGACCACACAGCTAGGTAATTATTAAGTGTCTCAGACTGTATTTGAACCCAGGTACACCTGACACCAGGGCCAGTGCTTTATCCATTACGCCACCTAGCCTCCCTGTTTTTGTAAATTTTTAACAGTTTCTTGTTAACTTTAGATATCAAGCTATTAAATGCCATATTTGCTATCAATATTTTATCCAAGTCATCATTTTTGTATTCTTTTTATTTGATTATATTTCTTTTGAATATGTATATAAATATGCATATATGTGTGTATATATATCATGATTTAGATTTATAGAGAAAATTTTTATTTTAATGCAATCTTGGCCCTAATGGTTCTTTGAATTGGTTTAATTTGTCCGACAAAGTAATCTCAGTTGAATAAATTTAAATGTTCTATTTTCTTTCTTCTATTTTTGTAGTTCATTTTTAATGTTTAAGTAAGCTGGAATCGACTGATATGTATATGACAAGTGAGTCTAAATTGTTCTTTTTTTTCTTTTAAGGTTTTTGCAAGGCAAATGGGCTTGCAAAGTGGCTTTGCCCAAGGCCACACAGCTAAGTAATTATTAAGTGTCTGAGGTAGGATTTGAACTCAGGTACTCCTGACTCCAGGGCTGGTGCTCTATCCACTGCACCACCTAGCTGCCCCCAAGTGAGTCTAAATTGAATTCCCACCTAATTACACTCTAAAAATTTTCTCAAGTACAATTGCTAAATGATGAATTTTTCCACCAGCTTTTACTTTCTCTGTTTCTTAAAAAAAAGCTTCCTTTTGTATGTATTTGATTATAAATCTGATGTTTCTATTCAGTTCCATTGATCCATTTCTCTATTTTTTTTCTCCTTCTTCCAGTTTTTCTTAAACTAAGTACTTTAAAACATTCCCTAAAGTCTAGGAGCACAAGTCCATCTTCATAAACTTTTTTCCCTTCAATATGCCCTTAAATATTATTTTTCCATAGCAATTTCATTATGGATTTTATCCAATTTAGTAAAGACATCCCTGTGTATTTTGATTATTATTGCACTAAGTATGAAAATTACATTTTGAAATATTGTCATGGATTATATTCTTACATTTCCTGTGTCTCTAATCATGTCTCTTTGAGGGCAAAACTGTTTTCTGTCTTTTCGTGTTCCCAGACCTTAACTAACTGTTTGCTCAAATATTTGTTCACGTAATCATGATATTTTGAGTTACGAAGGTATTTAGAGGTCATTTAGTCCTATTTCTTCCTTTTTCAGATAAAGAAACTAGGGTCCAGAGACCTTGTAACTTTCTCAAGCTAAGTCAATTTGTTATATAACATTTTTTTCTGATACAATAGGTTGCAATGAACAGGATCATAACTTAAACCCAGGTCCTTTGTCTCCATGTAGCTCTTTTTACTACATCATACTCCCAACTCTCCTCAAGACTGACTTGCGAGCTCTGGTATTCTGTCAGGATCTGGTAGAACTGCTTTTGAGTTGGAACTTGTGTCTTGAGGCGGTATAGGATTAACACATTTATTCTTCTACAGGAATTGAGAAGCAAGGTTCCATTTGATCAAGTGAGCTTCTTATGTTGCTAGACACTCTCTGAGGGAATGGAGGTGGGATTCGGCTTATTCAATTCTTCATTCAATCTTCAGACATTAAAAAAAAATCTTTAAGACCCTTTCTTTTAATGGCCCAAGTGGGTTGTGGAACCTTTTGCCCTTCTACATGTCAAAATTCTTACTCCCAACTTCAACTTCTTAGACCACTTCCTATTTTTAGCTAGAAAAATGATAAATAGATAATTAGATGGATGGAAGGATGGAGGGATGGATAAACGGATGGATTTAGAGTAACATTTATTTGTCGCTTACTATGTTCTGGAGTTTTTGCTAAGCATTTGTGATACAAATATAAGAAAAAAGTAAGATAATCATTGCCTTCAAGGTATTTAAATTCTGCAAAGACAATTAAAGTAAGCAGGAGGAGGGAGGAGCTAACTAGGGAGAAGCAAGAATCTTGGACTGAGACTGGTTAGAAGTAGGTTGACTATGAAAGTACTTTCATAAATTGGTAATTTCTTAAATTTTCATAGACATACTTTATTTTTGAAAACACTATTGCTTTGTTCTTACATCAAATCCATTTAACCTTCCCACAACAAATGATCCCTTTCCTATGACTAAGAAAAAATCATTTAAGCACAGAAAATTGACAAAATTATAGTTTCTGATATTGCATACCACTTTCCACATGCATAACCCATATATCGTTCCCTTCCTCTACCCCAACACAAACACCTTGTCACTGAGAAAAAGGAGGATTATTTCATTATCAGCTCTTTTAGTACCAAGATTGTCTATGTAATAAACATTTAGAAGCACATAAAACTATGCAGATTAAACACCAATTTTCAATATCAACAAGGTTAAAGATGAACTTAACTGACCTTTATATTTCCTAAAATATTCAATAAAATATTTTTACTTCATGTCAAAGATATTGTATTTCTTGAAATAAAAGGATTGATCTTAAATTTACTAATTATAACATGATTATTATAGGGTCACAGGGAATAAGAAGAAGGTACACTATATAGAAATATGGAGATGTCTCAATACAGGAAGACCACACTTTACAAATGGCATGTGTTTCAAAAGTTTGTTTTTAAGTCAAGGTTTTTTGGAAGATTGCATTTTCCTGTGGCAACAAGAACACTTTGTATATAACAATTGAGTTTAAGCCCAAACAAGAACAAAGAGTCCTCCTTATACACTCTGCACATGACCAAAATGCTTCCTCTAAGTCTGGTCAAAACTCCCTCCTTAGATCCTGAAAGCAGAAATCCACATTGTATGAACTGTAAGTCAATTAGCATCTGTTAAATGCTTCCTTTGTGCTAGGCCCTGGGCTAAGCTCTGTCTAGTCTTAGGGGAATACATTAATACATTTCTTGAGAAACTATCCCCTTTCTAACTTTCCATCCTTATATCTCTCAGTGTGGATATACTTGATATTATACATATAAAACCTTCCACTTGTCATCTCTGGTACTTTTTCACATCTGCCCCACACCCTAAAAGGTTCTAATTCCCCTCCATCTCTTAGAATTCCTAGTTTGCTTCAATACTCTAAGGGTTGCCCCCACTTTGAAACTTTTCCTGATCCTTTTAGGCTCTTGATCCTAGGGCGAATGGGATATTAAGGGAAGAGTAGTCCCTTTGGTGAGTGGGCTTACTGAGTCTTCCCAATGCCCATCTACCTTTGGTGTCTACCTTCATTCAACTCTCATCTGTGGCTCCAAGAAGCTCTAACATGTGCATCAGGCCAAACCTGATAAATCTCACAGATGGGTTAAGCCACACTGAGGGTAACTGAGAGACCTCAAGCCTGTCAGAGAGTGAGGCGGAGGCTACTTCAGGTATGTGAAGACTTTCCCTGGCAGATGAAAAACAATTGTTTCAAGGGTCATGAAGGCAGCTGAAGCAGGGGCTGGGGAGTCCTTAGAGTTTGGTTAGACATTGAAGATGTCAGAATCATCTACTACAACCTGGACCATTGGGAATCATCTTGACTTTTGTCCTACTATCAGACTTCAATGACTCAGGAAGAAAGAATAACTTCACTTTTTGCAACTCTCCTAGTTCATGTGCAGGTCTAGACATCACTCTGTGATGTCATTGGTTGTCTTTGAAAACAAAAGACAAACAAGTATTCTTGTTACCCAAACTACTATTTATTCATTTTTGCATACATTATAAATATATGAGTACATGTAAATGTTAGTTCCATCATTTAGAGAGTAAGTTCTGTGGGAGCAGGAACTATAACTTTTTTTAATTTTCAAGAATCCATCTTTCCCTTCTACCTCCTTCTACCTCCAATGGAGAAAGAAAAACAAATTCCTATTACAAACAAGTACAGTCAAGTAAAAAAATATCCATATTGTGCATGTTCAAAAATATTTGTCTCATTCTGCATTCTTTTATCATGGTTGGATGTTACACTGATCAGAGTTCCTAATCTTTCAAAGCTGTTTTTCTTTATGATATTGTTGCCATTGTACAAATTGTTTTCCTGCTTCTTGTCATTTTACTCTGCATCAGTTCATATCATAAAAGTCTTCTCAAGGACAGTAGTAATTCATCATATCTATATACCTCAATTTGTTTAGCCATTTCATATTTGATAGGTACTCCTTTGTCATCAATTCTTTTAGCCAATGCAAAAAGAGATATCATAAATATTTCAAATGTCCTTATTTTGAGCTTTTCTTTTTTTGCGATATTTTGAGTTGCACCTTTTTTTGCCTTCCTCTCTTTCCTCTCCCTCCCCATGATAGCGAGTAATCTAATATAGGTTATATATGTACAGTTATGTATAACACATTTTCATATTAGTCAGTTGTGAAAAAAGTATCACAACAAAGGGGGAAAACCAGGAGAAAGAAAAAAACCCAAAACTAATTTTAAAATGTGTGAATAGTATCCTTTGGTCTGCATTCAAACTCCCTAGTTTTTTCTTCTGGATGTAGATGGCATTTTCCAAAACAAGACTTTTAGAATTATCTTTGTTCATTGTATTGCTGAGAAGAGTTAAGTCTATCATAGTAGATATCACTCAATGTTGCTGTTAATGTGCGCATTGTTGTGGTTCTGCTCACTTCTTGGGTGTGTTTTCTTTGGACTAATCCTGCCTTTATTTCTCTCTTTCTCTTCTCCCTTTTTCTTCTAATTTCTTGTTTAGTGAAATGTATTTCTATTCCCAAATGTGTGTCTGTGTTTGTGTGTTTGTGTGTGTGTGTGTGTGTGTGTGTGTGTGTGTGTGTGTATTGCTTCTTCCTTTGACCAGTTCAGATGAGAAAGAAGTTAGCGTCACCCATACATCCCATTTCTTCCTCATTTGTAGAGACAACTGCTTTAGAATTCTAATTGTGAGATTTTTTCCCTCAACTTGTTTCTCCCTTCTTCTCCCCCCTCAATATTTCTCCTCCTCCCTTTTCATTCTTCTTCTTCTTTTTCTTCTTCTTCTTCTTCGATCATCAATACATAATAGAAGATTTTTCATCTTTGCTTGTTATTACATAAATTATTTTCTTGGTTCTACTAACTTTACATCAGTTCATACATGTGAAACCATCCCTTTCATTTTTATTACATCACACTAGTATTACATTAATTCAGGATTGAGTGATGAAGATGAGTATATGTGTGTATATGTGTATATGTGTATATGAATGTGTGAGAACCTCCAATCTTGTGTCTTTGTGTGTGTGTGTGTGTGTGTGTGTGTGTGTGTGTGTGTGTGTATTTAGTGCTAGATGTTAATTACATCTCAAAATACCACTGCCCAGATCCCTACTTGGATTGCTCAAAAAAAATCATCATTTTGTGGTGACTTTCATTTAACTGAGACAACTAGGTAATGCAGTGGATAGAGCTAAGTCAAGGAATCAAGAAGACCTGAGTTCAAATTCAACCTCTGATACTTAGAAGTTGTGTGATTTTGACTTAACCTCTGTTTCCCTTAATTCACTGGAGAAGGAAATGGCGTACCACTCTATGATCTTTACCAAGAAAATCCTATGCATAGTTTTAGTGAACCATAGTTCAAGGGGTCACAAAGAGGCAAACACAACTCAACAACAACAACAAGGGATGACTGATGAGCAAATAAATTTTGATCCTGTTCTATCCCCCTAAGGCAGAATCCCCCATGCCTGCTTGATTTAAATTAACTTTTAAAAGTTTTATTCATGGGGCGACTAGGTGGCATAGTGGATAAAGCACTGGCCCTGGAGTCAGGAGTACTTGGGCTCAAATCCGTCTCAGACACTTAATAATTACCTAGCCCTGTGACCTTGGCCAAGCCACTTAACCCCCTTTGCCTTGCAAAAACTAAAAAAAAAAACACTTTTATTCATGTCTTTAGTTTTTAATGTAATGGTAATTTCTAAATTGCATGAAATAAACTGACCTTATTCTGGTGACCCTTTCCTTATAAGAAAAAAATAGGCAAACTAATACTTTGAGAGAGGAGAGGAGTCAATAAAGGCCTGATGCAGAAGATAACAATTTTTCTGTCCAAAGGAAACTTAACATTCCAAGATACTGAGGAAGGAGGGCATGTAATAGTACCCACATCCCAGGGTTGTTATGAGAATAAGATGAGATAATATATTTTTTTAGGGTTTTTTTTTGTAAGGCAATGGGGTTAAGTGGCTTGCCCAAGGCCACACGGCTAGGTAATTATTAAGTGTCTGAGGCCAGATTTGAACTCAGGTACTCCTGACTCCAGGGGCTGTGTTCTATCCACTATGCCACCTAGCCACCCAAGATGAGATAATATTTTTAAACTGCTTTGCAAACCTTAAAACACTATGTAAAACCTAGTAGTAATGATGATGATGATGATGATGATGATTATGCTGGTAATGATGATGATACTGGTAATGATGATGATGATGGTGATGATGATGATATCATACTTATGCCTTAGGAAAATCATTTTGGTATCTCTCCTCAAATAAGAAGGATCTGAATTCATATCTGGCCTCAGTCATTTACTTAGCTATGTGGCTAGACAAGTCACTTAAACCTGATTACCTCCTTAAATTAATTTTTAAAAAAAGCAAAGCTATATTTTAAAAAAGCCCCAAGTGAGAAAGTTATCTTGTGAAAGAAGAATTAGAATTAAGGTGGGGGGGGGACCATGAAAAAGAAAGAAAAAAAAACTAAGTATTTCTTTATAGAAGCTAACTGATATGTCCAAGGGTATCCAGCTATTTAGTGGCAATGTCCAGAATACAATACAGCTCTGTGATACCAGGATGGAATTTTTCCATATTTGTCAAAATATTTCCATAAAAGGTTGACTTTCTTAACTCTACTTTGGGAGAAGAAATTGTATTAGATATCTACTTTGGGAGAAGAAAATATCTATTTTTGACAAATAGATTGAAGGAAAATCTGATTATTTTGAAGCTTTTATAAATATCTTTTCCCTTTATACAGGACTTTTCCCTCATTTCTTATAATTGTGCTGAATGGCAAAGAGAATCACTCATATTTAAAAAGATGAAAAAAGTCTGCAGCTATAGGATATATCCAGGGTTAAAAGATGATTGTATATTATGATCTCAAAGCTTATATTTAAAGTCCATATTTTATGACTGGGATCATGCCTAGGAATATTTTGAGATTTGTCTTTCCATATTTTCTTAAAATCAATCTGTTCATCATTTCTTATAATACAATAGTATTACATCACAATCATAAATCACAGCTCAGTCATTCCCCAACTGATGGGCTTCCTCTCAATTTCCAGTTATTTCCAGAGAGATGTTTTTAATATCTTAGTACATAAAGTTTCTTTTCCTTTTTCCCTGGTCACTTTGGGAAACAGACCTAGTAGTGATATTGCTAGATCAAAGAATATACACAGTTTTATTTTGGTCATAATTCCAGATTGTTCTCCGGCTCACAATTCCACCAACAGTGTATATGTCCCAATTATATTAGGTACTTCAAGACATACAATTCACTCTAACTTCATAATCCACAAGGAAAGAAGCTAAAAGATATATTATACTCTAGGATATAGTTCAAGATTGTGCTATTTGAAATAGCTAACTAGAATCCCACAGTACCCCATATGTACCATGATGTATCCCTAAACATAAAGCATTAATAGAAATGTACTTTCAAAATGTATTTATGTATTGCAAAGGTGAACCTCAAAGCAAAAATATGAGGAAAGGAATATACCCTAAATAATTCACCAGAGAGGACTGGATAAATTACAAATTGCAAACTATGAGGGTATCTTGTTCTACTGAAAAATAAAATCTGTTGGGGGCGGCTAGGTGGCGTAGTGGATAAAGCACCGGCCTTGGAGTCAGGAGTACCTGGGTTCAAATCCGGTCTCAGACACTTAATAATTACCTAGCTGTGTGGCCTTGGGCAAGCCACTTAACCCCATTTGCCTTGCAAAAACCTAAAAATCAAACAGAGAAAAAAAAATAAAATCTGTATAATATAGGCTAAAGCCCCCAAATATGAAAAATCTGCATTGTGAAATGCAAGTCACAAAGGAGGCCCCAACTCACAAAACATTGAGCAACTAAGTATCAAAATCTGCAAGCTAAAAGCAGATATATTGAAATTTTGAGGTTTATTAACCTCCATTATTAACTATGGATCATTTAGAGAAGTTTCAGTTCTAGAGTATGTGTCAGCTTTCAATCATACTGGAGACAAGAGCAGGTGGTCTTACTCTATGTTACCATGTACTTAGCAGATGCTGTGAAGTTGATGAGCTTTCTATTGCTCTAATTCATAAGAAAGATCATTTTCTTTTGCTTCCAGCAATGGAAGAAGAACAGAGTCAAAAGTACAACAAAGAAAAATTAGTCTTTTCAAAATAAAACAACCTTTCCCAAACTTGAGCCAGAGACAATTAGAAACTTAGGACAACAAATCCAATAAATATGACTGAATATCTCAAAAATATTAATTTTTTGAAAATTCACTTTTCTTCTTAGAACTTTGAAAACTTTTATAGGAACTAAATTCTGTATATAATCGATGTCTAAGAGGCCACTTTCCGTTTTAGATCATGTAGAAATGAATGCCAATGCAAGATTGTACTCATACTGAGTGATTACCCCTCCCCAACCCCATCCTGCTTTTAGAATTACTCATTCTAACTGCTATGAAATGCTGCAGAGAATTTCATTAGCTACTGTTTATGCATCCCTAATAGCAAAGCTTATTAATTTCAGTGTAGCCACATATAAAAGGCATCATGGCACCAAACAAACAGTGGCTTTGAGCCTGGCTTGGGGAATGCTGTTGTCTTTAGAGAACCTCTGTCCTCTAGGCAGCATCCCTGAAGCTTACAATGTTTTAAACATGTTAACTCATTGATTTACAAAACCACTCTATGGAGGTAAGAAAGGTAGATTCTTTGGATAGAGATGGAATCAATCAGTATAGGATATTTGCTTTGGGCTTCAGAAAATCTGTAATGGAAACCTTCTACCCAGGAGGTAGAGTTAGAGAGGGTCTAAAAAACTCTTGTCCCACTCCTTCATTTTATACATGAAGAAACTGAGGTCCAGAGGACAGAGGGAGGTGACTTGCCCAAGGTCACATTAGGTACTAAAACAAGGATTTGAACCTTAGAGGTAGCTAGGTGGTAAAGCTGATAGAAGGCTGGGTCTAGAGTCAAAAATTGATACTAGACCTTTCTAGGGTGGAGGACCTGGCCCCTGGACCTGCCTCTCCTGCCTTTCCATGGTCTGTCTCCTTAGGAAAGAGGGAAGGGAGTGAACCACAGCAGCCAAGAAGACTCATCCTACAAGGCCAGACATCTGGTCCCCTCCCAACCAATACTTCTAGGAGTGTTTCACAGAAGGCAATGGGTGACTTTCCTTTTCTCCTCAATGACCTTGCACCAGTCAGAGGAAGAAGGACCCCAGCCCACCTCTGACCACTCTCAAGGACACACTCTTTTTTTTTAGTTTTTTTGCAAGACAATGGAGTTAAGTGACTTACCCAAGGTCACACAGCTAGGTAATTATTAAGTGTCTGAGGTCAAATTTGAACTCAGGTCCTCCTGACTCCAGGGCCATTGCTCTATCTACTGCACCACCTAGCTGTCCTTCAAGGATACTCTCTTGAGGACTCTGTGGACATACCACCCCTCCAGATGAAGAGCTAGAGTCCTGGCCTCAATTCCCAACACAGCCATTCCCCTAACTCTTCCCAAGAAGAGTAGCATGAGAGCAATAAAACAAGTTTAGGGAATTTAGAATGGTGGAGATTTCTTAGTAGCATCTTCTAAGTTGTCTGCATGACAGGATATGTTCATTTGTTTTCAAATAAAATCTTGCATGAGCCCCCCCCAAAAAAAGAACTGATACTGGACAAGGCACTTATTATCTGCCTGGTTCAGTTTCCTTAATGGTAAAATGGGGATGGATGTGAAGATCAAATGAAAAACTATTTGTAAAATGTTTAGCATAGTGTCTGGGACAGAATAGGTGTTTAATAATTGCTTATTTCCTTCCTTCTTAATTGAATCAAGTGTTCTTTCTATTATTACTGCTGATCCTCTTTTGTACCAAGCAATGGCAGATCCAAATGAATGATCAATTAATCAGAATTATGGGGAAATCCAAGTCCAATCAGTGCTCTACTAAGGAGCAGATTCCAATTACAATGGACAAGCACAGGATGAAATAAGAGAATTCAATGAATTCAATACTTTGTGTGTGTGTTGGTGTGGAGAGGGTTGGGGGTTAGATGGTAGGATGAGAATACGAAAAAAAGTAACAGGGGTGGGAACCTTATTACATTCTGCCTCTACTCTCAATGAGAATCATAACAGAATGTCAGAGGATCTTCAGAACAGGAAGATCATTAAGTCTAACACCTTTTAAAGATAATAATTAATAATAACAGCTAACATTTATATATCTTTTACTATGAATCAGGCCCTGTGCTAAATCCTTTACAATTATCAAATAGTTTCATCCTCACAAAAACCCTGGAAGATAAGCACTATTATTATTATATCAATTTAACAGCTGAGGAAACAGAGGTTGAGAGAGATCTTGCCTGTTTCAGTGGCAGATCTGGGACACCTGTCTCAGGCCACCTGCTTCTAAGTTTGTAACTCTTTCTGCTATGCTAAATTATTATCCCTTGCTCCACTGACTTTACATGAATGGAGTGTCTCTACTTCCAGAAACCTTCCCTATAAGTAAAAGTCAATAGCCAAATATTTACTGGGGGCTTACTACAAACTAAGAACTCTATCATTAGAAGCTCCCACCTAGTGACCAGGCATCAAAGATATTTCTAGAATTGCCCAGAGAAGCCATAAATTAAACTTCAGGCTCACAGGACTACATTGCCTGCCGTTATGTACTATGTAAGGTTCAACTGATTTAGCCAATAGTGACTGTGACCCAGGGATTATACTGTCCATGGGGTTTTCTTGGCAAAGATTCTCATGTGGTGTGTCATTTCCTTCTCCAGTTTGTTTTACAGGAGAAATTAAGTCAAATAGGGTTGAGTGACTTGCCCAGGTTCACTTAGCTTAATAAGTGTCTGAGGCTGGATTTGAACTCATGAAGATGTATCTTTCTAATTCCAAGTTCTATCTACTTATACTACCTAGCTGTACCATTAGTTAAGGTGCTATCCCTATATGATACTGTTTTCTTTTATATGGATGTTTGACCCTGAAATGGTGAAAAACTTAATTTTTTTTAGCAAAGAAAGAGTTCTATCAACTAAGGTATATAATTGAAAAACTTTATTGACTCTTGTTGCCTTATAGATAATGGCAAATGTAATTATGATGTGTCTCTACCTCGAGCCTGCCATCAGAGGGTCTCACTCAGTAAGCTGTACAGATACAGAACCATTTTTCCTGCTAGGAATCAGGTCCAATATTAGGCCTCTAGATTTTTGGCCTTTGCTTAGTTTTTTTCCTCTGTCTTTCTGTCTTTATCTCTGAATCTTTCAGAAAAGTTTGTCATACAGTGGAGAATACCATCTGTATCCAGATAAAGAGCCATGGAGTTTGAACAAAGTTCAAGGACTATTCCCTTTAATTTAGGGGAAAAAAAACAGATATCTTATTGTCTGATCTTGTTATCTCTTACACTTTTTGCTTCTTCCTTAAAGTTATGATTTCTCTCTCATCACACTCAATTTGGATCAATATACAACAAGGAAACAAAGTAAAGACTGATAGATGGGGTGGGGTGGGGGAGGGAACTAAGATTGGGGGAAAAATTGTAAGACTCAAATAAAACCTTTAATAAAAGAAAAAAAAGTTTGTCATAGGTCCACAGGCTCCCATTTGTGAACCTCATGCAAAATGTTAACTCTGACACACAAGCCTCCATGAAAAGCAAAAGGGTTAACAAATACTTTGTGGGTATCTTCCAATCCCTTCAGCAAGGTTATCAGTAGTCACCTGCCAGGGAAAGATAAAAAGTCCCTAACAAAAACTCACTTCCTGGTAAATTCTCAAGTTCAGATTCTTTCCCATCATCTTCTGATTCTCTTTCCCCATGTATAGGGAAATGTTTCAGGAAAAGGGGACAACCAGTGGAAATTCACAGTTAAAAGATGGAATGTCTCGTGTGAGGGATAACAAGGAGACTAGTATCACTGGACCATACAATATGTGAAGGGAAGTAAAAATGTGAAAAGACTTGAAATATAGGAAAGGGCTGTTACAAAGGGCTTTAAAAGTCAAAGAGAGTATTTTATATTTGATCCTGAATGGAACAGAGAATCATTGGAGTTTAATGAGTAGAGGAAATGATGATGATTAGACCTACACTTCAGGGAGATCACTTTGATAGCTGAAGGGAAGATGGATTGGAGGATGGAGAGAGACATGAAACAGAGCCCAACCAGAAATAGCTCTTGAAATAGGTCAGGCAAGAAGTGAGGAAAATCTGTACCAAGTTAATGCCAGCATCAGAAGGGAGAAGAGGGCAGATATGAGAGATATTGCAAAGGTAGAATTGATAGTCTTTAGCAATAGATTGGATAAGGGTGGGTAAGATAGTTTGAGAAGTCAAGGATGACACCTAAGTTATAGTCTGAGTGACTAGGAAGATGGTCTTGCCAACAACAATTAGGTAGATTAAGAAGATGAGAGGGTTAGGGGGGAAGATGAGTTTTTTTTAACATGTCCAAAAGGTAGTTGGAGATACAAGACTGAAGGTTAGGATAAGGAAGCTGAGGCAAAGTTAAGTGACTTGCACAGGGTCATACAACTAGGAAGTATCTTAAGCAGGATTTGACCTCATGAAGATAGATCTTCCTGATAACAAGCCAATGCTCTATCCACTACACCACTTAGCTGTCCCTCAGGATAGAGATTTGAACTAGATAAATAAATCTGAGAATCATCTGCATACTGATGATAACTAAATTCACCAAGTGAATAGTAGAAAGGGCTTAGGGCAGAACCTGGATGGATGGACATGATCTAAGATGAAAAAATAAGAAAGGAAATTGAGAAGACACAGTCAACATAAGTAGGAGAATCAGGAGAAAATATTAGCATAGAAAGAGAGAAAAGTTTTATCAGCGAGGTCAAAGGCTGCAGAGAAGTTAAGAAAAGACTGAAATAAGTGAAGAGATCATTTGTAACATTCTGGGGGCAGTTTCAGCTGATGGAAAGGTCAACTACAGAGAGATTAGAAGAGAATGAGAAGGAAGTGGAGGTAGTAGAAGTCTTTCTCCAAGGAATTTATCCAATAGTTACCGCTTTCCTGAATGCCTTTCCCAGGGCAGTGCCCATGATGCATTTCCCAAAATCAATTTTATGTGAGTATCCAGAACTTCCATAGCTGTGTGGGTCTAAGCTTATCCTTATTCTCGACATATAAAGGTCCTCTAAACTCTCATTTACCTTATTGCTTTTTAAGAGTCTATCCCAAGGGGGCGGCTAGGTGGTGAAGTGGATAACAGCACCGGCCCTGGATTCAGGAGTACCTGAGTTCAAATCCGACCTCAGACACTTGATAATTACCTATCTGTGTGGCCTTGGGCCAGCCACTTAACCCCATTTGTGTTGCAAAACCTAAAAAAAAAAGTCCATACCAAATCCCCCAAAACAAAAACTACTTACAGCAAAATAATCCAAAAAAAAAAAAAAAAAAAAGAGAAAGAAGAGAAAAACACAAATCAAACCTCCCTCATCCTTGGTGAAAAAGCATGTAAGTTTGTTAGGTAATAAAGCATATCTTTATATATTGTTCTGCAGTTTGCAGTGTTTTCTATGATGCAAACTGATCCATGAAGTTCACAGAGGATTTACACACTATAACGAGAGGGTTCAAAGATTTTTGTGATTTGTTTTTCTAGAAATCTCATTTCCTTCCAAGGGACTCTATACCACAAAATGGTTCTGAGTCTGGAAAACTATATGGTTCCTCAGTAAAGAGGAAGAAAATGTATACATATATAAATTATACATACTTCCTATGTTTATATATTTGTTGTATTGAGGCAGTTGGGTTATACAGTGGATAGAATACTGAGCTGATGGAGATCTGAGTTCAAATTTGACCTTGGACACTTACCATCTATGTGACTCTGGGCAAGTTACATAACTACTGTCTGTCTCAGTATCCTCCACTGTAAAATGGGAATCATAATAGCACCTACCTCCCAATTTTGTTGTGAGAATCTAATGAGATATTTATAAAGATTTTTTTTTTATATTTGTATTTGTATAAAGATTTTTAAGACAATGTCTGGCCCAGATTAAGTGTGCAAAATGCTTATTTCCTTCCTCTTCCTTTTACAGTCTGTGAAACACAAGAAGGCTCTCCTATATATACTCAACATCCATGAAGACCTGTACATAAGCTATACTTTGAAGTTCAGGGGGCAAATTCGTTTTGAGGGCAAAACAAGACAAAGAGAAAAAATTTGGGCCAAAGGTCCTTCCCCAACTGAAACTGGTTTTTGACACCCAGTGTTTTGCAGTGTTGGTCCAACACAGTGTAGGGCTCATATGGGATGTTGGGCCATTGGTTCTTTAGCAACCTTCAATTCATTTCCTTTGATGGGAACGTTTTTTACTTATATTTATCTCAGGGCAGCTAAGTGGTGCAGTGAATAGAGCACTGAATAGTCTCCCTTGGAATCAGTTGGATGGGAGTTGGAATCTGACCTCAGATACCTGATACTTATAAGCTGTGTGACCTTGGGCACAATCACTTAACTCTAATTACCTCACATCCAGGGCCATCTCCAGTCATCCTGATTCATATCTGGCCACTGGACCCAGATGGCTCTGGAGGAGAAAGTGATGCTGGTGACTTAGCACAGCATCCCCCTCATAGAAATCCAATTCATGTGCTTATCATGGCATCACCTCCCCAATGTCGTGGTCTTCTTAGACATCATCATCATCATCAAGCCATTAGAGGGGTAATCATAATGTCTATGAGGATTCCAGGCTTAAGAATGGTGTGTCTGTGTGTGTGTGTGTGTGTGTGTGTGTGTGTGTGTGTGTGTGGTGGGGGGAGGGTGTTGCTTCATTAGTAATACCACATGGTAGGCATTTCGAAATGTTTATTGATTATCTCTTTCTCTCTTTTACACATAAATATCAACTCAATGCTTACATATTAAAAGCACATAAACACTATTCACACCCTCCTTTGGCAATGATGAACTGAAACGATTATAATTTTACTCTCTGGCATCTTTGTTCCTAATAAAAAGCTAGTAGTGGCAGAGTCAAATGCACATATCCAACAGAATGCTCTGTTCATCAGAATCACTGCAAATAAAACAATCAGTCTTGTCAAACACATAGAATCCAATTTGAGAAATATTTATTCAACACCTCCTTTGAAGCAACATGTTGTGCTAGGCACAAAGATTAAGAAAACGCATTTTTCTGATCTCAAATTGTTTATAACTGGGAAGAGGGGAGCTAAGAAGGCAAGAAACTATAAAGAAAGGCAGAAAAAAATCAATTCTATGAGAAAGAACAGAACACAACCTAAATTCAGAGATGGAGCAAATCACAGCTGATTGAGTAGAATCAGGGAAAACTAGTTGACAGAATTGGCATCTAAGCCTGGTCTTGAAAGATGAGTAGGCTTTCAATGGGGTAGGTTGGGCAGTGGAATATTCCACGTGGCAGTGAGATAATAAACTCCAAGGGATAATATCATGGGGTATATTTAGGAAACATCAAATAATTCAGTGTTTGAAATGAAAGATTATAGTGGAAGATGGGGCTGGAAAGATGGCTGGGACCAGAACATGGAAGACCTTGAAAATGCTTAATTATTTTTATTTAATCCTATAGTATAGACAATGAAGAAGTCTTTGAAGGGTTTTGAAGAGGAGAATGGCCCGAGAAGAATTGTGCTTTCAGGAGACCAATAAGAGAGTAGTGGGAAGGATAGATTGGAGGAGAAAGAAAGAAGTAACCTAGTTCAATTTTCCAGTTCTTGAAGATGCCTGCTATTGACAAATTCTTGCATTCATACATCCTTCACATTTTCCTTTATGGGTATGGATTCAATTTTTTCATCTATGGCATAAAATATATGTTTTCATTTCAATTTTACTAAGGTAGTTGTGATTTAATACATTGGAAAACAACTATGACACAAAAGACAATTTGGTCCTAAATTAATTCTTCTAGATAACCAGATAATAAATGACTAAATAATCATTTTATGACCTGAAATGTCCTTTCTTGAGAAGTCCAAAAGAAGCTGATTTAGGAAACTGGTGCCATGTTTCAAAGGTACTTCATTTATTATAAGGAAATGGCTTAAGTCCTAGAGAGAATTCAACAAAAATTTATTTAACACTATGTTCAGGTTATCATGCTAAATATTGGGGAAACAAAGGTGAAATAAAAGTCTTTTGACCGCTCACATTCTAATATGAGAATTAAGGCACATGCACAAATATCTATGATAAAAGAAGTAATGTGAAAAAGGCAAGGATAGTGTCATGAGAAATTTGAAGAGGGAAACTTTATTTGGGAGAGATCTGAAAAGGTTTCATGAAGTTATAATACCCTAGTTGGACCCTGAAGGCAAAGTTTTTAATAAGTAGAAATATGGGGGAGGGGAGCAGAAAGAAGTTCCTTTTACACATGGATTAAAAATTAGTTCTGTGACTTGGAATGGTTTTGCTGAGTAATAGGGAGTGTGTGAGTTGTGTGTATGTGTGTGTGTGAAGGGGAGAGAGAGAGAAAGAGAGAGAGAGAGAGAGAGAGAGAGAGAGAGAGAGAGAGAGAGAGAAATTACTTTCTAGAGAATCCTCTGCTTCCTCAGAATGATTTTGGTGGGAGAAGTGCCACCACTATGGGACTTATAGGACTGGTGGACCCAAGTCCAGTAAAACAGAAGTGTATGTACTAGTGCAATACAGATTGATAAAGAGGATGTGATGGATAAATGGCATGTCTTTGGAAAAGGAACTAGCATGGGAAAAGTTTTAATTGCAGAACCCTAAATTTGGTTTAGGACAAATGAACTAATGTATGGAAACCACCCAAGACAAGATGTAAATAGTAGGTAGTGAGGAGTATGATTTGAATTAAATGAAGAATAATAATGTTGGATAAGACTGAAAGGTAGGTTTCAGAGAAGCTATGAAAGACTTTGGACCAGGATCTTTATCAGAAAAGATGAGGAGGAGATATTGAAGTTTTTAGAGGAGAAAAGTATGATGTGAACAAATATATGATAAGATGAATCTGGATCACTGAATGTAAACAATTTTACAGGAAACCATTTATAACCTACAGGCAATCTACACCCTGTTGATTTCTTAAAAGGTGTGAAAATGGAAGTTATAAATTAATACAAAGAAGAACATTTCCTTACTAGTGTTTTGTCTCTTGCCTAGGAATTTGTTCTTTTTCTAAATTTTTCCATTTTCATTGCTATCTTCTTTCTATAAATCTGAATCTTCTGTATGAAATATAGCAAGAATTTTTCTCTACTTTCACTTCCTTGACCTCTTTCTTTCCTTCCCCTTTTCTCCCTGTCCCCCAGCTCCCTTAAACCAACAAACATTTCTCTGTGAAGTTGAAAGGAATTTTTTATTTACTCTTCAAATATTCCTAAAGTGTTTCTGTTTATACATGTACATGTTCTAACTCAAAGAAGAAATTTCAAAGGGCTCACAGTGGAAGACTTCAGAATCACCTCCATCCTAAAGCAGACTCACACATGATCAGCATTCTTACCAGCTACTTTGTGAAGAGGCAACTTTTTCTCCAAGGTCTTAGTTTCATTTCTGGATTCTGGAGACTTGATTGATTTGTCCAGTTTTTCAAGGTTCCCAGGTGGGAGTGCATGAGAATGGGGAGTACCTATCATTTGCAAAACAGGTTTCTTGGGTAATGGAGGCTTGTGACTAAGCTGCTCAGAAGACTTGGCTTTACCCTTCACCTTATCATTTAAAGGACTAGCTGCACTTATATCTGATAGTCTTTTGATCTGAGTTTTTTCATCTTTTGAAAACAAAGTCAACCCTCCTTTCTCCACCCTGATCTCTGCACTATATCGCTTCATTCCTCTTGATTCTGTGAAAGATCCATCTCTATATTTGAAAGAGAGTGAGGTGGACCGGAGTTTGACTTGAAAGGGGTTTTTGTCTTCAATGACAGGCTGACTTGGTAACTGTGGACAGGGAGCTGCCTTTGGCAGTACAGCACTAGAAGCTGGGGACATACAGCTCAAGTCAGAGTGGTCAGCTTCTCTGCCTACAGAGTTCTGAGAGTCATTCTCGACTGGGAGTGCCTGCTTTATACTGCCCAATTTCCCTTCCTGGTGTTCAGTGTTCATCTGAAGATTATCCCTGGTCATCTCATTTCTTGAGGCCAGGTTCGTCTTCGGCAAGGAAAATTTTGTGTTTGATGGAGTCTCACTGCCTGAATGTTCTTTCATATAGAGGTTGCTAGTCTTTGGTCTCTCCCAGGAGGAAGACACTGAGAATTTTCTTGAGCTCCTCACTTCATTGGCTCCCCTTTCTAGTTTACTTTCTGACACCTCTCCCCTGGGAGACGTGGGAGGAGAGCCTTGCTGCTCAGACTTGGGGATTTCTTCAGGAGTGGTCCTTTTCTCCAGGTGCCTGGAGATAGGTGTCAGCTTTGGTGACACTGAACCTAGAGAAATGGGAGAAATACTGGGACTTGAGGTGACTGAAGAGTTTTTGTTTTTCAAACAACTCTTTGGTAACTGAGTGCCCTGGTCTGCTATTATCATGGATTCTTTTGTTAATTTTCCAGCATCAGACATTTCCAGACTGTCTTTTAATTCTTCTATATTTTTTTCTGAACAATCTAAACTGGATAAAATTTCAGTAGTATTAGAAATAGCCTTTGGAGAAGGCATATCTAGAGGGCTGTCTGAAAATTGATTTTGGACTTCACTAAGTGTACAAACCAATTCCTCACATGTGCTACTTGTAGGAGGAGACACTTCTGTGGGAGATGTTTCTTTGCTTTGTTCTTCATCCTGAGTAGGAAGTGAGGAGTTTTCAGGAAGAGAAGGGAGATCTAAAGAAGGTAAATGGTCTGACTCTGAGTCATTGATTTCCGCTGAAGTTTCAGGGTTATTTACTAATGATGACAACTCCTCTGGGCTGGCAAATACATCAGGAAATTGGAGCACCTCAGACTTTTCATCTTGGTTCTCTTGGCTCTGGGAAGGCTCTTCAGGCATCTCTGGTCTCAAAATATCTGGGCTATTTGCTACAGACTCCTTGTCCATCATTTCTTCCTTGTTGTAACTGGAATTCTCATCTTTGTGGTCTTTGAGAATTTGTTTCCCCTCTTCCTCCTCTTCTTCTGGAGTACAAGTCAGATCACTTAGAGACTCTGACTGTGCACGCTGTAAGAAATATAGGATGTATTAGATTTCATCACTATTTTAAACATACATAGAACTTTAAAAAAAAATTTGGAGCTCTTCCTCTAATTCCCAGGCCTCTTCAAAAACAATCCTCTCACTATTTGTGAGATTTTAGAAAATGGTACCCATAAATAGATAAAATTATAAATGAAAATGCTAAACAAATTAAAGCATTCTTTTCAATGTCTTATACAATTAACCTATTTAGTGCTTCAAACAAAGTAATTTCCAGTGAAAGTGTATAACTGCACCCTAGAGACATCTATGTACTTTTTTTTAAATAAGGTGAATCACAGGACTGGCTTTTAACTGTTCTTCTGTCTCTAGTGTTCTTTCTACCTACCAAAATCTCTTCACTTAAGTCAGGTTGTATGATTTTTGATAGTTAACACATTTTCGTGCCCAGGATGCCTATCTTTTGACCCATTCAAATCCTATAAATCTCAGCTTAAGTTCTATCTACTTGGTGAAAGATTTCCAGTTGGTGATAGTGATCCCTTTCTCTTCTGAAATCATTTGGTTACCCATTTGTTCAACAATCATTGATTAGGCACCCAATATGTGCAAAGTACCAGGCTAAATATTGGGGAAGATTTGAAGATAGTTAAGATATGATCCCTGTTCACGTGGACTTTACAACTACATAAGTAGCTGCATATGTAAAAGTTATGCAATATAAAATAACAATAATAAATACTCTAGGAATATAAGATCCAAAATTCTACTCAAAGGTTGAGGAAAGAAAGATCATTCAATAAAATCTTTAAGAGATCTTATTGTTTCAAGACAATTTCAAAGGGCTCCTGATGGAAAATGATATCTATATTCAGAAAAAGAACTAATGGAGTCTGAATGCAAATCGAAACATACCATTTCACTTTATTTTTTTGGTAATTTTTTTCCTTTTGATCTGTTTCTTCTTTCACAACATGACTAATATGGAAATGCTTTACATGATTACACATTTATTACTTACAGCAAATTAGTTATCACATTAGGGAAGGGAAGGAGAGGGAGGCAGATAATTTGGAACTAAAATTTTTTGAAAAATGAATGTTTTGGGGGTGGGGGGAGGGAAGCAAGATTGGGGGAAAATTGTAAAACTCAATAATATCTTTAATAAAAATAAACTTAAAAAAAAGAAAAATGAATGTTAAAAATTGTCTTTAATTAGAAAAATAAATTATTTAAAAATGAGAACTTATTGGAGAATATAATAAAATAATGGATTTTAGTGATCATCTAGTCTGACTCTCTACTTCTACTGATAAGGAACCTGAGGCCCAAGGTTTAAAAAAAAAACTTGCCTAAGATCACATAGCTAAAAGAATTCAAACCAAGTATGATCAAAAGCTTGAAAATCTCTTCTTGAGATTTTCTTGATAATTTCCTAGTACTTAAAAGTACTTAAAAGGTGATTTTTCCTTTTCTTGTACCATCAATAGTATCCTTCTTTTTTCCTTTCTATCTCTCTTTTTTTTTTTTTGAAAGTCTTTTTAAAAGACTGAGTCTCCCTATCTTGTCCAGGCTGAAAATGCAGGTAATATTTATAAGGCTGATTCCTCTAAAGAAATTTTGACCTAAGGCAGTTAGGTGGCACAGTGGATAGAGTACCCACTTTAGAGTCAGGAGGACCTGAGTTCAAATCCGAACTCAGACACTTAATAATTACCTAGCTGTGTGGCCTTGGGCAAGTCACTAAACCCCATTGCCTTGCAAAAACAAAAAAAAAAAAAAGAAAAGAAAGAAATTTTTGACCTGCTCTTTTTCTAACCTGGATTAAAGGGCCCCTATTTAGGCAACCTAGTGAACTCTCCCCATGGAAAGTGAACTTAGTAGCACAGTCCACTGCAGCTCACAACTCCTGAATTCAAAAGATATGCCAGCTTCAATCTCACTGGCATCTGGGAGTGCTAGTAGAGTTTTTTCCCCCCCAAGACATTCAAACTGTTTCTTCTGTTCTGGCCTTATTTTTTCTTCCTTTCATACATTAAGAATATCTTTCATTATTTATGGATTTTTCAACTTATTAACCAACAGATACAGCATGATTGAGAAACAATTAGGTCACAAAATAAAGTATGTAAAGTAAAACTAATTTATAAGGGTCTTCTCCTTTAGATCAGACTACTTCATTCTGCTAAAATTACAGTACAAGTATATATCATTTTGGTGGTGTAAATATTCCCTCTGCCAACACAGAACTGAGGTAGGCTTGTTTATAGGCAACAGTAATACAGAGTTGGCAGACCCTGGAATAGCTTGCATCCTTCTGGGAAAGCCTTTGAGAACTCAGGATCAGCTTTACACCATGAGGCATCACTTAAGTGATTATTTTAATGAAAGACTGAAATAATATTAGAGAGAACTATCTTCATCTGTCCTGTCTCTTCAACTAGACTAGAAACTCCCTGAGAGCAGAAACAATATTTTATATAATTTTTATTCTTGTCTGTGATTCTGTGGCAAGTTATTTCTCTTTGGGCCTCAGTTTTCTCATCTGTAAAATGAAAATATTTTATAAAATGATGCCTAAAATTCCTCTCATTCTGAATTTATGATCAGTAATATATCAAGAGGAGAAACTGACAAAAGAGAAGATAATGTGGAATTTTCAAAAAATGAATTATTCTTAATTACTTGGATAGATCTTTGATAAATATCAAATAATAAATACATTTTTTTCACTTGAGTCTGGTTTTATTTGTATGTTAGTAGGTATCTAATGCACAGTAATATGTATACAGCATTTCAAAGAACTCTGGAGTCAAGAAATCTGTAGTCAAAAGTAATAAAATTCATTCAGGGTGAGAAATGAATATTGCAGTAGCAGTTTTTGCCTACCACAAAACTGACCCAGAATTTGACTGAAGACAGTACAAGTAATTCACTTGTAGCAAAGGCTGCCCAGTTGTCTGGGCAGTGGAGCAACTGGGTTGAACTTTCCAAAGATGGCATCCAAAGCTGAATACTGGCCTTCAAAGTAGCAAAAGGAGAGAATTTTAGCCAGATCCTCCACTGTATACTACAGGAAGGAATTCAGTTATTGGAAGTTCCAGGCTCCCTGTCCCTGAACCTTAGGTAGGTAGTAGTACAATGGATAATAAAGCTCTTGGGGAGGAATTGGGAATCTTTGAATTCAAATATGGACTCAGACACTTACTAGCTATGACCCTGGGCTAATCGTTTAACTCCTGTTTGTCTCAACTGTAAAATGAGGATAAAAATAGAACTGAGTTCTTGTGAAGATTAAATGAGATAGTGATTATAAAAAAAATGTGCATGCACTATGCCTGCAGAAGGCAGTGCATAAAGCCTTATTCTCTTCCCTTTCTTTTCCTTCCCCCAATCCATTTAAAACATTCTCATCTGCCTTTGACAACTTCCCATATAGGAAGAGCTATTCTTCCCCTAGTTTCTAAATCAAATCCTCTTCATCCTTGGAAGTACACTTCATAATGACACAAAAACTCCCTAGATAAAGAATAATGAATAAGCAGCTGAGACTTTGTATTTTCCTCCACTATCCCTATCCATTCCAAAAGAGGTACACACTCTACCCTGTTCAATCCAATCTTTTCTGGCTATAAAACTACTTAAGAGCAAGGAACCAGGAGTAACTGTTTCAACTGGATGTTTTGTAAAGTCCTTATAAGGTCTCATATTTGCTCAGTAAACATATGTCTGTGGCAATGAATAAGTCTGAATAATTTTTTTTTGTCTCCACATTGCACTTGGCTACATTTACAGGAAGATAGATCTTTTTTGCTACAAAAAGACTTTTGTTGACATATTCCCTGAAAAAGCATTCTGCTTAATAGGCAGCCTCTCACATTTTTAGGGGAAAAAAACTATTTTGTTCTCTCAAAAGAATGCTAAAAAACTGAAACATCTCAGACTCCTGACACTCCAGAAGGTCAACATTAGTGGACTTAACTAGGAGTTTAAACTTTATCCAACTATAGGATCATGCAATTAATGAAAGGAAAGTAGTCTGTTTTCTCTAAAGTTAGGGAAAAACAAACAATTTTCCATCCAGAAGAACTAAATTGACTAGAAACTCACTAATCAAAGGCCAGTTCAGTCAAAACATTGTAAAGCATCTTTACTGTCTTCTGCTGAGGTATATTTTTTCCCTGAAATATTCTATTTCCATCATCATCTCCACAGCCAGAAAGGACTAGGTTCTTTCTTCAAGGGAGACAATCACTTCAAGGGAGACAAACTCCTTTTCTTGAGGCCAACCAAGACACACAGGCAATGTGATGAGATCTAGTGGTAGTTATGCTGAAAATGAATAGAGACATCTGACCCTGCTTATGATCAGAAAACCACCTCTAAGGGGCAGCTAGGTGGTGCAGTCGATAAAGCACAGGCCCTGGAGTCAGGAGTACCTGGGTTCAAATCCGGTCTCAGACACTTAATAATTACCTAGCCGTGTGGCCTTGGGCAAGCCACTTAACCCCGTTTGCCCTGTAAAAACCTAAAAAAAAAAACACCTCTAGACACAAATGGAAAGGGTACCACCCACACTTATTTTTGTGAGACATAACTTACCGAACATAACCTTCTCATTTTGCTGGACCGTTGGTTTCGGGGTTTAACCAGGAGTTTGTGCTTTGCTGCAGAATTATCAAGGCAGGAAGAAAACTCAGGAGGATAATCAAAATCTGCAAGAGGTGAAAGACTACTGTCAGATGTCCTTGGAGAGGTCATGGTATCACTGGCATGTCTGGAGAAAAGTTGGTCTGGAGAGAGGGGTCTGGAAGAAGAACCTAAAGGAACCTTTGGAAAACAAAGGAAAGATATTCAGAACATTAATTTAAAAAAGCAAAAGAATCAGATCAAAAACATTTAATTCTCTTAATGTGCTTTGTTTTTGTACTGTTTCTTGGTCTTTCTTATGAGGAATCCTAAATTTTCTAAATTTTTATTCTAATTATCCCATCTAAAAAGTCTTTCAGTTTTTTAATTTAAAAATTTTTATTTCTTATATTTAAATACACACAATTTGGCACTTGATGGGGCGAATTCTGTGATACCTTAATAGAAAGTAGCAACAATTAAGGCATGAGATCCAAATCATGTTTTAGTGTGTACCAACTGCTTTACCTAAATTCTCTTTTCTGAATCTTACAACAGTATCATGAAATAGGTAGGTCTTACTAACTCCATCTTTTAGAAATATCATAATAATAAATAAGGGATAATATTTAGTATAGAACTACACATATTTTATTTCACTTTATCCTTGCTGTTATTATTCCCATTTTACACAGCAGGGAATGGAGGCTAAAATAATTTAAGTAACTTACCCAGAGTCACAGAGCTTGCAAGCATCTGAAGCAGGAGTTGAACTTGGATCTTCCTGACTACAAGTATAATATTCAATCTACTATGCCATCTTGCTGCCTAAGAATATGGGGTCTGGGAGATAAAGTCAAACAATTTGTCCCAGGATTGGAGCTTATATCTCCTGACTCCAAATCTTATGACTATGTTAAATGTTAACAAAAATACTGTATGAAAATATGTCCTATATTTCTAAGAACTTCTAAAGTGCTAAATTCAGGAAATCACTTCTATTCTCTCTTGGAAAATCTTTAGGGTCAGGAATGTGCCAACTCTTTGTTCCTAAACCCTTGTATAAGGGATTTTGACCACTTGTAACACTTAGATGTAATAGATGAACCATAACAGGTTTTTCCTTGTATTTGGAGCAATAAGGTTGGACCAGTAGTTCAAGTGGGTCCTCTTTATAATGTGCTACTCAAATAAGATCTGTTTCATCACATGATTTCATCTCAATGGTTTCATTCTCTCAGGGTTTGAAGGCCAAAATCGTTCTGTATTCACTTAAGTTCTTATTAAGTCTTTTATTATTCCTTAATTCTTTACCAGGGACAAATATCTTTCCAGAGTATGGAAGGTTAGAAGTCATGAAAGACAAATTCTGGGTGCTAATTTCTTGTTTGTCTAGCTTTGACTTTGGCTAAGCACGGTAAATTCAAATGATAACTACTCAAATAATTTCTTAGCTGTACATTGTTGATGGTTTTGATGGTATCCACATGCCCCAGTAAGCCAGGTTGATGTGTTTTCTAAACAAATATTTTGATTCAAGCACTCCCTGACTTGGGTGTATCTACCCAACAGAGGACACTTTGTTCAGGAAAGGGGTGTTATTTTAGTTTTGAACTTCCTTTAGAAGTTCCCCCCCACACACACACATTATGAAATATCTTATTTGGCAGAGCTCCTTAAATGAATGACGTCTAAATGGCTTCTCTAGCAGAGATATTCATCAATATAAAGTAATGTGGGCAAAGAGAAAGATAGCAATTCAGACCATAGCCTATTTAGTGGAAGATTGTGGTACAGATAAAAAAAAATTGTTTACTGATCCAAAACCCCCTCAAAAAATCCTAGCACCAAAATTTTAGTCTGTGTAATGTTAAAAATCAACAAAGTTTAATTTAATAGTTGAACTAATGTATAAGACAATTTCATTTCAGCACAGTGAATCTGGCAAAGCCTGGGTGACAATAATCTCCTGAATGTGAGATTTGAGAGACTGGTTTGGGGCCTGCTGTGCCCTGATGGCAAATTACTTCAGCAAGTCATTCATTTTTCATATTGGTCTCTATGATGCTGCTTCAGTCTAATGAAAATAAATTTTAGTTGCACTAGCTAGATAGGAAAAAATGATTAAAAATTGCAGAAAAGAGGAATCAAGGGCATTGAGATTCTATTTTTCTTTCTTTATCTATCTGTTTATGAGGGTATTAAAAAAAAAAGCCCTGGAAACAAAAGCTAAATAAAGGCAAAAAATCCTATAACTGCTAACTAATCTCATGAGTAACCTATGATCTAGATTCAGGCAATCGATGATGTGGGTAATCTTACACAGGCAAACTCAGCCTTTCTGAAACAAGGCTGCTATCTGATATAAAATAATAAAAATGGTTTAAAAAAAGAAAAATTGCTTTCTTGAATATTGGGCAGTCAAAAAAAAGCATTTTACTGTATTAAATTAATTACACACCAAAGGATTGCAAGCATCTCACTTTCTTACAATGAGACTACCAAAAGAAAAGGGACTCACTAAAGGGAGCAGCATGTCTTCCTTATTGATTGGAAACAGAACTGTGTGTTACAAATAATCCAAACACAATGAATCCTCAGAAGAACTGGTAAACTTGCATATGCACACATTGACTTTTCAATCTTTTTTTTCTCTATTAATAAAAATATGGAAGCACAATACCAAGAGGTCTCAGGAAGTATGAATAGTTCCTGTTCCACTCCCACCCCTCTTTCCCCCATCCCTTTTCTCTACTTAAAAACCCTCCATTTTTTTACTCCTGGGAAAGTGTTTAAAGAAATTGGAAGGAAACCAATTTCTCTTTTCACCTAGCTTTAGAGCCTAAGTCTCAGTCTTGGCTTTGTTTTCTAATTAAGCTATTCAGAAAGTTTATAAGGCCTGGGGCAATCAAGATATCTATCTTTGCACAGCTTTAGACAGGATTGGTAAATTCAAGGGTCAATTCTCCAATTTAATCCTGCAAATCTATCTATCTATCTATCTATCTATCTATCTATCTATCTATCTATACATATATACTGATATACATACACACACACACACACACACACACATACATGCTATGGATGCACTGAGAGGCAGTTTTTTTTTTTTAACTATGCTATCTCTAAAATCTTCTGGTCTGGGTTTAGCTGTGACTATGAGGGATCTCAGAAGTCAAGGGTCAAGTAACCCTACTCCCCTGCACAGAATTTCAAAGTCCTATCTTTGCAAATTCAAGTGAAATCACCTGAATTTGAAAGGGGATGGAGAAGGCAAGGGTAGAGAAGGCCTAAAGAACCAGATTAGGAGACATTAAACAAAACCCAAATAGGTTAGAGACCTTCCTCATTTTTTTCTTGCTCTAGGAATGACCTCTAAACAGGGATTATTTTATCTTTTGCATACTGGAAGAAAGAAAATCTTCACTTTTTAGTTACCAGGGCTGCTGCTTATAGTGAATACCTGATATTAATCACAGATATGTTAACACTTTCTGAAGATTCTAGTTGTAATCAGGTCTAGGGGACATTTTTCATTGAAATTCTTCTAGGGGGCTTTCTCTTTCCTCTAATATGGCAAAAAATGTAGTCACTGGCAGAGCAGCCATGACACTCATCACTTCCACTTCAAAGAGAATACACCACTCTGGCCCCCTGTCCCATCCCCTTTCCTCACATTTCCATCTGGAAGATCATGTAAAATTTTTAGACCTGCCCTTTGTACCATAAGAAAAATATATTTTAATGTTATTAAAAGATAAAATATTTTGGGGAAGCTAGGTGGTACAGTGGATAGAGCACTGGCCCTGGAGTCAGGAGTACCTGAGTTCAAATCCAGCTTCAGACACTTAACAATAGCCTAGCTGCGGGGCCTCGGGCAAGCCACTTAACCCCAATGCCTTGCAAAAAAAAAAAAAGATATATGTTGATGTATAATATAAAAAAGCTATACATATATGTTATGCATTTCTGAGTATCTAAATTTTTTCTGTGTCATCTGCTGGTCTATGGCTTCCACAAAATTCCCCTAAAATTCCCATGTATTCTATCATGTCGCTTTTTTCATTTTTTTCCCAGTTTTTCACTTTTGTTTTGTTTCTTCTTTCACAATATGACTAATGTGGAAATATGTTTGGCATGAATGCACATGTATGTATAACTTATATTGGGTTGCTTGCCATCTTGGGGAGGAGAAGGAGGAAGAAGAAGGAAGGAAGAAAAATTTGGTTTATTTTTTTGAATTTCATTTATTTATTTATTTATTTATTTAGCTTGGGAGAAAAATCTGGAACTCACAATGTTATAAAAAAAATGAATGTTGGAAACGATCTTGTAATTGGAAATAAATGCCATTTACCAAAAAAATTCTCATGCCAACTCTAGTGCCTAACATTTACACATATTTGTTATTTAATAAATGCTTGTTGAATTGAATCAAACTGATGGCTGATTTCATGTCCTAGGCTCTAAAATTGGATGGGCTTCTGTGGTGCTGTAGGCTGGAACTCTCATTTTATAAATGAGGAGGCTAAGGCCCAATGTCACACAGGTAGCAAGTCATCAAAAGCTGTATTTGAACCCAGGTTCTCTGACTCCATGGTCAGCATTCTTCCCACTATGCCAAACTGTTGTTGTTTAGCCATTTTTCAGTCACATCTGATTCTTCATGATGCCTTTCCTGGCAAAAATACTTAAGTGGTTTCATTTTATTGATGAGGAAACTGAGGCAAACAGGGCTAAGTGACTTGCCCAGGGTCACAGAGCTAGTAAGTATCTGAGGCTAAAATTGAACTCAGGTCTTTGTGACTACAGGCCCAGCATGCTATCCCCTGCCCACCTAGCTGTCCCTGTACCAAATAGCTTCCTTTGATAATGACAGTCTTGTAAATCTTAGTAATTACATTTTAAAATAAAATTTGCTACAAAATAACCTACTCAATGTTTTACAAGACTGCAAACATATAACCTATTTTAATTGCTTACTGTCCTAGGAATGGAAAAATTAGGAAATCAAAAGTTTTTTTAAATGAGCGCTTAAAAATTGTCTTCACATGTAATTAGCAAAAAATAACCTTATTTAAAAACTCACAAAAAACCCTATTCAAGCAGGAAGTGATACCATGAAATTATACTCAGATAATGGATTTTTAAAACCACTTTCTTGGGGTGGCTAGGTGGCACAGTGGATAGAACACTGGCCCTGGAGTCAGGACTACCTGAGTTCAAACTCAGCCTCAGACACTTAATAATTACCTAACTGTGTGACCTTAGGGTAAGCCACTTAACCCCATTTGCCTTGCAAAAACCTAAAAAAAAAAAAAAAACAAAAAAAAAACCACTTTCTTGATAACGTGATTGAGGCCAAACCACAAACTAAGAATATAAACCCAACACTCTGAAATTTAAAAGCACAGTTGCAAAGACTAGTGTCTATTTTTTTGATGTTTTTTTTTTGCAAGGTCATGGGGTTAAGTGAACTTGCCAAAGTCCACACAGCTAAGCAAGTATCAAGTGTCTGAGGTTGGATTTGAACTCAGGTCCTTCTGACTCCAGGGCCGATGATCTACATACTGCCACCCCAGTGTCTGTTTTAATCACATGTTTGAGTAGCTGACTTGATTTTGTTTTTCAAGCTTAATTTTGTATGTAGAGACCCCCTTCAGTCACCAGAGTTTGGTCCTCATAACTAAAGGATACCCTCTCCCTTCTCTTCATTAGCCTGAATTATACTACTGGCAGTAACAATAAGTTATCACTTATGGTTATTTTATAACAGTAAGTGATTATTTTATTTAATGTCATAAATTTGGCATAGTACCTTGCCATGTGGATGGCTATTATTAGCTCAAATGAATGAAGTCAAGTAATTTGGGGGGATATTTTTGAAAACCTGACATTTAAATTGTTAAATTAATTATTAAAGTTCAATTGCACTTACTTTCTTTTACTATGAATTAAGTGAAGTGAAGTGAAAGATGAATATCACACTATTAGGTGGTTTTGCTAAACTATTTTGGGGAAATATAATTTGTACTGGAATTTGCTCAGGTATTTCTGGGAAGTTCTTATAATTTCAAAAAGGAATCTATTTACAAAAACAAATGCACTGACATTAGATCACTGTGTAGAAAGTGTATGAATTATAAATCAACAGTCTATCAAAAGTTAACCTATAAAAGTTAATTCTGACATAAAACTAGCTGTTCTTTTGCAAAATACTGATTTTGTTTATCATGATATTTATGACTAAGGATTTTGTTGGGTCTAGATTTTTGTTTCTTCTTAATGAATAGAGTAAGAAATTACCTGTTCTTCTTCTTCACTGCCTGTTCCAGCTAAACTCAAAGAGCTAAGATGCTTGTGAGGGTCAGAGAACTGGAATGGAATGAGGGAGAGATTCAGTCAACGAGGAACAATGAAGTGAATTACAAACAGATAACACACCTATGTGCAAAACAAAATAACATTTGATATTAAAAAGCCAAACTTTAACATAAAAGAAATTTTAAAAAATCAAAGGTACAGAAAAAAAGTGAGGGTCTAATCTAAATACTATGCTATTTAAGTAACATGCTGCTATTATTTTGATATTATTCAGACTATAAATGAAGTACTAACAGTATTCCTTCTGTATCATAAGAGTCATGGCAAACCTGGGAAGGTTTGCTATTGATATGGGAACCAGGAAAAATTAGACCAACTCTATCTATGAAAAATCACAGAATGAGAAAGCTGGAAAACAGGGTTAAGAAATTATCAATTCAATTCTCACATTCCACAGATGAGATAACTGAGAACCAAAGAGGTTAAGTGATTTTCCAAAAGTCATAAAACCTAGTTAGTGTCTTAGATAGGACTTGAATCTGATTCTCCCAGGTCAGAGTTTTTTTCAGTACTCTACTGGTTGTTTTCTTCCTCTTTCCTTTCTCCCCTAAAAGAAAAGAAACATGCTTGGAATGGTCTAATGCTCTTATGCCCATGGTCATGGGACTATTTGACTTATACTAAAAAAGAGAACTACAATAAATTATAAATTGACATATCCTAGACCTAGTTGAAATATGGTCTTCTGTCTCCTCTTGCTTAGTCACAATAAAATACACATGATACAGTAGGGATGCCACCTTTAGTCATTATTAAGAAAATATTACTTTCCCTTCTTGTTTCCAGTGGACAGGGGTATTCCAAACCTAGACTTTTACTGCATAAATTATATAGCACTAAATGGAAGTTGAATTTTTTTCCCTCTTAACTTGTGATCACATCATGTTATCTGAGAAAGTGACAGGAGAAATTTCCTTCATTCTTTTTACCAAAGCATAAACATTTCTTAAAAATATATTTGCTAAATGTTAAATGGTCCTGTCCATTTTATCCATGCAGTTTTTGGCCCCCTCTAGCATCCTGACCCTATCTTATTTCTGTTCAGAATCCTAAAACTCTCCTGTTCTAACAGGAACTTATAGCCATGTACATTCAATGCTTACCCAGAAATACAAATTGTTCAACTTCACAAACATACATGAAAAAAAAGAGGCAGAATGTTTTGGCTCATTTAAACTAGTCACCTGGTCCGAACAATTTATAACCAGAAAGATCATACAATCATAGATTTGAGATGGAAGGACTTTAAGAGGCCATCTAGTTTAAGGCAATTTAAGTGATTTGTCCATGATCACATAAGAAATATTTACTAGAGAGAGAAACTGATGCAAAATGAAGTTAAGAAACAAGGAAAAAAATACACAACAGCTACCACAGGGCAAATGAAAAGAACAATAGGACAAAACTGAATGCTATGTAATTATAATGATCAAGTTAGCCCTAGAGTAGAGATGATTATGAAGATGGATTGTTGCATACACTGGCAGAAGAGGTAGCTATGTCAGAGTGTTTTTCTTAAATGTGTTACCAAGAAAAATGTGACATCTAACCTCTACATGTTAACATCATCCTATATCATATTACCTGAATCATATCTCTAAAGAAAGACCAACTTTCAGCTCAAAGGATAAAAACCAAATTGAGTCAATGGTCCCCATATCCCCAATCCATCAAAGGACCGATCCATCTAATAAAATCTGCTAGCACTTCCCTACCTTAGACACATATGTCCTTTGGGAATAAGCTGAAAAGGAAAGGGAGCAAGTGACCCAAGAGTCATCTAGCTGCCCTTTGTGATAAAAATGGGTCAAAAGCACAGGCTGTTGATGTTGATACTTGCTTTTGTTGTTGTGCTGGCATTTATATCATGAAATAGAGACATTTCTGGAGGACTCCTGGGTAACCCATCATCTTCAGAACTCATGCCAGCATCCTCTCCCCGTTTAGTGGGAATCCCACATGGAGGAGGGGGACCCAATTTCATATTATACTGGATTTTCATCTGTAATGGAAAAAAATAGAAATATTCTATTAAGTGGATACCTAGTATTTATTAACAGGAATTCTTTTTTTGCAGAGGTATGATATGGCTGATAATAACTGACTTTTAAAAAAATAATCTTAATAATCAATAATGTTATTAAATATCTTCTCTGTACCAAGGCACCATACTAAGTGCTAAAAACTGAACTATGAAATCCACTCTGCTAAGTCTATATCCTTTCCTAATAGTATCTCAGAAATGAATAATTCTGTAGCTGTAATTTAGAATAGAAAAGAATAGAATATTTTACTAACAATGAATGGAAAGGTATTCATAGTATAGAAACTTTCAATGTAGTCCCACTGTGTTGTATAAGCTTGACATGGGTCCTCAAAGGCTACGACACTGGTGTCTCCAAGCTAGAAAAGCTTTGGGTATGAGCTGGGCAATGGATATCATTTGTAAACTAGGGATTGTATGACCTAATATGGATATTCCAAGAGAGTGTAAACTACTTGAAGCAGGGAACATTTCATTTTTGTCTTTACAGCCCTTGTACCTTACACAAAGTAGAGACTCAACAAATATCAACTGAATTGAACTGAATTTCTAAAGGATTAGCCACCCCCCACCAAATGAAGAATTTTAGGGGGCCATGGTAACTCTTGAAATCATATATTAAGAAGGGGAGATTAAATCAGATTTAAATAACTGGGCAAACATCAACTGCTCATGGATAGGTAGAGCTAATATAATACAATTCTACCAAAACTAAACTATCTGTTTAGTACCCTACCAATCAAAATTCCAAAAAAATTACTTTAATGAGTTAGAAAAAGTTGTAAGTAAATTCATATAGAGAAATAAAAAGTCAAGAATTTCCAGGGATTTAATGAAAAAAAGTGCAAAAGAAGTGGCTTAGCTCTACCTGATCTAAAATTATAAAGCATCAGTCATCAAAACTGTCTGGTATTGGCTAAGAAATAGAATGGTGGACCAGGGGAATAGACTAGGTACAATAGCAAGAAATGATTATAGCAATCTGCTGTTTGAGAAACCCAGAGTCCAGCTCTTGGGATAAAAACTCTCTCTTTGATTAAAAACTGCTGGGAAAATTGGAAGTTAGCATGGAAGAAACATAGATTAGACCAACACCTCACACCCTATACCAAGATAAGATCCAAATGGATACAGCATTTAGACATAAAAAACAATACCAGCAAAAAAAAAAAAAAAAGCAAACCAGAAGATCAAGGACTAGTTTTCCTGTCAGATCTATGGAAAGGGAAGCAGTTTATGACTAAGGAAGAGATAGAGAACATCACTAAAAACAAATTAGATGATTTCGATCACATTAAATTAAAAAGCTTTTGCACAGACAAAACCACTATAACCAAGATCAAAAGAAATGTAGTAAACTAGGAAACAATCTTTACAACTAATGTTTCTGACAAAGGACTCATTTCTAAAATATACAGAGAACTGAATCAAATTTATATATAAAAAAAAACATTCCCCAATTGACAAATGGTCAAAGGATATGCAAAGGCAATTTACAGATGAGGAGATATCAAAGCAATCCATTAGTCATATGAAAAATTGCTCTAAATCATTACTTATTAGAGAAATGCAAGTTAAAGCTTCTCTGAAGTACCACCTCACACTTCTCAGACTGGCCAATATGACCAGAAAGGATAATGATCATTGTTGGAAGGGTTGTGGGAAATCTGGAACACGATTACACTGTTGGTGGAGCTGTGAACTCATCCAACCTTTCTGGAGAGCTATTTGGAACTATGCCCAAAGGGCAACAAAAATGTGTATACCCTTTGATCCAGCAATACCACTACTGGGTCTATACCCTGAAGAGATCATGAAAAGGGGTAAAAGCATCACTTGTACAAAAATATTCATAGCAGCCTTGTTTGTGGTGGCAAAGAATTGGAAATCAAGTAAATGTCCTACAATGGAATGGCTTAGCAAACTGTGGTATATGTATGTCATGGAACACTATTGTTCTATTAGAAACCAGGAGGGATGGGAATTCAGGTAAGCCTCTGGAGGGATTTGCATGAACTGATGCTGAGTGAGATGACCAGAACCAGAAAAACAGTGTATATATCTTAACAGCAACATGGGGGTGATGTTCAACCTTGATGGACTTGCTTATTCTTAGTGCAACAATCAGGGACAATTTTGGGCTCTCTACAATGTAGAATACCATCTGTATCTAGAGAAAGAACTGTGGAGTTTGAACAAAGACCAAGGACTATTAACTTTAATTTAGGGAAAAAAAGCCTGATATCTTATTGTCTGATCTTGCTATCTCTTATACTTTATGTTTCTTCCTTAAGGAAATGATTTCTCTCTCATCACATTCAATTTGGATCAATGTATACTATGGAAACAATGTAAAGAGTGGCAAATTGCCTTCTGTGGGGAGTGGGGAGAGGGAAGTAAGATTAGGGGGAAAAATTGTAAAACTCAAAATAAATAAAATCTTAAAAAAAAAAGAAGAAGGGAGAGGTGGTGATCTTTGTTGGTAAAAGAAGTAGAGTAGCCCTAGACATGTAATGATGTTTTGAGTGATAGCATAATATCCAAATGATGACCCAAATTGTCCTAGTAACATGAAAAGAAATACCTCAAATTCTTCATCTCATGTCACTGTTTGGAATATTACCTGTAAGGCTCTGATTCTCTCAGATACATTTTCCTGAGAAAACACCCGAGCTGGTCTGGGGGGATCTTGACCCGTTTCAGGAATGAAGATGCTGTCATGTGAAAGGGCACGGCTCCCCAGGGTACCTTTGTGTTCCCTAGGATAGAAGAGATAATAGTATACTATGCATACTTTCATTCCTTCCTAATCACTCTATGCTTTAGTGATAAGAAGCACAAAAAAATATAATTGTAGCCTGATAACATAAAAAACACCAATATTGGGACTGTTCCTAATAATACCTTCTTGATATTATCAAAGACCAATCCTCAGGACCATTGGAAGCATGGCAGTCACTCAGTCAATCATTTTTTTAAACTCTCTCCACATGTCAGGTACATCAGAGACATGAATTCTCATAGTAGAGAGGAGATATGTGATGAGAAAAAATGCAAACTTTTATTTCATTTCATTTATTTATTCATTCTTAGGTTTTCGCAAGGCAAATGGGGTTAAGTGGCTTGCCCAAGGCCACACAGCTAGGTAATTATTAAGTGTCTGAAGCTGGATTTGAACTCAGGTCCTCCTGACTCCAGGGCCAGTGATCTATCCACTGTGCCACCTAGCCACCCCTTTTTATTTTATTTTTTTTTTAAAGTGAAACAGAAATGATGACCCCAAAGAAGCAGAGTTAAAAAAGAACAGTTCATAGCCAATCTCAGTTCTAACCCCTCTCCATTCTAAGTTATATGGAAAATCTGAAGAGAATGAAGTCATTTCTTGTATGTAAGCAAGCAGACACTCTGGCTCCCATGTAGAGAAGCTATTCTGGAGACTGTGTTTGCATAGCAGGCTGGGTGAACTGGCTGTCTGATAGTCTGGTCACAGAGATTATCCAAAATATCCACTATCCATTCCTGTCCTGGCACTTGGGTTCAGCAGATGGCATAGTTAAATGGAAATTTCAAATTTGTAAAATTCACAGCCCCTTTTTATTACTTTATTTAATACAGGAACATGGGGTACATTCTGAAATGTAATGTGGGAATACTACCAATTTTTTAGATCATTCCTTCCTGAAACTATCCTGGTTTCTAATCTTGATTCTGACACTCTCCCCCACCAACTAGATAATCAAGGAATTGTTTGGAAGAGGATTCATGAAGAATAAATGGAGGATGTATGATGTAGAAATTAAAAGTCATGGTTTCCTTGCAATGATGACCAGTCAAACAATAGGTGGAAAAGGTTCTATTTTAGACACCTTCATTTAGACAATGAAGGAAGGAAATCTTGACTCAGTATGCTGAACTGAAGATGTTGCCAATTTGCTGCATTTGTGCATATGGAAATTTGACCCTAGTAACCTGGCAACAGTCTTGAAGGCTATTTTGTGAAGCACTGTTTTTAAAATGAATACCATCCTGAGGAAATCCAAGGAGTTCTGTGAATACACATTTTTCCAAAATTCAAATAGTACTCAAATGACAAACAACCCAAACAGAAAGAAGCTTGGAGGTTATCTGATTCAACCTTTACCTTAAGTCTTAATTCCCTCTTATAACATTTTTTTAAATTGCTCTGTCATTTATTTATTTATTTATTTATTTGTAAGGCAAACGGGGTCAAGTAGCTTGCCTAAGGCCACACAGCTAGGTAATTATTAAGTGTCTGAGAACAGATTTGAACCCAGGTACTCCTGACTGCAGGGCCAGTGCTTTATCCACTACGCCCCCATAGCTGCCCCCTATTATAACATCTTTAAGAGATGTGTGTGTGTGTGTGTGTGTCTGTGTGTGTGTGTCTGTGTGTAATATGTCATAGGTAGAAGGTTCAGTCTTAGTTTGAGGGTCTCTAGTGTTGGAGACCATATGATCTATGGAGGTAGTTTATTTTACTTTTGGACTACTCTTAATCATTAGGCAAGATTTCCTCATTTGAACAAAAATCTGCCTCCCTGCATTTGTCCTAATCATACAAAACAAACCTTATAACTCTTTCCCACAAATACACCTTAATTAAACCTCTTTCCCACATCAACCTTCATAAACCTGAATATAATCATGACCTAATGTGAACATCCCTTCTACAGCAGGGAGGTTAAGGCTGGTAGATTATTTGAGCTCAGGTGTTCTGAGCTACAGTGAAGTGAGCTGACTGGTTTTCTGTCCTCAGAACCTGTAAGGAGAGGTCTGGGTCACCAGGGAACCCAAACTGCCTAAGAATGGGTGAACACTCTTAAGTGAGAAGCAGAGTAGGTCAAAACTTCCATGTCTATCAGTAATGGGCTCTGGTTTGTGAATGGCTATTGTATTTTCAGTCTGCATGAGATAGAAGCTCCAATCTCAAAAAAGAAAATTAAAAAGGAAAGAAAAAGAAAAAATGAAGATAGAAATCATATTCCTGCTGAAGTCTTCTCTTCTTCCTGGTAAACATGTACATCTTTTTTCAGCCTATCCTTACATGATAGGGTTTAGAATTGAGGCTCTTAAATTTTTTTTAGAAGTCTGGTGAAACCTATGAACCTATTTTCTGATAATTTTTTAAATAAATAAAATTGGACAGAAAACAAAGTCAACATAATGAAATATAATTATCAACATTTTTTCTTAATAAAAAAAGTTCATGGATATCCTCAGCACTTTAACTGCCTTCTTCTGGATATTATTTTATTTTTTACCTTTAATTGAACAGTATTTTACCTTTAATTGAACATGATATTCCAGATATGACTCAATTAGAGTAGAGCAGATACCAATACCTTCTGTGTGTTAGACACTAAGCTTCTATTCATGCAGTCTAAGGTAAAGCAAGAAACTTGAAGCCAGATCTTTCTGACATGGAGGTTTACTGTCTCAATGCTATTTAGTGCTACCTCTTGGTATCAAAGAAAGAACCAGGCTTTGGAGCATGAGAACCAACATTCAAATCCTACCTCTGATCACTTATTACCTTAATGATCAAATTCCCTTGACTTCATTTCCTAATCTGTAAAATTAGGGGACTTCTTAGGTTTTTTTTCTGGTTCTAAATTTGTGATTTTACATAAATATATGTAATATTTATAAATAATGAATTATATTATATGCAATAATATAATAATGCATATATAATGGAATTACATCTAATTTTATGCTATGGTTTGATATATCAGTAATGTAATGAGAAAATTTATAATTCATGACAACCTAAAATAAGTATAGCAAGAAATGGTAGAAATCAAATACAATACTTTTGATCAAACCAGATTTATTGCATTGGTTTTCGTGTATAAACCAGTTGCCCCTATAGGAGACTGTTTCTTTAAAATGGAAGGCAACAATATCCTTAAGGGTTTTTTTTGCCAATAAGGAAGTGCACAATGAATAGCATTCTATTGCCAAAATTCTGTCATAAGGTTACTCAAAAGGTTTGAATACCAAGTGTGGATTATAGATGATGGTGCTACACATAAAAGGAAAAGAAGGAAAGGAAAGAAGGAAGGAAAAAAGAAAGAAGGAAGGAAGGAAGGGAGAAAGGGAAGGAGAGAAGGAAAAAAACCTTAAAAACAATGAAAAAATAATTCAAAACCTTACAAGATATTTTAATTGTTTGCTGCCACCAAGTGGTCATTCTTAGGTAAATGAAACAGATTTTGGCGAACAGTTCAATTAGCCACTTATTAGGCAACTGGGCATTTATTAGGTACCAGTGCAACCAACATTGATAAAATTAGCATTAATTGGGAACAATAAAGTTTCCTTGGCTTCTGTTAACTTTCTAATCCTGGGGAATTGCTATCTTTCCTGAAAACTATTGAATAAATTTAAGAATATTCTTTTATTTTTTTAAAGCCATTTTAAAAGTTGTCTTTATTCCCTTCAGGTTATACTTAGTTTAGGGATTTTTGGTTTTACAAAAGAGAATCAGCATGGTACAATGGATAAAGATCTGGTTCTGGATCTAGGACACAATTTCAATCCTGGCTCTGACACACTGGCTGTGGGACTCTGGACAAGTCGACCTCTGAGTGCTCTGATCAGTTCTTTCAGACAATAGTAGTAGCTCACGTGCACTGATAGAGAAAATTTCCTGATCTGGGAGTTCCCTAAAACAATGAAATAACAGGTCTACTACTTCTCCCTAGTCCTATTCTATTCTCAGTGTTATACACACAGTAATTAATAAATGCTTTTCATTTATTCAAGAACTCTCCTTTAAACAAGTGGCTTTCCCCAAATGGCTTCTTTCTGTCTAAGGGTTTCAAGTTTGAGAAAATCTAAAAAAGACTTTCAGGTAGAAAATTGTCACCCCAGGAGAATAGGGAAAGATAGAAAAAAACTATTCTGTGGAAGAACAGATTTAGGAGAATCTTAAGATTATAAAAATAATTTTTTAAAAAAAAGATTGTAAAACTTTTAAAACTAAAAAACACCTTAGAAAGCAACTAATCTAAAAAAAATCAGAAAAAAGAAAGCAACTAATTTAACTTTAACCTATAGGTGAAGATCCTACAACTGAGAGAGAGAGAGAGAGAGAGAGAGAGAGAGAGAGAGAGAGATGAGTGATTCATCAAAATCACACAACAAATGGGGCAATTAGGTGGTGCAGTGGATAGAGCACCTGCCCTGGAGTCAGGAAGACCTGAGTTCAAATTCGGTCTCAGATACTTAATACATACTTAGCTCTGTGTCCTTGGGCAAGTCACTTAAACCCATTGCCTTGCAAAAACCAAAAAAAAGGCACACAAATATTAAATTTCCTCTAGATTTCTTGATTCCCAAATGAGGAAAGGTCAGGGAGACAAAGAAAGAGAAAAACTTGTTACATGTTCAGAAATTCCCTCAAGATCATAGTGATCATCATTTGATCCTCAAAGCAACCCTGGAAAGGAGATGCTGCTATTATCCTCATTTTATAGCAGAGAAAACTGAAGCAGACAGAGGATAAATGATTTGCCCAGGGTCATACAATTAAGAAATATCTAAAGTCAAATCTCAACTTGGTTCTTCTTGACTACAAGTGCAGTTGTTGTATTACCTCTGAACTTTTGTTGTTGTTCAGTCATTTTAGTCATGTCTGACTCTTCGTGACCCCATATGGGGCTTCTTGGCAAAGATACTGTAATAGTTTGCTGTTTCCTGCTCCAGTGCATTTTACAGATGAGGCAAATGAGGCTGACTGATTTGCCCAGGATTACCAAGTTAGTAAGTATCTGAGATCCAATCTGAATTCAGGAAGATGGATTTTCCTGATTCTGGGCACAGAACTCCATCCACTGTGCCACCCAGCTTCCCACTGTACTATTTAGCTGTCTGTATAATAATCCATGCTCAGTCTTAGCACAGTCCCTAATATACAGTAAGTGCTCATAAATATTTATGGTCTGTCTAATAACAGGCAAAGTCTAGTCCCTGAAGCTTACTCAAGTTCATCCTCTGAATCATAGCCGATGGGCAGAGATACTGGAGCAATGACATCACTCTCTGATTGGCTTGGCTTCCAGCTGCTGCTACTGGCAGATGATGAGGTCTCTTTTCTCTTCTTCTTCCCAAAAAATTTTTTAAAAGTTTTAAACTTGGACTTCTTCTTTCCTAAATAAATGAGACAGTCAAATAGATAAATGTGTAACTGAAAAAGTTAGTATCCTTTGGCTTCTATGTTTCAATACACCTGAAAAACTGAACAAGGAGAACACAAATACAATTTTAGCATCTCATTTCCTGCCCCTTTTGTCTACCACTAATTAAAATTAATTACTCTAGATGTGAGATCTTTTAACCTAATAACTAAAAAAGAGATACTACTGGATGAAACGAACCATTTCCAATTAAGATTTTCACTATAAATGAAACCAGAAAGAAGAGAAGAGAAGGTGCAGGATAGGTCATAATTTTTTTTTTCAGAGAAACAAGTAAAGGAACTGGTAGAGTGAATTGCATTCTGCTACCAAGGGTCACTTCTAAGAAATATGGGCAAATGATCTGGAAGTAATCTTTATGAATATAAACAAATAGATTACATAATTTCAGTTATGTACTATATATTTGTCATATGTTGCAGAGGAAGGAGAAAAAAATGACCAAAAAACAACTTGATAAAATCTTCCAAATCAAGTCAATAAATACTTGGTGACTTCAATGGGAAGATGATTAAAGGGTTAAAAAAATATGTTGGAGAGAGGCAGCTAGGTGATGCAGTGGTCTTAAAGTCAGGAGGACCTGAGTATAAATCCTGCCTCAGACATTTGATACTAGCTGTGTGACCCTGAGCAAATCACTTAACCCCAAATGCTTCATCAAAAAATTATATATATAAGAGAAAGTGGTTCAGGATTAAGAAACAAAAGAGGCTAAAGTTTTTTAGATTTTTTCAGAAAACTTGCGATTTAATATTGAGTGATTCAGACTTTGTTCTAGTAGAAAGTCATAAAGTATTAATAAAACAAATGGCAAACATCACCACCCAAAGTGAAATGAACTCTATTTTAACATGTAAGAAATTACTATTTACCATTGTGGGATTCATTTCTGACTCTGCTGTCTATACAAAGTCAGATCATTTACTATTTAGAAGTTAAAATTAATTGCTGTTGAGTTATTTTTTGCAACGTCTGACTCTGTCATCTCATTTGGGTATTTTCTTGGCAAAGATACTGGAATGGTTTGCCATGTCCTTCTCCAGTTCATTTGACAGATGAGGAAACTGAGGCAAAGGGTTAAGCAACTTTTCCAGGGTCACACAGCTAGTAAGTTATCTGAGGTAAGTTTTGAACTTAGGGAGAAAAGTCTTTATGGCTTCAGGTCTGCCACTCTAACCACTGTGCCATCTAGCTACCCAAGTAGAAATTAGTTAGTCAAGACAAATACTTCTTAGATATCTATCATGTTTATGACACTGATGATAAGCACTGGGGATACAATGGCAAAAAAAATGACAAAACAAAATAAACCAGTCTCTGCTCTCAAAAAGCTCATAGAAAAAGATAAAGCTGAAAAAACAGGTAAATTACCTTCATTCCAACCCACAATAAATCAGCTATTGATTGTGATGAACTGAAAAAGAACTTAAAAGTTAAAGAAAAAAGTAAAGAAAAAACCTTAAAAGTTAAGGCATTGGTTTTAATTATTGCCATTTGACAATTTCTTTGACCATTACTACAAAGAAGAGACCAAGGATCCAGGAATTGTTAAAGTCAATAAACACAATTTCTTTGCAAAGTAAAAAGATATGAGCAGCAAGGAAAATACCAACGGGTATAAAACGAAAGGGTTTTGGTATAAAACCAAAGAGTTTTTAAAAAAAAAAACAGAAAAATAGGGGCGGCTAGGTGGTGCAGTGGATAGAGCACCCGCCCTGGAGTCAGGAGTATCTGAGTGCAAATCCAGCCTCAGACATTTAATAATTACCTAGCTGTGTGGCCTTGGGCATTGCCTTGTGGAAAAAAATAACAACATAGATAGTGGTAGAAATAACAAAACTGTAATCAATGTTAGGTCCAATTTAAGTTATACCATGATTAAAATACTATGAGTTGGAACTGGAAAGAGGCAAATAAGTATATGAAAAATGGAACAAGATTAGTCATCATTCCTAGACTGGCCTATTTTCATCATCAATGACAATGGGAACCATCACTTTTGAATTGTAACACTTACAGTTTCAGATATGTCAGAAATCTAAGTAGAAAGAGCATTGAAATAAATTGTCAGGAAGAATAATAAGACCTAACTACAAATTGTATATACATATAAAGAAAATTATACTAGAGGTGATATAATTAAAGGTACTTGTGGACCAACCTTCAACATAACCCAAAGAGAAGCTTCTAATAGAATATATAAAATTATGAATGAAATATCTTTTCTGTTCTTCTTTGTACAAGGGAATGTTTATGTATTGATGTTTGTCAACTTCATAATGTAAAAAGAAAACTTTGAGAAGTTTAAAAAAATAAAGATTATATGGTATAATTATAACAAAAGAAGACCACGGAGATAGACTGGTAACATGAGTTACCAGTCTATCTGTTTGCTTTATCAGTCCTCTAAAATCTTTAAGAGAATGACCAATGAACACATGTATCAAGGTTTCCTTGGTGAAAATATCAAAAGGGAGTAGGCAGCCTTTCCCTGGTGACTCACTACAGGTTACACATTCATACAACTGATTCAAATATGTAGAGAATATAAAATCTGTTTCTGTTTCTATAATTTCTTGATTATAAAAGGTAAAAAAAAATCTTTGAGTCAGTAGAGAAAAATGTTTTCAAATATGAGACAAGGAGGCTCCCATGTTATGTTAAGTTCTTACAAGTTTCCTTGATATTGCCACAGAGATTTAGTCCAAATTATTAAGTCAAAGCATAGAACAGACATACTTGCTAAAGGTGTTCAGTGTCATAAAGGATATTTAAAATCCAAATCAGAGCAAAATTTACCTGGACTCAATGAATTTATTTCTTTAAAAAGGATTTTGATAAAAGCATTCTGAGGAGGGTTCCATATGTATGAACTTCCCCAGACTGCCATTCAGATGCCATAACACAGGAATGAGGTTAAGAACTGCTGCTACAAAAGACAAAGCTCGTGAGATGCTTATATTGGTAGTGATGTGCTATTTGTATTAAGTTCAGAACACTCCAGGGCCTCTTTCATAAGAATCCCAGTCACTCAATAATAATAATAAAAATAATAATAATGATAATAATGATAATGATAATAATAATAATCCACACAGGAAAACCCAAGGGGATGAAGAACCTGTCCAAATTATTGGCACTATCATTCATATAGTTTCTTCCTATTCAAAAAATCTTGGATTCTTCTGTCCAACTCATCTCTCATACCAAATTAAGTAATAATTTCTATACATCCCTTCATGGTATTTCTCATATCTAATTCTATTCTAATTTCTATTTCCATGTTTCCCCCCACATTCCTAGTAAAGATATTAAAATCCACTTGGACAGCTACAATAACTTGCTAATAAGTTTTCCCATCTCCTAATCCATTCTTCAAACTTTTGCCAAATTTATCTTTTTCTTCTACAAAGACCTGGTTTACTACTCTACTTATACTCTTTTTTTAGTTTTTTTTTTTTTTTTGCAAGGCAATGGAGTTAAGTGGCTTGCCCAAGGCCCAAGGTAATTATTAAGTGTCTGAGGCCGGATTTGAACTCAGGTACTCCTGACTCCAGGGCCGGTGCTCTATCCACTGTGCCACCTAGCCTCCCCCTCTACTTATACTCTTTAGGGTCTTCTCCCTCCCCCATCTTTAAAAAAGTTGATATTATTTTAAGACCCCTACATTGTGTCAGAGGCTATAAATTTTATCTCAGACCAAAGCCAATTTTCCATGCAACAGCCAAATGGAACTACTCACAGCTCCTCCCATTTAGTCTATACTTCTCTTTGCTTTTGTTGACCCCTAGGTCCTCCCTCACTCCTCCCACAATTCCACATTCCTATTTATGTTTTAAAGTTCAATTCATACTCCCACCAAGGAGTCTTCCTTGATTTGCTACCCAGTAAGAACCTTCCTCAAATTTCATCTAGCAGTTTGCTTAGCATATGTCTTTTGCACTTAATTGCACATTTGTATTATTTAGTTATCTGTGGACTTGTCAAAACCCCTTAGTGGAATATAAGCTCCATAAAGCAAGAGAACTTGTCTTACTTAAACTATTATTTTCTTTAGTCCTGAGGATTTCAATAAGTATGTTCTTATTAAATGCTGAATCAAAGTAAGTTTCATGATCATGCTTTTAATTGGTGCTATATACATTATTTACTAAAGGAAAAAATTCTTTAATTTCAAAAACTCCAGTAAATATAATTTTTCCTATCTTGTTCATTCTGTAATTTTTAAATTCTTTAAGATTAATTCACTATTATTGTGCTATAAGAAATGACAAGCGGACAGATTAAAAAAAGACAAAGAAAGATTTACATGAATTGATGCAAAGTTAAGTAGAACCAGAAGAATATTATACATTGTAACAGCAACACTGTGCAATGATCAACTATGATAGTTTTAGCTCTTCTCTGCCATTCAATGATCCAATTCATGATAGAAAATGCTATCCACATACAGAGAAAGAATTGATGGAAGTCTGAATGCAGATTAAGGCATGCTATCTTTTCTTTCTCTCTCTCTCTCTCTCTCTCTCTCTCTCTCTCTCTCTCTCTCTCTCTCTCTCTCTCTCTCTCTCTCTCTCTCTCTCCAGTCTTTTCCCTTTTGCTCTGTTTCTTCTTTCACACTATAACTAGTGGAAACATGTTTTACATGACTGAACCTCTCGAGCCTATATTAAACTCCTTATCATCTTAGAGAGAAGTAGAAAGTTGTAATTCAAGGTTTTATTTTTTAAAAGTGTTAAAAATTGTCTTTACAAGCCATTGGGAAAAAAATACTACTCAGAAGAAAAAATAAAATCAATTCCCTCAGTTAGTTAAGGGAATCCTTTCCTCCTCAAAATAAAAGCCACATGCAATTAATTGGGAAATATTATCCTGGCCATTTAAAGCCATTCAAAAATACTGGAGTTATTTTTACCTTAAGCAAATCTCTGCCAACTACAGGAAAACCAGTTATATTACCTTTTACTGATATTCAAAGTTATCAAATAAGGTTCTTAAAACCAAATCATCTTGTCTCATAAATCCCCAGTTTCTTGATCATAACATTCTGATCATAAAATGATAATTTGATTTTTCTCCTACTAATAGTCTCTTCTCACCTCTTTTTTGTAGCACATATAATAGATTTTGATTCAAAATCTTTCAATAAGGTAACACATTCTAATAATGAGAGATGGCCAGAAATGAAAATAATGATCTTGGGATTTAGGATAATGCTATGTCAGGATAATGCTATCCTGATTCCTAGACATCCTCAAGAAGGATTTCTGTTTTAAGTAGGGTTTGAACTGGATGAACTCTGAAGTTCTTTTCAACTCTGAGATTCTAGGATTTGAAAAAGATATCAGCTACTTTTGCATATTTTTGGTTTGATTATAGGATTAGGCTTCCTTATTTAGGAAGAACTAAACTGATCCAGAATGTAGACAGTCTCTTAAGTCTAGGTTACTTGTTTTTGAATCTCTCTCTCTCTGGAACCATCTAGGTCCAGTGGCCAGATATGGACCAGGATAAATGGAAATGGTCCTGGATGCTGTGGGAAACCTATTTTACCTAGTGTTTTAGTGAATAGATAGATTAGAAAACTTTATCATTGAGGAGCAGATAATTTAAAAGAATAAAATAACATTAAATTGTTAAGGTTTTTCAAAAGGCTAAAATCTTCTTTTCTAGCAGAAAAGAACAGAACAGAGGTTGTTCCTCTTTCTAGCATTCAGAGAAAGGTTAGGCAGAGATTTAAGTTAAATTTTTTTCCTTGAACTAGACTCAAAGTTGAGTAATGGACTATTCTAAGAAAAATGAGGGGTGGCTGCTAACTATCTTCCACAATGTACACTTTCTGATTACAGAAGGAATTACCTGGAGTAAAGGACCTCAGGCATAGGATTAAGAAAGTCTAGGAGACACTAACTAGTCAGATGACCTGCTGTGTCAAACTGGATTATGTTCAGAAAAATCTCCAGTCATTTTTTTAAATTTCTCTTTTTTTATTATAAAAACCATCTCTGTAAATCACTCTTAGTCTCTGACCTCTGAGGAGTCAGGTGACCTGGTCTAATATGCAAATGATAGTTTTGCAGTTAAAATCACAGATGGTTGAGTAATTTTCTCCTTTCTATTTCAGATAATGACTTTTAACAGATTCTACTTTAAATAGTTGAATGGCCCTAAACGGATGCCCCTGTGGATTGAATATATTTTTTACAAATTCAAAGATGCCATTCCTGACCAGTTTATCTTATCTATGCTAATTAGAAATACCCCAAAGAGGTCAAGGCAGCTCAACTCTTTCCACATTTAAGGACTCTGGTTAGCTATTCCTTTTGGAGCTTGTTAATGTTTATACAAAATGTCAAATACAAAATATTCTTTTTTTGGCCTTCAAAGCTCTTTATAACCCAGTCCTTTTTGCAGGATGTCTTCAATTCAGTGATACCCCTCCTTACTATTCTAAGAAAAAGACATCGCTCTTGGCCTGAGCATTTTCTCAGGCTATCTTCCCCTTGTACCTGGCATGCCCCCCTTCTTATCTCTGTCTCCTGACTTCCCTCAGTTCCTTTGTTGTTGTTGCCTCTTCCCCCAGTCTTGCCCAACTCTTTGTAAGGTCATTTGTGGTTTTCTTGCAAAGATACTGGAGTCATTTGCTATTTCCTTCTCCAGCTCATTTTACAGAGGAGAAAACTGGTATGAGCAGAGTTAAGTGACTTTACCAGGGTCATATAGTAGTAATGTGTCAGATTTGTAAGGGGCCAGATTTGAATTCAGGGAGATTTTACAAATCTGACGTGTACTAGTTATATGACCCTGGTAAAGTCACTTAACTCTGTTGACTCTAAGCTGAGCACTCTATCTGTTTGCACTTCCTAGTTGTCCTACATGTTCCCTTGAAGCCTAAACTAAAATGTAACTGGGGGAAATTACCAGACAAGTCATTGAAACTCAGAATTTCCAGTTTTAGAATGAAGAAATACCTTAAGGTTATTAAATGGTTAAGAAGGTGCCATCTTGCATTGATAGAGGTAACTTCTTTACCCGAGTTCCTTATAGCAATGAAATCATAAGTCCAAGCTGCTACCTCTATGTCTTATGAACCAGGCATTGCCCAGGATATGGGGTTACAAAACACAAAAATGAGGTAATAAGAGAACTACAATATAGATTGTAAAGCTCTAGAGATAGAAAGCAGCTTAGAAGTCATTTAATTCAAACCCCTCATTTTACAGATGAAGAAATAATTGATCCAGGCAAGTTAAGCAACTTAACTTTTCTCCCTATCCACCTTATATTTATTGTTGTTGTCGTGTTTCAAGTAGTGTCTGATGCTTCATCACTTTATTTGGGATTTTTTTCACAGAGATACTAGAGTGGTATGACATTTTCTTCTCCAACTAATTTTATAAATACTCACCTAGGGTCACATAGCTAGTAAGTGTCTGAGGCTAGATTTGAACTCAGGTACTCCTGATACAAGAGCTGATTATCTACTTTGACACCTAGATGCCCACTTTGTATCTAATAGCCTAATAGCTATTCCTTAGATACATATTCATGTACATGTATAAAAATATACTATACATAAGCTACTGTATTCAGGATATAGAATAAGATATTTTTTAGATGTGATCCATGAAGGAAATTATTTTGCCTAACTAAGCACATTTCAAGAGTTTTGTTTGTTCTTCCTCTACTCCAATATATGGGAAGGAAAAACAAAATAGATTTTTGTTCACTGGAAAAAAAATTTAATTTAAGGAACAAAATATGAAGGGTCTGTATTAGTTGACCTACTACCTCCAAGGATTCTTTCTATTTTAAAATGTATAAACCCATATTACCCTATGCTCTAAATCGACTGTGTCATTTAACAGCCAGTTCAAAAGAATTCTGGTTAAAATATTAACAAGAAATATCTCCTAAATGATTACAGCAGTCTGTCCTGGACTTTCTTTTTCAATATAAGGAAGTATCCTAAGTGATCATGGACATTTTTCTAATTATGAGTAAGTATAATCTCTCAAACAATAAATAAAAAGCAAGGAGTAAATCTTTCTACTGTTTCCCTTACCACTTTTCCTTTATATTTCTTGCTTTACAAATCTTTCTTTATTACAGAAATACTTCCATCAAGGAAAATACTAAAAACAAATTTCAATAACAAATCCTGTAGTAATACAGCCAAATTATTATATAATTTATCAATCATGATTTAGTCATGTTTGCCAGAGAAAGCAGTAGTCACATTTATGATGCTTTAAGAATGAAAATGCCTATAATCTATGAAATTCAAACCCTATTGAAATGAGTATCCATGTAGTATACATGAATACACATGTATTACTAAGCTTAGGCTTAATGTAATTAATGATCTTTCCCCCAGAAATGTAAAGCTTATCATGATGAAGATATCTAGGATATTCACCTTCTGTTAAATACTAAAGATAAGAACAGCTTTGTTACCAAATAGAAGGCTAATTTCAGTGAAGAAAAGGCTAATCAGTTTATAAGATACGTTATAGGGAAAGGAATTGTTTTTTATGGCAGGTTTATAACTTAGATATCTTGGAAAATCAAAAGCAATCATATTCACTGAAAATCTTTTAATAATAAGATAAAAATTTATTGACTGAGTTCTACTTAAATAAAAAGTGTGAAAAGGGAAAGAAAGGAAAGAGCAATAAAGGAAGAGGTGAGAGGCTCTTGCTAAGAAACAATGATTTCTTCTGAGGAATTTTGACTTTTTTTAGACAAGAACCTAACTTCTTAGGCAATAGAGGTGATAAATGGTTCTATTTTTCTTTCTCTCTTTTCCAGCCACTTAAAGACTAAGAAATGTTTTATTTGAAAGGTCATAAAAAAGATCTTTAAAAATGTTATCTGTTTTATACAGTGGCATAAAGAGATGTTTCCAAGAGCAACAGAAATTACCTAGAATTCTCTCTCCCTTCCCCCCATCAAATCACCAGTGTGAGCTGTAACCATTCACTTGAAGTGAATCTGAGATATGACTCTGGGCAACTGAATCCTTCCTCTTCACAAACAGAAGTGACCCTGTGACACAAGGCTCATCTGTTCCCCTTAAGAGGTAGGCAAACAAAGACCTTACCTGAGTTATCTTCACCAAGCCCTTCTGCAGCTTCACGCATCTTAATATCCATTATTCTTGTAGAGCTCATGTCCAGATCTCTAGAAATCAAAGAGAAATGAGTTTTAGTTAAGGGAACATCTTCAGTAAAAGATACAAGTCAATCAAGTTACTGCTTTTTGCTGGTAACCCTGCACACACCTACCCAGGCGTAGATTGAGATCACAGGGCAAAGTTCTACATTCGAAGAGAAATGTGCCTACGCCCCTAAGCTTGGCAATCACTTAAAAAAATTCATCTGATCACTGACCACAAACAATAGCAGTAGCCGAGGTGCAAAACAATCAGCCATACCACTAACTATACAAGTCAGATCTGGTTCCTCCCCCCCCCCCCCCCCCCCCCCCCCCCGCCCCAATGAAAGAATCCTTTGTACCTTCATGGAAGTCATATACACAGTTACTGGTTGACATTTATGAGGCAAACACACCCTAAAGTAGGTGGTGTGCCAACCCGCCAGCAGCTTATATCCTTCAATATACCCCCCACACATACACACATTCCTTATTGTGAACTGCTTTGAATGAAGTACTTCCTCTATAAAGGATAGATTCAAAAGAGAGGATACAAATTAGAGCTAGATCAATAATATTCATCTAGTAGTCTCTTGTAGCAAAAACTAAACTATTAAGGGGAGATGAGGAGATAAGAAATAATAGAATCTTTGCTTTAAAGAAGCTTGTAAATTAATCAATTCTGTGGACTAAGTTCACAAGAAACATTATTCCCATCTCATAAGGGAAAGACAGATGGGAATAAGATGATAGAGCTAGTAATAGAGGTTGGTCTGACATGTAGATCTTCTAAATAGTCTTCAAATAATAATTTCAAATTGTAAGTCCTGACTACCAGTTATCAGCCCTAGTAATCACCTTTTTCCCCTCTTCCTTCTTTTCCCTTCCTCTCTCCCTTATTCCCTCTTTCCCCTCCCTTCTTTTCTTTCTTCCTCTCATTCCTTCAAAAAAATAAAGTTTTACTAAAGTCTTTTTATCACAGTCATTTCCCTGTGTCTCTTAAGACTGCATTTAAAAGAATGGGTAGGAACTGGCAGGGAAAAGGATACAGAATGTAATATCTTGGTGACTGTTAAGTGAAAAACCTCTTAACTGCTTTCTTCCATTCATACATTCTAATGATTCCATTCATTCCAAAAGTAGAAAAACTTATGGTTATGATATAAAATCTTGTTTGCTTAGTCACAAAAGCTTTCCTTTTCCTCATCCAGACCCTTCCCAAGCCTACCAATTGAAATTAATGATCAGTCAGAAAGGATGATATAATATAAACACCTCAGAAAGTATCCCCAACCTTCTAAACAATAATTTCTTTCACAATGGCATGAGATGTATTTAAATGTGAGCAGATGTTAAAATATCTCTCCTTTGTACCTATATCCTATTTTTTAGGATAGCTTCAGCTCCATGGCACTTTGGCATTCCAGTACTATTCCTTGTACTAAACAAATTACTGATCTGGCATGTGAGTGACATGTAAGCATGTCTGTCCAGGGTTTCAAGAGAAATAGTAAGCAGAGTGGTGGACTTGGGAATCAAGAAGACCCGGGTTTAAGTCTTCCCTTGAATACTTAGAAGCTATGTGAAGTTGAGTAAGTGCCTTAATTCTCTCAGTCTTCATTTCTTTTTCTGTAAAATGGGGATTAAAATAGCTAATTCTAGTCATATATATATATTTTATATATATATATATATATATGCTAAAATTGGATGAGGTGGAATTGATCTCTCCCTCGAAATTAAATATAATTTTTTAAAAATATAATTACAAATACATATACTAAATAAATAAAAAGTAATTTGGTAATTTGGGAAGAGAAGACACTAGCAACTAGGGGCCTCAGGAAAGACTTTATGCAGGCAACTACACTGAATCTGAGTTTTGAAGAAATCCGGTATTCAAAAAGAAAGAGAATAAATGGGAGATTGAGTGCCATGTTCAAGGATCATCAAGTTTCAATAGCACTTGCCTCACAGGTTTGGTGTGAGGATCAAATGAGATAATTCATTTTTACTCGCCTTAAAATGTTTATATAAATGTTTGTTTATTGATTCTATTGTTATTATTCCAAATGCTTTTTAGGGTCCTGAACCTCTCAAACATTCTGGAACATAAAAGTGTGATGCTAAGTACCTACAGCTACAGTTATCTGAGTCCCTTGGGGGTGGCTGTATAGTAAGGCATTCTCAGGGACACACAAGCTCACAATTTATTCCAGTCTTCATCTTTCCATCACCCTGGATTTTATTTTATGATTTATTTTTCTTTTAAAAACTGTCCTCAAAATAAACTCCTATTTTATGGGTTCTTTCACAATACTTCACACTAAATCTCTCCCTTTAAGTGCTGATTCCTTCCTACTTATAGATCTATAACAAATTCACTTAAAAATATGCAAAATTGATTCTAGGTACTTTTTAATGGTATGGGTTATTTTAAAGGCCAAGATGATACTTATTCCTGCATATCTGAAAATTTCTGATTTGATTTTTTTGCATATAATATAACATACTGAAACCCTGCAAAATTCATTGATATTGAAAAGAAGAAATATGTTGCAGGGTAGGGCTAGAACAAGGGTCTACAACAGAAAAGACTCTTCTCAAGATGACCTCACACCCTACAGCACCTGTCCAATGAATTTTTCTGATAAGAGTGAACACATGACCTCACTTCCATAGATTTCTAAACCTTACATTCTAAAACTAACATCATATGTAAGTCATTACATCCTGCTTCCCTTTGTTTTTCTCAATTCCAGCACAATTAGCCACACCCCCAAAATTAGTTCCTGGACTTCCTGCCAAGATGGTTGTTTGAAGCACATGTGTGGATGGGGGGCGGGGATGGGAGGAAGAGGCACTCAGCTCTTACACATTACTCCAGTGAAATTCAATTCCTAATTATCCTTAGTAGAAAAGGGCTGGAAAAGTGAAATAAGGTGACAAAATGCAGATAGCAACCCAACATTCCCTGCCAAACAGCTTTAAAATAACTTCAAAATTTTAAGTGGCAGAGTCAATAAAAGGTTGGGGTAAGACAACTTGGGGAGTCAGAAGATGAGTTTAAATCACTGGGTTGGGAGCTCACCTGGAGCTCAGTATCATCACCTGCAAGAGTCCCTGATGACAGCTGCGAATAGGAACTCTCAATCCAGAGACATTAAGGGGGCTAGACACCTGGTCAGAAAGAAATGACAGTGGAACACTATTGTTCTATTAGAAACCAGGAGGGACAGGATTTCAGGGAAGCCTGGAGGGATTTGCATGAACTGATGCTGAGTGAGATGAGCAGAACCAGAAAAACACTGTACATCCAAACAGCAACATGGGAGTGATGTTCAACCTTGAAGGACTTGCTCATTCCATCAGTGCAACAATCGGTAACAATATTGGGCTGTCTGCAAAGGAGAGTGCCATCTGTGTCCAGATAAGGAGCTGTGGAATTTGAACAAAGTGCAAGGACTATTCCCTTTAATTTAGAAAAAAAGAACCAGATATTTTATTGTCTGATCTTGTTACCTCTTAGACTTCTATTCTCTTCTTTAAGGATATGATTTCTCTCTCATCACACCCAAATTGGATCAAGGTACAACATGGAAACAAAGTAAAGACTGACAGAGTGCTTTCCGTGGGGGGGGTGGGGGGGTGGGGGGAGGGAAGCAAGATTGGGGGGAAAATTGTAAAACTCAAATAATATCTTTAATAAAAATAAATTTAAAAAAAAGAAAGAAATGACAGGGGATTCTTTATCGGAACTGGGTGTAGCTGGCACTGTTGTTCTATTGCCCATAAACAGGGTGGAGAGGAGTCTTTATGATCAATCACAAGGGAGCAGAGGCTCTGGTCACAGTTCCAAGGAAGAGAGGAGTGCTAGTGTTTGTGGTTGCAAGAGAGAAGGGGACCCAGTCACAGTTCCAGGGCCAAGAGCAGTGTTAGTGCTTGCAGTTGCAGGGGAGCCCAAGCCTCTCCTGAGTAAAGACCAGAGGGCAGACAAGCAGAGCAGCAACTCTGACCTCTCCCTTGGAAGCATTAACCCCTTGAACTAGCTGTGGAAATAATAGCAAGAAAAAGTCTGAAGCTTGGGACATTATATACCCATCCCAGGTGAAAAAAAATACAACTTTACCAAAACATTTAAGGATCAAAATATTGGCAGGGAAAGTGAACAAATAGCAAAAACAAAATGAACTTGACCATAAAAACCTAATACAATGGCAGGGAAGACAAAGAAATAAACTCAGAAGACAACAATATGGAATCAGTTTATAAGCAAAGGCTCAAACAAAAGGAAAAAAAATGCTCATTGATACAAGCCAACAAGAATTCCTGGAATATTAAAGAGAGGAGTGGTAGAGGGAAAATTGAGAAAAGAAATGAGAGTGATGTAAAAAAATTATGAAATGAGAATTACCTGAGGGGGGGCACAACAAACGCTAAAGGAGAATAAACCTTAAAACAAAACAGAATTGGCTTAATGTTAAAAAAAAAAAACCCCAAAATTCACTGAAGGAAAGAATTCCTTACAAAGCATAAATGGCCAAATGGAAAAGGAGGACCAAAAGGTCACTGAAGAAAATAATTCCTCAAAAATTATTGGACAAGTGAAAGCTAAGGACTCCATGAGACATCAAGAAACAATATAACAAAGTCAAAAGAATGAAAAAAAATGTGAACTATCTTATTGGAAAAACTGAGCTAGAAAACAAACTGAGGAGAGATAATCCAACAATTTTAGGTCTACCTGAAAGCCATGATCAAAAAAAAAAAAACCCTAGACATCATATGTCAAGAAATCGTTAAGGGGAAATTGCCCTGATATATTAACTTGATAAAATAGAAAACTAGTGATCACTTCTTGAAGGAGATCTCAAAATGAAAATTCCTAAAAACATTATAGCCAAACTCTAGAGATCCTAGGTCAAGGAGGAAAATATTTAAATAACCAGAAATAAAAAATCTAATTATCATGGAGTTAAAGTCAGGATCACACCAGATTTAGCAACTTCCATATTAAAGTAGTGGAAGACTTGAAATATGATCTTTTAAAAGACAATGGAGTTAAGATTAAACCAACCATCAATGACCTATCTAGCAAATTGAGTACAATCCTGGGCCGGGGTGGGGGTGGGGGGGAGATATTTAATAAAATTAAGGACTGTCAAACATTCCTGATAAAAAATACCAGAGCGGAATAGAAAATTTGACATTCAAACACAATACTCTAGATACATTGAAAAAGTAAAAGATGAAAGATAAATCATTAGAAACTCAATAAAGTTAAACTATTTTCATCCTTATATGGGACTATGATACATGTAACTCCTGAAGACTTCATTACTGGAGTGGTTGGAAGGAGTCTATACAGCAGAGGTCAAGAATATAAGTAAATTATGCAGGGATGATCTCCATAAAAAAATGAAGGAATGAAAAAGAGGGATGCATTGGGATACAAATTTTTTCTCACATAAAAGAAATGCTCAAAAAAAAGAAGGTGGAGGGAAAAAATTGAGTAGTGGTATAGGCAAAGCTTGAAATTTATTCTCAATGGAATTGGTTCCAAAGGAAGAATATTCTCTCTCTCTCTCTCTCTCTCTCTCTCTCTCTCTCTCTCTCTCACCGAGTAGGGAAACAAGGAGGGGGTAGGACATACTGGTACAGAAGAAGATATAAGTGAGGATGGATTGAGAAAGGCAGTGATCAGAAGCAAAAAAATACTTGAGGAGGGACAGGATAAAAAGATAGAGAAGGAAAATACATAGTAATCATAACTGAATTTGAATAAAATGAATCCATTTATAAAACAGAAGCAAATAGCAGAATGGATTAGCAATTAGACTCCAACAATATGTTGTTTATGAGTCACACTTGAAACAGAAATAAAGTCTAAAATAGAGTTAAGACTATCATACTTCAGCTGAAGTAAAAAAAAAGCAGGCATAGTAATTATTATCTCAGACAATGTAAATGCAAAAACAGAACTAATTAAAATATATAATCTAGTTTATTGAGATAACTTAGGCAGCTATGTGGTACAGTGAATAGAGGTAGGCCTGGAGTCAGGAAGATTCAGTTTTCTGAGTTCAAATTTGGCCTTACTAATTGTGTGATCCTGGACAGTCACTTAACTCTATTTGTCTCAGTTTCTTCAGTAGGAAATGACAAACCACTCTAAGAAAATTCCAAATGGGATTACAAAGAGTCAGACATCACTGAACAACAACCAAAGACAATGAAGCAATATCTAAAACTTTTACAAGTTTCTCTGATAAAGGTCTCATTTCTCACATAGGGCAATGATTCAAATTTATAAAAATAAGAGTCATACCCCAATTTATAAATGGTCAAAGGAATTAAATGGGTAGTTTTAATTTTTATTAATTTATTTTTTTAGGTTTTTGCAAGGCAAACAGTATTAAGTGGCTTGCCCAAGGCCATACAGCTAGGAAATTATTAAGTGCCTGAGGCCGGATCTGAACTCCGGTACTCCTGACTCCAGGGCCAGTGCTCTATCCTCTGCACCACCTAGTTGCCCCTAATTTTTATTAATTTTTAATATTTATTTTATTTTGTTGCTTATATTTTGAATCCCAAGCTGTTTCTCCCTTGCTCCCTCTGAACCCCAAACTAGAGGTCAACATTTGATGCAGACATTATATACATACTTCCATATATCAGTTCTTTCTCTGTAGGTGGATAGTATAAGTTCTTTGTAGTTGATTTGAATATTTATGCAACTCAGAAAAGTTTGATGATTCAGTTACTCTTCTAATATTGCTATTGCTGATTACAATGTTCTCTCAGTTCTGTTCATTTTTTATTATTCCATACAAATTTTTCCATGTTTTCCTAAAATCAACCTGATTATCATTTGTTACAACACGTATTTTTCCATCACAATTATAAGCCAACACTTATTCAGCCATTCTCCAACTAATAGGTAACCCCTCAATTTCCAGTTCTTTGCCACCACAATAAGAACTGCTATAAATATTTTAGAATAACTAGGTTCTTTTCCCATTTCCTTAATCACCTTAGGAAACAGACCTAAGGGTGGTATTGCTGGATGAAAGGAAGTATAGTTTTTTAACTCTTTGGACATAATTTCAGATTGCTTTCCAAACTGAATGGATCAGTACACAGTTCCACCAATAGTGTATAGTGTCCTAATTTTTCCACATCCCCTCCAACATTTGTCATTTTCACTATCATTTTAGCTGATCTGATAAGTATGAGTTGGGAAATCAGAGATGTTTTAATTTACATTTCTCTAATCAAGTGTTTTAGAGCATATTTAATATAGTTATATATAGTTTTGACTTCTTCCAAAAACTAGAAGTTTAAATTAAACTGCAAATTAAAACATCTCTAAGATACCACCTCACATCTATCAGAAATGACAAATGCTGGGGGAAGGGAATGAGAAAAATAGGTTCACTACAAATTTGCTGACTCAACTATTCTGGAGAAAAACGGTTTCAAAGTATGGCCAAAGGGCTATCAAACTCTGCATAACCTTTGATCCAATACCATGACTGGGTTTACACCCTGAAGAGATCAAAGAAAAAGGAAAAAACCTAACTGTTCAAAACTATTTGTGGCAGTTCTTTTGTGGTGGAAAAAGAACTGAAAATTGAGGGATGCTCAATTGGGAAATGGCTGAACAAGTATGAAATATGACTGTGATGGAATACTTTAGTACTATAAGAAATGATATGGGGGATGGTTTCAGAAAAACAAAATCACTACATCTATATGAACTGATGCAAAGAGAAGAGAGAAGAATCAGGAGATCATTGTGTATAGTAATAGCAAAGTTATGATTATCAACTATGAAAGACTTGGCTACTCTGATCAATACAATGATCTAAGACAGATCCAAAGGATTCATAATGGAAAATGCTATTTACCTCTAAAGAGAGAACTGATAGACACTGAATACAAATAAAAGTATAATTTTCTTTTCTTATTTCCTTCCTTTCATGATATAGCTAAGGAAACACCTTTTGCATGATTTCACATATAAAATTGATATAATTTTGCTTGCCTCCTCATTGGGTGTGGGGGGGGAGATAAGAGGGATGAAAATCTGGAGCTCAGAATTCAAAAAGAATGTTTATTTTATTTTTAAAAATATTTTTATTTATTTGATATTCCAACATGCAATGATAGTTTTCACCATTTTTTTTTGCAAGGTTTTGAGTTTTGTTGGAGTTTTTTGTCAGGTTTTTGCAAGGCAATGGGGCCCAAGGCCACACAGCTGGGTAATTATTAAGTGTCTGAGGCCTTATTTGGACTCAGGTCCTCCTGACTCCAGGACTAGTGCTCTATCCACTGTGCAACCTAGCCGCCCCTTCAAGGTTTTGAGTTTTACAATTTTCTTCTTCCTTCCCTTCCTTCCCCCATCCCCCTAACAGAAATCAATCTGATATGGACTCTACATGTGTAATTTTGCTAGACAAAGATTCATATTAATCAAAAAACATGTTTAAAACAAATAGCAACTTTAAAAAAAACTAAAAAAGGGGGGCTATGTTTTCTGTCACAATGATAAGCTCCTCCCATAACCAGTTATCAATCTTGAGCCTTGCTTACTCTTTGCAGTCATTGCTCCCACTCAAGCCAGTCATAACTGCCACATTTGGACTATTGGCCATTTATCTTTCCTTAGGTCCTCCAGGCTGCATGGACTGGCCCAATTTCCTCAAAACTTTTTTTTGTTGTTTTTGTATTTTGCAAGGCAATGGAGTTAAGTGACTTGCTCAAGGTCACACAGCTAAGTATTATGAGGCCAGATTTGAACCCTGACTTCAGGGTCAATGCTCTATCCACTGTGCCACCTAGCTGCCTGGGCCATTTATCTTATTAGCTTCATTGGCTTCATGTGTCTGGAAGCTTGTGCTATCTATATGCACATTTTGAAACAAGCCCTCCATTCTACTCTCTTCTGCCCCATAGCAAGAAGGAAAACTCAATTAGCACCTAGGGCCAGCTTTCTTACCCTTGCATATTATACCCTACAGCCAAAAGGAAAACTTTTTTTTTTGCAAGGCAAATGGGGTTAAGTGGCTTGCCCAAGGCCACACAGCTAGGTAATTATTAAGTGTCTGAGGCAGGATTTGAACTCAGGTTCTCCTGACTCCAGGGCCGGTGCTCTATCCACTGGGCAACCTAGCCACCCCTAGCTTTTGGAACTTCTAAAAGTACACTTCTAGAATTTAATCCAGCTCCTCCCTAAAATGACCTTCTTTTTAATTTAATCTCATCATAGGTAATATTAATTGATTGTTACAATAAGCATAAGTATTATAGCTTGGTGTTAGTTTCTTTTTAGTTTCTTTAGCTTGATGGATAAAAACGTCCAAAATAAATGTTCTCCTTTTAAAAAAAAAGTGTTTGAATAAATACCCTGTCCTGCCTGCATCTATGAACATTCCAGATCCAGTTCATATATTCATGAACCTATAGATTTAGAGTGAGGAAAAACCCTGGACCTCCTAAAATTCAAACCCTTAATTTTACAATAAAGAAACTAGAGCTCACAGAGATTAGGTGACTTGCTCAAGGTCATACTAAATATGGCATAGTTAGGATTTGAACCCAGGTCCTCTGTCTTCAGACTCAATTCATTTTCCCTACACTCTTCCATCCCTCCCAGGGCTACAACCTTATAACTAGACAGTTTACAAGCCCTGTACTCCTAGGGCCAGCTTGTGAGCTCTCCTCTCCCTGGACCATTATTTCTCTCAATAAAGGATTGTTTTCCTTCCTTCCCTCATGTTTTCTAGATTTATACAACTACCCATGCATCGAGTTGAATTTCAACAAGAGAAATTTGAGACAAGGGTCTCCTTTCCTGTTTGCCATCACTTCCCACTGTGTCTGAGACTAAGAGAAAAAGTTCTGAGACTGCCACATTAGGTACCCCCAATGGGAAAAAAAAAATCTAGCTGTAGTCTCCTTGAAGGAACTTTTATGTATTGCAGGCTTTACCCCATAAGTAGCATGGAGGAGTAATCATGTGGCTTGAAGTAAGACAACTATCCTAACTCTTTTCCAAAAGACACTTTACTTCTAGCCTACAGGAGAAGCAGAAGGTTAGGGCCAGGAGCTTGGCTACTCTGCTCTCCTCGTATAGAGGTGGGGTATAAGGCTAGAATTATATCTTTAAATTATTGTTAATCTAAGAGATATAGTTTTCAGGTTCAAGCTGATTATTGTTTCTTTAATAGGGGAAGCAGGACTACAAACTTTATATCTAAGGTTTGATTTACCACCAAATACCAATTCCACAATGAACACAGAAAAGAAACCTATTTATCCAAGTCAATAGTAAAACTGAAATCAGATAAAATATATATATAGAACCTGCACTAGATAATAAAGAGTGAAGGAATTCTACTTGGGAACAAATTCAATCAAGAGACAGTTCCAAATTTCACCCAGCTTCTTTAATGTTGGCTTCTTCCCAAAGCCTTTTTTCTTTAGCAACATCAAGTGAAGATGGCACTGACCATCTTCTCTCTCCTAGGTATAAACTAAAAAGTACCTAAAGAGACCATAGTTTCTGTAAAAAAGAGGGTCTCTGAAAAAAAGTCCTTAAAACAATCTCTCCTCTTTAAAGCTCCTGTCAACTCTTAAACACCCCACTCTTGGCCTTGGGGCATTCATCTCCACCTGTGAGTAGAGGATCCCACAAGAATGGGTTTTGGAATATGTCATTCTTAACAATCTGTACATTCCTGCCCTAACTCAGGTACTCCTGATTCCAGGTCCCGTGCTCTATCCATTGTGCCACCTAGCCACCCCAGCATATTATTTTCCATCAAAATCAATCTTCACAAACCCTACCTTCTCTCTATCTCTTCTTCTTAAAAAAAAGTGGACAGGGTTTCAGAGTGAGGACTGTCTCTAATGACTTGTAGGCATGGTTGGAAGAAATACTTGATCCCTTTGTGACAGTGGAGATAATAAATATTTATTAAGAGCCTACTATTTGTCAGGTACTTGGAGATACCAAGTATCCAAGAAAAGACAGTTCCTAGCCTCAAGAAGTTTACAATCTAGTGGAGGAAGACAACACAAAAGAAAGCTGAAAAGGGCTGGGGGAGGTACTTTACAGATGAGAAAAGGATGGAGGAGTCAGAGTTGTCCCACATCAGGACAGCCAGGTAGGAAATGAAGTTCCAAGAGGAGCATTTGCCTTAAATGGATGTTTTAGAGTTCATGGCTCCACCCTTCAGTCAAAGGGGGCCCAGGTTAGTAATGAGATCAAATTCCAAGGCAGATGAAATTTTACAAGATAATTAGGTTTTTCCAATAATGAATTTCCCTGGGGAATGGTGATAAGGTGATTGACTGATGATAATCCATGTAGACAATGATATTGGTTTCACTCTGGTCCTCTGATGACAGCCTTGGTTTCATCAAGCCTGGAGTTCAAATCTGGACTCTGATACTTACTAGTTGTATGATTCTGGGAAAGTCATTTAACCCTGTTTGCCTCAGTTTCCTCATCTGGAAAAGGAGCTAGAGAAGAAAGTGGCAAATCACTCCAGTATCTTTGCCAAAAAACTCCAAATGAGGACACAAAGAGTCAGGCACAATTTAAATGACTCAATAACAATAACAACAAACCCTATATAGAGAAAGGTTTTGTGAGGTGTTTCTCTAACCCTCCACTCCTCCAAACAAAAGAGATAATTGAGGAAGTTGAAAAATTGCTGAGTATCAAAAACTGATTCAATCTGCATAGTGATAAGATTTCAGGTCATCAGAAGTGATATTTCCCAGAAACCAAGTGGAGTAGCTGGTGAAAAATGTAAATTTCTAAACCCTCTCTAAAGAAAGGCATAGGAGGCTCTTCTATGAAGAGGTAAAATGTATTTGCACATTCAATTAGATATAGATTGAACTAAGGTTTTGTTTTTGCATCTCCATTGTATAGCCTGGAACAGACTTAAATGTTTGCTGATTGTTGGCTGATTGGGGATTACAAATTAATATGTTATAATTCTAATCAATTCATCAATAGAAATCTCTGGAGTTTGTGAAGAGGAAATGACCAGGAGGAACAAAGAATGACTTTGGCTCAAGGGTCTGTCTGGTTGACATATGTCACTCATCCACAGCAGAAGTAGTTTTTAGGAAAATTTTAGATAAAGCAGCAACATCTACATAAGATTAGTGAAGGCAGGCTTACAGGAAGAAGAATGGTATTTCCATGACTAATATTGCTAGGCAGATTCTTGTTTCCTTACTTTTATTATATAATATTATATCAGATGAAAGCAATCTGAAGAGATTTGAATAGAAAGTTAAAAACTGCAGAGTTAAACTGAATTTCTTAGAAGCTATGATCCATGGAAACAACTTATTATTTAAGAATTGTATTAAAAAATAACTTCAATTTTGAGTAATATATTAGCTATTGCAAACATTTTTGAAAAAACCTCATTAAAGTTCACACCCATTTACTGCTAAAGGCTGACAAAGATTGATATCAATTTAAAATTTATGTATGTAACAAAGCAGAGTTATTAATGTGTAGTAATAATGTACTGTCAAAAAAAAGACCACCTATGATAAAATTTTCCAAATGGTAGATAAGAAAGCTAAAGAAAACACTTTAAAAAATAGAGAACATAGTTTATAAAAATGTCAAAATCAGAAGCAATATGTTTTAGTTATGAGGTCTCAATGTAGTCAAATATGAATGTGCTTCTTTCAATGAAGCATGGTTTTTCATTAATCATATGAATCATAGAGATGGAAAGAACTTTTGATTATACCTTGTACCATTCCTTTACTTTATAGATGAGGAAATTGAGGTTCCCCAAAATGAAGTACTTGGCAAAAGGTCACAGTCAGGTAAAAGCAAAGCTAGAAATAAGATGAAGGCAGGTAGGTGGCACTGTGGATACAGCAAGAAGACCTTAGTTCAACTCTAGCCTCACCCACTTACTAGCTCTGTGATCCTGGGCAAGTTACTTTTGTTTGCCTTAAACCACTGGAGAAGGTAATAACAAACTCTTCTACGATCTTTGCCAAGAAAATCCCAAATGGGGTAAAAAAGATTTGGACATGAATGAAAAAAATGACTGAACAACAGAAAAATAAGATATAGATCTCCTGACTATTAAATCCAGTGTCCTATCCATTCTAGCTTGACTTGTATTGCTCTGCGTGAAATTATATTATTTCAGGAAGACAATTAAGTATCTTAGTATAGAGGCACTATGGCAGAGTGGATACAGGGCTGGTCTCCAAGTCAAGAAGATGGATTCAAGTCCCACTTTTGATTCATAGTGGCTGTGTAATCCTGGACAAGTCACTTAACTTCTCAGTGGAACAAATTTCTGTCTAAAAATTTCAGGATAACCATTTTTACCATCTTTACCAGTAGAGGGAGCGTTACCACTGAAACCACAAGTCTGAACCAAATTAAAAAAAAAAAAAAGAAAAACCCCAAACATAGCATTTAGAGAGATCTACATAAAGTTTTCTATCATATCAGATATCATATCATAGCATCTATCATATCAGAAGAATACAGAAGAGGGTTATTGTTGCTTATAGAATAGAATATCAGACTGCTATATTGCTTAATCATTAGATTGTTTACCTTTTTCTGAATCCAAGTCTTTGGACTGAGTGGTGGGGGAAAGAAAAGAAACTTAAATTGAAAACGAACAGGATCTCAGAGCTAATTTCTCCTCACTCTGAAACTCATCTTTGTTTATTTGAGCTTATAATCACATTATCTTTGAGTTCAAGGAAGCATCTCAGATACTTTGACAAACTTGTCACAATAAGCAAGAATGGTTATCTGCATTCTATAGATTTCTGAAAATAACATATGAACAAGACCTTCCACTTCAAAAGCACCCAAATTTATGGTGGATGGAATCTTCAAATTCTATTGCTGTCAAAGTTTAATTATTAACTCATGCAAAACTTATCACAGGTTTACATACAGTTCATGCCCAATAAAACTTTGTTGACCAATATAGCTTGCCATAGGGAGCATTAATGCCAACCTTGTCTTCCAAAAGTGCAGATCATATCCTTTTAGAAGAAATGAAAAAAAATGCAGATACAGCCCAAAAAGGCAAAAGAATGATGATACCCACGATGAGAAAGGAAAAAAGGCAATAAGTCAGATACTTTCCCAAACAGACACAGATTGAACTAAAGTCACTTTTAGGTCAATTTTCTCCTTTCCATGCAAAAGGCTATCCCATTGCTCCTACTTATGGTATCACTGTGATAAGTCACAGTGGAGCCCAGTTCTCCCACATCTGCTTCAAAAAAGATCAAAAAAGCAGTACTTGACTATGAAATCCAAATACTTTCATCTAGTCCAGGATTTCTAAAAAAGAGAAGCTAAGTGGATACTTAGTCCTTGCCCTGGGGTCAGGAAGACTCATCTTCTCGAGTTCAAATCCATGTAACCCTGGGGAAATCTCTTAACCCTGTTTGCCTTAGTTTTCTCATCTGTAAAATAAACTGAAAAAAGAAATGACAAACCACTCCATCATTATCTTTGTCAAGAAAATCCCAAATGAGGTCATGAGTAGTTGGACAGACAGAAATAACTGAACAACAAGCCTCCTGGGCTTGGTACAGTGTCTGGCACTTAATATATATTTAATAAATCTTTATTATTATACTTCTGCTTTTGTGGTCCAACTTAGTCCTGTCTGACTCATTTGGGGTTTTCTTGGCAAAGATACTAGAGTGGTTTTGCCATTCCTTTCTCTAGTTCATATTACAGATGAGTAAACTAAGGCAAATAGGATTAATTGACTTGCCTGGGACAACACAGCTAGTAAGTGTCTGAGACAGATTTGAATTCAGACTCCAGTCTTGGCACTCTATCAACTGCACCATCTAACTGCTCCTTAATTCTGATAATCAAACTTTTTTGATAGTCATGAACCTCCATCAACTCAGATTGAATTTTGGAGTCAACTTTAGTTTTTCTCAAATGAATTTTTAAGCTAAATTTCCTCTAACTTGTAACTTGAATTTTTAAACCCAAATAAAAATCAAATACTTATTTCCATTAATTTTCATCTTGAGAGAATTACAAAATCACAGCATCTTGAAGCTGGATTGAATCTTATTGACAATCACAGATTAGGAAACAGGATCAGATCAGTAAGGTGATTTGGGCCGTGTCACATGTCTAACTATAATGGTATACCAGGATTAGATGATGGTGAGAGAGGGAGAGGTGGGAGGGAGGGAGGGGGAGAGAGAGAGAGAGAGAGAGAGAGAGAGAGAGAGAGAGAGAGAGAGAGAGAGAGAGAGAGAGAGAGAGAGACATGGACAGAGTAAGGTTTTGGTTTGGTTTTATTATATGATTGACATTTTTATCTGGGTAAAACAAGAGAACAAATACAAGTCCTTACCCTCATGGAGCTTTCTTTCTAATAGGAAAAGACAACAAAAGGAAACTGGAAAGGAACCAGGCTGAGGTCAGACAGCTGGTGAAGAGTTTAAAAAGTCCATAGAGTGAATTTATGAATGAAGTGAATCATTTCTAATATCCCTCCTCAAATAGTGGTTGGGGCAATGATTAATTGCTTCTCTGTTACTTTTGTTCTATCTTATTGATTGAGTTCTTTTTGAACTCCATTCTATTTTTATAGATTTTAAAAAAAATCTATCTTAGCCATTTCTCCCCACTCCCTCCCTCAGCTGTATATCTGATAATTTAGTCTTTGATAGTTTTTAAGTCACTGATAACATTTTTGAACAGACTTAGGGGTGAGGACAGAGTCCTGGACTTTCACACTATAAATCTTCCTCCAAAATGACTTTGATCCATTAATCATAAAGTTATGAAAAGCTCTGTTTACAGCCTTATTTCATTACAAATATCAGTAGCATTTTGCTATTTATCAGTAAAATTGGAAGCTAGTTTGTATTAGGGATCAATAATTTCCTTTCTGTAATTGCCAGAATTTAAGGAATATGCCTCATAACACCAGATTGTTTAATAGTCTCAGTTGGATGAATAGCTCTATATGTATACCTAATTAGACCATGTACAGAGAGAGCAAGAGTGAGAGAGAGAGAGAGAGAGAGAGAGAGAGAGAGAGAGATTGATTTTAAAGACTTTCATTCATTATTTATTGACCATTTGCTATATGTTTAGCACTGTCTTATTTTTTTTTTTTAGCAAAACCAAGAAGTGTAAAACATGAGCTTAAAAGTTTTAATCTGGGGGGAGGTTAGGTGGCATAGTGAATAAAGCACCAGCTTTGGAGTCAGGAGTACCTGGGTTCAAATCTGGTCTCAGACACTTAATAATTACCTAGCTGTGTGGCCTTGGGCAAGCCTCTTAACCCCATTTGCCTTGCAAAAGGCTAAAAAACAAAACAAAAATGAAACAAAAGTTTTAATCTGGTTTGGCAAACAAGGTACATACACATGAAGTCAACAACAAGTAACCCTTTTCACACACTCCCTTTCATATAGCCTCCCAGCTAAACTGGACTATTCGCTCCCCAAACTCAGTATACCTTGTCCCTTTTCTTTGTGGATTACATTTTGGCATACATAGCTCTAATAGACAGGAAGTTTTTTCTTGCATCAAACTAACATTGGTCTTTTTGCAACCTTTAAATATTGTTCTTGACAAAACTGAGATTGTATGACTCAATTCCCACAAGCCATATGCCCTGCCCGGAAAACACTCCTCACTCATCTTTGCCTTTCAGAGTCCCTAGGCTCAGTACAGGTGCTATCATTTCTGACTTCTTCCCAGAAGTTCCTATTCTTATTCTCCTAACTATTCCTAGTGGCTTGGATCTCTCTCTGTTATTCCTTCACTCCCTCTCTATTTATGCACCATATTTCTCGCCTTGCTAAATCTGCCTAGTTAAATAAAATTATAAACTTTTTGACATCATGGAATCTTTCATTATTATTTTCAGAAAAAAAAATTGCCTACATTCTTACAGCCTTCAGGTAAATGTCTCCTTTCTTCTCTGCTCTTAGACCATGACCATAGTTACACTGATCATACCTTCAGCAAGGTGTGGCCATCCCTAGCAATGCCCCATCCTGATAATATCAGGTCACACTGAAGACTCAGTGAAAAACTTCCTCTTGCTTCTATGGAGAGAGCGGTTTTGTTTCATGTAGAAAAACAACTTCCCAGTGCTCAGTCCTTAGAGTTCCTGATCCACCTGACCTGTCCATGAACAAACAGGTAAAATCTGTTTTTTCTTTCAGAGACCAAGCTGGTTTTGGTGGCTAAAATAGTAGCAAATATTCAAAATGCATCCTATATCCTAGTATAAAAGACTGTCACAATATTATTGCTTCTCCAGAAAAGACATACATAGATACACATACTTTAATAATAGAGGAAACTGGATTTCTTTGAAGTGCTGTAGAAGTATATATGTATACACACACACACACACACACACACACACACACACATATATATATATATAGAGAGAGAGAGAGAGAGTGTGTCTTTTTTAAGTGAAGCAGAAAGATGTTGGATGATAACAAAAACAAAAATAAAATTCTATTCAAGTAATTTCAACCATCCTTAAAATAAACTTTAAAGGCAGTAGGGTACAATGGAATTATTGCTGGCTTTAGAATTACAGGGCCTGGATTCAAATTCTAGCTCTGCCACTTACTCCTGGACAAGTAACACCTTCTCTGGGTCTCAGTTCCTCATTTTTGAAATGAGACAGTTAGATTAGATAACTTCTGAGATCTTTTTCAACCCTAAACCTTTGATCTTATGATTTCTGAAAAATTGGTTTGAAGATGTTATCTCTAAATTCAATTCATTAAGTGGTCTTTTACATGCACAGGAAATATAGTGATTGTAAAAAATATATATATAATATTTTATCCTTCCCTTTCTAGAATTTATGATCTAGGAGAGGATCTCATATGCACAGAAACAATAATATATAGATTAGAAAATCTAAGTAAAGTGCTATGGAACACATGAAAGAGAAAAGGTCAGTACTACTAACATGGGTGGGGGGAGAAAGGTGAAAGAGAAAGGAAAAAGCTTCTTGGAGTTTGCCTTTAAAGGATGGGCAATAATTGCAAAGGCAGGGAAAGAAGGCATTCAGAGCAGAGGGAATCAGAAGAGAAAGGTACAAATTTGGAAAGTAGAGACTGTGTGCTTGCACTGATGAATAGTTCAGTTTTCCAAGAACATAAATATGCCTTAAAATGAGATTTCTTTGAAAAGAAAAACAAATGTGTTAGTATATAATTTTCAAAAATTATAAAACTCATATGTGGTTTGTTCACATTTGGAGAGAAAAAATGCAGCCACTATTTGGACAAATTTAGTCCAAATAAAAGACAACATGGCAAAATGCATAGAGGGTTGGCTTTAGAAAACAGACTAGAATTCAGATCTGGTCATATCTGTTACATTGGGCAAATTCTTAAGCTCTTAAGTAATTCTCTAAGACCATAAATTACAGGTGAATTGAAAAGCTGTGTTAACTGCAGGATTTTCCACAGTGTTTCCCAACAAGTCAAATGATGGGTCTGTCACCTTTTCCCTTCACCCCCAAGAGGAGAAACAAAAAAAGATATTTATTTAAAAACCACTTTATTATTTGAAGCCAATGAGAAGGGTTAAGCTTAAGTATATAGATTCTCAAGTTAAGAATTTGTTTTGTGAATCACGTATATATAAACAAGAGTATACAATTTAGTATAAATTCTTCCCCCCCCAAATCCCTGTCTTACATTACTGAAATTCTACTCAACCAGGTAGAATAGTCCAACTCACATTCAACTCTTTCAATAGTCCTCTGATCCTCCTAACTGGATGCCATCTCTCTAATACATACACAAACACAATGATAATTTCAGTCTCCTCATATTAAGTTTGAAGTGCAACTCCTTTTTTATTTGCATGTAAGTTTTTACTCACTCAATGATTGTTTTATCTTATCTTTTATCTTATTTTTGGTTTGGTTTTATTGCGTAACTGACATTTGAGAAGTTACTGAAAAGTTACATTTTATTTGTAAGTTACCGGAGTGGAGAAAAATTAGTGAAGAAATCTATTATAAACTTATATAGAATTATTAAATCAAAAATGAAAAGAAAAGCTTGAAACACTGGAGAGCTAATTTAGGAGTAGAATTTACATAAAATTTTGTAATGGCCTTCTTTATAATTCCTGCATGAGATGACAAGGATAATAAACACTTTACTGTCCATTTTACTATAATACTAAATTTTTATTTAAATTAATATGTATATGAAGGCACCATCTGATGTGAGGTACAACTGAATTTTTAACAAGTTTTTCTCCTGATTTAAATGATAAGGTAATAAATTATCATTAAAAATAAGTTCAGTATGCATGTCATAAAAATGACTTCAAATCCTGGAGGCTTAATTTATCTGAAATGCTATACAATTTGACATTTCCACATCACACCAGATGCAAATTTTGTTTTCTTCAGTTGCCTGATGGCATGTCCCAAAATCTATTAATAAAAATATATAACACTGCTACTCTGTACACTCAGAGATTCAAAATATATCTGAAATTTAGACAATGTACTCTTCTTTTCCCTCACCCCCAATGCCTGTCTGAAAATTCTACTGAAATTCTACTCAGCCAGGTAGAATAGTCCAACCCATGTACACCTCTTTCAGTAGTCATCTGATTCTCCCAACTAGATGTCATTTCACTAAGCTTTCAGCAACTTATATCATCAGTAAAAGGTTGGTAGATAAGTAATATCATTCCCATTGTACAGATGAGGAAAGAAAATATATATCACTCCACTGCTAGAATAAAAGCTCAACAAGGACAAGAGTATATCATATTTATATTTTCTTCAGCATGTTCTTCTTTAAGAGGTAGCTAGGAGGCATAGTGTTTAGAGTACTAGCATTACCTAATTTAAATCTGGCCTCAAGACATTTACTAACTGTGTGACTTTAGGTTAATCACTTAATACCAACTGCCTTTGAAAAGAGTAATAATCTGTATGACTTGAAATAGATTTTTTTTAATTTGGGTATTTGTGTTTATACTCCCATAGCAAAAGAACAACAACCTCTAATACCAAGTCGACCAAAAATAAAAGCAGATTAGACTACAGAATCTCTAAATGGTTATTTCTAGCTCTAAATCTACATGTGATATTATGATCCCCAAAAAACTGACATGGGTCATGGTGTAGTAGGAAGAATAAGGAACTTGGAACCCTGGGGGTGAGTCCTAGTTCTGCCATGAACCTGGTTGACTTTGGGCAAATCTTTTAACCTTTCTGTGCCTCAGTTTCTTCATCTGGACAATATTACTTATGCTTCTAACCTTACAATGACATCTTAAGGAAAGTTCTTTGTAAAGCACTAAGAGCTATAGAAATAAAATAATTTATTAGATTAATAATTAATTAATTTAATTTAAGATATTATCACATAGAAATTATTACATTAAAATATATTACATAGAAAAAAATCTTTCTTTTCATATTATATGATAAGGTTCATATAGAACAAATACTGCTATTATTCTTTATATCTAATATTTTGTGGACTATTGCCCAGATGAATTAAATTGCTTTTTGTAATTGAATAAAGGAATTAGTTTTATAAGCTCATCTATAAATGCACTAAAAGCATTCCTATTATAAACTTTATCAGCAGAGCAGACCGTATGATGAAGATGATACATACCTCATCTTATTATCAGGTGATTTTGATTTCTTCTGCTTGGCCTCTTAATTTTAAAATGTTTTAATTTCACCCAGTTTATAGATTATGAGTATTTTGTATGGTAACATCAATTAAATCTATTACCACAGATACTAGGGCAACTAGGTAGCACAGTGAATAGAGTGCTAAGTCTAAAATTAGGAAGATTCATCTTTCTGGGTTCAAATCTGTTCTCAGACACTTATTAGCTATGTGATCCTGGGCAAAGTCACTTAGTCCTGCTTGCCTCAGTTTTGCAAAATGAGCTTGAGAAGGGAATGGAAAACCACTCCAGTATCTTTGCCAAAAAAACCCTAATTGGGTCAGAAAGGATTGGACATGACAGAAAATGACTGAACAACAAAACATAGCTACTGTATTTAATACTATAATTATCACCATAAAAATTACTATATAATCATTTTGCCAAGCTAAATATTTTCTACTTTGGGAGCTGAAATATATTTTTGACTATCTACATTAAACAAATTTGCTGGAAACTTGCCAGATCTACATTTAACTTTATGTTGGGCACATAGCAAAATGAACTAAGGTAAAGAACTCACATTAGGCTGAAATAACCCTATAGTAGAACTTATGACCTTGTGTGCAATATACATAACCTTTCATTCTAAAGATAATCAGTTCAGGTATTGCAAACAAACAAACAAGGAAAAAAATATCCTCAAAAATTAAAGGGTACATATTTAAATAGCCTGGACAAATCTCGGAGGAACAAGACCACCTATGTCCTTTCTCTTCCTTCTGCCCTCATCAAGTGCATTTGGATAACCTGTTTAAGGCATATACACATTAAAACTATGAATCATTATTTGCATTCAAGGACTTTGTATTCAAACTACTGCAAAACATATTTCATTTTGAAATCAGCTGAGTGATTAGCCAGCATATCTGTCCTATAAAGATAATACAGGTTAAAATCTCATCATTTGTCTCCAGAATAGCAAATAGGGTTTATGTAAGGGAATGCACCTAGAGAACACCAAGGCTTAGATTAGGTTTCTACGGTGTGGTCAGTCATAATTAAAACACAAAAGGGATGCCTGAAGCTAGTTATTTAACAAATCACTGAATCTGCTTATGTGACAAGGTGATCTACAGCTATTGTTCAGTACAGAGGCATCTCTCTCTCTCTCTCACTCATATTCTCTCTCTCACTCATTCATTCTCTCTCTCTCTCTCTCTCTCTCTCTCTCTCTCTCTCTCTCTCTCTCTCTCTCTCCCCCCCTGTTTCTATGTCTACTAGACCATACCCTCTCCTCAACTCCTCCCTTTCCACCTGCTCTTTTCTTTTGTTTTGACAAGGTCATCCCAGAAGCTCCAAGTGCCAGCTCAAGCTCTAACCTGGAGTCAGCCCGGATGCATTGGTAAAATGTAGCCATCTTTCCGATTGCAGACCAAGCCTTCAACTCTTTCATCCTTCCAGAGACCAGCAGCAGAGAGAACAGGGTACCTCTCTATGTCTTTCTCCAGAGCAGTAAAAGAAGGCTCCTGGCACACCACAGGCCATGCTTATTGACAGCTCTTCTTCCGTGTTTCTCCTCCAAAAAACTCAGCAGCCAGACCCAGCATCGCCCACAGGTTGCAAGCACTCTCGAGGAAGTGTGGACTCTGCCAAGCCCAGCCAAGCCCAGCCCATGGGGCTTTTGACTGGCCCAGTGAGATCTCCTGGGGAAAGAGTGTTGGCAACAGTATCTACCTGGTAAACATACTCTGCACTTCCTGATTTCACTCAGAGCCCCAAAGAGAGAGTAAAGAAAGAATGGCTCTCCAAGAAGCTGGTTCCTTTCTTTAAGCATTTAGTTGAGCTGATTGGCATAGTTACCATTCATGAAATATAACAAACATAGGCTTTGTTTTATTGCACTCACTGCAGGTGAGGGTGAAAGGCAATGATGGGTGAGGTCACATTCCAGGTCTCATCTAGGGCTAATCCTAATAAGAATTAGGAACTAATGTCTGGGAGTATCCAAAAGAGAAAAGGGGCATAACCCAAGCCCATTCTACCTCCTCATTCATATAAACTTCAATCTTGGTCTAAGTTAAAATACAGAATACATTTTTTCTCCAATTGTTACTACACTTTTTTCCCTAGTTTTGATTTGTTGTCAGTCATTTCAACTGTGTCCAACTCGTCATAACCTATTTGGGGTTTTCTTGGCAGAGATATTGGAGTGCCATTTCCTTCTCCAGCTCATTTTACAGGAAACTGATGCAACAAAGTTAAGTGATTTGCCCAGGCTCACATAACTACTAAGGGTCTAAGGCCAGATTTGAACTCATGAAGTTGAACCTTTCTGACCTCACCTGGTATTCTATCCATTATACCATTTAGCTGCCGTCTAGCTTTTGCACATTTTTCAAATTGATACACTAAGTTCTTTTCCTGCTTCATTCCTACAATATTCCCACAAATACTCTATAGACTTTTGGTTGATATTTTCTAAAGGCAGCATGGAGATGTAGAGAGGGAGTCAGTCTCAGAAGCCAAAAAACCTATATTCAAAAGTAGCTGATTTTTCCAGGCTTTGTCTTAAAACTTATCCTTCCAAATCTTCCTTCCCTTCTTTTTTCCTTTCCTATTGCTATGATAGTACCATCCTGCCAATCACCCAGGATGGGATCCTCAATTCCTCTTTCACTATCAGTCCAGATAATCAACTTATTGCCAAATCATGTTGTTTCCTCCCTTAGAACATCTCTCAAATGTGTCCTCTCTCTACCCACATAGCTACCAAGCTGGTGTAGGACTTTAAAACCTTATTCCTGAACTACTGGTATAGTTTTATGTTTGGTCTTCATGATTCATGCCTCTTTTCACTAAAACCATACTATGTTTGTCTGTCAAAGTAATCTTCAATCAATCAACAAACATTTATTAAGTGCCTACCACAAGGCACTGTGCTAAGTGCTGAGGATACAAAGAGGCAAAAGATAGTCCCTACCCCCAAGAAGCTCACAATCTAAGGGACACAACAAGCAAATATATATATATATATATATATATATATATACACACACACACACACACACACACACACACACACACACACACGTACTGCCAGGAAAGGCAGTGGGTTTAGATGAAGCAAGAGAGTAATCCAGGCATTGGGGATGGACAGAAAAAAATACCTGGAGCTGAGAGATGGAGTTCCCATTCAAGGAAAAGCAAGGAGGCCAATGTCTCTGGAACTTCCCCCAGGGATGGAAAGAAGGTGGAAGATTGAAAAGGTGGGGATGAGCTAGACTATGAAGAACTTTCAACACTAGAAGATTTTGTATTTGATCCTGAGGATGATAAGAGCTTATTGGAGTGTACTGGGTTAAGTGGTTGAAGTGGTCAGACCCATGCTCTAGGAAAATCACTTTGGTTCCTGAATGAAAGATGTATTAGAATGGGAAGACACTTGAAGCAGGCAGACCTACCAACAGGCTATTGCAATAGTTCAGGTGTGAGGTGATAAGGGTTTGCACTAGGGTGAAGGCAATATAATAGGAGGGGATGAGCAAATTTAAGAGATGTTGCAAGGTGAAATCAATAGACCTTGGTAATGGATTGCATATGATGAATGAGAGATAGTGGAGGGTGAGGATATCATTAGTTTGCAAGTCTGAGTGATTAGGAGGAACAGTAATAGGTAAATTGAGAGGGAGAAGAGACAATTTAGGGGGAAGGATAATGAATTCAGTTTTGGACATGTTGAGTTTGATATCTAGTTTGAGGTGTTTGAAGGACAGTTGGATATGTGAGATTAGAGGTGAACAGAGGGGTTGGGGCAGGTTAGGTAGATTTGAGAATTACAGGCATAGAGATAACAATTAACTGCAAGGAAGTTGTTGAGATCAATCAAGGGACCAGGACTGAGTCTGTTATACACAGTTAATAGGTGAGACCTGGAATAGGATTTAGCAGAGACTGAGAAGGAGTGGTCTAATGTGTGCCCTATAAGAGTAATGTGTGCCCTATAAAGTTAGATAAGAGAATGTTCAGGGAGAAAAGCCTCCCTAGAGTCCACCTCTCCACTGCTAGTACTTTCCCTCTGATATGACCTTCCAACTATTTTAAAGATATCTTCTTTGTATGGAATTATTTGCTTGTCTCCCCCAGTGGAATATGAGCTTTCTGACATCAGGGACTTTGTGTTACTTTTCTTTGAATATCTAGCACTTAATCTAGTACCTGATGATGTACAATAAGCACCTAATCAATGCTTATTGACTGACTGGATGACCAAGGCAAGTTATTTAATATCTCAGTGATCTAAACAATTTGCTAAGATTAACTTGCTGAGACACTGCAGCATTGTATTATTAGTTTGTTTATCCAAATATTATCTTTATTACTGAAATCATAGTCCAGTTCCTATCTCTTGTGTTGTTGTTCAGTTATTTCAGCTGTGTTCAACTCTTCATGATCCCCTTTGGGGTTTCTTGACAAAGATACTGGTGTGGTTTGCCATTTCCTTCTCTAGTTCATTTTACAGATAAGGAAACTGAGGCAAAAGGGTTAAATGATTTGCCCAGGGTAAAAGTCTGAGGTCACATTTGAACTCAGGAAGATGAATTTTCCTTACTCCAGATCTAGTCTGCTATCCACACCACTTAACCACCCTATTGAGTAGAATATTCCCAATAAAACCTTTTTTAAGGTTAATATTCCTAGTGAAGTCCTCTCAGAGTTAAGAAAAAAACAAACTACATCAAGCTGCCCCTCATATTCTATCCCTAGCCTTTTAATAATACACACATTATCTAGCTTTCTGTAAATACTTTATGAAACCTTCCAATTATGCCTCAGACACCTGTTTAATCTAGCCTTTTTCAGTTAGACTCACATTCCTGGAGACAAGGTTTTCCTCCATCAAGTTAATTACTTCCATCTTTGTCAGATGTTTTTTGTGGTAGATAGAGAATTCCAGATCACAGAGGAGATAATCATTTTTGGTATGATTAAGCTATTTGTCCCTCCATAACAACAGGATTAGTTCAAATATAGGAGACCTTACACACCAGAGGACCTGTCATTTCAAAAAAAAATAAAGATTCTCAACATCTGGGCAAAGCCAAGTTCCTGGAGTTTTTCCTTAAACAACTTTGAATGAAGCCTCCAAAAAAACATTGAAAAAACTTTTCAGTGAGATATTTTGGAGGAAATTCAGGAGAGGGTCTATCACATGGGTAAAAGAGGAAAATAGTGGGGCAGCTAGGTGGCACAGTAGATAGAGCACCGGCCCTGGAGTCAGGAGTACCTGAGTTTAAATCCAACCTCAGACAGTTAATAATTACCTAGCTATGTGGCCTTGGGAAAGCCACTTAACCCCATTGCCTTGCAAAAAACTCCAAAACCCTAATTAAATAAAAGAGGAAACTAGCCCAGGGTAGGCTGGAGAGCTGGAAAGTCAGAGGAAGGTTTCTAGCCCCAAGGCAGCTAAGGTCCTGCTCAGCTCTGTCAGCAGTAAGGGTCCCGGCCCAGTGTGGAGAGCAAGATTTTGAGCTCTGGGAAGTTTGGGGATACCTAGCACAGGGAGCAAACCTGGAACACCAGAAATGTCAGAGCAGAAAGCCAGGGACCAGAACCCCAGGCCCCAGCAAAAAAGCTTGGGACTATATACACCTGCTACCACAGGAACAGAATTCAACAGACAAAATGACCAAAAAAACCCCAGCAAAAACCACCAACCATTGACAGCCACTATTCTGATAGGGATGATTTATTCTCAGAAGAGGAAAGCAGTGACACAATGTCTACAGTGAAGCTTCTAAGACATTGATGAACTGATCTCAATTCAAAAAAAAATCTCTTGAAAGAGCTCAAAAAGGATTTCAAAAACCAAAGAAGAGAAGAAAAATGAAGGAAAGAAATGGTAGTCATACAGAAGAATTATGAAAAACTATCTGAGAAAAAGAATAATTTTAAAAGTAAAATTAAACAATTAGAGAAGGAAACCAAAAAAAAGCTAACTGAAGAAAATAAAGCCTTAAAAATTAGAACTGGACAAATGAAAATTAATGACTCTTAGACACCAAGATTTCATCAATCAAAACCAAAAGTCTGAAAAAAATAGAAGAAAATGTAAAATACTTCTTAGGAAAAACAACTGACCTAGAAAACAGATCCAGTAGAGATAATTTACAAATTATTTGTCTACCTGAAAGTTAAAATCAGAAAAATCACAATCAGCAGGGACAATATCATGTAGGAAATTATCATGTAAAACTTTCCTAATATCCTAGAACAAGAAGATAAAAATAGTCCTTGAAAGAATCTACCAATCATTCCCAGAAAGACATCTCAACATAAAAACTGCAAGGAATATTATGGTCAAATTTCAGAATTCTCAGCTAAAGGAGAAAACATTGCAAGCAGCCAAAAAGAAGTAGCAATATAAATACCAGGGAACCAGTCAGGATTATGAAGGACTTATCAGCTTCAACTTTAAAGGATTGGAGGGTCTGGAGGCAAAGGGCTTGGATTACAATCAAGAATCAATTACCCTTCAAATTTCAGCATATTCTTTCAGGGGGAAAGATGGATTTTCAACAAAATAAAGGATTTTCAATTTTACTGGATAGCAAGACCAGAATTGAACAGAAAACTTGATCTTCAGAAACAAGTCTCAAGAGATGTGTAAAAAGTCAAATGGAAGATGGGGGAAATGTTAGTAACTCTTGAGAACTGTATTTCTCTTAGGACAATTTAAAGAAACATATTTAGATAGGGGGTATGGGTATAAATTGACTGTTATATGATCAATCTTTTAGTTTTGGGGGGCTTTTTTTTAGGTTTTTTTGCAAGGCAAATGGGGTTAAGTGGCTTGCCCAAGGCCACACAGCTAGGTAATTATTAAGTGTCTGAGACCGGATTTGAACCCAGGTACTCCTGACTCCAGGGCTGGTGCTTTATCCACTGTGCCACTTAGCTGCCCATCAATCTTTTAGTCTTGAGGGATGTATTCCTATTAGGTGTGGAAGGGATTGTTCTTGAAATGAGGCGTGAGAAATAGCCAATATATAATGATGCTTATGGCAGTTGAAAGGCTTATACTCTGACAATACAAGAAAGGCATAAAACAATTAAGACATGACAAAGAAAATTATACTGGGAGAAGAAAGATGATAAATAATACCACAGGATGAGGCACAAAGGATGAATTAAGGTAAGGGAAAGAATGAAGGGTGTGAGTATTGAGTAAATCTTACTCGCAACAAATTTACTTCAAAGAGGGAATTCCCAAGTGGGTTTAGAAATTTATCCTACTCTATAAGGAAGTAGGGGGGAAGAGGAAAGAAAGGAGGTGAGGTTGATAAAAAGGGAAGGGGTATGTAAAAGTAAAGGGAAAGTTAAAGTAAAAATTTTTTTTAAAATAAAGTAAAAGAGTAGAGGGAGAAGAAGGAGGAAGGCTGGTAGAAAGGAGGGGAAAATTAAGAGCTGCAGTATTAAAAGAAAAACACTGATGGGGAGAGGCAAGGGAAAGGAAAAAGAAAAGAACAAAGAGAGGGGAGATAGGTTGGAGGGAAATACAAAATTAGTACTCTAAATTAGTAAACTGGAAATGTGAATGGAATGAATTCTCCCATAAAACAGAAGCAGATAGCAGAGTAGATTAAAAACTAGAATCCTACAATATGATTTTTGCAAGAAGCAGAGAGATACATACAAGGTAGAGTTATAAAGGTGTATCAGGATATATTATGCTTCAGCTAAAGTTAAGAAAAACAGGAGTAGTAATCCAGACAAAGCAAGAGTAAAAATCGATTTAATTAAAAGGGATAAGGAAGGAGAAAAACATTGTAAAGCTGAGGCTAATAGATGCATTTGTGAAGTTTTGTGAAATACTCCTTATAATGCCCATCAATTGGGGACTGACTGAACAAGTTATAGTAAATGAATATTATGGAGTTCTATTGTACCTTAAGAAATCATGAGCTTTCTGACTTCAGAGAAGTCAGCAAAGATTTGCATGAACTAATGCATAGTGAAGTGAGCAGAACCAGGAGAACATTGTACACATTAACAGCAACATTGTGAGATGATCACCTTACAAAGGAAGCAATTTCTCTCATTGAGAATCCTTAGATATCTGCTAAGGAAAATGCCATTCACATCCAGAGAAGAAATTACAGATTCCGAATGTAGAACAAAGAGTTTTATGCTCACTTAAAAAAAAAAAAAACTTCTTTTCTTTCTTTCACAGGGGCTTTTCCCCCCTCTTAGTTCTAATTCTTCTTTCACATGACTAATATGGAAAAGTGTTAAAAGGATGATTGTTGAAAACTATCTTTACATGTATTGGAAAATAAATCTGCTCAAAAAGAGCACAGCAAAAAAAAATGTTTACCTCCAACCTCAAGACATTTTTTTAGATGTCTTTTATTCAGTGGAATTGAAGTTCTTATATCTATATATTTATTTTTATGTCTATCAATAGATTTATATTCTAATTTTAATGTTATAATTTTATTTTTATTATCCTAAATTTAAGCAAACTATTAAATCCAAATATTTAGAGTCATTTATTGATAAAATTAAATGTACCTAGTGACCCACAACTGAAAAAAAAAGAAGAAAGCTTTTTTGGTCCTGCATCCTGAATGCCACATCACTCTAGTCCTGTCCAAAGTCTAATGTCTGTCAGTAGAGTACAGTCATTGAATACCTAGGAAACATATGTGGTAATGAAAGGAAACTTCAGACAATCGTTTTAAAAAAAGACAATTACTACAATTAAGTAGTAAAGTAGTGAGAGTATTTTTTTTAATTTGGGGGTTAGAAAACAAGTTTTGATTTTTTCTATTTCCATGCCAAATGTTTTCATTTTTACAAATAAATCCTGGGTCCTGATTAAATACATAATTTTTAATATCAGAAAAACATAAAGGCATTTTTCTATTGGACTTTTCAGCTATAGGATGCTTTGGATATATATTAGCACATGTGTTCCTTCCCAATGGTCATTTCAATTATACAGGTAAGAAAACTGAAGAAAGTAGCAAACTTTTGAACCTGGGTCTTTTTGATTCAAATACAATGGTTTTCTTTTTTTCTTCTAAAAAGATGGGAAAACAAACATAGGATGAAAATTTGGACCAGACTAAGTATTCTCAGAGGAGATCTATGGTAGTAGTAACATGATCATGACACATATGAAGAATTAATTCTCATGGCATCTGAAAAAGGGAAGTTTACCAAAGGGGACTCTTTAAACTTATTGGTGTCAAAAACAACAAAAAATGACCAATTAAATATTAATAATTTTTGATCTCAAGATATTTTAGTAAGAAAGGTTAGATGTGTGTATATTAGGAACATTATTTGGAACATTCAAAGAAGAGAGAGATAGGGAACAGTGAAAACTGCTCCATGTTGACAATAGACTATTGTAGTAGAAAGAATCAGTATGGGCTTGGAGAATAGCAACAGTGAGTGGATAAAAGAAGAGATAATACAAATATTGTATGGATAAAATTGACAGGACTTGACAAGTGATAGGTTATAGGTATTGGAGAAAGAGAAAGAATCAAAAATAAGTTTAATATTTGAAACCTGCTGCTGTTCAATTGTCCAGTCATGTTTGACTCTTCATGACTTCTGGGTAACTCCACATGGAATTTTCTTGGCCAAAATACTGGACTGTATTTTTATTTCCTTCTTCAGCTCATTTAACAAATGAGGAACTAAGACAAACAGGATTAAGTGACTTGCCCAGGGTCACATAGCTTGTAAGTATCTGAGGTTGGATTTGAACTCATTAAGATGAGTCTTCCTACTAGACAGGGGTCTATCTACTGTGCCCCCCAGCTGCGGTTCAAAATAAGGTTGGGAGGATGGTAGAATCAATAGAAATAGGAAATTTGGGGGGCGGCTAGGTGGCGCAGTGGATAAAGCACCGGCCCTGGAGTCTGGAGTCAGGAGTACCTGGGTTCAAATCTGGTCTCAGACACTTACTAATTACCTAGCTGTGTGGCCTTGGGCAAGCCACTTAACCCCATTTGCCTTGCAAAAATCCTAAAAGAAAGAAAGAAAGAAAGAAAGAAAGAAAGAAAGAAAGAAAGAAAGAAAGAAAGAAAGAAAGAAAGAAATAGGAAATTTGGGAGAAGAGGTAGGCTTAGAGCAGGAATATGCTAAATTGAATTTCAGGCACACTGAGTTAAGGTGGATATTCCCAGTGGATAGTGGACTTTGAGCAAAAGTTGGTGACACAGAAGGATTTAGAGGAGGAATTATGGAATGATATAGAAATTAGAAATCATGTATTCAGAAGGTGCTGAGTGAACTACTAGCAATAGATGAGGTGATCAAGAGAAAGTACAGAGAAAGAAAGAAGTGAAGGTCAAGTACAATCTTTTGTCTATGACTCAATGGGCCCATTTATAAATTGAAGATAGTAATTCTTGGTTCTACCTCACAGGGACAGGATTTTTGAGGGTAAAAGATGATATTGAGCATTTGCTCTGGAGTTTAAAGGACTTAAAGAAACTAAGGAAGAGAGCAATAAAGAGATGAACTATCAGCCTTGTTTATAATTACACATCATTAGTGTAATGTCAGGCAGTTAGATGATATAATGAATAATGATATATTGAACTCTAGACAGCAGTAGACAGGGTACTCAGCCTGGAGTCAGTAAGATGTGAATTCAAATCTAGCCTCAGACACCTATTAGCTGTGTGAACCTGGGCAATTCTACAACCCTGTTTGTCTCAGTTTCCTCATTTGTCAAATGAGTTCCAGAAAGAAATGGCAAACCACTCGAGTATCTTTTTTTTTTTTAGGTTTTTGCAAGGCAATGGGGTTAAGTGGCTTGCCCAAGGCCACACAGCTAGGTAATTATTAAGTGTCTGAGACCGGATTTGAACCCAGGTACTACTGACTCCAGGGCCGGTGCTGTATCCACTGCACCACCTAGCTGCCCCTCAGAAACTTTTTGAAAACAATTACAAAACACTTCTCACACAAATTAAATCAGATTTAAATAACTGGACAAACATCAACTGCTCATGGATAGGTAGAGCTAACAGAATAAAAATGACAATTCTACCAAAACTAAACTACTTGTTTAGTGCCCTACCAATGAAAACTCCAAAAAATTACTTCAATGAGTTAGAAAAAATTGTAAGTAAATTCATATGGAGAAATAAAAAGTCAAGAATTTCCAGGAATTTAATTTAAAAAGTACAAAATAAGGGGGCTTAGCTCTACCTGATCTAAAATTATTTTATAAAGCATCAGTCATCAAAACTGTTTGGTATTGGCTAAGAAATAGAGTGGTGGACTAGTGGAATAGATTAGGTGCAAAAGCAGGAGACAATTATAGTAATCTGCTGTTTAATAAACCCAAAGAGTCCAGCTATTGGGATAAAAACTCTCTCTTTGATAAAAGCTGCTGGGAAAATTGGAAGTTAGTATGGAAGAAACTTAGATTAGACCAACACCTAACACCCTTTACCAAGATAAGATCCAAATGGTTACAGGATTTAGACATAAAAAACAATACTATAAGAAAATTAGAAGATCAAGGACTAGTTTACCTGTCAGATCTATGGAAAGGGGAGCAGTATGTGACTAAGGAAGAGATGGAGAACATCACCAAAAACAAACTAGATGATTTTGATTACATTAAATTAAAAAGCTTTTGCACAGATAAAACCACTGTAACCAAGATCAAAAGAAATGTAGTAAATTGGGAAACAATCTTTACAACCAATGATTCTGACAAAGGACTCATTTCTAAAAAATACAGAGAACTGAGTCATATTTTTTAAACAAAGAGCCATTCCCCACTTGACAAATGGTCAAAGGATATGCAAAGTCAATTTACAGATGAGGAGATCAAAGCAATCCATAGCCATATGAAAAATTGCTCTAAATAATTAATTAGAGAAATGCAAATCAAAGCTTCTCTGAGGTACCACCTCACACCTCTCAGACTGGCAAATATAACCAGAAAGGATAATGATCATTGTTGGAAGGGTTGTGGGACACTATTACACTGTTGGTGGAGCTGTGAACTCAACCAACCTTTCTGGAGAGAAATTTGGAACTACGCCCAAAAGGCAACAAAAATGAGCATACCCTTTGATCCAGCAATACCACTACTGGGTCTACACCCTGAAGAGATCATGATAAAGGGCAAAAACTTCACTTGTAAAAAAATATTCATAGCAGTCCTGTTTGTGATGGCAAAGAATTGGAAATCAAGTAAATGTCCTTCAATTAGGGAATGGCTTAGCAAACTGTAGTGTATGTATGTCATGGGACACTCTTGTTCTATTAGAAACAAGGAGGGATGGAAATTCAGGGAAACCTGGAGGGATTTGCATGAACTGATGCTGAGTGAGATGAGCAGAACCAGAAAAACACTGTACACCCTATCAGCAACATGGGGGTGATGTTCAACCTTGATGGACTTGCTTGGTCCATCAGTGCAACAATCAGGGACAATTTTGGACTGTCTGCTGCAATGGAGAATACCATCTGTATCCAGATAAAGAGCCTTGGAGTTTGAACAAATTTGAAGCACTATTCCCTTTAATTTAGGGGAAAAAAACATATCTTTTTGTCTGATCTTGTTTCCTCTTATACTTTTTGTTTCTTCCTTAAGGATGTGATTTCTCTCTCATCACACTCAGTTTGGATCAATGTACAACATGGAAACAAAATAGATTGCTTTCCGTGGGGGGGTAGGGGGTGGGGGGAAGGAAGTAAGATTGGGAGAAAAATTGTAAAACTCAAAACTCAAATAAAATCTTTAAAAATTAAAAAAAAGTACAACAGCAATTCAAGTTACTGAAAAGAATGACAGATGTGGTTTCCAATAGAATTGATTCAGAAATAGCGCAGCTTCATTTGGTGGGTTCAAATGTATTTTCTCTCGCTTTTACCATAGGGATAGGGGATTTTTCTAAAGCATCAAAAACTGGCAATGATTTCTAGCTGCCAAAACTTTTTTAATCCAGGTCAACAGGTTGTATAACCACTAAAAATGTGCCATAAAATTAAAAATCTAGTAAGAACTAACAAAAAATTCATGGTAATTCCCATTGTCCCCAATGGTTAAAGGTCCAAAATATATATAATCAGAGAAATTTTGAAGAAGTTGATATCATTTAAAAATTATTTATTTGATAAGGAAAATATAAATAATACTTTTGAGGTGACCCCTAAAATTCTTTAAATTGACAAAAAAATAGTTTGAAATGAGAGAATTAATTTTTTGTTGTGGGGAAACAAGTATACAATTGTATTACCAGTAGAACCATAAATTTGTGCAATCCTTCTGTAGAACAATCTGACAAGATAAAGTAGGAATTATACAATTGATCATACTCTTTGACCCAGTGATCCATTACTGTAACTATACCCTAAGAAAGTTTTTTCCCCATTACATGACTTTAGCAGAATTTGTTTTTTCATTTCCCAACTGATACGCAAATCAGTGAATTAATTCTTAGGCAGAAGGCAAAACTAGAATAATTAAAACGTATTATTCCACCTATATATTTGGGTCACCATCTCCAATCCCTTGTACACAATGACCATGGAGGAGAATGAGCACAAATTGACAAAACACATCATGGAAAAATATGCATAAGGGACATCTGTGCCTAGGGCAACTTACATCACTGGTTCTTGAAATCCTTCATCTTTCTTCGGGTTAATCTTCAAGTTATGGATGAATGAAGCTTTTCTGCTCTCTCTTGTCATATCTACTTTGCCAAAGGACAAGATTGTTTCTCTATTAGCTGTTCTTCTTTTGGTGTAAAGTTGTTTGAATAAAACAGAATCCTAAGCCTGAGTCCTGGAGAGCTTTTGTGGGTCTGCTCTCCTGGCTAGAATCTAAGACTGGGTTTGCTGAATCTATAGCTCAAAATCAGGTATCTTATATGATACCTTCTATCTTATGGTGAAAAAACAAATTCAACATTTATGTCAGTAAAGGCACAAAAAAAAAAAACCCTAGGTGACTCAGGGGATAGAGCACTGGATCAGGAGTTGGTTAGACTTTACTAAAAATATGGCCTCAGGCCTGTGTGACCTTGGACAAATTTCATAAACTCGTTAACTCAATTTTTCCATCTGCACAATAGGTATAATAATTGCATCTAACTCCCATAATTGTTGTGAGGATGTAGATGATATTTTAAAGTGCTTTGCAAACCTCCAAGTGCTATATGAATTATACACATATATAATTAGGCAATAAAATATTATTCCATTGTCACCAAATAGTTCTATTTGTCAGGATTTCCTAGGTTTTAGTTTGAAAGTCCTCAAACTAGATCCTAGAAGGAAAAAAAAGATGCTTTGACCATCTTTTCTCTAAGTCAGTCAGTCAATAAATATGATCTACCTTATGTTTTAGGTACTAAGTTAGGAGGATAAAAGAAAGTCGCTATCCTTGAGGATCCTAAGAAAGTTTTTAAAAGGATAATGAGGTTTATCTCTTTCCTGTATTTGTTGTGCCTTATTTGTAATAATGCAAAATAGGAAAAAAAACTTTTAAGAAAATATGGCTGGATAAACTATGGATATTAAACTATAAAATAGTAAGTTTTAAGAATAGAAAGAAATAAAAACATAATAGAAATAAATATGGAAAGATTTATATAAAGTGAAAACTGAAGAAAGCAGACTTAAGATTACAAATTCACTGTGACCCTTTAAAATAATAGCAACAAAATCTTTTAAATCTATTGGTGCAAATGAAATCAGAGGTATTTACAGGTAGATTGATAAATGATAGGCAGTTGTTCATCCTTCATTAATGATGAGGATCAATGGAGCCACAGGTAAGAGTTCAGTGACAGGTGGACATCAAAAAGATAATCAGCCCTGAAAACAATGCAAGTCCTCCCTTTACACCCCAGATGAGAGATAAAGCACTTAAGTTCTTAACTTCAAGCAAGACTCTGGGCTAAGTGCTGGGCATACAAATACAAGCAAAAATATAGTCCCTGCCCTCCAGTAACTTACATTCTAATGGAGAAAAATAACACATAATAGGAAGCTACAAAGTGGGGAGTTGGAGATTAGAGGGAGAGGAGAAAGTGGTAAAAGTCAAGAACAGACAAATTTCTATGTTCTGACAGGTCAAAGAGAGTCTTTCAGCTTATTTTGAGGCAAGATTTGACAAAAGAAGCACCAATCTAGCAGATGGTTCCAGTAGTTTTCAAAGGTTCATCACAGAGCTACAAGGAAAGTCCATCAGTGGAAACACCAAGTCAAAAAATGAAATAATTTCAAGTCAATTTTGAATCCGTCAGAAAAATTTGTGTAATAGTTCTGACCTCAGTCTTACAACAACCCTACTCCATCACTATCATACTAGATTATTCTCTCCAAATGAAAGTTATTTGCATTTTCCTGAGTCCTACACCAAATGATGCTGGAATTTTTCATGGAACAATTCAATAGGAGGAGGAAGCACCACAATCCTTGAGTTGTTAGAAAACAAGCAAAGAGATCCTGACCTGAATTCTTATTTCAGTTTGATGATATTGGAAAGGCCTAGGCTCCCCACAGGGAAACAGGAATCTGAAGTAAGCAAAGCACCTAAAGAACACAGACTTGCCAGCCAATTTGAAGAGGAAAACATCAATACAAGTATAATTCACTTTACCATAATGGGCAGGTGCTTGCAAAAAGATGTACATTAAATTGAAGATTTTTAATGTACTAGGGAAATTAAGGGAAATTTGCAGTGAAAAATTCAGGATAATCAAAATCATTTTATAATGTGATTCCCCCCCCCCCAGTTGTGTATTTTTTCTAATGTGGTATAGGGGAAAGAGCACTAGCTCTGCATTTTAGAGTTGGATTCAGATCTGACTCTAATGCTTATTACCTGTATAACCAGGGGTCAAGTCACTTAACTTTCTTGGGCCTCAGCATTCTCATCTGTAAAATGGAAAGATTAACTAGTTCTCCTCTGAGACTAGTTCTGAGATTCTTTCCAGGCTCGAGATTGGTGATGTATGTTTCCATAAAGTGAGATACATAAGTAGTGTGTACATGGAATACAAAGTAGCACAAATAACTCTTTACCAACACAAGCATTAAAACATATTTGTTGCCTATCTTCTGGGTGTTTGATACTGTATTATAAGAGTATTGTAGCCTACTTAATAAAGCAATTAAAATGTGAGTGGGTGATTTCTAGAAAACCTGAAATCATGGAATGGGTGTGGGAGTGGAATATAGATGATTGAATATACTTTTTAAAAATGGGAAATGATGGAAAATTTGAACTATAACTCCAATGAATGAAACTAATGAGTTATTCTTTGCCCTAAAACTTTTATCAGAAAGGAATGCCTCCTTGATTGTTTTGATTTGAATCAAAGAGTATAATTACGTGTGAACAAGTCTTAGTCACATCAATTCATCAATCAAAAGTATAAGCTGGGAGTAAACAAATCCTTAACTTGGGAGAAAAGAAATATCTCAGAATTGTTACTTGTCCTTCTTTCTTGAAAAGGACCATGACACTAGGGATATGATGTCATGGAATGTAAGTAAATTGGATTTAAGTGGGGGAAGGGGGAAACTGTGCAAAATCACCAGCCTCACTTTCTCCTGTCGCAACTATAACCTAATTCACAATCAAGTCAAGACATAAACCTGTGAAGTCATTGGTCCTCTTTGACAATGCTTGCTTTCTTTTTTCTTTTTTTGATGAGATGATGGGGTTGACTTGTCCAAGGTTTTACAGCTAGTAAGTATCAAATATCTGAATCTAGATTTGAACTCAGGTCCTCTGGACTCTGAGACCAGTGCTCTAGCCATTGCATCACCTGTCTGCCCTTTTCTTCTTTGAAAATGAAGGACAAACAACAACCTAATTTTTCAGTGCTCTGGGTATAAACTCTCTAAGATTTTAAGTTGAAGAGAAAGTGCTGACCTTCATTGGTGGAAGGAGATCTGGGAGTACCCTAAATCACTGAAATTGTATGTTCAGATTTTAAGTTATCCTGAAATTAAATACTATAATCCAAAAGGTTTCAATATTTCTAATAATATTAATTTGGGGGGAGAATAATATAAAAAATATCTCCCAAGAACATTTAATTGTTTGGAAAGTTTCCTTAATTGTAAAACGGATGTAATAAGAACTGGAATAGCTGTTTCAAAGGATTCTTAAAAGACTCACAAGAATAATGTATATTTAGACTCTTTTTGCAAATTTCTAAGCTCTCTCCACATATTAGGTATCATTCATTTATCTATACCATCCAACTACATAACATAGCACTTATTGTTATTTAATAAAAAGTGTTTCTCTTCTTCCTAGCTAGATTGCAAACTTCTTGATGAAAAACCCTTATCTTGTTTCCCAGAAGAATTTAACATAGCAATGATTAACCAATAGGTATTTGATAAATACTTGTTGGCTGATACTATTTGAGAATGACTGGGATCAGAGACTAAGATTTAAATCTTAGAGACCATTTAGTCCAACACTCCCGTTTTATAAATTGGGGAACTGAGTATCATATCAGAGAAGAGAAATCATTTTGTTATTCAGGTAACACTCAAAGTACTATATCAACCTTCTACTGCATTTTTTTTGAGAGTGGGAAAAAAAACTTTGTCCCTGTTCTACTTCAGTCAGAGGCTTAAGTTTCAAACAACTGGTAATCACAAGTCAGAGAAGAACTAAAAAAGCCATATGTGTGGAGTGGAAGCCATTGCTACCAGGCAATCATAAAGAGTAAATGCTTTTGTCAAACATAAGGAGACATAAACAACATAAGTCATGAAAGCAAGTACTCAGGTAGAACAGTTGGAACATCTCACTCATCTCTCCTTTTGGAAGCTGTTCTCAACTTGTCTATAGAAGTCATCAAGTGTGGGTGAACTAGACTGACTGATCTGGTTGTATGTTTCTCAATATAGCTTGGAAAAATGACTACAATATTAAAGTTATATAATCTTACCAGTATGAAGCTCAAGTAAAGCCCAGGAAATTGTTACTGGGGGATCAAGGGTCTGGTTTTTTGGTTAACCAACTGTATGGATTTGTTGCTTCTCTCAGGTTCCAGTCACCTCTAACGAGTGGCCTCTGTGTTTCTGAAAGATCAGAGATCCCCTGAGTAGGGGTTTCATTCCTCTTAGCCAGTCTATGAACAATGGGAAGGGGCCAAGAACAATAATAAGTAGGTCAGATTGCTTGAGGAGGTAAATTCTCAGATATAATTAAGTGACCTAGAAAAGTTTATGAAGTTCAGATGTGAAAATATATGTAAAGTGCTTTGCAAAACTTGAAGTGTTAATTTATTATTATGTTAGACAGTACATTTCTGAAGTTCTCTGTATCCATTCTCAAGAAACATTTTGGGAACAGTGTCATCACAGCTACAATATGGTTTTGCATATCACAGGTTCTAACAAGGTACTAAACAAATAGAAAACTTTTTTTTAAAAAAAGTATTCATTTATTTACCCAAAAAGGAAAATAATCTCAATTTAATTTCCTTGGTTTGACAATCAAGAAATTTTGTTTGATCACAAATTTTTCCAGATAAAATATTTTAAAGTTAGGAAAAATCCATTGATAAGACATAACAGTCACATAACAACTCTAGAGCATTAAATTAGAACTAGTTATAAATCAACTAAACAAAATGGTTCTATTATAAAGAATATATTTTTTTATTTCTATACTTAATGTATATGTCATTAAGTCTGGGAAGAAGAGCTAATACACTTGGCTCTTCACTTCCTGAACCCATGTTGTCTTCACCTACATCTGAAATAAATTGCACCACTAATGAACATGCATAGGAGAAGACAAGCCTCTTGTGTCAGCACTCCATGAGTCCATGCCTCTTTATCCATCCCCTCCATCATTTATCTCACTAACAGGGCATAACCCCCTTTCCTCCCCAGGCTCATGGAAGCAACATTATAATTGCCTCCAGAAAGGACAAAATGAACTGTCCTACAGTTCTATTCAGAAATATAAAGAACAATATGAGAAAGATTTTTAATATCACCAAGATGGTGTCATTACTGATCTAGAACCAGACATCCTGGAGAATGAAGTCAAGGTGTTCTTAGGAAGTATTACTTACAATTAAGTTAGGGGAAGTGATAGAATTCCAGCTGATCGCAAATAGAAAATTCTTAATAATTTTTTCCTTTAGTTGTTGAACAGTACAGGATAGAACAAACTGAATGTGAAAGTACTGAGCACAGAAGCATGGAATTTAATTAGAACCAGCTGCCTTTTGCTTCTAAAATAAAGAGAATAATATATTCAATCATTTTCAATAATGTATAACTCTTCATGACCCATTTTGGGTTTTCTGGGCAAAGATACTAGAATGGTTTGTCATTTCCTTCTCCAGCTTGTTTTACATATGGGGAAACTGAGGCAAACAGGTTTGCCCAGTGACACAGCTAATAAATGTCTGAGGTCATATCTGAACTCAGGATCTCCTGACTCTAGGGTTAGTGCTGATGTCTTAAAACTTAGAAGCAGGGACTGTTTCTTTTTTCATTGTATTGTTAGTACATAGAACGAAAACATATATAATACTCATTTAATTGAATCATAAGAAGTCAAATGAAGATATGATAAAGGATATTTAGAAACTTCAGCATCTTCAGTACCTAACTGTATCTTTTTTCTAAGTTAAGTACCATAGAATTTATTCTAATCCCACCTCCCCATGAAATCTTTGCCTTTTTTTTTTGATTTTGCAACTTAAAGGGTTATCAATATGACAATATACTAGTAAACTAAGTTTAAAAAAAGAATTGTATGCTTTCAAAGTCATTAATTTATTCATATCCTTTGATGCAGAACTACCACTATTGGTCTGTATTTCAAAGTTTAAAACAAAAGAGGGGGTGAAAAAGGACCCAAATATATAGATATGTTCATAACAACTCTTTTTCTAACAGGAAAAAAAACTGGAAAATGAGGGGATGCTCACCTGTTTGGGAATAGCTAACTAAATTAAGGCATATTAATAAAATGGTTTATTGTGATATAAGAAGTGATCAAATGGGAAGTTTCAGAAAAAAGTAGGAAAACTTTTGAACTGATACAGAATAAACTGTTTCAGCAGAAACAACTTTGAAATCCTCCAGAACTGTCTAATGCAATGGTAAACCACAATTCAGAGAGCCACTCTGTTCATCTTCTTCTAGAGAGCTTAAAAGTTTAAGGTACAATATGAGACTTACATTTTATATATGGTCAGTGTGGAAATTTCTTTTTCTGGACTATGAATATTTGTATAAAGGTATTCTTTTTTATCAATAATTTGGGCAGAAGAAGAGAAATTAGAAAGGAGAGATAAAAACTTACCTTAAAAAATTAAATTTTCATATAAAATGATATATTAAAATTTAAAATTTAAGAATTGTATTAATTTTATATAATAGCAAGGGTACTGAATAGAAGGGTTAAAAATATGAAGTAGCTTATTGTTATTTCATAAAATGCAATAAGCAATCCATTCATATGCCTTGGTTATTAGTGAAGCCTGATCCCTTGGGTGATAAACCAATTTCCAGTCTTCAAGGATATAAGACAGGTGGCAGTATTACATAGCACAGATCAACTTAACAATACTCCAAGGGAGTAGGAGTTTCTTTTCCATATCTGTTACAGTCTAATTTCTATCTGGATGCCAAGGGACTGCAGAGAATTGCAAGGATGAATGATTGATAGACATCAAGTTACTATATCCTCTGGAAAAAGACAGATAGGTTGGAGAAAGTCTTCCTTACTGCTATAACAGTTAACTATTTAAGCAAGTAGAATTTAACGAATAATAATGCAATTGAAAAGAAATGCAGCACATTCCTAATTTTGTGGCTGTCAGTATTTTTGCTTGAAAGGAGACAAGCTGAATGGTGTTCTTACTGACAACAGACTGATCCAAGTTACTGAGCATAGTTTACACTGCTATATATGGAGAACATATATGTATGTATGTATGTATATGTATATGACAAAAAGCTTGATCCCAAAGCAACTGTTTTCATCCAACTGATCAAGAGGATTGACAAAGTACTTTGTAATCATTAAACTAGATAAATCAAATAAAAAATGAGTCTAGATAGTAAAAAAAATTCAGTCCCTAGTTAATAGAGGTGGCTATTAAGTCCACCAATGTGGAAATTGCCTATTGACATTTTATATAATTCAATAAGCAATCAATCCATATACACCTTAGATATTAGTACAGCTTGATCAACCAAGTGATAATTTCCAGTATTTTATTACATAAACTAGGAGCAATATCATAATAGAGATAATATAAATTGTACCATAAGTCAATCAATAAGTATTTATGAAGTTCTTTGTTCTAGAGAGTGATCTAAGTGCTAAGTATACCAAGAAAGAAAAAGCAATAACAGTTCCTACTCTCAAGGAATTTACATTGTAATGAGGCAGTTAACAGATAGATAGATAGATAGATAGATAGATAGATAGATAGATAGATAGATATAGAGGAGATAGAAGGCAGTTTTAGTGATGAAAGCAATATACTCTTCTTTGAAAGGTCTCTTTGCCAGAGATGGCCATGTAACTGAGTCTTAAAGGAAGCCAACATTTATTAATCACCTACAATATAACAACATTTATTAATCATCTATGTGGTGGGTTCCAGGGCTACAAATACACAAGTGAGGAAGTCCAAGCCCTTAAATAGCTTTTTATTCTACTAGCAGTAAAACTCTTTTGGGATATTTAAAACCTTAAATCATGACTAAGTCACTTAAAGCAGGGCCACTTAAATTAATTCAAATTATTCCAAATCCCTTGAAATTGTTTTATCACAGGTGTCTCTTGAGGAAAATAATTATTAATAATTAATTATTTGGGAAGATCTAGAGATTCCCCATTTTCTAAAGTTCTAAAAGTCCTTTGAAGGTCATTGCTAAAAGAGAGATTGGACTAACTTTCTTAGCAATCTTGTTCAGACCCCATCCAGATGGGTAAGTCATTTTATTCAACTCAAGTTTGAATGAAGATAAATTCTTTGAAAGATTGCTTCAAGGTGGGAGTGTTTATGTAACTTAGAAGTAAATGACATAGTCAAAATAGTCATTTGAATAAGTTCAGCCCCTAATTGTGATATTCATTCTTTCATTAATTGTTAACCAATCAGAGTTGACAACATAGTCACATAATCTGTAAACCTGCTATCATGAATGCCTTTGTTCTAAGAGAGAGAGAAAGAGAGAGAGACAATCAAATGACCATCCATTAATTAAAGTGCTGGCACTATTAATATGATGATTAAATTACACGGAAACCATCTAACTTTTTAAATGTCACATTCTGTGGAAAAGCGTAGGCATAACTATGCCCAGACTCAACACAAGTCAAAATCATGGAAATCACTTGCCTGTGCATTAGGAGAGGGAGTTGCAGGAAAGTAGGAAAGGGACAACCCTTTATTAAAACCTACTATATGCTAGGAACTGTGCTAAGTGTTTTACAAATATTATCTCATTTGATCTCACTGTTTCATAGAAATGGAAGTTCAGGTAGGGCAGGGAGAACTGTCCTCTACAATACCAATATACATTTAAGAACAAGGCAATATTCTACTTCATCCTCTACCCCTTTTGCTTTCTTGACATTACTTTGATGTTACTGCCCCCAGGCAATGAACTTAGCAGTGTCAGGCTCCAGAGTTCACCTTAATGATGCTTCCTTCCTCTAAAGAAGTTCCTCTCTCCCCTCCCTGGGTGAGGAGGTACCAGTTACAGAACAAATTTAACAAACCGAGGAATGCAAAGGAGGCTCTGGTCAGGAGAAGGAGGGTTGCTAAGTTACTAGGGAAAGGGGGAGCTCACAAGAGTGGAAAATTAAAGATTTATATTGACAACTGGGGAGATAAAGAAGAAGCTGAGTAGAAGTCAGCAAGAGGAATTCAGTCCAAGGCCTACTCAGTGCCCAGGAAGGGAGGAAGTACACTTTCCAGTGAATGACAGGGTATCATAAAGACTGTGCTTGCTCTATCAGTGAGGGATTAGGGAGAGGATGGAGTACAGGGAGAGGCTTGGGTTGGAAGAGCTATGGGCAAAAGCCTGGCCATGCTGGAGATCGACTACACTTTGACCTGTGTATCAGAAAGGAAGGGAGCATGGTATAGTGAATCTGAGTACTTACTTCTTCTATAACCTTTGGCAAGTTATTTAACCTTTTTGGCCTGTTTCCTCATCTGTAAAATGAAGAGGGTAGACTAGGTGACCTCTGATATGTCATGTTCTAAATCCATGATCCCATGTTCTCTTTTTGTATTTCTGCATATTGAGTGAACAAGATGTTAATCATATAAAAATAGTCCATTCAACTCTTTATTAGTGTTTTTCTTAGAACAGAGAACTATACTAAGGAAAGGGGAAACACCAATATGAAAAATATATGGTCTTGTTCCCTGGATTGTATAGAAGAGAGAAGAATGATATAAACCAGAACTTTGTGTACATATGTGTACAGAACATTTGTGATACAAAGTGCTATGTGTAAAGGACAGAATGTCATTTTCAGACTAGGAATAGGAAAGACAACTAGAAAAGATTCATGTGGCAGAAGTAGTGTTTTGTGATTATACATATATAATATATCAGATTTCTCACTGTCATGGGAAGAGGGGATGGAAGAGAGAGAGAGACAGAGACAGAGACAGAAAAATGTGGAACTCAAAATCTTACAAAAAAATTAATGTTGAAAACTATCTTTACTTGCAATTGAGAAAAAAAATTAAAATAGATTTAAATAAAAGTAGTATTTTGTAGTTGGTGGTGGTGGTGGTCCTTTGTTCTTGAAGAGAACCAATGACATCAGGAGTGTGATGTCTTGACTTGCAAGTGAATTAGATTTAAGTGAGGCAAAGCTGTGCCGAGTTAACAACCTCACTTTCTCCTCTAGAGTCATATAGATCCAGTGGTAAGACATAGGTCAAGATGATTGGTGATGGCCCTGGAGACAGTAGGAAATCCTGGCCTTTTTAAGCTAAGGTCTATCCCAAGTCAATACCCATTCAGAAGTTAAAGACAAGGTAAGAAGTGAGGCAAAAGATGGCCTTCACAAAAGAATCAATCTGGGAGGGTAGAACCCTCACAGTTTCTGGCCAGAACCAGCAGTAACAGTGCTTTGAGCTGGGTCTTTAAAGATAAGTAAAAGCAGAAAAAAGGACAAAGGAGGGTATTCCATCCACAGGGAATTGTGTTGGCAATAGTATGGAGTTAAGAAAGTGAATTTAGGGAAATATTTACAAAATAAAGTGAGTGACTGTGTACAGCTCTAGAGAAGAGTATCTGAAGAGGAAATACTTCATCTGATGCATTGGGCCTCATCCTTTTTCATCCAGGACACAGGTATGTGTTCTCTTTACAGTGGTCTATAAATTACCCTTAGGAAGGGTTTTATTGTCTTTGACTCACACCAGAAAAAGTGAAACAAATTTCCCAACTCCAACCTGCTACATTACCAATTCACAAGCAACAAACAAACTAGACCTCCACAAAAGGTATAACTATATTTTGGCAGTTTTCTGGCTCTGCAGAAAGTAAAGAAACAATTAGTTGTGGAAGTAAGTATAGTTGGCTTCTCCATCTCCTAGCAGCACGGGGTTTTTTTTTCTCATTTTTTTTTAAGAGACAACTGTGGTGTAATGGAAAAAAGGCTGAATTAGGAAGAATTAGAAGATATGAGTTCAAATCCTTACTATAATGCTAATTAGCTGTCTCTGTGTGAGTACCTCTCTGACCCTCAGTTTTTTAATCTGTAAAATGGACCTAATAATACTTTGCTTGTGCTACTTATATTTTCTCTGAAACTCCTAGGATCATAGATCTAGATCTGGAAAGGATCAAAAAGACCATGAAGCTCAGTCCCTTCATTTCAGAGCTAAGAAAACTGAAGCTGAAACCTGAAAAAGGTTGGTTATCTTGTTGAAGGTCACAGAAATACTAAGTTGAAAAACTGTTTCTAATTAAAAATCCATTGTTCTTTCCAAGGGATCACACTATCTCTTTCTATTTCTTTTCTTGTAAAATGATGAAGCTGTACAAGATGAATTCAGAGCCTCCATTCATTTCAGAATCCTGGGAGTCTATGGGAATGTGGTGAAGAGAATTCATTAAGATAAACATTTTAAAGATTATATTTTAGTTTTAATCAGAAAAATTGCCTTCTCTCCCTTCCATCTTTCCCTCCTGCTTTATAAATATTAAAGTACTTTTAAATATTAATGTTATTACTATCTCACTAGGTGGGTAGAGAACTCACTGAAAATTTTTTTGTGGAGAAGTACTCAGAAGACCTAGATGGTGGATCTAGTACTGTCCTATTTGGTTTCAAAGACTTAGCACTAGATCACTCCTTAAGACATGGGAAACAGGTCACGATGGATATTAGAAGTGATGGCTTCAGGAGTTCCTTCTTCAATCTAAAATTGCTAGCCTCTGGATCACTCCCCCACCCCCATCAGAGGGCATAAAAAGGAGGGAGGAGGTTATTAAATTCAATTCAGCATATATATATATATATATATATATATATATATATATATATATATATATAAAGTACCTTTCCATAGGCAAGGTGTTGTGCAGAGTTATGGTGGATTCCAAGACAAAAACAAAGCACAAGTCTTTACAGAGATTGCATCTGCTTGGGGCACATTGTATGTATGCAAACACAAAATTGAAGAGAGTGTCTCTAATAACTGGGTGGATAAAGGAAAACTTAGAGGAGGTGACATCTGAGTTGAGTTTAGAAAAATTTATTAGAAGAAATCAGCTATCATATTATTATTAAGATGATTTATTTATTTATTTAGTCAACACTCCATTTCTATTTAAGGAGTTGTAATGGTCTGGGTCCAGACTAAAAGAGCTGTCCAAAGTCATCCAGCAGGGGGCGCTCTTCCATTATAATGACCAAAACATTACATTCACAAAATGCAAATTGCAATTTACAGAGAGTTTTCCTCAAATCCTATGAAGTAGATATTGTTCCACCTACATTGATAGCCAGCCAGTGGACTTATTTCCTACACAACCACCCCAAACTTATGATTCTTTCTGAACTCTCTCTACCCCTTCCCACTAGCTATGTTAACTTCAAACCATCTTCCTTCTGATGCAGGGTGGTTATAATCTGGATTTGAGTGAGGGAGTGCTGTGCTAATATCAGTCTCACTTTCTCCTCCTGAGCCATCTGGGTCCAGTGGCCAGATATAAATCAGAACAACTGGAGATGTCCCTGGATGGGTCATGCATTGCTGGCGACTAGGACTCATTGGAAAAGATCCTGATGTTGGGAAAGACTGAAGGCAAAAGGAAAAGGGGATGCCAAAGAATGATATGTCTAGATAGTGTCATGGAAAAAATGAATATGAACTTGGACATATTTCAAGAGACAGTGGGGGATAGGAGAGTTTGGTGTGCTACATAGTTCGTGGGGCCATGAAGAGTCAGATAAAACTGAATGATGGAACAACAAACAGTGGGCTCCAACAGCAACAATTACATAGAAACCATTGGGAAATTTTCCTTCCTCCTTCTCCCATAACTATGTATTGTGAAACTTATAAAATAGATGAGGAAACTGAGATTCAGAGGTTACATGGTGTGACTCTGCACAGTACCCCATAACTCAAATCCAATTCACATGCTTGTCAAGGCATCACCTCTCTGATGTCATGGAATTTTTCATAAATGGTCAAACAATAAGTAAGTGTAAGAACTGAGGCAGCTATGTGGTCATAGTTTAGAGTACTGTCCTTGAAGTCAGAAAGATCTGAGGTCAAATCCAGTCTCAGACTCTTATTGATTGCATGTCCCTGGGCAAGTCACTAAACTTTGCAAGCCTTAGTTCCTCATCTGTAAAATGAGCTGGAGAAAGGAAATGGCAAATCACTCCAGTACCTTTGCTAAATAGGGTAATAAAGTCAGACAAGACGGAAACAAGAAAAATAAATGACAATTTTGGCTACTGATTGTATAAGTGTGCAGAGAGAAAGAGTAAAAAGATGATACCAGGGTAGATGAACCTGGATGACTGGAAAGATAACAGTGTTCTTGGCAGTAACAAAGCTTACAAGAATGGTCTGGAGGAAAAAGTCTGCAAAGCAGACCATAACCTATTCATATCAGCTCATATTATCATTCCACCAAAATGAAAGAGAGTGAGGCACGGCATTGCAACTTTCCCCATCATGGTTTTGAAATATCATAGGTTGGCATAAGAAATTAAATGGGAATTTTGAGGGAGTTTTGAGGAAACCAAAGATGACACGAAAAGGCCAGCAGTATTTTTACTTAATGTTGACCTGCATGTAGTCTAGGACCAAATACTTAACCCAAATTTTACAATATGGTACTAGTAAATATCTCATAAAAGAAAAAAGAAAAAAATTAGATTTTTTTTTCTGGTATGAAGGAAGGTCAAAAACTTTTATGTGGATTTTCCAGATTGTAGGGGTGCCATGCACCTGCAATGTGGAAGGCATAACTCTATATGCTAGAGGGACTAGATAATTTTTCCCATAGCACTTGTGAATACTGTTTGGGTTCAACTCTTTAGATTAGGAAACAGGCTCAGAGAAGTTAAATTAGTTCATCATAGTCACAAGATTAGTTAAGTGACAGAGAGAGGATTCTAGAATCTAAGCCCAGTGCTCTTTCATCTACATCAAACTACCTCAACACGTGGGATATAACCAGAGAAACTTTGACCTGAATGGCTCACAATGGAGATTTCCTGCATTTTTCCATTGGGGTTACTCCCATAAAAGGAATTAAAGGTACTGTATTCATTGGAAGCAGCCAAAACTTTGTGGACTGCTATAAGCAGAACAGTAGGTAAAAGGTATTTTTAGAGTTTCACACATACTGGGAAATTTGTCCAGTGGGAAAAGTAAATGTGGAGAGTCCTAATCTGGGTATTGTTCAATGGGGATGATCTAAAATGGAAATGGAAACCAACATGTTATCCTACCGTAGGAAAGAATACTAGAATAAGAGTTAGAAATTGGGTTCAAATTCTGACTGTGATTCTTATTACCTCCATGATAACCTCAGATAATCACTTACCCCTCTTGGACCTCATCTTTTCATCTAAAAAATAAGATGCTGGATTAGATTATCTTGAAGGTACTTCCCAGCATGAAATCCCATGAGCCTACAAATTATAGTTAAGGAAATCAGGATTGGTATAGAGAATTATAGTGAAAATTGGTCTGATAATGGAGAGTCACAGAACAGGAAACTAAAACTGACAGACCAAAATCCAGGCACTGAAAGAAGAGGTCCATAATGGTTGGTATCAGTGGCAATACGCCCAACACTTTGAAACTGTAAGGCTCCTTACTCTCGTGCTTCCTCTGCTAATGCTTCTGCTGTCCTCTACAGAGCTGGCTAAGTGGACTAAAGAGAGGACTAATTAATAGTGGGGATAGGGTACAACTGCACTTGCAAGCACTGGGTTCAGAAGTGAGCAATATTATTCCAGAAGCATTTGCTGAGAATTTACTATGTGCAAATAACTGTGCTAAGTGCTAGGGAGACACACAGAAAAGTCAGACAATTCCAGTCTTCCAAGAGTTTAAAAGAAAAAAGGCTAAAGATGATTTGGACAAGAGCTAACCTCCAGCCCCAAAATAATTATGCTGACTCTTATCTATTCATCCTGTATCCCTAAACCAGTCCCTTACAATAATGACTTAAAGTTCAAAGACTATGGAGGAAGATTGAGAAATTCCTTTAGCTTCTGTTCCAATAAAAGCAAGCATTTTCTTCAATCTTTATCTTAAAAAACTGTTCAGGGTTTTCCAAAAATTTTAGTGTAGATTTAAGCGTTAATGACTGCACTAAGACTTTTGGGACACATTAAATAAAGATGAACTATTATTAGCACATAAGGTGGGATAATTTTAGGCTTCAAAAAAAAAAACCTAGCATCCAGCTTCAGCCTCCAATCTTTCTAACTTGAATCCTAAAAACAAGTGATGCCTTGTTGCTTCTGTTTCATTTCACAAGAAAACAGAGGAAAGGTTACATATAGAAAGGGCTAGGAAAATTAGGAGAGTTATGGCTTATGCTTATGCTATAGTAAGCAAATAAACTGTGACTCAACTGATAAATATTTATTAATTGACTCAATGCCAACCACTGACATTGTAATTGATAGAAAATGACAGTAATGATCACTGTGTCAGTCACTCCTGATGTAGTGATAGGGATACAATGCAATGAATGAAAACATCTTGAATTGCAAGTAGGTTAATTAGCACATATTTATGATTAAATTTTTTTCTCATATTTGCTGTATATTTCAGTTCTAATCTTCAAAAATATACTTCATTTGTTGTTCCATCAGCAATGAATAAATATACCTGGATCTTCATAATTCTTATATCATGGAATTTTGTGATATTTAATTATTTTTGTAGTTTTCTTGGGGTGACATCTTTTGAGATAATGAATCACTTCCTTTGAATAAATCAGAGGTTTTCAACCTGGTAATCAGAGAATGTCAGGGAATCTGTAGATATATCATATATATTTAGGGTGTTCATGAATTGATTAGGAAAAAAATTACAGCATTATTTTCATTAATTTAGTTGGAATTTAAGATTTCTTTCAATTATGAATATATATAGATATATATCTATATATATATATATATATATATATATATCAAATATTATTCTGAGAAAAGATCCCTAGGATTTGCTACCTGCTAAAGTGGTTGCTGATACCAAAAAGGTTAAGAGCCCATGGCATAGATCTTTTATTATGATCTTCTAATTGTTTAAAAGTAATTCAATTCAGTAAGTAAATTAATTGAATTAATAATATCAAAAGAGCTTAACATAATGGATGAAGAATTGGCTCAAGTCCTAAAGACCTGGGTTCAATCTTTAACCGGAAGCATCTCTTTGAGATATTAGGTTATAGAGCAGTTAGTTATTAACAATGGTAGAGGGTGTTGACTCTCTAGGTGTTTCCTAAACAAATGAAACCTCCAGTTTGATTTTCTGAAAAAAAACATAGAAAAGAATAAAAGTTTATTTTCTCATTTCTTTTTTTCAAGACAAAGAAAAATCCAAGATTCTTAAATGTCAGTGGCAGATTATTTACATTATAGAATGAAATCATTATATATGTGTGTGTGTGTGTGTGTGTGTGTTGTATAACATCAAATTGCTTGGGAAGGAGAGTGAACAATGGGAGGAGAAAAATTTGGAATTCAAAATCTTATAGAAGATCAATGTTGAAAACTTTTTACATATGATTGGGAAAATAAAATTTCATTTAAAATAATTAATATGTATTGATATTTAAATATGAATGGGATAAAGTCTGAGATTTCTTCAGTAGAATATTATAGATTAGAAATAGTTGAGCTGTGTATATGTCCCTTCTACCCCTTCTCCCTGACGAGCAATTTTATGTTACTTTGACCAGAATGTAAAGAGTAAACTGACCCTGTTTTATCTGGACAAGTCCAGATTCCTACATTCCTTGTCCTGGAGGGGGAGAATCTGTCTCTGTTTGAATTAAATGCTTATTCTTTAGAGTAATTTACATGTGAAGACCCCATTCCACACTAACAAGGATGGGTCAGTGGGGAGAGTTGGGGGGGGAGATCGCACTAGGATAAATGGATCTTGGATTTCCTGCTCTTTAACCCTTTTCTCTCTCTCTTCATGTTTAAGACGGAGCAAGGGGGTCCAATTCTTGAGAACTGAATAAAACGTTTCTCTTAATACCTTGAGAAATCTCCGAGTTTTATTTAAGCAGGTAAACACATCCCACACAAATATATGGAATTTAATGAAATTAAAAGAATGGAATGAAAAATCTGTAAGAAAGAATGAAAAAATGGAGATTAAAAGATTATAGAGCTGGAAGGGAATTTCATAGTTAGAAGGGACAGCAAATGTCAAAGGATAATAATATAGCTATAGATAAAAGAAAACACACAGGGCGACTAGGTGGTGCAGTGGATAGAGCATCAGCCCTGGAGTCCTATGAGCCCTTTCTCAGAATACTGTTTTTAAATGAATAAAATAAGACACATCAGAATTCAAAAGCAATTATGTTAAAATGCATCTATCTTCAAGATGTGTGTGTGAGGCTTGTGGAAGTTAGGTGACTTGACTAATATGACAGATAGGAAACATCAGAGGTCGGATTTGTATGACCTAAGTGGTGCTATAGTGCTGGATCTGGGCTCAAGAAGATTCATTTTTCTGAGTTCAATTCTGGCCTCAAACACTTTCCTGGGCAAGTCACATAACTCTGTTAGCTTCAGTTTCTTCATCTGTAAAATAAGCGAGAGAAGGAAATGGCAAACAGTTCTGGTATCTTTGCCAAGAAACAAATGGGATGATGAAGAGTTGAACAGGATGAAATGACTGAACAGCAACAACCTATGATTCAAGAGCCTTTTCTCACTCTACCAAAATTCCTCACCTAGGTCCCTATAATAGAACACTAATTCTTCCAGAAACATCTCATTCCATTGATCCTTAAGCCTCTATTTTAAGACCTCCGGTGAAAAAGAACTACCACCACCTAATGAATTCCATTCTGTTTTTCAATAGTTCTTTGTCAGGAAGTTTTTCTTTATATCAAGACTAAATCTGAAACTTCTACAATTGTGACTAGTTTTACCTCTAGGGACAAGCTGGACAAGACATTCTTTCATGTAACAATATTTAAGATCATTTATTCCCCTTACCCAGTCCTTTATGTGGCTTGCCCTTAGACAAACAGTTTGTGGTAGAGCCAGGATCAGAAATCAAGTCCAACACTAATGTTATATACTGAGACTGAAACTTCCAATGAGATTATTAACTTCAAGGCAAATTTTACAACAAAAGCACAAGCCAAAACTAATCCAGGCAAGATGTAGCAGTTACTAGTTGTTCCTAGGTTATTTTTAATTAAGAGCTGTAAGAAGGCCTTATGTTTTAGTATTATATACAGTCACAATCATTTTCTCTCAATTTTTAGAAAAAAATAAAAAATAAAGACACTGTAAAAATAGAATTTATATACTAGGTGACAGTATGCCAGACTTATGGTTTAGGGTTTATATGTTTCATAAATTGTTATGCTTAATGAATTAATTAAAAACCTAACATTCATTCACTCATTAATGTGACAACCATTTACATGTGCTCACTGTGTATAGAGCAATGTACTAGATGCTGAAGAGATAAAAATTTAGATAAATTATGCTCAGGGCCTTATAGAGTTTTTGGTTTTATAGAGGGATGACACAAACAGATAACTATAATATACAATCATATATGATAGCCACAAAAATACCTACAAAAGTAAAGATTATCTGCAGCGTGAAGAGGGAAGCTTCTTAGTGGAGATGGCATTTGAATTGAACTTTAATGTATAGGTAGAATTAAGTTTTCCCCTCCCCTAGCAGAATGAAAATTTCCTTGAGAGCAGAGATTATTTCAGTTTTTCCTTTCTATTTGCAGTGCTTAAACACATTGACTTTGCATTCAGTAGGTGCTTTATGTTTATTGAACTGAAATGTTTACTGAAATCAAGAGGCAAAAATGGGGAATAAGGATGTTCAGGAAGAAGAAATAATATGAAGAGAGGTAGAGCAATGGAGGAAAAAAAGGGTACATTGTGGGATAAAGGTGAGGAGAGTAAACCAGCAAACTAGACTTCAGAGCACAGAAGGAGTAATGACAAAGAGCTGAAAAAGTACCAGATAGAGAAGGGCATGAATATTAGATGAAAGTTTTGCCTTTCCAATTTTTGAGCAGCATGCATTAAAAAAAAACACACATACACAATTCTGGCAGCAGTGTGGGGAATGTTTGATAGAAGAGAGAAAAGAGGTTAAGACTTAAGAAAGTATTGCAAAAATTTATTCATTTGTCAGTGAGGTCTAGTACTAGAAATTGTCACTGGGAATAGAGAGAAGGGGATTAATGCAAGAAATACTTCAGTGAGAATTTGTAAAACCATTGGCTATGAGAGAGATGAGAGAGAAAAATCCAGAGATTTTTAAATTTGGTAACAAAGACAGAATTCATGAAATCAGCAAGGATGTAATGGTAAAGATGAATTTTAGTTGCTGGTGAAATATGCAAGTAGAGACGTGGGTTTTGAATTCAGAAGAGAAGTTAGTACTGGTGAAAAGAGATTTGGGAATGTTCTGTTTAGGGATAGTAGCTGTGTGGTAGCATATGAGGTTACCAAAAGAGAAATGAAAAGGGGGGTGGGAAATCAGATCAGAGAATTAGAAAACACTTACATTTAGTGTCTGGAGAGATGATGGAGTGTGGAATCCAAAAAATGTCCAAACCACAATAAAAGAAACTAGGGCAGAGCTTCAAGTCAATAACCATTTATTAAAAGGATTGGACCCTTAATGGGAACTCAGGTATTCCTCATGATTTGGGATGCCCCCTTCCTCCAGGGCTTTAGTTTTATAGTATGTGATATTCAGACAATATAGATGAAGAAATTAAAAAGACAGTGTCTGCTGATAAATCTTGAACTTAACCTTGCAAGAGGACTACATAAAATATAAAATCCCATATCTTGATTTTCTGAGTCAACAAGCAGATTCATTATAAAGAGAGGTCAAAACATCCTCCTGGGCTGATGGGCTGGTGGACAGGCAAGCCAAAGGCTGGCAAAGAGATCACTTGTTATTCAAGTGCCTATGGCCACTTGAAAGATGAGGAGGGTGAGAGGGTCAACAAAATAGCAGGAGGACTTTCCATAACATTGAATCATCTCTGCTGCATTGGGTTTGGTCCCCTACTTAACAGAAAGAAAAGTTGGAAGGTACTCGAGTTAGTCAGTAGACTGACACTAATAATTGCTAATAATCATTACTCCTGTGAAATCATACTCAACTGATTAATGAAGATTGGAACAAAATAAGAGTTCAATTAAAATCATCTATCTCAGGAGTCAATAAATATACTAGAGAAGCAATGGTTAGAATGGTAAAAAGAACAAGAGAAGGATGTGGTTACTATGAAGTCAAGGGAAAATAATGGTCATCTATGTCAAGAACTTAGAGAAGTCAATGATAATGAGGTCTGAAAACTCCCCCCAATGGATTTGATAAATGGAAGGCTATTGGTTTGACCTTTGATGGATCAGTTTATCAGAAATCATCCTCTGCATTACTTCTCATGGCACAATAATATTACGTTATATTCATATGCTATAATTTGATCAGCCATTCCCCATCTAATGAACATCTATTTATTTCCTAGTTTTTACTGTTGTGAAAAGAATTGCCATAATTATTTTATGCAAATAAGTCCTTTTCCTCTTTTATTTTTTTTGGTGGGGGGTAAAATAAAGATCTAGTAGTGGTGTCACTAGGTCAAAGAGTATTGTCTAACTTTGTGTTCTTTGGGCACAGTAAGAAATTTGCTTTCCTGGGTATTTCAGGAAAGGTCTGGAAATGGTGTTCAAGCTAAGTGCTAAAAGAAGCCAGGAGTTTTAAGAGTTGGGAGTTGAGGAGGAAATACATTCCAAACATGAAGGGAAAGATTGTGTAAATACACAGACAAAGGAGATGGAATGTTGTCTCTGAAAAACAGTAAAAGCAGGTTGGCTGGACCATGGAGTCATCAAAGAGAGTAATGTATCATAAAACTGGAAAAAAAAATTTATACTTAAAAACTTGAAGAAGTGATTTTATCTGAGACATTAAAAAGTTACCTCTACTAATATCTTATCTCCTGTGCTTCATAATAACATGGGGGTAGTCTTGGGTTCCTGAAGCCTATACAAGAAAATTGCAAATTTTGTCAAGCTTTATCAAAATGGGAAAATTTCAATATAAGCTTAATTATGGATTGTTTGCCCATCATCTAGGGATCATCCTAGTAAGTATGGAAAAGGCCATGTTGGCTTCTCAGCAATTAATTATTTGGGGGAGGATAGATCACAGCAATTAATGAAATGGCTTATTAAAGCATGAATCAAAAATTACAGATCTTTTAAGTACTGTGATAGCATGAAAATTTGACAATCTTATTATTCCAAATTGTATTCAAAGGGGCACAAGTTAGAGAAAGCAAATGAACTCTCTTGGAGAGACCATAGGTAGCAATGCTTTCAGTATAAGAAGAAAGGTAAAATGAGGAAGCTGGGAGCAGTTTAATATAGTCTAGGCAATGTGTTAGCTAGCTGAAGGAGGGTCAGAGTGAACTTTTAAGTATTTCAATTAGATAGAAAAAAACAAATTGGTGCAAGAATTAGTTGGAAAAGCTTTCACTGAGAAATGCCTTAAAGATCATTATTAATGTAATTTAGCATTTAAGTTCCTTTACATAGTTAATATGCTCTAAAATTACTTTCATTTGCTAAAGTCACAATCTGTTACATAACTCCTCATTGCCTCCTACCTAGCTGTTCTTAAACCAGGGATCTCAAATGGGGAAACATGAAGCAACATGATGAAACAAAAAGAACATTGAATTTGAAGTCTGAAAACCTGAATTCAAATCCAAGTTCTTCACCTAATTACCTTTACAACATTGGATAATTCACTTCACTATTTTGGTAATCAGTTTCTTTATCTCTAAAATGAGAATGTGAGATTAATGATCTATAAAGTTTCTTTCTGTTCTAGATTATGTGGTTTTTCTCATCCTCTCATCTTTGTTCAGAAAATACAAAGAGGGAAAAGGGGAAAAAGAAGTTTGCTTCTTTGTCATCTTCTATATTCCATCGGTCATCTTCTTTCCAAATATTTAAGATTTACCTCTTCTGAGCACTTTCTCCTGCAGTACTTTATATTCATGACTCAATTAATGCAGAAGCCTCCTAGTTATTATTCCTAAATACTTTTATCAGTCCTGCATACCAATGCCAGACTAATCTTCCCCAGCAACATTTTCATCAATAATATATTGTGGGGATGGGGTAGGGGTGAAAGTGGGGAGGAAGGCAAAACTGAAGAAGAAGAATTTATGGATTGAAAAGTGATCAGTCAAACAGAAGGTGGGAGGATAGGTTGACTAGCTCTTGCTGAGCCAGTCAATTGATGGGCTAGTATCTAACAACCACACAACTCATCTCTCAGTAATCTGTGATCTCCCTCTCCTGCCAGAGATCCCAACCTACCTTTTTATGAACCAGGTATCAGCTCAATGGTCCCAGGCACCCACAACAACAGCTGCTCAGATGCTAAAATTCTGTCCCTAAACATTTTTCAAACCTCTAAATCACCTAATGGATACTGAGGGCATCACTATTTTTTTTTTATCATTAATGCAGATTCTCACAAAGCAATCAATGTCACCTTTGACTCTTCATTCTAATCCATTCCACATATCCAATTAGTTGTCAAATCTCTAATTTATCCTTATCACACATTTGTACCCTTTGTTCAATATAATTGCTATCCAATTTTTGGTCCTCATCACTTTTCATTTCCCAATTGGTCTTCTTGTCTCAGGTCTCTCTCTTTTTCAATTTAACCAGTATTTTTTGGTAAAAGCATTTGTCTGACCATGTCAGTTTCTTAACTCCATATTGCTTTCTAGTGCTTCTCAATGAAGTAGTATTCTACCTTTGTCTCATTCTTTTTCATTTAGTATTTTTTAACTTTTGTAATATACATAACTTATAACTAAGTAAATCTACATATTCTGGGGGTGAAGTAGAGGAATTAGTGGTCAAAAAAATTTTATAATTAATGATTCCCTCAGCACTGACCATGTTCCTCACATTAATAATGATCCCTTCCTCTCATCCCACAGTCCAAGCTAAGAGATGGGGTCAATGATCTTGCCCTTCCTGCCCGGCAGGCACAAAACAAGCCTCTATCAACAAAACAATAGATCCCTGCCTTAGCCTGAAAGGAGTAAGCCTACGACCCTGCACCTCTCATCTACATATCGCTAATTACCTCATCTCTGCAAACTGAGTTACTGCTCCCATCAGCATATACCTAAATTACATCATCTTCTGCCCCTTTAAAAGCTCATTCACTCCTCCATTGAACTGCTCTTTTTCCTTTGGGAGGACAGCCTGCTCTGGGGGAGCATGATATCCCAACTAACCTCTCAGGCTCCTATGCTCTTGTTTACTACTTATTACTGATTTCTTGTTTTCCTGTGAAGCTAGCCCACTCTTGGGTAACATGATCTTTCCAGGTAACCTTTCCATAAGCTTATCCTCTCATGATGACCTATGTTGTCTATGTGGCTGCTGCTGCTGGCTTTCAACTACTTTTACTCTTCCTTTCCTTTAGCTTCTACTAACCATAGCAGTATTTAAATAAACCTTTTTGTACCTAAAATTTCTTCTAGGTCAGTCATGAATTCTTTTGTGTTCTGCCCAAATTTTTAACTGACCACATTTTTCCCTGGCAGCATGGGTTCTTGCTTAAATTTTTTTTTTTACTTGACAGGTGATAAAGATAAAAAAGATAATCAATACAGAAGAAGACACCAGATTTGGATTCAGAAATATCTAGGTTCAAATCCTGCCTTAGATACTCATTAGCTGTGTGATCCTGGACAAATCATATAGCCTTTATGATCTGTTTCATCTATAAAAATGGAGGTTTTTACAGGTTGCTGTAAGTATGTAAAGTAAATTTTATATATAAATGCCAATTCTTCTCCTAATCAGGGACCCAAGGCAGTTCCATAATGTCATCAAGGAGTGGATTGCATTATGAACCTTCTGGTTCTCTTTCCCAGAGCCAAGCATTCTCAGAGTTTCAGGTGTGTTTCCTCCTCCTTCATGTTAGGGCACCACTGACTAGTACTTCAATGTCAAGTGATTAAATTAAGCTGAAGGAATTATTCCTTTGTAAGAGCTAGTCAAAGTTAAGCAAGAGCAAACATCCAAATCTCTCTCTTCTTTATCAACATTCTATGTTCATAACTTTCCTCTTTCGTCTCTGGGGAAAAATGCCCAAAACTTAGTTCAGTTCCTAAATACTACTGAAGAAAGGAAGATTGACTTTGGGGGGGGGGGGGGTTAAGGAAAGATGTTTAAAGAATTCACTAGACTCTCAGATTCAGATGTTGGAGGATTTGCTAGTTTCCTGTGAAGAACTCACAACTCTGACCCCAGAGTGTAGATGTAAAGAGAAAACAGATTTATTAAGAAGTCATTGAGGGCAGCTAGGTGGCACAGTGGATAGAGCACTGGCCCTGGAATCAGGAGAATCAGAGTTCAAATCTGCCCTCAGACACTTAATAATTGCCTAGCTGTGTGACCTTGGGCAAGTCACTTAACTCCAGTGCTTTAAATAAGTAAAATTTTTAAAAAAGAAGTCAATTCAACACAAAAGAAATTGATATTTAAGAATTCCTTAAAGACCAGGTATTTTGGGGCACTGCAAGCCAACCTGATTAAATTCATGCATTAGGGTTGGAGACCATAAAATTAAAAGATAGTTGAAAGCCATATGATATTGGGTGTAGCAGTTTAACCAGGCAGGTCAGTGGTTGATTAACTCGAATTAGAAATCTGGTAAAAGAGGTAAGGGTGGTAAGAGAGTGAGAAACACTCCAGTTTCTCCTTAAATAGCCCCCTCAGGATCCATTGGAGGGGTGGTGGTTTAGGTATTGTATGGGAGAGATTGCATAGGAGAAGTGGTTGTAAAATGAGCTCTTATTTGGTTTAATGTGATATATTATTGCACCTGAATAATTGAAGCAGCCGTAAACCGGCTCTCCTAGGCCCATCTTGCTCCCCCACCCTAAGTCTCCCTAAGTTTCGATTTTCTATAACAGTGTCAGTTCTTGATAAACGAAACCTAAGGACCAAGTGGTTGGGAAACATCCTGTTAGACAAACAACTCTAGGCCACGAGAAACTCAGCTGCTGCGAACGTGTCCCCACTCAGCAACTCGTTAAACCACAAAGAAAAATCCCCCTTGCGGTTTTCAGACATAAAAAGACTGTGCTGAGAGCAGCTTGGGGCCAGTTCTTGACTGAGCCCCAGCGGCTGGTTAATAAATCCTCCTGCTTTTGCATCAAGTCTGGCCTTCTGTAGTGATTGGGGGTCCCTGTCGGTCCTGAGGGGCTTTTCGGCCCTAACATAATCTAGCATCTAGTTTGACCTACTGGTGAGTGCATGGCCAGGGTCAAAGTAAAGGTCAAGTGCAGGGGGAAAGCTTATAAAATGTTTCCAATTACAATATTCCTCTATGCCCAGAATTCCCTGCATCAAAGGACAGTAAAAATAGAGTTCAATTTTAATTCACGGGTTGCAGAAAAATTTACAAGATACTACAAAAAGTTCACAGGTTAAGTTCTTTGAAGAAGCATCAAGATAGTGAGTTTCAGTAGAATAAAGAAGAAACAGCTATAAGCTGGGCTGGTGAGAACATCAAGAACAGCTAAGACAGAGGAAAGAATATGAGAGGTTATTTGGAGGATCACACTTCCAGACTGCCTTCACTGGAAGACAAGCAAGCATAAATAGCAAACAAGATAAGTAGTAGAGAAGGACAATGGGGCAGGAGAGTTTGGGGCATTTCAGTTCCTTAGAGTAGATTCCTCCAAAGGAGAATGAACAACTCAACTGAGGAGAGAGTTTTTAAGGACATAAAATTGATGTAGGGCAATAGGTCAAAGAGCAGAGAGGAGGTAATCAGGGATATGTAGATAAGGAGTGGTAGCTCAAAGACTTAATCCTTCAGGCTAAGGCAGGGATCCATTGTTTTATTGATCTGGGTCAGTCTTGCCAGGGAGGGGGTAAGATAATTTACTAAAAATTCTTTGACCTCCTCTCTTAGCTTGGAACATGGGATGGGGTGGGGGGAGGATACATTATCAATACAGAGGGTACAGATGAATAATTGTAAAACATTTCTCTGTCTAATTATTTTCACTACTAGTCCCACTAGGTTTCCATTCAGAGACATGACTGTGAATGAGTTCTTGTTTTAGCTACTCCTGGGCAAAGTGAAGCAAAGGTCACTCCTGAAGATCCTCTGGGAGGCTGAACTGACTGTAGAACTCTGGAAGCCTGGAATGATGACATATCATGGAAGCCTCTGGACCTTTCAAATTATAAGGTAATAGGTTTCACTATACTGATTATGTCCCCTAATATCCTATCCCATACTATCCAATTTCCAGTTCTGGAACCAAAATCTAATTAATACTCACAGAGCTACTGAAAAATGTGTCAATCTATGATTTTGCAATTCTTTGTAAACTTTCAAAATAAAATGTCCCTCTTTGACCACCATTTTCCTTTTATGTGTTTCCTCCCAATAAAATGCAAGATCCTAGAGGACAGAGATCATGTCTGCTTTTGTAATCCTTGATTTCTTGGTTACCCCAAATCCCATCCACAGCAAAAGCTTTCCCTAGAAGGTAGAGACAAAAATAGGAGGTTGAAGCTGATGGGTCTTTTTGAATGCCTCCATAGTCATTCAATGAGCCTCCTTTTCACATGGTTAGATAATTAAAGCTAATTATGGAATGTTTAAGCATGCTCTGGTCTTTCTAAAGTACTTTCCTTACAAATTATCTCATTTCTTCCAGAAGCAGCTACCTAGTATCCTTCATTTGGAAAGAAGCCATCTCAGGAGGCCTGGAATCTACCAGACCCTCATTACAGAATGAATGAATCAAAAAGCATTTATCAAGTGTTTACTGCACACAAAATGAGATGGGATTTTATCTAGCTCTTGATTCAAAAAGCTATTTAGTTTTGTCTAATCTTGTGTAACTTTTCAGAGAGTTTAGTTGGAGGGAATTAAGTTGATAAGAGTAAATTAACTACTTGAGACACAAAAACAAAAGCAGACATGATCTCTGTCCTCTAGGATCTTGCATTTTATTGGGAGGAAACACATAAAAGGAAAATGGTGGTCAAAGAGGGACATTTTATTTTGAAAGTTTACAAAGAATTGCAAAATCATAGATTGACACATTTTTTCAGTAGCTCTGTGAGTATTAATTAGATTTTGGTTCCAGAACTGGAAATTGGATAGTATGGGATAGGATATTAGGGACATAATCAGTATCAGGGAATAAAGCTGGACCACCTAAATGTAATAATCCACTGGAGGCATTCACCAAAAGGTAGGATTTCTAGAAGTGAAAGGGTTAAGTCTTCCTGAACAAGTTCTCTGATTTGTTGACATAAAGGCATATGAGTAGATAGTGAACATCTACAGTATTTCAAATTCTTCATTTTAGTTGTCAAGGCTCACCATAACCTGATTCCACCCCACCTCAACAACCTTAGGACTCATTACTTGACTACAAATATCTTCCATTCTGGTTAAGCTGATTTCCTCATTCTTTTGTTTCTGTTTTGGTTTTTTTATTTTTGGCTTTTGTAAGGCAATGGGTTAAATGACTTGCCCAAAGTCACACAGGAGTCTGAGGCTGAATTTGAACTCAGGTCCTCCTGACTGCAGGGATGGTGCTCTATCCATTGTGCCACCTAGTTGCTCCTCTCATTATCATCACTGACATCCTATGCTCAATTTTCCATTATTTCTTTGGTCTGTAATTCCCTCCATATACCTTTATATTTACTTAACTTGGACAAATAATAATCCTGACCAAAGGTAACTTGAGGTGGTTCCATGAAAGAAAGCCCTTTTGCTGCGGATGGGATTTGGGGTGACCAAGAAATCGAGGGTTACTGAAAGATGAAGGAATTTGAACACTCAGGGATTTTAAAACTGCTCAGGGTTTTATTACAAATTATTATAAAGTAAGCAGGTTAAAACTCTTAGGAAAACAGTAAGCACTTTGAGGATAAGCAGTTGAAGTTAGAGAGAAGGGGAGGGGGGGAGAAAGAGGGGGACAGTGGGGGAGAAAGAGAGAGAACAAACGAGACCTGGTCAAGTGGCATGGGGGCTCATGGTGAACTACCAGGATCTAGCATGGGAGACATGGCCTAGGAAGGAAAGAAAGATTCAGACATCCTACAATGGTAGAAGGGTCAGTGCTTCCTCTTAAATGCACTTCTGAAGTAGGTTGGACAAACAATGGCACTTAGGGAGTTGTTTAGCACCTGGGCCAGGTATTCTCCAATGGGCAAGCTATGTACTGCTCCTTCCTGTCCTAAGATGTATGACTTTAAACTGTCATTTCCTGTCACTCTAGCTTCAGTGGGCAAGGTCAAGTAACGGAACCAGAAGCTGGATGAAGAAGGAATGGGGAGACAGGATACAAACAACAGAGGTCAGTTTACATCTCAGCAAACAATCTTCCACAATTAACAAAATTTAACAACATAAAAGATTATATTCATAATTCTTTGCATTACTTTGATGCTGTATATAAAAGTCGGCACTTGATTGTCTCAGAGATTTCTGAGCCATTCTGTTAAAGTGTGGGAATTCAGAGTCCTAGGTGTTGAGGGGAGAAGAGAAGCATACACTTTTCAAAAGAGTGGATGGGAGAGCTTCCCTAGGCCCCAGTCATGTGTCAAAGTTGCACTTCTAACATGTCCTTTGATTTCCAGAGACTACTAAGAACACATTTTCCTGGTGATATGATTCCCTCTTTGATTAAAATGGGATTTTATGGATTTTATCTAGCTCCTGATTAAAAAAGCTCATTCATTTTTGTGAATTCTAATGTCTACTCTAATCTGTATAGCTTTTCCAACAGTTTAGTGGGAGGGAATTAGGCTGATAAGAGTAAATTAACTGTTACCCTCTACTTTTAGAGTAGTCAGGGAAAGTGACTTTTTATTTCAAAATCCTATGAGAGAACAGAATATCTCTAGATTACAAATATTTAAAGAGTGGTAGATGGAAAGGGCTAGTGTTCACCATAGCTGTCTGGTCTCTTACCTCCCCATCTTCCACAGATCACTTTAGTGCAATCAAGACTTCTTTCTACTCTCTACAATGATGGAAATCAGAATCCACAGTGACAGCTCTCTCTCTCTCTCTCTCTCTCTCTCTCTCTCTCTATCTATATACACATACATATATACACATATAAATATATATATTTATATATCTTCAGTATAATCTATTACCCTATATTGGACACATAATTCATATACATCTAATTTTATCATTTTCCTTCAAAGTCAAGTTCAAATCCTGCTTCCCCAAGGAAGCCTTCTCCAAGTAGACTGGTCCTAACTACTTTTTTGTGAATGTTTACTTCATTTGAAATCAGTACCAAAATTTAAATTTTTTCCCCCATGTATCAGTTTGATCTCAGCTAGACTATAAAGTTCATGAGGGTAGGGACCATGTTATCTCTGCATTCCCTGTGCTAAGGACATGAGAGTTAAGAATCTCCTCAAATGATCTGATAGATATAAATATTTTAGAGACATGTTTAAATATTTAAAAAGATAGGAATGTTCTAAATTTGTCATTTATGACCAAAATGTTTTTTTAAAAGCAGCTGAGCAAATAAATTAGTGGGAAAGGCAAAAAAAAAAAAAGATTCAGACTCACTAAAAATCATTGCCCTACTTTTCAAGGGTCAAAATACATTCAGACACTCAACTCAGGGGATATATTTAAAACAATCAAGCAAATCAATCTCAATCCTACATGTTCCATAAAAATAGTAATTCCTCCCTCCCTGCCCCTCCAGTTGGGCACACTCTGCTCCTACTGACTTCCAAAGCCAGCCTCCTCCGCCCCCAGTCTGCTCAGACCTAGAAGGAACTGAGTAAAATACTGATTCACAACGATGAATCACAGTAACTAAGCAACCCTGCCATTTTCATTTCAGTCAATTGTTATTCAGAATTAACAAAAATAATCTCTCTAAGTCACCAGAAGAACAGTTCAGAAAGACTACCAGAGATAAATTGAAACCTAATTAAAGAATTCTACCATTCTGGGTCTGCATAAAGACCATCTTTTGAACCCAAAATTTAGGCATCTTGATGATTGTCCACCTTAACAAAAAGAAAGAATTCTAAATTTGGTTGGAAAGAAAATACTTCTTTTGTTTGTTGCAAAGCTAAAGTAGTTAATATCTTAAACTGTCCTATAATAAATTATTCATTCGACCAATGGAAAGGGAAGGGAAAGGAAGGTAGAATTACTAGCCCTTGGTTAGTCAATGGTAAGAGAAACTAAGACTCTGGTATTTGGAGTGTCCTGAAAATGACTAGCTTTTCCGCTTTTCCATGACTTTTAAAATAATTAAGTTCAATGCTATTCTATTATATGAAATGATGAACAAATGATGGATTTGCTCACTTTGGCAGTAAAATAATCAAAGAAAATTGTGATGGAAAAAAACTTGTGATGGAAAACACCATCCATATTCAGAGAAGGAACTGTGGAGTTTAAACACAGACTAAAACTTACTATCTTCAGTTTTTTAAAGTTGTGTTATGTGCTTTTTTCCCACTCTGATGTTTCTTTTCCAATTTGATTTAATTCTTCTTTACATGTATAGCCTATATTAGATTGCTTTCTGTCAGGGAGAGAGGGGGAGGGAAAAAGAAAAATGTAAAACTCAAAACCAAAAATAATTGTTGAAAATTACTGTTGCATGTAGTTGTGAAAATAAATAAAGTATTAAAAAAAGAAATGATGAGCTAGATGCTCTCAAGAAAGACTTACATGAGTTGATACAAAGTGAAATGTATTATGTACAAAGTAACAGCAATATTATAGGATGATTAGTTGTAAATGACTTAACTTTTCTCAGCAATACTGTGAACCAAGAAAACTCCGAAGGACTTATGATAAAGAATGCTATTCATCCCCAGAGAAAGAGCTGATGGTGATGAATACAGATTTTACTTTAATTTGGACTTTATTTTTCTTGAAGTTTTTTTTGGGGGGGGGGAGGACTATATTGTCTTCATAATATCACTATTATTGAAATTTTTTGTATGACTACACATTTATAAACTAAAAAGAAATTAAGTTCAAGACAGCAGGATATTCCTGGGCTTTAGCATATAAAGTTAGTTGCTTTGAATGTAATCATTTCCCAATGATTCTAATTCAGTCCTTAGATCAGTCAGCTTGTTATCAACCATCACAAAACAACAAATGATATTAATTATATTTATACTTTCCTTGCTCTTTTGATATCTGAATTTCTTCACCCTTCTATGTCATGAATAATGAATACATGGACCCTGCCTCCCCATTCAGTAAGTACAGAGGACAAGAAGTATTCCACATCTAGAATTACCCACTTCCTTCAAAGCACAGCTTAGATGCTACTTCTGAAGAGAGACTTTTTCTAAGCCCCCTCTACTTTTGCACTTCTCTGTCCATCTCTCAATTACTTTGCTAAAGTAAATATGAATATAAAAAATAATTACTTTGGATATACTCTATGTAATTAGTATAGTACATATTGCATCCCTCCATTTGAATGTAAACTCCTTGGGACTATTTCATTTTTGCCTCTATCTCCATCCTTTTAATCATGCTTAATTTTTTAAAAAAGTTTTTGCAAGGCAATGGGGTCAAGTGACTTGCTCAAGGTCACACAGCTAAGTGGTTATTAAGTGTCTGAGGTCAAGTTTAAACCCAAGTCCTTCTGACTCCAGGGCAGATGCTCTATTCACTGTACCATCCAATTGCCCCCACCCCATACTTTTTTTAACATAAGAAGGCTAGAAAAATAATTTCTCAGGCCTCTTTTTGCCTTCCTCTCCCCTTTAGTTCCCTTTTAAGTGATGTCTTCCCATCTAAAATGTAAGCTCCTTGAAAGCAGGAGCCTTCTTTCTTTTAGATAGTATTTTTATTTTAATTTTTTTAGAAAGATTTTATTTATTTTGAGTTTCTCCCCATTCTTGCTTTCCTCCCCCCCACCCCACTCAGAAGGCATTCTGTTAGTCTTTACATTGTTCCCATGGTATACATTGATCTCAGTTGAATGTGAAGACAGAGAAATCATATCTTTAAGGAAGAAAAATAAAGTAAGAGATAGTAAAATTACATAAGATAACTTTTTTTTTCTAATTTGAAGGTAATAGTCTTTGGTCTTTGTTCAAAGTCCATAATTCTTTCTCTGGATACAGATGGTATTCTCCACTGCAGATAGCCCCAAATTGTCCCTGGTTGTTGCACTGATGGCATGAGCAAGTCCATCAAAATTGATCATCACCCCCATGTTAGCTAGTATTTGTAATGCTTGTTAACTGATGATGAAAATTATTTTCCCTAAACGTAAAGTGCTATTCTTTCACAAAGGTGTAGAATTATTAATAAGAGAAGGAAACATTAATACATATATTAATTATATGTAAATCTTAAGATTTTTTTTCCATCTAAATCTGATCAAGCAGAACCAAGATACAAATTCATTTATTTTAACAACTATGGATTGTTAAAACTAAAAGAGACCTTAACCTTAAGCCTTCAATTTAGGGGGAAAAAACCCATTATCTTATTATGTAATTTTGCTATCTCTTATACTTTATTCTTCCTTAAGGATGGGATTTTTCTCTCATCACATTCAACTTAGATCAATGGAAACAATATAAAGACTGATTGCCTTCTGTGGGGGGTGGGGGAGGGAAGCAAGAACAGGGGGGAAAATTGTAAAACTCAAAATAAATAAAATCTGTCTTTAAAAAAAGATTAAAAAAACTAAAGGAGATATTAATGGATATATTACAGAATCTATGAAATAAAACACATCTTAGGGGGTCATCTAGCCCTACTCATACTTTTATAAAGATAAGCATCCAAGGTCTGAAGACCTCCAATGAAAATCTATCGTGGAGGCAGTTGTGTCTGATTTTTTGTAACCCTATTTGGGTTTTCTTGGCAAAGAATGCTAGAGTACTTTGCCATTTCCTTATCCAGATCATTTTACAGATGTGAAAACTGAGACAAATAGGGTTAAGTGACTTTCCAAGACTCACACAGTTAATAAATGTCTGAGATTGGATTTGAAATAAGGAAGATGAGCCACTGTGCCACCTAGTTACTCCAGATTCTAGTTTTGGATCCCTCTAATTATCAGGAAGGTTTTCCTTATAACTAGCCTAAATTTACCTCTTTGGAACTTTTACTCTAGGATCCTAGTTCTCTCTTCTGGGGTTGCTGAAGATGGTACTAACACTAGTGCACTCAGTTCAGTTTCCATGTTAAGACAAAATGAGGCATTCACATGTCTTTTAACAGTTTACTTTTGGTGCAGCTAGGTGGCATAGTGGATAGAGCACCGACCCTGGAGTCAGGAGTGCCTGAGTTCAAATGTGACCTCAAACACTTAATAATTACCTAGCCGTGTGGCCTTGGCCAAGCCACTTAACCCCATTGCCTTGCAAAAACCTAAAAAACAACAACAAAAAGTTTACTCTCCCTCTCCACAGCATGAATATGCAATAGGGATTGAAGGAATTATGGGAACAGAATGATCCACACTGACTCCATCCTGTGACTCAATTCTGGAGCTGTTGGCTTTTGATTCAATTATGGGTCTAGATCAATTTCTGTCTTGTGAGAAATTTTTATCCAATTATGGAAATTGTGAGAAAACCTTATTGCATTGTTTGGCTGGGAAGCTGGTCTACCTCTACTTGTTGCTTAAAGACTCTTAACTAAGGACTTAAGTTATGCTGTCCAGAAACTTGATCAGATCCAAAAATTGTTGCAAGGAGCTTTCTCACATATCTCAAACAATTCTGGTGTCTTATTGAAAACTGATCAATTAATTAGTTATTATTTCCTTGTTCCTTAAACCTTGCCCTCACCAAGGTGCTTGTCTAAACAAATGCATTAGATTAAAATTATTCTCTAAGATTGGGATACCTCTTTTTTTCTGATTTCAGAGAACTGCACTTGTTTGCTTCCCCCCCCTAACTTGCAAAGTCTCAAATCTTTCTTTCATTTAAAAAATCAGACTACCCAATCTTGTATTCCAGTTTATATGCTGTTAATTGTTTTTTAATGTATAAAAATCTATCTCTTCCTGTATTCAAGGTTCAGTGACAACCTGAAGAGACCTGGTCCCAATTCGATATACAATTGGTATAACATTTTAAATCATTTTGCTTAAAAGCTCAAACCTTTGTTTCCTCAAGTCATTTCAGTCATTCCACCTGCCACAGAACAGAGTGGCAATTAGCTTGTCTGGACTTGACCCGGCTACCAAATTTCAGAGGCCCTGAATGCCCATACCCAGTACTTTTATGATTTTGATTACCTAAGAAGTTTGTCAGGGAAGTCAATCAATTAAGTGATGCACTGGAAAGAGCACTGGATCTGGAACCAAGAAAACCTAAATTCAAATCTGGTCTCAGGCATACTTATTAGTTGTATGTCTTAAAAAAGTTACTTAATCTCTGTCTCAGTTTCCTCATCTATAAAATGGGGATGATAACAATATCACCTATTTTCAAAAGAGGTAATATTTGTAAAAGGAAGAGGGAACTATGTGTCTATACCTGCAACTATGCTAAGCACTTTTTACAAATTTGATTCTGACAACACTAAAGGTAGGCACTGCTATTATCCTCATTTTACAGTTAAGGAAAGTAAGACAGACAGAGATTAAGTAACTTTCCCAGAATCACACAGTTAGTAGTGTCTGAGGCTAGATTTGAGCTCAGGATTTCCCAACTCTGGACCCAGTATTCTATTCACTATGCCACCTAGCTATTAGTGGAATCTAACATAGTGATATAGTCAGGAACTATAAACATATTGACAGGCTAGAACATTTAGATAAAGGATAATATATAATTTAATAGGGATAAATATCAATTCTCATTTTATACATACATATATATATATATATATATACATCTTTTATAAGAAAGATAAGTTCAATGACACAGAGAAGTTTCAGAGGAAACTGAGGCAGATACTAATTAAATGATTTGCCTGGTTTTCACTGCAAGTCAGCATTAGAAGTTGGATACACTCTGATCTTTCAGACTTGAGACCAAATGTGTTATCTACTAAAGCCATCAAACTATGTCAGGAAAATAGTGGTTAAGTATTGATCCTATCACAGACACCAAAGAGCTAAAAAATCCAATTCTACCTTTCACACAACCCTTGAAATGTCTAATGATAACTAACATGTTCAACCAATTTCTGTTTTTCTCTCATTCTGTCACTCACTGTCTTGTCTCTCTGTCTCTCCCTTTCTTTACTCTCTCCATTCTCTTCCCCAGGCTATACATCTACAGTTACCTTCAACTGATTCTTATGTGACACAGACTCTCTTCTGGACCCTCCTCTATTTAACTATGCATGTCCTTCCTAAACTGTGATATTCAGAAATAAAAACCATACTCTAGACAAGATTGGACATGGACAGAGCATCATCACTTTTTTTTTTCCCTGGAAGTCATTCTTTAACTTCTTTGATTGTAATATTTCTCTTTTGATTCATATTTTGTTCATATTATACAAAATCCCCAAGATACTTCTCAGATAAACTGTTGTCTAACCACAAGCCATTTAATGCAAGATTTGACATTTATCCCTATTAAATTGCATCTTAAGCAATTCATCCAAATGTTTAAGTTCTGGATGTGTTTATGGATCTTGACTGTCATCAAGTATCTTGGTTATCTACTAACAGCTAGGTGATACAGTGAATAGAGTACTGGAACTAGGATCAGGAAGACCTGTGTTCAAATCTAGCCTCAGATATCAAGATCCTGGGCAAGATACTTAATTTCTTTTTTTTGCTTTTGTTTTCGCAAGACAATAGGGTTAATAACTTACCCAAAGTCACTTAGCTAAGCAGTTATTAAGTGTCTGAGATCAAATTTGAACTCAGATCCTCCTGATTCCAGGGTCAGTGCTCTATCCACTGTGCCACCTTGCTACCCCTAGACACAATTTCTGTCTGCCTCACTTTTCTTGATTGTAAAATGGAGATAATTAATAGCCCCTCCTTCACAAGGCTATTGTGAGGATCAAATGAGATATATTTGTAAAGAATAGTGCCTAAGATATAGTAGACATTTAATAAATGTTTTTCTTCCCTTCACTCTTCTTACTAGCCTAGCAGCTCTCAAACTGTGGACCAGATTTGATGTAAGGGATGGTACTCTGGGACCCTTTCAGAATGTCTCAAAAAAAGGTCTATGAAGTCAAAACTAATTTTTTATGATAATATTAAGACATTTTAATTTTTAACATGGTAAACATTGATAGCTATAACCCACATAAACAAAATCTCTTTGTGGTTGTCATTAAAAATTAAATGTTTAAAGTGTTTAAAGGAATCTTGAAACTAGAAAGTTTGAGAATTAATGCACTAACTCAAAGGGGTCAGTTTGAGCACTCATATAGTCCAATACCTTCATTCAATAAACATTTACTGAGAATTTATGAATATTTTTCTATCTTAGACATTATAGAAGTCAGAAAATATTAAAAGCAATTTCTTCCTCAAGACAAATAAACCAAAATAATGGATATTCTAAACATCATTTCTATTTAGTTTTTGCTATGTATTTTGTTATTCTTAAGCAGAACATTTAGCTTCCTAATTTTGGTCTTTCTTAGGTTCATATTAAAATTAGCTTTTGTTCCCTGATCATACACCAGCTGTCAATAGAGGCAGGCAGCCCAGAAGCATGCTGGGCCGTAGGAGGAAATCAACCAGGGGTTTTAAATTCAACACATATACTCAACAAAAGAGATAATCAGCACATTTAATTGAGAGCTGCAGATATCGTTTAGATTTTCCAACAAAAGCTGAGATGCCCACATCGATTCCCAGATCTAATTAACTCATTTCAGGTCAGCTGAGAATCATTACCTATATAGGACCATATGATGTTTTATATCATTTAGTCTGTTAATCAACAAGCATTTATTAAATGCATATTACATGCTAAGCAGCATGTTATACAAGGAAGAATCAAAAAAAGGTACAAACAGTCCCATTCTTAAGCTCACTTTCTAATGGGGAAAACATGGAGATAACTATGTATTCTATGTAGTTACAAAGAATACAAATGGAAAGTAATGTCAGAGAGAAAGTAACTATCAGAGAGATCTGAAAAAAGGTCTCCTGATGATGGGATGACACTTTGAGTCTTGAAAGAAGTCAGTAAAAATTGGAGGTGATGCCATCTAGCTACCCCAGACTAATTAATAGGCTATATATTGTAATGGTCCAGGCAAGAAGAGAGCTTCATCATCTGAACCAGGATATTAGCTGTATGAGCAGAGAGAAGGGAACACATTTGAAAGATGTGGTAAAGAAACAATATTTGGCAATGGATTAGATATGTAGCATGAGTAAAAGGAGTCTAGAATGTCACTAAGAGTATGAACCTGGGTGATTGGGAAGATGTTAGTGCTTTTATTTAATTTATTTTATTTTTTTGCGAGGCAAATGGGGTTAAGTGGCTTGTCCAAGGCCACACAGCTAGGTAATTATTAAGTGTTTGAGGTCGGATTTGAACGCAGGTACTCCTGACTCCAGGGCCGGTGCTCTATCCACTGCACCACCTAGCTGCCCCTATGTTAGTGCTTTTAAAAATAAAAGGTAAGTCTAAAGTGGGGAGGAAAGATAATGAGTACTCTTTTGAATATAGTTGGACTGGAAGACTACTTTGAAATGTCCAAAAGCAATTAGTGATGTTGAACCAGAGATAAAGACTGGATGTACAGATCTGGCAATTATTTGCATAGAGATGATAATTGAAACTAGGAGTTGATGAGATTACCAAGTGAGGAAATCTAGAAGGGAAGAAAAGAGGATCTAAGCCTGTGGCCCATTACTAGTGGACATGACATAGAGCCAGCAACTGAGATTGAGAAGGAAAAGTCAGAAAGGTAGGAGAAGAACTAGAATAGAACAACATCATGAAAATCTAGAAAAGTAAGTAAAAATAAATATCCAGGAGGAAACAATGATCAACATTGTTAAGAGCTACAGAGTGGTCAAGAAGAATGACTATTGGGAAAAAAGTCATCAGAATTGGCAATGAAGAGCTCATTAGTAACTTTGGAGAGAGATATTTAAGTTAAACGATGAGATCAGAAGTCAAATTGTAAAGGTTCAGAAGAGAGTAATTTAATCTGTTTTTTCCCATAAATTTAGCCATGAAGGTCAGGGAAGATGTAGGATGATGGTCAAAGTGATAGGATTAAAAGATTATGTTTTTTAATGGTTCTTGAAGACATTGGCATTTGAAAAATGTTTAGTAACATGTATATAAAACTGATCTCTGATTACAACCTTCCCCTGGTCAAGTCTTCTATGGTTACTTATTGTCTACAGAATAATTCCAGGATTACAGCATTTATATAAGCAAAAGATATAAAAGATCATTTAGTCTAACCTCTTATTTAAACATCTTAGCTTGAAAGTCAAGGCCTTCTTCAATTTCTTACTACCCTACATTTTCAGCATTATTTTAACATTACTTGAAATTTCCCACCCAGTACTCTAAGCTCCACTCATATAATATAACTTAAACATTTCTTACATAGAATGATATATTTTTATATATCTACATATATGCATATAGCTAAACATACATAGAACTATTATAACTATAGATGCTATTTAGAAAAATTAATTTTAAAGGATTAATAAATTAATGATGTTTTATCCTACCTTTTCCTCAACGAATATATACTAATAATATAAAAACATAAATGTGTCTGAGAAGTTTTTTGATATTAAATAGGAATTCCATCTCATTATGTTGGGGGGGTTTTTGCATGTGACTGAGGTAGCACTTCTTGACTCCTCTAGCCAGAAGTGGCTTTTTAATGATATTTAGCATTATCTCTCTGGGGGAAATATGTACACAAGGCATACTTTTTGGGGGGGAGGCAACTGGGGTTAAGTGACCTGCCCAGAGTCACATAGCTAGTAAGTGTCAAGTATCTGAGGCAAGATTGGAACTCAGATCCTCCTGACTCCCAGGCCTATGTTCTGGCACTGCACTACTTGGCTGCCCCTAAAAGGTTCACATTTAAGCTTAATCTGCATTATTATTTTCTCCATCACTTCCTTGAGTCTAAAAAATCAATTGAACAATCAATCAATCTATCCCTACTGTAGGATTTGTAATTTCAGTAGCGTAAATGCTCACATGAAAAAATTTATAGTGGTGCCCTTAAGGGAACCTGAGAAATTAGGAGGATACATTTTGGGGGAAGTTGGGAGGAGGGGCTAGCAGGGAGAGTAGAAGATGAATTGTTTTGAACATACTGAAATTGAGATATCAATGGGACATCAAGTTTGAAATGTCCTTTATACAGTAATGCTTGAGAGATAGCTAGGAGTAGGTGGGACTGAATAGATGGATCTAGAAGTCTTACTTTTTGACTTTGATATAATACCTAGGACAGTGCCTTGCACCCAGTATGTACTATCTGTATTTGTAGATGAACTGTCTTTGTGCCTAAACTTGAGACTTGGACTCCCCTACTTGCTCATTCTTTCATTACAGAGGTCAGTGCAGGAGATGTTAGTTCCTATTTCTAAACGCTTTAGTAGAGTTGACCATGGCTTTTGGGTTAACTCAGTGGAACTACTGCTCTCACAAGTAATGAAAGGGATATTAAACTGTTATAAGAGCACTAGAATTCTAGTTGGGAATCTCCCTTCTTTGTGCTTTCAAGCTGGTAGACAACAGCACACAATCTGAATATCTGTTAGGGTAGGTATAGAGTGTATATATGTGTAGGTGTATATACATACATATAAACATACATAATATGCACAAATATATGTAGGGTATATAAACAAATATATATAGGTATATATGTGAGTGAATACACACACACACACACACACACACACACACACACACACACATATATATATATATGTATATATGTTCATGCTGCAAGTCAGCTAAATAACCTAACTTGCCAGTAGTGATACTATGAAAAATAGACTAGGGGGCAGAGTTAGAGGGTATGATGTCTGCAGCATAGTGAATTTCCAGCATGGACACACTCTCAGATGCAGATCCATCATTATAAACCCACTGATACAATTGAGAGTCTTGGAGAAATGCTTGAGGCACTGACATTTATGCCACATGAACCAGATAATAATTTCTAAAATTTCTTTTTTTATGTTTTGTAAACAGTCTGAGTATATTAGGTTGAAGCAGAACTTAATCTTCCTTTTCACAGTACACTCTGTGTTTGGTTCCCTTAATATGTTTATCAGATATAATCCTCAACACAGTTATCTGAGAGCTGAATTTAAGTTAATGGAACACCTGGGCTATCATCTTACCATTATCACTGATTATATTTCCGTATATTCTAAAACAGTGAAGGTATTTAAGAGTTGTAGAATAAGTGTGTTTGTGGAGTCCTTTGTTTGCAAATTTAAGAAGGAGCATTGAGTATGTATGTAAATGAGGCTAAGATTCATTCATAGCAGGGGGTTTGTTTCTTAACTGCATGTAAAATTTTCCTTTGTGCAGACTTATTTGGATGCGTATGAAGAATTTTTATAAACAGTGCAACCAATAAATCAAATAAACAAAACTTTATAGGCTTTGAGGCAGAAAAGCACTCCTGAACATCAACCCTCCCCTGTGCAAAAGGATTCTTCAGTTGAGCACTGTTAAGTACAAGTCATTGTGCTGACCCTTCTGGGGAACTACAAAATACTGAAGAATATACTGAAGAACCTAAAATGTACTTGAAGAGTGGAGGAAAAAAAAGCCCCAAAGAACAAAGGGTTTCCATGAAACTTTTTTTTAAAATATTCAGATGAAAGTAGGAAGAAGTTCAAAGAAACAAGGGAAGATTTTCTTTTCTTTTTTCTTTTTAAATTTTAATTTGTCATACTCTTAAACCCCAACTCTATGTCAAAGAAATTAATAATTTAATATGCGATTCTCTTTGTTGGGTTTTTAATAAAATTAAGTGTTCATATTTGTTGATGTTTATTTCATAAGAAAAATGAAAAGAAAGAAAAAACCCTGCGCTTGTGTGAAGTCCATAGACAGTAAAGGGTCCCTGGATAAATCTTAGAGGATCCATAAACTGCAAAAGAAAAATATTACATTTTATATTCAATATCTTCTATATGGAATTTAGCATTTCATTCAATTATTTTAAAATATTCTAAGAAGTAATTCATAGATTTTTGTCAGGCTGCTATAAAGATTCATGGCACAAAAAAAGTTAAGATTTTAGGCAAAATGGAAAGACTAGCAAGACTGATGCTGAATGAAGTGAGCAGAACCAGAAGAATGTTATATACATCAACAGCAACATTAGATGGTGAGCAACAATGATGGACCTTTTCACTTCATTAGTACAATAATCAAAGACAATTCTAAAAGATTTGTTATGGAGAACACCATCCATACCCAGACAGAGATAAATACAGGTCAAACTTTATTCTTCAGCTTTTAAAAGTTGCCTTTTTAAAAGTTGTCTTTTTCTATTGTTTCTTCTCCATTTTGATTTGATTCTTCTCTCACAAAATAGGTAAGATGGATCTATATTGAGCATGATTGTACATGTAGAACCTATGTGGAAATATTTTTCACCAGGCAGAGGGGAAAGAAAAGGGAACGAGGGAAAAAATACAAAACTCAAAACTTTATAGAAAAATGTTTGTTGGGGCAGCTAGGTGGCGCAGTGGATAGAGCACCAGCCCTGGAGTCAGGAGTACCTGAGTTCAAATCTGCCCTCAGACACTTATTACCTAGCTGTGTGGCTTTAGGCAAGCCACTTAACCCCATTTGCCTTGCAAAATTCTAAAAAAAAAAAAAAAAAAGTTTGTTGAAAGTTACCATTTCATGTAGGTGGGAAAACAAACAAACAAATAAACAAATAAATAAATAATGTTTCAGGCAAAAGACAGGAACTCTCGAAATGCTAGTAAACCATCTAAAATAGTGTTTGAGAGAAGTAGTAGCAGTAGAGGAAATAAGTGCTAAAGGATCATTGTGCTGAATACTGGGCATATTTTAGGAAGGGCATTCATTAACTAGTTTGATTGCATTTAGAGGGGGTTGTCTAGGGAGGATAGGACTAGAAGTGATACCATGTGAAGTTGGGGATGTTTAATCTGGAGAAAAAGACTTTATATATCTAGAATTCAAAAAGTTATTCAAAAGTGGCTGACAGGTAGTAAGTGCTTAAATGCTCATTTATTTGACCTTAACAAAGAACAAAGACAGAATAAGCTGTATTAAAGAAAATAAAGGACTATCACAGAGAAGAGGGATTGGATTGGTACTATTTGACTTCAGAGCAATGCATGGAGGTTGCAATCATATTATTCAACTTCCTCCACCCCAATATCTTCCTCTTCTATCCCATTTCAGCTAGCTACAGGAATCTTTTCCAAAAGTAGTCTATCCTGAAATCATTTTATTTGATATAGATCAAGGTGCAGTCCATGAAAAATAATCTTTAACTCTGGAACTATAACATAATGGAAGCGAATTGTAATGAAGTAGATGGGTTAAGACAAATTCAGAAATAGGAGAAGAAGACATCTTGAAATCTAGAAAAATGAGAACATATTGGGGGAAGGGGCAAGAATTGGTCAGGTTATTTCCATCACTGTCTGACAAAGAAGTATCTTAGAGCAGAAGACTCTTTGAGAATATCCCTCTCTGTATGGTAGCTTGATCCCAGTTGTGGAGGTGGGTGACTCATCAGGCTGGGACAGCTTGATGAAAATATCCTTTATAGACTTCCTTCCCACTCCTTTTGCATTTGGATTCACTGCTCACCAAACAACATGCTGATTACTAGTTAGACTTGCCAGATCCCATTGTTACTGAGAAGAAGGGGGCAACTCTGGCAAGTGAAGATGAGTGTGCAGATGCATCCTATTGCAGCTAAAATATGGTGTTAAAGAGAGGCTAGGTGATTGCTCAGGCTTGACCTCTTTGGATTGAAGGATATCAGTAAATAAAATCCTCACAGACTCACGATCTGCTTCTGAGCTTTACCATGAGCTTTACCAGTTCAATTTTGCCAATGATCTGCTTTGAGGAAGACTGATACCTACTAATTAAAATCACAACTCTGTTACCATCCCAGCACTCTTTGAGGTTTTTTCAATCATATGCTACTCCCATACTTCTTCCTATAGACCACAACTTTCCTAACTTTAGAATCAGTCTCAGGATTGTTTGTCACCTCCATCTATACCTCATGACTACAGTACACATGTTAATAAACCCTTTTAATACTAATCACAAAATTCCTTAAACACTTCAACTCCAAATCTTTCTTTTCCATTCTTTTGAAGCCATACATTAAAAACCACACTATTACCTCAAGTCTTGCCATTTTATTAAATTGCGGTATCTTCAAAATTTGTAACTTTAAAATTCTACTCTCAGATCACAACCCTTTGTCTTTCTATCCCCCTCATTCATACTACATGTATTTTTTTACCCTCATCACGTTCTCTGGTCCCTGGACCCATCCCTTACTACACCCTATCTCTTAGGATTCTGGCTTACTTTCTTCTATACTTAGCTCATGGTATACTCCTTAGATATTTGATGAGCTAATATTGTACTATCTCTGACCTTCTACCATCTAAGACCTATAAATGATCATCTTAGAATACCTCTACCATGGCTTATTCCATTCATGTTCAGGAGTTGCTGAACCCATGTAGAGTCATGAAATTGAGGGGATTTTACCCACTAAACAAGATAACATGGGTCCCTCTAGCTGCTTAAGAATTCTTCCACCCTATATTTACTGATTCCCTAATCTCATTCCTCAGGATGACTATTCAAAATTTTGTTCTCCCTTTTCTCTCAATCCACTAACATCCCCTCTCATATTTCTAGTAGATAAAAATCCTTTCCAATCAAAGATAATCCAACAAATATTTACTATATACATATGTGCTAGGTGCTACAAATACAATATGAAAAACAACTTCTCTTTGAGTTGAGAAGACTGAGGTCATCTGAACTCAGTTCTCTTTCTCTAGTTCTTCTAACATTTCAGCACCATTATTTAATTCCACTACTGCCTAGCAAGAAAAGTAGCCCTACTCCCCATGAAGGTTGATCTTTTGCTCAGTTCCTTCTACTTCTTTAAGGGTCACATTCCACAAATGGTCCATTTTCTTTCATGCAGTCTGTCCCCCCCCCCCCCCACCCAAATCCAGCTATTCCTGGTTTTCCTACAAACATGTTCCCCAAGCCTAAGACAAACAAACAAACAAACAAAAGAGACTTTCTTGGGCCCTTGTACACTATAGAACACCTATTCCTTCTCTTTTGTCCAATTTACTCTTAAACTTCTTGAGAGTTCTTTAGATCTAGTTTAACAAAAATGCCCTCTTGAGGACAATGACTTGCTACAGTTTTGGGGCCTGAATATTCCAAAATATTCAACAGTTCTTCCTGTATGTTCTTTTCTCCCTTGGCTTCAGATAAATCAAAATTTCCTGCTTCTCCCCTTCTCTAAAAACTCTTTTCTTGGTTGATTCATCTTCTTCCCTTGTTCCCTCTGTACTTAGCATAGTACCATTAAAAAATAAATGCTTAATATTTGTTGCTGAAAAAACAAAGATGTCAATTTTTTAATTCACAATGAAAAACACAATAGATGAAAAGATTAAATCAAACTCAATCGAATGAAGGATTCCTGGGGGCTTCATAATGACTTAGAAAACTACATAAGAATATTATATTTTACTGATTCTTTTTTTATAAATATTTTCCAATTAGATTTTATTTTGATTTGAGTTACACTTGAGAGTATTATGTATCACATATTGTGGATGTTTGATATCTTGGGACAAAGCAATGGAATTAGCTGGTCAATATCTTCTCTTCCCAGTAAAAACAATCTATACAGGAAAGCAAACTAATAACAGAAAGTTTCTTGGGGTTCCCAATATCTAAGTGGAAGCAGATGCTTGAAATTGCTAATTCTATTAAATCACAGTTTTGATACCCCATCACCATTTCAAGGAATATGACTAACAAGTAGACCAGAAACTCATTGTAATAACTCTATAAATAGTACTGAATAAACACTGACAGAATCTTATTGGCTAATACTAGGAGTCCCTCCCCCATCCCTAGGCTGTGGTCTGGCTTTAATCTCCTAAACTTCAATTACTTTCTCCCTTGGTTACATGCATGTTTTCTGATTATCTCAGTTTTAATGACAGCTTCAACAATTCTATCCCAAAATATTCAATAGCTCTCTTCAAGAACTTCCTGGCAGGATGAATTGAACTTTATGTTTACAACAAGATGGCTCTCTAACAACCCAATCACAAAGAATTACTTGGGATAATGATTTAATTGTAACAAATAACTGTTTGCACCTTCTTTCTCTATTAACAATAAGTTTCATAAGAGCTAGAAAGATTTATTGCTTTAACTTTATATTTTTCTGATTATCTAGCAGATAGAGAACACTACAAATGTTTGTTAAATGAATGACTATAACAAATTATTCCATGTTTTAATGTTTGATAAGTGGTATTTAATTGAAAACTCACTTATCCAGAGAATCTCAGAGGAGAATGCCCAACGAACACAATTTTAATAATTTAGGGTTCATGGATTGGTTTCTCTGTTCCCTGTTAACCTGCTCAAAATGGCCAGGAATATCAAAATACATTAGATACCAGCTTCAGAGATACAACAAAATATGCCTAGGTTATAAGGAGATTATGATCAAATCTTTCCTTTTATGCTTTGCATGGTCACATTTTAATTGGCTATGATAAAAGATGAGAAATCATCTCTGAGGAGCAAAAGGCAAGAAAGAGTGGGGAAATCCAAGAATTCTTCAATTTTTTTTGTTTGGTTTTTTTTTTGGTCCCTTTAGGATTTGCTTTGGAATCTGTATTAGGATTCTTAAAACCCAGCAAAGCTAATATTCAGGTAAAACTGACTTTTAGAAGTTTCACTGATTATGTGGATCAGTTCTGCTGAAAAACTGATTTTGTTTTCCTTGAACTTGTTTTCAATACTGTAACTCCTGGAAAAGACTTCTATTTCCTTTTGAGAAATAAAAACACATTTTATTGGTGTACTTTGTCTTTATATCACAATCTTTTTAATCTTCCCATCTCTAGACTACACCTTCTCTTGCAACAAAACATAACAGTAACCAAAAACATAGAACAAATTCCAGCCTGGAGTCAAGAAGATATCTTCTGGATTTCAAATCTGGTCTCAGACACTCAGTAACCCTAGACAGGTCACTTAACTCTGTTTGTCTCAGTTTCCTCACCTGGAAAATGAGCTGAAGATAAAAATGACAAACCACTCTGGGTATCTTTGCCAAGAAAACTGGAAATGGGGGTCATAAAAAATAGACACTACTAAAACAAATGAGCAATAACAAACCAGAAACATCTAATACCTTAGTTGTCCACCTCTCTGACTTGAGGATCAAAGTGCTTGCTTATCAGTTCTCCCTGCTTTCATTAGTTTCTCAAGTACTTGGAGTTGGCTCAAGAGATTTAGAGACAGGTTCACTGAGTTCATCTAGTCCAATTATCCCAATTTAGTTAAGGAAACAATTTACGATTAAAGGAAATGACCTGTTCAAAGTTACACAGGTAAGTTTGTAAGTGGTTGATTTAGGATTTTAAGGACTGTTCTGACTCCAAATTCAATATTTTTCCACTGCACCATCTTTGGCTATTTTTTAGCAAATAATATTTTTAATTAGATACATATATTTATGTATCAGACACTAATCAGTTATGTGTCTCTGAGAATGTCCCTTAATTGTTGTCTGCCTCCCTTCATCACTGGAGATAATTTTAATACCTACCTTCCATGGTTGTTGTGAAGATAAAATGAGAGAATAATTATAAATTATTTTTATAATTTATTATTAATATCAATAAAACAAATCACTATTTTATAATATTAATAATATAATTTTATAACAATAATATAGTATAAAATTATTCTATTTATAATTATATAACTTTATAATTATTTCATACAAAATGCTATATACATTTCTGCTACTATTTGTTAGACTGTAAGCTCCTTAAGACAAAGAACTGCCATTTGATTTCTTTGTTCCTTCAGCATAATAGCACAGTGCTCATAGTATACTTAATTAAGTTAACTGTTCAAAACTGACTGTTCCCTTGGTTATGATGTTTTATTTTTCATCAGTTCATAAAGGTCTTCCAATGTTTCTCTTAACTGCACATATTTTCATTTCTTAATGCATGATATCCCATTATATTCACAAACCATGTTTTTTCCCAGTCATTTCCTAATGAATGGGTGGGAACAGGTCACCAAACCTTTCTAATAATAATAAAAAGTAGCATGAATATAACACTTTATGGTTTGTAAAGCAATTTACAAATATAATCTCTTTATCCTCACAAAAATCTTAGGAGATAGGTCCTATTATTATCCCCATTTTACAGATAAGGAAATTGAGGCAGAAATTAAATGACTAACTCAGAGTCATATAGCCAGTAAGTACTTAACTCTCTCCTTGACTCATGAACTCTGTCTACTCCAACACATAGTTTCCTCTAAAAGCAGAGATGGGAAGCCTCTAGCCTACTGTATTGGTCTGGAGTTGCTAAGACAACCACAGGCTGGACTGAAAATTCCATCAACCTAGTAGTTTTTGAGGGGTAAATTAATTAAATGTTTGACCAAGTGTAGCCTGGAAATGAGATTATAAATATTCAAATGGTTCTTGGCAGAAAAAAAGATTCTCCCCATCCCTGCTCTAAAGAGTCTGACGGGGTTGTGAATTGCTATGGGTAGATAAGACATGAGGGAATGAGAAATTTTTCTTCCCATTGGAAATCTTGTAGTCTCTAGGCAGAAAAATGGAAAGTACCTACTTAACTTACTATAATTAATTATCTATTAATATGTAACTTTTTCCCCTCAGGATATTCTATTAGCCTCTCTTAGATGCTAAGCATCAATAACTATTTTGTATACTTTCATTTATATTCTTACTTGTTTATATTTGTCAGTCACCTAATTTTGTACCTCCTTCTCCTAGTTAACCACCCTCAAAGATATTTTTAATAGTTTCAAAAATTTATAGAATTCATCCTTGCTCTAATGAAATACTTTCTCCTTTATAGGTACAAGTAATCAAGAATGTCTTGGTTAAATCACCAGTACAAAATACTGAATTAATTCTTCAAAAAATTTTGTTTAGAGGTAATTGTTTCTACAAAGAGGTCTGCTACAAATATTTTGAGATGTAGAATGGAGTGAAAGGAAACTGATGACTTTATGAGAAGTCAAGACATAATACTTCAACAACAAAAGAATGAATAATTAGAAGAAAATGTGAAACATCTCATTGAAAAAAACTGATATGGAAAACAGAATCAGGAAAGATAATTTAGAAATTATTGGCATACCTGAAAGTCATGAACAGGAAAAGAGCCTTGACCTCATTTTTAAAGAAATCCTACAGGAAAATTGCCCAGATATCCTAGAAGCAGAGGGCAAAATAGAAATTGAGAGAATCTACCTATCCCCCCTTGAAAGATATTAAAAAAAAAACAACCCCCAGGAATATTATAGCCAAATTCAGAACTCCCAATTCAAAGAGAAAATATTATGAGCAGCCAGAAGGACACAATTCAAATATGGAGCTGTAGTCAGGATCACACAAGACTCAGCAGCAACTACATTAAGAGCTCATAGGGCTTGGAATATAATATTCCAGAAGGCAAAAGAGCTTGGAATGCAACCAAGAATCAACTACCCAGTAAAACTGAACATCCTCTTCCAGGGGAAAAGATGGACTTTTTTTAAAAAAGATTTTATTTATTTTGTTTTAGAATTTTTCCCCCAATCTTGTTTCCCTCCCCCCACCCCCACAGGAGGCATTCTGTTAGTCTTTACATTGGTTCCATGTTATACATTGATCTCAGCTGAATGTGATGACAGAGAAATCATATCCTTAAGGAAGAAAATAAAGTATGAGACAGTAAAAATACATGATAAGATAATGATTTTTTTCCTAATTTGAAGGTAATAGTCTTTGGTCTTTGTTCCAAGTCCAAAATTCTTTATGGTATTCTCCATTGGAGAAAGCCCAAAATTGTCTCTGATTGTTGCACTGATGGAATAAGCAAGTCCATCAAGGTTGATCATCACCCCTATGTTGCTGTTAGGGTGTACAATGTTTTTCTGGTTCTGCTCATCTCACTCAGCAAAAAGATGCACTTTCAATGAACCAGAAGAATTTCAAATGTTCCTGTTGAAATGACCAGAACTGAACAGAAAGTTTGACCTTCAAATACAGGACTCAGGTGAAGCATGGAGAGTGGAAGAGAAGGGAAAAATATGAGGGACTTAATGATGAACTGCATGTATTCCTGCATAGAAAAATGATACTGATAATACTCATATGAAACTTCTCATTTAATAGAGTAGGTAGAAGGAGCTTTTACAGGTGCAGCACAGGAGAGAACTGAATCCAAAGATATAATATAGTGTAAAAATGGAGTTAATGGCTAAAAGGGAAATGCACTGGGAGTAAGAGAAAGGAGAGGTGGAATAGGCTAAGATATTTCATATAAAAGATAATTTTTAAAATTTTTATTTATTTATTTTTACAATAAGATTTTACAATAATATGGGAGTGGGGTAAGGCAAGGGGGAATGAGGGAACCTTCACTCTCATCAGAAATGGCTCAGCATACACATTCAATAGGGTATAGACATCTACAGTAAAAAGGAGAGAAGGGGGACAGGGGAAGGGCAGGGATGTGGGTAAGAGAGGAGAGGGCAGATCATAGGAGAGAATAGTCAGATATAACACATTTTCTTTTTTACTACTTGCAAGGGGCTGGGATTGGGTGGTCTGTCTGGGACCAGGGGCTGGGTGGTTGCTGGGTCTCAGGGGGTGGTATGTGGGCTGGGGGCCTCTCAGCCCCAGGGCCAGTGATCAGTCCACTGTGCTACTCAGTCATCCTACAGCATGTTTTAAAAGAGGGACAGGAGTGAAAGGAGAGAGAAAGTATAATATATGGTAGTGGGGAGGAATGGATAGAGGGAATTACAATTAGCAACAGCAACAGTGCAAAAATATGGAAGTAACTTTTATGACGGACTTATCATAAAAAATGTGATCCACCTGAAACAGAGCTCATAGTATCAGATCACAGACTGAAACACATTTTTTCCCTTTCTTTTATTTTATTTCTCATGAGGGTCTATATTTTTTGGGGGGGAGGGGTATTATGTTTAGTCTTAAAAAATATTTTAGTAATGTATAAAAAAAATCACTTGCACAAAAAATATTCATAGCAGCTCTGTTTGTGGTGGCAAAGAATTGGAAATTAACATAAATATCTTTCAATTGGGGCATGGCTTAACAAACTGTGGTATATGTATGTCATGGAACACTATTGTTCTATTAGAAACTAAGAAGGATGGGAATTCAGGGAAGCCAGGAAAGATTTGCATGGACTGATGCTGAGCAAGATGAGCAGAACCAGAGGAACAATGTGCATCCTGGCAGCAACATGAAGGTGATGACCAACCTTGATGGACTTGCCCATTACATTAGTGCAGCAATCAGGCACAATACTTTATTTTTCTTCATTAGGGATATGATTTCTCTCTCATCATATTCAACTTAGATGAATGTATACCATGGATACAATGTAAAGACTAGTAGACTGCCTTGGGGGGGGGTAAGGGGCGAGAAGCAAGATTGGGGGGGGGTAAGGGGCGAGAAGCAAGATGGGGGGGAATTGTAAAAAAAATTCAAAATACAAAAAAGAAAAAATTAAAATTAAAATTAAAAAAATAATTATTCAGAGCAGGTCCCTTCCCACAATTAATTGTATATTACTTTTATATCATCCTTAAATTTTCTTTCACATATGTAATCAACTATTAGAAATCAATAGTCTTTCCATCAATATATCCCCAAATATCCTATACTTATATATGGATACCTATATGTGAATTGAGAGATGTCTTGCTGTTCACAGAGATGGTGTGGGTATAAAAGGTCTTGATTAATTGATTCAGATATTGAATTTTTTTCTTTTTAATCTTAGGCAAGTCTTAACCACACTGTGCCTCAACTGATAACCTCAAAATTAAAAAAAAAAAGATGACAACTCAAGTAAAGCAAGATTTGTGATCTTTCCATTAAAAGATATTAATTACTTTTATGTTTTACTTCTTATTTCTGTGTCCTATTCTATGCAGCAACAATTGTTTTAAACACATTTTAGAAATGTATATGGATGGAAAATCAGTGATGCAGGGAAAATGTTGTGACCTATCTGGAATTCTGTTGTTCAAAGACTCCACTCCAGGGTGGGAGTGGTCTTGGATTGTTCACCTTTCCTACAGCTTCCCCCTCCCCTTGACACTGGCATGACAGAAAATGACATGTTGGACTTCTAAGTCATATACCTTGGGACAGTAAGGACCAAATGCAGTTTGCCTATTGGAGAAGACCTGCCCTTATGGCTCTCCCTCTCTCTCTTTATATATATCTCACTCAAACCTTGACTAGCCTATCCTCAAAGTGTTTGTTGTTTTTTTCTAGAAGGTTTTAATCTGTATACTTTGTAAGCCTTCTAAAATAAATCCTGAGCAGTTTTAAATCATGTGAATTCATTCACTTTTCACTAGCTCTCAAATCTCTATTGGAGACACTGAATCATAGACAACAAAAGGACATGTTTAAATAACAGTGAAGATGGAGAAGTATATTTTAAGATAATCGAGAGTGAATACAAAGCTAAATGCATTATTGTTCCTCTTTTCCTCACTATCTTGAAAAGGATGAATTCAATTCCTTTACCCAATTTTTCCTTTCAAAACATTTATTTAGCATCTGTTGTATGGAAGATACTGTTATGTGGAGTTGGGGGAATACAAAACAGTATAAGACACAACCCTATCTTAAGGGAACTTAGAGTCTAGTGGAGGCAATAAAGCTGCTATTCAAATTAGAATTTAAAGTACTCTGTGAATAAATTTGAAATTAGCAGTCTGAAATTTTAAAATTAGTCCAAGGAAAGACTAATTACTTTTGGTTTATGGAATATTGGTAGGCTTTATTCTAATTAGAGAATAGCATTTGAACTAAGGTAATTTTGGAACTACTTTCAATGTTCTCATTGTCTAGAACAGTGATTTTTCCTAATGGAATCCCTTTAAGACTGTGGCCTGTCTCCAGGGGATGAACTATCAGAGACTTTAGCCCTCCCAATATTAGCCAAAAAAATATCTTTTAAAAATATTTATTTATTTATTTCCCCAACTATATGTCATAGTAGTTTTGATGGATCATTTTTTTCCCCAAGGTTTTGAGTTTTACATTTTTCTCCCTCCCTTCCTTCCCGTCCTCTGACAGCAATCTGATAGAAGCTCTACATTTATAATTATGTTAAATAATAGGTCCTTATTGATCATCTTCTGAGAGAGGAATCAAATCCAAATGGAAGAAAGAAACCAGTAGAGAGAAAAAAATGACATAATGCATAAGACAACTTTTTAAAATTGAAGACATTGTTCTTATTTAAATTCCACAGTTTCTTTTCTGGATATGAATGGCATTTTCTATCATAAGTCTTTTAAAATTGTCCTTGATTATTGTACTGCTGAAATGAACAAACCCGTCACAATTGATCATCACCTCATGTTGTTGGTGTGTATAATGTTCTTGTTATGCTTATTTCACTCTACATCAATTCATGCAATTCTATCCAGGCTTTTCTGAAATTTGGTCCCTTGTGATTTCTTGAAGAACAATAATGTTCTATCACATACATATACTACAGTTTGTTCAGTCATTCCCAAACTGATGGGCATTCCTTGAATTTCCAATTCTTTGCCACTACACAAAGAGTTGCTATGAATATTACCAAAAATTTTCATGAACATAACTATATCTACCCTTCAGATCATAGCCAATATTCTCTCTCCACATCTGAACAAGCTCCCAGTCATACTCCTTCTGAGCTAGACAGAAGAGTCTAATTCCCACCAAAATAGCTGTGTGGATATCACTGAGAAAAATCACTTTCTACACCCAGCATATTCAGTAGGAAAAAGCAAACATTTTTTAAGTTGATAAGGGTTCAAGATGAACTAAGAGAAGTTTATTTTCAAAATTTATTATAGTATCATCTCCTTCACTCCTACTCCATCACCTTCCTTGGTGATTTATTCAAAATGCTAATAACCATCTGTTTGACTGCCTATGCATACATGCATACACAAGCATCGTGAAATACTTCTAGCATTCTAAGTCCTTATTAAACACATTTAAAAATTATCTTCTAGTTTTTATTTAAATTATTACTGGCAAGAATAGATTGAGTATGAACTGACATTTTTTCCCCTTCAGAGTCTCAGAATTTTAGTAAGGGACATCACAGATCACTTAGTTTAATATCCCCATTTTACTTATAAGAAAAATGAGGAGCAGAAAAGGTAAGTGATTTGCTCAATACCACGTAAGTCATTAGCAATGGGAAGAACAGGACTTGGGTCTCTGCCAGGCCAGTTACCTACCCTTCCCATACCTTTTTTTATTATGAATTCAACATGCAAAAAGGTCAAACAAGAAACCATAAACTTTTGCCACATACAATATTTTATGCACAAACACACACACACACACAAACACACTCTTATACAAATATGTAGTGAGAAACTCAATTTTTTTACCCCTTCTGCAACTCCAATTCATTTTCTCTGAGAGTTATAAAGTGCTTTAGTGACACTTTACCTCACTTCTATCACTGCTTGCCAACTCACCTCCCCACACCCAAGAAAGATCATTTTCTTATAATAAATATATATGTAGTCAAACAAATCAAGATATTATGCCAATAATTTTTATATTATGCCAGCCTTCCTGCATTTTCTTCCAACTAACACTTTTTCTCTATAGATTCCTTTGGTAGTCTGGTGAAATCCATAAGCACCTTCTAAAAATATTATTTTTTAAAAACATAAAGAATACTACGTAAGTTATGAAGGAAGCCAATTATGCTGAAATACAATGATCAAAATATTTAAAAAAAAAAAACAAGATCCTAGGTTAAGAACTCCTGATTTAGAAAAACACACCAGCATTCTGACATTTTTAGAAGGTAACTTTGGTCATATAAGAAGAGACATACTGTCTTTTTACTTTTAAAATCTCTCCAAGGTAAAAAAAAATCGAACATAATCTATAATATAAAACAGGGGTTGCTAGATGTTTCAATGGATACAGTACTGGGGCTTGAAATAGGAAGACCTGAATTCAAATCTGGACTTTAAACATGTCCTAGGTGTGTGACCCTGGGCAAGTCACTTAACACTGTTTGTCTCAGTTTTCCTCATTCATAAAATGGGTTGGAGAAGAAAATGGAAAACCACTCTAGTATCTTGGCCAAGAAAACCTCAAAATGGCCTTTGCCTTACTCCATTGGATAACAGAATGACAAACCACACCAGTATCTTGGCCAAGAAAACCCATGAACAATATGATCCATGAGGTCACAAAGAGTTGGATTCCACTGGACAATTAAAGAACAACAATAATATTGACAGGGGTGACTAGATGGCACAGTGGATAGAGCACTGGCCCTGGAGTCAGGAGTACCTGAGTTCACATCCGGCCTCAGACACTTAATAATTACCTAGCTGTGTGGCCTTGGGCAAGCCACTTAACCTCATTGCCTTGCAAAAACCTTAAAATAATAATATTGATAGAATATTGGATTTGGAGTCAGGAAGATCTGAGTTCAAATCCTGCCTCAGGGACAGCTATGTAAAGCTTGGTAAGTCACATAATTTCTCATGTATAAAATGATAATAACAGCATGTACTTTACAGGATAATCATGCGTATAAAGTATAACATTTAAGCACTTTGCAAACATTAAAGTTATAAATGAAAGATATCTATTGTTGTTGCCACTGTTTTAGGTGGAATCTAATGAGACTTTTTTTTGCTATTGGGCAAGCACCATAACTTGCAAGAAATCCAGACAAAATTTTAATAGCATCTTTCAAACTACTACAAGTACTATTCATTTTTACCCTAATGTCCCAATTTTCTTCTGACAGTGTGCTTAAATGGCTATCTCCATGAAGTGATACTGAACTCATCTGGTCATTTCTAGGTCCACTGGAAGTAGCTTGCATCTATAGCAGGTATCCTAAATCCTTCTGCTCATTAGAATCATTTGTTTCTCATTTTCACATAAGAAGTGCATCTTCTATCTGATAACTCAGATCTCCACTGATGGCACCATGTTCTACTCCTGGAAACTTGAACTGGATTCACTTTTTGGACAGGAATAGGCTAGTTCCCCCCCACCCTGAGAAAGAAGTTCAATATCTTCTCTCCTCTCTTGATATGAATGAGAAGTGTCTGACGACAAGGAGAACAGCACCGAGATTTTATTCAATATGTGATACTTATAGCTATCTCATCCTTTGGTTCCATGCCTTACATGCCACATTATTGAAAATGTTTCTTTTTTAAAATTAGGAACTTGACAATGATCAACAAATATTACCCTTTAATATATATAAAGAACTGAAAAAAAAGAATCTCTATGAAACCACAAATCTTTATTACATCCAGCTTGCATTTTAAACTATACATGAAATTTGATACAACAGTATCATAATGCCCTATTTTCACTACATTCTGACTTTCCTTTTGCTCCCTTACCATTATTTTTAAATTTTTCATCAACATTTTTTTCTTTCTTTTCTTCTTGTTTGCAACTCTATCACAATCCTTTGATCTCCACCAATAATTTTACTCCCCTCTCCAGACAAACAAGGCACTGGTCAGGATTGAAAATGTATGTCTCAGGTGGCTAGGTGGCGTAGTGGATAAAGCACCAGCCAGGAGTACCTGGGTTCAAATCTGATCTCAGACACTTAATAATTGCCTAGCTGTGTGGCCTTGGGCAAGCCACTTAACCCCATTTGCCTTGCAAAAAAAAATGTATGTCTCATTTTGTAACTATAATCCTATATCTCTGCCAAGATGGGGGAAGTATATGCTTTAGTTTTAGTCTTTTTGCATTGTTATTTTCCCTAACTGGTCATTATATTGATCACAATTATTAAGTCTTCTAAAGTTGTTTTCTTTTATATTAATCTGTAATTATTGTATAAATTGTTCTCTTGGTTCTGATCCCTTTATTTTGGATCAGTTCACACAACTCTTTACTGAATATATACTTTCATCTTTTCTTATATCGCAGCAATTCTCTATTACATTCCTGTACCATTCTTTGTTCTTTCATTCCTTAACTGATGAGCAACTCCTACACTTTCTGAGAAAATTCCCTAAATCAATGAAATCATAGGTCTAGATAACCTCCCACCCTTACCACAAACTCATACCTATTAGACATGTATAGTTGCCTGAGGAGGAATCAATAGGATGTAGAAAAAGAAAGGAACTAATACTCAGGTTCTGTTTCTGACCAGCAAGGAGGAACTTAGCATCAAAATAGAAATGTCAGAAGTTTAGGGATGGTGGGGGGGAATGACCATACCATCCCAGAATGTCACAGATAACATAATCTGACATGTACTCCAAAACTTTAGAGCAAGAAATAAGAAAGATTTTCATAGCCTAAGATTCCAAGGGTTAACATGTCTCAAGAGGGATGGAATGATCATTAAAAATTAAATACTAAAGCCATGAATGCAAATGATTGTGATAAAGAAGGAAAAAAAGGTAGTTTAAAAAGATCAAAGTAGCTTCACCTGGAATTTATTGAGTGACAGATTTTTGAAAGGCAAGATTGAAAGTTGGATAGGTGATTAGAAGGAAATTAAAAAAATGGCATGACATTCTTAAGAATGGCATTTGGAAGTGAAGCCCAGAAGAAGTTGAGGATGTAGTAATGAATGTAAGTCCTTGAGGGGAGAAACTATTGCTCTTTTATCTTACTCCTAACATGTAGAGTCTAGCTCATCATTGTTGGTTCTCAGTCATTTTTAATCTTAAATCTTTGTGATCCCATTTGGGGTTTTCTTGCCAAAGATACTGGAGGGGTTTGTCATTTCTTTTCCTGTTAATTTTACAGGTGAGGAACTGAGGCAAACAGGCCCTTGGAAGTTTCTTAACCTTGAAAGTAGACTTTTTTTTGTATATGTTTCCTTTTTTTCCCTTAGCGATCAGCACAATTCCTGGTCTATAATACTTGTTGACTTGATTATAGACTCAACTTTCAGTACTCCAAGTGGCTTGAGTTAAAGAGCAAAAGGTGATGTGTACTGATCACCTACACCAGTTAAACCAAAAGTCCTATTTCAGATTCCTTTCTCTATCAACATATAGCCTTGATCAATTTAGTGGTAAATGTGGGTTCCTTCTTTGACTCAAAATTCACACATATACTATCAGAATGTCCTGATAGCACAAATGAGAAATACATGCCAGATGTGGAATCAATAATCCTTGATAATTGAATCTAATTTCTTCCATATTGTAATCCAATTTTCCTAATTTTCATTAAATAGTGAGTTCTTATCTGGTAGTTGTGTCTTTCTGTTTATTGGCTACTAGGATATGAAATACATTCATTTCAGTATGTTATCTGATCTACTCATCAATCAGTCTATTTTTTAACTAATACCAAATTGGGGTTTTTTTTGGTTGTTGTTGTTTTTAGGTTTTTGCAAGGCAAACGGGGTTAAGTGGCTTGCCCAAGGCCACACAGCTAGGTAATCATTGAGACTGGATTTGAACCCAGCTACTCCTGACTCCAGGGCTGGTGCTCTATCCACTGCGCTACCTAGCCGCCCCAACAAATTGTTTTAATAATTACTGTTTTGTATTATAATTAAGAAATTTTGTCTATTTTTTTTGGTTGTTGCTTCTCCTGAGATACTTGACCATTTCCTCCCCTTTCATATGAATTTCATTAATGTTTTTTCTAGTTCTAAAAAAGTAATCCTTTGGTGGTTTGATTAGTATGGTATTGAAAAAGTAAACCATTTAGGAAATATTTTTATTTTTGTTACACTGGCTAGTCCAGTCAGCAATTGATATTTTTTCCAGTTTTTAGATCTGTCTTTACTTCTGTAGTCAATCTATATTTGTAATAATAGTTTTTCAGTTTGTTTGGAAATTAAACTCCCAAATATTTTATACATTTTGTAGCAACTTCAAATGAAATTTTGTTTTCTATCACTTCTGAGTTTTATTGGTATTATATAGAAATGCTGATGATTTTTTGTGGATTTCTTTAATATTCTATAAGTTTAAGTATTCAGAATTTTTTTAGTTAACTCTTTAATATTCTTTAAATACATTATCATGTCATGTACAAAAAAGTAATAATTGTTTCTTCTTCATCTATGGCTTTTCCTCTTAATTTCTTTTTCTTGTCTTGTTATAGCCAGCATTTCTTTTTATATTTCTTTAGGTTTTTTTTTTTGCAACACAAACGGGGTTAAGTGGCTTTCCCAAGGCCACACAGCTAGGTAATTATTAAGTGTCTGAGACCGGATTTGAACCCAGGTACTCCTGACTCCAAGGCCAGTGCTTTATCCACTATGCCACCTAGCCACCACCAGCATTTCTTTTTTTAGAAAGACTTTATTTATTTTGAGTATTACAATTTTCCCCTTAATCTTGCTTTCCTCCACCATCCCCAGAGAAGGCAGTCTGTTAGTCTTTACATTGCCTCCATGGTATACATTGATCTAAGTTAAATGTTTTAAGAGAGAAATCATATCCTTAAGGAAGAAAAATAAAGTATAAGAGCAAAATTACATAATAAGATAACAGTTTTTTTCCTAAGTTAAAAGTAATAGTCTTTGGTCTTTGTTGAAATTCCACAGTTCTTTATCTGGATACAGATGGTATTCTCCATCACAGAGAGCCCCAAATTGTCCCTGATTGTTGCACTAATGGAATGAGCAAGTCCATCAAGGTTGATCATCATCCCCATATTGCTGTTAGGGTGTACAGTGTTTTTCTGGTTCTACTCATCTCATATAGCCAGCATTTCTAATTCTATGCCATAAGAAGTGATGACAATGTAAACTTGTGTTTTACCCCATCATTTTACTAGAAAGGATTCTAGTTTATATTTTTGCCCTTTTGAATGAGTTCATCACATTATTTATTTATTAAACTATTTTACTTTATTATAAAAGAACTCTTGTGATGTTGGTGTAACCTGTATCTATTTGTAATGTAAAGCAAAACACATCGAGACAGAGTGAAAATACTAATCCAAAAGAGAATAACCAAAGACCATAGCAGATTGGGAATCCAGAGGGCACCAAAATCTCAGGGTTGAGGTGGGAGCAGGAAACTAGGTGCCTGAAGAAGGATTCAAATTAGAATTAGGGTGAGATTAAGGAGGATTGTGAGGCTCCACACTAGATCAGGAGGCAAGATTCAGGCAGTGTTTGTAAATCATCTAATCTGACCTACTACCTAAAGCTTCAAGTTACTGATACCCTAAAGCATTTGTGTGTGTGTGTGTGTGTGTGTGTGTGTGTGTGTGTGTGTGTGTGTGTGTTCTATTTCTTTCATGTGTTGATGTATAGACATGGTCTCCAGTCCTCTCCTCCTTCAGTGAGATTTGCAAAGCTTTGGTTCTGGATAAATGATTAACAGAATAAAAATGAAGGCCAGAGAAGTGGAAGAGTATAAGGAATTGTATGTATTAGGGTAGGTCAAGAGGGTTGTCATTGTGGATCCTGAAATCTGAGTATGGGGACAAGATAAAAAGAAGACTGTAAGTCAGATGTCAGAGTAATGGAGAAAAGTAGGCAGGTTCCCAGGCAGACAGAAGATGGAAGCAAAAAAGAAAGAGGAGGAGTAATATGTCAGACAAAATGAACTTTAAAAGAGAATGATAATGGCAGAGGACAGCAAAAAAAAATATTATCCAACTCTACTACCAAGTCCTGAGATGAAAAGAATGGGGAAAAAGTTAAGAACTTGGAAGGACATGTAGACTTCTTTTGAGGGAGAGTCAAATTTTAGTTAAAGCAAGGAGGTTGACTAAATATATGCATTCAGCTCTATTTCAATAGCCTGGGAATAGATTCAGAAATCTTTCAACCTAATAGATTTCAAATAAGTACAAGTCACCTCAATCAGTTCAAATTTCCATTAAGTCCCAGAGATACAAAGTAAATGAAACCAGACTGGAATGAGCAGGCTATTTTCAAGATGGTTTAGCAGCCCACAGATTTTCTCCAACTCTTTCCACATTTGCCAATATTTCAGTTCAAAAAAATTTTCCAAAAAAAAAAGGATTTTCCATCTTCATTAGACTGTAACCCAATTTCACTTGGGTCTAGACTGATTGAATTTTAAGTCTGAAACTGGAGCCTCTTGTTAAATTTGCAAAACTGATTTGGGAAGCTACACAGCTATGCATTCAGAGATAGCAGTTTGCCAGGGCTCTTAGCATGAATGAATGAATGAATGAAGGGGCATTTATTAAGTGTTGAGCATTCTGCTAAGCACTGAAGATGCAAATAGAAAACTCAAACAAATTTTGCTCTTATGAAGATGCTGTGCTAAGAGAAGAAGAAATCCATGTACGAAAGTACAGCTAAAGGATCTAAGGAGAGGCCAAGAGAGCTTAAAGCAATGGCTGTGGGGCAGTTAGGGAGATTCAAGAATCCTTAGATGCAACAGCCTCAAAGGAGCAGATCTAATTAATGGTAAGGAAAAACAGAGTAATGCTTTAGGGATCTGAGTAGAGATAGATTTGGAAAATCTATGGTAGAAGTAGAAATGAGGAGGGGGCGGGGTTTCTGTGTTCATTCAGGAGGTGAAAAGGGAAAGAGAATGCTGTATTATGCCAAAAAAGGGTCTTTTCTCTCCTTCAACCCTGATGTCTAATTAGGTGTCAATTCCTGTGGATTTACCTCTTCTTTTGCATAAACAACACCAATGCAAGCAAGTAGAAGGAAAGTTGGAATACAATATTTACAGCAAGTTTCTTTTATAAAGACCTCATTTCTCAAATATATATAGAAAACTGAATTAAATTTATAAAACTACAAGCGATTCTTCAATTGATTAAAAAAATTAAAGGATATGAATAGTTTTCAGTTGAAGAAATCAAAATTATCCTATAATCATATGAAAAAAAGGCTCTAAACCACAATTGATTAGAGAAATACAAATTAAAACAATTCTGAGGTACCATCTCACATCTGCTAGATTGACTAACCTGACAGAAAAGGAAAATTATAAATATTTGAGAGGATGTGGATAAATTGGAACCCCAGTGCACTGGTGGTAGAGTTGTTAAATGATCCAACCATTCTGGAGAGTAATTTAGAACTATACTTATAAGGCAATCACACTGTGCCACTCCTTTAATCAAGGAACAAAAAGAACATTAAAAGGGGAAAAGGAACTATGTGCACAAATTTTTTTTAACAAATCTTTGTGGTGGCAAAAAACTGGAAATTGAGAGAATGTCCACCATTTGGGAAATGACTGAACAAGTTGTGGCACATGAATGTAATGTATGTTATAAAAAATGACAAACAGGCAGATGTCAGAAAAACTTGGAAAGATTTTACATGAACTGATGCTGAATGAAATGAGCAGAACCAGAAGAACATCATACACAGTAACAGCAAAATTGTGCAATGATCCACTATGATTGATTATCTCTTCTTAACATTACAACAATCCAAGACAATTCTAAAAGACTTATGATGGAAAATGCTTATGTACATATAGAAAAAAAATTAATGAAGTCTGAATGCAGATCAAAGCATACTATTTTGACTTTCTTTACTTTTTTCATAGTTTTTTACATTTCCAAACAAATTTTTTTTTGCAAACTGCTTCTTCTTTCACAACATGACTAATATGGAAATAGGTTTTATATGACTTCATATATATATTTATATAATACATACATACATATATATATATATATATATATATATATATATATATATATATATATATATAAAATTACCTACAGTCTTAGGGAAAGGGAGGGAAATGAGAGAAGAAGAAAATTTAGAACTCAAAATTTCATAAAAAGTGAATGTTAAAAATTGTCTTTCCACATAATTGGAAAAATAATTTACCATTTTAAAATAAGGTTTAACTCCTCCATGAAGTCTTACTGATCTCAAGTTCTAGTGCTTTCATCCAAAATAACCTTGTATTCATTTTATTTATCTATTCATCCATCAATCTAATAAATATAATATATTTAAATTCATTAATATACATGTTACATACATTTTAAATATTAAATATATTGTATTTATTTATTATAAATTTTATTTATATATTTCTAAGATACATATAAAGCATATTTATTTTAACAATTTGATATATAATACATTATATGATACTTTTAGAAGCTAAAAAGAGCAGAATTTAGACCAAATAGATGTTTATTTTGTTTTATATCTATTTTGATACCCATGTCATCATATGCTTAAGTATACTGATGAATCAATTTCTTATGTTGTTTATAATTTGCATCTAATTAGAAGAGATACAAGTTTGTTGTAGTCTAAGTTGTATGTGCATCAACCACTCCATCAGCCAAATAAGGCTCATGCCAACAGGCTTATGTATTTACCATGAAAATAGTCTCAGCTCCTGAAGTCATAGCAATGAACAGATTTGGAATATTTCTTACAGAACTACTTAAACAGTTCAATAAAAAAATGTATGATAGTATACCTCTGTCTTTCTTTCTCCCTGAAACTTCTTTTACAGATATAACAGTATATTGCTAGCAGCTATTATTTAAAAAAATTAATTTTCACTACCAAAACATATGTATATATGCATTTGCACACATATGGTACATACATGTATATCACACACACACACATATATATATATACATATATATGCACATATACACAAACTAAAAAGGTTAAGTGTAAGGATGTCTGTTTTTTTTAGTACCAAGTTGAGGCTTACTTAATTAATGTTTATTGAGCATACATTTCTATTTCCACTTTCAGTTTCTCAATTCCTCCAATCTAGATTACTTCAATATAAATCTTCCATCAATGAGCTTCATATAATGAATCAGTATTCCAGAATGTTTTCCTATGGGAATTTACTGAGGATTCATTGATAAACATATGAGGTGAGGGTGATAGGTAAAAAAAATCACTTCTAATATGTATAAAAAAAGTCATCATTGCATTTCCTTAAACACTGGAACAAAATAGCATGTCTTACTGTAAATAATGAAATTAATATTTTTAATTGCACCAGATGGTGGTAGCAAATTCTTAAATTCCTTTCTCTGTCTTTCTGTCATTCTTTGTAGATGTCTGAGTTTCCCCATGTTTCTCAAGTGGTTCTTACATGTTCATTAAATTATGGTATTCTCTTCTCATTTTATTTCAATTTCCTTTAAATTATTGTTAACATCTGTGGAAGGTAATTGCTGTAACTCATGAACAGAAGTAGAACAGGAACAAGAGAAATCCCTGTTGAATTTCTGAAAATTAGTCATAATTTTGAGATAAATGCTACCTGAAGAACTGAAATTTTTCCAAGAAATAAGAACTCAAGTTACTTTCACCAAGTAATCCTTCATAAAAATCTACATATATAAACTAATTGGACAGATCATGAGCCATCATCATCAGCCTGTGGCAGGTGAATAAGCATTCCTCAGATAATTCAGAATTACTTTTCCACTATGCATTCCTGTTATTGATATGCCTACTCCAAGACACAGTGAAATCCAATGCCCAGATTTAATCAACCCTCCTAGCACACTGGCACCAATCTACCCCCAACCCCAACATCTCCTGAAGTTCCTGAATTCCCTTGATCATTTTTCATGTTCCTTTCTCCACTCCCTTCAGCCAGGAGAAACAATCCTGTTCCAATTCTCCACCTTTAGAACTCCAAGAGCCTTTACTGAAGCATCCAGCTAATTAATAGGGTGTGGCAGTACAGCTCTTTTTTTGGTCACAAAGGGCCAAAGAATAATGAAACAGCATTGCTGCTTAAAGAAAGGACTCGGGACTATATTCTAGAAGAGGCAATTTAGTTTAGTGTGAAGTAGGAATCTGACACATTTGATAAGACACAGTTATCAGCTACTCATGAGAAATGAAACCTGGTTGTGATAATATCTTATAAGTGGTAACACTATCCTACTTTATAATGTGGTACCCAATTCCTTTTCTCCTGCTCTTAGGAGTTATAATTCTCCTAAGCTGGAAAAGGTTGTAGTTTTATTTCCCATGTTATGAACAAATCTGAAATGATGCAAGAAGATTAATATGATCATGCTATAAATGTTTTTAAATTAGGTTCTTTATTTGTTTGCCTCCACCCCCAGGGCGATTTCATGGAACAACCTTGAGATGCCTGCAGCTGTGGAGGGAGAGGTTTTGTCTGATTGGCTGAGAGAATACAAGATGTGAAGTCACATGCCTACATAGTTTCATATGTTGCAGAGACTTTGGAGACACATACTATGAGTTGAACCTCAAAGAAGACAACTTATAGAAAGCTTTCTGGATATCTGACTAGAGCATTGGAAATCAAAGAATATGCTGGCATTGCTTCCATACGTATCCAGGACTCAAGGGTTCTATTCCACTATTCAACAATCTCTCCTCAGTTGCCTCTTTGGAGGCTTCTATCTTGTGTTTTTGCTTTGGGTTTTTTTTTAAGTTTCTCCAGCAAATTAAAGTAACTCCACTATGCTGATACATCAATTAATATATTCAGCATTCAGGTCTCCTTCTGAGTTGGCAACACCAAGATTCCCTTCACAAAAACACCCCAGGCTTTACAGAAGCAAGATTATAGAGATCACCTAACCATATATGCCTATCACAGAGATACCAAAATACCAATACTCTTTTATTTAACCTCAAACCTAATTTTTCTTTTCTGTGATAAGATGTATTTTCTGTATGGGACATGCTGGTTTCTTTCATGCTATCAAGATCTAGAACCAAAAGGACCTTAGACATCTCCTAGTTTAGGCTCTTTACTGATGAGGAAATTGAGGCCCAGTATTAGAGCTAGATTTAAACTCATGTCCTCTGATTCCAAATTCTGTACTCTTTGGATTGCCTCTACAGTTACACTATGGTTAGATCACAATAGGTGTGAATAATAAACCCCCAGACGTGGTCATGAGTATTTGGATTTGGATTTGAAGTCTTAATTATGTGAAATATGGTCACTGTTTCCTAGTCCAAAGAAAATAAGTAGCTTGAATTCAAATAACATGACCACTTCAAGGGATTCATTGTTTATACTAATCAGCATATAGCTACACATTAATCTCACTGTCCTACATTTTTCCTCTTCTTCTCTACTTCCATGAATTTCCAATAGACTATATTTATAACTATATAACAGGCAACTAGGTGATACAGTAGATAGAGTGTTAGGCTTAGAGTCAGACAGACCTAAATTCAAATCTAGCCTCAGACACTTACTAGGTGGACACTTACTAGATCTATGGCCTTTTGACAAGTCCATCTGCCTCATTTTTCTCAAATGAAAAATGAGGGTTATAAATAGTACCTATCCCATAGGGTTGCTGTGAGTATCAGATGAGAAAATTTTTTTAAAGGGCTTACCACAGTGCCTGGCAAATAATAGGTGTGTACTAAGTGTGTATTCTTTCCCCACTTCTGTGCCACCCAGTATCTTTTCATTCTGCACACAAAATTCTGTTGATTCACATATGTTTCATCTCATCAAGACTGTCTACTCCTTGAAGGTATTGATTATATCTTATATGATCTAAGTCTGCTCCCTCTATAAAAAAAATTAAAAAGTGCCTTGTACCATCTGTGTTCAAGAGTACAGAAATACACAAAATTTCTGAATTGGAAATAGTCATCTATTCCAACCTATAGATGGAAAGATTCTCTTCTGCTTGCAACATTTTCCCAACTTTATTGTTTATTTTGTTATTCTGAATTTGACAAATATCAATAAAGATAAACATTTCTGAATACAGTAAATAAGAGGATTGTATATGAAACTCAAATCTATTATTTTTTTAACATATGTAATGAATTCAACACATCAATTTCTAAGCTGTCCTAATTGTTTTGGTTTCCCTCAGAACTTCTTTCTGTTCTCTTACATACATTTAAAAAATGCTTCAATGACCTTTCCTTCTTTTTTTTTCTTTTTCTTTCTCTTTCTTTTTCTTTCCCTTCCTTCCTTCCTTCCTTCCTTCCTTCCTTCCTTCCTTCTTTCCTTCTTTCTTTCTTTCTTCTCTCTTTCTTCCTCCCTCCTTTCCTTTCTTTTCCTTTCCTTTCCTTTCCTTTCCTTTCCTTTCCTTTCCTTTCTTTTCCTTTCCTTTCCTTTCCTTTCCTTTCCTTTCCTTTCCTTTCCTTTCCTTTCCTTTCCTTTCCTTTCCTTTCCTTTCCTTTCCTTTCCTTTCCTTTCCTTTCCTTTCCTTTCCTTTCCTTCTTCCTCCCTTTATTTTTCTTTATTTTTGGCATTACTATTCGTAATTATTCTCCTCTTTCCCAATTTGCATCCTCTTTTGCAGCAAACAAGATAAAACACAAGCCCTCTCCTAACAAATAAGTATAGTCAAGAAAAGCAAATGCAAACACTGGTCAAGTCTAAAAATGTGCATCTCACATTTGCATCTTGTGTCCAATACATCAGTCAGGATATGGGTAATAGGTTTCATTCTTGATCCTTTGGAGTTGTGAGTGATCATTGTACTGATCAGAGTTTTTAAGTATTTCAAAGTTGTTTTTCTTTAAAAAGTTGTAGTCATGGTATAGTTATTCTGGTTCTTTCTCTGTTTGGCTGGCCTTCACGATCCTTTATAACCAGATCCTCTCCTACATTTCCAGTCTTTTTATACTTTAAAGCCCCCCCATATACTCTGTGATCCATTGACACTAGCCCCTTTCCTGTTCATTCCACAAGACATTCTTCTGTTTTTTTGTCAAGATTTAATTTTTCTCATTTTTAAAATTTTATTCTATTTTTTAATATATGGAATAAAATTATATGAAATTTAATAATGAAGTATAATAAAAAGATTGCACATGAAACTGCGAGTATATTATATACAACTTGCTAGTCCTTTTAAATATATAATGATTATCATGGAAAATTTCTTTTTTTGGCCTTTTATTCTTTCATATTTTTTCATTAGTAAATAAAAACATGAGTTGGTTTTATTAAAAAGCAAATAAAATAAGCTCTATGCACTTTCACTGATTATCTTTCTCCCCTCCCCTGCTATTTTTGAAATTCTTCCCCTCCTCATCTTTGCCTCCTGGCTTCTCTGTCTTCCTTTAAGCACCAGCTAAAATTCTATATTCTATTAGAAGCCTTTGCCAATCTCCCTTAGGAATTTCCCTCCTGCTGGTGCTTTCCATCTGTGGATTCTCTCCAATTTATCCTGTATGTAGCTTGTTCTTACACAGTGTCTAATGTTATCTTCACCCATTGGACAGCGAGTTACTTGAGAGCAAATTCTTTTGTCTTTATTTACATTCCCAGTGCTTATCCAGTACTTAGCATATAATAAAACCTTAAATTATATTGACTGTTACCTTCATTCTGAATCAGTCCATATAAGCCTTTCCGGGTTTCTCTGAATTTTTCCCTTTTGTCATTCTTACAGTACAAATATATTACAATATATTAATATACTATTCCCCAAATGATGGGAATTGACTTAGTTTTGTTTGTCATCAAAAATAACTATTATGAATAGTTTTGTATGTATGAGTCATTTTTCTGTTGGATTTCTTGGACAAATAGGTTTTTCTAACACTATGTCTAAGAGTATGGCAACTTTTCTGGTAGTTTAGATGGCTGGATCAATTCACAGCTCCACCTGTAGCACATCAGTGTGGCTATCTTCTCACTCTCCTTCAACAACTGTCATTTTGGGTTTTTTGGTAATCTATGTTAATTTGATGGGTGTAAGATAAAAACTAAAGGTTGTTTTAATTTAAAATTCTCTTATTATTAGCAATTTGGAGCATTTCCCCCCCCCCATTTGCTAAAAGCTTGGGGGTTTTGTTAATCTAAGAACTCTGTATATCTCTATAACATTCTGGTAAATGGTCAACCTCTCTTCAAATGAACCAAAGGAATTGAAGTCCTCAAGGTGAGGAGGGGTTGGGGAGGAATATCCTATCTACCAAGACAGTGCATTCCACATTTTTTTTTTTGCAGAGGCAATATGGGTTATAAGTGACTAGCCCACAACTACTAAGTGTTTAAGTGTCTGAGGCCAAATTTGAACTCAGGTCTCCTGACTCCAGGGCTAGTACTCTAACCACCATTCCACTTTTTAAAAACTTTGAGTGTTAAGGAAATTTTTTCTTTAGATCAATTTGAATTTGCCTTGGCAACTTCACATTGCTCCTATTTCTAATAGTAGAGGGGGGAACTTCAATTACCTGGAAATTTGTTTACTCTCTCTCTCTCTCTCTCTCTCTCTCTCTCTCTCTCTCTCTCTCTCTGCCAAAAGCAGATTTTCCCTCAAAAATAATTTTGTCTTTAAAAATTTAGAGGAACCAACCAACAGTGGCCATTTCTAGTCATGAATGTATTCTCTCCAACCAAGGAACTAGGAAATGATCAGAACCTTGGGGAAGAGACTTTTAATTTGCTGATCAGGAAGAAATAGAAGCTATGAATAGTCTGGTATTCAAAATTTGAGGAAAGAGAATTTCAAAGCACTTAGAGAAACAGTTGGAAAGAATCCCACAGAATATAATTTTATAGAAAAAACTAGTCTAGGAGAGATATCAAGGATGAAATTCTGAAAACACAAAGAGGAAAATAATTTTGAGAAAGGAAAATAATGCTTGTCTTAAAGAAACTGATGTGAATGAACAGGAATCTCACTAATTTTGACTTTTAAAGCACTTGTACAGAAGATTGAAAGTTAACTACAAGGCAAACAACTGAGGCAGATGGTATAGTGGATAGAGTGTTTGGCTTGGAGTCTGGAAGACTTTAGGGAAGTCACTTAAACTTTGCCTCAGGTTCCTCAACTGTAAAATGGGAATTAAAAAATAGTATTTATCTCACAGAGTTGTGGCGAAGATCAAATGAATATTTTTAAAAGTGTTTGGGATAAATGCTGGTGCTATAAAAATACTTATTTCTTTCTCTTCTTCCAACAAAGGATAAATACAGGAGTCCTATGAGAATAGTATCAGGAGTGTTAAATCTCAGAATGAGCTGAAGTTGGCAAGGACCTAATGATAACAAAACAGGTGATGTTAGCTAGATTTGGGAAAAGAAGGTTTTTTTTTTTAAAAAAAGGGGATATATAGCTGTTCAGGGTCAAAGAGGCAATGATAAATGAACAACTATTAATTTGATTCTGTATTCTAACCAAGGAAATCTTTATATTGATAAAGACTGAACAAAAAAGGGCTAAAAGGGAGGTGTTACCCAATCATGGCAGAGCCAAAAAATTTTATCTTCTGCCAAGCTTTCCATAATATCTGATCACTTTAGTTTCTATGACTCTTCACTATTATTATCATTATAAAGTTATCATTTTATTTCTTAGAATTTCTTTTGGCAAGGCAATGGGGTTAAGTGACTTGCTCATGGTCACATAGCTAGGTAGTTATTGTCTGAGGCTGGATATGAACTCAGGTCCTCCTGACTCCAGGGCCAGTGCTCTATCTACTGTGTCACCTAGCTGCCTCCGCCCCCCCCCCCATTTCTTAGAATTTTTAAACTGCAATCCTTGCTTTAAGTAAGTTTATTGATTTAATAATCAATTAATTAACGTGTATTAATATTGCCTACTATAGACTATGTAGCTCTATTAATAAGTAAAGCCTTTTCAGGATCTTTATATAGTATAAATTTATTCATTCTTCCTTATGGAACTTAAGTTAGTTTTTCATATGTAGAATCTCTGGGTTGAGGATGGAGGGATATGGGTAGGAAAATAGAAGCATTTCTTTTTTTTTTCCTTTTTTTAAATTTATTTTTTATTCTCATTTTGTACAAATGTTTTTTTACATTAATAAAATATTCTTGTTTACAAGTAAACAAAATACCCCTCCCCTCATGAATATAGATAGACTTGCTTGGGCAAAAAAAGTAAAGGGGAGAGAAAAAAATTAAAATTAAAAAAAATAATAGTAATAATTGTAGGTATGGCCAGGTGGCACAATGGACGAAGCACCAGCCCTGGAGCCATGAGCACCCAAGTCCATATCCAGCCTCCTAAACCCAATAATCACCCAGCCATGTGATATGCAAGCCATCCGATCCCCACTGCCCTGCAAAAACCAAAAAGAAGAAGAAAAAAGAACAAAATAAAATAAAATAGTAATAATAGTAGGGGTGACTGGGTGGCAGACAGAGCATTGGCCCTTGAGCCAGGAGCACCTGGGTCTGAATCCGGCCCCAGACACCCAAAGATCACCCTGCTATGTGGCCCCAGGAAGGCCACCCAGCCCCACTTGCCCTGCACCCTCCCCCAAATAATAATAACAAAAAATGTGCTTCAGTCTTTGTTCCAACACCAACAATTCTGTCATGGGTGGATCACATTCTTTATGATCAGTCCATCACAAAGTTACTTCCATATTTTTCCAACATTGCCATTGCTGATCGCAACTCCTTCCTTTCTTATTTCTCCACTACCATGTACTATATTTTCTCTCTCCTTTCACTCTGACTCTGCTGTAGGGTCGCTGAGTGGCGCAGCTGACAGATCTCTGGTCCTGGGGCCAAGAAGCCCTGAGCCCCCATACCACCCCTTAGGCCCAGAATCCACCTGGCCCTATGGTCCCGGGCAGGCCATCCAATCCCAGCCCCTTGCAAGAAGTAAAAAAGAAAATGTGTTATATCTGACCACTCTCCCACCATGGTCCATCCTTTCCTCCTTTATTCACATCCCTACCCCTTCCCCCTGCTCTCCCCTCCTTCTTACTCCAGATGCCTATACCCCATTGAGTATATTTGCTGTTTCCTCTCCTAGCCATCTCTGATGAGAGCAAAGGTTCCCTCATTCCCCCTTGCCTCCCCCCTTCCATATCATTGCAATAGCTCGTTGTAATAAAAAAAATCTTATTATATGAAATATCTGGGACTATTCCCCCTCTCCTTTTTCTTTCTCCCATTACATTTCCCTTTTTATCCTATTGACTCCATTTTTTACACCATATTTTATCTTCAAATTCAGCTTTCTCCTGTGCTTCAACTATAAAAGTTCCCTCTACCTGCTCTATTAACTGAGAAGGTTCATATGAATATTATCAGTATCATTGTTATATACATGCAGTTCATCCTCATTAAGTCCCTCATATTTTCCCCCTCTCCTCCAATCTCCATGCTTCACCTGAGTCCTGTATCTGAAGATCAAACCTTCTGTTCAGCTCTGGCCATTCCAAAAGGAACATTTGAAATTCCCCTGGTTCACTGAAAGTCCATCTTTTTCCCTGGAAGAGGACATTCAGCCTTGCTGGGTAGTTCATTCTTGGCTGCATTCTAAGCTCTTTTGCCTTCTGGTATATCATATTCCAAGCCCTACCAGCTTCCAATGTAGTTGCTGCTAAGTCCTGTGTGATCCTGACTGCAGCTCCATGATATTTGAACTGTGTCCTTCTGGCTGCTTGTAATATTTTCTCTTTGACTTGGGAGTTCTGGAACTTGGCTACAATATTCCTAGGGGTTGGTTTTTTGGGATCTCTTTCTCGGGGGGATGGGTAGATTCTCTCCATTTCTATTTTGTCCTCTGCTTCTAGAATATCAGGGCAATTTTCCTGTAGTAATTCTTTGAAAATGGTGTCAAGGCTCTTTTCCTGATCATGACTTTCAGGTATTCCAATAATTTTTAAATTATCTTTCCTAAGTCTGTTTTCCATATCAGTTGTTTTTTCAATGAGATATTTCACATTTTCTTCTAATTTTTCATGTTTTTGGTTTTGAAGTATTGATTCCTGATTTCTGGTAAATTCATCAATCTCCCTGAATTCTATTCTTTGTCTGAAGGATTTGTTCTCCTCAGAGAGTTTTCTTATCTTTTTCCATCTGGCCAATTTTGCTTTTTAAAGCATTCTTCTCCTCAATAACTTTTTGAACTGTTTTATCCATTTGACCTAAGCTGGTTTTTAGCATGCTATTTTCTTCAGCATTTTTTTGGATTTCCTTGACTAAGCTTGAATAAACATTTTCATGTTTTTCCTGAATCTCTCTCCTTTCTTTTCCCAGTTTTTCTTCTAACTCCCTCATTTGATTTTCAAAGTCTTTTTTGAGCTCTGTCATAGCCTGAGCCCAATTTTTGTTTTTCTTGGAGTTTTTAGATGCAGGAGCTTGTGCTTCCTCATCTTCAGACTGAGTATTTAATAGATCCTTCTTGGGCTCATTTGCAAAATATTTCTCAATGGTCTTCCTCTTGTTTCTTTGCTTGCTCATTTTCCCAGCCTAAGCCTGTTTTTTTGGGGTGCTTCCTGAGCTTTTGGGGTCTTAGTATGTGAGGCTTTGTCCTCCCTCCTGGTCTGTGAATGACCATAAGCACCCCCCTCTGCCACGGGGCCGAGGTGGGGGGGCCCTGTTGTTCTGTGGGGGGGCCTAGACTGCAATCAGGATCTGAATGTGGTCAGAGCCCCAGAGTCCTGTTCCAGGGGCAGAGGACAGAGCTTGGCAGTCTCTCTCTCTTCACTCCCCTCCCTCAGCTCAATGGGCTCATGCCCTGGGGGCTCCTGCTTACCGGCTCCACCTGCTTTTTTTTCGGGATCTGGGCTGCTGAAAGACCAAGCTGCTTGCTGTGTGCCTTGAGGACTGGGCTCCACATGCTCCCTCTGGCAGAGGTCCCCCGCTGTTCCCCCACTTTGTGCCCAGTGCTCCCCGGGGTGCAGCTCAGGAGACTCCCCCGCTGCTGTGAGCCACAGCTCCCAGTGCCCTGGGGCTGCCTCTGGGAGGCTGAAGTTCTTTGGTTCTAGCAGGCCACCCCTCTGGCAGGCTGCCCCTCCAAGCTCGGGGAGCAGAGCCTTTCTGTTCTTTTCCAGGTTACCTTGAGTAGGAGAACTGCCTCACTGGGTCCCTTTATGGGTTCTGTCCCTTGAAAGTTTAGTTAGAGTCCTTAGGTTATGAGTTTTTATCAGAGAGCTCCTAAGACTCCATCCCTTCATGTCGCCATCTTGGCTCCGCCCTCCAGAAGCATTTCTTTAAGGTCTTTGACCCCTCATTTGAGAGAAAAAAATCAAAGGCCATTTTCCTGACACTTAACCAGATAACACGTGTGTGTGTGTGTGTATACATATATATATATATGCATATATGTATATATATATATATATATATATATATATATATATATATATATATGTCTTTCTTAGTTGCTTGTTTCTTGAAAGCATTCCACTCCCATACTTTCTTTTTGTTTGTTTGTTTTTTGGCAAGGCAATGGTGTTAAGTGACTTGCCCAAGGTCACACAGCTGGGTAATTAAGTGTCTGAGTTCAGGTTGGAACTCAGGTCTTCCTGACTCCAAGGCCAGTACTGTATCCACTACACTACCTAGCTGCCCTCTCCCATACTTTCTTAACCCCTCATCCACCCCATTCCTCAATTACTGCACTCGGAGATCCCAAAGCACAGATGAAGAATTAGAGGGAGAAAATTAAACCTTAATCTCAACCATTACCATTTTAGAAGCCCAGAAGAGAAAAGCATCTCTAACATTATGTCAGATGGAATTTTTCCTATACAAATCTGGGAAATTATATTTGAAACTACCCCACCACACCAATCTAATGAACTTCCATACCTGAATCTAGTTGCGTATTTGAAGGGTGAAAGAATATGAAACTCTTCTCTCCAGGTAGCTGAAAAGATTATTCTTTAATAAATTTCCTTTGAACATACAAATCCTGTGCATAGCTTCTTTTCCTCTCTCTAGTGTAGACACTTGATTATGGTACCATATAATCACTTGTTTGAAGAGGCATTTAAAACAAATAAAACAATTTAAATGAATAGAAAAAGCTGATCAAATTGCCTCATTTTTTTAAACTCCTTAAACTCAAGGAGCTCTCATTCCAGTTGCTTCAAAGTATCCCTAACTTAACAATATAATTATTAAGGAGAAAGTCATCTGATCCAAGTGAACTATACCTCAGGATACTGGCAGTACCAATACTTAAATCATTATCAGTTATCTTTGTGAGATCATGGAGAATAGGAAGGAAATGAAGGAAAAAAATGGTGACCTAAGTTTCCAAGAAAGAGAAGAGAAGTGGGGGGAGGGGAGAGGAAGAAGGAGGGAGGGAAGGAGAGAGAGAGAGAGAGAGAGAGAGACTGACTTCAGAAGTCAGTGACTTATTTTGATATCCAGTAAAATTCTAAAGAATATAGTAAAAGAAATGATTTGCTGTTGTTTAGTTGTTTTTTTTAGTTATTTCCAAGTGACCCCATTTGGGATTTTCTTCAGCAAATATAATGGAGCGGTTTGCAATTTCCTTCTTCAGCTCATTTTTATAGATGAGGAAACTGAGGAAAACGGGGTTAAGTGACTTACCTAGCATCAGACAGCTAGTAAATGTCTGAGGCCAGATTTGAATTCAAAAAGATGAGTCTTCTGCCCTAAAAGGATGATTAGTCACAACCCCTCCCCCCTCCAAAAAAAAAAAAGGAAGCTATGACCAGAGAGAGTAAACCTGGTTTCACCTCAATGATGGCTCATGTCAGACTAATCAATCACTTTTTTTTTTTAATTTACCACCAACTTCTTCATCATAGGAGTAATATAGTTTACCTAGATTTCAACAAAGCATTTAACAAAGTCTCTCATGGTCTTCTTGTAGACAAAATGTGATGAGGTGCAGACTTGACAATTGAATTCATAATGGCTGAATGGTTGGCCCACAAAATAGTCATAACATTTCTATGTTAACTTGGGAAGTGTCTTCCATAAAGTAGACCAGGAATCTGCTTAGTCCTGTGTTAATGTTTTTTTTTTTTAATCAATGAAAGCTAAAAAGACTCATCTTTCTAAAAATAATATATTTCCAATGACACTGCATGGTGGTGAGTTACAGAACACTAAAATCTCCAATTGAGATTGAGGAAGATCTCAGGAGAGGTAAATGATGGATATGTTACAAATGAGGAGTTACAAAGATCAAAGAAAATAAAGTGCTCATTAAATATAAGAACTTTTAAAAATAGTTTATTTTTAGGTGAGAGGGAAAACAAATAGCCAACTCATCTACTCCATTGGCATTATGTTAAAAACTGAGAAGGCACCTGGAAGATTGGGGTGGATTCATTTTGAAGAATTTATGGGAGCAGCTAGATGGCACAGTGGATAGAGCACTGGTCCTGGAGTCAGGAGGACCTGAGTTCAAATACAGCCTCAGACACTTAATAATTACCTAGCTGTGTGGCCTTGGGCAAGCCACTTAACCCCACTGCCATTGCAAAAAACTAAAAAAAAAAAAAAAGAATTTATGGACGGTTATAGACAAAAATCATACAGAATGGGTGGATATATATACATATATATATATAATTTACTATCTGTATGGAAATACCAATATCAATGAGGTTATAAATTCATTAAAGTATTTGAGTTGTGTCAATCATAAATTTGATAAACGTTTCTACTGTGACTTCATAAAATGTACTAATAAAATTGTTAAACAGTTAAAATACTCTGCTAGAGACCTCTCTCTGGGTTGACATGAAGTTCATTAATCAACATTCTTTGGTTGTGGCCCTTCAATCAGTTCCAAACTCGATTAGCTATACTATTTTTCAATCAACATTTCTTTATCTTATACACAAGGATATAGGAGAGACTTATCAAATGTTTTACTGAACTCTAGATATACTATATCTCTTACATGCCTGAGTTACTAATCTAGTTGTTGTTCAGTTGTTTTTGTTGTATCCAACACTTTGAGGCCCTATTTAAGGTTTCCTCTTTTCATTTTTAATGTTATGTTATGTTATTTTATTTTTCCCAGTTATGAGCAAAAATAATTTTCAAAATTCTTCTTTTTGTAAACTTTTGAGATTCACATTTTTCTACCACCTTCTTTTCCTTCCCTTCTCCTCACAAGAGTGAGTAATGTTAAGGTTTATACATGTTCCATCATATTTAACTTATTTCCACATTAGTCATGTTGTGAAAGAAAAATCAGAACTAAAGAGGAAATAAACCATGAGAAAGAGAAAAAAAAACCATAAAACAAGTTTTAATAAGTGAAAACAATATGCTTTGGTCAGCATTCAGATTCCATAGTTTTTTCTCTGTATTTGGTTTGCTATTTTACATCACAAATCTTTTAGAATGTCCTTGAACATTGAACTGCTGAGAAGAGCCAAGTCCATCAGGGTTGATCAACACACAATGTTGCTGTTAATGTGACAATATTCACACAGCATTAGTTTATGCAAGTCTTTTCAGTCTTTTCTGAAGTTCACTGCTAATGACTTCTTACAGGACAACAGTACTCCATCATATTCATACACTACAATTTGTTTGGCCAATCCCCAATTGATGGGCATCCCCTCAAATTCTATTCTTTGTCACTACAAAAAAGCGTTGCTATAAATATTTTTGTACATGTGGATCTTTCCTCTTTTTATATGATTTCTTAGGGGAGCTAGAAGTGGAACAAAGCTTATGCATAGTTTTATTGCCCTTTGGCCTTAGTTGCCAATTGTTCTCCAGAATGGCTGAATTATTTCACAACTCTAACCACAGCCATGAGCCGTCCAATTTTCCTACATCCCCTCCAATATTGATTATTATCCTTTTTTGTCCTAAAGGTGTGAGGTGGTACCTCAGAGGTGTTTTAATTTGCATTTCTCTAATACTTGAGGGTTTCTTGGCTCAGAGAGTAGAGTGGTTTCCCATTTCCTTCTCCAGCTCATTTTCCAGAGACAAACATGCTGAAGTGACTATCTCAGGGTCACATAGCTTGTCAATGTCTGAGGTAATATTTGAACACAAGAGTTTTCTGACTGCAACCTCAGCGCTCTTTCCATTGCGCCACTTTTTCTAAGAAAAATAGTACACAGTTAATCAAGCATGACTTGCTTTTGATGTACCCAAAGTGACACACATGACTACCATTTGCCAAATGCTCACCAACTATCCCTTTAAAAGGTTTTTTTTTCTAAAGGTTAGTGAAGTGAAATTGGACACCTAGCTGACACAGTGGCAAGAGTACTGGATCTGAAATCAGGAAGACTCAACCTCCATCAAATCTGGTCCCAGATACTTTACTAATTGTGTGATTCTAAGCAAGTCACTGCCTCAGTTCCTCACTTGTAAAATGAGTTTGAGAAGGCAACCACTCCAATATGTTCACCAAAAAAACCTCAAAAAGGTCACAAAAAAGTTGGACATGACTGAAAAATGACTAAATAACAACAAAAATAAATCAGGAACTAAGATAAGCACTGACGATACAAAGAAAAACAAAAACAGCCCCTAACTGAAAAAGCTCACAGTCCAATGGGGGAGAGATAACATGAAAACTATAAGCCAAGTCTCAGTGCAAATAATGAACCCCATGAAATAGTCATGTATTCAAATTTATACCATTCAAAGTAAAAATTATATAATGTGGTAATTGGTTCCATCCCAATGGCTCCATACAGTGCAAATTCAAATAATGTATCAATTCACAGAATTGATTTTTTACACTAATTAGAATTTAGCTGCAAATACAAAAAAGATATATATATATATATATATATATATATATATATATATATACATACCTACACACACACACATATGATAAACTGGAGATAATCACATTAAGGCAGATGAGCAACTTCTTATTAGAGAACATAGGATTTTAGCTAGGAAGCCAAGAAGACAGGTGAGGAGGGAGAGAATTCCAGATATGGAACACTGTCAATGAAGAGACACAGTCAGGAAATGGGGTATCATGTGTCAGAAACAACATGGAGCCCAATGCCACTTGATTTCAAAGTACTTGGGTGTAAGAAGATTTTGAAGATAGGAATACCCCAAGAAAGGTTTTCAGAATCAAAGAGAAGATTTTATATTTGATCCTGGATGTAATTAGTAGTCAATGGACTTTAATAAATAGGGGTAATATGGTCAAAACTTCACTTAAGAAGATCAATTGGACAGCTGACTGGAAGATAGCCTGGAGGGGGAGAGAGGGGGCAAGGAAGGAAGTTATTGTAATAGTTCAGGTACTAGGTGATGGAGGGCCTGCACTAAGGTGGTGGCAGTGTCAGAGGAGAGAAGGGGGTAAGATATGAGAGAATGAGAGTGGGGAAGTGAGAGTTCCATTTTCCCTTTTTTGAACATTGAGATATTTATTCATCTTTGGTGATAGAATTACCAATTTGGAATTAAGTTACACAAAGGCCATCTAGTCCAACTACCACACTTTACAAGTAAGGAAACTGATGACTAAGTGACCTGCTCAAAATACTTTACACAATAAAAATCAGAGGATCAGAATTTGAAGCCAGAACTCCCCGCCCCAGAGCCAAAGAGTGTCCTTTTCAGTGTTCCAACCCTGTAGTATGTCTCTTGTTCTTTGTGATACAAAACAAAACAAAAAACTAACCCAGAATTTATATCAGCTCAGCAATTATAACTACAAATGCTCTCAGTATCCTAAGATGTAGTTTATCCAAGTTAGTTACCTTGGATTCAATCACACATATTCTCTTATTAAAGACTTTATTGTTAAAATGCTAATACTGTTATTATGCAATTAGCTGATAGACCTAGTGACATTGCCAAATTAAATATCTATTTTGGATTGCTTCATTTTCTTCCCCACACCAGTCTTTCCAAGATTAAAATACTTATATTTTCATTTGCTCTCTGGAGCCTCATTTTTTTTCCTCATCTGTCAATTGATATTTCTGCACCAGATAAGAGCTTAACAAATACTGGGCACCAGGTTGTCATGGTGCCCAGTAATTCCACCACAGCATCTAGTATTCCTGAAAAAAATTTTACTTAACTCAAATAGCATGGACAAACTCATATGCGCTTGCATGAAATGGTGACATGCAAATAGACCTGATTTTAAAGTCAAAAGACCTGGATTCAAATTCTGACTCTACTTAATAGTTGGGTGATCTTTGTCCCTTAATCTCTCCAAGTAACAGTTTCTTCACATTGTAAATTCAGATGATAATATATAAAGTGCTTGTAACTATACAGCTCCATATAAGAACTTTTATGACAATGACATTCATAATGGGTGAAGAGGCATGGTAGATAGAAGGGCAGTTTCTAAATCAGGGAGAGTGAATATATACTATCTGTTTCACCCTGAGCAATACACAACCGGCCATCTAAGCAACTTTCATATGCTACAAGTTACTCATTTGCAATGTAGGGAATTTCTATGCTGGAACTTTCCTACACTTATGAAATCACAATTGCAGATCCAGAACAAATAATATTTGTACAGTAATAAAGTTTTTTTTTTAGGTTTTTGCAAGGCAAATGGGGTTAAGTGGCTTGCCCAAGGCCACACAGCTAGGTAATTAAGTGTCTGAGACCGGATTTGAACCCAAGACTGGTGCTTTATCCACTACACCACCTAGCCGCCCCCCTAGTAATAAAGTTTTTGAATGATTATAGTGTACTCATTGAATTATCACAACAATACCCTGATATAGGTATCATGATATAGTATTACTTACATTTTATAGATCAAGATGTATCAAGAGGCTCAAAAGGTATGAGTGATTTACCCAGGGTCACATAGCTAGTCAGTCAGTGTCATGAGTAGAATTTGAATCAAAGTCTCTCCCAATGCCAAGCCCTAACCTCTCTTCACTATATCATAATGCTTTTCAACTTTAAAAAAATTTGTAGAACTGGCCATTCCAACATAGGCAACAAATCTACACAGTTACTAGCATGCATATTTTGATTAGGGCTCCACTCCCTTTGCTGGAAGGGAAAGTACGAATTTAGATCAGAGGGGAAAAGGGTGTGTCAGGCACCAGTGCTTTAGTCTGCCCTGGATATAGCCCATGAGAAAACCTTTGGATCATATATAAATATATATACATATATATATATATATATATATATATATATATACACACACATATATATATATATATATATATATACATATATATATATATATATATATATATATGAAGGGGATCCTCAAATGGACTATCTAGTTCCTACATTTTACAAATGAGTAAACTGAGGCTGAGAGAGGTTAAACTGTCTCATCTCATATAATACTATTAATTAATGGCAGACATGGAATAGCAACTATGGCCCTCTGACTCCAAATCCAAGATATCTTAACATTATATTAATATTTTAGTCAGATATCTCAGTTTCCTTCCCCTCTTTTTTAAGTCTTTCCAGGTAATACTCAAGATCCTCCAATAACAGCTCAGTGATAATAATTTAAGTCTCAGTCTGAAGTTGGAAACTGATATTCTAGTATAGTCTTCTCCACACCTCATTTATTGTTTTTTCTTTCAGAGATGAAAAATTATTTGCTTTCTAAATTTTGATGATGTATATAAACAAATCAATTGAGCCCTATACTTGTTCTAAGTTTATTTCTACATAAAAATCTGCACTACTTTTCAGAGACAAACAAAAAAATTACATGGTGCTTACAGGAACTATAAAAACAATGAATCAATATCAACATTAATCATAGATACATCAAATAGTTCAATATTTAAATTAAGGAAAATCTCTCAAAGCTAGAGAGATATGCAGAAATATTAACAAAAAAGGAAAACAACTAAAAAATTGACAGTTTACAAATAAAATGTTTCTGGCAAATTCTGTGTGGAATTATTAATAATGAACTATTGCATCATACTTTTACAAAAATGATTATGAATTAGGGAATAGAAAAATTGCATTAAATGAAAAAATTTCTGATACCAAATACATTATTTAGAAGTCACAGTGCAATAAATAGTAATCAATTCAGGTAACATAAGTAAAAGATACAGACCTAAATGCAGACTTAATAAGCACAAAATAATGAGTAGGTCAAAGAAACAATATCAAAGAAACAATAAACTATGTAAAAACAATTATAATGATGAGACAATCTAGGATTTTTCTTCTTTTGAATGATTTTGACAAGGTCCATAGATCTGCTATAATTGACCTACTCATAGTGACCAGGATATGGAACACCTGGTAGATTAACATGGCATAGACTAGTGGAACAAATTAGGAGAACAGCCAAAAACCACATAGCATAACAGAAACAGCACTAGATGAGGAATCATGAAAAACAGGTTGTATTCATTCATTAAATATTTATTAAATACCTACTGTATACATTTTGGTATCAGGCACCAGAGCAAGATATACAAATAGAAAAACATAGTTTCTGTCTTCAAAGCGACTTGCAATCTATTGGCACAAGTGTACATGTACTTGTGTAGTAATAACATATAATAACATATAGTAATATAATAAGCATATACCAGAATTCTGACTTTGTCATTTAACTGTGTGAAAAATTTAGTTTTGAGTCTCAGTTTACTCATCTATAAATGAGTATAGTACAACTAGTTCTACTTACTTTACAATACCATGTGTGGATTAAATGAGATAATATATGTGAAAGTTCTCTGAAATAAAGAACTTCATGGGAAATATCTATTTGAGAATAATTATAATTAATTCATTCAGTTTTGAAGTTCCTACCCTAAAAAGGGGGTAAATTGATTTTGGTGAGAGAATGAAAATTCACCTAGCCATTTATTAGACCAGACAGACCATGCTTTACACCTCGTGCTGTCTCCTACCTTGCCCCTTTTGCTCTTTTATACCTAATGGGCTGGAAACAAGAGTCAAATGAATTCCTCCCTGTCTATAATTCACCATCCTTGTGACTCTCCTAAATTCTCTTTCCTGGTTACTACTGACCTATTTAAATTGTTCTTCTTTTCAACCCCCAATTAGAATATAAAATCTCTCAGGGTAGAAGTTGTCTTTCTATTATATTGTATTTGACACAGTGTATAACACATAATAAGCACTTAAAGCAAGTCCCAATTAGTGCAGATAATAAAACCTATGAAGTTGTCTCATGTATTCAAAAGCTATAAGAAAAGATGAGAGCAATAGTTTCAGAAAAATCTAGGAGGATGTGTATGAACTGCTTAGTGAGGTATGCATAACTGGAAGAAACAATTTATACAAGAACATCAATATTGCCAAGATAAACAACTTTGGAAGACTTAGGAACTCAGATCAATACAATAACAAAACACAATTCCAGAGACAAATAATGAAATATATACTACTCACCTCCTGACTAAGGGGTGATGGATTTAGGTACATACTAAGACATACATACTTTGGATGGACAATGTGGGAATTTTTTTGCTTGACTAAGCATATTTGTTACAAAAGTTTGACTTGTCTTTTTTCTTTTCAATGAAAGTGGTGAAGTGAGTGAGAGGTGGGAGGAAGAGAAAATTGAATTTGGTTAATTAAATTAAAAAAGAAAGTTTGCCAAATTTTAGCATACAAGAGGCTGCACAATTTCAGTCCACTCTCTCCAGTCTTCTTTCACACTACTCATCTTCATATATACCATTCTTCTATCCAATAAGACTAATAATGATGAGTGTAACAGTATTTATAACATGCTTTAAGTTTTACAGCACACTTTGTTATCTCATTTTTTATTCTCACAACAACCTTTTATTATTATTTTTATCTTCATTTTATAGGTAATATTATCTTCATTTTTAGATGAGGAAACTGAGGCTGAGAGAGGTTAAGTGACTTACCCAAGATCCCATAACTATTGTCTGATACAGAATCTAAACTCAGGTCTTCCTGAGTTCAACAATAGACTGCACTAATCTTCTATACTTTTGCTCACACCATTCTATGGTTGAAATAAAGTCTACCCTCTTAGTTCAGTTATAATTACAATAAGAATAAAGATAACATACATTTATAAAATACTTTAACTTTCTTTCCTTCATTACCTTCAAACACAAAATCTCAACTAATTTCTCTCTGTCTCTCTGTGTCTGTCTGTCTGTCTGTTCTCTCTCTCTCTCTCTCTCTCTCTCTCTCTCTCTCTCTCTCTCTTCTTTCTCTCTCCACTCTGTGTCTGTTTCTGTCTCTCTCTGTCTTTCTCTGTCCCTCTTCACCTCCATCTCCTTAGTTCTCTGAAGACACTTCAAATACACTTCCCTTTCGCACCCATCATATTCTACCTATAATTTTTTGGAATGTTTTTAATTTTACAATTTTCCCCTCAATCTCCCTTTCCTCTCCCCATCCCCCCCCCACAAAAGGCAGTCTGATAATCTTTACATTGTTTCCATGCTGTACATTGATAAAAAAATGAATGTGTTGAGAAAATTCATATTCTTGAGGAAAAAATAAAATATAAGAGATAGCAAAATTACGTAGTACATAGGATAACTTTTTTTTTAAATTGAAGGTCTTTGCTTAAACTCCACAGTTCTTTCCTTGGATACAGATGGTATTCTCCATCGCAGATACCCTAAAATTGTCCCTGATTATTGTACTGATGAATGTGAGCAAGTCCATTAAGGTTGATCATCACCCTCATGTTGCTGTTAGGGTGTGCGATATACTTCTGGTTCTGCTCATCTCATTCAGCATCAGTCCATGCAAGTCTTTCCAGGTATCTCTGCACACTCATCATATTCTTAAGTTATTTGTGTACATGTCTTATTTCTTCAACTATACTATAAGCTCCTTAAGACAGGAACAGCATCTCATTCATCTCTATATGAACCTGCAACTGGGGCAGGGTTGTGTACATACAAACATGGGTTCTTATTAAACAAATACAGAATTTTGGATGATTTTATGCCACATGAAAACATTCCAGCTCCTAGGACCATCATTTCTATGATCAAATCTGTTCTAACTCCCAACATGTAATAAAAATACATCCATCAGCAACATTTTAGATGCCAGAATAAAATAAAGCATATAAGAAAGCTAAATAAAGGTGGAGACAGTATTTATTACTGGGGGGAGGTTTAGATTCAAAGTATTAAATTCATCTAGAGTCAATTACATACCATTTGTCCTGATAGAATGCAGTACAAGTACAGGAACTAGGTTAGCCGACTGGGGCTCAGACATGTCAAATATGTTTTTCTTCTTTTTTGATCTAAGGGTCTTTGTCCTAGCCTAATATTTTTCTTAAACTAGTGGTGACAAACTAGGTTGAGTTATATAGCCTGCTCATTTGGTACAAGAAGATGGGGGGGGGGAAGTAGAATCTCCTTCACAAGGGTTGATCTGGTCTCTAAGAACAGAACCACTCCTTATAGAGGTCTCCCTCAAAGCTGCCCAGTTTCTCAAATTTCAGCTTGGCAAGCTGACCACCCTCCATGTTTTCAAGCCTTGCTGAAACATGGCTGAACTAATTCTGGGCTCCCTGCCATCTTAAACAAGCCCACACTACATCTATTTTTGACTGATTTCTTGAGACAGCCCTGAAGCAGGGACTGTGGGAAGGGCTTCTATGTACACACATGGAAGTCCATTTTCAGTCAGGGCAACAGAAATTAATGGGAGATTCAAGGTCTCTAAGGGTATCCAAACAGAAGGAGAATATGCATCTTAAACAAGTTTGTTCAGAGAGTGTAAAAACATGTTAATCTTTATAATTAATCAATTCCTTGTATACAACTCGGCTGTATATAACCCGGGGGGAACTGAACCTTAAAATTAAATCAGTGTCCCCAGAACTGAAAATTAAACTAACTCTCCTTCCTTCTACCTCCGGCCAAGTCTCCTGTTCAAGCTGCATATACATCTTTACTATAGCTCCTCAATTCTTTTTTTGTTTGTTTGTTTGTTTTTGCCAGGCAAATGGGGTTAAGTGGCTTGCCCAAGACCACACAGCTAGGTGAGTATTAAGTGTCTGAGGCCGAATTTGAACTCAGGTACTCCTGACTCCAGGGCCGGTGCTCTATCCACTGTGACACCTAACTGCCCCTATCCTAAATTCTTGAACATATGCTTTGAAAAGCCTGTGTTGAGAAATGAAAAGAGTGAAAGAGAGATTCAAGTCTTAACCTCCAATATGTTCATGGTAGTTGAGACTGAATTTTTTTTTTGCTTGTCACAGTTCAGGAATTACTTGGGTCAATGAGTTTAGTCTAGGTTTCCAGAGTTTAGTCCAGCATAATTTCATTATTAAACTGACAACCCCTGATGTTATTCAGATGTTGTTGTGTTATTCAAGCATGCCTTGTCTATGCCTACAAGCCACCTATCACACACAAAGATGAAGGCTAAATGTCATGTCAAAAGGCTGCTATAATTCTTTTTTTTTAGGTTTTTTGCAAGGAAAATGGGGTTAAGTGGCCCAAGGCTACACAGCTAGGTAATTATTAAGTGTCTGAGATCGGATTTGAACCCAGGTACTCCTGACTCCAGGGCCAGTGCTTTATCCACTGCGCCACCTAGCTGCCCCTATAATTCTTTTGATGGGTTATTTTGAGACATTTAGGTATGAACTTACCAGCATATAATTATATTTCTTTTTTTTAATTTTATAAGGCAATGGGGTTAAGTGACTTGCCCAAGAACACACAGCTAGGCAATTATTAAGTGTCTGAGACTGAATTTGAACTCAGGTCCCCCTGACTCCTAGGCCAGTGCTCTATCCATCATGCCACCTAGCTTCCCCAACAGCATACAATTAGATTGGTCTTAATAAAATGTCCAATGAAATAATCTTCAGGAAGTATTCAATATTATCTGTAGGAAATTATGTCATACAGTAGAAAGAGCACAGGATTTGAAGTCAAAATCCTTATGTTGTGGTTTTGAATAAATGCCACCCAAAATATTTTTAAAGTTACCTAGAATTCATTCACAACTATCTGTAAATAAAAGGAAGAAATGGTAATCTCAATTCAGGGAAAATATCATTTTGATAGACTGTACAAATGAGCTGTAAATGGTAACAATCTTTATGAGCTTAATGGCACATTAATCTCTAGGCATAGATTGGGAGTACCATACTTAACTGACTTACTTTTCTATGCATGACTCTTCTCCAATTCCTTTTTCTTAAGTATCTTTGAAAAAGAACTGATCAGCATTTTCAGAGATTTTGAAATGATTAACCAGCTATTTCCAGAGTCATTGGGGTTATAAATTCCTTTAAAAAAATCCTTTACAGTTGTTGCAAAGTATTTTCCAAAATTATTGCTCCACTAATCTCCATCCAGTCTGTTAATACACGTGTATGAGTGGGTTGATGCATTTCACAGTGCTTTTGTGTGTGGGTGGATACACCATGGAAGAACTTCCAAAAGAAAATTCAATATAAACTGCCTTGTTCCTTCTCTTTCCTCTGTTATATAAGCTGAATCTGATCTCTTTAGCATTGTGTATTTAAGATTACATTAGTCAAACACAGCCCAGGTAATTCACTGTTTGTTCTGACTTCATTTACTGAGGTGTGTGGTTTTTTCCTTTTTAATAGTTGCTAATGTCTGACCTTGGAACTTCACTGGGGTTCTAAGATCCATAACACTAGATTATCTGCCTCCTTACGAGCCTGCTTAGAGATGGTGCTCTCAAGTTACAAGAAAGGTTATCCATCAACAAAGGTTATTATTCACACAGGGGCAGGAGACCTAGGTCTTTTACCATGAACAAGAACCTTATTGTCTCAGCTGACATAGGAGGAGTTCTTGGAGAAAGAAGAATTAGCCTGTAAAAATAAAAACATCTAGACTTTGTTCACTGCTGAATATCACAGAGTGTCCCAATACCTCATTTTTCCTTAGCTCTGCTAATTTTGAAATAGAAATAAAGTTCAAATGAGGCTCCTGGTAGGTATTTAAGTGTTAAACTCCCCTTCCCCAGAATGATCAAGAAGTCTCTACAAATAGACTGTCTCTGAGACATCTAAATAAGCACCTTTGTTTCTTCTGTTGTTTTAGTATTTTAAAATGTACCACTTCTGAACTCCAAGTCACCTTACAAGCATTGCTTTCCATCTCTCATCACTCATAAGGGGGAAAAAATAAGCAAACCCAGTAGGTGAGGTTATCACTGCTTAAAAGCAGAACTACTAGTCTACAAAAACATTTATAAAAGCAACATGTGCATGCAAACCACAATATTAAGTGCCATGAGGAGAAGAGGTAGAAGAAACAAGTTTTGGCTTCAAGAAGCTGGTGATCTAATTTAGGAGACAAGACAGACATAAATGAAAAATACATAGAAAGATGAAAAGCTGCAGTTCAAAAAAAAAGCAACAAACTAGAACTCAAGTTATAGTTTCATGGACTACTCCATGAAAGAAAAGAAACATACACAACAAGCAAAGGGGATATTCACATTCAAGGAAAAAACTAATAAAGTGCTGGGAACTTTTGTATGCTGAAATACTGCCCCCCCATTTTAAAAATAGTTGGAAATGCATGCTTAATTTGTTTTGGGGTTGGGGTTTTTTGTATTTTAAGCTAATAAATTTTCTAAAGTTTTTTAAAAATAAAATTGATATTATTTAAATAAGAATACACACAATAGACATACACTAGTAGTGAAACTTGTGCAAGCTATGCAGAAAGGTCAGAGGGTGGAGTATATTAGAAAGGATTTCAAAACAGAAATGTCAGACAGAGGAAATAAGGTTTTCTGACTAAAGGAATAGGAAGAATAATAATAAGTCACACTCATACAGTACTTTAAGATTTGCAAAACACTTTCTCACAACAACTTTAAGAAATAGGCAATACAAGTATTATTGTCCTCATTTTACAAATGAGAAAACAAACTCAGGTGGGAAAATTGACTTGCCCAAGGTCACACAGAAAGTAAATGGCCAGACCCAATGACCCTAAGTCCTACAATTCTTTTTCTAAATAAAGAGCATTAGGAATAAGTCAGAATGCGGTATAGAATACAGAATCAGTATTGAAATGAAGTGTTATTTCAATTTAACACTCATTAAGCACCTAATGTGCACAAAGCACTGAATTAGACACATGAAAATCTAAAAACCTGAATAAAGAAGGATCCCTAACTTCCTAGAATATCTTATTTGTACAAAGCCTTCTCTGAAAATCTACAGTCCGAAATCCCCAGACCCCAAACCCAAACTATGAATGTTAAAATATCTACTCTATATAAAGTACAAACTATGAATTTGCTCTCTGTTCAAGGATCTAACTTTTACTATCATACTTTCTCTTGGTTTATTTTACAGTATGTCATTCTATGATCTTCCATCCAGGTTGGTGTTATCAGTTTTACATTAGAACAGGACTGCATGGCTTCTATAAAACATTCCAAGAGAGTCCTGGCCACTTGACAGTTTCCAGAGAAAAAAGCAGATCTTTAATCCAGCCTTATTTTGTCTAGCTCACTCTAAGAAGGTGAAAACAGTACAGGAATCTCCACCATTCTAATCTATAGTCAATTCTCCCAGCTTTCCAACAGCCCAATTCAAACAAGGACTTTCTTGAGAATTAACACTTCATCCTGTTAGAGAGATCAAGCCTGGGTACAAAGAAACAGCAAAAAACTTTGCTTGCAAACTCCTTAAACCAGAGAGAGAGAGAGAGAGAGAGAGAGAGAGAGAGAGAGAGCACTATTTTATGTAAGATCATAGAATCTTCCTTTGATATGAATGGCAACAACCCCTTCAGTAAATAAATGTTAAAGGCTTAGTGCTTCACACTAGAGAAAGAGGAAAAAACAAAATAATCAAATCTTTGATTTGAAGTGGTTCTCACAGGCTCAACCTATACTTGTCCTCTTCAAGATCCCTAAACAAATGGGAATTTAACTTCCATTGAAAACCACTGGTGAATCAGTTCAATTAAAGAACCACTATATGTAAATGTCTGTTATATGATAAAGAACCTGCCACGTGAAGCAGTACATTCCACCTTTAGACAAATAATTACATCAGTAAATTAGTAATTCAAATTAAGTCTAAGGTAATTTCTGAAATGCCTACATATTTTTATTAGCTTTACCCTCTGAGGCCAAACAAAACAGCAAGAAATAGACTAGGATCATAGGATTCCTGGTCATTAATTTCTAAGTCACTGTCTTATCCTCAAATTCACAGTCTTCTGAAGATGATTTGAGATAAAAGAAAGAAAATTATGTTTTTATTTAGCTAATACCCTGAAGACCTCTAATTTTTCTCATTTCTACCTCATACTTACTACAAATGATAAAATGAGTAAATGTGATAGCCAAAGATGCCAGTAACTTCTGGGTAGATATTCTGCTTGAATTAATGAGTGAGTTTATTTATTTTTCTTGACCAATTTCCTTGTAAATATATGTTGTAGGTTCACATTTATTCAACATATTCAAAAACAGCCCAGGACTTCAAAGTCAACGAATTTACTCAAAGTGATTCAAAGTCATCTCCAATGATGGACTCTACTGAGCATAACTAATGAAAATGACTAATGCTTTTGGTGGTGCTGTAAGAGAAATGTTTGTTCTTGATGGAAGTTGATTATGTTGACATCAAACTTGATGAATAAATTGTATAAACATATGTATTTTTATCCTGGGGTCCATACATTTATTTTTTTAAATATTTAAATATTAAATATTCAAAATATTTTAAAATATTTTGATGAATATAATTGTAATTCTATTTACCTTATTTTATGCATTTAAAATATTATTTTAGGAAGGGGTTCATAGGCTTCACTAGATTGCCAAAGGGGGCCCATTACATATAGACAAAAAGTTAAGGACCCATGACCTGTAAGCTTTGGGCACCCAAGGTGTTATTAATAATGACAAATGCACATAAAATGAGAATCTTGATTTAAATACTGTGTTTGTTAAGACAACACTAGAAGTTCAGAAGAGTGAACTTGTTCTCTTCCAGTGTATAAGAAGGAGAAGTCAGTGTTTTATGAAACAGGTTTTAAGAGAGTTTGTTATTTGATTTTAATTGCTTGTCATTTACCTTTTTCCTCTATTTTAAATAAATATACTTTTGTGTTTCCATGATATCATATAACTGATTCGACTGATTTGAGGAGAAAGATTTGGAGAAAAATTGGGGCTCAAGAATATATGTTAAACTCAAATAGAGTCAATGAATTTCTCTTTATAAATTTAGTAAGAATAAAAGTTAAGTAGTGAAATAAGGAAAGCAGGGCAGCTGAAACATAAGGGACAGAAAGAACAGGTGTTATAGTGCTTCTGTTGAGAACTGCAATCTTAGTTAGAAGGTACAATTCCCATTGTTGGTGTTCTGTCATATTATTATTCTATACAAGCTTATTTGAAAAGGGAAAACATAGCTCAGAAACCATCAAGGCAGATACTTTTGCCGACTTTGGAGCACAGCTAATTCTTTTCAGGTATTCTACAAAGCTCTAGTCACATCAACCAGAAGAGACATGAATCCATGAGCATCAAATTGGGGAAAGTGAGCTCTAGAGGTTACATTACATAATATGGTATTAATAGACCTGTACCTCACAGACGTCAAAGGATTAAGAAAAAATATGCACATAGAAATATTTATGACACCTCTTTTCCATTTTTTAAATAAAATTTTATTGTCATGCTTTGTCTTTACATTATAAGTATTTGCAATTTATCCCCACCATATGAGAGGTTTCATGTAACAAAGTAAAACAATTAAAACTACTGTAGCAATAGATTTATGAGAAAATGATTATTTCTCTCTCATATTAATAGGCTTTTGTTTAGTTTTTTCTGGTTTAATAGTATTTTTTTCCAATTACCATGAAAAGGTTTTGAGTACCATTTTTCTCCCTTCCCCTTCCCCTTCCCCTTCCCAAGACAGCAAGCAGATATAGGTTATACATATAAAATCATAACATATTGCTCACATTTCAACATTAGTCATGTTGTGAAAGAAGTATCAGAAATAAAGGGAAAAAACCATAAAAAAGAAAAAAAAAACCTGAAAATAATATACAGCATCTCTTTTTTGCTGAGGCAAAGAATTGGAAACTAAGGGGATGCCCATTAATTAGAGGGATAATTGAACAAATTATTGTATACAAAATGCAACAGAATACTATTGTGGTGTAAGAAATGATGAAGAGAACAGTTTCTGACTAACCTAGGAAAACCCTTAGGAAGTGAAATAAATTGGAGTGAGCAGAATCTGGAGAACAGCTTTGAAAGTCCTTAGTACTTCACTCAGTGCCAAAGAACAACCCTGATTTCAGAAATCCAGTGATGAAATACACAATACACATAAAGAAATGATGGATTCAAGATACAGAATTTTGTAGACATATTTTTTGCAGGGAAAAATATATAGGAAGGATCATCACAGGATCTTCTCCAGAAAAGAGATGTTAAGGCAAAACAAAACACAGATGCAAAAGGAAAGCACAAGAGGAATTCTTGGACTTAAAGTGACTTCACAGTCTTGCCATATCAGAACTAGGCTCATCTGTCTCCCAATAAATGCTCACTCTGGATTTATGGTAGAATGAATCAAAGGATAATAATAAAACACTAGTAATGGAAATTATTCCTTTAAAGTTTAAGTCTAGTGAATATAGAAGTATAGGAGAATTGGTTCATGCAACTTCAATTATTTTATTAATATTATTAATTAACTATAAGTTGTCTATTCTTTTAATACTATAAAGGTATATGATTCCCCCCAGAGAGCAAAGTTGTCATTCAAATCAGCATTTCCTTTTTTTGGCCGATAAGGTAGGAAAAAAAGAATCATCTATGTGTATTCCATATTTGAGGGGAACTTTCTGCTCTGAACATGCCAAATTACCATAGAAGAGAACAGAAAGACATCAAAGGGAGAAAAAATAAGATACCTTCATAGTGCCCAGAAATCCTTGATGTATAAATTCTTAACCTAGGGCCAATGGATAGATTTCATGGTGTCCATGAAACTGGATAGGAAAATTATATTTTTATTTTCACTGACTTTCTAACAAAATTTAGAAATTTCTTTCATTATTTTTTTTAAAAGACATGATAAGGGGTGGCTAGGTGGCCCAGTGGATAAAGCACGAGCCCTGGAGTCAAGAGTACCTGGGTTCAAATCCAGTCTCAGACACTTAATAATTACCTAGCTGTGTGGCCTTGGGCAAGCCACTTAACCCCATTTGCCTTGCAAAAACCTTAAAAAAAAAGACATGATGGGGGCAGTTTGGTGTCACAGTGGGTAGAGCACCTGCCCTGGACTCAGGAGGACCTGAGTTCAAATTTGACCTCAGACACTTAATAATCACTGTGTGACCTTGGGAAAGTCACTTAATCCCATTGCCTTAAATAAAAAAAAATAACCTTAAAAAAACATTCTGAGGAGAAGTTTAAAGGCTTCACTAAACTGTTTATTACACATGAAGAATCCCCGCTTTGATGCCTTCCCTTAAGATACAAGTAGAAAGGAGAAACCTGGAACCCTTCTGAGAAACAAAGCAGGTAACAGAGCCCAAAAGTTTTCAATATGAAATCTATGTGGTCCACTTTAGCCTTCTAGAACTGGAATTCTGTGACTGACCCAAAGTTAAAACCAAAATTAGATTGAGCTCTTTCATGATTAATCAAAATAAATGCTTAGTTTAAAGTGATATCTGGACTTAAGGTGATAAAGTGCCTGGACATTCCATTTCTTTTGATAATTTGTATGAGACTGCATAAGTTAACTAATAATCTTAATTCTTTTTTTTTAGGTTTTTGCAAGGCAAATGGGGTTAAGTGGTTTTCCCAAGGCCACACAGCTAGGTATTTATTAAGTGTCTGAGCCTGGATTTGAACCCAGGTACTCCTAACTCCAGGGTCAGTGCTCTATCTACTGTATCACCTAGCCACCCCAATAATCTTTATTCTAATAAAAAGGCAGTTATGTAGTGTAGTGTCTACAGTGCTAGGACTGGCATTAAGAAGAGTCATCTTCCTGAGTTAATATCTTGTCTCAGTCATTTATGAGCTGTGTGACCCTGGACAAGTCACTTAACCCTGTTTACTTCAGTTTCCTCATCTGTCAAAAGAACTGGAGAAGGAAATGGCAAACATCTCCATTATCTTTGCCAAGAAAACACCAAATGAAGTTACAAAGATACAGACTGAACTGAAGTCCTCTAGGATGAATCAATATAATTATTAAGCACCTATTATATAGTTAAGCACAGAGATTACAAAAAAAAGAGACATAAGATAGTCCCTGCTCCCAAGAAACTTAAAATATAATAAGGGAGACAGCAAACAAATAAATATGCATATATAAGCTACTTAGAAGGAAAAGAATAAACAGAGGGGAGGCACTAGAATTAAGAGCATTTGCTTTCTGTCAAATATGAGATTTTTCTTGAAACTCAAAGCAAGCTAGGGAAGGCAGTAGGTGGAGTTTAAGAATGAAGAATTTTTTGGAATGGGGGCAGTACAATGCTTACAGATGGAAAGTCTTATTCAAGGAACAGCCAAAGGCCAGTATCACTGGATCAAAGAGTACATGGCCACAAATGGTAGGAGGTAGCTAGGTTATGAAGAGCTGTGAATACCAAATAGACACTTTGTACTAGATTCTGGAGGCCAAAGGGAGCCACTTGTGTTAAATTGGTTTTCTGATCACGTTTTAGGAAAATCACTTTTAGAAAATGAACAGAGAATAGATTGGAATGGAGAAATACCTGAGACACACATACCTGAGGCAGGCAGATCCACTAGTAGATTATAGCAATAATCCAGATATAAGGTAATGCAGACCTGCACTAGAGAGGTGGGAGTCTCAGGGGAGATAATGGGGTATAATCAAAAGATGCTTTAAAAATAAAATTGACAGGATTTGGCAACAGATTGGATGTAGGGAAGTGATCAATACTAAGAAATCTGCAAGGGGATTGCAAGGCACAGGGAGAATAGCATTGCCCTCTTCAGTCTAAGAGAAGATTGGAGGGGGGATATATTTAGGAAAAAGATATTGTGTTTTGTTTTGGACATGTTGAGCTTAAAATATTTACTGGAAATCCAATCTAAGATGTCTGAAAGGTAATTGGAGCTGTAAAATAGGAGATCAACAGAGAGAATGTTAATTTGGAAATCATCTGCATAGAGATGGTGATTAAATCCATAGGAGATGATGAGCTCAACAAGTGAAGGAGTATAGAGAAATAAGAGTAGAAGGACCATAATAGAGCCATGAGGGGCCAATGATTAGAGATAGTACTCAGATAGTAAAGAGTGGAACCAGGAGAGAGTAGTGTCCTGAAAACCAGAAAGAAGAGAGTATTAAGGAAGAGAGAGTGATCAACAGTATCAAATGCTTCAGAGAGGTCAAAGAGAATGAAGAGTGAGAAAAGGCATCTGGCAACTAAGAGATCACTGATAACTTTGGAGAGAGTCATTTCTGTGAAACAATAAGGTCAGAGGCTAGACTAGGAGGTTATGAAGAGAGTGAGAGGAGAGAAAGTGGGTGCATTTATTATATAATTCCTCTTTGGTCTTCTCAAATTTAGCTATAAAGGGCAAAGACATTTAGGACAATAGAGGGATTGATCAACTGAGGAAAGGCTGAATAAGTTGTGGTATATGATTGTGCTATAAGAAATGATGAGCATAATGCTTTCAGAAAAACCTGGGACAATATGAACTTATAAAAAGTAAAGTGAGCAAAACCAGGAGAACATTGTGCACAGGAACAAAATTATTGTATGGTAGATCAACAATAAAAGAACTAGCTACTCTGCTTAAGACAAGGATCCAAATTCCAGAGGACCCATGATGAAAAAGTTGTATTCACTGGTCTAACTCCAGAGAAGCATTGAATGAATTACAGGAACTGATGCTGAGAGAAGGGAGTAGAACCAAGAGAACATTGTCCACATGAACTACAACACTGTGAATTGATCAACCTTGATGGATGCAGCCATTCTCAGCAGTTCAGAGGGCCGGGACAACCCTAGGAGACAGGCTTTGGACACTGTTCTCCCCATTCAGAGGAAGAAAAATGAAACAAAGCTTAAAAAACTCTACAGAATCTAAATAAACACTAATTCATTTTTAAAAAATTTCTCTTATGTATTTATTTCCTATTTCATGGTTTTCTTTCTTTAGTTCCTCATACCAAAAATGATTAATTTGTAAACATGCTAAACACAAAAGTGAATGTACAATATTCACCTGACTGCTTACCACTGAGGGAAGGGGGGTGGGATGCATGTGGATGAATGTTGAAAAATTTTATAACATGTAATTGGAAAAATAAAATAAAATATCAGTTAAAAAAGTGCTATTCACCTCCTGAGAGAGAACTGATTAACTGTGAATGCAGATTGAAGCATACTTTTAAAAAGTTTTTTATTTTTCTTGGGTTTTTGTCTGTATTTTCTTTTGCAGTATGGCAGTATAGAAATATTTTTTGCATGACTTCACATGCATAATCAATATCAAATTGTTTCCCTCTAAAGGGGGGAAGGGAAGAAGAGACTTTGGAACTCAAAACTATAAAAAATGAATGCTAAAATGTATATATTATCAATTGTATATATGTATATAAATATATAAAATGACAAATAACGAAACAAATAAGTAGAGGGTTTGGAAAGATCAAGTGAGTTTTTTGAGGATAGGGAAACATGGAAATGTTTGTAGGCAGCAGGAAATGAGCTAGTGGACAAGAGATTGAAAATAAGTGAAAGGGGATGAAAGAGGGGGAAATCTGCTGGAGAAAATGGGATGGAATAAGATCACTTGAACAGGTAGAGGGGTTATCCTTGTTAAGGAATAAGGTCACTTCATCATGTGAGATATGATAAAAGAAAATAGATAGAAGATGAGAAAGAGGACAGGATAAGGAGCTCACACCAATTGGCCTTAAATTTTTTTTCTGTAAAATTTGAGACAAGATTCTCAGCTGAGACTGTAGGGAAGGGAAAATATGGAAGATTTGAGGAGGGATGAAAAGGTTTGGAACAGTCACTGTGTAGAGTGGGACAGTGAGTTGATAAGAGAAATATAATAGGATTGCCTAGCAGCAAGTAGAATAAGTATATAAGTTCTAGAGAATTACTTAGTCAATCAACCAGGGACTATTAAATACATACTCTATTTCCAATAGTGTTCTGGGCTCTGGGAATATAAAGAAAAACAAAAACTACTGCTACAATAGGAAGGATGGGAGCTTAAACTAGGATGATGATTATGTAAATGGAGAGGTGATGTAAATGGGGAAAAATGTTGTGGAGAAAAAAAAGATAAGCTTTTATAGTTGACTGGATATATGGGATGACTGTGAATGAAGACTTGGACATTCACTAAAGTTGTGAATCTGGATGAGTGGAAAATTAGTGACATCCCCTACAATAATAGGGAAGTGCAGAAGAGGAATGAGTTTTGGAAGAAAGATAATGTTTTGGATATTAAGATGTCCAAAAACGCTTATGGGACAGTCAGTTGGAAATACAATAGGCATTTTAATGACGGGCTAGAGCCCAGGAAAGAGACTAGAGCTGGATATAAAAATCTTGACAATATCTGCAAGGAGATTATAATTAGACCAATAAAAAGCTTATGAGTAACTTAAAGTTGAGAATTATATCCAGGGAAAGGAAGGAAGTGGAGATGGTAAAAACAAGAGGTGAAAGAAGAGGAGGGGGAAAATGGAACAAGGGAGACAAGGTGGAGAGGAGAAAGGAGAAAACTAAAGAATAAAAACCCATTTATTTTAGTTATTCATTCCAGGAAAAAAGATTAATCATTTTATCTCTAAGCACCACCATCACCTAATGGCATCTACTGGAACTGTTAAGATGTTAAGATGGTTAAGATTTGTTTTCTTCACTTGAAGGAAATGAACTTTGTTAATCCTACATAATCCAGTGACTGCAAACATATTTTAATCATTTTAAAGGATAGTAGTTGGTAGTTAAAAACATTAATTTTAAGTCTGAACCAAAGTTCAGCCATCTAAGAGAGCATTAGTATTATATTTGTCACTAATTATATCTTACAATTTCTGCTATTAAAAAAGATAACTACATCAATTCTCTTAAGTTTTTAAATATTTTTTCCAGTTATGGGTAAAAACAACTTTCTACATTTGATTTTTAAAATTTTGAGTTCCAAATTTTCTCTCTCCATCTGAATTCTCCCCTTTTACTTAAAACAAAGTAATTAAATATAAGTTATACATATTCAGTCATGCAAAAAATATTTCCATATTAGTCATAAAGAAAGAAAACACAGACCTAATAAAACCATGAAAAATTAAAGTTAAAAAATAGTATGCTTTGATCTGTGTTCAGACTCCACCAGTTCTTTCTCTGGAGATTGATAGCATTTTTCATCTTAGGTCCTTAGGAATCTTGATATTGTTGAGAATAGCCAAATCATTTATAGTTGATCGCTACACAGTATTGCTGTTCCTCTGTACAGTGTTCTCCCGGTTCTGCTCAATTCAATTTGCATCAGTTCATATATATCTTTCCATGTTTTGTCTGAAATAATCTTGCTCATCACTTCTTATAGCACAATAGTATTCCATCACAAATCATATACAACTTGCTCAGACATTCCCCAATTGAGGGTATTCCCTTAATTTCCAATTATTTGCTACCACAAAAAGAAATGTTATAAATGTTTTTGTAAATATAGGTTCTTTTGCAATTTTATAAATCTCTTTGGGATATAAATCTAGTAGTGATAATTCCTAGGATCATTATCTACTGTATTGTGTATACAATCTATTCTATTGATTCACTGTTTAGCTGATAATTGCTTTACAATATAGTTTTAGATCTGGAACTGCTAGGCCACTGTCCTTAATGTTTTTTTCATTAATTCCCTTAATATTCTTGACCTTTTGTTCTTCCAGGTGAGTTTTGTTATTATCTGTTTCTAGTTTTACTTTACTCCTGATCCCATTGGGAAGGCTTCTGGCTTATTCCCATTCAAGATAATGCTTACTGATAGTTTTAGACTATTCTAATTCTAATAGTATTTCAAAAGCTGAAATATTTATTTAATAAATGAAAGGAAAAAAGAACAGATGATATTTGGGAAATATTTAACACTTCATTTAATTTTGTAGCACATGGTGAACAAGCAAGAACAGTTTCTAAAAAACATATTCACAGGTTTCTAACACAAAGATGTAAAGAATAAGAGACTGAGTGGTAGCATAGTTTAAAAGAAAAAGCTTTGGAACTAGCATCAAGAGATCTGGGAAGGAATCTTGACTCTGGCACTAACCAGCAATATGATCATGGACACATTTAACCTCTCTCAGTCTCAGTTTCCCCTCTCTATAAAATGGAAATAATAATACTTGTACTACTTTTTTTTTTAACATAACTTCTCTTAGGAAAGCAGTTCATAAACTTTACAGAATTTTAGATATTTGAGATTTTTTTTTTGCAGCATCCAAAACAACCTTCAGATTTTGCCACCACTGGTTATGTTGTGATCTCATTATTGAGCTGAATTAATGTCAATCCCATAGTTTGAAGGGGTCCAAATTGGCTCGAGTCTTTTCAAGGTTCACAATGAGAAAAGAAAACCCAAGAAAGGAAAGATAATAAAAAATGAGTTGAAACCTGAAGATAGGCACTATTAAAACTTCAGTGAAAGATCTAAGAAGAGAACAGGTCACCAGGGAACCAGAATACAGCAGGTATATAAAATATGAGAAGACCTAATGCCCTCTGATAAGGCTCCCCTGTTCCCTGTTTTCTATTTGATGACAAAGTGGAATGGTCAGGACACATTTCTCTTTTCATCTTAAGGAGTCTCTCTGCTGCCCCAAGGGACAAGATACTGAGATATCAGACTTATTGTTCATATAAGATACTATTGGATTGAAACTAGGAACTATAATAGGATTTAATACAAGCACCAAGATTTAATTTGCTGAGTGGCCTTTTTTCAATAACTAGGTTTCCTTGTCTGCAAAAATGCTGACCAAAATTTTTGCATATTCAAAAGGTTTTGTGAGAATTTAATCAGCTACTCTTATCAAATAATAAGACTTTATTAATTAGCTACCATGTGCTGATCACTATTCTACTCACTGAGGATACAAAAACAAAGAATAAATCAATCCTTACATTTTAATGGTAGTGACAAAAAAAAGGTGTATCTGTAAATATATATGTGGTTACATATGTATACATAGATCCACATATAGAGAATAAAAAAGAGAATACAAAGTGATTCAATCCTAATTCCTATTTAATAAAATATTGCTTATCATAACATACTGTCTCTTCTTATGTCCTGAAACAAATAGCATGAACATTTGTTAGACATAGGTACTCAGTATAATATTAGGCAAGTTAAACATATATTCTACCTATTCCTTTAAAAGTGATATAATGGAAAGAACAATGGATTCAGAGTCAGAAGATCTAGGACTCAAAAATCTCAGCTCTGTTGCTTTTCCTGTATGAGAGTATCTGAGAGTCTTAGTTTCTTCAACTGAAAAATGAAGAGGTTAGATTGGATGACCTTTAAGTTTTCTTTCCAAGTCTTAAACTAAAATTCCCAAAACTTAAAATTTAAGAATAGCAACAAAATGACAAGAAAATAAAAATGAAGAGAATAAAGGGACATAATATGATACTGGGAAAAAAGAGATAAAGGTATCTAATGGGGTGTTAAGTTAAACAGTAATATAGAAATAGTATTTCCAAGGCAAATCACTACCTCTCTTCTAAGCATATTAATTTGAAATTGTGAGGGACTATAAGAAATTTATTTCAAAATATGTAAGTCTGGAATATCTAATATCTTTTCTGGACAAAGAGTTGAGACTCATCCAGTATGGTTTAAGTGGTGAAGGTTGGATATATTGTTTCCCATAAGAACTATTACAGATAAATTTCACTCTACAAAACAAAAGAGCTCCTTCCAAACAGGTAATTCAAATATTCATAAACTGAGTAAAATTCTGAAAACACTAGGAACACTGCTAAGAAATCCTTTGCTTTACCAAAGGATGCTTTAAAGCAAACAATTACCTCTTAACTGATGTCCTTTTTAATACAAAGTATTTGTACTTTTAATGCAAATTATCATAATTTGTTTCAAGTATGGGTTGTCACAATCTCATTGAAACTGTTCTCAAGAGAGATGGGATAGGAGTTAAAGAGGGATGCTAACATTTTTTGACAGTCTCATACTTTCACTATTCCTAGAGATGGTAGAAAGACTCAATAATTTGTATAAATTAATGATAATATTATAGATGCCAACATTTAGCTAAGAAATCCAATCCTGAAAAAATCAAGATCAATGATTGTAGAGACCAAGCTATAGGTGCAACTAGCAGAGTAATGTTCTGATGATATAGTCACATTGCCTATTCCTTACAATGGTTAAACAAAATTTTCCTTGGGCAGATAGGTGGCTCAGAGTACCAGACTTGGAGTCAGAAGGACCTAAGTTCAAATCCAGCCTCAGACACTTAATTGTCTGGTTGTGTGACCTTGGGCAAGTCACTTAACCCCATTGCCTTAAATAAATAAAATTTAAAATACCTGAATTGCCAATAATTAATCACAAAGTCTATTTGCAGTGGCAAAAAAGACAAATATTTTTTCCTAAATTTTGTTGCTTATCAATTGTAACCCATGAAAAAATTTATAGAATATTAACAAACTCCAGACTATTGGAAATGAATGCAAAACTGCCAAGGGGGAAAAAAAGCAAATCATGAAAAAAGTGTGTATCATGTTTGATTTTTTTAAGGCATCCATAATAATTTTCTCTCCTTTGAGTTTTGAGTCCAATTCACCTTCCTTTTAAAGACCATAACTAGTAGTCTATATATGAACTTTCTGTTGCTTCATTTAGCCTTGGTTTGATGCAATGCTCTAAAGCTCAGAGTTTGTTTCTAGGAAGGAAGGCTTCATAAGGTAGACTCAGTAAGGTAGACTGGTTAAGGCAAAGGGGAAAAAAGTAAACTGTAGGCAAGCTAAGAAAATAACAAAAGTAAATTTTTTGTCCAAGAATATGCCTTTCTGGGAAGAATAAGAAAATTAATTCAATTAGTCCTCACATAGAAATGCCTGTGAAGTTTCTGACTGACATCTTGGGTGGTTTCCTCGACAATTCATCTTATGGGTAAAAATTTTTATTGAGTAGAATGATGTTTCAATGGGTACCATGAACAAAAGAAAGATTTTGAAAAAAAATAAATTGTAAGTAGAGTAAATAGCTTGACATTTTAATGTAGTCATAAGGGTATCATGGAAAGAAAATCAACCTAGGAGTCAGGAAGACCTTGGTCCCTGCTTATGATTTATACTATTGGCTCTGTGACTCAGTGATAATCTTTTTTTTTTTTGCAAGGCAAGTGGGGTTAAGTGGCTTGCCCAAGGCCACACAGCTAGGTAATTATTAAGTGTCTGAGCCTGGATTTGAACCCAGGTACTCCAGACTTCAGGGCCGGTGCTTTATCCACTGTGCCACCTAGCCTCCCCTCTTAGTGATAATCTTCACCTCTCACTGCGCCATACAACTCCCTAAGATCCTAAAATACAAAGAAAGTATTGATTTGCTTTGATAGAATTGGTTTTCTTACTAGGAGTTTCCTATGCCAATGAAATCACATGATAAACCAAAAATGCAATGAATGATACAAAAATGGATGGCACAACAAAATACTTCTCCTCTTTAAACTTAGTTTCACCAGACAAAAGGAATCATTTATTGATATGAATTTCACTGAAAACAAATGAAATATTTTTCATAAAAATAAAACAAATAATCTGTCTTGGAGGTAGGTCATATACAATCAGCCTATCCAGGCATACCTATATATGTTATTAAAATCTTAAAAGCAAATCATAATTAATGCATTAATGAATTCATGATACCAGAACAAATTATAACCCATATATGCTTTTTTTCATTCTAAGCAAATTCCTGTCTAGAGTCTAATATAATTTCCAGAATCACAAAATTTCAGAGTCGAAAGTGATTATCAGGAACCAGTAGTTCAGCTCATATCTGACAAACAACAAACCTAGTAAGAGTCATTCATCTGGCCTTAGCTTAACAGCCTTCAGTGAAGGAAAACTCACTGCCTCCTGAGGAAATCCATTCCATCTCTATAAGAAATCTAAAGATATGTCCAAAATAACAGAATCCTTTCTCTGGATCTTAAAGTATTTTGTGACTGTCAGTCTATCTAACTCTTGCTCTTTCTACATGTCTTTTCCATGACTTACATGACTTTAATATTTACACTATTTTTACATACTAGCACATCACAGCCTACTTAGACTGACCACATATCATTTTATTGCTATTTGCTATTTATTGTGATTTTGATTTGCATGATTTAGAGTCACAGAGATTCAGTAGGAGATTATGCAAATGTAAAAACTTCTAGCATAGGCTCTCCCTGTACCAATTCAGATTACAGTCAACATATGACATAATACTTAGGGGGGAAGGAATAAGCATTTATACTGTGCCCACTAAAGACAGGACAAAGACACATAAATTTCGTTTAAGTCTCACAACAACATTGAGAGTTAGGTGTTATTATAATTCTCATTTTATAATTGAATACATTAAGGGAGACAAGAGATTAAGAGGTTTGTCTAATGAGGTCACACATCTAGCAAGTGCCTGAGGCTAGATTTGAACTTAGATCTTCCTGTCTCTAGGTTCAGTACTCTACTTTACTACCAAGCTGCCAATATGAATAGATAAAGGCCCTAGGAATTGCTTGACTAAAAGGTCCCACAGCTAGTAAGAATCAAAGGCAGGAAACGAACTCTAATCTTATTAACACCAAACCCAACACTGTATATACCATGATACATTGACTGTCACTGAATTTATTGGTGTTAAAAAGATAGACTTTAATCACAGATAACAACAACTTGGGTTCACTGAAAATGCCGAACAATTTCTCTAATGAGATTCAAGGCTATATAAGGTATGGATAGGTATTGATAGAATTATTAAATTAGCTTTATATTCTTCAGTCTGTCATTACTTGGGAAATGTGTTTCATCTCCTTGGTTTTTCTTCTGTTTGTACTAAGCTGATCTCTTTTTGAGTGGTCATGGATCTTCCTGGAAGAGAACATATCCTGTTTTGAACCTACATTCAATTAGATCAATCAATTCAATTGAACAAGCTTTCATTGAATGCCAGGCCTTCAAAACAGAAAACCAGAAATGACAACAGCCCCAAAAGGGCACAGTAGAAAAACTACCTTCTATGTTCTTGCAAACTTCCAAAAGGGGAAACCATACATATATATTAACAGCATCAACCACAAATATCTATCAAAAAGCATTTATTAAACATCTATGTGCCAGATATTTTTGTTAAGCACTATTTATTTTTATTTTGATAATTAAAGGGTCATTAAAAAAAGCACTTCTTGGGGCGGCTAGGTGGCTCAGTGTCTAGAGCACTGGCCCTGGAGTCAGGAGGACCTGAGTTTAAATCCAACCTCAGACACTTAATAATTACCTAGCTGTGTGGCCTATGGCAAGCCACTTAACTCCATTTGCCTTGCAAAAACCTAAACACCCCCCACCCAACGAATCCACTTCTGTGACAACAGTGATCAATGAAGTTTAAACAATCAAAAGAAAGTAGGCTCCTTGAAGGTTATCTTTGTATAGTCTAGTCCTCCCTATAGGGCCAACACTCTATTCATTGAAGATGAGCATACTTAGAATGAAATTTTGAAGAGGTCTTTTTGAGTTTGATGACTCCAGCTAAAAGATCAACTACCACAAAGGAATAATTAAAAAAAGTTGGCCTTTAGCATAATTATTGTGAACAAATTCATTGTCTCACATTATTTGATTCTGAGGGTTAAAAACCTTTTAAGACCTTGCCATAAGGGTATACGTTCTGTCCGTTGCAACAGTAAAGACCAAAGAAGGTAAAGTGAAACTAAGACTATTCCTAAGGGAAAGTGTTAAATACAATTACAGAAAAGAAATCTCAACATAAATTTCATAGATCTACAGAGAGAAATTGGAAAATTATATCAATATCTAGCCAAATTGTATAAACTGTTTTATATATATATATATATTATATATATGTGTGTGTGTGCATATATATATATATATATATATCGATTGCCTTTTTAAAGGTAATGAAAAAAGAAATATGATGAATCAAAAGCAGAAATAAAAATACACCGAAAATTCTTGATAGCCACAATCAACAATTGCAAGTAAAAGATAAAAGGTTATGGTGACAAAAAGTCAAAGCAGCACAAAGAACAGAGCAAACCACTACATCAATTAAAATCTTTATTACAGAGACAAGAAGCAAAGACAGTTAGAGAGAAGGAACCCATGGAGGCAGAGGGTAGAAAAAAATTTCTACTTTACTTCATGACTGAAAAAAGTTCAATACAAAGTTCAAGTTGGATCAAATGCTAAACAGAAAATGAGTATAATACAGTGAATGAGAGAAAAGTTACATCAAGGAAAATGAATGAAATACAGACTTCCCTGAAAAATTGAAAGCATGTAAGATCCATAAATGTTGATTCCAATCTGTCACAGGGATGAATGAATTATTAGCCAAATCATCTGATGAAGGTCTGATTCCATATTTCTTTTTCTGATTCTACATTTCTTAACAGAGGAATAAAAAAATACATTACAAAAAGATGGAAATCCTAGTGACTCCCTCCAAACAACACAAGTGAAAGTTTATGGACCTTAGATAAAGCATTCACAGCTTCTATCACTCAAAAATATCAACCAAAAAGTTCTTAAAAACCAGGATAGTTTTATTACACAGTTTTCGTATGTATTGTCATCAGAGAGTGTCTAATATATAGTTTAAGACCATAGATTTAAAGCTGGAAGAGACATTAAATGTCAGCTTACAGATGAGGAAACTCAGGCTCCCAAAGAATTAATTAAATTGCCCCAAGATCATATAAGTATTAACTGGAAGAGATGGTATTTGAACCCATGTCCACTTGAGCCAAATGTACAACCATTTGCACTCTACCAAGCTACTTGTTAATTTGAATGAGGAGGGATCTAAATCAGAGGCAGGTAAGGTGATGAAGTGGATAGTTAAGAAGACTTGAACTGAAATTCAGTTTCAGGTATTTACTATGTGACCAAAGACAAATTCTTAGCTTATCTGCCTCAGCTAACTCTACTGTAAAATGAGGATAATCATAGGAACTCCCTTCCATGTTCTTGTAAAAAAACAACCAAGACAACAATTACGAAAGGCTTAGTATATGTCTGGAATATATTAGATGGTTAATAAACACTCTTTCCTTTTTTCTTCCCCATTTAACATCACTGTTTACTCCTTCCAGTTCCCTCTATAAATTATCATGGATTTATTAATTATGATCTTTTCTGTGTCTCACAGCAAGTTTTCTCCAGGTCTGCTTTCTTCTCTACTGCTTTTTTTTGTCATTTTATAAGATAGCACTTCTCATAATATTTAGTTTTCTCCTTCTCTATTGTTTTCTAAATGAGTATATTCAAAATCAATACTGCCCTTGCCTGCCTTATTTTTCTAACTGGCAGAAAAATAAACTGTTGGCTCAGAAAATTTCCAAGTACTTTTGGTGCTCTCATTGTGTTAAGAGTTTTATATCAGTTAAACTCTTAGAAAGGTCAGCAGTCAAAGCAAATGTCTTTTCATATTTTTCAGAATGAAAAGCTTAGATTAAATAGGTCAGATGAGAGCCATTTTATTTGTATACAATGTCTTTTCACCTTTGTCTTTTATTGCAATTTGATGTCAATACTGACCTCTTAGATAAATGATCAATGATCTGATTGCACTGACAGCTGATTCTGAAATAATGCCAGCAACAGAAGCTAATGGTTTACTGAATATCAAAAGGTAGTTTATTTCATTACTTTCATGGTTATTCAATACTCACCAAAAAAGAATGAGTTCTAAATTCCTTTTTAATAAGTATATGCATAAAAACTAATAAAATAGAGGAAACAGCAAACCTGATTTTAAGAGAGGGGAAATTACTTTGTTCATACCAAAAATGGGGGGGGGATGACAACTCACAACAAAAGAGGAAATAAAGAAAATGATCAGAAAACATTTTGACCAGTGATTTACCAATTGAGAAATGGTCAAAATATATGAAAAGGCATTTCTCAAATGAAAAAATTAAAGTTAACTATAGTCATATAAAAATGCTCTAAATCATTATTGATTAAAGAAATGCAAATTAAAACAATTCAGAGGGACCACCTCATACTCATCAAACTGACCATTATGACTGAAAGGAAAATGACTGATGTTTGAGGGGATGTGAGAAAACCAGGACATTGATGCATTGCTGGTGGAGTTGTGAACTCATTCAACCTTTCTGGAGAGTAATTTGGAGCTATGCCCAAAGGCCTATAAAACCATGAATATCCTCTAATCCAGCAACAGCACAACTAGATCTATATCCCAAAAAGATCACAAAAAGAGTAAAAAACTCACACGTAAAAAACATTTATAGCAGCTCTTTTCATAGCAGTAAAGAACGGGAAATTGAGGGGATGTCTATCAATTGGTAAATGGATGAACAAAATATAGCATATGAATGCAATGGAACACTATTGTTCTATAAGAAATCATGAGAGACAGGACTTCAGAATAGCTTGGAATGACTTGCATGTACTAATGATGAGTTAAGTGAGCAAGACCAGAGCATTATATACACTAACAGCAACAGTGGGTGATAATCAACCACGATGGACTTAATCATTTCAGCAGTGCAATAATCAAAGACAATTCTAAAAGACTTGTAATGAAAAAGCATCATTTATTTCCAGAGATGGATCTGTGAAGTTTAAATGCAAACCAAAACTTATTATCTTCAATTTTTAAAAGTTGTCTAATGTTTTTTCTCTAGTGTCTTTTCTCCATTTTGATTTGATTCCTCTCTCACAACATAAATAACATGTATTTAGGTTTAACATAATTATAGAGGGGTCTATGCTGGATTGTTTCCTGTAAGGGGAAGGGGGGGGTAAGGGAAGAGAAGAAGGGATAAAAATGTAAAACTTAAAACTTTGCAAAAATATTATTGTTGAAAATTACTGTTCCATGTAGTTGAAAAAATAATTAATTAAAACAAGAACAATTAATTCTATAATTAATTGCAACATCAACAATGCCATACAATCTGTGATAAGAAAAAAGGCACCCTTCTAGCTCTTACTATGATATATTGGGGTTTTGGTTTTTGAAAGGCAGTGGGGTTAAGTGATTTGCCCAAGGTCAACCAGCTAGATAATTATTAAGTGTCTGAGTCTGGGTTTGAACTCAAGTCCTCCTGACTCCAGGGCAGGTGCTCTATCCACTGTGCCACCTAACTGCCCCTGATTGTTTTGATGCTCAAACGGGAGAGATAAAATAGAAAAATAAAACTGCAGATCAATATTCTAATGAACAATAAGGCAAAAATTTTTAACAAAATATTAGCAATAGGTGACAATATATTTGAAAAATTATGCGCTATTATTAGGATGAGTTCATGCCATGAATGAAGGACTGGTTCAGCTAAAGAAAAGTAATAAAATTAATAAATTAAGTTAATAATATAAATAAATATATGGCTACATCATTAGATACTAAAAAGGTTTTTGTTTCTGTTAAAAAAATTTAGAAATATAGCATGTACACCACAATTTATTTAACCATTCCTCAATTGATGGGCATCCCCTCAATTGGGGAAAGGCTGAACAAGTTGTGGTATGTATATGATGGAACACTATTGTTCTATAAGAAATCATCAGGGACAGGATTTCAGAAAAACCTGAAAAGACCTGCATAATCAATGCTGAGTGAAAAGAGAAAAACCAGAAGAACATTATACACACTAACAACAAATGGAGTGATAATCAACTGTGTTGGACTTGTTCATTTCAATACAATAACCAAAGACAATTTTAAGGGACCAAAGTTTATTATCTTCAATTTTCAAATGTTGCCTTATGTATTCTGTAATTTAGCTATCTCTAATATTTTCTTACTTCCTTTTGGATCTGATTTTTCCTCTCACAACACATTCAATTTCGATCTATGTTCAGAACGGTTACAAATGTAAAGCCATGTTGGATTGCTTTCTGTCAGTGGGAGGAGGTAGGCGAGGGAGGGAGGGAGGGAGAAAAACAGTAAACTCAAAACCTTGCAAAAAAAAAATTGGTTAAAACCACCATTATATGTAGTTGAAAAAACAAAACATTTATACATACATACATGTATATATATACATATATATATGAAAGAATGGTTAAAAAAAGAAATATAGCATGTAAACAGGAATAAATAGATGTTTCCTTAATATGGTAAAAAGTATTTCTCTAAATCCATCAGCAAATGAAATAGAGAAAATTTAGCAGCCTTTCCAAAAAAATCAGTGGTAAAGGATGCAACACTATTTAACATGATACTGGAAATCTTAACTAGGTAGCACAGTGGATAGAACACCAACCTTGGAGTCAGGAGGACCTGAGTTCAAATGCAGCTTCAGATACTAGCTGTGTGACCCTGGGCAAGTCACTTAACCCTGACTGCCTGGTATAGAGAGCTACCACAAGTCATCCTGATTCTTATCTGTCCACTGGATTCAGATGGCTCTGGAGAACAAAATGACTTAGCACAGAACTTTCTCACTCAAATTCAATTCTTGTGCATGTTATGGCATCACTTCCCTGATATCATGGTCTTCTTTGAGAATGAAATAATTATCTAGCTGTTTGACCTTGGGCAAGTCACTTAACCCCACTGCCTTTCAAAAACCAAAACCCCAATATATCATAGTAAGAGTTAGAAGGGTGCCTTTTTCCCTTATCACAGATTGTATGGCATTATTGATGTAGCAATTAATTATAGAATTAATTGTTCTTGTTTTAATTAATTATTTTCCAACTACATGGAACAGTAGTTTTCCACAAAATTGATTATCACTCCATTTGTTGTTAGTGTGTATAACGTTCTTTTGGTTTTGCTCTTTTCACTCAGCATCAATTCATGCAGGTCTTTCCAGGTTTTTATGAAATCCCATCCCTGATGATTTCTTATAGAACAATAGTGTTCCATCATATACAAGCATGTCTTAATTGAAGAAACAAACACAAAGAAAAAAGCAAAATGATCATTTTTTTCAAATATGTCCTTAGAAAACTTTAAAGGGTCCACTAAAATTCATTAAATCAAATAATAATTTCAACAAAACTGCAGAATACGAAATAAATCCAATAAACCATCAACATTTCTATATGAAATCAACAAAACAGCAAAATGATTTAAAAAGAGAAATTCCATGTAAAAGAATCACAGGAGTTATAAAATATTTGGAACTTTATCATGATTTACTAAGAGACTATATGAATATAACTTCATTACACTCTGCAAATTTTAAATGCTAATGGTAAATCAATAAAATGACAATAAATTTATCAAATAAACTTGTGAATTCATCAATGTACCAAATTCCTAAAAATATACTTTCACAGATATTCAAAAAATAACAAAATTCAGATGGAAAAACAAAAGATTAAGTGCCTGCATGGTAAAAATTAAAAACTTGACAAGGAAGGGGTTCTATCAGTGCCAAATCTCTAATTGTACTATAAAAATTAAAATGATTAAAGAAGAAAGAGTCTAATATGTGGGCAAACCAGGTATTAAATATATACATACTTATGTATATATGTATGTATGTAAACAAACACAGCATAGTGTTTGGCAAATCCAAAGAGCTTAGCTACTGGGGTAAAGAATTCATTTATTTGTCAAAAATTGCTGGAAAAATCGGACAATCATATGGCAGAAGTTAGGTTTAGATCAGCCTCTTACACTATAAGACCATGATGAGCTTCAAAAGGATAAATAACCTAGATATAAAAACAAATTAGAAGAGCAAATACGAAATTACGCATTGGAACTATGGCTAGGGTAATAGTCTGTGACTAAGCAAGTGAATGCGAGGACTGCACAAACTTTGCTTATTATAAAATTAAAAAGGTTTGGCAAGAACAAATCCAATGTGGTTAAAAATTAGAAGAGAAACAGGTATTTGGGGGAAAAGACTTTTTAATGAAGTTGTTCTTATAAAGGTCTAAGATACATTAAGAATGAGTACAAATTTATAAGAATATAAGAATAACTTTGAACTAAGAATAACTGAGTTCAAATCCAGCCCCAGACACTTACTAGCTGTGAATCCTGGGCAAGTCACTTAATCCTTTTTGCCTTGGTTTCCCCATATATAAAATGAACTGGAGAAAGAAATGTCAAATCAATCCATCATCTTTGCCAAGAAAACCCCAAATAGGGTCACCAAGAGTCACATATGACTGAAACAACTGAATAATGACAAATTATAGAACATTAATACAATGGAATATTACTTTGCTATATGAAATGGTAAAACAGATAATTTCAGAGTTAACTAGGAAGACCTATATGAATTGATGATGTGTAAAAGGAACAGAACTAGGAAAATAATTTGTATAATTATAGCAACAGCTTAGAGAAAAATAATTTTGAAAGACTTTATAAAGAACTCTGATTAATGCAATGATAGACCATGGATCCAAAAGAATGAAGATAAAATATCCCACTCACCTTTTGACAAAGAAGTGATGCACTTAAAATTCTAAGAAAGAGACATTTATTTTCAGACAAGTCCAATGTGGAAAATTGTTTTACTAGCATATGCAGCTAATGCTTTTAAGCTTTATTTTTCTTTCATTTGCTCAATGGGGGTAGAGATAGAGTGATAGTGATAGATTAGTATTTAAAATTGTTTGTTGATTTAAAAAATAAACATAATAAACAAAAATATACATATAATATACACATATGAAGCTACCAATCAATCTATAAGCTTTCTAGTGGGGGGGGAGAATAATGAGGAGAAGGAAATAAACATTTTTATATTTGGGAGTAGCTGAGTGACACACTGTGTCTGAAGTCGAGGACCTGAGTTCAAATCTAGTCTCATATACCAACTAGCTGTATAATCCTAGGCAAGTCACTTGAACTTTGCCTCATTTTCAACTCTAAAGTGGGAATAACAACAGCACCTACGTCTTGGTGGTATCATAAAGAACAAATGAGATAATAATTAGAACATGTTTAACACAGTGTCTGACACATTTGAAGGTTATATAAATGTTGTTATTCTATAAAAGCTACTCTTTGCCAGTCTCTGAACTCAATATTTTCACAAATATTACCTCATTTGATCCTCATGATAATGCTACAAAATAGGTGTAATTTCCCCATTTTACAAGGAGGAAACTGAGGGAAAATGAAGTGAAGTGACTTGCCTGGTCAGAATATGAGCCGAGATTTGAAGTCAGGTCTTCAAGACTCCAGACTCAGCCTCTTTTTCCTTCATCCTGCATCATCTCTTCTATCATTTTGGTTACCTTTTCCTCTGAAAGGTCATTTTCTAATACATTTTTTTCACCATCCTTACTGACCAAGACACTCTCAAGAGCACAGTCATCTCACCACCAAGATGATGAATTGGAGGAAGACTTCTTTTGATTTCAATTATGCTGCATTTTTTTATTTTTATAACATTGTTCCCTCTGAAACTAAACTGTTTCACCTAATAGCATGCTTGCACAGATCCAATTAAAAGTGTTAGGTGGGCTATGTCTATATTAAAAGGAGAGAGTCTTCTTTCTCTTCTTATACAATAATAATAACACAGCTTAGAGAAAAATAGTTTTGAAAGACTTTAGAACTCCTGATTAAGGCAATGATAAATCATGGGTCCATGGGTATTAGCCCTGTCTAGCAGGATAAAAGACAGAAAGTTGTATCACCCTAGGCAAAACACTTGACATCTTTGGGCCTCAATTTCCTTATCTATAAAATAAAGGGATTAGGATAAATGATCTCCGAAGGTACTTTCTAGTCCTAAAATCTTGTGATTCTGACATCTTGCCACCAGGCACGATATTTTGGCAAATGATAATTTTCCAGGTGTTGGGGTATCTAGGTCTAGGAAGGAAGGAATCAATGACCATAGCCGTCTCCTGGCATATTTCCTCAGTTCTCTTCCTTGATTAACTCAGGAAAGTAGCATGACCATTGGCATAGCTAGCCTCTAAGAACAATCAGATTTCCTTAGCCATCTTGGCCTGTATAGCTAATTCATCTGCTATCAGATTGCCATTTTTCCTCAGGAACTTTCCCCTGAAACCATGGGTAACACAAAATAAAAATAAAACAATACAAAAAGAACCCAAAGTATAGAAACTCAAGAGTTAACAGAACACAGAGTTTTTATCCTATGGTAATTAAAATCTATTCACAAATTATCTTGATCAGAATTCTGGTCCTGTTCTTAGCCTAAACTCTAACTAAGGATCACCTTCCCTCTTACCCTCCCTTCTCCTCCTCCCCCTCAGTCAACCTTTGCTTTTCTAACCCCCATCATCTGGTTAGTGACTGGAGCAAAAGTTCCTGTCCCCATGTGACTAGTTGGAAAATAGGTTAATGAGTCATTCCAAGGAGAATGATACCTTTATGCTTCTCTAGGAACATGTTAGTACAGGTTAGACAGCCAGCAGACACTGAGGCACCTTGCCTCCATTCCTCAGAATTGCTAAGGGAATTATTTTTTGCCCTGACTTATGACTTCATCAGTGTAGAAAGAGCTCCAGATATGAAGATTCCTAGTGTTAATGCAGATGATCAGTTGTTCTGCAAGTGATATTCTTAGGAAAATGATTCTTAGCCTAAGGACTACCAACTCTCCTGTAATGTTTTGATGGTTTTATTCCATGTAATTGAATTCCTTTGTAATGCTGTGTACTTTATTTTGTGCATTTAAAACATTATTCTAAAGAGGGAGCTCTCTAGCTTGGTCAGAATGTCAAAGGGGTTCATGACTCCCCTAAAAGATCTTAAAATGAGACTTTTTACCTCTAGTCTAAAACCACTGCCCATTGAGCAATGAAAGGCTCAGCAACTTGCAAATGGCCATACAACTAGCACAAGTCCAAGATGAGACTGAATCTTCCCTGACTCTCTAATTTCTGGTAGGTGTGCTGATGTTGAGTCATTTTCATTCATTTCTGACTCTTTGTGATCATCCCATTTGAGGTTTTCTTGGCAAAGATAATGGAGTGTTTTGCCATTTCCTTCTCCAGTTCATTTTACAAATGAGGAAACTGAGGCAGGGACACAAAGCTAGTATCTTAGGTCACATTTGAACTCAGATCTTCCCAACTGGTCTATTCACTGGTCCACCTAGCTGCCCTCTGGTAGATTTGGCAAGAAAAAAAGCCAAGGCTCTCATCTTTTGATAAAAAAGAAATGAAGGAAAGAAAAAAACATTTATCACATGCATAGCATGTTCCAATATTATGCTAAGTATTTTACAAACATTATTCTATTTGCTATTCACAACAATTGGAAATAGGTGCTCTCATTATCCTCACTTTACAGTTGAGGAAACTGAGGCAAACAGGGGTTGGGTGATCTGACCAAGGCCATTCAGCTTATAAAATGTCTAAGACTGGATTTGAACTCAAGTCTTCTTGAGTCCAGACCCAGCACTTTGTCCAGTGGGCCACCTAGCTAGGTAATATCTTACAGTTTATATTTCTATAGCATTCTTTAGTACAAGGTGCTTTATGTGTATACTTGGTTTTTTATCCTTATTCCTTGGATCATCAGACCTGTGAGATAACTAGTATAAATTTTAAAATCCCTATTTTTAAAATTAGGGACACTAAGCTTGTACTGGTTAAATGATAGGCCCCAGTCACCCATATAGTATGAAGAAGAAGGGTGATTCAAACCTCCAGTCCTCTTTCTTGTGTACCAAGCTGCTTCCTTAAAAATATATGAAAATTATAAGGGAACTTCTTCAGAGTGGGAAGAGATCAGAAAAATCATCTTTCAGAGTCCCACAGAGATGAAATATGTAGAGTAATTTGTCATGAGAGTCCATTATATTGTAGGGCCATCCCAAGACAAGGCTGTGCCTCCTGCAGGTGGCTCTACCACCCCTAAAAGAAAGTTAGTAGGAAACAGGCATTGGTACAGCCCAAATACTGGAATGCAAATAGTATAATGAAGACACTCCTAGCCCTAGAACTTCTCATAATGCCTAACATAATATTAAAAACATTATTTCTTCTCTTCTGGCTCCACTGCTAACCTTTCCAGATTCTTAACAGCAGCCTTTCTTGCACTGAAGATGCCCCTCCTTCCCCACAGGTCTTTCTTCTAATTAGTAAATCCTTGCTTGGGATTATCATTCTAGGAAGTACCCAGGTCATCCATGACCTCTTCTCTCTTGGATCTGTTCTTGATTACATGAGCTTTTTCTTCTTTGCCCCTTCTTCCCCTCTCATACCTCCCCGCTACTTTCCAGATTTCTTTTATGAGCTGCCTTTCCTCTTGAGAATGTAAGATCTATTAGAAAAGAGATTGTATTTTTTTCTTGTATTTTCCTTTTCAGTGTTTGGCAAGATGCTTGGAAAATAAAAAGAGAGCTTAATAAATGCCTTTTTAATGTTTTTTCTTAAAGTTCATTTTTTTTCATATGCAACTGTCTCCAGAATGTCAAGAGATGGAAGGAAGCTTGAGGATATGGGTGCCTTCATGGGACCCAGGTATACACAAAGAACTGAAATCCTCTCATACTCTCCTCCTCACAAAGTGAGAATCTTTATGGATCTCTGATACTACTTTTAATCTTCTGATACTAGTTCTGATACTACTTTGATACTCTTAGATTTCCAGAGAACAAAAATAACCCATGCAGTAAATTTAGATGATACTTCAACTATCTCTAAAGAGGAACTATATACATGGAAGCAATACAAACACTCTCTCCTTGTTCTTTGAAGCTAATAAAAAGATAAAGACATGGTAACTAAGTGAGGGTAAAGCATTACTAAAATTAAAGGCTCTAGATTTAGAACAAGAAGAAACCTTAGAAATCTAATTCCTTCTCTCTCCTTTCCCTTTTACATATGAGAGAAAAGGTTCAAAGAAGTTAATTGACTCAGTAACCCAACGTCACATTGGTAGTGATAGAAGTAGGATTTGAATCCAGGTTTTCCAACTCCAGAACCAATGAGTGTTATTTCCACTGTTTTGTAGCCTTCAACTGAGGCCAGGAAAGGTAAATGAAACATTGATACAAAATGATTAGGAAAATTTGCATTAAATGTACAAATTATTATGTCAATTACACTGCCACAAGGATAACCAATAATAAAAATTTGTCCTAATCCCCCTTGTTCTTGACTTTGATGGGAGTATCTGATCCTCTCAGTGTGAGTTCTCCCTATCCAGAAGTCGATTTCAGTCATTTCTGACTCTTTGTAAACCCATTTGGGGTCTTCTTGGCAGAGATATTGGAGGGTTTTGCCATTTCCTTCTCCAGCTCATTTTACAAATGAGAAAACTGAGGCAAACAGGGTAAAGTGACTTGTCTAGGGTCACAAAGCTAGTAAGTATCTGAAGCCAGATTTGAATACAGGAAGAAAAGTCTTCCTGACTAAACCTGATACTCCATCTACCGTGCCACCTAAGCATCCCATAACCCTTAATAATTAACATAGATTTAGATTTGAAAGAGATCTTAGAGGTCATCTAGTCTACTATTCTCAGATGAGGAACTAAGTACAAGAGGGGCTAAGTGACATGCCCAGGGTTACAGAGATTCCAAGTCTCTGAAACAGGATTTGAACTCAAGTCTTCCTGACTAAATCCAGAGCTCTATTTACTTAGGTTTGAAATCATAAATTCTAAGTGCCAAAGACACATCAAAAAGTACTAATTTAAAAAAAAAAGAAAGAAAGCTTTTGTTTTCTTTCATTACTTGAAAAATTAATTATTAAAATATATGAGAAGGATTTTTTTCACTCTGTATTTGAAAGTTAGGCGTTACATTTAAAATAATGGCAGGTACATTAAAAAAGAACTATTTGTTTCTTATGAAGGCAATGTATCCCAGCAGGAAGAGTACAAGTTATGAGTCAGGAGACTGGTGTTTAAGTCTCCTGTGCTATGTGACAGGCAATTTACAACTTTTCTACAACTCAGTTTTCCTCATCTATCAAACAGTGATAAAACTAGTCCTCCCTATCTCACACAACTGTTGCCAGGATAAAATGAAATAATAGATGTGAAAGGGCTTTGAAATATTATGGGAGTGTATTATTTAGGAAATCATCAAACCAGGGTTATTTCTGTCCCATGGGAATCTAAGATGAACTCCACCAACCATGGTATCTGAGCTCAAAAGAAATGCTCACTTTGTGAAAGGGAAAGGAATGTGTGAGAAGATCTCACAGCTCAGTCCCTCTGCTTGGGTCCTATGAGGGTATTATTCATGTCTCAGGATTCTTTCCTGAAAAAGTCCTCATAAACATATAATTCCAGGAATAATGTTTTAAAAGGATGTATATAATTAGACTTACAGAGAATAAAATGCCAAGAATAGAGTCAGGAAGACTCATCTCCCTGAGTTCTAATCTGTCCTCAGACACTTCCTAGCTATATGACCCTGGGCAAGTAACTTCACCCTGTGCCTCAGTTTCCTTATCTGTAAAATGAGCCGGAGAAGGAAACGGCAATCACTCCAATATCTTTGACAAAAAAAAACAAAAACAAAAATCTCATGTGAAGTCATTAGGAGATGGACATGACTGAAAAACAACTGAAAAAATATAATTAGACTATTATTTTAAATGCAAAATTTTATAACAAAATACTTTGCAAAACTTAAAGTACTATATAAATATTAGCTACCAATGCTATTTTTATTATCCTATCCAGCAAAATGTAGAGAACAAAATATATAACCTTCTTCATTTTCTTTTAATATAATCTTACTCTATGGCCTATCTTAATAATAGCCCAATTTAAGAAACTCAACAAAATTTCAACATTTTTCAAAATTTAAAAAAAAGAAGCACAATCTAGTATCAATAAAAGTCACAGTTGGATTCAAAGTACCTAAATTTGAATTCCAGGTCATTTGGACAAATTATTCAGACTCCTAGAATTTCAAAGCAAAAGTATCAGCCTAAATGGTCTCTAAGATTCCTAGGCCTAAAACTATAATTATAAAATTAGTTTTAAGAACACAAGGAAGAAGTTAACAGCTGTATTTCAAATACATATTTTATGGTAGCTTTTACAAAATGAAAAACTTTTAAAGTACAGATTTTTATTCCTGGGAAACTACCTAAATTATAGTTGCTCCCGGTCACTTGATTACAGACTTCTTTATTGTATACTATTTATTAGAACATAGGAGCAGAAACCATTTCTAGCTTGTGGGTCACATATAATTTTTTTAAAATCTCCATATTTCTTGCATAAATCCATTTATACAGTTGAATTCTATTGTCACATGTGATAGGAGGTGGCCCAAATAACTTGCCACTCCTCACCTTTTAAGTCTTTCAAAATTTCTCTTAAAATAATAACTTAGTCATTAGTAAACTATTTGAGAACCTCCCTGCATTGAATCTTCTCAGGAATGTTAGGGTTTATCTTGAACCAAATTAGCAGCAGGGAATAGTAAACTACAGAAACACACACACACACACACACACACACACACACATTTATATGTATATTGTTGCTCAGTTATTTTCAGTCTTGTCCATCTCTTTATGACCCCATTTAAGGTTTTTTTTTTTTTTCAAAAAATACTATGGGGCAGCTAGGTGGTACAGTGGATAGAACACTGGCCCTGGAGTCAGTTGGACCTAAGTTCAAATCTAACCTCAGACACTTAATAAATTGCCTAGATGTGACCTTGGGCAAATCACTCAACCCCATTGTCTTAAATAAATAAAAACTTTTAAAGAAAAGATAGTGAAATGATTTGACATTTTCTTCTCTGACTCATTTTACAGAAAAGGAAACTAAGGCAAAAAGAGCTAAGTGTCTTCTTGCCCAGGATCACATAGCTAGGAAGTGTCTAAGGTCAGATTTGAACTCATGAAGACTCTATTCATTGCACCACGTAGCTGCTCCATATATGTATGTTTATGTATATGCATGTGTGTATATAGCTATAAATGCACATACATGTATATGTAAATATACATCTCTCTATATAAACATATTTGGCTCAGTTTTTAGACATTTAAACCATAAGTTCTGTGAGAAATGATATAACATCTCTAAGACATGTAATATTTAAGAGGAAGATTTGTTGGACACAAATCTTTCTGACTACAAGCTCAATACTACAGTTTTATACCTTGAAATAGATAAGCAGCAAAAAAAAAAAAAAAGAAAATTAACCTGATTTTCTGAGAATTGTCTGTTTACAGAATCTTGACCTCAAAAATAATGGATTTATTTTTCTCTGTTAAAAAAACAACAATAATAATAATAATAACCATTTTTGCAAAAGAGTTAGATATTCAAATCACATTACAGAAAATTGAGTGTGACCAGTTAGCTAATCAGTGGGACAATGAAGAGATGAGACAACTATGCAGGAACAATATTTTGAGGAGACAGGGAAGGAAAAGAGTTTTAGAACTCCAGAAGACTCCAGAATCTTCAGAGTCTTCAGAGATTACAAAGACTCTCAAGTCCAACTCCCTCATTTTACAGATAAGGAAACTGAGGCTTTAAGATATTAAATGACTTGCCAGTATTATAAAACTTCTAAGCATCAGACATGGAATTTGCATCCAGGTCCTTTGAATTCAGAGACAATGCTCTTTCTGTCAATGAATCCCCGCCCCCCCCCCCGCCCCCCCCCCCCAGCAAGGAGGATCTCCACAACCATATGCAGAGTGAATCTACTAATTTCTAATTACCAAAGAGTAGAAAAGAAACCAGTTCATAGATCCAGGTTGTATAAAAGGAAAGAAATGTGTCTATTGGAAGCACCTAACAGTATATGGAATTTCCATACTTATTACCGTGTGACCCTGGGAAAGTCACCTAACCTCTATCCTTGACTCAGATTCCTTACCTGTTCTTGATTCTTCATGACTACATTTGAAGTTTTCTTGGCAAAGTTACTGGAAAAGATTCTGATGCTGGGAAAGATTGAAGGCAAAAGGAAAGGGGGGACAACAGAGGATTAGAAAGATAAATGGAGTCATAGAAACAAAGAATATGAAACTGAGGAAACTTTGACAGAGGAAGATAGAAGGGTCTGAAGTGCTATATTATCCATGAGGTATCAGACTCAACTAAACAACAGCAACAAAACAACAATAGCATTTACCTTCCAGGCTTGTTGTGAGGATTAAATGGGATGTGTGAAAGAATTCTACAAATCTTAAAATGCTATATGAATGTTAGCTATTATTAATTATAAAGCTGGGTTGGGCTTGGGATGTCAGCCAACCTTCCTTCTTGGTGGCCACACACAGTATTTGGAAAATAATACTGTATCAAATGCTTACATCATAAAATATTATAATTGCTCTTGTTCTTTTTTTTAACTTCATTGAAAATTTAATAACTTAGCATTTAAGATTGATAAGTGTGTGGGTAAGCACTAAGAAACCATTTCCAAAATAGCAAAAAAATGTATGAAAGACTTAGGAGCCTCTTGGACCATAACTACAGGGATAGAATCAAACCCCAAGGGCTAAGAGTAGGTTTTAGATCCAAATTAGACTCCTGTAAAGGATACTTATTACATATTATTCTATGTTATGATTATCAATCAATAAACATTTATTAATCATCAATTAAGTACCAGGGACTATGAAAACAATGGGGATAAAAAAAGCAGCAAAAGACAGTCCCTGCCCTCCTAACCAATAGGAGAGATTATCTATGTATATATGTATAGATATATAAACATATACATATATGCATATATATAAATGTATATTTTTATTACACATAACATACATATATATCATATAGAATGATGAGGTTAGCCCAATGATAAGCTTCCTGGAGCATGTTAAAATTAATCAATCAGTAAATCAATAAAGATCCCTTATCAGCTAAACTTAATATTATCTACTGTACTTATGCTATGCTCTGCACATAACAACATTCTAATAAATGGGTTACTGAAGGAATGAATTAGAATTCACATAGACCAGGATAGTAAAAGGGATAAATAATGATAAATTGTTCACTAAAAATATAATGTTGGTTGCATAGACTATTCACAGGTATTCCTTGATTCAACATTTGTACATGTCAAAGATGAATCATTTCCATGACTTCTTCCAGTCAGTAGATGACCTAGCACTGAAAGAATCTGCCATTTTGGTATCAGCCCTTGACTGGTACTTTGGTCTTTCCCTTATTCCCAGGCAAGTAACAACAGCAGAGGAGATGTGCACCTATTGAAAGAAAAGATGAGGGGTGAAATGTAAAATGCCTAATTAGCAGGCCTACAGTCTCTGTAGGTTTTAAGATATTGAAATTTATGTTTTGATTCAGCTTACAGAATCCTATTTTTAAGTCACTCTATCAATATGAGTCTTGTGTTTTAGTATTTTTTTTTGGTGCATAGTAAATAAATACCTTTCCATAAATAATTCATAATGTATACTGAGTACCTTCGTATTCTAATTATAAAGAGCTGACCCTAAACTTTAAAAAGATGTGTCTCCAAAGAATGAGGTTAAGGATTTGGTGAGCCACAAATTGTAAAGAAAGGGAGCCACTATCAATGAAGGACTAGGAACTCCTCCCCCCCCAAGAAAGGTTCTGGTCCTGACTACATGACTAAGTCCAGAATATATGGAGAAGGGAGAGGGACAAATGTCCTAAACCCTTGAGTCCAGAAATGGTTTTTATTGCTCAAATAATAAAAATGATTTTATGGTTACTGCTCAGAATCAGAAATCTTTTTTTTAAACAAGCTAGTTCATCTCATTCATAAAGTCCTACCTTCCAAAAGGTATAAAATGATTTTTTTTGAGTTGCATTTCATATTTTATTAGGAAATTTAATTAAGCATCTTGAGGTTGGAACCTGCATCTTAATTACCTTTACAAACCTATTTTAAGACATGAAATTAATGTTTAGGGATGCTAAGGAGCTTTTATTTTATAATTTACATAAGCATCCAGTTTAGCAATTCACTGTTAAGTGGATACTGAATGACTTTTCAGTTAAGCTATATAAAATGATTTTAAGTGGCTAAAATTATAAATAAAATAATAGATTACACTATTCTTATTGCACTGGGTGGCTAGGTAGGAAGCCAAGAAGAATTGAATTAAAATCCAGGCTTAGACACTTAATAGCTATGTGTGACTCTGTACAAATCACTTAATTTCTCTTTTCCTCAGTTTCCTCATTTGTAAAATCAAGAAAATAAGAGCACTTACCTCTCAGGGTTGCTATGAGGATTAAATGAGGTAATATTTGTAAAATCTTTGAAAACCTTAAAATACCTTGTAAATGCTACTGTCAGCATCATCACTATTCAACCACCTCTTCAGAGGGAAAAAGGAAGATAAAGAGTTGACACTAATTGCTGATTCATGCAGAGTATGCAAAAATGCATTTCATGGGGCGGCTAGGTGGTGCAGGGGCAGCTAGGTGGCGTAGTGGATAAAGCACCCGGCCTTGGAGTCAGGAGTACCTGGGTTCAAATCCAGTCTCGGACACTTAATAATTACCTAGCTGTGTGGCCTTGGGCAAGCCACTTAACACCGTTTGCCTTGCAAAAAAAAATGCATTTCATAATCAAGAAAATAAAAAGAAGGTCAAGCATGTAAATCATAAGCAAAGAGTATGCACATTTGTTACAAGAGTTTTGTTTTCTTGAAAAGACTTGCATGAATGTGAAATGGGCAGAACCAGGAGAACACTGTGCACAGGAATTGCAATACTTTTGAGTGATCAACTGTGAATAATTTAGTTATGCTCAACAACACAATGATCTAAAACAATGCCATCCCTATCCAAAGAAAAGGAGTCTGGATGCAGATCAAAAATATTTTTAAAAATGATTTCATTATTTTTCTTGGTTTTTTTGTTTTGTGTTTTCTTTCAAAATATGACTAATATGGAAATGTTTTAATAACTATGTATAACCTTTATAAAATTGCTTCCCTTCTCAAGGAGGGTGAAAGGAATGGAGAGGGAGAAAATGTGGAACTCAAAATTTTAAAAAAAGTCAAAAAATTTTTACATAGAATTGGAGAAAAATAAAATATTAAATACTTAAAAAAATTTTTTTCAAGTGAGGGGAAGGTGGAAGGGGAGAGAAGAAGGGGGGGAGGGAGGGAGAGGGAGAGGGAGAGGGAGAAATAGATAAATCCAGAGAAAGAGAAAGGGGGCTGGAAGGAAGTAAGGAAGGAAATTAATTAGTTTTCTTCTGCACTCTTTTTACACTTTCTCTGGGTGAGAGGAAAAGAAACAAAGAAACAAAGAGCAATGCATTTATGTGTTAGGGACTGTGCTAAGTACAAAGGGAGTGAAAACAAATTTTTGCTAACAGAAAAAAATTACTGGCAGAATTTAGTGAGATGACTATTCAGAACTTCCTACCAACCTTCATACTCCACTTCCTTATCAAGTCTTTTCTTTTGCCCCTAGGCCTCATGGATCTTCCTTTTTGTGAACAGGATCTCTGAACACAGACAGTATATCCTTAATTTAATAATTAATTATGGGGGCAGCTAGGTGGCGCAGTGGATAAAGCACTGGCCCTGGAGTCAGGAGCACCTGGGTTCAAATCTAGTCTGAGACACTTAATAATTACCTAGCTGTGAGGCCTTGGGCAAGCCACTTAACCCCACTGCCTTGCAAAAAAAAAAAAAACCTAAAAAAAATTAATTATGCACTGCTTTGTGTTGTTTTGTAGGTTAGTGTAGGTCAGTCTTGTCTCCCCTATTAGGTTATAAGTATTTTGATGACAGATAATTACATAATTACATAATTACATACTACTTCTATGTTCTCCCTCCTCCATGTCTCCTAGAACAACAAGACCCTATTCCCACAATAGAAATTATCTGTCAGTAAATATTTAATTAGTCATCAAAATGCTTGATGATTGACTTCAGTCATTTGATTTCTCTGCAGTTCATGGTACAAGCATGAGTGAGTGAAAAGGAGGACTTGAAGAAGCAAAATAAATATCTTCTCTCTTTCTTGTCCAAGTCATTTCTTGGTGCTTTTTCATCTCTTAAAAGTTCCCATGAAATAATATTCACATTGGCATTACCATTAGGCAGCTTGGGGTTTGTAAGGCTCTAAGTATGACTTTAGGTTTTTATGAGACCATCATCAGAATGTAGAGTGTTATCAAGGAGAGAAATGATGTCCTTAAAATATTAACAAGTTCAAGATGAATCAAGTCAGCAAGCATTTATTACTTATGAGATGCTATGCTAAGCATGGGAAATATAAATAAAAAGCAAAAAGATAGTCCCTGCCCTCAAGGTGCTTACACTGTAATGGGGAAGACGACACATAAAAGAAAACTGAGAAGGTTATGGCAGAGAGAAAGTATCTGGTAGGGGATGAGAGAGAAAATCCGAACTATCAGGAATGCAGCCTGGAGAGAAATGAATACATAGATGGCCTGGGATATTTTGGGAGGATTCAACTCATCAAAGGGAGAGGCAATGGGGAAGAGGGCACAGACAGTGCAAGAAGTCAAAGGCTGAAGTGGACTTCTGTGGTGGTATTTATTTTTAAAACAGACTAATAATAGATATTGTGGTGAAAGAAATAGAGAGCTGACCTTGAAGTCAAGAAGACTTGAGTTCAAGACCTACCTCAGATAATGCATGATCCTGATCAAGTCACTTAAACTCACAATGCTTGTGATACTTTTCTAATATTATAAATTGAAGATAATAACAAGGATTGATGTGGGGGGGTTGTTACCTAGGAACTCCCTATCCCAATGAAATAACAGATTCAGACCCTATTCCCACAATAGCAATTAGCACTTTATCATTAAAACAACTCACATCTACCTAGAAGTTTTAGGTTTACAGAGTGATTTCTCCATTAAAGAGGCAGCTAGGTAACACAGTGGACAAAATGCTGGGGACAGGTCAGGAAGACCTGAGTTTAAATCCAGTCTCAAACACTCACTATGTCACCATCAGCAAGTTACTTAACCATGCTTACCTCAGTTTCCTCATCTGTAAAATGAGTTGGAGGAGAAAATATGGCAAAATATTCCAGTATTTTTGCCAAGAAAACCTCAAATGGGGTCAAGAAAAGTCAGACTCGACTGAAACAAATGAACAACATCAATAATTCTCCATTAAAAACCTCGAGGTAAATAATACAAATATCATTATTCATTTTTTTCAGATGAGAAAACTGTGACTTAGCAATGTTAAATGGTTTGCCCTTAGTCACACAGCCAGTAAGTTTTGAAGGCAGGGCTAAAATGAAATTTTCTTAACTTTAAATTTTTTAAAAACTATTCATTCATTCATTCATGCATGCATTCATTCATTCATTCATTCATTCCTTTAAGGCAATGAGGTTAAGTGACTTGCCCAAGGTCACACAGCTGGTCACATTTGAACTCAAGTCCTCTTGACTTCAGGGCTGGTGCTCTATCCACTGCGCCACCTAGCTGCCCCTCTTAACTTTAAATTTGGAATTTTTTGCTATGTATCACACTACCTCCATTGGAGATAAGTAAACCTGGAATATATATATATATATATATATTAGATATATATATTAGATATATATATATGTATAGATTAGATAGATATATGTATAGATTAGATAGATATAGATATATATTTTAACTGGAGACAAAATTTCAGTTAATTAACAATGACAGAAAGAACAATTAATCAAGTAATTTTTTGTTCTTCAATATAAAATACCAAATGTTAATTTAACAGCTTATGTTCTGATAACAGGAAAATTTTGTGTTCATAAGTCATAGATAATAGAGAACCAAATTCAATTCTTTGTCCAAGGTCACAAAAGTAGTATTAGAATTAGGACTTGAACTGAGGTTCTCTGAATTTAGTAACAGTATTGTTTTATTTTTTAAAAAAGGAAACTAAGGCAGAGTTAAGTGATTTGCCCAGGATCATACAGATGGTAAATGTGTGAGCTTAGATTTGAATTTGGGATTTCCTGACTCCAGACATGGCCCATTTATCTACTGCACCCAGTTGCCCTGAGTACTCTCTTGGGAAAGTTTGCATTCTTAGAGTGTTAGTGGCCCCTCCTCAAAGTCAGGAAGACTTGGGTTCAAGAATGACCTTTGTTATATATACAGGTAAGACACTTAATTTCCCTAATTTGAATTGCCTCAAGCAACTCTCTAAGATTATAAAACACCGAGCAATTATCAATCTACTTTTGTAGAATGGTTTTCTTTGCTGGATAGAGGGAACTCCTCTACTAGTGAAATCACAGTTCTGCTCTGCCCCATTCCCTCAATGGGAAGTATCACATAGTAGAAACTCAAAAGCATTTGTCAATCACTTGAAATATAAAATTATAAAATTTATTCCCATTTCCTTTGGCTCATTGTCTAAATCCCACACCTGCTGCCTAAGAGAAATAATTAACTTTAAATATAAAGAAAGGAAAATATCCCAACTCTGACACTTACTAGGCTTGTTGTGACCCTGATCAAGTAACTTTCTCAGTCTCAGTTTCCTCATCCGTAAAGTGGGATAATGAGAGTCTCTAACTCACAGATGTAAGGATATAAATGTGAGCTATCATTATTCAGTAATTTATCCATTATTTTTCCCATTTGTAGATAACAGCTATCATAGCCTGGGGGAAGGCCCGTAAGTTAGGAAGTCCGGCTATCTCATATCCAATATGTAATGGCTTAGTCACTAGCCAATTGTACAGAACTTAACCAATTGTACAGAACCCCAGGCAACTCTAAGTCAATAAATTGAAGAGTAACTGCCAATTTGTTTTAATGACCTTCATTCAAAAACCCTAAAACCTGAAGACTAAACAAACCTAAGACTGTAACACTTACTAGATGGGAGACCTGGGCAAGTCATTTATTCATCTATAAAATAGGGATAATAGAAAGTGAAGTAATATATACTAAATGACTTTGCACATCAGAAAATTTCTTCCCAGGGACTTCCATACATCTATGAAATCACAAGTCACACCAAAAGGGAAAAAAAAAAGACAGCCAGAATTAGTAATAGTAACAATAATAGCTAATATTTACAGAATACTCAGGCACTGTACTAAAATGTCTTACAATTATTATCACATTAGACCCTCACAACCATATATAAATGCATATATACACATATAGAAATAGATGTACACATATGCAAGTATATAAACATACAGACAAATACATGTCAATATACACACCTATATACACATACACACAACTGTGCATACTAGCAATTTAAAACATGCCAGCAATATAACTATAGAAGGTGGTTAGCTAGAATGAAGGTGAAGTTTATTTTCAGTACTAATCATATTTCACAAGCAAAATTAAATTCTACTAGACCAAGCAAATGGAAACATTGTTTCACCCACTCCCATACTCCACAGCATGCCTCACCTTTGCTATTTTTCTTCTGGGCTTTCTTCCCTCCTTCAAAGAAGAGAAAGGCAACAAGTTGGCAAAGGTTCTGTTTACATTACATTTCTCTCTGTTAATTGTAACTTTTCTTCCTGCAAACTGATTCCTGTTTTCTACCCTCCAGAAGAATAATGTAAATCAAACTGCCTGTCCCACTGTAAATCTGAAAGGAAAGAGTGGGCGTTACAAGAATGAACACCCAAACAAGTCAGCATTTACCATGTTTGATATACAAGCTGCCTCACTACATTACATCATGCATGTTGTAGTGGTGCTAATAAACACATCTTTTAAAAAATAACTGGTTTTCCAAGGCTGATGTTACATTTTGTCTGAATGTTGGCCATGTAATAATTCCCACAAAAAAAGCTTTCTACAGTGCTGAATGAGTTCATCAATGGTTTTTCAGAAGGAAACTGATATCTTCCATCAAAACCCAGAACGACCAAAAACTCTTTGCGGTTTAGGAGACTTATGGGACTGTAGAAGAAAGGTGAGCTCCCAGAGCTCAGGGACTTAGCAGGAAAGAATCAAACTTCAGTGTTGGGCATTTCTTGTGGTTTCAGGTAAATCAGAGGGGGGTGGGGGTACAAAGAGAGAAAACTGAGCAGGCTCCTGTCTCCACTGACCACAGAAATCAAAATGTAATCTTGGTGTGAAGGTTGATAAACTCGCTGGGGATACCATACGTCCCACTTGAGGCTAACAGGAGATTAGGGACCCCTCAGGGCCGAGTTCAACACATCCTAAGGAACTCCCGGCCCCAGGCAAAGAACAATGGAGGTTACTCAGGTTTCCAGCCACTAATGCGGGTTTTAGCAGCCTGAGACCTGGCTGCCTGAGGAAATCCAACAGGTGTCCGGTCCGGGAAGGGGGAGGGGGAGGGGGAGGGGGAAGCACACCTACGAGCCATAGAAGCCAGGGGTATTTTCCTCTCTCTCCTGCCTCACAAAAGAATTAGGGCCGGTTTCACCAAAGGTGCTAGGGTCCTGGGCGACCTGAGAGTCCCAAGAGAATTCCTCCACAAGAAACATGAAGAGGAGGAGGGTGGGGACAGCGGAGGAAGAATGGGTTGTGAGAGACCCCCACCGCCCCCCCCCCAACCCTTTAAAGGAATCCAAACCTTCCAGCCCCTCTCCCGTAAGACATTTTAGGAAAGCGCTCACAGAGAGCTGGTGGCCAAAGTAAAGGGCTGGTGGAAGACCCCGAGGGCGGCAGGAGGGACTCGAACAGGGGAAGGAGAGAGAGCTTCAGAGGAGAAAGGGGCAATGGCGAGAGGACCACTGGGGATGCGCGAGGCAGCGGGACACCCGCACCCACCTTTCTCTCCCGCGCAGAGATGCTCGCCTCGCCCTCCGCGGCTCAGGCTCCCGGACTCCTGCGCTCTTGGGCGCGCGCTCCGAGGGGCAGGAGCTGCTGGGGGCCCCGCTGCCCGGGTCCGGGGCTCCCGGCCGGAGGCGCGAGGGTGGACGCGGCAGGTCCCTGCGCGCCCCGGCCCCGCGGGAGCGGCTGCGTGGAGCGCCCACTCAGTCCGCGCCGCAGGGAAGAGCTGGGCTCGGCGGGCCCCCTGCAGGCAGGGAGCGAGGGAGAGGCGGGGAGCGCCGAGCTGCTGCGGGGAGTCTGGAGGCGTGGAGAGGCGCTGCGGCGCGGGGCGGGGGGGCAGCCCCATCTCCCCGTTCCCACCTCTCCGGAGACTCCGGGGGCAGCGCTTTGGAAATGCCAATCTCAAAGCTTTGCCAGCTCCAGGGAAACCGGATAACCAAAACACCCCAAACCCCAAGAAACCGAGACCAAGGAAGAGTCCCTGAACGAACTTTAGTGGACTGAATATTGCCACGTGGAGGAAGCCTCACCTGCCCTCACTCTCACCAGCCCACCACTTCCTCTGGCGCTGAGCCCCCCAGTCTCATTCTCTTTCTTACATTCTGAACAATCCTGGAGCTCCCACCTTCCTCCCATGGAAAGCCAGGGTGCCCAGGGAGGGAGAAAGAGGAGGACACTCGATTTTTGGACTTGAGAAGGAGATTGAATTGTTAAGATACAGCTAATGCTAGGAAGGTTGAAAAGATCCAGCTACTTCTCTGAGGAAGAGGAGGGCCCACCAGAAAGGAGGGCAATTGTTCACTCGGGCGAGAGCTAATCTGGAGACAAAACAACTCTCCATGCTCATCCGATCCACATAGGTGCTTATGCATGAAGAATCAGCCAGCTTCTCATCCCCACTGTAAAGCCAACAAAGCCCTACTCACGCACCAAGGCTCAGTATAGAACCTCCCACGACCGGGGATATCTAAATGTAAGATTGGCATCTCAAGTCTCCTTAGAATGATTTAGATCTGCCATGCAAAGCAGTACAAGCCCACATGCTCCTGCTCAAAAGGAATTGGGCTGGTTTTAATCGTAAAAAAACAGATCCATCGTGTGGGTCCTGCACTTCTACCGGCTAATGATGTTCCCCCTGCACCTCAACATGAATCATCAGGATTAATGACACTTCCTTTCAATGAAAGAAGTATTACCACTAATTGTTTAATTTGCTTAATTTTTAAAGATTCTTATTAGGCTGGTATGTATGGTGAAAGTTCTCTGCTGTACTAAATTTAGCTTCAGGTCTGGAGGTGACAGGAGAATGTATGAGGTGACCTCTGGAAGTTCTTGAAATACTTTGATAGCTGCACAGTAGAAAGAGATCCTGACTTTTCATTTTTGCTTGAGCTCAAGGGTGAAATAAAACATATCTAAGCAAAGATAATATCTTCATGAAGATACTATATTTGGTTGTAGACACCCAATACATATTTATTCATCTCCTAGAGATCTAGACTTGGAAAGATTCAGACATTATCTAATCTAAGCACCTCAATTTTAGATGAGGGAACAGATCCAGGGAGGGCCTTGAGACTTGCCCAAAGTCAGAGAGGTAATGAACTTTAGAGTCAAAATTTGAACAGAGGACCCTTGATTCCAGAGCCATTGTTCTTTTTATAATACCAGAAAGCCTCCCATCTTATCGCTATTTATTGTTGTTGAATCATTTCAGATTCTCTGGAACCTCATTTGGGGTTTTCTTGACAAAGATACTAGAGCCTTTGCTAATAGATGAGAAAACTAAGGGAAACAGTGAGTTGCCCAGGGTCATATGGCAAGTAAGTATCTGAAGCTGAATTTGAATTAAGAAAGACAAGTCTTTCTGATTCCCAGGCACAGGATTCTTTGCACTAGTTGCCCTGACTGCTGTATAGGGAACTCCTAAAAAATTCCTTTTGTATATAGTGATAATGATGAAAATGAAATCTACTCACACCAAAAAAAAGATGTGACTAGTTAAGTCTTGAAATTCTAGAGCTAATAGGGACCTTTTATGTCCATCAACCTTGCACAGAGTAGGTGCTTAATGGAGACTTGTTGAAATTAATTGAATTTTTAAAGAAGATATAGAAAAAACAATGAAATAGGTTACCTAAAGTCAATGCAAAGTCTTGCAAAGCTAGTGCTAAAAACCAGATCTTCTATCTCCAAGTCAAGGTACACTCAGCAATGCATTTACTCAGTATATAAGAGGTAAGTTATTTAAGGGACTGTTTTCTCTCACTTTGAGGAAACACTTTCTACCATACAAGCAGTGAAAGGTGGCCTATTTGGGAAGGAGATGCCAAATTAAAGAATTTGAGGTAAATCAGATAGAGGAGAAAGTCACTTAAAGTACAACTCTATGTAGCTAAAAAAGGGGGCATCTTTTTTTATTATAGTAATATTTTATTTATTTTCATACAATAGTAGTTTCTAACAATCTTTTTTTGCCAGATTTTGAATTTTATAATTTTCCCCTCCCCCAACAGAAGGCAATCTGATATAAACTTTATATTTGTTTTCATGATATGCATAGATAAAAATTAAATGTGTCGAGACAAAAAATAGCCTTTAAGAAAGAAAGAAAATATTAGAGATAGCAAAATTATGTAATACATGACTTTAAAAATTGAATATTATAGTCTTTGGTCTTTTTTTAAGCTCCATAGTTCTTTCTCTGGATACAGATGGTATTCTCTATGTCCCTGATCATTGCACTGATAGAGTGAGCCTGTCCCATCAACCTTAAGGTTGACCATTGCCTCCATGTTGCTGGTAAGATGTATAGTGTTCTTCTGGTTCTGCTCATGTCATCCAGCAAATTCATGCAAGTTTTTCCAGGTTTCTCTGAAATCCCATCCCTCTTGATTTCTAATGGAACAATAGAGTTTCATGCCATACATATACCACAACTTGTTCAGCCATTCCCCAGTTGATGGCCATCCCCATGATTTCCAGTTCGTTGCCACTACATCTATTTTTTTTAAAACAATTGATTGTCAGAATTGTGGAGTTTGAACAAAAACAAAAAGTTATTACCTTTAATTTAAAAAACCACATTATCTTATTATGTAAATTTGCTATCTCTTATACTTTATTTTTCTTCCTTAAGGATATGATTTCTTTCTCATCACGTTCAGCTTAGTTAGACCAATGTATACCATGGAAACAATGTAAAGACTAACAGACTGCCTTTTGTGAGGGGTTGGAGGAACAGAAGCAAGATTGGGGGAAAATTTTAAAACTCAAAATAAATAAAATCTTTCTTGAAAAAATTTGATTTTCCCTTTTGTACAAGAAATTCATTTAGAAGTTCATTTAAAAATTTGAAATGTCTTTGAACTGCATGAAAAAAGGAGTTTTAATAAAGAACAAATTATAATTAAGTCAAAGGATCCTCCAAAGCATTAATATTCTGGAGTATGGTTGACTGATTAATGAAAGTTAGACATGGTGGATTTGAATGTATGACTTTCTGTTTTATAAAACCCATCAAGCTATGACCAAACAATGACAGTGCCCTGAATCACCATCTACTTTTTATTTCTCCACCTTCAGTCTTTTTTTTCTTGATCATTCAAAATCTTGGTACCTGCTTAATGAGAGGCCTTGTATTGAAATGGAAAGAAAGCCACAAAGTCACAAAGGCCTGGGTTCAACCTACTTCTGACATACTATATGTGACCCTAGACATTTCTTAACCTTTCAGTGGCAATTATGAATAAAGGAATGAATAGCACTTATGGAATATCCAAGTAAGCACTTAGGGATACAATTAAAAATTCTGGATAGTCCCTGTCCTCCAGAGAAAGGGACATTTGTGAGATATTGAAGAGGTAGAAACAAGATTTGGCACCAGATTGTATATGTAGAGATAAATGAGAATGAAAAATCAGAGAGGATTTAGGAACAAATATATATATATATATATATATATATATATATATATATATATATATATATATTGCTACAAATCCAACACATTCTTGGTATTTTAGGAAAGAAAGTAGAATTGACCCTTACCCCCATGATCTTGTTAAAAACATTCAATGACTGTATTTACATTTTCATTCTCCACCAATTATCACCATTGTCTTAAAATATTATCTGTTGAATGTCTAGATGTGTCAGAAACACACAAATTAATCTAGTCTCTGCCCTTCAAATGCTTTGTTCTAAGGAAAAAACTCACCATCATTAAGTCCTAAAGAATGATGTGAATTTAATTAATCAATTCATTTTTTATCAAAGGCAACAGAAAGACTTCAATAGAACTTTATTGAAACTACCTAGAAATGAAAGGCTTTTCTGACTGAAGAAAAATCTCAGGGGTTTTCTGATATACATTATCAGCAATTAGGCAAATTTCTATAAATGGACTATTGAACACAGATTTTAACAGAATGCGTTTAGGCCTGTAATTTCAACAGTATGGGAAATAATGTTTTAAATTAGATGAGCAACTCACATCGTCTCTCTGTAACTTAGAACTTTAGAAAATTGTCTGAACACTGAGAAGTTAATTGACTTGCCCAAGGTCACATAGCTATAATGTAATTCAGGTTAGAGTGAAACTTGGCCTTCATATATATATATATATATATATATATATATATGGATATGTGTGTGTATGATGAATTGTATATGACATGCACAAAGTTGACCTTCCTACTTTTATACAACCAGATAGTATGACTCAGTGCTAAAGGAACTTGGTACTTTGTTATGATGAACTCTTGGCTGTCTCTGGACATATGGGACTCAGAGCTGGAATGATATAGCAAAACCTTGAGTGGCTTCTTGGTTTTCTTTCCCACATACTCCCAGCAGCAAAAAAAGAAGAGGAGGAATGGGTCAGAATTCTTTGTCTACTAAAAAGGAGAAATATTTCCAACTCCCTCTCATCCTTCAACTCTCTTGTAGTTCCATTACTAGACTTTTCATAAAAGAGTGGGGATACAGGTAGTATCCTTTTCCTATATCCTTCAGTCATTCCCTTGAAGAATTTGACTCTATCAGGTAAGCTTATATTTCAGTCTCTAATTTCATTATGTATAATTTCTCAGAGTAGGTGACTAGAGATAAGCTTAAGCAAGCTTGTAGGTGACCTTTGAGTTCATAACAACCTGGGTCCATCTGGTGGAGTTCACTGGTAGCAAGGAAAGGTTTTTATCTTCATCAGAGAAAATGAACAACAACAAAATGAGTCTAATCTATGGTCTGATTTGGAAGGAGAAATGGACCAAGAAGTGTTTGGACAGTGGAGCCCTGAGGTGAAATGGGAAATGTCTATTCTATAATCCCACAATCTGCTTTATGTTCCAATGAGAAGTATCAGTATCCCAAGAGAGAAGAATCATTGTAGTTATATATATATATATATGTATATATATATATATACATATATATATAATAGTTATATATAATATAAATTGTTATTGAATGATTGTAAATCAGTCTATCAGTGAGTCTTGTGAGTCTTTTGTGTTTTAGCATTTCTTTTGTGTAGAGGAAATAAATACAGATATTTACCACCAAGTTGCCATGCTTGATTTATATTGTAGACCCTTTGAGGAGTATCTTAACCATGAACTAATATCTAAACTGTAAGTAAACTATCCCTAGTGCTTGGGTTTTAAGGAGTAAAAAACTGAAGGGCAATACAATTCAAAACAGTAATTTATGGGGCAAGTAGATAGTGCAGTAGATAGAGCACCAGCCCTGGAGTCAGGAGTCCCTGAGTTCTAATACAGCCTCAGACACTTAATAATTACCTAGCTGTGTGGCCTTGGTCAAGCCACTTAACCCCATTGCCTTGCCCCCCCCCCCCAAAAAAAAACCAAAAAACGAAAAGAAAAGAAAGAAAACACTCCAGCAGAAGGCCATGAGAGGCAAGTCAGCAAAATGGTCTGAGTTAGAGAGGGAATTGAAGAGATGTATTGAAGAGCAAAGAACGACTGGAATTCCTGTGTTCACAAAGATGGTTCAGCAGGAGGCAAGAAGAATTGCTGATGAAAAAGAAGTGACTGATTTCAAAGGAGGACACAATTGCTGCTTCAGGTTTATGAAACGGAATGGACTAAACATGCATTCATGTGCCACACTTGCCCAGGGGGTACTTGTGGTCAACCACAGACCAGCGCACAGGCAGGAAAACAATCAGATCCTCCCCTAAGACAGTGATTCATCATCAAACATAGATGAGGACAAGCTAATGGTTGGGAGTTTTGACAGTGAAAAGGAGTTGTATGAATTTTATGATGAATAAAACTTGAGTTCAATAACTTTATGTAATACTTTTTATTTTCAAATTTCAGGTCCCAAAATTAAGGTGTGTCTTACACATGGGAGCTTTTTATACATGGGGAAATATGGTATCTATTCATGTTTAGAGTTCCTGTGCTTTTAATCAAAAACAGTCTACACCCCTGGGGCAGGAGGAGGGATAATGAAATTCCAAGATTATCTGGCTAGGAATAATAAGTCATGGTAGCAAGAAGTCTCTTAAAGCTTTTTTATATAAGGAGTAAGCCTGTGACCCAACAATTATATAAGATATAACGGATATGTAGAGTAAGAATTGTACTTATGAGTAGTCTTCACTTCTTGCTTGGACTTCTATAACAGTTTCCTAATTGGTCTCTATGACTCCAGTTTTCCACCTTTTCAATCTATTTTCCACTTAACTGTCAAATTAAACTTCCTGTGAAACAAATGTAACTGTGACACTCCCCTGCTCAAAAACATCAAGTGGCTCCTTAATGCCTGTAAGATAAAATAAAAATTCCTTAGACTGAATGAATGAAAAACCATTTTTTTAAAGTACTTAGTCTATGTTAGGCACTGTACTAAGCTCTGGGAACACAAATACAAGTAAGCAAAATGGTTCCTGACTTCATGGAGCTTACATTTTAATAAGGGAAGATAACATCTATAGAGGTAGTAGCTAAGTAGGAATTTTTTTGGACAGGAAAGTATGAGGGAATGATGATAGAATAATAGGGTAATTTAGTAACATATCCTTTTTTAGTAATGGTAGTATTGATTTTTTAAAAATTCAACTTTAGGGGCAACTAAATGACGCAGTGGATAGAGCACTGGCTCTGGGGTCAGGAGGTCCTGAGTTCAAATACAGGCTCAGACACTTTAATAATTACTATCTGTGTGACCCTGGGCAAGTCACTTAACACCATTGTCTTGCTAAAAAAAATTCAACTATATTTAACTTTGAATGTTTTCATTCTATCCCTCCAATCTCCTCTTCCCACTCTTGAAAAAGCAAAAAAAAATTAGTTGCAAATTATATGTGTACATATATATATATATATATATATGTATATAAAATCAAGCAAAATAAATTCATGAATTGGCTAGATCCAAAAAACTGTCTCAATCTTCACCCTGAGGTTGTCACTTCATTGAGAGGAGGGTGGCATGTTTTATCATGAATCCTTTGGAATCATGTATGGTTGTTGTGTCCATCACTGATGCTAGGACTTTCAAAGTTGTTTGACTTTATAATATTGTAATTATTCTCCTGGTTCTGCTTACTTAATTCTATATTAATTCATATAAATTTTTCTAGTCTTCTCTATAGCTACACCATTTATAATTTCTTACAGCACCAGAGTATTCCACCAAATTTACATACACAATTTTGTTCAGTCATTCTCAACTGGTGGGCAACCTCTCAATTTCCAATTTTTTTGCTACCACAAAAAAAGCTTCTACTATAATTATTTTGGAATATATAGGTTCTTCTGTTTTTTTTTTCTTTTAGTCATTTTGGGTCTGGTGGAGCTCACTGAGAGCAAGGAGAGCTGATTGTGGTCTTGCTGAGTCAAAGGATATGTAGAGGTTAATGGCTTTTTGGGCATAGCTCCAACATAAATTGCTTTCTGGAATAACTGGACTAAGTTCATAGTTCCACCAACAGTACATTAATGTACCTGTTTTTCCACAACTCTTCCACTATTGAACATTTTCCTTTTTCTTTTTTCAGGTGTAATGTGGAACCTCAGAGTTGTTTTAATTTGCATTTTTCTAATTATTAGTGATTTAGAGCACTTTTCTCATATGCCTATTAATAGCCTGAATTTCATTTCTTGAAAACTGCCTATTCATTTCCTTTGTGCATTTATTATTTGGGGAATGGCTCATTCTTATAAATGTGAATCAGTTCTCTATATATCTCAACAATGAGACTTTAGCGAAATTTGTTATAAAGATTTTTTTTCCTATTTGTTGTTTCTCTTCTAATTTTAGGATTAGTTTTTCTTGTGTATAATTATTTCAATTTTATGTTATCAAAACTATTTTATCACCCATGACCTTTTTAACTTCTTGTTTGATTATGAACTTCTCCCCTATTTGTATACCTGATATTAATTTCTTCCTCGTTCCTCCAATTTGTTTGAATGTCACCTTTTTTTATCTGAAACATAAGGGTAATTATCTTGGTATGTGCTGTGAAATTGCTTTATATATATAGTTTCTACCAGTGCTTTCCAGTTTTCCTGAGAATTTTTGTCAAATAGTGCATTCTTGCTCCAAAAACTGAAATCTTTGGGTTATTTAAATGCTAGGCAACTGTGCTGATTTGCTTTGGAATATTGTGTGCTTAAATCTGTTCCTTAGATCAACTTCTCTATTTTTTACTCAATACCAAATCATTTTGATGATTACTACTTTATATAGCAGTATTGATCTGATTATTGTTTTTAGAGCTAGATTTAGGAAGCAAAAGGGTGGAGGCAGGTAGAGATCATTCAAAACAACATGGTGTGAAGATGACTGGGAAGTAAAGTGATGGGACTGAGTCTGGGCAAGATAAGGTGAATGCTTACTAATCAAGGTCCTAAGAGTGAGAGACTAAATCCCTGTGGGAAATGGAGGATGGAGCACAGTCTATTATAACATACTATTTACACAAAAATGGAAACTCTAAGAAATGTCATGGCCAAATCCAGAACTTCTACAACAAAGAAAAAAATACAACAGACAAAAAGAAATAGATCAAATACCAAGGAACCACAGTAAAGATCACTGACACATTAAAGAAGAGAGTTTAGGATATTCATAATTATATATATATATTTAATAAAAACAGATATGATAAAAAGTAATAAAAAGCAAGATTATATAATGTCACTATGGATGTGATTACTATTTATTACTTAATATAGACATACCAAATAGCATAGCTAATGGAAAAGTTAATTGAAGGCAAAAATAGAAAAACTATAACTTTATATCTAGACAAATCTAATCAAAAGGTAAACAGGAAAGCCTGATGATAACTTTAGAAAAATAAAAAATGATATGTTTGGTATTTACCGAATTTATCCATTCCTTGTGTACATATGTTTAAGAAATTTGACCTTGTGTTGGGACATAAAGTCCTAATCAAAATATGTAGAAAAAGCAAAAAAAACCCCTAAATACGTAATTTACTATTTACAATGTAATAAAATTTTACTCAATACAGGGCTCTTGAGAAAAGGGATGATTGCACAAATCTGTAATATCTGTCTGAAGCTGGTGGGTTTCTTGAGTTTGGAAATTCTGAGTTATAATGGGCTAAATTGATCGAGTATATATACACTAACTTTTTTTTAATTTTTTGCAAGGCAATGGAATTAAGTGGCTTGCCCAAGGCCACACAGCTAGGTAATTATTAAGTGTCTGAGGCTGGATTTGAACTCAGGTATTCCTGACTCCAGGGCTGGTGCTCTATTCACTGCACCGCCTAGCCTCCCCCACACTAACTTTTATAGCAAAATGATGTGCTCCTGGGAGTAATGGAGTGAAGGGTCAACTAGGATTAACTGGTCTGGGTCTGAAATAGACTAGAAATCCCATATCAATGCCTCCCATATCACTTCTAGCCCCAGTGAGATAGGATTACTTAGCCTCAAAACAAAAATAAAACAAGAAGAAAGAAAAATTAATTGGAAACTAAATAACATAGCTCTAAAGAACTGGAAGATCAAAGAACAAATTAGTGGAACAACTTGAAATTTCAAAGAAAATGATAATAGTAAAAGAGTACCTCAGAACATATAGATACAGATAAAGTAGTGCCAATGGGGAAATTTTATATTTGTAAATGTTTTCAACAACAACCACCACTACAACAACAATAATAATGTTTGTTCTTCATTCTTGAAAAAGTCCATGACATCAGGGAGGTAATGCCATGACAAGGACATGAATTGGATTTGAGTTGAAGGGGTGCTGTGCTAAGTCACAAATCTCACTTTCTCTTCCAGAGTCATCTGGATCCAATGACAAGATATAGATCAATAGTAAAAAATCATCAGAGTCTGAGTTAATCTTAACTTAACAAGAAGTTAAGTACCCTAGGTGGGGAGGGGAGAGGAGGGTAAAGTGTGAGAGAAATAGGCCTGGGGGGAGGGGCACAAACAGTTCCAGAAATGATTTGGTTTTGGAAGATACTTTGGCTCATGAGGAGGATTGTGTGTCCTTGAAGGGTACTTGAAAAGGGGGGGGTAAGGTAAAAAATGATTATAATTATAATTTTATATAATTTGAGACAATGTTGTTTATCAAGCAATCAAGCAATCAATCTGGGATGATACTTTGAGAATAATATGAGTTTATCAAGCAATCAAACTATAATTGATGATACTTGATTAATAGTATGGAGATTCTCGAATGACCACACCAAGCAGCCTTGGTGCTCAGGCAAGCAGACCAAGGACTGGGAGAGATAAATAACACTAGGTGAAGAGGCTCTAAACTTTATACTTTTAGAGGGTAAGAAGGGAGATTGTGAACACTGAGTAAATTCTATTCAATAGATTTGGCCCAGAAAAAGAATAAGATACATTCTTACTTGGGTTTAAAAAAAACCTATCCTAATCTACAAGGAAGGGGGGGGGGGGAATGGGGAAAGGGAAAGATAAGGGAAGAAGGGACTGATAAAAGGGAAGGTGAAGGTATAAGTGAAAATAAATTGAAAGTCAAATTTTAAAAGAAAAATTAAAGGGGAAAGGGAAAAAGAAACCTTTGGTAGGAAGGAATATGAGGAAAGCAAAGAGAAAAATATAAATGGAGAAAGAAAGCACACAGGGAAATACAGAAGCAGTAATCTTAACTGTAAATGTGAATGGGATAACTGACCCATAAAACAGAAATGGACAGCAGAATGGATTAAAAAACAAGAATCCTACAATATGTTGTTTACAAGAAACACATTTGAAGCAGACAGATATACACTGAGTATGTATGTATATTTACCTTTTACCCAAAGGTAAAAGGTTGGAGCAAAATATATTATGCCTCAACTGAAGTAAAAAAAAAATCAGGGATAGTGATTTTAATCTCAGATAAAGTGAAAAGCAAAAATCAATATCATTAAAAGGGATAAGGAAAAAACTACATCTTCTTAAAAACCACCATTGGTAATGAAGTTATATCATTACTAAACATGTATGCACCTAGTGGTATAGCATCCAAATTCCTAGAGGAAAAGCTCACTGACTTACAAGGAGACATAGATGGCAAAACTTTAATAATGGGGAACCTCAACCTCCCTCTCTCAGAACTAGATAAATCTAATGACAAAATAAACAAGAAGGAAGTTAAGAAGGTGAATGAAATCTTATAAAACTTAGATACGATAGACCTCTGGAGAAAACTTAATGGGGATAGAAAAGAATATATCTTTTTCTTGGAAGTACATGGTGCCTATACAAAACTGATCATGTACTAGGGCACAAAAAACCATATAATCAAATGCAGAAAGGCAGAAATAGTAATAGTAATAGTAATAATAATAGTAATACACATTTCTCAGACCATGATGCAATAAAAATTATATGTAATAAAGGATCATGGAAGGACAAACCAAAAACTAATTGGAAATTAAATAACTTTATCTGAAATAATGGGTGGATCAATACAAATAATTAATGATTATATCCAAGAAAATGATAATAATGAGACACCATACCAAAATTTATGGAATGTAGCCAAAGCAGTTTTGAGGGGAAACTTTATATTTCTAAATGTCTATATGAATAAAATAGAGAAAGAAGAGATCAATGAATTGGGATAGCAACTAAAAAAGCTAGAAAAAGAACAAATTAAAGATCCCCAATTTCTTTTTTTTTTAGGTTTTTGCAAGGCAAATGGGGTTAAGTGGCTTGCCCAAGGCCACCCAGCTAAGTAATTATTAAGTGTCTGAGACCAGATTTGAACCCAGGTACTCCTGACTCCAAGGCTGGTGCTTTATCCACTACGCCACCTAGCCGCCTCAAGATGTCTTTTTTTAAAAATAAAATTATTTTATTTTATTTTTGTTACATTTTGAGTTCAAGCTATCTCCATTGCTCCTTCTCAACCCTGAACTAGAGAAAGTCAATATTTCACACAGCTCTGTGTGTGTGTGTTTGTTTGTGTGTGTGTGTGATAGAGACAGAAACTGAGAGACAGAGAGACAGATAGACACACACACAGAGACACACAGAGACAGAGAGAAACAGAGAGAGAGACAGAGAGAGAGAGACAGACACACACACACACACAGAATGTATCAGTTTTTCTCTGGAGGAGGATAGTATCTTCCTTCATAAGTCCTTTGGAGTGGATTTAAATATTCCTATTACTCTGAATAGCCTAGTCATTCACAAGTCACTCTTTGAACAATATTGCTGTTACTATATACAATGTACTCTTGATTCTACCCATTTCATTCTTCATTAATTCATGCAGGTCTTTCCATGTTTTTCTGAAATCAATGAGATAATTATTTCTTATAATATAATACTATTCCATCACAATTAGCTACTACAACTTATTCAACCACTCTCCAATTGATGGGCATCCTTTCACTTTCCAGTTCTTTGCTACCACAAAAAGAGCTGCCTCAAATATCTTAGCATATACTAGTTTTTCTTCTTTTTTTTCCCCTCTGATTATGTGGGGGAAACAGGGCTAATAATGGTATTACTGGGTCATTTGGCATATAAATTCCAGATTGCTCTAAAAAATGGCTGGATCAGACAAGAATGTATAAGTATTCTTCTTTTTCCATATCCCATCCAACATTTGTAATTTTTCCCATCCCATTTTATCCAGTGTGATAGGTGTGAGACAGTCCCTCAAAATTTTTTTTATCATTTCTCTAATGATTTAGAGCATTTTTTCATATGACTACATATAATTTTGATTTCTTCATATCCTTTGAACATTTGTCAATTAGGTTATAAATTTGACCCAGTGATTTGAGTAATGAAGCCTTAAGAAAATGGTAGACATTCTATATCTAGAATAAAGGTCGGAATTCTTGGCAGAGAAAAATAGTCAAAATTCAGAGGAAGCAACAAACCTGTTTGGGTGATATTGAATAAGATTAAGAATATATCTTCCCGGAAACTAAACTATCTGTTTAGTGCCCTACCAATCAAAATTCCAAAAAAATACTTTAATGAGTTAGAAAAAATTGTAAGTAAATTCATATGGAGAAATAAAAAGTCAAGAATTGCCAGGAGCTTAATGAAAAAAATGCAAACGAAGGTGGCTTAGCACTACCTGATCTAAAATTATATTATAAAGCATCAGTCATCAAAACTGTTTGGTATTGGCTAAGAAATAGAGTGGTGGGCTAGTGGAATAGACTAGGTGTAAAAGCAGGAGAGGATTATAGTAATCTGCTGTTTGGTAAACCCAAAGAGTCCGGCCACTGGGATAAAAACTCCCTCTTTGATAAAAACTGCTGGGATAATTGGAAGTTAGTATGGAAGAAACTTAGATTAGACCAATACCTCACACCCTTTACCAAGATAAGATCCAAATGGTTACAGGACTTAGACATAAAAAAACAATACTATAAGCAAATTAGAAGATCAAGGACTAGTCTACCTGTCAGATCTATGGAAAGGGGAACAGTTTATGACTAAGGAAGAGTTGGAGAACATCACCAAAAACCAATTAGATGATTTTGATTACATTAAATTAAAAAGCTTTTGCACAGATAAAAACCAATGTAATCAAGATCAAAAGAAAAGTAGTAAATTGGGAAACAATCTTTACAATTAATGATTCTGACAAAGGACTCATTTCTAAAATATACAGAGAACTGAGTCATATTTTTAAAACAAAAAGCCATTCCCCAATTGACAAATGGTCAAAGGATATGCAAAGGCAATTTACAGATGAGGAGATCAAAGCAATCCATAACCATATGAAAAAATGCTCTAAATCATTAATTATTAGAGAAATGCGAATTAAAGCTTCTCTGAGATACCACCTCACACCTCTCAGATTAGCCAGTATGACTAGGAAGGATAATGGTCATTGTTGGAAGGGATGTGGGAAATCTGGGACACTATTGCACTGTTGGTGGAGCTGTGAACTCATCCAACCCTTCTGGAGAGCTATTTGGAGCTATGCCCAAAGGGCAACAAAAATGTGCATACCCTTTGACCCAGCAATACCACTACTGGGTCTATACCCTGAAGAGATGAGGAAAAAGGGTAAAAACATTACTTGTACAAAAGTATTTATAGTAGCCCTGTTTGTGGTGGCAAAGAATTGGAAATCCAGTAAATGTCCTTCAGTTGGGGAATGGCTTAGCAAACTGTGGTATATGTATGTCATGGAACACTATTGTTCTATTAGAAACCAGGAGGGATGGGATTTCAGGGAAACCTGGAGGGATTTGCATGAACTGATGCTGAGTGAGATGAGCAGAACCAGAAAAACACTGTACACCCTAACAGCAACATGGGAGTAATGTTCAACCTTGAAGGACTTGCTCATTCCGTCAGTGCAACAATTAGGAACAATTTTGGGCTGTCTGCAAAGGAGAGTACCATCTGTAACCAGATAAGTAGCTGTGGAGTTTGAACAAAGTACAAGGACTATTCCCTTTAATTTGGGAAAAAAAACCAGATATCTTATTGTCTGATCTGGTTACCTCTGAGAATTCTGTTCTTTTTAAGGATATGATTTCTCTCTCATCACACCCAATTTGGATCAAGGTACAACATGGAAACAAAGTAAAGACTGACGGAGTGCTATCTGTGGGGTGGGGGTGGGGGAGGGAAGCAAGATTGGGAGAAAATTGTAAAACTCAAATAATATCTTTAATAAAAAAAAGAATATATCTTCCCTCAATAATTCTGTAAAACAAACGATAACACATGGGGAAGTGGAACTTTGATGGAAAGTTGGGGTTTTTGTTTTTTTTTGTTTTGCCAAGTAGTTTAGATAAGAAACTTAGCAGGGTTAATAAAAAATAAATTAGAGTGTAGAATCCGATCTGGAAAGAGCTTTACTCCTTATCTAGACCAAACCCCTCATTTTACAGCTAAGGAAACAGATCCAGCAGACAAATGAAGTGGTTTATACAAGATTGAGCAAGTAGTAAATATCAGAGCTTGGATTTGAACTAAAGTCTTTTAATTTTAGATCCAGTGCTTTACAACCAATAGAATGATTTTTGATTTGGAAAGAATTTGGAAATCAAGTCTAATCCTCTTATTTTACAAATAAGGAAGCTGAGGTGCAGATAAATTAAGAGACTTACACAAGATCACATAGTAAGGACTAGTGGAAGAATTATAACAAAAATACATTTTCTGGCTCCTCATTTGGTCCTTTAGTTTGAATATATTCTACTTCTGTTTATCCTTTCTTTTAGGAAAGTAAAGCTGATGATAAGGAGGATGATTATAAATAATATGGTGGTTTATGAAGTGCATTAAATACATTTTATCACATTTTATCATTATATCACTTTATACATTATTTTTTCTTCATCTTGATCTTTTTTTTTATGTTTTTGCAAGGCAAATGGGGTTAAGTAGCTTGCCCAAGGCCACATATCTAGGTAATTATTAAGTGTCTGAGGTTGGATTTGAACACAAGTACTCCTGACTCCAGGGCCGGTGCTCTATCCACTACGCCACCTAGCTGCCCCCATCTTGATCTTATGAGATGAATATCAATGGTATTATTATCCCAAGAAATTTGTTCTCAGATAGGATATGTGATTTACCCACAGTCACATAGTAAGCAATGCTTAAAACAGAATTCAGACCTTGGTAACTCCTGACTCCAAATCAAATGATTTTATCATTTCATCACACTACCTATTTGTGAGGTAACTCAGAGGCTGCCTAATCAAGTAAGTAATCCTTTCACTAAACTGAAATTTGCTTTTCTTCTTCTATGCAGGTCCTTAACAACTACTTACTAAAGCAAAGCAAAACAAATCCTTCTCCCTACATTCCCTCCTTTGAAATACTTTGAAGGAAGATTATTACATACTACCTTGTCCTGACTCCTACCAACTCTTCCTTTCTCAATATCAAGCATCTTCAGTTCCTTCCTCATATTTCATAGTCCTCTTATTATCCTTCCTAACATGCCTAAAATAGAATAGAATGGACTAGATGTAGTCATTTGTATGCTTGATATATACAGATAGTCTTATATGTCAAAGGCAGATATTTAGATACTCTAAAAACAGTAAGTGGTAGAAAATAATGGCCAAGGAAGAAGCAATAATTGATAAATTTTGGCAGGGCCCACCACACGCAAATTTAGTGATCTGTAAAGAGTTTTTGCAAGCCCCCATGACTTCTTAAATCATATATATCTATATCTATATACATATATACTATATTTCATAGTTATATTTCATATGCATATGTTATTTTACCCAAAGAAAGAGTAGCCCTGTGATATCCTGTTTAAAGAGACATTATAGTATATTGATAGAAGCCTGAACTGGATATCAAAAAATCTGAATTCTAGTTTATATTTTCACATTAACTCACAATGCTGTTCTATGCAGACCACAACTAGGATTCTGTTACCTGATACATAGAATGAGGAGGTGGGACTAATTTTTCTTTAAGGTCTCTTTCAGTTGTAACATTTCTGTTGGTTCTGTGATATATACTTCTATTTTTAACTGATGGTTGTTTTGTTTTTTTGCAAGGCAATGGGGTTAAGTAACTTGCTCAACGTCACACAGCTAGAAAATTAAGTTGTCTGTGGTCACATTTGAACTCAGGTCCTCCTGACTCTATCCACTCTGTCCATTGTGCCACCTAGCTGCCCCCAACTGATGTGCTTTTAATTGAGGTGAAGCAATATACAGTTCAGTAGGAAATAATAAAGTTACCGATATCAGTGTTGATTGAGACAGTCTTTAGGGTCTCTTTCTACCTATATATTTCAAGAAACAAAATATCTAAATGATGGGATTCCATAGCCACTGACTGACTGCAAAAGTCCTTCAGCTTCTGACACAAGAACACTTTAAATAAAAGTAAAATTCTCAGTAGGCATTTAAAAAGATACAGCATTACTGATTTTGTTACACAGTCATCACCTAATCCCTTTGGTGCACACTTTACCTAAGACTTCAAACTTAACCAAGAAACCTGAAACACAAGATCTTGGGACACACATTCAGGGCAAATTCGAATCTAGGTAAATAAGGGAAGTCAACCCCAAGTAACAACATGTATGAGAGATGCATAATGCAAAAAAAATATCACTTGACACTTATTTTTTCCTATTCCAAACAAGAACCCAATTGCCTCCACAGTGAGCTAGCCTAGATACTAGCTCAGAAACTCAGAATCTCCAAGTTCCAGTCTTCTGACTTTGGTTAACCTTATTATAGAAGGAAGACTATTGGTTCTATTATCAAAAGTGGTTGCCTTCTTGTTGTATTTGATCCTGCTACAAAATAATACTATTTGCTTTAAGACTGGGCTTCTCGATACCTTGAGGAAAAAGTATCACCCAACTTGACTTGAATATGCTTCTTCAATGGAGTTCCTTTCATCCATTCTACTCTATTAGGACACATTCTTCAATGATTGGCATACTCCCATCCCTTCTTGGTCTCCTCATTCCAGTGGTAATGACATTCAGCTCCTAACAGCTGAAAAATAAATCCCTTTCTTCCCAAATCCTGCTGTCCATTCCTTCATTCCTATTTCCCAAATCTTTATCCTATTAATGTTCCACTACAGATTGTCCCAGCTTTTTCACTGTGCTCTCTGAGATTCCTGTTTCATAATGAACAAAGTTCCTTTCATTTTATAAAATACTGCTACTTATTTCATTCTTACTCTCATTTTTTTTGTGATGCTCACTGTAATCTGGCTCCCCCAAATGATATTTCCTTGTTATCTTTTCCAGGACTAATTGTACTTTCTTTCATATCCCTGGTTCACTGGTTTGGGATAAGTGGGAGTGGGGGATATTTCCCATTGCCACTTGAATTTTGGTTACTGGAAATAATTGTTTTAAGGCTTATTTTTCTTTGGTTTGACAGGATGATAGAGGCATTACAAACTAAGATTTAAAGATATGGTAGTTATTAAAATTTTATCTTTTGAAGAACTTAATTTCTTCCTCCCTCCAAAAATACCACATTTCCCCATGTATAAGATGCACTTTAACTTTGAGGCCCTAAATTTGAAAAAAAAGTATTACATAAAGTTATTGAACTCATTTTATTCAACTTGAAATTCAATGACCTTCTGCTCATAGCTTTCAGAGGCATCTTTTGGGCAAGTCTAGTGTGTGGACCCATGCTCAATCCATTCTGTTTCATGAACCTGAAGCACAATTGTGTCCTCTTTGAAAATCAATCACTTCTTTTTCATCAGCAATTCTTCTTGCCTCATACTGAACCATCTTTGTGGACATAGGAATTCCAATGGCCCTTTGCTCTTTAATTCATCTCTTCAATTCTCTCTCAAAATCAGGCCATTTGGTTGACTTGCCTCTCGAGGCATTTTCACTAGGGTTTCTTCTTCCCACAGCCAGTCTTGGATTGTTTTCTCAGTTGGAGGAGGACCAGACCTACATTCAGCATCACGATTTCCATTTACTTTTGCAAGCTGGGCCACTTTGAACTTGAATTTAGCACTGTATGAAAATTTTTTGGAGTCATTTCTGAGCAGAAGGTGGCAAAAGGTAACCTAATATGCTGGTAACAAATGTGAAACAATGAACACAAAGACAACAAGCTTGAAAAAGCAGGAAATGCAAGTAAAAAAAATCTACAACTACTGTATAAGATGCTTCCAGTTTTTAGACCACAAATTTTTCAAAAAAGGGTGTGTCTTATACATGGGGAAATATGATAAATTATATTGATGCTTATATCACCTTAGTTTCCTAGAAATACCTTTCCCTCATCCAATCCAGATGGACTCACCTTGAACAATGAAACAATTAAACCAAAACACTTGATTATAGTGGCAACATCTGACAATACATGTATTGGTGGTCCTCTGCCCTCCAGCAGAAAGGAAATATATTTTATTCTGTTCTCTGGGACAATTATTAGCTTGTAAATTATTTAAATTTTGACTTATGTTATTTTCATTTACATTGGAGTAGTGACTGTATATATTGTTCTTAAAAATTTCTTTATATTGTTCTTGTTTTACTCTTAATTAGTAATTCTAATGTTCCTATATTTATTTCATGCAGGATATTTCATTATATCTATACACTACTTTTGTAGACATTATTGACTATCCAGTAATAATGACTCATTTAATGTCCAATTTTTTCTATCATGAAGATAACATTTGTCTGCTGTGAGTATTTTGGCATATATTAGATCTTTGCTTCTTAGTATCTGATCATATTGGGTTAGAAACTCAAATTCTTAGTATCTCTGAGAAGTACCCATTTTATGTTCTAGAAAGATGCTTAATAATAGATAATCCTTTAAATGGAGAATCTCATGGCCCATCCACCCTTTTTCTTTCATAATTATAAGAGCAATTTTCTTAGATAGGACTTATTGACATCAAAAATCCAATGACAAGGTGGCAGCTGCGTGATGCAGTGGATAGAGCACCGGCCCTGGAGTCAGGAGTTCAAATTCAGACTCAGACACTTAATAATTACCTAGCTTTGTGACCTTGGGCACATTAACCCCATTGCCTTAATAAATCAAAACAAAACAAAAATCCAGTGACAAATGGCATAAAGTATTTCAACTGCAATCACATTCTCCCATCCACCTATTTTATAGATGTTAAATATCTAGAACTATGAGGCTAGGATCTCTGGGCAAGGGGTTATACTAAAACTGTTCTCAATCTGTGGGTATGGGGTAGATGCAATATGACTTATCACCAATGACTTTTTTGAAAGCTTGTTAACTAAAACTGAAAACTAAATAAAACTATTAACTAAAAAGTAATTTACATATACAACTTTTAAGGAAGGCTATAAAAATGTGTATGAAATCATGAATCTACTCCATATAGCTAGATTTTTTAAAATTATATAATTACATTTAACATGCTATTACTTACATTGTCCTTGACTGCGACTTTCTTCAGCACTTATATTTTTAGATATTTCATTGGTAATATTTTTCTTGATTTTTTTGTATCGCTATGAGTGTCCCCACTTCCCTTTCCCCTTCCCCAAATAAAAACTTTTTAAATAAATAACTCTAGCCAAGCAAAATAAATTTGCAATATATTGGTCATGTCTGATAATGTGTGTCTCATTCTTTGCCTAGTTTTTCTCTTCTCTACTAGGAGGTAGGAGATAGTCTTCTGGAGTCACAACTGCTTTGATCAGTTATTAACTCTTCCAAAGTTGCTTCCTCTAATGCAATCGTGATCATTGTGAAATTGTGAAATCATCTCTTGGCTCTGCTCACTTCATTCTGCATCAGTTCATACAAAGCTTCTAGGTATCTTCAGATCCATTCTGTTAATCATCTCCTTGTTGTCCTAAGCAAGTCTTGACCACTGCCTACCTCAGTTTCAACTGTAAAATGAGGAAAATAATAGCACCTTCCTTCCAGGGTTGTGAGGATCAAATGAGATAATATTTGTAAAATACTTGACACAATGCCTGATATATAGTAGATGCTTAATATACATTTCCTTTCTTCCCTCCTATAGATCATAATCTGTTCAGCAATTCCTCAAACCACTTTGCTTTTGTTATTTGCAAAAACAAAAAGAACTAAAACTTTTGTGTAGGGGTCCATTCAAGTCAAGTCAACAAGTATTTATTAAGTACCTACTATTTTCCAGAGACTGCAGAATGCTAGGGATAGCACAAAAGAATAAGAGGAAGAACAGAGTTCCAGACTCGGGAAGTAGTATGTGAAAATGCCTGGAAACAGAAAAAGGAGTGCCTTGAGGGAGGATCAGCCAAGACGACAGTGTCACTGGACTACATTGCAGTTGGAGGAGGGGTGAATGTGGAATATGAGTGAGGAGAGACAGAGTATGAAAGGCTTTGAACAGGAAGCCATTGGAGTTTGATAATTTGGGAAGTTGAGAGGCATGTAATATGATCAGACTTGCACTCCAAGAAGATCACTTTAGCATTTGGGTGAACAGACTTGTTTGTCCTTCATTTTCAAAAAGGACCAGTAACTTCATAGGTGATGTCTTGACTTGAATGTGAATTGTATTTAAGTGAGGCAGAGTTGCACAAAGTCATTAGACTCACTTTCTCTTCCAGAATCATCAAAGTCCAGTGTCAAGAAAAAAAATTCAGTGGATAACTAGTGTCTCTGAATGTCTCATTGAGTTCTAAGTGTTCCACAGCACTTGCTTCAACTCCTCTCATGGTCGTTGAAACAAATTGTTCTCATCTGCCCATTCTGCAGGGGAAGTCTCATGATTTTGGTAGACATTTTGGTGAGTTACCCTTAACTTGGTTTAGCCCATCTGAGATGGTTTTGCCAATGTGTGACAGCTGTGTATGTTATGGTTTCTTGGAGCCACAATAGAGTTTGGTGAAAGATGGATACCAAAGGTGGAAGAGAGAACTAGAGTGGGGAGAGAGGCAGAGAGACCAATCAGCAGTGGTCCAAATGATAAAGCCCTGTATCAAGACAGTGCAGTGTCTGAGGAGAGAAAGGGCTATACAAAAAAGACAATATGAAGATAAAAATTGTCAGTTCTTGGTAACAGATTGTGTAAAGGGGATGAAAGAGAGTAAAAAGTTAAGAATGACACCTATGTTGCAAGCCTGAATTACTAGAAAGATGGTACTATCTCCTGCATTAGTTCCAAAGACAAGAAGAGAGGAGGGCTTAAGGAAGAAGATAATAAGATCAGTTTTGGACAAGTTGATTTTAAGATGTTGATGAGACGCTCAGGAGGCATCTGGAGATGCATTCTAGAAAGTCTTGCCTTTTTTTTTAAACCAACTTGGGGTTTACCTAGTAATGCTATTGTTGGGTCAAGAAATATGAATATTTGTGGGGGCAGGAAAGTACAGTATAGTTTCAAACTACCTTCCAGAACCATTGTACTACTTTTCCCAGCTACAATAACAGTGTATTAATGTTTCTTGCATCCCACAGTCCTAGCAGCAATTATCTTTTTTTTTTTTGTCATTTTTGGGAACCTGATAGGTGTAAGATAGAAATTCCAAGTTCTTTCTGTCTTTTATTTTTTTGGTAAGGCAATGGGGTTAAGTGACTTACCCAAGGTCACCCAACTGGATTAATTATTATCTGAGGCTGAATTTGAACTCCTGTCCTCCTGATTCTAGGGCCAGTGCTGTATCCACTGCACCACCTAGCTGTCACTCCAAGTGATTTCAATATTCATTTCTCTTTTTTCTGTTTTGGAGCATTTTTCATATGATGGTAGATATTTCTTTTATGAACTACCTATTCCTATCTATGAGCATTTATCTATTGGGGTTGACTCTTGTTCTTATACATGTATAACTGCATTCCTATAACACACAGGTTAGACAATTTCTTGAAGAATAGCAATGTGATGTTGCATATACCCTCTGTGTATGAAAGGGATGAAGTGGAAAGGGCCTTGGAACCTGAGATGCAGTGTATGGCAAACATGACCCAGAGAGATTTGAGAGGAGAGTTTGACAGAGAAAGAAACTTTGAAAAGATAATGGGAACTCCCAGAGCTTCAGAAATATGAATCAAGCCAGTCTACTGACATGCTTCTTGACTCCCAATACCTGGCACCCTTAGAACCTACTAAGAGCAAACTTCTTTGGTGAAAATGTTTTCTCCTTGGTCAAACTGAGATTTTATCTTGCTTCCAAGTCTAAAAACCTGTGAATTCTTCTGTTGTCTATCATCTAATCTAACTTGTATGATTTCCTCAATGTCTGTTACTATTTGTTTAGATAAATGTGTTTTCTAACTATCTATAATTAACTTCTATGTGGGAAGGAACTAAGCTGATCAAGGGAAGGATAACTATTTACCCTCTCCTTGGGATTAACTTGAGAAAGTGGTTTTTATTCTGAAGCTTGAAAAGACCATCATATCCCTAGATTGCATCCCTGATGCATAGTAAAAAATTTTAATTCTATACCAATATTCCTCTTAGAGATAGGAGAACAAAGAGTGGTCATCCAACAATTGTTATCATGTATTCTAGTTGCCATTTCATGCTAAACTACAGAAATGCAGCCATGGTCCTATTACTATTCCTCACAAAATTAGAAATCATTGTCTCCTCCATAATTTAGATGGACCTGTTTCTACATTTTATCTTTTTAAATAAAAATCCATTCAGAATAGCCATGATATATTAAACAGCTATCTACATTACATGAAGAAAAGCTCTGGACTTAGTTTCCCATCCCACATGTGTTGTTGCTAAGTTGGGCCCCTTGCGGCTAGCTAGATATATCTCCTCCCTCGGGGTTCTAAGATTACACATGAGAAGTGATGGAGTATCTGATGCCATCAGTTTAAGGTTTCATCCTGATGTGTTTTTACCAATAGGGATGAATCTGCAGTTATTTCCTTAATAACATTAACATTATGGATTAGACACTCACTATAAATTTAGTTGACATAAATTAAATTTCATGAAGTGATATGTACTGAGAAGCTATATCTCAAGAACAAAAATTATAAAATGTTTTCTCCCACAGGAGGACTTTATTTTTCCCCCTCTACTTCATAATTCCCTGTAAAGTGATAACTTCTGATTTTGTCATTGTTGATTTGTTTTTTTTATTAATTTCTGATTCTTTGTGACCCCATTTGGAGTTTTCTTGGCAAAAATTCTGGAGTGGTTTCTCATTTTCTTCTTCAACTTAAGAAAATGGAGGCAAACAGAGTTAAGTGACTTGCCCAGAATCTCATAGCTAGTAAGAGAAGTCAAATGGCTCTGTACTCTGTCCACTATATTACTTAGTTGTCCTGATACAAATTTACTTCATCAATTTACTTCCAAATGAGGTATAGCCATTAGACTTACTTCTGTAAGTAAGATATTGGTTGATCTATTGCTAGGTCAAGTGAAATAAGTCACTCCTTAGAACCATGTGGATATTTCAACCTCAGTGACAGGCATACTCTGATATAGACTCCCATCTTGCAAAAGAAATATAATGCAAACAGATTGCTCCACCCAGGAACAGGTCTGTTTGAATGTCATGCATTCATGGGATGTTATGGGGAAGAGTTTAGCAAGTCATCTTTATAACTTACAGCCAGTAGAAAGGAAAAAGAGTGAGTTTTTCCTTTGAGGCATTTCTTATGTACTACAGTTCCTTCTCAGAAGAACAGTGTAAGAATACTTGGAGACTATTCTAAAGAAGAGATCCAGACCCCTCCATTCAAAGTCATTAGAGATTTCCTGAGGTTCATCAAATCCTCAGGTTCTCAGGATTGAGATTTCATTGTCTAGCACCTTTATTATCTATATTTGCATAATTTCCAATATTTTGCTTATTTGTTTGTTTTTTATTTTTTGCAAGTCAATGAGGTTAAATGACTTGCCCAAGGTCACACAGCTAGGTTATTTTTAAGTATTTGAGTTAGGATTTGAACTCAGGTCCTCCTGACTCCAGGGCTGGTGCTCTCTGCACTGTGTTGCCACCTAGCTGACCCTCCAATATATTTTGTATATAAGACCTTTATCAAAGGGATTTGAGGCAACCCCCCCACCACCACTGTTTCTTTGTGCAAAAAAAAATCAATTTTTTTGCAATGAAAATTATTCATTTTATATACTGTAATTATAACTACCCCTTATTTGACCAAGAATTCTTCCCCTGTCCATAGCTGAAAAAGGTATCTCTCCTTCCATTTTCCTCTAATTTGTTTACAATATGACAGTTCATATCTAGTTTATACATCCATTTGGAGTTTATTGTGTTATTTTGGGTGAGATATCTACTAAGCCCCCAAATTTTCTCAGGAGTTTATGCCAAATATTGAATTCTTGCCCCTGTACTTGTATTCTTGGTTTTTTATTAAATACTGTGGAACTATATTCAATTACTTCTAGATTTTTGTGTAACTAATCTGTGCCACTGATTAACTTTTATTTATTTTTTTCAACCAGGACCAAATAGTTTTGACGGTTGCTACTTTGTGAAATAGTTTAATGTCCGGTATTGCCAGGTCCCCTTCCCTTTTTCTTCCCAGTATTTCCCTTAAGATTCTTGGCCTTTTGTTATTCCAGATACAATCTGGTATAATTTTATCTGGCTTTACAAAAGTAACCCTCTGGTATTACGCACGGCATTGAATATGTAAATTAACTTAGGCAGTATTGTCATCTTTATTATACTGGCATAATCTAACCATGAGCAATTAATATCTCTCCAATTATTTAATTCTATATTTCTATAAAAAGTGGTTCATAGTTGTGTTTATGTAATTCCTATGTGGGACTTGGTAAATAGACTCCTTAATATCTTATATATTTCAAAAATTACTTTAATGCTATTTTATCTTCCTATATATTTTTCTAGGTTTTGTCAACAATATGTAGAAAGTTTGATGATTTTAATGGGTTTATTTTATCCTACTGTTTTGCTGAAGTTATTGTTTCAATTGAGTTTTAGTCAAATCTCTAGGGTTCTCTGAATAAAATATATAATCTGCAAAAAAAGCAATATATTTTTTCTTATATGCTTGTTTATTACTTCAACTTATTTTTTCTTGTTTTCTTATTACATTCAGTACTTCCAAAATTTTATCACATAGTAGTGGTAATAAGTAACATCCTGGGTTTACCTCTAATCTTATTAGAAAAGACTAACATTTCTTTACTATAGATAATACTAGCATAGTAGTTCTTGTTTTAGATAGCATTAATCATAATAAAGAAAAGTCTTATTCTTATGTTTTTTGATATTTTGATATAAAACAATATTGCATTTTTTCCAAAATATTTTTCCTGTTACTATTGATAAAATAATGTGATTTTTATTGTTTTTTTAATTTTTTTAAATTTAAGGCTATGGGGTTAAGTGACTTGCCCAAGGTCACACAGTTAAACAATTGTTAATTATCTGAGGTCAGATTTGAACTCAGGTACTCCTGACTCCAGGGCTAGTGCTCTATCCACTGTGTCACCTAGCTGCCCCAATTTTTATTGTTTTTTTGTTATTTGATCTGTTATACTAATTCTTAATATTGAATCAACTTTGACTTTTTGGTATAAATCCAACCTGGTGTTGTCAATAATAGTTTTAATATTTTGCAATATCCTCCTTGCTAATAATTTACTCATTTTTTCCTGTGTTCATATTTCTTAGATATAAAACTACAGCAGAGGCTCTTAACCTGGGATCTGTGGATAGCTTTCAGGTGATTTGTCAACTTTTTTTTCACTCAGCTTTGTTTTTCTGCTTTATACATTTGAAAAGATTATTCTGGGAAGGGGTCCTTGACCCAAAGGGCACAAGAATTCCTGAGAAAGGGCATTTGACAGCCAAAGTAGTCCATTAGATAAATGTTTAGGAACTCCTGGTGTATAGTTTTCTTTCTCTGACTTGCCCCTTTCTGGTTTATATATCAGGACCACATTTGTCTCATAGTTGGAAAATGATGATGCCTTCTTTCCCAATTTTTGCAGCCTATAAAAGAAATTGTTCTATTGATGTTTGAATTTACTTTAAAATTTTTTATTGATATTTTCAATTTTTTACACAACCATGGTATCCTATGTATACTCTCCACTTCCCCCAGATAACCAAAAGTATTTTTTTTGAGAGGAAAAAAAATCAGTACATTTGATTGATACACTAAGAAAATCTGAAAATATACACAATGTGTGACACTTGTGGATCTCCTTCCTTCATGATGACACAGGATTGGGGTATCTATTCATATCCCTTTATTTGAACTACACTTGATCTTTATAATTTTGTTACATTTACTTCTTAATTTTTGGTGCGTCATTCTTTCCATTTAAATTGTTGTAATCACTATGCTATGTATATTGTTTTCTTCACTGTTTACAACTTTGCATCAGTTTGTATAAATATTTCTATGCTTCTCTATATTCATTATATATATTATTTCTTATGGCTTGGAAGTATTCCACTACATTCATATACCATAATTTATCTGGCTATTCCTTAATTGATAAATATCTACTTTGTTTCTAATTCTTATCCATCACAAAAAGTATTGCAATAAATATTATGGAATATATAAGAACTTTCTTTTTTATGATTTTCTTAATATGTAAGTCCAATAATGGAAATTCTGGTTTAAAAGGTGTGGACAGTTTAGTCACTTAATTTATAAAATTCTTTAAATTGTTTTCCAAAATGACTGTACTATTTCACAGCTCTGCCAACAACATATTATTGAACCTTTCTTCCACAGTCCCTCCAATATTTCCTGTTGCCAGTTTTTGGCCATTTTTGCCACTTTTCAGGGTATGAGGTAAAAAACTTCATAATTGTTTTGGTTATAATTTCTCTTATTATTAATGATTTGGAGCATTTTTTCCAAGTGGTTTTGAATACTTTGAAATTCTTTTGAGAACTAGTTAACCCTTTATCTATTGAGAAACTGAGGAATATTATCTATTGAGGAAAATATATATACATATATACATATAAATTTGTGTGTATAAATATATAAGCAATTTTTTTCAGAGAAATTTGATACAAAGGTTTTTCCCATTCAACCACTTCTTATCCTACATGCACTAATATTGTCTGTTCAGAAGCTTTTCAGTTTTACATAGGCAAAGTTATCTATTTTATCTCTTATAATTGCTTCTGTCTCTTGTTTGATTGAGAATGCATCTCTAATCCAAGTGTGAGAGGTACATATTCTGTTATTCTTCTAATTTTTAAATTATATCATCTTTTATATTAAGGTCAGGTTTCCATTTAGAATGGAATGTGGGGGAAAAAGAATGTAATGTGGAGTGTGGTATGAAGGATTCATATAAGCCCAATTTCTGCCAGACTGTTTTCCAATTTTCCCAGCATTTTTTTTAGCAAATAGGGAGCATTTCCCTAGGAAACTTATGTTTTTCATTTCATCAAACTTTGTATTATTGAGTTCTATTGTTTCTGACTTTCCTTTGTCTAGGATACTTCATTGATTTATCTCTCTATTCTTTAAGCAATACTAGCTGGTTTTGATAACTGCTGTTTGGTAATATAATTTAAGGTTTGGTAGTGCTATTTCTCCTTCATTATTACTTTTTTTCATCATTCTGTTGATATTCTATGTCTTCTGTTTTTTCAAATGAATTTTGCTATTATTATATTAAGCTCTGTTAAGCAATCTCTTGATAATCTGATTGGCATCAAGTTAAAAGTATAATTTAATTTTGTGGTATTTTCATTTTTTATTATATTGGCAAAACCTAGCTAATGAGTACTTAATATTCCTTGAGCTATTCAGATTATTCTTTAATTAGAATTCACTTTTAAATGCATCTGTTCCTAAATTTTTTTCCTTTTGGAGTTAATTATATGGATCATTCAATTTCATATTCTGAGGTTAGTGCTGTCTTGCTCTGGCAATCTAAATAAGGTATTTTTATAAATATTCATTTATTTTGTTTAACATATTTCTGACATATAATTGGATACAATTATATCTTATAATTTCTCCTTTTCCTTTTCAATTGGGTCCCCCCGCCTTTTAAAATTGGCAGGTTATTTTTCCTTTATTTTTAAACTGATTTTCTAATGACCTGTCTATTTTATTAAGTTTAGAACTGGGATTGAGGCAAAGCACCTGAAGAAACTTGTCTTTTCTTTGAATGGATTAAGACTAACAAATGAGTTTTCTCCTCTCATCTTTTGATATAGTCCTTTTGTTCTATATCTAAGAAATCATATTCATTTTTTAAATAGGTATTTAAGCTCCTGTGTACTTAACCTTCTGCTTAGCTTTATTTCTTAACCCAACTTCCTTTTACTATTATTTAAATAGCATCCATCACCATAGCACCCAGCTAGCATTCACTTTACCAAGTCTCATTGTGTTTCACAAACTGGAAGGGGGTTGGAGCTAGGTGCCTGTTTGCTCTCACTACTGATTAGCTGTTTTCAAGGAAACTGCAGTAATCATAGGACTTTTGTATTTGGAATACATAGTCCCTCCTTTGCCAAGAGTTAAGAAATGTCTTTTCATTAATCGTTACAGTATCCTTAGGATAAGAGATATCATGGCACTTTAGTTTTTTTATTCAGATTTCCATATTCTTTTCAGAAGATTTTTATGTTAAAAATAATAAATAAGTTACACTTTGTATGCAGTTTTTCTTTTAAAAAAGCACTTGCTATAGAGGTGGCATAGTTACATTTCATTTTGTGAGCAAGAATGAATATTAATCACATTCACAGTCTTTACCCTGGAGTCCCAGAGCTCATGTCTAGATGTTTTCAATAAAGTATTACTAATTTGGGATAGGAAGGTTGAGAGGAAAGAAGAAAAATCTGGAGGACTGGACACTGAAAACTGGTCCCATCTCTGTTAGCTGTGTGACCTCAAGTAAATAATTTCATTTTTCTGATCTCTGACTTCCTCGCAAATGAAAGTACAAAACTAAATTATTGGAAGTCATGGAGTTTAGAGCTGGGAGGAACCTTAGAGACATTAGCTTAGTATAATAGAAAGAACTCTGAATCTGGCATAGGGAAATTGGATTTGAGTCCTCTAGTTGTGCTACTTAGTAGCTATGAGAATTTGCTTTGGGGGCCTAGTTTCCTTATCTGTAAATGGAGGGACTGGTCCTTCAAAGTTTCAAATCTTTGAACTCAAGTAAATGGAGAAGGGTTACATCTCTTCTAGAAGGGTTACAACTCTTCTTGAGTTCTATGAATTTTACTAATTGTAGAATGAGGCAAATAACAACCACCCTTTCCTGCCTCCTCTGGAAATAATCAGAAACCAGAGACAAAATTTACATAAAAATGCTTTGAGCTTTTTTGGGAAAAAAGATACTACAAATATTGTAACACAGCAGAACTTTCTTGATCAAGGGATCTTTTAGCATCTTTAGGACTAGAAAATAGGAGCAGATCAGAGCTTGGGTAGGAGGGATAAATAATGAGTATGGTCTGGGAGGATATTGAATTGTGAATTGAAAAGGAGCAGGTACCAGAAATTACATATGGAGAGAAAGATAAGAAAACCGAAAGGGAAGAAAGCATCATCAATGTATGAGGCATAGTTCAGAGATATAATTCAGAGGATAAAAAAATCTAGGGATCACATGCAAGTCTTCTACTGGAATGCTTACTGAAATTGTGTTTCTGAGAGAGAGTTGTATTATAGTAGTTAGTGAAGGTCCCCATGGAGCCATTATAAAGAATTTTTTCTACTTATGGACAAAGAGAAGGGTAGTGAACAGTCCTACTGCAGGGACAATTGGTCCAAGGGAGTGGGGGCTTTCATTTCCCAAGAAAAAAGTGGGCCCTGGAATGCCCCTTGAGTTATGACATGTGACTGATTAATCTGTAGGGCAACAGAGGACCAAGGGAAAAAAAGAATAGCAGGAAGAGAGTACGTGAGAGCCCCCAAATATGGGCATCCTGAGGCAAGTCTCCATTTGCCCCAGACTGATTTTGACTCTGAATTTGGTTTATATGGTGGCTTAGGATAGAGAAGACATTTCTGCCCTTGCTTCAAGAAACCTAGTTATAGATCCACTAGTACAGCTATTGTATAAAAAAAGAAAATAGTAGTAGGTGAAAGTGCTCTCCTCTTTCACAAGAAATAAAAAAACATAAAACAATTTTTTTAAAAAGTGAAAATAGTATTTTTCTATCTACATTCAGATTCCATAGTTCTCTCTCTGGATGTGAATGGCATTCTTCATCACAAGTCTTTTAGAATTATCTTTGCTCATTGAACTGCTAAGAAGAGCTAAGTCTATCATAGTTGATCATCAACGTAACTTAATATTCTCCTGGTTTTGCTTACTTCACTCAGCACAGTTCATATAACTCCTTCCAGGCTTTTCTTAAATCCACCTGGATTTAAGTCTTTTCTCTGCTACTTAGTATCTGGTGAGATCTTGAAAAATCACAACTTCAGTTTCCTTATCTATAAAAGTAGAGAAATGGTCTCTAGATTATACCTGATATTCCTCCTTTTTCATGGCATTATTGTAGTACTTAAGAAGCAAATTTCCTGTGTTTTTTTTTTTACTGTTGACAAATATGTATACTAAACACAGAAACAGTGGCTATGTAGATGTAGAACTAAAACCTGGACTCCTTTGTTTACCTTTTTTTTCCAAGCTCAAATCCATTTTTGTGCTAAACCAGAGAAAAGCTTGGGAATATCTAATCTTAAATGCAATATTTGTCTGGAACAGAAAGCCATAAGTTACATATAGAGAGAAGGGTCAAAAAATACTTAATTTTAGGGGCATTCTGCCTGTCTACTTATTTATTTTCACCAAATGTATAAGATTTATAAAGAGCTTTCAATCTCCTGTATTAAATCTCATATGTTAGACCCTAACATACTGGAGTTGAGAATGCTGCTAACTGACCCTGAAGAAATGAAGTCCAGAAGTTAATATTAGGCAACATTTAGGCAGCACTATGTGCTCAGTAGGTACTGCAAGATCAGTGGAGCAATGTGCCCAGAGGAGGAATCAATCCAATAAGGATCAGGTCCATTGAGAGGAGCATGAGATGTTACCAGAAGATATTTTGTGGCATCATAAGATCGAGTTATACTTTGAGCCATTTCCTAATTATGTGCCTTCATCTATGATTCCTATGGATGTCCACTCTCCTTTCTGATATTTGTGGGAAAATATGTCCTAACTTTATGAGGGGGAATGTGTTCTGTGTCATTAAATATCTTTGCTTAATTATCTTTGTGTCTTTTTTTTAGGTTTTTTGAAAAGCAATGGGGTTAAGTGGCTTGCCCAAGGCCACACAGCTAGGTAATTATGTGTCTGAGGCCGGATTTGAACTCAGATACTCCTGACTCCAGGGCCAGTGCTCTATCCATTGCTCCACCTAGATCTTTGTGGCTTCTTATTGACTTGAGCAAAAGATCTAAACACATAGAGGAGACTCATCAGTTGTAATTAAGAGTGGATGGAGAATCAGAATATCTTAAAAATGAAGCAGTCAGTCTAGAAGTACCACAAGTGAGAAGAGTTGCACTATGTATTAGGAACAAGGGGCAAAAAATGCAAAAAGGCAGATCTCCTCACAATTAGAACTATCCAAAAGTGGAAGGGGTTTGGTAAGCCCTCAACACTAGAGAGCTTTAAATTGAGACTGGAAGTTCACTTGTCAGAGATGTTGTAAAGGAGATCTTTATTTACATAAACTGAGATAATCTTGGAAATCACTTTTAACTTAAGAATCTGATTCCCAAAAGAGAGTAATGTTGAAGAGAGCATCAGGGTTTTTAGAGAGATTTGAAATGTATTGAAAGCATGTAGCATATTCAGGAGGAGCTATCTGGCCACAGGTTAAAGTGGGCTTCTTCAATATGAGGGAGAAATTTAGACTGGAAATAATAGTATTGGAAATCATTATAATACAATAAAAGCTCCTGGAAGGCAGGGGCCATCTTGCTTTTGTATTGTATACCGAGATATAGTAAGTGGGACATACTAGGTGCTTTAACAGCTGTTTATTGAACACAGATACAATCATTGAAGCCATAAGAGTGTATGAAATATGGGGGGGGGGAGAAAGAGAGAGAACATAAGACTTAGGGAATATATATATATATATATATAGGAATTGGTGAGATGGATATAGAAGATATAGAGTTGTGGGAATTTATTCTCTTCTCCCTTTCTCACCTTACCTACTGAAAGTTCTGCAATCTGCAGACCCCTACTCTTCCCCAGGCACAAATTGGAATAGGATAAAAATGAGGTTAAAAGGAATACCTCAGGGGCGGCTAGGTGGCGCAGTGGATAGAGCACTGGCCCTGGAGTCAGGAGTACCTGGGTTCAAATCCAGCCTCAGACATTTAATAATTACCTAGCTGTGTGGCTTTGGGCAAGCCACTTAACACCACTGCCTTGCAAAAACTAAAAAAAAAAAGGAATACCTCAGGCCTGATATGTTTCCCTGGAAGAAATACCTGGAGAGGAAAGGAATGGAAAAATCCCAAGCAACACTGGTTACCATTCTGGTTAGCCTTTTGGATATGAAGAGTTTTCTTTTGTTGTCAGAATTTATAATTTCCTTGTAGTGTTCAAATTTGCTATTGGTCATGAAGGTACAAGTGTTTGACATTAAAGTTATATCCAAGGTAAAATATCTCCCATTATATATAATTATAATTTTTAAAATGAGCATGTCTAGGAGAAGGGAGATTATCAAATTATATTGCTGTCAGAGCAGCTGGGGGTGGGGAGATCTAGGAGAGATAGCTGTGGTTCATTTTGAGGTAAGAAATCACCAGACTCTGACTCAGGAAGGTAAGAAAAGGCATAGACTTTAATTCACAGTTTGCACAGATTATTAACAAGAGGCTCACAGGTTACACAAAGCTCATAAGATACAATGAAAGTTCACAGGTTAAGTTCTTTAACAAGATAAAGAAAATGAATTTTTTAAGAAGGTTAAGCAAAGAAGAACCAGGTACAAACTGATTGGAGGAGAACAGCAAAGATAGTTAAAGGGAAACAGCCATGTTTGGAGCTGGGATCACATGGATCCAGCATGAAGGAGGGTGTTGACCAAACCTGTATGGGGAGTAGCCCACCTCCTGTGCAGGGAAGAATGGGGGGGAGGTCAAAGAGTAACCATCTGCTAAGAGCCATACAGATGGAGGAGGGGTAGGGGGAAGGGGCTGAAGTTGCTCTCAATTAACTTAGTGAATTTAAATTTGAGAAGAGGATTAGATTGAGCAATGGAGAGTCAGAGATCCACAGAAAATGACAAATAAGCACAGACAAGGGTAAACAAATATTTCTCCTTAAATAATATTACTGTTTACATATCTACTTTCATTATTAGAAGAACACCTTTGGGAAGACTGTCATTGCCTTCATTGGAATCATTAATATATGTTTCTAAATTATCACAACAGGGGGGCAGCTAGGTGGCACAGTGGATAGAGTACTGGCCCTGGAGTCAGGAGTACCTTAGTTCAAATCCAGCCTCAGACACTTAATAATTACCTAGCTGTGTGGCCTTGGGCAAGCCACTTGACCCCATTTGTGTTGCAAAACCTAAAAAAATAGTTATTTCTAAGGTGTTATAAAATAAAATAACTGTTTTTCTATGTGTGCATATTTAATTAGAACATCTAGATGACCACTTATGACCTGAGAGACTAAAATTAAATTCAGGCTTGAGGAAATAGAATGGCATAGCCATAGAAAGTTCTCTATAAAGTAATTTAGGCTCATCCCTCAACTATTATCTACATAACTATTATATCTACAAGCAAGGTCAGTGAGCTAGTGCAGAAACTTCTTGATTTACATAAGTGAACTATTCTAGATACCTCTATGTAAAACAATTTTTATGTAATGCAAACTTGCCCCTATTCACCCACTTCACTTAGCCTATATATCAAAGGCATATATACAAAATGCTACCTCTAAATAAGTCATAAAACATGCTAAAATAAAGACATATTAAATACTGTATCATATAATAAGCAGAATTTTGAAATGAAAGGTAAATTTAATGATAAATATCTTTTGAACTTTTAAAAATCTTGAAGTACTTGGATCTATCTTATCAATACAAGGGGGAAAAAATCAGCTAAATGATGAAGTGCTTCTGCCAATTGTTTCATTGTGATTCTTTTTTGGTTTGATCTTGGATTCTGAAGCTTCCCTTTCTTCTTCTGCAAGCTTTGCAACTAGCAGTTCAATCAGATCCTCATTCCATAAATCTTCTCCATGAGACTGAATCTACTCCTCCACATCATTCTCATCCACTTCTGGCTCCAATTTTAAAGTTAATTTTACAATCTTGTTACTCACTTTTTTAAATATTTCAGTACTTTCTCACTAGTGAATATTGATTTCTTGTTAAATAAAGATAAAACCCTCAAGCTATCTCTATAGCTCTTTCTTCATCTGACTGAATTTGCTTTGAAATAGGGATACCTTTGTTACACAAGGCAATCTAGCCATTACATGTGATGTTCATAAAAAGAAAATTACTTTTTAAATGTCTCTCTCCAAAGGACAAGGTCAATGTCCAAGTTTTTCTTGTATCTGCTGGGATTGTATCACACTTCAGCATTTAGTTTCTAATTCAGGAGAGTTTTAAGTGTGTTTTTCATTGAAAGGCTCAGGTCTGATGACAAAATGAGATTTGTATTTTAAAAAATCTATACCTACCCATGACCTGTATTGGAGGGATTCTTAACCTGGGGTTTGTGAATCATTTAAGAAATATTTTGATGACTATTTCTTTGTAATCTTACATATCTTATTTTCTGCATTTAAAAAACATTATTCTGAGAAAGGATCATTGGATTCTTCAGCTGCCAAAAGGATCTGTGATATGATAACTCCTGATCTATAGCACCAGGTTCATTAATTGGTCTTGATTTGTAGGTTCATTTATATATTTCAATTAGCAAAATCTCACCCAATTGGTGCTGAATGGATGGAAAATATTAACCATACACAAACACTCAGCACTTATGGACAACTTCTGATAGATGCCAAAAATGATGATTTAAAATGATTTAACATTTCAGTAGCCATTTTTATATTGGGTAGGACAGTGTCTTTTAGTAACCCACTACTTTTGAAGTCTTTACCTGCTTCCATCTTATACAGGTAACTAGTTACAAATTCTTTTTTTTAACCTTTCACTTTAGTCTTTAACAAATTTGGATTGCTCTCTCTCTCTCTCCTCCTCCTCCTCCTCCTCCTTTCCCTTTCCCTTTCCCTCCCCCCTCCAACCCCCCCCCCCCATTGTTCCTTCTTGTTTGTTAAACTAAGAATATCACATCCTAGAAAGAATTTGGCTTCTTATTTTGAAATTGTTATTCAGATTGTGGTGACTATTACCTGAAAAGGGAATAATTCTTTACCACACTGTCCAACAGGAGAGAGAAAAAACTCAAACTCAAAACATTTGGTCACAAACTTAAACAATATTGCATCTTGGGGGATTATTTTGATACAATAAACTTGAATTTTATTTAAACAGAATCCTTTTTTTTGTTGAGAAAAAACAAAATCTTTGATTTTGCTTAAAGGGGAAAATAGACTTAAAAAGAAAAACCCCAGCATTTGGCTCCCAAGTGGAGAAATAACAGGTAATCAGCTAGTTGGTGTACTGACCCATATAGCTCCCCTTGAAAATGTGGCTTCAAAACAGCTAATCCTTTAAAAAAAAGTCTTTACACTGACAAATTTAGAAGTGAGAACAAATGTGGGAGTATAAATGGAAGTCATGATCATCTCTGCCAAAACACTGTTATGTTTCTAGGTACCCAGTCCAGTGCAGGTTTGTCATTTGGATGGAACTCTTGGAACTCATCTTGTTCTCTTAGTTGTAGATGCAATTTGCTTGAACTCAAGAAACCTGTCTATGCAGCAGCAGTGCTGAGTATATGAAGTAATGCAAAGCCAGCCATTCTTTTATGTGAAAGGTTGTGACAGTGTCTTTTTTAAAAAATGTATTTATTTTATTCTGACTTAAGAAAAAAATAATCATTTTTCATAGCATGATAGAAAAGATGTACATAAAATGGAAATCTATTATGTATAACTATTATTCATTTTAAATATATAATAAAGTTATCATGCAGCTTTTTCTTTTTTACCTTTTTTCTCCCCCTTCCCCCTACTCAATTGCCATTAGACACAAATATGCACTTGTAAAACCATTCTATACATACTTCTTTTTGTCAGTTCTTTCTCTGGGAGCTGATAGTCTTCCTTCATACATCCTTTGTGATTTGGGTATTTACAATGGTCAAAATGGTTAAAATTTATAATAGTCAAATGATTCAAAGTTGTTCTTAAAACTTTGCTATTATTGTATACAACATTCTCTTGATTCTGTTCATTTCACTCTTCATTATTTCTTGTATGTCTAGCCATATTTTAACTCATCTTACATGGACATCCCCATAATTTCCAGTACTTTGCCACCACAAAGAGAGCTGCTATATATTTTTGAGCATATGGGTTCTTTTTCTTTTCCCAAATCATCTTGGGAAACAGATCAAAAAGTGTATTGCTAGGTTAAAGGGTACAGACAGTTTAGTAGCTCTTTGGGCATAATGCAAGATTGCTTTCCATAATGGATAATCAGTTCACAGTTACACCAATAGTAATTTTTTAAAAGTTTTTTTAGTTTTTGCAAGGCAATGGGGTTAAGTGGCTTTCCCAAGGCCACACAACTAAGTAATCATCAAATATCTGAGGTCGGATTTGAACTCAGGTACTCCTGACTTCAGGGCCAGTGCTCCATCCACTGAGCCACCTAGCCACCCCTACCAACAGTAATTTAATGTCCCAATTTTTTCCATATTCTCTCCAACATTTGTCCCTTTCCCCTACAATCATTTTAGTCAATCTGATAGATGTGAGATAATATCTCAACGTTGTTTTAATTACCATTTCTTTAATCAGTGATGTGACTTAGTAAAAGAACTGAATACTAGCATTAAAATGGTGAGAGTAGTACATTTATAAAGTATTTAATAGTGTTTTTCAAATTCACATTAGCTTGTTTCATCTTCTTGTCAACCCTGAGGAATCAAATAGCCCTTGTACTGGAGTTGCTTGTGATCTTAAGAACTTGGTTTTTTTTTTAGGGGTACTTCTATTGCCCATGGCTTTAGTCCTTACCCAGAAGACTGAGAAAATTTCCTCAGGGGTCATACCAAAAAGTAAACACCAATTTCTCAGTTGGAGGCATGGAGACCAGTGAACAAAAAGTGGCTTACATAGAGTAGGTGCTTAATAAATGTTTGCTTAATTGGATTTTAAAAGATAGCTTTTAGCTCTTATTGGACACTCCAATTTGCTACTTCTCCCCATTAGTTGGCTAAAATTGGTTGGATATGCTTCACTCTACAATAATATTCTCTGAGGTACCTTCCTTCTCTTGTCCCTTTTTTTCTCAGCAAGCATCCTATGGTGTTATAGTAGTTACTTTATTGTTGTTGCCTTCTAGTTCTCCATCCTCTGACTTGCAGAGTCCCAAAGAACAAGGTATAACTTGAAAAAAAGCTCTCTCCATACTCACTGGGAAATTAATTATGGTAATATCTTCATGTCACTCCCTTTGAGTGCCACTCCTCCTATTTCCTTTTCCTGGAGAATCTTTCCTCTCCAAAATGCTTTCTAGTGTTATTAACTGGGTGGGAGGCAGAGGGAAATGAAGGCCTCAGATTTTGATCCCTTGCTTAGGGTTTAAACACTATCTCCCCATATCCATTTCTCTTTCTCTACACCTCCCTCCTTTCCTTCCCCAACAAAGGTACTTTAGTTGGCCCTTGCTTCACTCTCCTATGTTGGGTCAGGCCAAATTCAGTTCACAAGAACCGTTCCAACATCTACTATAAGTATGATTATAAGGATATGATTCTCAGAGATTTTACATTTTAGAAAACTGAGGCAAAGTATCAAATGTCACATAGCAATTAACTGACAGGGCTGGGAATTCTTTTGAAGGCTTTATTCTGCATCAGGTTGACTTCCTAAGTATTGTTCGGAGTGAGGAAGAAGAGAAAATACTTTCCATATTATTTCATCTAGAAATTAGCAAACAGGGAGAGCTTAATCTATAAATCATATAGGGGAGTGATTTTTAAAAACCTTAAAAAACTTCCTCAAAAATGTTGAATGACACCCCACCTTATCCTTTTCTGCTTCAAACTGTCTATAATTATATTAATGTATTTTAAACATTTCCCTAACATGTATTGTTCCTTCATAGCGGAATATTCACAAATAATCTTCTCCTAGAATTTTTCTATTGCTAGAAAGGTAAGCAAGAGGTTAATCCTAGGTGATATTGTGAAGTAGAAAAAGTTTGTCTTTGATTTCCATTTAAATTTTCTCCTGCCTTTTACTTTGTTCTAAATTGTACCTGGCTACTTAGGAGATCCCAGTTTCAACTTAACCATTTTGGAGAACAATTTGGAACTATACCCGAAGGGCAATTAAACTGTGCCTACTCTTTGACCCAGCAAACCACTACTAGGTCTATATACCAAAGAGATCATAAAAAAGGGAAAAGGATCCACATGTACAAAATATTTATAGCAATTTTTTTGTGGTGGCAAAGAACTAGAAATTGCAGGGATGTTCATCACTTGGGAAATGGTTGAACAAGTTGTGGTATATGAATGTAATGGAATACTATTGTGCCGTAAAAAAAATGAGCAGGTGGATTTAAAAACTCTGGAGATCTAATATGAACTAAAGCTGGGTGAAGTGAGCAGAAGCAGGAGAACATTGTATACAGTAATAGCGACTTTGTGCAATGATCAACTTTGACAGATATATCTTTTCTTTGAGATACACAGATCCAAGACAATTCCAAAAGATTCATGTTGGAAAATGTCATCCAGATCCAGAGAAAGAACTATGAAGTCTGAATGAATATCAAAGCATACTGTTTTCATTTTTTGTTTGTTTTTTTATGGGTTTTAACTTTTGTTCTTTTTCTTTTCATATTATGACTAATGTGGAAATATGTTTAATGGGTTTGTTTAAATGTTTAATGATTGTACATGTATAACCTATATTAGATTGCTTGTCATTTGGGGGAGGAGAGGGATGGAAAGAGGGGAGATAAAGAGAAACATTTGGAATTCAAGATTTTTCAAAAACTGAATGTTGAGGGACAGCTAGGTGGTGCACTAGCCCTGGAGTCAGGAGAACCTGAGTTCAAATTTGACCTCAGACACTTCATAATTACCTAGCTGTATGACTTTGGGCAAGTCACTTTAATCCCATTGCCTTGAAAAAAAAAAAACCAAAAATTGTTGAAATGAAAAAGGGGGGTCCCCAGTTTCAGTGAACTTTGCAAGACTGTTCTACCTCTATCAACACCTACCTGTTTTGTGTCCCATTCCTTTTTGGCTATCTAAGTAAACAATCTAGCATACTTACCCTTTGAAAGTATTCATGACTAATAAAAACTAAATGTTATCTGCATTGTGGTAATTGCATTTTAAAAATAGAAGTGCTGAAGACAAGGCCCCAAGACTAAGTGATCTCCAACTTGTAATTATATGAAATTCAAAAGAAGGAACCTAATGGTAGAATTCTTTACATGCCCAGTGTGGAAGCTATTTTGGGATGGGTAGGCAGTTTTTTCCACACTTGCATTATGAGGAGAGCCTATTCTACCCACATTTAAAGACACATACTGATAAATGAGCTAAGATAATTCTATTCTGAACATGAATTGGCATTAACTTAGATTTGTTTCTCAGCTGATGGTTTATAAGACCAAAATCAGTCAGTTGTATCAGAAGCATATGGCAAAACCAATCCCCATCCTTTCTGAGGCTGCCTGAAGCTTAAGAGATGTTATTTTCTCTCCTATGATGAATTCCCTTCCCCTGTGGTTTTCAGACCAAGTGGATCTCTGAATAGAGGAGTTATCACTCAGCTCAGTCACAGACAGCTGACCTCAGGCAAGGACTGTTGAGAAACTTGGAATGAACATTATTAGCTAGCATTTATGAAGCACTTTGTAAGTCAAGCAAGGCTGCTGCTTATGTGGAGATATTCTGATTGCACATCCCTTTCTTCAGGTTCATCTTATAGATAGGCTAGCTGGGTTAGTCAAGTTTTCTGTCTATAACAAGTTTACTTTAGCAGTAATGTTTTTATATATGTTTGAAGGTCATATCATTAAACAATAGGTTAGAGATGGGAAATTGGTCATGTCAGGATCTAGACCCTGGGACATTTGCTTGGCAGGTTTGCAAAGGTGTTTGATCTTCACTGTAGGGAAAAGTTGTTTTGCAGGCATAAAGAACTAAGTTGGAATCATGTTTCACTCTGGACAAATCACAAACATTTCTCAGGTGGTCTTTTTATCTATAAAATGGGAATAGCAGCATTTTTTAATCAATTGAAATAATATATGTAAAAGCTATATTAAATGCTATCTAGTTATTGTAGGGATTACATCCTTTACACAGACTATACTAAGGTCTTTTAACAAAAATATAAAAAATCAGTTTTGAGCTTTATAGGTTCCTGACCTAAATGTTTTCTTCTAGCTTGTAGGTATCTATCACATACCTCTTATTCAATCAACCAGGCTTTCTTGGGATCCTTAAATATTTTTAGGATCCTCTACAGTTTGGGTTCAACTTTACATCATAGAACAAGGACAGGGATTGGAACAGATTCACCCAAGGAAATCTTTGCCATATGCCCTTGCCCTAAACCCAATCCATGTTCTACTGAGTCTTATTTCATATTATTCCCCTCTTCTCACCATCACCCTCACCTCCACCCCACCTGACCCATCAAACCCATGTTGTTCCAGATTAGACATTCCCTAAATTCACGCCACTTCCTGCCTCTTTTCACTTGTGTCAGGAATGAGTTTGTCATCTGCCTCTTAGATGCTTTAGGATAGTCCTCTTTAGGACTCTTGCTGGTGCCTTCCCAGATTCCCCAGGGGAGTTTTCTATGATCTCTCATTTGTCTCTTCACTCCTTTCTCTTTCTTGTACTTCACTTTGTTCATAATGGTATGTACCACCAGAATACAAATTCTGAGACAGTAAGTAGTTACACTGTTGCCTTCCTGGCCCAGTCAGTAGCCTTGCACACTTAATTTAATTGAATGGACTCTCCAAAAAAGGATCTACCACCTCAGAATGTAAAACCCAAGAAATAGTATATTTTCTATTTGCCAAATCATATCTTTTTTTTGTTTGTTTGGGTTTTTTTTAGGATTTGGCAAGGCAAATGGGGTTAAATGACTTGCCCAAGGCCACACAGCTAGGTAATTATTAAGTGTCTGAGCTCACATTTGAACTCAGGTACTCCTGACTCCAGGGCCGGTGCTCTATCCACTGTGCCACCTAGCTGCCCCCCAAATCATACTCTTACCTTTTTAAGTCAGAGTTTAAGGTCTACATCCTCCTGGAATTCTCTCCCAGCCAGTAATATTAACCAATTGGAAATTTTTTAGAATGTATTAATGTGGTTCCTATGTAGATTTTTGTACATATCATTATTAGTTGTCAGATTAGTCTTATTCAGTCACATAGTTTATCTGTACAAGTAGAATTTGCACTCTGGGAGTTTCCTCTGTGTGTGGGTGTGTGTGTTTGTGTGTGTGTTTGTGTGTGTGTGTGTGTGTGTGTGTGTGTGTGTGCACCTCACTAAACAACAAGAGGTACAGTTTACACTAGCGGCTACAAAATGTAAAGAGCTTTATGGAGGAATCATGGTGGGGAGATGCTGTAGGGAAGATTACAGAATGACAGGACCCAGATTGTGCAGGATGTGAATGAGGCAGAATGAGACATTCTCTGTCTTTAGAAGGTATCCCAAAAGGCATCACAGACTATTGCTTCTCCTTGATTTCCATTCCTCCTTTGGAATGAAAGTATTTCAAATGATTCTAATTGAGAGTTATTTCACAGTAAGTAGTACACTGTTTACTGTGTGACATACCACAGTATTCAGAACCATAGAATTTGAAAGTCATCCTCCATATAGTAGCCCAGACATATCAAGCACATTCAGTTTATTTGGTAATATATGGGAGAAAAGTTTTTTCCTCTAATTTGGGTTTTTAAATTGTTTTTAACAATGAATATGTCTTTTTTTCCTTTGTACCCCCTCCCAGTCCTCCAGAACAACAAAATGATTGTTAAAATGTATTATCAAGCAAAATAAATTCCTAAGGTTGTAGGGCCTGCTCTCTGCTCCCCTTTATATGTTTTCATCTGCCCTTGAGTACATCACCTATCAAGAGATGAGCAATGTGTTTCAGAATGAGTCTTTGGATTTTGTGGTTGCTTGTTGTCTCATCAGAGTTTCTAAGTTTCTCAAAGCTCACCTTTACTATGTTGTTATTAGAAACATACTTCTGATGTTCTGTATCAGTTTATAAAGTATTCTCAGGTTTTTCTGAAGTCATTTTCCCTGCATCATTTCTTATAGCTCAATAGTATCTTCACACTCATATAGTATAACTTATCCAGATATGCCTCAATTTTGAGGCACATCCTTCATTTTCAATTCTTTGACAAAACGAAAAGCAGTTATATTTTTTGTGTATATCTTTCTTTGAACTCTCTGAAATATTAGTCTAGTAGTGATATTGATTAATGTGCAGTTTGGGGGATAGCTTCAAATTGCTTTACAGAATGGTTGGATCAGTTCAAAATCCCACCAAGAGTGGGATAACATCTGTTTTCATCTTTGTCATTTGGCATTTTTGTCAATTTAGCTAATATGATGGTGTGAGATGGTTCCTCAGATTTGTTTAAATTAGCATTTCCTCTATTAATGGTTCAGAGCACTTTTTCATATGCTATTGCTTCTTCGATTTCTTTCTCTGAAAACTGCCTGTTTGTATCCTTTGACCTTTGATAGAAAACTTGGCTAACCCAGCTCTTATAGTGATTCTCAAATTTAAATCAGTTACCTATATATCAAAGTGGCAGTTATATGGCTCAGTGGGTAAAATGCTAGGTCTAGAGTCAGGAAGATTGATCATGAATTCAAATCTGGCCTTAGATATTAAGTAGTTGTGTGATCCTAGGCAAGTCACTTAAACCAATTTGTCTCAGTTCCTAATCTATGAAATGAGTTGGAAAAGGAAATGGTAAACACTCTAGTATCTAAGCCAAGAAAAATCCAAATGAGGTCAACAAAGAGTCTAACACAACTGAAACAAGTGAACAACAAAAATTTATCTTAGAAATGAGATCTGTATCAGAGAAACTTGTTGCAAAGATTTTTTTTTTCTGTTTACCTCTCTTCTAATTTTAGTTGTATTGGTTTGGTTTATACAAAACTTAAATTTTATGTAATGAAAGTGATCTAATTTTACTTTCTGTAATCCCCTCTTTATTCCTTATCTAGTCATAATTTTTCCCTATCCATAGATATATCCATTTGGAAATTATCCTAGTATACAGTGTGAGATGTTGGTTTATAGTTAGTTTCTGCCAGACTTTCCAGTTTTCCCAACACTTTTTGACAGAATAAGTTCTTGCCTATGAGAGCTGAAATCTTTAGGTTTATAAAACACTAGGCTGTTGTACTCCTTTGCTTTTTAATATTGTATATTTAATCTATTCCACAGATTAACCTCTAAATCTCTTAACCAATACCAAATTATTTTGATGATTACTCCTTGCAAAATATGAGAACTGGTGCTACTTAGGTTCTCTTCTCCCATTTTTTCTCATTATTTCCCTTGAGATTCTTGCCTTATGTTTTTTTAGATGTATTATTTTCCAGCTTTATAAAGTAACACTTTGATAGTTTAATATGACATTGAATCATTAACTTAATTTAGATAATATTGTCATTTTTACTATATTGACTTGGCCTACCTGTGATTAGAGGAAATTAATTTTTCTTTTAGGTTTTTGCAAGGCAGTGGGGTTAAGTGGTTTGCCCAAGGCCACACAGCTAGGTAATTATTAAGTGTCTGAAACCGGATTTGAACTCAGGTACTCCTGACTCCAGGGCTGGCACTCTCTCCACTGCGCCACCTAGTTGCCCCTAGTTTTTCTGTAATTATTTAGATCTGTATTTATTTGGGTAAGTTTTTTATTGTTATATTCATATAGTTCATATATATATATATATATTAGCAAATTATTTTATACTTTAGATATTTATTTTAATTGCAATTTCTTTTCCTGATAGATTTTTTAAAATACTGTATAAAAATGGTGAAGATTTATGGGAATTTATTTTATATCTTATAAATTGCTGTGGACTTTAATTATTAAAAATTATTTTAGTCTAGTCTAAGGAGTTCTCTTAAATATTTTTCATATATTATTTACCTGCAGAAAATCACTATGGAAATAAGTAGTATTAGGCTGGTCATGAAAGGAAATGATAGGGGCAGGTAGGCTACCCAATCATTTAATATACTGTATGTTGAAATACAACAATTTCACAAGTTAGATACAACACACACACACACACACACACACACACACATATTTCAAGGACATATTGAAGAGCGATGAAAATAATAAAATGTCAAGAGCTAGATAGTGATAGCTCTATGAAGACCTTGCCTTTGGTTTGCAAGCTGTTCAATAATGACTACTTTACTGACATAATATATGTTAAAACAAAGTGTTGTTACCTTTGTTACTAAGAGAAAAGACTTTTGAGGGGGAATATTTTAGTAGTGCTAAAAATTCCAGCTACTAACAGAGAAAAACAAATTGCCAGGAAAAAAATTAAAAAAGAATTCACAATTAAAACAGAAAGTATGAGAAACTATTTTGCCCAACTACTGTCAATAAAAAATTTAAGTAAAATGAATATTTCCAAAATATATACTATTCAGATTAATGAAGCAAGAAAGAGAATTGAAACAACTTTGAAATTTCACAAAAAGAAATTAAACAAAGTATAAATAAGCTTCCAGAGAAAAACAAGGACCATATGGATTCAAGCATTCAAAGAATAGTTAGTCCACTACTATAAAAATTGCAAAAATAGCAAAAGAAGGAATCTTACTAAATTGTCACTACTACCTGATACGTAAATCAAAAAAAAAAATCTAAAGACAAATATCCTCAATGAACTAAAAAAAATCACAGCAATGTATCATAAAAATCACAATCAGTTTGGAATTATACTGTAGAGGGCCAACTTCTGTGGATTTGGAATGCAGGGGTCCCTGGAATGAAGGTTACCAGAGATCAGCATGTACTGTTCCTCATTAAATAGGATGGTTGGCTCACCAATGAACCTTGACCTAAAACATCTGCTGAACTCAGAGTGTAGTGGGGAAAATTCTGATAAGGAAGTCTAACAGACTTCAAAACATAAATATCGTAAACATAACCAGGGAAGCTGGATTTCTTCTGTCTAGTCATGTCTGAAATTAGTTTTGTTATAAGAGAATGGATTTCAACAATAAAGTTTAGACAGTTATTCATGACATCAAGTTGTGTGTGTCTCTCTCTTCAACCCAGCTTTTATCAATACCCAAGAGTACACCAGACCACCTGTGGCATTATACCATGAATGCAGGGTTTGTTCAATATTAAAGTAAAAATGTACAAAGATAATTGATCATAATAAAAATCATATGATTACATCAATACAGAAAAAACTTTTTTGACAAAATACGACACCCATTTTAGTTAAAAACACTAGAAAATATAAACTATATATATATATATATATATATATATATATATATATATATAAACTAAGAGCCAGTATTATATGTAAATGGGGATAAATGAGAATTCTTTCAATAAAATTAGGATGAAGTAAAGGTGTTTGTTGTCATTACTTCTATTTGATACAGTACTAGAAATGCTGGCTATATCAATAAAATAAGGGGAGAAGTTGAGAAAATAAAGTAAAGAAGAAACAAAATTATTGCTTTTTTGCAGATAATCTGGTATACATAGAAAATTCTAGAAAGTCAGTCAAAAAAGTGTTTGATACAATAACTTTGGTAAGATGTAAAATAAATTCATACAAATCATCTGCATTTCATTATACTGTCACGAAAGCCTAGATGGAAGTACTAAAAAAAGGAAGATTATTTAGAAATTCAAAATGTATAAAAATAATTGGAAATCTAGCTATCAAGATACAAGAATAATTTGAAAACAATCATAAAATTTTACTGTGTAAAGGCAAACCAATCATTAGAACACAAGAGTTTGGAAGTTCTTATTGGACAAAAAGTCCCACTACCATGCAGCGAAAGACTGATGAGAACTCTGCCAAAGCATGGGAAAGTGAGTGAAAGGTAAAACCAGTATGGGTTTCTTTCAGAGTAATTTTACTTTACCACACAAAATTTACTTTCAATTCAGTACAGTCCTCGTGGGCCATTTACTAGAGTGAAGCAATCTAAACTGTAATGCATTACTAAATAGTCTAGCACAGTTGATATAAAGCATCAGTACAATCTAAGATACGAACTAGAAACTTCTAGTGAAAGGAAAAGGAAAAAATGTAATTCATTTTTAATTTTAAAAAAGGTTTTGAGTTTTGAGTTTTCCAATTTTTTTCCCCAATCTTGATTCCCTCCCCCCACTCCCCACAGAAGGCAGTTTGTTAGTCTTTACATCATTCCTGTAGTATGCATTGATCTAAGCTGAAAGTCATGAGAGAGAAATAATATCCTTAAGGAAGAAACATATAGTATGAGATATAGCAGAATTACATAATAAGACAATTTTTTTAAAAATCAAAGGTACATAAAAAGTCTTTGGTCTTTGTTCAAACTCCACAATTCTTTCTCAGGATATAGATGGCATTCTATAATTGCAGATATCCCCAAATTGTGCCTGATTGTTGCCCTGTTGGTATGAGCAAGTCCATTAAGGTTGATCATCACTCCCATGTTGCTGTTAGGGTGTACAATGTTCTGGTTCCACTCATCTCTCTCAGCAAATCCTTCCAGACTTCCCTGAATTCCCATCCCTCCTGGTTTCTAATGGAACAATAGTGTTCCACCACATACACATACCACAGTTTGTTAAGCCATTCCCCAATTGATGGAAGAAACTTGGATTAGACCAACACCTCATACGCTATACCAAGATAGGAGCAAAATTGATACAGGATCTAGATATAAAAAAAATATTATAAGCAAACTAGAAGATCAAGGAATAGTTTACCTGTCAGATCTATGGAAAGGGAAGCAATTTATGACCAAGGAAGAGATGGAGAACATCATTAAAAACAAACTAGATAGTTTTGATTACATTAAATTAAAAAGTTTTTGCACAAACCATTGTAACCAAGATCAAAATAAATGTAGCAAATTGGGAAACAATTTTTATGACTAGTGTTTCTGACAAAGGACTCATCTCTAAAATATACACAGAACTGAGTCAAATTTTTTTAAGGTTTTTTGCAAGGCAAATGGGGTTAAGTGGCTTGCCAAAGGCCACACAGGTAGGTAATTATTAAGTGTCTGAGGATGGATTTGAACTCAGGTACTCCTGACTCTGGGGCCGGTGCTCTATCCATTGTACCACCTAACCAACCCGAGTCAATTTTTAAAAAAAAAAGACAAGCCATTCCCCAACTGACAAATGGTCAAAGAATATGCAAAGGCAATTTACAGATGAGAAAATCAAAGCAATCCATAGTCATATGAAAAACTACTCTAAAATCACTAATTATTTGAGAAATGCAAATTAAAACATCTCTGAGGTACCACCTCACACCTCTCAGACTGGCCAATATGACCAGAAAGGGCAATGATAAATGTTGGAAGAGATGTGGGAAATCTGGGACACTAATACATTGTTGATGGAGCTGTGAACTCATCCAACCTTTCTGGAGAGTAATTTGGAATTATGCCCAAAAGACAACAAAAATGTGCATACCCTTTGATCCAGCAATACCACTACTGGGTCTATACCTTGAAGAAATGGAAACTGAGGGAATGTCTATCAAAAAATGTAATTTTAAGAGAGAAACCTGAGCTCTGAATAACTTGAAGGCAAGAATAAGGTTGTTGAATCATGAAAGCCAAGTTTAGAAAGGGCTGCTGGTCAAAGTCTTTTGAAAATTAACATATTTATGGTGCTAAGGAAGGTATATAGAGTATAACCTAATCTATTGATACCAAGCAGACAATTAAATCAAAGTGACAATCAAACCTGGCAAAGTCCCCCTATTTCTAGTTTGATGATAAATGAAGTAAACTATTTTTATGAGCAGATGCAGTTTAACTGAGTCATGTATATTTTCTGAGGAATGATTGTCACTTCAAAGTTAGATACAACATTAAATGGTTTGGTATATCCAATTAAAGGAAAACAATAAGGCATTAAATTCCATAGCAGCTTAAAAAAATTCAGAGACTTTGCTTGGACATAAAACCAACCAGAAAATGTTTACCATGTTGATAAAAGGACGGTCTGCTTTGGAGTGCATGCGAAATTCTACCTCTGTATGTTCCGAACCATCAAGGATTTCCAGGTTTAACAAGAATAAGCAAAATTGAGGTCATTTGTGGCAAAAGGTTACAAGTAGCATCTGTCTCCTGTCTCACATTTCCCCCCTTTCCCAAGTGATCCAAGGAAGGTAACCTCATGTCACCCTTGCTGTTTTTGTTGGTTTTATTTTCCTCAGAAAGGAAGATGACTTCAGGCAGCAGAACCTAATTTTTGTTTATTTCCTATGGTTTTTCCCTGAAACTGGAGCTACTGTCTTAATTTTGCTATAATCTGGATCCCTCCATCATGCCCCAGAAAACTCTTCCATTCTGAGAGATCACTTCAGCCTTAGCTACTGGGGCCCCTCCCTCTGATTGGATGACTTCTCTCAAAACTTTTCTTTGAAGAGGGTGTCCTCAGGTTTAGCCTCCTCGTCATTCCTCATGAAGCTGCAATCTGGATTCTTCCATCAAGTCTTTTTTTTTAATTTTCTTTTTTTTGTTTTAGGCAATGGAGTTAAGTGACTTGCCCAAGATCACACAGCTAGGCCATTATAAAGTGTTGGAAGCTGGATTTGAACTCAGGTCCTCCTAACTTCAGGGCCAGTGCTCTATCCACTGAGCCACCTAGCTGCCCCCATCATGCTGTCTTAAACAAAGAATCTCTGAGGTGGTGGGGGAGGGGGGAAGATGAGGAAGTTTGTTCCAGACAAATCAAAACACTACCACCTTGACCACCATCTTCTCTCTGAAACTGATGGAGACAATCCCTGGAGCCTTGGGAATAGTAGTGCTTGCAGCCTGGTGTCCACAGCCATCTTCCTGGGAAGGAATCCCTTAGGAGATGCAGTCTGGCAACTGCTCCTATAGGAATTACAGATGAAGTATACCAAAGAGATAAAAGTTCATTGGTACTGCTGAATATCAGAAATGGCTATGATTTTATCAGTGCAACTGATGTGAAAGACTAAACCAGAATCCTTTTATTTATTAACCTGTTGTCAAATTCAGTCATTTTTATACTGTTGTATTTATTCTATTTTGCTTTCTGTTCTATTATATAGACCTTTTTAAAATGTAATTTTCAAGAATTATTAAATATTTTATGCATATGAATAATTTCATTATAGTCTGATAGCTTTGTAACTGAAACACTATCTTTTCTAAACCAATATTGAAATTGTCTTCAACAGTTGCATGGCAGTCTATCATGAGGTCTCTAGGATTTTTCCATATTATAGATGAAATCTCCCCCCCCCCCTTAGAATGTGGGTTCCTTGAGAGCAGGGTCTTTTCTTTCTTTTCTTCCTCTATATATCCCCATTAACACAGCACTTTACATATAATAAGAACTTCATAAATGCTTTTTTAAAAGCTCATTCATTCAAATAGATATTTTTACATATTTCCCATTTTCTAATATGTTTTTTCACTTATCTTCACATTTTTTTGTCATCTTTGTCCTTTGTGACTGATTCTTTTTGGGGAACTCTAGAAGAAAGAACTACTATCTAGGGTGAGAACAGAAGACAGACTCTAGTCCAACTTGTCTGCAGGACCAGTAGATAATAACAAAAAGAAAATCTAAAAATAATATTTGAATTCAAATGTTCAAATTTTATAAGTTCAGATGTCATCTGCCTCTAAGACCCCATCCTTACATCTTTTCCCTTATCTGATTTTTTGGTGCTTTGTACTCATCATTTCCTTACTATTTCCTTTTCTATTATTTATTTTTGGTATCATTCCCCAAGCATGCACAGTATGGCCTTAAATAAATGATTTTTAATGCTTTTTAAAAGGCAACATAATCGTGTTGTTTTTATATGTAATAATGCTACACTCATCCACAAAATGAAACATTTTATAATTTTTTTTAAAATATTTTTTTTTCTTGGAGGCAATTGGGGATTAAATAATTTGCCTGGGATCACACAGCTAGCAAGTGTCTGAGGCCAAATTTGAACTGAGGCCCTCCTGAGTCCATCTCTGGTGCTCTATTCATTGTGCCATCTAGCTGCCCCCCAAATTATTATTTGGTTGAGGCAATTTCTGATCTCTCTAGGGTCTAATCTAAATGCCTTTCTAAATACAGGAACAAAATGGGGAGATTAGGCATGCCAGAAGAATTGCCAGGATCACAAAGGATATCCTGAGCAAGGTCTAAAATGGAAGACATTCTCCAGAAACTCCTTTTTCCCGTATGCAGATGATATTATGCTTTGTATTAAAACCAAGAACACTATGCTGCTTCTCAATAAAATCAGTCAAGAAAAGCCCTGAACTCAATGTAAATAAACTTAAGTACCTAAAAAGGTATATGCTAGGGGCAGCTAGGTGGTGCAGTGAATAAAGCACCGGCCCTGGAGTCAGGAGTACCTGGGTTCAAATCCGGTCTCAGACACTTAATAATTACCTAGCTGTGTGGCCTTGGGCAAGCCACTTAACCCCATTTGTCTTGCAAAAACCTAAAAAACAAAACAAAACAAAAAGTATATGCTAGTGTCAGTCCAATTATAAATTTACTTTCATAGGCACTGCAGATGAGTAAATTGGGACCAAAACTGAATAGACAAGGAAGATCAGGCACACTGGAGAAAATGCAGTTTTCAATTTTTTCTAATGCAAATTTCCCTCTTTTTAACATTACTATTCTCTCACTGATGTTATAAAGATCAGAATTCTTGAATCTGAAAATACAGGTTTAAGACTAACCTAAAGGGCAAAGAGGGGAAAAATCTAATCATGAACACAATGGGTATGGCTACAAAACATCAATAAAATTGTGAGAAGTGATAGAAAAGAGCATCATCAAGGATATATTTTTAAGCAAAGGCTAGAAGAACTGTTGTTGGGCATGTGGAAGAGATTCTTGCTCTCCATTTGAATTATAATGACCTCTGTGATTCTAGGCTTGACTAGAAAAAGAAGTGGGGGGGTGGTCAATCAATCATTTGCTAAAAGTGATTGATAATGGATTTATAGTCTTGAAAACTACCTTGAAATTAACAAGAAATTAGAATAATTAGAAGAAATTTGTCGGTGGGTAGATTCTCTTTTGAGGATTTATGGAAGTATATGGAGAGAAATTAAGACAATAATATAAGATTAAATCCATAATACCACTTACTTCTTCTGTAATCATAAGCACATCATTTCACCTCTATGGATTTTAATTTCCAAAACTGTAAAAATTGAAGGGTGGGGTAGAGGAGGAGGAGAGGATAGCACTAGATAACTTCTAAGTTCCTTTTCATCCTACATCTATTATCCTGTAATCATGAAAACCTAATATAATATTAATTACATAAAATAATGCACTTTTGTGTATCTATTTGAGATATTTTATTCATTTAATAAAAATATTTTTCAATAAGAAATAAAAAACATTTAATTCTTCTTATAAATCATTTGAAAGCAAATTAAATGAACTATCATAATACAAATAAATTACAATAATTATACATTCACACAATATAATTAATGGGTTTTCAAGTAAATTCATAAAGAAACTCACAAAAATCATAACAGGAAAATGCCATATTAAAATATATAATGGGAGTGGCTAGGTGGTGCAGTGGATAGAGCACTGGCCTTGGAGTCAGGAGTACCTGAGTTCAAATCCGACCTCAGACACTTGATAATTACCTAGCCATGTGGAGCTTGGGCAAGCCACTTAACCCCATTGCCTTGAAAAATCTAAAATATATATATATATATATAATGGCTACACCTATAAAAATTATTTATTGTCATTTAATTTAGGCAAAAATATAATTAAAAACACACAAGCCCAAGTATGTCAAAAAAGTACACTAAGTAGACATTGTTTTTTGCATGAAAACTAGATTACAATGTAATTTTGTTTTAAAAATGGGTAAACTATAAATGTGAAAACTCAAAAATCTTAAAATGTTTTTAAAATTAACATGTATATATGAAAATCCACAAAAATTTAAAAGTTAATAAAAGCAGGTGTTTTAAACATTCATAATACCCCCCCTTTTAAAAATAGTCCAAGTCAATGAACATTGGACTAGCTTATAATTTGATTATTTTTAAATCTCAAAAGATTTTTCTGTAATAGCTATTTAAGCATTAATTTGAAACCCCTAAAAATCTAAAGAATCTCTCTTTAATTTAGTAGCTAACATTCTACCATAATGACATAGTAAACAAAGTAATTAAATTACATATAATAGTTATTCCAACTGAACAAGAAATTCTTAAAAGTAAAAATGCCACGCTGCCAAAACTACAAAATAGGATGCTATCTAAAGCATCCACAGCACCAAAAAATGTGGGATCATGAGCAGTGAATGAAGCAAGGAGAAAAAAAAGATAAACAGTAGAACTTTGTTTTAAAAAAATACACATTATTTCATATCTACATTAATAAGTCTAAGCATTTTCAAAGCATATCTAAACTATAATAACCAGCACTGGACAAGGAATTCATTTTTAGCCATATAATGTTTGGATTCACACTCTATAATAAATTCGAAATGATTTCCACTGTCATTACTTTTCTTCTTTTAGTTTGAAACAGATGTAATGGTTATTGACAATATTCTATTTATGAACCCCTCCTTTGGTATTTCCTTTATATCTTCAATATTTTCTGTTCTAATTTTGTAAATTTTCCATTACATAGACTTCTTTCAACCAGAATACTCCCTTAACTGGACAATTAAACTGTCTTGAGGAAATACAATATAAAAAGATGAAATTTCTTAATATTGCTACCAAAAAGGGTAAAACAGTTGAGATCCTAGTTTTCCTCTGAAACTAGATCACTGGGAAGCTTCAAAAACAGTTCTCCTACTTATGGAACAGAAAACATGTATTTTGGGGGTTTGAAACAGTTCTTCCTTAAAACTGAAAAAGACTAAACTTAAAACAATACTTGGAACTCCAAATGAAGATTTCAAGCACTTCATTTATCATGATAATAATTAATCATTACTTGTAAATGTTCGTTAAATTTTCTCTTTAATAATATCAAGATCAGTTTTGTATCAAATAGTCTTCCACAGGTGTGATATTCCAAACCAGGTGCTCTTAATTGTAATTGCCAAGTCGTTCTAGAATTAAATTTCTGGATCAAAGATAGAGTAAACTATTTTCAGTTAGGACTTTGGATTTTGCTGTATATACTTTCTTGCCTTTTTTGCCTTTTAAAGGCATATGATAATGCTAAAAATTCTCTTCATGTTTCATGCTTTAATTTCATGTCTATTTCTGCTGGTCTTTAAAAACAGCTAACTTATTAAGCTTTAGCAGTTGGCCTTCTCCACGTGCCAAGTGCCATCTGGTGGTACAAATCCAGTAACTGCAAGCTAATAGGAATAGAGTAATTTTTTTAGAGGATCCATTTGTCACCATTCTGCTATTTGATGTAGTCTGTTATGTATTAAGATTAAAACTTAATAATTTCCTAAATTTGAATTTCTCTACTATTATGTATATGATGTATATGGTTTTACTGTAAAAGCAAGCAGAATATTCTAGGGACTTAAGGGGATGCATTATAGATATAGCACTGGATTTGAAGTTAGAAAGAGCTGTCTCAGCATTTACCATATGGTCCTTTACCATATGGTCCTGAGCAAGTCACTTAATATCTGTGAGCTTAAGTTTAATCACCTGTGAAATGGGGATAATAGCAACACTTATTTCAAAGGGCTATTTTGAGGACCAAGTGAGACAGCACATGAGGGGCTTTGTAAATCCCTATATAAATGCTAGGGATTATTTGGTTAAGAAGAGTGTTCGTCTCAGAATACATTGTGTAGCAAAACATGCCCTCTCTTAATATGTATATGTATAAATGCATATATGTACACATGTATACAACATACATAGGCAGCTAGGTGGCTTAGTGGATAGAGTGCCAAGTCCAGAGTCAGGAAGATTCCTTTTCCTGAGTTCAGCTGTGTGATCCTGGGTGAGTCACTTCACCTTGTTGGCCTCAGTTTCCTCATCTAGAAAATGAGTTGAAGAAAGAAGTAGAAAACCATTCCAGGATCTTTACCCAGAATATCCCAAATGGGGTCACTAAGAGTAGGACTCAACTGAAGTGACACAACCATAACAACACCTATACCCATAACTATATCTTGATATGTAATAGCTGAAGCACCATGGACATGAGCAAAGGATGGCCTCTCTCTCCTCTCTCCTGTCTCTGTCTCTGTCTCTCTCTCTGTCTCTCTCTCTCTCTGTCTCTCTCTCTCTCTCTGTCTCTCTCTTTCTCTCTTAATAATGAACAAGTGGATAATACATTTGTACTATCATATTTAGATGTCTTAAATAAGAAAAGACTCTATGGTGTTAATTCAAATAAATAAACCATTTTCTTTGCTAAAAAAGTAGATGTTCTACTCTGATAAAATTTCCTCTTATGATATTCTTATACTTGGACTGAGGTTTCTCCCCTTGCCTTCTATAAACAATTCTAGCATGTATATGTGCAGAATATTCTTCTTGTTTAATTTCATTGTTGATATAAATTAATGACAGTATTCTTTTGAAAAATCCTCATCAGCTCTACTCTTCTCTTGATAGTCTTCCTTCACAAAGTCTCCTTCTGCTAAGCATGTAATAACTATTATATTCAGTTCTTTATCAATTCCTCTAGGATAAGATCAAGAATTAATTTATCTCCTTCCACCACCATCATAAATATCTTTGGATTAGGTCTCTTTGATACCCTGAAAAGAATTATTTTGACTAAACATAATATTGCTTGTTAGTGAGAAAATATTTTGAACAAGATTTCCCAAAATGCTTATAAATATAACTTTAAAGATTCATTATATTACAATTTTGTAACAATCAATTTAATGTTGTTGATCTATCAACATCTTATTAGATCAGTGAATTTGGATCTGTTTTTCATAGGATGAGTCTAGAATAAATTATCAGAATGCTAAACTATTTAAAAAGACAATCTCTGAAATAGCCTGATTAATGTCACTGTGGTTATAATGGCCAAGATTTACATAAATTAAAGCTTCAATGAAACAAGTTTGGGTTTTGTTTCATTTTTTTCCATGAAAGGAGGATAATATAAATGGCTAACAGCATTAATAAAACAATTTTCAGGCATTCAAATTTATATTAAATTGAAGCCTATCAGAACATAGTAACTATAAGGAGGTTTCAGAAAAATTTGAAACTTGTTACTGCACTGCAGTTATACTCCAAATTACAGAAATCTGTCACAGGCAAAAAATTTGATTACAGTACTTTAATTTAAGAAAACTTATTAAAAAATACAGATTGTTATCTTACATTCTTTACAGATATATCATCACCTACCTTTCTAAAAATAGTGGAAGTAAACACAATTGTAGGAAATGTTTGTTAATTATGTCTTTGAACTGTACAACAATATGTACTGAATTATCACTGACACACTTGTACTTTGAAATCAGATGATATGGAACTTATCAAGTTGGTTCCAAAATGGAGAGAAATACTGGGTCCCAGACTGGTTTGGATCAACTAAAAAAAGTTTGCCAATTTTGGCATAATATCTTTAGACATGAAAGCACAAATCACAAAGGTAAAATTTAACCAACCACATTAGATACCATAAAAGGAAAAGAAATCAGTTTTATAAAACACCTTTCCCTCTTTTTATAAGTTTCTTTATTTTCTCTCGAGGAACAATGTTATTCCACAGCCTTCAATAGTGGAGTAGGCAAATCTTTTTTTCTTTACACTCACTATTAATGTGTGGATCGAAACAGCCAGATGCATTTTTCCTTCTGAATGTTAAGCTGAGTCACTGCAATATGGCATAATAACAACAAACATTAGTTGTATGAAACAGAACACCATGGCTGATTCAAAGTTTGTTCTCTTGAGGTCAATAAATACATTTAACATTGTCAAGCATTCAAAAGATAAAATCAATTATATAGCATAAACTTGAGTTCAGTTTTTAACCTTGCTTTCCAGAGGGTGAAGAACCTTCATGGGTCAAAAATCTTTAAAGGTCAGATTCCTATAAGAGAAAAAATACTAATTTAAAATTTTTAAATTCAAATATATATATGCATATATATAAATTTTTACCATGTATAAAAACTGTATTCCAAGTTTAGTCTATACAAGATTGAAAAGTTTTCCAACTTTTTCTCAGAACTCAGGAATAAAATAACCTACAACCTTGTTACTTTATTGCTAGTAAAATGCTTGAATGTAGGAATATAGCAGTTATAAGCTAAAATGAGATTTGAGATTTAAGTGATAACATTGAGATCTGCATTACAATAAAGTTTTTTTTTGCTTGTTTCCTAAATCTGCACAAATTATGCTGTATTGATTCTCCTTTTGCCTCCTTAATCATTTCCCTAAGGTAAACTATGTTACAAGTCTAAGAGAACTGGATGTACAGTTAGTCAAGAATATTTAGAGATTGTATCAATAAAGAAAGAACCACAAAAACCTCATTAAAGTGGAATAATGGAAAATCCTAATATACCTTGGGTCTCATTATCCTTTAGGCTCTTGGAATAAACTTATTTTTGTAACTTTTTTGATAAAAATATTACAAATATCTAATTGTAACATGATTTATTTTCAAAAACTTATTCATTAAACAAAAAACCATCTAAAAATTTTTCACTTATAAACAAACAAATTTTCAGCAATCAAATGTAAAGTCTGTCCTAGATTAGACAAAGGAGTTTAGGCTTTTAAAATATATATGTCTTAATGACTCATGATCTCTGATTATCTCAAGATGTTTGGTGACAAATGAGAGAAATAATATTTTCTGTCATTTGATTTGATGTACTATTGTAAAACACAAATCCAGTCTAAAAATCAAATATTAAAATTTTGGTTGTGACTAGGGAATAATCACTAACAAAATAAAAACTAAAAACCAGGCTAGGCACTAAAAATCCTAATTTCCATTTCGCCCTTTGAAAAATTAAAGGGTTAGAAGAGATGATAATGAGGTCTCCTACAGTTCTCAGTCTGGGCACTTAAAAAATATACTGGTTTAAAAATATGCTTATTTTATTGAAAGATAAGATCAGCACAAATCAGAACTATTTTTTAAAATACTGGACTAAGTCAATACAACATTTTTTACTTATCTTTTCAATTGCTCCAGAGCTCAGTCAACTTAGAAAAGTTAGTCTAGAACAAAAAAATTTTTAAGGGGCATAATCATGGGAAAAGCAACTTCTGGATTTCTCTTTTAGGTTTTCAAAAGGAGGAGGGAAGTCTGCAATAGGGATTTGCAGTTAAAGTCAGAAAAAATAACTTTTCTACAGAATTCATGAAAGTAAATGATTCTTAGCTTTGTGTACCTTAAGCATATTGTTATAAAACTAAAGAATTATGGTAAAAAGGAGAGATAATGGCAATCACTTGGATTAATCTGATGAATTCCAGAGGGAATGAAAATGTTTAATGATTTAGATATTAAACATCTATTTATTATTTTCTAGTCAATTAATTTAAATGCAAACCTAACACATGGTATTTACTTTGTATGAATTCTCATAAATCCATTCTGTACATGGTTCTTGCTCTTAAAGATGTTTGAAAGTATTTTTCCCTTGAATATGTGTCCTATGACATTACTAGAGTGATATATACAGGCATCAATGTTCAATGCCATTGAAATAAATTAGCTAGTCATTTGCAATTTGTAAGTCAATAAAAGGGTAAAAGATACATAAAAATAAGTACAGATATACACATATATATGTGTTTATATATATGTACAAAAATGGCAAAATTAGATATCACAAAGCATTTTATTCACTTCAATATCTTAGGACATAACATTGTATTTATCAGTATATTTTTGGTTCCTACATAAATATAGCTCTGCAATAATGACATAATTTTAAAAATCATTAGCAATGATATGCTTTTACTTGGGTTTCCTACCTCCCCCAAGTGTTCAGTGTGCATTTCCATGTATTTTTCCACATGAATGGAGCCTTGAACCACTTACTCTTCCAGTGATCTGTCTAGGCCTCTATCAGGGGATCGATGAAGGGCACGGTCAGGTGAATGACATCTAGGAGCTGGTTTTATCGTAGAGCTCAGGTGATAATAATTCTGTCTGCGAAGTTCTTGTACAGCCCTCTCTCTAAAAGATAAGTGTGATATTTTAACATACAATGGGATTATTAGCTAAATGATAAATTGTAACTCAGGTAATAGCTTAAGATCTACAATTTAATTTAATTAATAACTTCAATTTCTCCATTGTTTCTACCAAAACAATACTTTGAAGAATGAACAAGGCATGGTTGTCAACTTACCTTTCAAAGCGCTCTGTCCCTAGCTGCCTTTTCGTAATATCTAGATCAGCTTCCAGTTGTGTTACTACATTTCTGAATTGGGCAACATCTCGACTTTGGATGACCCTATGTAAAAGATATGATGGAGCTGAAATACTGCTAATTCCTACAATATATTAAAACATACGGTTAATGATCTCCCAAGTATATCCTGACTAAAATGAATCATTCTTTTTCCATATTGCTGTTTTATAGGTTACTGTGTACATACACACACAATTTTTAAATATGGAATATAAGACATGAAAAATGGTCTAGCTAAGAGATCTGGAATACAATCCTAGCCTCACTAATAAAAATCTTTATGCCTCAAGTTCTTCAACCAGGGAAATGTGGGAAATACCACTTGTGCCACTCATCTTATTTTATATTGAAAGTAAAACCACAGCTAGGTGGTGCAGTAGATAGAACACTGGCCCTGGAGTCAGGAAGATCTGAATTCAAATCCAGCCTCAGACACTTAATAATTGCCTAGTTTTGTGACCTTGGGCAAGTCACTTAATCCCATTGACTTAAATAAATAAAATGTTTTTAAAAAAAGAAAGCAAAATTATCACATAAATGCAAGATTGAATTATTAGCTCTAATTTAATATGCTGATATTTGATATGCTATTAATACCAACTTCCTACCACATTTACTAGTGAAAATTATATTGTAAAATATATCTTAGTTACTTTTAAATGTTTAGATGTACTTCAATACCCCTTTGAAGAATTTGTTAGTTCTATAGGTTCAACTGTGATTTCCACATTTACATTTATAAATCTAGTCTAATCTCTCTTTTCAAGTCCAGTTCCATACCTCTAATTGGCTGCTGAACATCTTCATTTAGGTGTCTCATAGGCATCTCAAATTCAACATGTTCAGAATTATCATCTTTATCCCCAAATCTATCCTTCTTCTAAAATTCCATTTCTGTTGAGTGTGCAATTAACCTTCCAGTCATTTAGGTTCACAACCTTCAGCCTTCTTCTTCCTCACCCAATTCAGTTGTCAAATCTTGTGGATTCTCCCTCCAAAATTCTTTCAGCTTTCATCTGCTTTTTCTCTTTTTGCACAACATATTTTACCTTAGTTTAGGCCACTAAACTAAGTAGAACACCTTTCAACTAGACTATTACAACAGCATCCTAAATGACCTCCCTGCTTCAAGTTTTTTTCTTCCCTGGTCCATCCTACATACAAATATCAAATTGATATTCTTGGAACATGGATTTGATCATACTTCAACTCTGTCAAAATACTTTTAGAATCATAAACAATATACCTGAAATGAATCTCAGAGATCATTTTTTTTAAAGACAAGAAACTTTGGTCAAAAGAAGTTAAGTAAGTAAATATCCCCAAGTTCACCTAAGTCATATAAGAGGTGGAATTTGACCTTTAGTCCTTAGGTTTCAGAGCCTCTGATTTTTCCACTATGTCAATAGCTCCTTATTGCCTTTGAGGAAAAAATACTAAACCCTTGACAGTATAACTTCCAATTACTTTTCAGTCTTACTTCATATTTTTCCCCATCATGTAACTAATGTTCAAATTGCTCTTCTCCATGTCATTTCATCTTCAGCCTCTGTGCCTTTGCACAGGTGGTCTATGGTCTGCTCTGCCTGACTATGTGGCCCGAGGAGAATCGCCAGCTTTTTCAGGGGTCACCTTCTGCAGAAATCAATCTTTCCTGAACTCCTCAATTATTTGTGCTTTCTCAATCTTAAAATAACTTCACATTTACTTCTTTGCATATATCTTCTTGACTCCTAAGAGAGGATAATTTCCTTGAGAGGACTGTTTTGTTTTTTCTTTCTATCTCCAAAGTCTTTCATAAATAGGTACTTAATAAATATTTGTTTAATGAAAGAAGTATATTTGGATGTTTTTTACTGATGCCTACGAAATGTGAAATAAAACTTTAAGAACTAAATCTTATAAATTTAAGTGAATTCTTCAGAATGTCATTACAAATATGTATATAGATGTACATATATCTATATATCACACAAACTATATATAGATATATACATTTATTGTACAAATATTGTTAGTGTATTAGCTATAAGACTAAAGAAGGCTTCTAAATCCTGATGGAGGAGAATGTGAATGCTAAAAACAGAAATTAGCAGGCAACTAGGTAACACAATAGATAGAAAGAACTGGATTTGGAGTAAGGAAGATTTCAGTTCAAATCTGATTTCAGATACATACTAATTGTATGAGCCTGGGCAAGTCACTTTAACCTCTGTCTACTTTGGTTTCCTTATCTGAAAAATGGGGGTAATCATGCCTACCTACCAGGGTTGTTTAGGGATAAAATGAAATATATCTTCTAAAGCCATAGTGTCTGACACTTAATAAATGCTTGTTAAACAAAAACTAGCTTTCAGTCTCTGCCCCTCTGTACCTTCAATTTATGTAACACAAACTGCTGAAACCTAGACCTCTCAATAAAGTGAAAAGGTTGATTATGTTTAGTCATTCTATCAATTATCCTATCAATTGTTTGCACCAGCATACTAGAATAGACATGGAAATTAGGAGTCATTTGACAACTGACAATGAAGATACCAAAATAAGAAAATGAACTAAGATTAATGACTAAGTCATAGTTGCCAGGTCCTCAGGGTACTAAAATAGCTTGAAAGGAGTCACTAAAATTATTATTGTCATTGACTTAAAATATTATGCTTTGACAAATGGTCTAATGGCATGTAACCAAGTCTTCATTCCATAATTCCATTCATGCCTAAAACTGATGTAGGGTGAACAGAAAACAGAGGACCAGTATTGAGACTGAATAAAGAATATGACTGGCAGCCAAGAGTAGGGTCCTGTGAAAAGTGGTCATACTTTCAGTTAGGTAGATAAAACATCTTTGGTATAATCACAGGGAGAACTAGGGATCAAAGTCTAAGGAATATATACTGTGCAAGTAGCCTACATATATTGTAAATACTAAAATTCTTCTGGCTGCCCAAAGAAATAACACAGATGTTTCTGTGTATACAAATGGAATTTTTAAAAAAGCAGTAATAGTTCTACATATATAAAAATTCTTCAGATCTGAAAATGCTTGTTTCTAATGAAACAGTTCGATGAATTTACATGGAAAATGGTTTTGGTCACACAACTGTATTCAGGGTGTGTGTCCCTTAGTTTCTCCATCTGTAGCAAGAAGGAGCTGGCTTAGTTTAGTCTGAAGATCTCTTCTGGCTCCAAATTCTATGATTGCATAATTTTTCAAGAATTTAGATAATCAGAGAGGGTAGTTACATTAAATTATTCTTAACTAACTCACATTTTATTTTCAGCCAAACAAAGATGCTCTTTTAGAAGTTGAATTTCAGATTCCTTTTCTTGAAGTGCTACTTGAGTCTGGTACTCTTTTTCTCGATTGGATACCAGCAAAGCTTCTAGATTCTGCATGGAGATTCTATCCTTTGCCATCTGATTCCTTAGAAGCTCTATTTCATTGCGTGCAGACTCTAACTCATTCTCCACCTGTATAATAATAATAGGAAGATATTTAAACTTACTTCCATTCATTTATTTAAGTGATATGGTATCTGAGCACATTTTTAGCATCATATGCACACTCATCACTGTGTCTTGTTCCTCTATTTCAACATACAACCTACTTTTCCCCTTCTGTATTTTCAGGTTACATCAGACTCTGCAGAACTGATGGGGAAAAAACCCCCACCACACTCCCATCCTCAATTCCCTGATCAAACCAGACTTATTACTACTTTTAAGTAGAGAATAATTGACAAGAAGTTGCATTTCCAATTTTAATATTCCTCTGTAATTTTGTATTTTTATTTTATAACTTTATAAAACTGAAGAAGTTCTACCCTGAGAAAATAATTTGAGGAGGGTATGCATAGTGGCTAGCTACCTGTGGACTAGAATAATTCATTCTTTCTCATGTGAGAATTGAAATTAATTTCCTATTCATATATAAATATATATATATATATATATATATATATATACATATATGCGAGTTCTCCTTTAAGTAGTTTCTCGAGCAAGCTATCTGAACTGTGGCTAAAACATAACATACTGTTTTCTTAAAAAATGGAGACTTCCTATATTGTTTCTAGGTTCTAAGAAATGTCATAAACTAAGATGTATACTACATTATAAAAATCTACTTCCATAAATTAAAAATTAAGATTCTCTCCAAAACTTTTCTAACATAATTGCTAAACAAACTGTTATATAATACCTTGTCCCAAATAGGACTTAAGGAGCTTTGAAAGCATCTTCTCAGTATTCATCCAAAGTAGATAAAAGGAAGATTTCATTTATTTAAAGATGGCAAACTGAAACCACAAAGGAACCAGGAATCCCTGACTATATTGGTATTAAATCATTTGAATATGTCTGCTTAAATTATATATCAATATAAGTTAGATGATAAAATCGTAGCTAGAGAGATTATTTGTCTTCTTTTTGCCATCCCTAGCTCTCTTTAAAAATACAAAAGACCACTGAATCTATTAAAGCTATGCTATTAAGAATAAATGTATGAGAAGAACATAATTTAATACATAATATAAATGATAGGAACTTTATTTGTGGAAGAGAAGTATCTAAATTGTATCTATTTATCTAGGTGGACTAATTTTTAGGCAGATATTTAATCCCTGAGAAGTGAAAATATCAATAATTTGTAATTCCTCACAAATTCCAAATAAAATTTAGCAAAGAACTAACAAAGGCCAGAGGAGTTACGCTTTCATTGATTTAATTGCTATATAAATCCTCTAGTTTTAGATTTACTACCTAGGGTATTATCCACTCATTAACTATATATTTTAGTACATGTAGGATATGTCTCTTTTAGTATTTATTCAGATATATAAATGTCCCAGGTAAGGACTAAACTTAGGTTAATGTACTTATAACAGGGAATAGCTATTAGCACATTCACTAGTTAGAACTGAACATTCTAAGGGAATAAGCATGTAATATTTTTTAAAAAAAAGATGCTGAGTCTTTATGGGGCTCATTCCATAAAATGCCATTCCATAAAATCATCTATTCAAAATCTGCCCTTACTAGGAAAAAAAACTGGGAAGAAGTTCTCATTTACTTAAGAAATTCAAACATGGGGGCAGCTAGGTGGCACAGTGAAAAGGGCACTGGCCCTGGAGAAAGGAGGACCTGAGTTCAAATTTGACCCCAGACACTTAATAATCACTTAGCTGTGTGAACTGGGGCAAGTCACTTAACCCCATTGCCTTGGAAAAAGAAACTCAAGCTCGTATTACTTTTACTAAAAGACAATACTAACTAAAGCTAAAGAGACCTTAGTTTAGAAAAAGTGGCTTTAAACCAAAGTGTACATAATTGAATTTATGAAACATAAACCGCTATTTCTTTATCACATAAAAGGGATTTAATTTTATTGAAAATTATTTCCAATCATTTAAAAATAAATTATAATTTTATTCTGATAATAGCATATAATCATAATTATATGTGCAAGTTATAGAAAATTTCAACTGAAATCTTAATAAAGAACTCACAGGTTCTTGATTTATTTGGGAAATAGCAGTGAAATTGAACTCAGGGATCTTAAGAATACAGCTCAATGTTTGCATGCAAAACCATAATACTTTAAAAGAATGAAATTTCATTTTCCTAAAGATAGCTGGAATCCCTTAGATTTTTCTATAAAAAATCAACTGCTTTTAATGCCTATCTTAAATACCATATCTATTTCTTGTTCTTTAACAACAAGCTGTCGATTGAGTAGCTCTTTGCTAGAGTCCAATTTAATACAGAGTTCCCGTGTGGAAGACAAATCTGCAAGGGCAGTGACTTTCTCAAATTGAACCTTCTGAAGCTCCTCTTCCATCTTTAGAAGGGATTTGTGCAACGTGGAAATCTGAGACTTGTACAACCTTTCTGCATTCACGTGCTGGCAAGAAAAAATGAGTAAGTTAGTCACAAAGAAATAACAATTTGAACCAAAAAATAAAGATGAAAGGAGAGAGAGAGAGCATGAGAGCGAGAGAGCAAGAGAGAGAGAGAGAGACAGACAGAGCGTTTGCTCACACATAGAAAAGCAACTGACATTTAGGAAACAAAATACAGCAAAACTTTTTTTTTAACCAAATACTATAAAGTGTATCTTATGACATATACAGAAAAAGGTAACATAGAATCTTTAAGCTCTTTATAGAAATGCTATAGTGAGGATTTCAGGTTGTTTATCCTTGAAGACTTTAACAACCTTCACTTTGAAAATTTTGCTTTCTCATATCAGTAACACCCAGTCCTTAATGTCAGTTACAATGATGCTGATCTTATTACCATAAAAAAGAGGCTAATAACTCTCTAGCACTTGTTGTCAAAATCTAGAAATAAAAGATCTGAATAGCCATCATTTAAGCCCACTGTTGTTATGTTTGATAGCATGTTAAAAATTTCAATATAATGTTAAAAATAAAAGTCAAAAGCTTTGAAATATTTAAGAATGCTGAGGAATCATACTGATTTGATCATTTTCAGAAATTTTTTTTCCCACAAAGACTAAGAGTAAAACTGAGGATGAAATACACAGTGGATATGAAAATACTTTCAAAACTATGAAATGCAATATAAATCTAAAGTACTATTATTCTAACAACAGTTTCATCTGGGAAAAGTTCCTCTAGTCATAACTTAATTTCTGCCTTCAAGAGAAAAATTAAAGAATCAGTCTGCTTATTGAAAGCTTTATAAGAGACTACATAGGTATAATTCAAAAGCAACTGCCAGCAAATGTTCCCCACTTACTTGCTCAACCTCTCTCTTTAGTGAGTCCACTTTTTCTTTTAGTCTGTTACTCTCTGCCTCTGCACTTAAAAGTTCCAGTTTGAGAGTATTGTTTGCTGCCTCTGTTTGGTGGGCTTTGGTTTCCCAGCTTTCAGCTTGTTCAACAGACTTTCGAAGATCCTCCATAAATTGCCGGTTCTCAGCCTCCTGAAATAAATCATCTTGGGTTTTACTTGCAAAAATTTTAAATAATAAATAGTTGAAGCTTAAGATAGAGATGTGTCAGGGCTATGTTGAGGAAAAGAGGCAAGAGTTCAACCATTAGTCTCATGATATAATCATAGATGTAAATAACAGCTAAGCAATACATACATTTCATGGGTGATACAGTCATGAGATCATGGAAAACTAACTGCAATTAAAAGATAAAGTCTTTTTTTTTTGCAAGGCAAAGGGAGTTAAGTAGCTTGCCCAAGGCCACACAGCTAAGTAATTATTAAGTGCCTGAGACTGGATTTGAACCCAGGTACTCCTGACTCCAGGGCCAGTGCTTTATCCACTACACCACCTAGCTGCCCCACAAAAGATAAAGTCTTAAAATATTATTCTTCAATCTAGGCCAACACTTGCCTCTTCTTACAGATTAATTACATTTTAAGTGGCTCATCTGCTCCCACCCATAGACCCAGGATGGCCTTGCCCTGAAAATTGTGTCTATCCTTGCAAGGAAACATATAAGAGGCTTCCTGGCTAAGGCAGAAACTGCTTAGGAATGAAGGTATTCTTGTCACTGCTATATTGTGAGTATATGTTATCTTAAATGTCAAATAAGTTTCTATCTCTCTATTTTGCTTGACCCTGAGGTATTAAGATCATATGATAATGAAGCTAGATAAGAAGGTGAAGAAGCAAATAGAAATCATCATTATTTCAAAGTGGCATAAAAGAGATGATCAACAACAAATATGGCTGTAAAAGGAGATTGGTTAGTAATATAATAGTGAGAACAAAGGCTAACAGATGAACTCACCCTTATTGGGGAAATAGTATCTATAAACTACTAAAGGCAGAGGATTCTGGGAAAATCAGGAAATAAGGCAGGAAATTATCTCACAAATTGCCCCCCAAACAATTCAGTAGGCAGAAATAAAAGTTGGGTGTCCAGCCTAAAACAACCTGGATGGACATTAGGAAGGTCCTGATCTTCTGGGGTGATATTCTGTCCTGACTGAAGTATACCAATAAATCAATATACAACATGTCCTAAAGGGCTTGAGGAACTTTTGCTCTGCCCCATCAGTGTGGAGGTCAGACTCTGAATCAGGGGAAAATTACAGAGCCCTCCACTGTCACTGTACCTGGGTGCAGTCAATCCCAGCAGAGCAGAATGTCCGGGTTTGGTTCCAGAGTAGAGGGTGAACTGAACTTTGCTGTCACAGGACGGACCAAAGAGAGTAAGAATGTTTGTGATGAAAGTGTTGCTAAGGGTCTTATCTCAAGGGCTTACTTCAGTCATGTCCCAGGGATAGAGCTCAGAAAACAGCAGTATGAAAAAATCTGAAACTTGAAGCATTATATGCTACACCTTGGGACTAGAGCCCAATTCAAACACAAAGTTAATAGGAAGGAAGGAAGTCACTGAAAAAAATTAGCAAGCAAAAGAGAAAGAATTCAACCATATCTAGCTACTATGTTGATAGAAAAGATCAAGTTAAAATTCAGAAGAGTGAAATTAAAATGGCTGCTTCTATTTCAAAGAGAAATGTAAAATAAACACAAGCTCATACAAGTTCTTGGAAAATCTTAATAAAGGACTTTAAAAATAAAGAGAGCTTGAAGAAAAACTTTGATTCAAAATAAGAATAATTTAAGAAAATCAGGAAAATTATAAAAAGAAAATCAACCAATTGGAAAAAGAGATTCAAAGACTTAAAGAAGAAAATAATTCTTTAAAAAATTAGAATTGGGGGGAGTGGCTAGGTGGCATAATGGATAAAGCACCAGCCCTGGAGTCAGGAGTACCTGGGTTCAAATCCGGTTTCAGACACTTAATAATTACCTAGCTGTGTGGCCTTGGGCAAGCCACTTAACCCCGTTTGCCTTGCAAAAACCCTAATAAATAAATAAATAAATGAATGAATGAATGAATGAATAAATAGAATTTAAAAAATTAGAATTGGGATGACTAAAAGGGAAAATGATCAATATTGGAGGGGAATATGGGAAATCTGGGACCCTAATGCATTGTTGGTGGAGTTGTGAACTGATTCAATCTTTTTGGAGAGTAAATTGGAACTATGTCCAATGGCTACAAAACTGTGCATACCCTTAGATCCAGCGACAGCACTGCTAGGTCTCTAACCCAAAGAAATCATGAAAAAGGGTAAAAAACTCATATGTACAAAAATACTTATAGTAGCTCTTTTCATAGTGGCAAAGGTGTGGAAATTGAGGGAATGCCCATCAATTGGGAAATGGCTTAACAAACTGTGGTATACTGTTTTTCTATAAGAAGTCATAAGGGATGGGGCTTCAGAATAATTTGAAAGACTTGCATGAACTTATGCTAGGTGAAGTGAGCAGAACCAGGAGAACAACAGCAACATGGGATGATGATCAACTACAATGGACTTGTTCATTTCAGTAGTATAAAAATCAAAGACAATTCTAAAAGATTTGTGATGGAAAATACCATCCATATTCACAGAAGCAACTATGGAGTTTAAATGTAGACCAAACCTTACTATTTTCAATTTTTAAAAGTTGCATTACATATTTTTCCCTTCTATAATGATTTTTTCCTGTTTTTGATTTGATTTTTCTTTCACAGCATGATTAATATGGATTTATGTTTAACACAGCTAAACAAGAAATAACCTATATTAGATTGCTTTCTGTCAAGGGGAAGAAGGAGGGGAGGGGAGGAAAAAAATGTGAAACTCAAAATTTTTCCAGAAAAGAGTGTTGAAAACTATCTTTGCATATAGTTGGCAAAATAAAGAAAATATTTTTTTAACAAAACTAGAATTGGGCAAAGGGAAGCTTAATGGGCTTCATAAGACTCTAAGAAATAATAAAACAAAATTTAAAAAATGAAAAATAGGAGAATGTGAACTATCTCATTAGAAAAATTGACCTGCAGAACAGATCAAGAAGAGATAATATAAAACTAGTTGGATTACCTGAAAGTTATGAGTAGAAAGAATCTAGACAATCTACTTCAAGCAATTATAAAGGAAAATTGTCCTGAATTTTTAAAACTAGAGGGTAAAAGACAATGTGAAAAATCCACTGCCACCCTAAAAAAGATCCCAAGATGAAAATTCACAGGAACATTATAGCTAAGTTGCAAAACCACCACATCAAGGAGAAAATATTGCAAGCAATCAGAAAGAAACAATTTAAATACTGTGGAGCCACATTCAGAATAACTCAAGATTTAGCAGCTTCAAATTAAAAGTCTGAAGGACATGGAATGTGATATTTTGAAGAACAAATGGAGCAAAAGTAAAAAGAGAAGAAGAGAAAGATAAACAATTAGGAAAAATAGGATGGAGGAAATACACTTTGAATATAAATGGGATGAACTCAATCATAAAATGGAAATGGATAGCCAAATGGATTAAAAACCAGAATCTGACCATGTGTTGTTTACAAGAAACATATTTTAAAATGAGAAATACATACAGAGTAAAAAATAAAAGTATTGAAGTAGAATTTATTATGTTTCAGCCAAAAAAAAGCAGAGGGAGCTATCATTATATTAGATAAAGTTATAGTTAAAATAGATTTAATTTAATTAAAAACTAAGTAACTACCTTATGATGAAAGGTAACATTGATAAGGAAGTAACATTAATACTAAACTGATGTGTACCAAATGCTAGCACCTACATTTTTTAAAGGAAAAGTTAAATGAGTTACAGGTGGAAATAAATAGCAAAACTATAATAATGGGAGGTTTTAACCTTTCCCTCTCAGAATCAGATAAACCAACAAAAAAAATAAATAAAAGGAGATGAATAAAATTTTAGATAAGTTAGTAATGATAAATATCTAGAGAGAATTGAATGGGAATAGAAATGAATATATTTACTTCTTTGTCAAAAACTGATCATTAATTAGGGCATAAAAATTTTATAGCAAAATGTGAAAAAGGGGCGGCTAGGTAGAGCAGTGGATAGAACACTGGCCTTGGAGTCAGGAGTACCTGAGTTCAAATCTGGCCTCAGATACTTAATAATTACCTAGCTGTGTGGCCTTGGGCAAGCCACTTAACCCCATTGCCTTGAAAAATCTAAAAAAAAAATGCAAAAAAGCAAAAATATTAAACATGTCCTTTACAGATCATAATACAATAAAAATTATAATTTAATAAGGGTTTATGGAAACACAATTTAAAAATTAATTGGAGACTTAACTTAATCTTAAAGAATGAATAGGTTAAAGAACAAGTCATAGAAATAATACAAAAGTTTATTAAAGAGAATAATAATAATGAGATACCAAACTATCTATGATATAGGAAAAGCAGTAATCAGAGAAAATTTATATCTCTAAATGCTATATCAATAAAATAGAGAAGAGAAGGTATACAATTAAAAAACAAATTAAAACTCTCTAATTAATTAAATACCAATTTGGAAATACTAAAAAATTAAATGTGAGATTAATAAAATTGAATGCAGGGGCGGCTAGGTGGTGTAGTGGATAAAGCACCGGCCTTGGAGTCAGGAGTACCTGGGCTCAAATCTGGTCTCAGACACTTAATAATTACCTAGCTGTGTAGCCTTGGGCAAGCTACTTAACCCCATTTGCCTTACAAAAAAAATAAAAAAATAAAATTGAATGCAAGAAAAGAAAACTATAGAATAAATAAACTACCTTTTATTAAACCAATTATTTATTGGTTTTTAAAAAACAAAAGAAATAAACCAATGGTTAATATGATTTTAAAAACAGAGAAGAAAATCAAATCACTAGTATCAAAAAAGAAAAAGCATGAATATACCACTAATTAAGATGAAATCAAAATAATTATTAGGAGTTATTTTACTTAATTATATACCAATAAAGTTAACAATTTAAGTGAGGACTTCTGGCCAAGATGGTGGAGAGAAGATAGGCACTGTGCTAAGGTCTCCTGCTTTCCCCTCAAAAATAACATGAAAGAAACCTCTTAACAGAAATTCAATTGACAAAACCCAGAAAAAGAAGCTAGGAGAAGAACATCTACCTCAAGGTCTGTCTCCAGGGACTGTGGGTGAACCAGAAGCAGAGAGCAGACAGCCAGCACTGGGACAGTGGGGACAGGGTCAAGTCAGAGGATCAATCTTAACCATGGAGGCTTCAGTGAGTGGTGGATCTGAGCACCAACTTTAGCCACAGAATTTTTGGCTGGCAGAGTGGAGGTCTGGGGAGTCCCAGCTGGGCTAGAGAGTGAGTTCCAGCACAGAGAGTTGCAGAGCTTGGCTGGACACTGACCCAGAGCTGGGGGGGGCTGAGACCCATACTTTCAGCAGAGCCTTCTTCCCAAAACAAACAGTAATGCCCCTCCACCCCCTCAGGCTCAGGTGTGGGCAGCAGAGATCTCTCAGCTGAAAGATAGATTAACTGCCTTCCCCCATGGCACAGCCCATTGTTCAAGGAAAATTCAGACCCTGCTTCTACCCACTTGCCACTCCTCACTCCCTCCAGGACTTGGGAGAGGGCTTCAAACCCTCCAGAGAAAACCACCAGCACCTTGTACTAGTTTGAGTTACTTGAGTTACTAATCCAAGTGAACAAAGCCTCTAGGGTATTCAAAAGCAAACCTCTGAGAGCCAGTCCCTCCTCCAACACAAAAATGAAGAAAGGCCAGTGGAAAAGGGGGTCCATTGAGAATTACTTTGAAAGCATAGATTCTAACCCAGAGAGATTCTGAGGAGAATATGAATTGGTCTCCAGCCCAGAAAAACTTCCTTGAATAAAACAGGAAGGAATTTAAAAATAAAATGGAAAAATTGGGAAAAGAAATTCAAGAGAAAATTAACACATTGCAAGAGAAAATTAACATCTTGCAACAAGAAAACAAATCCTTGGAAAATACAATTGGGCAAATGCAAAAAGAAAATAATTCTCTCAAAGCTTCACTTGGGCGAATGGAAAACTCCTTCAAAAGTAGAATTCACCAATTGGAAAAGGAGTTGCAAAAAGGTAAATGAAGAAAATTCTTCTCTAAAAAAAAAAAGAATGGAATCTGTGGAAACTAATGACTTCATGAGACAAGATTCTGTTAAACAAAACCAAAAGATAGAAGAAAAAGAAGAAAATGTAAAATACCTCATTAGCAAAACCATTGACCTCAAGAATCAATCGAGGAGAGACAACCTAAGAATTATTGGTCTTCCTAAAAACATTGAAGAGAAAAAAAAAAAAGCCTGGACTTAATATTACAGAATTTAGTGATGGAAAACTGTCCTGATATCATGGAACCAGAGGGCAAAATAATTATTGAAAGAATATATCAGTCCCCTCTGGAAAGGGATCCCAAGATGAAAACACCAAGGAATATTGTGGCCAAATTCCTGAACTATCAGATAAAAGAGAAAATCCTGCAAGCAGTCAGAAAGAAACAATTTAAATACCCAGAAGCCACAGTAAGGATTACACAGGAGCTGGCTACATCAATATTAAGGGATCTAAAGGCCTGGAATGAGATATTCCGAAGAGCAAGGGAGCTTGGAATGCAGTCAAAAAATCCATTATCCAGCAAAGCTTAGCCTTCTCTTTGAGGGGAAAAGATAGACATTTAATGAAAAGGGAGACTTCTAACATTTCCTGATGAAAAGAAAATTGGGACATCAAATAGGAGGCTCGAGAGACACATGAAAAGGTTAAAAAAAAGGGTAGAGGAAAAAAACTGCTATCCAATAAGATGAAACTGGCTAAATGCCCACCTGGGAGAAAGATTCTCATAACTCTTTAGAATTGTAACTCTATTAGAGAGGATATGCTTAGCCTGAAGTGATGGACACTCATGACTTACCTGTGAAACTGCTATCCAATAAGATGAGACTGGCTATATCCCTACCTGGAGAAAGATTCTTATAACTCTTGATAATTGTAACTCTATTAGAGAGAATATACTTAGCCAGAAGTGAAGGATACTCATGACTTTTCTGTGACTCAGAAAGAATGATTTAAAAACAATACCTCCGACTTAATGATGATGAACTGCATGTATACCTGCATGGAAAAATGATACTGATAATACTCATATGAAACTTCTCATTTAATAGAGCAGGTAGAAGGAGATTTTATAGATGAAGCACAGGAGAGAACTGAATTTGAAGACATAATATATTGTAAAAATGGAGTCAATGGCTAAAAGGGAAATTTACTGGGAGTAAGAGAAAGGAGAGGTGGAATAGGGTAAGATACTTCATATAAAAGATATATCTTTTTGCAATGATATGGAAAGGGGGGAGGCAAGGGGTGAATGAGGGGAGCCTTCACTCTCATCAGAAATGGCTCAGAGAGGAAACAGTATACACACTCAATAGGGTATAGACATCTAGAGTAAAAAGGAGAAAAGGGGGACAGGGGGGAAAGGGTGGGGTATGGGTGATATAGGAGAGAATAGTCAGATATAACACATTATCTTTTTTACTTTTTGCAAGGTGCTGGGATTGGGAAGCCTGTCTGGGACCACAGGTCCAGGTGCTTGCTGGGTCTCAGGGATGGTATATGGGCTTGGGGGCCTCATGGCCCCAGGTCCAGTGCTCTGTCCATTGCCACACTTAGCTACCCTACAGCACATTTTAGAAGAGGGACACAGTGAAAGGATAGAGAAAATATAATAAATGGTAGTGGGGAGGAATGGATGGAGGGAATTACAATCAGCAACAGCAACTGTGGAAAAATATGGAAGTAATTTCCATGATGGACTTATAATAAAGAATGTGATCCACTGGAGACAGAGCTGATGATATCAGAACACAGACTGAAACGCATTTTTTTCCCTTTTTCTTTTCCTTAATTTCTCATGAGGTTCCATATTTTTGTGGAGGAGAGGGTTTTATGTTTATTCTTAAACAAGAATATTTTAGTAATATATAAAAAATTGTGGATTTTGAACAAAGAAAAAAAACAATACCTCCCTAAAAGGGAACAGTAAAGAGATGGGAGGATGGAGGAGATTGAATGGGGGTAAATATCATTTCATTAAGAGGTACAATAGAGGGGAAGAAGGGAGGAGGTTAGAAGTGCCTGAATCTTACTCTCATCAGACATGGTTTAAAATTAGCATACACACACTCGTTAATTTAAAAAACTTATCTTACCTTACAAGTACTAAAAGGGGGAAAGGGAAAGGGGGGATGAAAAAGTGGACCTAACAGAAGGAAGGGAAGGAAGAAGGGGCAAAGGGAAAAGCAAAACAAAGGGGAGCGGGGTTGGATATAGGAGGGAAAACACACCGAAGGTGGTGGTTTTCAGAAACAAAATACTAAGGAATACGGATGAAGTGAAAAAAAGGGGAAAAATACAGAGGGAAGATAGCATGGAGGGAAATCAAGAGTTAATAATTATAACTTTGAATGTGAATGGGATGACCTCTCCCTTAAAATGTAAGCGAATAGCAGAGTGGATTAAAACCCAGAATTCTACAATATGTTGCTTACAAGAAACTCATTTGAAGAGAGATGTATACAGAGTAAAGGCAAAAGATTGGAGTACAATATATTTTGCTTCAGCTGAAGTGAAAAAAGCAGGGGTAGCAATCTTTATCTCAGATAAAGCAGTTGCAAAAATATATAGCGTTAAAAGAGATAAGGAAGGAAACTATATCCTCCTAAAAGGTACCATAGACAATAAAGTTATTTCTTTTTTTTTTTTAGATTTTTTATTCAAGGCAATGGGGTTAAGTGGCTTGCCCAAGGCCACACGGCTAGGTAATTATTAAGTGTTTGAGGTCGGATTTGAACCCAGGTACTCCTGACTCCAAGGCCGGTGCTCTATTCACTGCGCCACCTAGCCGCCCCTAATAAAGTTATTTCAATACTAAATGTATATGCACCTAATGGTTTAGCATCCATATTCTTAGAGGAGAAGTTAAAGGAGTTACAGGAAGACATAGACTGTAAAATGCTATTAGTGGGAGACCTCAAACTCTCACCCTCAAATTTAAATAAATCTAATCATAAAATAAAGAAGAAAGAAGTTAAGGAGGTAAACAGATTGTTAGAAAAACCTAGATATGATAGACTTATTGAGGAAATTGAATGGGGATAGAAAGGAATATACTTTCTTTTCTTCAGTACATGGCACTTACACAAGAATTGGCCATGTACTAGGGCATAAAAACCCAATGATCAATTACAGAAAGGCAGAAATAGTGAATACATCTTTCTCAGATCATAAAGCAATAAAAATCATATGCAATAATGGGCCGGGGATAAAGACTCAAAACAAATTGGAAAATAAATAAACTCATTTTAAAGAATGAGTGGATCAAACACAAACTATGGAAAGAATTAATTATTTCATCCTAGATAATGGCAAAAATGAAACAACATACCAAAACCTATGGGATTCACTCAAGGAGGGTGTCAGGGGATATATTATATCTTTAAATGCTTACATGAATAAATTAGAGAAAGAGGAAATCAATAAACTAAATATGCATCTAAAGAAATTAGAGAAAAAACAAATTAAACCCCCCAATTAAATACCAAATTAGAAATTCTAAAAATTAAAGGAGAAATTAATAAAATCAAAAGTAAGAAAACTATTGAACTAATAAATAAAACTGAGAATTGGTTTTATGAAAAAAAACACTAAAATTGATAAACCTCTGGTCAATTTCATCAAAAAAAAGAAGAAAACAAAATTGCTAGGATCATAAATGAAAAAGGTGAACTCACCACCAATGAAGAGGAAATTAAAGTAATAATTCAGAATTATTTTGACCAACTCTATGCCAATTAATTTGATAATCTAAGTGAAATGGATAAATATTTACAAAACTATGAGTTGCCCAGGTAAAATGAATAGAAAATTAAATATCTAAATAACCCTATCTCAGAAAAAGAAATTCGACAAGCCATTATTGAACTCCCTAAGAAAAAAATGTCCAGGGCCAGATGGATTCACAAGTGAATTCTATCAAAGATTTAAGGAACATCTGGTTCCAATTATATATAAACTCTCTAGAAAAATAGGTGAAGATGGAACTCTGCTCTTTCTATGACACCAATATGGTGCTAATAACTAAAACAGGAAGAGTTAAAACAGAGAAAGAAAATTATACACCTATCTCCCTGATAAACATAGATGCAAAAATCTTAAATAAAATCTTAGCAAAATGATTGCAAGTTATCACTAGGATATTACATTATGACCACATAGGATTTATCCCAGGAATTCAGGGTTGGTTCAATATTAGGAAAACCATCAGTATAATTAATTATATCAATAACAAACCTATCAGAAATCATATGATTATATCAGTAGATGCTGAAAAAGCTTTTGACAAAATAAAGCACCCATTCCTACTAAAAACACTAGAGAGCACAGGAATAAATGTATTGTTTAGAATAATTAGCAGTATCTATCTGAAAATATCAACAAGCATTATATGAATGGGGGTAGGCTAGAGGCATTCCCAATAAGATCAGGGGTGAAACAAGGATGCCCATTATCACCACTACTATTCAATATTGTATTAGAAATGTTAGCTTCAGCAATAAGAGAAGAAAAAGAAATTCAAGGAATTAGAATTGGGAAGGAAGAGACAAAACACTCACTCTTTGCAGATGACATGATGATATACCTAGAGAACCCCCAAAAGTCAAAATTAAATCCTTATAAATCCTCAACATTTCTATATCTGACTAGCAAGATACAGTAGAAAGAGATAGAAAAAGAAATCCCATTTAAAGCAACCTCAGACAATATAAAATATCTGGGATTCTACCTGCCAAGGCAGACTCAGAAACTTTTGAAAACAATTATAAAACATTTCGCACACAAATAAAATCAGATTTAAATAACTGGGCAAAAATCAACTGCACATGGATAGATCGAGCTAATATAATAAAAATGACAATTCTACCAAAATTAAATTACTTGTTTAGTGCCTTATCAATCAATTCAATCCAAAATTAATAAGTTAGAAAAATTATAAGTAAATTCATATAGAGAAATAAAGAGTTGAGATTTTCCAGGGATTCAATGAAAAAAAGTACAAAAGAAGGCAGCTTAGCCCTGCCAGATCAAAATTATATTATAAAACATCAGTCATCAAAACTGTCTGGCTAAGAAATAGAGTGGTGGATCAGTGGAATAGACAAGGTGCAGTAGCAGGAAATGATTATAGCAATCTGCTGTCTGATAAGTCCAAAGAGTTCAGCTACTGGGATAAAAACTCTTTCTTTGATAAAAACTGCTGGGAAAATTTGGAAGTTAATATGGAAGAAACTTAGATTAGACCAATACCTCATCCCTTATACCAAGATAAAACCAAAATGGGCACAAGATTTAGACATAAAAAAACAATATTATAAGCAAACTAGGAGATCAAAGAATAGTTTACCTGTCAGATCTATGGAAAGGGAAGCAGTTTATGTTTTTTATTTGCTTGTTTTTTAGTTTCTGCAAGGCAATGGGGTTAAGTGGCTTGCCCAAGGCCACATAGCTAGGTAATTATTAAGTGTCTGAGGCTGGATTTGAACTCAGGTACTCCTGAATCCAGGGCCAGTGCTCTATCCACTGCACCACCTAGCCTCCCCAAGAAGCAGTATATGACCAAGAAAGAAATAGAGAACATCATTAAAAACAAACTAGACAGTTTTGATTACATTAAATTAAAAAGCTTTTGCACAGATAAAACCACTGTAACCAAGATCAAAAGAAATGTAGTAAATTGGGAAACAATTTTTACAACTAGTATTTCTGACAAAGGACTCATCTCTAAAATATACAGAGAGCTGAGTCAAATTTAAAAATAAAACAAGTCATTCCCCAAATGACAAATGTCAAAGGATAGGCAAAGGCAATTTACAGATAAGAAAATCAAAGTGATCCATAGTTATATGAATAATTGCTCTAAATCACTAATTATTAGAGAAATGCAAATTAAAGAATGTCTGAGGCCACCTCACACCTCTCAGACTGGCCAATATGACCAGAAAGGACAATAATCAATACTGGAAGGAATATGAGAAATCTAGGACACTGATGCATTGTTGTTGGAGCTGTGAGTTCATCCAACCTTTCTGGAGAGCAATTTGGAATTATGCCCAAAGGACAATATAAATATGCATACCCTTTGATCCAGCAATACCACTACTGGGTCTATACCCTGAAGAGATTATAAAAAGGGTAAAAACATCCTTGTACAAAAATATTCATAGAAGCCCTGTTTGTGGTGGCAAAAAATTGAAAATTAAGTGAATGTCCTTCAACTGGGGAGTGGCTTAACAAATTGTGGATGTATGTTATGGATCATTATTGTACTATTAGAAATCAAGAGGGATGGGAATTCAGGGAAACCTGGAAGGCTTTGCATGAACTGATGCTGAGCGAGATGAGCAGAACCTGAAGAACATTGTACACCCTAACAGCAACCTGGGGTGATAGTCAACCTTAATGGACTTTCTCATTCCATCAGTGCAACAATCAGGCACAATTTGGGGCAATCTCTGATGAAGAACATCATCTCTATCCAGAGAAAGAATTGTGGAACTTAAACAAAGACCAATATAATTAACTTTAATTTTTTAAAAAGTTATTATTATATAATTTTACTATCTCTTATATTTAATTTTTCTTCCTTGAGGATATGATTTCTCTCTCATCATATTCAACTTTGATCAGTGTATACTATGGAAACAATGTAAAGATTAACACACTGCCTTCTGTGGGGAGTGGGGGGAGGGAGGCAAGATCAGAGGGAAAATTGTAAAATTAAAATCTTTCTTTTATTAAGAAAAGAAAAAAACAATTTAAGTGAAATTAAGTGAAAAGGAAGAATACACAAAAACACAAACTGCCTACAACAACAGAAGAGAAAAGATGATATCTAAATAAACCAATTTTAGAAAAAAAGAAACTAAACAGGCCAAAAATCAGCTTCCTAAGGGAAAAAAAAACATCAGGAACAGATGGATTTATAAGCGAAATCTACCAAATATTTAAAGATCACCTAATTCCAATATTAAAAAAATTATATGAGGGGCAGCTAGGTGGCGCAGTGGATAGAGCACTGGCCCTGGAGTCAGGAATACCTGAGTTCAAATCCAGTCTTAGACACTTAGTAATTACCTAGCTGTGTGGCCTTGGGCAAGCCACTTAACCCCACTGCCTAGCAAAAACCTAAAAAAAAAAAAATTATATGTTATAATAGGCAAAAAAGGGATCCTATACCAAACTCCTTTGATGGCACAAATATGGTGCTAATAAAGAAACTAGGAAAAGCAAAAGCAAAGAAAGAAAATTACAGACCAATTTTATTAATGAATAAGGATGCTAAAATCCTAAATAAAATACAAGAAAAGAAACTAAAATATTGTATCACAAAGATTATACATTGAGATTTTTATCAGAAATTCACGGATGGGGTGGCTAGGTGGCACAGTGGATAAAGCACCAGCCCTGGAGTCAGGAGTACCTGGGTTCAAATCTGGTCTCAGACACTTAATAATTACCTAGCTGTGTGGCCTTGGGCAAGCCACTTAACCCCATTTGCCTTGCAAAAAAAAAGAAAAAGAAATTCAGGGATTGTTTAACATAATTAATTATATCAATAACAAAATAATAAATCATATGATTATATTAATAAATGCAGAAAAACAGTTGCAAGCATAGGTATAAATGGATTTTTTCTTGTCTACCTAAAACCATCAGTAAGCATTAATTCTAATGAGGATAAGAGAGAAGCCTTTCCATTAAGACCAGAAGTAAAATAGAATGCCCAATGTCATCAATAGTATCCAATATTTTAATAGAAATGTTAGCAATAAAAAAATGTTACCAATAGCAATAAGAGGGGAAAAAAGAAATGGAAGGAATCATAGTAGGCAATGAGGGAATATAACTATTTTGATTTGTGGATAATATGATGATATACTTAGAAAATCCTAGTACAGCTAGTAGCATAGTGGATAAAGCACCAGCCCTGGAGTCAGGAGTACCTGGGTTCAAATCTGGTCTCAGACACTTAATAATTACCCAGCTGTGTGGCCTTGGGCAACCCACTTAACCCCATTTGCCTTGCAAAAAAAACCCTAAAAAATAAAAATAAAAAATAAAAATAACTATAGACCTATGAACCACATAAACATAATAAAATATTTTTATACAACTAAAGTCAGATTTAAATAATTGGAGAAATATTAATTGTTCCTGGATGGACAGAAACAATATGATAAAACTGCCATTTCTACTTAAATTAATCTACTTATTCAAAGCTATCCCCATTAAATTACCAAAAAAAAATATCTCATTGGGCTAGAAAAAAATAACAAAATTAATTTGGAAGAACAAAAGGTCAAGAATATCAAAGGTACTAGCAAAAAAAGAAAAATATGTAAAGGAAGAATGTTTAATAACATTAGATTTTAAACTATGTTATATGGAAGTAATTATCAAAACTATCTGGGTACTACCTAAGAAACAACAAGACTGATCAGTGAAACAGAGAAGACATATCCAGGAATATATGATTGTAATAACCTTGTGTTGACAACTATGAAGACTTAAGCTTTTAAGATAATAATTCATTACCCCCAACCCAAGAGCCTAGAAAAATTAAGAAAAACCAATGAAAAGGGGACCCATGGAGAAATACTTAGAAGGACCTGATTCTAACCTAGAAAGATCTAGCACTTCTGAGGAGAATATGAATTGGTCTCCAGCCCAGAAAAAAATTCCTTGAAGAAATCAGGAAGGACTTTAAAAATCAATTGGAAAAGTTGGGAAAAGAAACTCAAGAGAAAACACATCGCAACAAGAAAACAAAAACATTAGAAAATACAACTGGACAAAATACAAAAAGAAAATAATTCTCTCAAATCATCAATTGGGAAAATGCAAAAAGAAATTAATCTTCTCAAATCATTAATTGGGCAAATGGAAAACTCCTTCAAAAACAGAATTGACTGATTGGAAAAGTAGTTGCAAAAGGTAAATGAAGAAAATTCTTCTCTAAAAATAAGAATGGAATCTATGGAAACCAAAATATAAAAAAATAGAAGAAAATGTAAAATACCTCATCAGCAAAACCACTGACCTCGAGAACCAATTCAGAAGGGACAACCTGAGAATTATAGGACTTCCTGAAAACACTGAAGAGAAAAAAAAGTCTGAACTTTATATTACAGAATTTAGTGATGGAAAACTGCCTTGATATCATGGAACCAGAGGGCAAAATAGTTATTGAAAGAATACATTGATACCCTCCAGAAAGAGATCCTAAAATAAAAATACCAAGAAATGTGGCCAAATTCCAGAATGATCAAAGAGAAAATCCTGCAAGCAGTGAGAAAGAAACAATTTAAATACCAAGGAGCCACAGTAAGGATTACACAGGACCTGGCAGCATCAACATTAAGGGATTGAAGGGCCTGGAATGAGATATTCTGAAGAGCAAGTGAGTTTGGAATGCAGCCGAGAATCTACTATCTGGCAAAGCTGAGCCTTCTCTTCCAGGAGAAAAGATGGACATTTAATGAACTGAGAGACTTCCAAGATTTCCTGACAAAAAGACCAGAGTTAAATAGAAAATTGGCACACCAAACAGGAGGCTCAAGAGACACATGAAAAGGTTAAAAAAAATAAAGGTAAAGGAAAAAAACTGCTATCCAATAAGATGAAACAAGCTAAATCCCTACATTAGAGAAAGACTCTAATAACTTTCAAGAATTGTCACTCTATTAGAGAGAATATACTTAGCCAGAAGTGATGGATCATCATAACTTTTCTGTGACTCAGACAGAATGATTTCAAAACAATACCTCCTTAAAAAGGGGGAAAGTAAGGAGATGGGAGGATGGAGAAGACTGAATGGGGTAAATCCCATTACATCAAGAGGTACAAAAGACCTGTAATAGAGGGGAAGAAGGGAGGAGGTAAGACCCACTGAATCTTCATCTCATCAGACTTGGTTTAAAGTTAACTTACATATATTCATTTAAGTTAAGAAACTTATCTTACCTTTCAAATATTAAAAGGGGAAAAAGGGAGGGGGGACGGGGAGGGGAGAAAAAGGGGAACTAACAGTAGGAAGGGAAGGAAGAAAGGGAAAAGGGGGAAAGGGGAGGGGGTTGATGTGGGAGAGCAAACACACTTAAGGTGGTGGTATTCAAAATACTGAGAAATATGGATAAAGGAGAAAAGGGGGGAAAATGCAAGCAGAGGAAAGATAGCATGGAGGGCAATAAAGAGTTAGTAATTATAACTTTGAATGTGAATGGGATGAGCTCTCCCTTAAAATGCAAGTGAATAGCAGAGTGGATTAAAAACCAGAATCCTACAATATGCTGCTTACAAGAACCTCATTTGAAGCACAAAGATACATATAGAGTAAAAGTAAAAGGTTGGAGCAAAATATATTTTGGTTCAACTGAAGTAAAAAAAGCAGGGTTGCAATCCTTATCTCAGACAAAGTAGCTGCAAAAATAGATAGCATTAAAAGAGATAAGGAAGGACTCTATATTGTCCTAAAAGGTACCATAGACAATAAAGTGATTTCAATAATAAATATGTATGCACCCAATGGTATAGCAACCAAATTCTTAGAGGAGAAATTGAAGGAGCTACAGGAAGACATAAACTTCAAAACTCTACTAGTGGGAATGGCTTAACAAACTATGGTATATGTGTATCATGGAACACTATTGTTCTATTAGAAACCAGGAGAGATGGGAATTTAGGGAAGCATGAAAGGATTTGCATGAACTGATGCTGAGCAAGATGAGCAGAACCAGAGAAACATTTTACACCCTGATGGTGATATGGGGGTGATGATTAACCTTGATGAACTTGCTCATTCCATCAGTGCAACAATCAGGGACAATTTTGGGCTGTCTGCCCATACAGATGGAGAATACCATCTGTATCCAGAGAAAGAATTGTGGAATTTAAACAAAGACCAAAGACTATTACCTTTAATTTAGAAAAAAACCTTTATCTTATTATGTAATTTTTCTATCTCTTATACTTTTATTTTTCTTCCTTAAGGATATGATTTCTGTCTCATCACATTCAACTTAGATCAATGTGCACCATGGAAACAATGTAAAGACTAACAGACTGCCTTCTGGGGGGGGGGGGAGGAAGCAAGATTGGGGAAAAATTGTAAAAATTAGAATAAATAAAATCTTTTTAAAAAGATAATAATTCATTATTTTGTTTTTAAAAAGTTGAGAAAACTGGAAAGCAATCTGGCAGAATTGGGATATAGACCAGTATCTTACACAAGATAAGGTCAAAATGTATGTATGACCTAAATGGAGAAAGAGAGAGATACCATAAATAAGAAGAACCTATCAGATTTATGAATAGGAGAAAATTTATGAATAAATTATCAGATAGTGAATATTGTCAGATATAAAATAGACAATTTTGAGAACATTAAATTAAAGTTTTTGTACAAACTTATCAGTGTCATCAAGTTTGGAAGGAAAGCAGAATTTTAGATAGCTTCTCAAATAGAAGTTTCATAGCTCAAATATACAGATAACTTTGTCAAATTTATAAAAATATGAGTCATTCCTCAACTGACAAATGGTCAAAATATATGAATAGGCAGTTTATGATGGAGACATCAATGCACTTTCTCTCTCCATATATATATATATATATATATATATATATATATATATATATATATATATATATATGAAAAAATTCTCTAAGTCATCTTGCAATATCATCTCACACCTAACATACTGACTAAAAATGATAAGGAAAAATGTGGAAAAAATTGGAATATTAATATACTGTTGGTGGAACTTTAAACTTATCCAACCACTTTGGAGAACAATCTGAATTATGTCCAATACATCATATATACTTTGATCTAGCAATACCACTTTTAGATTTGTTTTCTTTTTTTGTTGGGTTTGTTCTTTTTGGTGAGGCAGTAGGGTTAAGTGACTTGTCCAAGGTCACACAGCTAGGCAATTATTAAGTGTCTGATCCTAGATTTGAACTCAGGTCTTCCTGACTCCAGCACCAGTGCTCTATTTACTGTGCCACCTTGCCATCCCCTAAATCTGTTTTCCAAAGTGAATAGGGAAAAAGTGAAAGAACTTTTATGTTCTAAAATATTTATAGCAAGTTTCTTTGTGATGGCAAATAACTGGAAATTGAGAGATTCCCTTAAATATCAATTGGGGACTGGTTAAACAAGTGGTGATATGTGATTGTGTTGGAATATTGATATGCTGTAAGAAAAGATGACTTTTGGAAGGTTGATTTTTGGAAAACATGAAAACACTTGCATGAAATAATGAAAAAGTGAAATGAAGAGATCCAAGAAAGCATTATAAATAGTAGCAGCAATACTTTTTCAAGAATAACTGTGAGTAGGGGTGACTAGGTGGCATAGTGGATAAAGCACCGGCCTTGGAGTCAGGAGTACCTGGGTTCAAATCCAGTCTCAGACACTTAACAATTACCTAGCTGTGTGGCCTTGGACAAGCCACTTAACCCCATTTGCCTTACAAAAACCTAAAAAAAAAAGAATAACTGTGAATGACTAAGCTATGCAGGGTATTATAAATACTCAACTCAACCACAAAGGACTTATAAAGGAAGATGCTATATTGTGTTTGGGAAATAACTAATAAAGAGAAGTATTGCCTATATATTTACACATGTTTTATAGATATGTACATATATGCACACACACGCACACACACACACACATATACATCTGTATCAAATGGAGGTCTTCTGTAGAGCAGGGGAGGGAAGAGAGAGAGGAAGAAAGTTCAAAACTTAAAATGTAACAAAAAACTAAATAAAATGAAATGAATTGGAAAAAATTAAAAGACTCAGAGACAGGATTCAGGTAGTGTTCTGATCTTCTACAGAAAGGATCCTAAGAAAAGACAGAGATGGGTTGTGGTCTTCACTAGTACAGTTAATCATATAAAGATCATACATGTATCCATTAAAATATCCAAATGTTACAGGCTTCTGATTTCTTATCTTGACCTATAGGTCTTCTGGTTTTCTAGCTCTGTTTGTTTTATAATTTCTGTCTTATTTATAGGCAATTAAATGGTGCAGTAGATAAGAACAATAGAACTTGGGTCAGGAAGACCTGTCAGTTCAAATCCAAACTCAGGTACTTACTAGCTGTGTTATCCTAAGCAAGTCCCTTAACATCAGTTCCCTCATCTGCAAAATGCTAATAAGAGTACCTACCTCCCAGGGTTGTTAAGAGGCTCACTCTGTTGAGAATGAAGGACAAATATCAATCAATAAAGAGGAACAGATTGGGATAATATTTGTATAAAGTACATAATAAACTTTGAAGCGCTATACAGATGTAGCTATTTTTATAATATTTTAAAAATTATTCTGATTTCCAGAAACTGCACATTCCCTTGGTTCCTAATAACTCATATTTATAATATTTTAAGATATACTTTCATAAAAACAATTTTGTGAAAATAAGATCAGAGGATCTTGGCATTGCAAGTAAGTGCTTTCAGAGAACTTTTAGTTTTACTCCATGCATGAATATCCTATATAAACTTCTCAACAAGTGAATACATTCAGTGTCAGCTGAAGTTGTGATCATAACATGCTAATACTGAGTAGAAATCATGAAAGAAACAGAAAGGAATGAAACTAAGCAAGCACAGGATGAATCAAAGATGATTCAAATTAAAAGAATGCAAGGCCAAAGCCACGATGGCAGAGAGAAACCAGGAGTTTCCCTAAGCTCTCCTGGATTTCTTTCAAAAACCACATTAATCAATCCTCTAAACTAGGGGGGAAGGAATATCTGGCCTGCCAGGACTCAAAATTCAATAAATATAAGAGTTTTTAGAGGTAAATTAATAATTTAATATTTGACCAAATATAGCAGGCAAATGGTGTCATAAATATCTAAATGGACCTTGGCAGAAAATACATTTCCTACCCCTAATCTAGAAAAAGATTCTTCAATGACAGAACCCATTAATGAACAGAATGGATCATTTTCCAGCTACATCTGTCTTGTTGGGGTACATGACCCAGAGCAGAAAGCACATCCCAGTACAGGCAGGGTGTGGAAGAGGCCGACTGGAGGCTTTCAGTCAAAGCAGAGATCTGCAGTAGAAGCCCAGGGATTCCAGCTCAGTAGACTAATGGCTAGCTGGGAGGGCTCCAACACAGGTACCCAAGGCCTGTGAGCAAGTCCCTGGTGGAAGGTGGAAGGTCTGTCTCTGGATGGCCCTAGTCCAGTGAGCAAGCCACAAGGAAAATCTGTGAATGGACCCTTCCTCCAACACAAGAAGTTTAGGACAACAGCCCTGTAGTCCAGGAGAAGAGCTCAAAATGAGCAAGAAAAATCAAACAAAAGCTAGTATTATAGGAAGTTACTATATAGATAAAGAAGAGTGCAAGATGATCTCAGAAGAGGATAGCAGATAAAGTACTCCATTTGAAGCCTCAGAAGGGAATATGAATTGGTCTCTTGACAAAAAGACTTCTTGGAAGAACTCAAAATTAAGTAGAAAAGTTGGGAAAAAATGCAAAAGAAATTCAACATCTTGCAAAAGGAAGCACAAAAATTGACTGAAAAAAATAAATCCTTTAAAAATCCAATTGGGCTAATGGAAAAAGAGGACAGTTCCTTTAAAAATAGAACTGGATCTACTGGAAAAAAGAGTTGCAAAAGCTAACAAGAAAATAATTCTTTGAAAAATAGAGCTGGTTAAGTGGAAGTTAAGGATTCTATGAGACATTGAAAATCAAATCAAAGAAAATTTTTTTAAAAAATCAAAGAATCTAGAAAAATAGATCCAAAGGAGATAATTTAAGAATTCTTGGACTACTTGAAGCCATGATCAGAAAAAAGAGCCTGGACAACGTCTTTCAAGAAATCATCAAGAAAACGGCCCTGATATACTAGAACCAGAGGATAAAATAGTCACTGAAAGAATCCTCTGATCACCTCCTAAAAGGGATCCCAAAATGAAAATTCCAAGGAATATTGTAGCCAGATTCTAGAAGTATCAGATCAAGGAGAAAATCCTGTAGGCAGCAAAAAAAGAAGCAATTCAAATTCCAAGGAATTTGCGGTCAGGATTACACAGGACTTAGCAGCATCAATATTAAAGGACTGAAGGTCCTCGAATATGATATTCTGGAGGACAAAGGAGCTTGGATTACAATCAAGAATCAACTACCAGAAAACGGAGCATACTCTTTGAGGAGAAAAGATGGACACTTAACAAAATAAGTGACTTTCAAAATTTTCCTATGAAAAAATCAGAGCTGAACAGAAAATTTGATCTTCAAACATAAGGTTCAAGAAATATATAAAAAGGTAAATGGGGGGGGGGGGGGGAAGAATGCTATTCAATAAGATTAAACTGGTTATATCCCTACATGGGAGGATGATACTCCTAATTCTTGAGAACTGTATCTCTAGAGTGAATATACTTAGATGGAAGGTAATGATATAAGTTGATTTTGATGGCTTGATTTAAAAAAAATCTAAGAAATTAAAAAAGGTATACTGTACTGGGAAGGCAGGAAGGGGGAGGCAGAATGAGGTATATTATATTACCTGAAGAGGCATAACAGACCTATTACAATGGGGGGAAAAGGGGGGGTGAAAATTGCTTGAATCTTACTTTTATCAGATTTGTCTCAAAGGGATAATACATACACTCAGATGGGTTTAGAAATTTATCTTACCCTACAGGGAATTAGGAGAGGAAAGGGAGGAAAAGTAAGGAGGGGCTGGTGCTCTATCCACTGCATCACCTAGCTACCCCTGGTTAATTTAATTTCAAAAAAGGATGAAAACGAAATTATCACTATTAAAGTTAAAAGGGTGAATTCACTACCAATGAGGAATAAATGAAATAATTCAGAGCTATTTTGTCCAATTGTATGCCACTAAATCTGACAATAAAAGTGAAATGGATGAATATTTACAAAACGTAAACTTCCCAGATTAGAAGAGGAAATCAAATACTTAAATAATACCATTTTAGAAAAAAGAAACTGAAAAAGTCATCAATGAACTCCCTAGGAAAAAAATTTCCAGGATGAGATAGATTCACAATCCCATGTGAATTCTACCAAAGATTTAAAGAATAATAGAAATGCAGGGTTGGTTCAATATTAGGAAAACCATCAGCATAATCGACCATATCAAAAATAAAACTAACAGAAACCATATGATTATCTCAATAGATGTTGAAAAAGTTTTTGACAACACATAGCACATCTTCATATTAAAAACACTAGAGAGCATAGGAATAAATGGAGTTTTCCTTAAAATGATAAGGAGTATCTATCTAAAACCATTGGCTGGCATTATACATAATGGGATAAGCTAGAAGCATTTCCAGGGATGAAACAAGGATGCCTATTATCACCACTATTATTCAATTTGTATAAGAAATGTTGAGTAACTGTAAATAATACTGGGGAGTCTACCTGCCAAGACAAATTCAAAAACTATATGAAAACAATTACAAAACTTTTTCACACAATTAAAATCAGATCTAAATAATTGGAGAAATGTCAATTGCTCATGGGTAGGCTGCGTAAATATAATATAAATGATAATTTTACCTAAATTAAAGTATTTATTCAATGACAAATCAAACTACCAAAAATTATTTTATTGAGCTAGAAAAAATAATAACAAAATTCATCTGAAGGAATAAAAGGTCAAGAATATCAAGGGAATTAATGAAAAAAATATAAAGGAGACTAGTCATACCAGATCTAAAACTCACTAAGAAATATTAGGTATAAAAGAAACAACAGTAAATGACTAGAGGAATCCACTGTTTTATAAACACAAAGGCTCCAGCTTCTGGGATAAGAACTCAATCTTAAATAAAAACTGCTGGGAAAACTGAAAAACAATATGGTAGAAACTAGGTATAGACCTAGAACAAGAAATAGTTTCTCAGGTCTATGGAGTGGGGAGGAGTTTATGATCAAATAAGAGATAGAAAACATTATAAAATGCAAAATGGATAATTTTGATTATATTAAATTTAAAAAGTTTTGCACAAATAAAACCAATGCAATCAAGATTAAAAGGAAGACAGTAAGTTGGGAAACAATTTTTATAGCTATTGTTTTTGATAAAGGACTCATTTCTGAAATATAGAGAACTGAATCAAATTTATAAGAATACAAATCACTTGTCAATTGATAAATGGTCAAAAGGAGGAAGTTTTCAGATGAAAAAATTAATCTATAGTCATATGAAAAATTAATGACTATTAATTATTAATGATGAGAGAAATGTGAATTAAAACAACTTTGAGAAACCAGCTCACACACATCAGATTAGCCAACATGACAAAAATGGAAAATGATCAATGTTGGAGGGGTTATGGGAAAACTGGGCCATTAATGCATTGCCGATAGAGTTGAGATCCAACCATTCTGTAGAGCAAATTGGAACTACACTCAAAACGCAATAAAACTGTGCCAACATTTTGATTGCAATATCATTAATGGGTCTATATCCCAAAGAGATCATAAGAGAGAGAAAAAAAAACCTCATGTACAAAAAATATTTACAGCAACTCTTTCCATAGTAGCAAAGAATTATAAATTGAGGAAATGCCCAACAACTGAGGAATGTCTGAACAAATTGTGAATGGGATGGAGTACTATTGTTATTTAAAAAATCATGAGTGATCTGACTTCAGAAAAGCCTGGAAAGACTTGCATGAACTGATGATGAGTGAAGTGAGCAGAATCAAAAGAACATTGTGCCCATTAACAGCAATGTTATATGATGATCAACTATGGTTGACTTGTTCTTCTTAGTAGGACAATGATCAAAGACTAAAGGATTAGTGATGGAAAATACCATCTACATCCAGAGAAGGCACTATGGAGTCTGAATGCAGACTAAAGCATACTATTTTCAATTTTTTAAATGTCTTATATTTTTTTCTTCTCTTGGTTTTTTCCCCTTCTGTTCTGATTCTTCTTTCATTACATGATTAATATGGAAATGTTTGATATATTTATACATTTTGAATAGTCACATATGCCTGGCAGTTAGATTATAATGACCATAAGGAGAGCACTTCCATTTTTCTTGGGGCTCAAATGAAATAAAGCTATCTGCTACTAAGCCCCTTTCTAGGGTGAGGTCAAAGCTTTCACAAGGGCAGATGGCTTTAAAAAGTGCCTTAGGTAACCACTAAATCATAAAGCTGACTGATGACTTGCTATCTATATCCAGTTTTTCCAGACAAGTCATTAGACCACCAGTCTGGAGCCCAGAAGCACAGGAGAGTTTAAAGAATGAAAGTGGCTAGAGAGAAGAAGCCATAAGATCTACACTGGTACAGACTGAAAGCTGACCAAAAGTACTTAAAAATCCACTGACTGCTTTGGATGATGATCAGTTATTAAACTTTCTTTCCAAGTCTTTCCCAGTAGGCTTTTCCTAAAACAAAACTCTAGTAGGTTTACGATTAAGCACACAGGAGGGACAAGGCAGATCAATGATCAAGCTAAGGAAAGGATGCTCCTATCACAAAGTCAGTGGAATTGACTGCTATCCCAAAAGGCCAATTCAAGGTGGGACAGGAGGTAAATTGTTGTTTTAATTGTCTAAAAGCATTTTTGGTTGGCTGTGGACCGCTAAAAAAAATTCTTCCATTTCTCCACAAATCAATCAGAGAAGTGCCAAAATGGAAGAAAGTTCCCTTTAGATCTTTTAAGTTTGTCAGCATGGCATCTACTATGTATATCTTCTTACTCTTTGTTGGTATCTTGTTGATATGTCTGAAGCACCTCACTTCTTAGCAGTCAACCTGGTATTTCTCCAGGAAATTTGCAGGTAGAAGGTTCAATATATTGTGTCAATACCTGGAATTATTCTAAACTACAAAAAAGCACCTCCATTAGCAGGAATTATTAAATTATTTTGGGAAGGGTGTCTGTCACATCCACTAAAGTCAACTTGTCATATATGGTATCTGTCAACCTCTCTATAAATTGCTCCAATACTGTTGTCTCAATTCAAATCTTATTCATGGTTTTATACTGAGAAAAGTAGACATAATCTGTTATGAAAACATTTTATATCCTATCTAGAACTTTTTAATGCTAAATGCTATATTGGAACACTAAACAGATTCCTCTTGCAAAGGGAAATATATGGATGAGCTCATTGCACAGCCCATTTCAAGAAACACATCAGAAGAAAGAGCTTTCAATTAAACCATAGTAGTTTTGAATATATTGGCTCTTTAGTTGACAAAATAAGGGAAGAGATTTTCAATGCTCCTTGATTTACACACTGAATTATTAAGAGGAGAAATATAGGCTTATCAGTATTCTCTTTTAACTTACAGAGCTTGTAGAGTTCATATTAAGGATATTATCTAGTTCAACAGGGAATTATTTCTTTCACCATTTTTTAATTCTAAGTTCAGCATTCTTTCCATTACATGACAAGAACATTCAACAGATTACTATTCAACAGATTACTAATCATCATTCCAGGCTCTAACCCATCTAATGTTAAAGAACAGAATACTTGACAAATGATCACATTCTATTTTACTCTAGGATAGCCCTACAGAGAAGTATTTTGTTTTTTTCAGAACTGTGTTATATAATGGAACATAGGAATATTTTCACATATGACCACCTCATGGTGATCATTTGGGGGCTACCATCCAAGAAATAGATACAATGGTTATAAACATCTATCTATGTACTATAAGAAGGAAGGAATCAAGCATCAGTTATTAGGAGATGAAGTACTGTCACAATGATACTGGAAGATCTAGACTCTAGATTCTAGAGAAACACATTAAAAATATTAAATCAAAAGTGATCAAGGAAGCATTGACTCAAACAGAATCTTGAAATGAGACTGAAAAAATATCAACCAATAACAAAGAAAGTAAGTGTAGAAATTTAGTATCATTAACAGACTTGATATTTACTGGACTCTTCTAATTCCATGCAGGTATATGGAAACCACAACAGAAATGAGAATTCATAGATACAATGATTTATAAAAATATTAGACCATAACTATTAGTATTGCATTCCTGTTCCTCTTCCTAGTTATTTTCTCCCATTACAAGAAATGTCTTTGACCACCATTCTTCCTGTATCATATCCATTGCTCAAAATAGCTTCCTTATGATTTTACATGGGGAGTTTTTGTCTATCTTCCATTTTCAGTTTAAATCTTTTCATCATTTATCATCTTGTATCTTGATCAAATAAGCAAGTCTTCAGGAAAATATGTTCATCTCTTTCCATATGAAATATACTCCATCTGCATGTTAACTTCCCTTCATTTTCTTTTCTTAAACCATGCTCCAGAAAACCTAATCTTGTTAGATAACACTATTTATTTAACCACTAACAAGTCTCATTTGATTTTTTTTCTTCACCAAGCCTCCAAACATCAATAAGAAAGAATGACAAAAAAATGCCTCTATCCTAAAATTCCTTTAGTTTCCTGGCCAAGATTCTATAGTCCCTTCAAACTATTTTCAAGCTTCTTCTGGAACAGCAATCAACAAAACTGGATAATAGTCACCTATTGTGAAAAGCTCAACAGGGTCTCCCATCATATTTCAGATACATATTCCTATAAGACAGAAATCCTTCTATTAGTCATATCAGGTCTAGATAGCTACTCATGTAAATTCTCATGAAAAAGACATTAATCACCATAACATCTTTTTTTCTTGGGATAAGTAACTAGTTTCTTCTTATGTATTGATATCAATGAAGTTTTCTCATCCTGTGAAGTGAGATCCTTATTCTTCAAAGAATGCTTATCTACACTCTATGAAAAGAGCCTCATATCTATCATGTAACTCTAGAAATATAAAATTTCTTTTTCCCCCATGTCTTGTACCCACTAACCAGTTAACACTGACTTTGACTCTCTGCCCCATCCCCTAATCCCCTGACTCTTCAGAATATTTTAATTTTTGACTAGTACAGGTTGGTTCCCTTCTTGGATATTTTCTTTGATTCTATTCAGAAGCTCTTCATTCTATTCATTAAGAGTAGGAATTCATTCTATGAATTTTGTTAAGAGAAGAACAATTTGCACTTGGTCATCCATCAATCTATTTATCAATCTATCATTCAATATTTTTGTGAAACCATCTTCCTTCAAGTAGGAACATAAAATTTCAAAATCTACAGTTTATTCAAACAATCCATTTGCTCTCTAGGCCTCTGGTAATGAAGGAGGTAAGGGTTAAAGTTATTATTTAAGTAGGGATAGTAGATTGTCTTTTATTAATTCTCTAAAACTGCCTATCTGAAAAGTTATCATTAGTTATTGCTGCTGGATTCCAGTTTTTGAGTTGCTCCTTAGGATATGGTTTTTCAACCAACTTGATCCTTTCTTATCATATTGTGTTATCTGGCCCTTCCTATTTCTGATCTGGCTTTGAATTTTGGCACTTGTATAATTCTCTGGTTTTAGCTCCATGTCAGATTACTTTGACTTGATCCCTAGCAGTTACATAGTTGTCAAATTACCTATAGTGTAGCAGACAACTACAAGGTAATGATGTGGATAAAACAATGTATTTGGGAGTAAATCTGAATTTAAATCCTATATTAGACATTTGGTAGCTTAATCTCTTTCAACCTCAATTTCCTCATCTGTAAAATGAGGATAATAATAATATCTACTGCACAAGGTTGTCAAAATATAAAATGAGATAATTAACATATATTTAAAGTGTTTCGCAAACTTTAAAAGTGATATGTATTAGATAGCATTTTCTTGACATCTAGTTTCTTAGTATTCCAAATATTCTGTTCACAACTCAACTTGATTCTTCTAGCTCTGACTTCACTTTTTATGATTTACTACAACTCACATAGTCCTAGGACTTATCCCAGTTTTTGCTTGGAAGCCAAGAATTAAATATGATACTAGATACTTAGATACTATGATACTAGAGATATTGTTCAAGTATAAGTATAAAAGGCAGGGGCAGTATTTAAGTATTTAAAAGTCTATAGTGAAGAAATTGATTGAAATTGAATTCATTTCTTAGGGTGGGGGGGAAGCAGCTCAATAAAATAAATACCAGTCATTGTTATTTTAAAATATAATAAATGGAATAATTAATAATGTGTGTTATTTTCAGATAAAAGAATCTAGGAGTCTATTTCCTTAGAAAGGAGTCTAAACTTTACTTTAGATACTTCCTAATCTTATCTATGGTTCTTTTCTGATGATCCCAAACATCTGGGGTTCTGGGAAGAATGAAGGAGAAACAGAATAGATGACCTTCAGTATAAAACTTCTACCTTGTGGTTTTGAGTCATTTTTTCTTCCTCTGAGAAATATTTTAGCTATGTTTGTAAAATCATCTAACATTTGTTGAGTTGAACTCTTACAGTATATATATACAGTAAAGTAGCAACCTGAGCACAACACATGTTTCTGAAGTCCAGGTTTTCCCATTACATCTGTCAGAGAGCAGATACAAAATTTCTACTCTTATGGTAATGGCTAGGCTCACTATTTCTCTACCTTTTCAATTAATGGCACTGTTTTATGTTTCATATAAATATTCTCAGTAAAAATAGGAGGATGAAATCATGAGATGAATTTTCACATGAACTATAATTGGTTTTATCTAATTGTAATTGTAATTGGCTATATCTAACAAAATAAAATTATCTTTTCACACACCATCTAGTTAAATCTTTCTTATTAGTCATAAGAGTCATTAGCATTATAAAATACTAAACAGTAAACATTTAACACAAAAATTTTGTCACTCTGAGACAAGACCTAATAAAGATCACTTTTGCCAAAAATCAGTTTTGCCTCAAATTAGTCCTCTGGACAAAGTATATTTCATTGCACATGCTGCTCCGTAGTATCAAAAGATATCCACCCATCCATCCCTTTTTTTCCCCTCTCTCTTTATATCTTTCTACATGCATATTGCAACTTCTCTAATGACTCTATCCCATATTAATGTCTTGTTTCTCTGAATACCTATTGTACTTGTCATCTGTGCCATGACATTTAACACTTTATATTTTACTTCCTTGTTTTCTAATTGTCAATATACCTAAGTTTATTTTCCTATGAAACTGTAAACTTATTTTTTAGGTTTTTACAAGACAATGGGGTCAAGTGGCTTGCCCAAGGCCACACAGCTAGGTAATTATTAAGTGTCTAAGGCCATATTTGAACTCAGGTACTCCTGACTCCAGGGCTGGTGCTCTATCCATTGTGCCACCTAGCTGCCCCTAGACTGTAAACTCTTAATCTAAATTATCAAGAAGTCAAAGTTACCTTTTAGGGCTCTATTCACTTAGCTTCAATGTTATTTCTTCTTTGTCCCTTTCCCTAGGTTTAACTCCATTCATGCTATTGCCTGGTTGTAGATTTCCCACACTGGGATGCCCCTACCCAGGTCCCAATGTCCTATAAATTTCAGACTCATACATCTACCCTCATCTAAAATTTACTGTGCTCATACTCTAATTCAGCCATTTCAAAAATGGATTATCTTAAGCATATGGAAAATTATGATTAATTTAATTATCAGAAGTTTATTATTATAAAGAATAACTATTTATAAGAGTTGACAAAGGCTTAAAATGCTGTGTCTAAATACTATCAAATATCAAATTGGTTGAAATTGAATAACAAACCCTTAAAGACAAAATTTCAAAGAATTTAAAATCTAATGATAGAAATTTATGCAACCCAATAGTTTAGTGATGATCTTTATGAGATGTCCCTCAAAATTAATGGCCCTAGTTACAGTGGATAAAGCAGGGGATTTGTAGTCAGGAAGACATGAGTTTAAATTGCCGGCTGTGAGACTTTGGGCAATTTGTTTAATACATACCATTCTCATTTTTTAATACATAGAATAGGTATTATAATAAAAAATATATATCTCACAAGGTTTTTGTGATAAATGAGATAATGAGATAAAATATGTAAATTGCTTTCTAATCTACTAGCTATTATTACTGTGGACAGAGAGTAATATCTTTTGTGTCTCTCCTATAATTCCAATTTGCACAGTGATAAGAACATAGTAATAGCCCATAAAATAATTATTGACTAACCCTAATATTAAGAATTCATTAAACAAGGCAAGCAAAAGCTTTTTGGAAAAAAATCATTGTTATTGTGGGATGCTCTATGGCTACATCAATCTATGTTCTGAGGTATTATTTCTTCCAACGAATATATACATACATATATATATATATATATATATATATATATATATACACACACACATAGCTGCTGTTCTTGTTCAAGTTTGCATATATATATACAGACAGACAGACAGACAGACAGACATACATACATAACTATAGAGACAATGCTCTCTAGATTTCTCAGACATCACTGGTGAGAAACAAGGCTGCATCCTTGCTCCCATGCTTTTTATCATGATGTTTTCAGTCATGTTATCAAATGCCTTCAATGAGAATGAACATGGTCTCAAGGTCAGCTATCAAAATGGTGGCAAATTCTTTAACTTGAAAAGGCTACAAGCCGACCAAAGTGGAGGGAGTGTTGGTGCATGATTTGTTTGCAGATGACTGCACTCAATGCAGCCTCTGAAGCTGAGATGCAACAAAGTATACATTGATTCTCTGCTGCTTGTACTTATTTTGATCTAACAATGAACACCAAGAAAATCCAGGTGTTCCATCTACCAGCATCACAACATCCATGCGAGAAACCATCAATTACATCAAATGGAGAAGGTTTGAGTACTGTGGACAAGGTCACTTCCCTTGGCAATGTCCTTTCCAAGGAGATACACATTGACAATGAGGTGGACCCATGTATTGCCAAAGCTAGCTCAGTATTTGGAAGGTTCTGAAAGAGTGTGAGAGAAGAGATATTAGACTACCAAACTGAAAGTCTACAGAGCTGTTGTGCTGAACCTCATTGCTACATGCCTGTGAAAACTGGCCATGTCAGGAAACTGAATCGCTTCCATTTAAATTGTCTTGGGAAGATTCTGAGGATCACCAGGCAGTAGAAGATACCAGACCCTGAGGTCCTTTCTTAAGCTAAACTGCCTGGAATTCCAGCATTACAACAAAGAGTCCATGGACTGGACATGTTGTTAGAATGAAAAATGTACATTTGCCAAAAAAAGACAATTTTATGGGAATACACACAGAGCAAGTGTTCATAAAGGAGTTTGATACTGGGACACCCTGAAAGTCTCATTGAAGAACTTAGGATTGATTGTTCAGTATGGGAGACACTGGCACAGGACTGCCCAGCATGGCATGCCCTCATCAGTGAATGTGCTGCACTCTAGGAGGAAGGCAGAATTGAAGTGACTCAAAGGAAACATGACATCTGTTAAGTTTAGAGTAAGCCTTACAGGTGTTCACATGGATTATTTGTACCCAACCTGTGGTAGAGCATTCTGAGCTCATATTGGGCTGATCACTCACAGTTGGATACACTATAACTCATCTCTAACATAGTGGTCATTTTGGTCTTCTTCAGTAATAAAGGACAAGAACCAACCAGAGATCATGCACTCTAGAAAAAGTAAGGTAATGTGATTCACAGCCCTGATCATGCCAATATTTTCTAATTATTATGGTTCTATTTTGTTAGGGAGTGGATTAGAAAGTATTAGTTCCCCCAAAACTACACCAGAATGTTCCTTCAGTATGACACCATCTTGAGTCATATTACTAGATCTTTAAAAAGCAGTATGACCTGGTGGAAGCCTTACACTTGTATTCAGAGAGACAAGGCTTCAAATTCTGCCTCCTATGTTTACCAGGTGAGTTATACGAAATAAGTCACTTACTCTTAAAATCTTAGTTTTCCTCATTTGTAAAATGAGGATAACTACATTTATCTCAAAGCATTTTTTGAAAGGATCAAATGAGAATATGTCTGCGAAATGCTTTGTAAACCTTAAAGCCTATGATAAAAAGTCAAGTACTTTTTATGCAATTATTATGATGATACTGATGGTGAAATTCTATAGCTATAACAAATCCCTTTGAACATTAAATATTACAGATGTGTTCAAAATGTCATGCTCACCCTCTTCTAGAGATGTACCTTTTATTTCACTTATTTCTGTTAAAAATTTATGAAATGGGGGTGGCTAGGTGGCACAGTGGATAAAGCACCGGCCCTGGAGTCAGGAGTACCTGGGTTCAAATCCGGTCTCAGACACTTAATAATTACCTAGCTGTGTGGCCTTGGGCAAGCCACTTAACCCCATTGCCTTGCAAAAAAAAAAATCTAAAAAAAAACTTATGAAATACCACAATAATTAAAAGCAAAAAAATACAGATACATACTTCAGCTTTTAGTAAAGATTTCAGCTTGCCAATATCACTGATATTGTCTTGGTTCTTCTGTTTTAATTCAGTAAACTCAATTTGACTTTCGGTCAATTTTTTGGATAACACCTGTTTAAAAAAAACAAAAATGTCATCTCTTCTTTTTAGTCTACATATTTTATCAGACTATAAAGAAAATAATATAGAAATATCCTATAAATTCAAACATTTTCATTTCACATTTACTAAATGTAAAGAGAAAATATTATGTAATTAATATATTGATCTATTTTGATAAGTATTTATATAACTATCACTAAAAAATTATGCTTTTTTCAATGTCTGAAATTTGTGAGGAAGGAAGGAAGGAAAGAAAGAGGGAAAGAAAGAGAAAGGAGAGAGAAAAGGAGAAAGGAAAGGAAGGGAGGGAGGCAGGAAGGAAGAAAAGAAGGAAAAGAAAGAAGAGGTAGATGAGAAAGGATCTAAAAACACATTCTAGTTAATATCTCTGCCTTTAAGTAGAATTGCTTTAATGCCATTACAGAATATTTTTCTATCCTTTCATTAAAAAATCTCTATTTACTAAAATATCTGAGTGTCTTACCCTAAAAGTTTTTTTGCTTCTTACTTTTTAACAGAAAATAGTAGCTCATTGACATGTCATATCTCCTGGCTTTCATTGAAAAAAGTAAGTGGAATTTAATTATGAACAAAAGATCTACACCAACTTACCTTTTCTTAATCCTAATTTATCTAATTATAACCTATAAATCATATATGATTAAGATAAAAATGATAAATTTTCATTTAAAGAAAGAATTCTATCAGTAAAAATACCTGGTTTTCCTGCTTAACTCTAGAGACCGATTCTTGGAGTTTATCATTTTCATGAGCCAAGGCCTCTCTTTCTCTTGCAACCTGAGCAAGTTCTTCACTTGTTTCATCCAGTTGTCTACGCATTCTGGAAATGTCTTGTTCACACATGATGAGAGCTTCAGTTGACTGTCTATTTTACAAGTAAAATAGAGACACTAGAAATAGTTTACTGATGCAGAACAACAATAAAAAATAAGACAATACTGAAAAGCAAAACACAATTACTTAAAAGTCAAATATTTGCAGAGACAGATGAGACATAGCTTGGAAAACTAAATGTAAAATTATATTTTCCGTAAAATTTCAGAGACAACATTATAATACAAAAGTAATGATGTAAACTTTGATTGCTAATTTGTCAATTTTGTAAAATTTTTATCTTCACCAAAATAGTATCTCATGGAGAATTACCTTGATGCCTGCTCCATTTCAGCAATGATATTCTTCATGCCTGAAATTGTCCTTTCCTTAAAAAAAAAGCATCAATATGTAAAATTTATTTTAAAACTTTTCTGCTAAAAATGATCGAAACACAAATGTTCTTTCAGATTTAGTCTCTTATCCTCTGGTATGTAACTCTCTTCAACACTTAACAACAAGCCTAATCAACTTGGGTACATAAACAGCATTTTTTGTTTTGTTTTTTTAGGTTTTTTGCAATGCAAATGGGGTTAAGTTGCTCAAGGCCACACAGCTAGGTAATTATTAAGTGTATGAGGTCAGATTTGAACTCAGGTACTCCTGAGTAATTCTATCTACTGCACCACCTAGTCACCCCATAAACTGCTTTTAAAAAAAAAACCTCCTAAAAAAAGGGATGCATTCATTACATAGGTCTATTATAGTCAAAATTTTGGGTGCTCAGTAACAGAAATTTCCCTGTTCTTTCTGTAGATGAGTTGGTCAGGCAGAGACAGACACCCAGAGAGAGTTGGAGAAGAAAAGAAGGAATACAGAGGCATGAAACAGGTTGTTCTATCCTTTAGGAAGTTTGAGATATGGGTCATGGAGAAGTAAATTAATGGATAAGGACTTACTATTCAACAAGAACTGCTGTGAAAACTGGAAAGAAGTCTGATAGAATTGAGGTTTAGACCAAGATCTCCCAACTTATGTCACAATAAGTTCCAAAAAGATACATTTCCTGGGTAGGTACAATAAAAATCATAGCAGTAAGGAAGGAATACTTTTTGCAACAATGGATAGGGGGAGACAATAGGAGGTCATATTCCTGAATAGACAAGGGAAAGGAAGGATCTTTGGAGATAAATGAATAATTTCTGGCATTATAAAATTGAAAAGCTTTTGCACAATAAGAACAATGGAGCTAAAATTAGAAGGAAAGTAATTGGAGAAAAAACTGTAGATTTTCTGGTAAAGTTCTCACATGCAAGACATATATGAGAAATTGGTTCAAATATGAATAATAGCCATTCCTCAATAAATAAATGATCAAAGGATATGAACAGACATTTACCAAAGAAAGAAAACCAATCAACAAGGAATATGGAAAAAAAATCTTCCAAATTAATAATAAAGAAATGCAGATTAAAACAATTCTGAGGTCTCAACTCACACCAAGAGAACTAGCAAAGATAAGAAAAGACAAGAATAATCAATGATTAGTATGCCTGTCTTTCTATACTTCATCAACTAATGTATTGTTGATGGAGCTGTGAATTTGTATACCCATTTTGAAAATTAGGTTGGAATTATACAAATAAGGTGACTAAAATGTTCTACCCTTTAGTTCCAAAGATTTTAGTACTAGATTTTTTTTTGGCTTGATATGCTTATTTGTTACAAGCAGGAAGGCTTCTCTTGAGGGGATTAGTACTAGTTGGTGGATTGTGATAGAAAAAGAAGAAAAAAAAATAGCCCATAGAAAATTCATAATGTGGCACAGACAAGCAAGGCATTTTGTTATTACCACTTAAAATGCAATATATAATTTAAAAAACTGAACTTTATGTAATGGAAGCTTTTAGTTTCATATGTAATTCTATTTTCTGTTCTTTTTATATCCTAATGATCACATTTGTTTGTTAGTCAATAAACACTTATTAAGGAACTACTGTGGGGCAGGCATTATCTAAGTGTAGGGAATTTACAGGAAAGGCAAATGACAATCCCTGCTCTCAAGGAGCTCATGCTCTAAAGGTGGAGACAATATGCAAAGAACTATGTACAAACAAGGATAAATTAGAAATAAGCAAAAGAGAATTAAGGTCCTAAAATTAAAGGAGATTATGAAAGACTACTATACAATGGTAGGATTTTTAACAAACTGTAGAACTTGAAAGAAGTCAGGGGAAGCCAGAAGAAAAAGGAAGGAGAGCATATCTTGTTTGAAAATTAGCGATGAAGGCAGTGCTCTTAGATCTGGGGAGTTGGGGGAGTGTGGTGGGGAATGGGGTTAAGATTGTTAGTGATTGGGAAGGACAGGCTATGAAAGACTTTGTTTTTCCTTTTTTATCTTTTTAAATTTTCATCCATTTGTACATGCATATTTCAGTTACAAAATTTCCCTCCACACTTCCTTCCCACCCAGCCTCCCCTCAGTAGGGAACAATCAGGCTAGCATTTTACATAATATTTTGTTAAACATATTTATAAATTAGTAATTTTTGGCATGAGGAATTAGGATTAAAGGAAAGACATACCTAATTGATACTTTTTATAAAGTGTTCATCAGATTCGGTAGGGGTGGTTTTTTCCTGTGTCTTGTTTTATTTTGTTTTTCTTCCTCTGGGTATAATATAGTCCATAACCAGTCTAATACAGTTGTCCTAGCTCTTTGAACTGTGGAGAGGAGTTGCGTCCATCAAAGTTGTTCATCTCATAGTGTTGTTGTGTACATTGTTCTCTCGACTCTACTTGCTTTGATCAGCATCAGATCCCATAAGTTGTTCCATGCTTCTCTAGAGTCCAACCATTCATGGTTTCTTAGAGAACAATAATTTTTCATAATATTCATGTACCATAACTTGTTTAGCCATTCCCCAATTGAGGGGCATTCCCTCAATTTCCAATTCTTTGCCACTACAAAAAGAGTTGTTATGAATATTTTGGAACATGTAGACTTTTCCCATTTTTTTTGCTGGGCAGAGATTTTATTGAGAAATTAAAGCATTTGATGCTGAGCAAGATGAGCAGCACCAGAAAAACACTGTACACACTAACAGCAATATGGGGGTGATGATCAGCCTTGATGGAATTGCTCATCCCTTCAGTGAAACAACCAGGGACAATTTTGGGCTATCTGCAATGCAGAATACCATCTGTATCTAGAGAAAGAATTATGGACTTTTAACAAAGACCAGAGACTATTACCATCAAATTAGAAAAAAACGTTATTTTACGTTATTTATGTAATTTTGCTATCTCATACTTTAGTTTTCTTCCTTAAGCATATTTCTCTGTCATTACATTCAATTGAGATCATGTAAAACATGGAACCAATGTAAAGACTAATAGAATGCCTTCTGTGGGGGGTGGGGGGAAGGAAGCAAGAATGGGAGAAAAATTGTAAAACTCAAAATAAATAAAATCTTTCTAAAAAAAAGAAATTAAAAGCATTCATTTTCTCTTATTCCATAAAAAGCTTTTTTTTTTTGCAGACAAGATTGGGAGATTGAAAACAACATGGAATCAGTTTTCCTAGAACTCTGACATTTTGTGGGTCCTAGGTCTCATTTGTGGGAAGGCACAATGTGACCTGGGATGAAGTAGAAAAATACATCAGACTTTCTTGATCAGGGGATACCAGTGGGGCCAGACCAAAGGGTTTCTTTGTTTCCACAATGCCCTAGGATTTTTATTTTCCTGTTCTTTGTGAGCCAAATGGAGGCCAACATCACTTAAAACTAGGGGACAGTGACCTAGGAGGGTTTCCTCCCCTACTTCAGGATTGGGGATCTATGTTGGTTGGTCTAGTAGGGTTCTACTGGCTCATAAGCCAGCAAAAAAAGAGTGGACACCTCTCTGGTTCTACTTCACTATAACTGGCTGTCAGCAGTTTCCTAATGGAAATGCAAAAAGTAAGGCTAGAAAGTACCTGCCCTTGCATTCATTCCCCCTTTTCTGATATTGTAGAGAGAAAATTTGAGTAACAACAGGGAGGGTTTTTTAACTGACTCTGACCGAGTGTTTGAGAGGAGTTGTGTCCTCCAGGTCTATGGTATCAGATATGTGGAGAGTTTAATGTGATGTGAAAAATGTTGACGAGACCTGAGGCCAAGTCCATCATACTTATTTCACTGGTGAATTTACTCAAATTAGAACCAACAGTTTCCAGTAGTGAAATATGAGTGCATTAGGGCCCACTTCTCAGAAGGGCTCCTAAAGCCATATGTTTTGACCTAGAGTGGAAGAGACTAAATCATCAGGCTCTGTAGCAATTTAACATGTCTGAACATCTGGAACTGGACCTAAATCTTATTTCAACAGGTTTTTCACACTCTAATATCATCTCACAAAATTAGTGAAGTTGTCAATGGAGAGTGAGAAGAGAAACTGCGTGATTTATTATGAATAATAATTGTGTTAAGGTCCCATTGAAGCAACATTAATGTTTTAAATTCAAAATACAGTCGAACCCCATTATTGCTATAGTTGTTGGGGGACCAAGGATAACTCCCAAGTTATATAGGTTTTCTATAGTTTTTGATTGATAGAAACCAACTCTACTACCCTGCACACATAGAAGATTGAATTGGTCTCCCTAAGAGAACAAATCCAGGATGCAAACAACGCACAGGATTTTATCATGGAGTTTAATTATGAAAAACTAAAATTAAAATTTGAAGTGAAAATGTTAAAATCCTGTAACTCTGTCAAGGTTCTGCAGGAGCCAGTTTGTTGTGACAGGAGAGAGCCCATTGTTAAATTTTCAGCATGAGTGTTTACACCCCTGAAATCAGCCAAAGTTACAAATCAGGGCTTGATTTATTGTTTTGCTGATTTTTTTTTTTATTTTAGGCAATGGGGTTAATGACTTGCCACACAACTAGGCAATTATTAAGTGTCTAAGGCTGGATTTGAACTCAGGTCCTCTTGACTCCAGGGCCCGTACTCTATCCACTGAGCCACCTAGTTGCCTCTATTGTTTTGTTGATTAACTAGATTTAAAAAAGTGAGAGCTGGAAAACTGGTTGAAATTCCACTTCTGATAAGTACTGTCTTTGTGTCAAGGGTAGGCACAAGTTATTTGGACTTCTTGGGTCATCATTTCTTTAAATGTAAAATGAGAAGGTGGAATTGATGTTTTCTGGGTCTCTTCCTACTCTCTGAATCACTCCCTGTGACAAACAGGAAGTGTCCTACTTAATTTAAATGGCTCCCTCTCAGGTCATCATCAAACTTCATTCTTTTTTACTTTTCCAGGGGGTAGCCACAGGGTTATAACTTGAATTGTTTATTACTGTTCCATTTTCCAGGAAAATTCTATTTTAAAATAAACCAAATAGTTAAAGTTAAGACATTCCATTTCAAAATGAAGAATAGTATGACTTGGGAATTCTTTAAAATTGTGAATTCCTTTTGCCCTGGGGACTATAAGTAAAACCATACTGCTCAAACTGGAAAAAATCAGTTAAATCAAAAATTGACAAAAATAAATTGTTTTGTAACCAAGGATAAGAATTGAGATGTTTGAATTTTAGGAAATAGAGGGTTCTAACAGTATATGACCACATTTTCAGAAGAATTTGGGACCAAGAGAAATCTCTCATTTCTTTTTTTTCTTTTTCTTTAATATATTTATACATTACTAAAAATATCCTTGTTTAAGAGTAAATATAATACCCCCCCCACAAAAATATAAACCCTCATGAGAAATAAAGTAAAAGAGAAAAAATATGTTTCAGTCTGTGTTCTGATACCATCAGCTCTGTCTCAGGTGGATCACTTTCTTTATCATAAGTCCATCCATATTTTTCTGCAGTTGCTGTTGTTGATTGTAATTCCCTCCATCCATTCCTCCCCACTACCATCTATTACATTTTTTCTCTCCTTTCACTCTGTCCCTCTTCAAAAATGTGCAGTGGGGCAGCTGAGTGGAGCAGTGGACAGAGCACAGGCCCTGGGGCCAGGAAGCCCCAAGTCTACATCCCATCCCAGAGACCCAACAACCACCACACCCTGTGGCCCAGACAGACCATCCATCCCAGCACCTTGCAAAAAGTAAAAAAGAAAAATGTGTTATATCTGATTATCCTCTCCTGTGATCTACCCTCTACTCTATCGCTCACATCCCCCCTCCCCCTCCCCCTCTCCTTTTTCTTCTAGATGTCCATACCATATTGAGTATGTATGCTATTTCCTCTCAGCCATTTCTGATGAGAATGAAGGTTCTCTCATTTCCCCTTCACCTTCCCCTCTTCCATAACATTGCAAAAGTTATATGAAATATCTTTTATATGAAATATCTTAGCCTATTCTACCTCTACATCCCCCTTTCATGCACTGACTCCATTTTTACATTATATCTTCAAATTCAGCTCTCTCCTGTGCCTCATCTATAAAAACTCCTTCTACCTGCTCTATTAAATGAGAAAGTTCATGAGTATTATCAGTATCATTTTTCTATGCAGGAATACATGCAGTTCATCATCATTAAGTTCTCATATTTTGTCCTTCTCCTCCACTCTCTATGCTTCACCTAAGTCCTGTATTTGAAGGACAAACTTTCTTTTTTCAATGAGATGTTTCACATTTTCTTCTAATTTTTCATTCTTTTGGTTTTTGAAGTATTATTTCTTGACTTCTTATAAAGCCATAAGCTTCCTTTAGCTCCATTCTACATCTGAAGGATTTGTTTTCCTCAGAGAGCTTTCTTATCTCTTTTTCAATCTGGTTAATTCTGTTTTTTAAAGCATTCTTCTCCTCAATAACTTTTTGAACTGTTTTATCCATTTGACCTAAGCTGGTTTTTAATGTTATTTTCTTCAGCATTTTTGGATCTCCTTGACTAAGCTGACTTTGTTTTCATATTTTTCCTGGCTCTCTCTCATTTCTTTTCCCAATTTTTCTTCTATCTCCCTTACTTGATTTTCAAAATCTTTTTTTGAGCTCTGCCATAGCCTGAGCCCAATTTCTATATTTCTTGGAGTCTTTAGATGCAGAAGCTTGGACTTTCTTATCTTCAGATTGAGTATTTTGGTCCTCTATGGGACCAAAGTAATTGTTTATGGTCAGGTTCCTTTTTTTTCTTGTTTACTCATTTCTCCAGCCTGTGCCTGGTTTGGGGTGCTTCTTGAGTTTTTAAGTATTATTAGGACACCCCCCCAACTCCCTGCAAGGACCTCTGTGTGTGAGGCTCTGATTGCTTTCCTGGTCTGTGAATGACCACAAGCTTACCCCTTTGCCACCGGGCTGTGAGGGAGGTCCCTGCTCTATGGGGGGGGGGGGGGGGGGGGGGCGCTAGACTGCGACCAGAGTCTGAATGTGGTCAAAGCCCCTGAGTCCTGTTCCAGGGATAGAGGACAGATTTTGACAGTCTCCCTCCACTCCCTTACCTTCGGTGGGCTAAGCACTCAGGGCACAGCTTTCTGGAGGCTCCTGCCAGGCAGTTCCATGGGCCTGCTTCCATTTCTTGGGATCTGGACTGTCAAGTACCATGGCTGCATTGAGGGCTTGGGTGCTGTACTGAAGTCCTGGGCATCATGTTTATTCTGCCAGAGGTCTCCCAGCTGATCTTCCAAGTTGTGCTTGGTGTTCCCTGGGGTGCAGGTCAGGAAACTGCTTCTACTGCTGGAAGCGGGCACTCCCAGGCACCCTGGGGCTGTTCCCAGGAGGCTGAAGTTTCTTTGCTCTTCATAGTGCCACCCCTCCAACCCCTCCAACAGTTTTTCCACTATTTTCCAGGTTACCTTGGACTGGAGGGTTGGCTCACTGGATCTTTCTGGGGGGTTCTCTCTCTCAAAAATTTAGCTGTCATCATAATTTTAAGGTTTTTGAAATATTTTAGAGAATGAACCTAAGAGAGTCTCTTCTCCTGCCACCATCTTGGCTCTGCCCCAGACTTTTCCCATTTTTTTACAATTTCTTCTGGATATAGTCCTTGAATTAGAATTGCTGGGTCAAAGGGTATGAACAGTTTTATAGCTCTTTGGGCATAGTTCCATAATGCTCTCCAGAAAGGTTGGATCTGTTCAAACTTCACAAGTAATGCATCAATGTCCCAATCTTCCTACAACTTCTCCAACATTGATCATATTCCTTTTTTCTCATCTGGGCTAATCTAAAAGGTGCGAGATGGATGATACCTTGTTGTTTTAATTTGCATTTCTCTAATCAATAGTGATTTGGAGCATTTTTTCATACAATTATAAATATAGCTTTAATTTCTTCATTTGAAAACTGTCTTCATATCATTTGACCATCTATCAATTAGGGAATGGCTTGTGACTTTATAAGTTTGATGAAATTCTCTATATATTTTAGAAATGAGACCTTTATCAGAACTGGATGTGAAGATTGTTTTCCAGCTTTCTGCTTTTCTTCTAATTTTGGCAGCATTGATTTTATTAGTGCAAAACCTTTTTAATTTAATATAGCCAAAACCATTCATGTTGCAGTTCATAGTGTACTCTAATTCTTGTTTGGTCATAAATTTATCCCTTTTCCATAGATCAGACAGATAGAGTATTTTTTTGTCTATTTATTTATCTATGGTATCACTCTTTATGTCTAAATCCTATACTTATTTTGGTATAGGGTTTGAGATGTGAATCTATGCCTAGTTTTTGACATACTATTTTCCAGTTTTCCCAACAATTTTTGTCAGATAGTGAGTTCTTATCCCAGAGGCTGATATGTTTGGGTTTGTCAAATAGTAGATTACTGTAGTCATTTACTGCAGTTTCTTTTGAACCTATTCTAATTCACTGATCCATTACTCTATTTCTTAACCAGTACCAGGCAGTTTTGATGACTGCTGTTTTATGGTATAGTTTGAGATTTTGTATAGCTAGGCCACTTTCCTTTACATTTTTTTTCATCAATTCCCTTACTATTCTTTTTTTTAAGGTTTTTTCTTTTCTTCAAGGCAATGGGGTTAAAGTGGCTTGCCCAAGGCCACACAGCTAGGCAAATATTAAGTGTCTGAGGCCAGATTTGAACTCAGGTACTCATGACTCCAGGGCTAGTGCTCTATCCACTGCGCCACCTAGCCACTCCTTCCTAGCTATTCTTGACCTTTTGTTGCTCCAGATGAATTTTGCTATTATTTTTTTCTAATTCAGTAAAGTAGTTATTTAATAGTTTGATTTGTGTGGCACTGAATAAGTCATTTAATTTGGGTAGAATTATCATTTTCATTATATTAACTAAACCTAACTATGAACATTTGACATTTTCCCAATTATTTAGATCTGACTTTGATTGAGAAGTGCTTTATAATTGTGTTCATATAGTTTCTGGGTTTGTCTGGTGGAGTAGATTCGCAAGTATTTAATGTTATCTATAGTTACTTTAAATGGAATTTCTCTTTCAACCTTTTCTTGGGCTTTGTTGTTCATATGTAGAAATGCTGATGATTTATGTGGGTTTATTTTATAACCTGCTATTTTGTCTGAATTTGTTAATTATTTCTAGGAATTTTTAAGATGATTTCCTTGGATTCTCTAGGTATACCATCACATCATCTGCAAAGACTAAAGTTTTGCTTCCTTATTGCCAGTTTTGATTCCCTCAATTTCTTTTTCATTTCTTATTGCTACAACTAGCATTTCCAATACTATATTGAATAATAATGGTGATAATGGACAGCCTTGTTTCACCCCTCAATTTATTGGAAATACTCTGAGTTTACTCCCATTTAATATCATATTTGCTGATTGTTTTAGATAGATACTATTTATCATTTTAAAGAAAACTTCATTTATCCTAAATTTTCTAGTGCTTTTTTAAAACAGGAATGGATGCTGTATTTATCAAAGGCTTTTTCAGCATCTACTGGGATAATCATATGATTTCTGTTGGTTTTACTATTGATATATTTAATTCTGCTGAGTGTTTTCCTATTGTTGAACCATCCTTGACTGCCTGGTTTAAATCCAATCTGATCATGGTATGTTCTGGTAATAACTTGCTTTAGTCTCACTGCTAAAATTTTATTTAAGATTTTTGCATCAATATTCATTAGGGAAGGGGTAACTAGGTGGTGCAGTGGATAGACTACAGGCACTGGAGTCAGGAGGACCCGAGTTCAAATCCAGGCTCAGACACTAAATAATAACCTGGCTGTGTGACCTCAGGCAAGTCACTTAACCCCATTGCCTTGCAAAAAACAAACAAACAAACAAATATTCATTAGGAAGATTGGCTTATAATTTTCTTTATCTGTTTTGGTTCTTCCTGGTTTAGATAATGGTACCATGTTGGTGTTATAAAAGGAGTTTGGCAAAACTCCTTCCTCTCCTATTTTTTAAAATAGTTTATGTAGAATAGAAATTAATTGTTCCTTAATTTACTTGTACATCCATCTGGATCTGGAAATTTTTTGTTAGGGAGTTTATTGATAGTTTCTTCAACTTCTTTTTCTGAAATGGGGTTAGTTATTTTGTTAATCTAGGCAGTTTGGATTTTTGTAAATATTCATCCATTTCACTCAAGTTGTCCAATTTATTGGCATATAGTTCGGCAAAGTAGCTCCAAATTATCTCCTTAATTTCCTCCTCACTGGTGGTTAGTTCACCCTTTTCATTTTTGCTACTGCTAATTTGGTTATCTTCTTTCTTTTATTAATCAAATTAACCAGAGGTTTGTCCATTTTAATTGCTTTTTTGTAAAAACAACTCTTAGTTTTACTTATGAGATCAATGGTATCCCTGCTTTCCATTTTATTAATATCTCCCTTGATTTTCAGAATTTCTAATTTGGTATTTAATTGGAGATCTTTAATTTGTCCTTTTTCTACTTTTTTTAGTTGCATACTCAATTCATTGATGTCCTCTTTCTCGTATCTTATTCACATAGGTATTTAGAAATATAAAGTTTTCCCTCAAAACTGCCTTTGCTGAGTCCCATATATTTTGGTATGGTCTCATTATCATTTTCTTGGATATAATTATTGATTTTTATATTATTTTCTGTTTGATCCACCCATTATTTATGATAGTTAATTTCCAATTAGTTCTTGGTTTATCTTTCCATGACCCTTTATTAATATAATTTTTATCATATCATGGTCTGAGAAGTGTGCATTCATTCATTTATTTATTTATTCATTCATTTATTTATTTGTTTGTTTGTTTATTTATTTATTTATTTATTCCTTTCTGCATTTGATTTTAAGGGTTTTGTGCCATAGTACATGGTCAATTTTGGTGAAGGTGAGATGTACTGCTGAGAAAAAGCTATGTTATTTTCTAACCCCATTAAGTTTTCTCCAGAGGTCTAGCATATCTAAGTTTTCTAAGATTTCATTCACCTTCTTAACTTCCTTCTGGTTTATTTTGTTGTTAGATTTATCTAGTTCTGAGAGAGGGAGACTAAGGTCTCCCATTATTAAAGTATTGCTGTCTATTTCTCCTTGTAATTCACTTAGCCTTTCCTCTAGGAATATGGATGCTATACCACTATACCATGTTTAATAATGCTATAGCTTTTTAAGAAGATGTAGTTTGATTGGGGCGGAGCCAAGAAGGCAGCGTGAAGGCAGCATTTCCCAGAAACTCCTTCCCCCCCAAAATTCCAGAAAACCAACAAATTATGACTAGCCAAAATTTAGAGGGGCAGAACACAAAGGCTAAATGATACATTTTCCCAGTCCAAGATAACTTAGAAATTCCATGGGAAAAGTGAGTGTCACTGAGACCAGGGATTGGAAAAAAGCCTCCACTGCAGCTCAGCTCAGCCCAGCCCAGGGATCACCAAAAAGAGTGTGAAGTCATGAGAATGAGTGTGGAGTGAGGAGCACTGGCCACAGAACCTGTAACAAGAATTGGGGGAAACCAGCCTGCACCTCCAGAAAAGAGCCCACAGATGGTATGGGGGTCAGGGGAGACAGAACAGAAATTTCTCTGCTCTCCCTGGGGCAGGACTCTGCTGTTTGCCCACACTCAGATCCAGGTTGCAGTTTGGCCTTCTATACTAAGATAGCAGGGTCCCTCCTCACAGCTCCAGGGCAGAAGAGAGCAATTATGGTCATCTATATATCAAAGCACAGGCAAGAGAGCATATGCCCTTGGAGGAATAAAGGTCTCAGTGGGGAGCACCAAAAACAAACCCAAAGTGGGTGTCCCTTTAATACTCAAAACCTCAGGAAGCACCCCAAAACCAGGCACAGGCTGGAGAAATGAGTAAACAGAGAAGAAAGAGGGACACCATTGAGAAATACATATTCTATGATTCCAAGAAGGATCAAAATACTCTATCTGAAGATGAGGAAGTACAAGCTCCTACATCTAAAGACTCCATGAAAAATGAAAGTTGGTCTTAGGCAGTGACAGAGCTCAAAAAAGATTTTGAAAGTCAAGTAAGGGAGATAGAAGAAAAATTGGGGAAAGAAATGAGGGAGATGCAGAAAAAACATGAAAACAAAGCAAGCAGCTTAGTCAAGGAGATCCAAAAAAATGCTGAAGAAAATAACATGTTAAAAACCAGCATAGGCCAAAAGGATAAAACAATTCAAAAGATTATTGAGGAGAAGAATGCATTAAAAAAGCAGAATTAGCCAGATGGAAAGGAGATAAGAAAGCTCTCTGAAGAAAACAAATGTGTCAGATGTAGAATGGAGGTAAAGAAAACTGATGACTTTACAAGAAGTCAAGACATAATACTTCAACATCAAAAGAATGGAAAAATTAGAAGAAAATATGAAACATTTCATTGATAAAACAACTGATCTGGAAAACAGATTCAGGAAAGATAATTTTTTTTGTTTGGGGTTTTTTTAGGTTTTTTTGCAAGGCAAATGGGGTTAAGTGGCTTGCCCAAGGCCACACAGCTAGGTAATTATTAAGTGTCTGAGACTGGATTTGAACCCAGGTACTCCTGACTCCAAGACTGGTGCTTTATCCACTGCGCCACCTAGCTGCCCCCAAAAGATAATTTAAAAATTATTGGGATACCTGAAAGTCATGATTAGGTAAAGTCTTGATCTCATTTTTATTTTTATTTTTTTTAGGGTTTTGCAAAGCAAACGGGGTTAAGTGGCTTGCCCAAGGCCACACAGCTAGGTAATTATTAAGTGTCTGAGGCCAGATTTGAACTCAGGTACTCCTGACTCCAGGGCCAGTGCTTTATCCACTACACCACCTAGCCACCCCTATACAGAATTTTTCTTTTTTTTTAACAAGGCAATGGGTCAAGTGACTTGCCCAAGGTCACCCAGCTAGGTGTCTGGGGCTGGATTTGAACCCAGGTCCCCGTGATTCCAGGGCCGGTGCTTTATCCACTGTACCACCTAGCCGCCCCTTGACCTCATTTTTAAAGAAATCCTACAGGAAAATTACCCTGATATCCTAGAAGCAGAGGATAAAAATAGAAATTGAGAGAATCCACCAATCTCCCCCGGAAAGAAATCGAAAAAAAAACCCAGGAATATTATAGCCTAGTTACAGAATTCCCAAGCCAAAGAGAATATATTACAAGTAGCCAGAAGGACACAATTCAAATATAGTGGAGCTGAAGTCAGGATCACACAGGACTTAGCAGCAATTAATTGAAGAGCACATAGGGCATGGAATATAATATTCCAGAAGGCAAAAGAGCTTGGAATACAACCAAGAATCAACTACCCAACAAAACTGAGCATCCTCTTCCAGGGGAAAAGATGGACATTCAATAAACCAGAGGAATTTCAAATGTTTCTGTGGAAACGACCAGAGCTGAACAGAAAATTTGACCTTCAAATACAGGACTCAGGTGAAGCATAGAGTGGAAGAGAAGAATAAAATATGAGGGACTTAATGATGTTGAACTGCATGTATTCCTGCATAGAAAAATGATACTGATAATACTCATATGAAACTTCTCATTTAATAAAGCAGGTAGAAGGAGCTTTTATAGGTGCAGCACAGGAGAGAACTGAATCCAAAGATATAATATATTGTAAAAATGGAGTTAATGGCTAAAAAGGAAATGCACAGGGAATGAGATAAAGGAGAGGTGGAATAGGCTAAGATATTTCATATAAAAGATATTCTTTATTTTTTATTCATTATTTTTTTTAACAATGATCTTTTGCAATGATATGGAAGGGGGTAAGGCAAGGGGGAATGAGGGAACATTCACTCCCATCAGAAATGGCTCAGAGAGGAAAGAGCATACACACTCAATAGGGTATAGGCATCTAGAGTAAAAGGAAGAGAAGGGGAAAAGGAGGGGGTTGGTGTTAGAGGAGAGGGTAGATCATAGGAGAGAACAGTCAGACATAACACATTTTACTTTTTACTTCTCGCAAGGGGCTGGGATTGGGTGGCCTGTCTGGACCACAAGGCCAGGAGGTTGCTTGGTCTCAGGGGTGGTATGTGGGCTCAGGGCCTCTTGGCCCCAGGGCCAGTGATCAGTCCGCTGTGCTACTCAGTCACCTTACAGCATATTTTTAGAAGAGGGACAGAGTAAAAGGAGAGAGAAAATATAATATGTGGTAGTGAGGACGAATGGATGGAGGGAATTACAATTAGCAACAGCAATGCAAAAATATGGAAGTAATTTTTATGATGGACTTACCATAAAGAATGTGATCCACCCAAGACAGAGCTGATGGTATCAGAACACAGATTGAAACACATTTTTTTCTCTTTCCTTTACTTTCTCATGAGGGTCTATATTTTTGGTGGGGAGGGGGTATTATGTTAACTCTTAAACAATAATATTTTAATAATGTGTAAAAAAAGAAAACATTACTTGAACAAAAATATTCATAGCATCTCTGTTTGTGGTGGCAAAGAAGTGGAAATTAACATAAATGTCCTTCAACTGGGGAATGGCTTAACAAAATGTGGTATATGTATGGGATGGCACAGTATTGTTCTGTTGGAAGCCAGGAGGGATGGGAATTCAGGAAAGCCCAGAAAGATTTGCATGGACTGATGCTGAGCACAATGAGCAGAACCAGAGGAAGACTGTACACCCTGGCAGCAACATGGGGGTTGACCATGGATGACCAACCTGGATGGACTTGCTCATTCCATTAGTGAAACAATCAGGCATAATACTTTATCTTTCTTCCTTAGGGATGATTTCTCTTTCATCACATTCAACTTAGATCTATGTATAACATGGAAACAATGTAAAGACTAGCAGACTGTCTTCTGCGGGGGGTGGGGGTGGGGGAATGAAGCAAGATTAGGGGAAAAATTGTAAAAAATTCAAAATAAATTTTAAAAAAGATTTAGTTTCCCTTTTAATGAGATTTATTTTTGCTTTTACTTTGTCTGAGATTAGGATCACTACATCAGATTTTTTTTTACTTCCGCTGAGGCATAATATATTTTGCTCCAACCTTTTACTTTTACCCTGTGTGTATCTCTTTGCTTCAAATGTGCTTCTTGTAAACAACATGTCCTAGGATTCTGGTTTTTAATCCATTCTGTTGTCCACTTCCATTTTATGGGACAGTTCATCCCATTCACATTTACAGTTAAGATTACTAATTCTGTGTTTCCCTCCATGCTGTATTTCTCCTCTTATATTCATCTCTTTCCTTTACTTTTTTTCCTCCTCACTAAAATTTCCTTTCCCCTCTGACTTTTCTTTCAGGAATTTAACTTTCAGTTTATTTTCTTTTTTTCATATTTTAAATTTATTTTTATTAAAGATATTGAGTTTTACAATTTCTCCCCCAATCTTGCTCAGTTTATTTTCACTAATGACTTCCCTTCCCTTTTATCAGTCCCTTCTTCCCTTATCTTTCCCATTCCATGTCCCCTACTTCACAGTAGATTGTTAGATTTTTAAACCCAAGTGGGAATGTATCTTAGTCCCTCACTGGGCTAAATCTGTTGAATAGAATTTATTCAGCATTCACATTCTTCTTTCCCTCTAAAATTATATATCTTTGTGCCTTTTCCCTTGGCGCTATAATATTATTAATCAGGTATCATCAATCACAGTTTGATTATTTGATTGCTTGATAAACTCCTATTGTTATCAAGATACCATCACAAATTGTTTACTTGATTGCTTGATAAGAAGCATTGACAAATTGCATTGCTGCTTTCTTCTTCAGATATGGCATTGCTGTCATCTTTATCTGTGAAGTATTTTTCTGGTGTGAGAGTTCTTTTAGCTTTTTTGTTCATTTTTGTTGTAGTTCTGCTCCTGGGGCACATGGAGTATAGATCCAAACTTTTATTTTGCTGGGACTAGGGTCTGATTCCCTGGCTCATTGTTAGTCAAAATGTTGCCTGTTCAGTCCAGGCCTTGTCTTTTGCAGAGGTTTGTTTATTAATTTATGTCCAGATTCTGACTTAACAGAGGATTGTTCCCAACTCAGTCCTGTCTTTTACCCTGATGTTCTCAGGGATCCTCCCTGCTGGCTTGCTATCTAGCTGCCCAGACCTCTGTTATTATTAAGCTGTCAGGACCTGAACTGCACTGTGGCTAAAAGCTTCCTGCTGGCTTTCTCCTGCCTCCTGGACTTTACTTCCCCCTTCTTCTCCAAAGAGACAGACCTTCACAGAAGATCCTCCATGATGTCTACATTTGAAAATTTCTTTGAATCTTCTCTTTTTCTTGGTGGGATCTGTAGCATGAAAGTCAGAGTAAAGGCTTCATTTATCTTTGGTAGGGAAAGGCTCTGGGAGCATGTTAGGTTCACACCACCATCTTCAAAGGCTTTTAATGTCAAACCAGATTTGACTACTAGAGTGACAACAGACCTGTGCTTTTTTAAAAAAAATTATTTGTTTATTTTTGAATTTTACAATTTTTCCCCCAATCTCACTTCCCACCCCACCCCCACAGAAGGCAGTCTGTTAATCTTTACATTGTTTCCATGCTATACATTGATCTAAATTGAATGTGTTGAGAAATCATATCCTTAAGAAAAAAAATAAGAGAAAGCAATATTACATAATAATGATTTTTTAAAAAATTTAAATGTAAGTCTTTGGGCTTTGTTCAAACTCCAAAATTCTTTCTCTGAATACAGATGGTATTCTCCATTGCAAATATCCCAAAATTTTCCCTGATTGTTACACTTGTGAAATGAGCAAGTCCATTAAGGTTGATCATCAATGCCATGTTGCTGTTAGGGTGTACAATGTTCTTCTGGTTCTGCATATCTTGCTCAGCATCAGTTCGTGCAAATCCTTCCAGGCTTCTCTGAATTCCCATCCCTCCTGTTTCTAATAGAACAATAATGTTCCATCACATACATATACCATAGTTTGTTCAGCCATTCCCCAACTGATGGACATTCACTCAATTTCCAATTCTTTGCTACCACAACTAGAGCTGCTATGAATATTGTACAAGTGATGTTTTTACCCTTTTTCATCATCTCTTCAGGGTATAGACACAGTAGTGGTATTGCTGGATCATAGGGTATGCACATTTTTATTGCCTTTTTGGTGTAATTCCAAATTGCTCTCCAGAAAGGCTGGATGAGTTCACAGCTCCACTAAAAATGTATTAGTGTCCCAGATTTCCCACATCCCTTCTAAACAGTAATCATTGTCCTTTCTAGTCATATTGACCAGTCTGAGAGATGTGAGGTGGTACATCAGATATATTTTAATTTGCATTTCTCAAATAATTAGTGACTTAGAGTAATTTTTCATATGATTATGGATTGCTTTGATTTCCTCATCTAGAAATTGCCTTTGCATATCCCTTGACCATTTGTCAATTGGGGAATGGCTTGTCTTTTTTTAAATTTGACTTAGTTCTCTGTATATTTTACAGATGAGTCCTTTGTCAGAAACACTAGTTGCAAAAATTGTTTCCCAATTTACTACATTTCTTTTGATCTTGGTTACAGTGGTTTTGTCTGTGCAAAGGCTTTTTAATATAATGTAATCAAAATGATCTAGTTTGTTTTTAATGATGTTTTACATCTCTTCCTTGGTCATAAACTGCATCCCTTTCCATAGATCTGACAGGTAAACTAGGCCTTGATCTCCTAGTTTGCTTATAATATTGTTTTTTATGTATAGATCCTGTATCCATTTTGATCTTACCTTGGTATAGGGGTGTGAGGTGTTGGTCTAATCCCAGTTTCTTCCATACTAATTTCCAATTTTCCCAACAGTTTTTATCAAAGAGAATGTTTTTATTCCAATAGCTGGACTCTGGGTTTATCAAACAACAGACTACCATAATCATTTCCTGCTATGGTACCTAGTCTATTCCACTGATACAGCATTCTATTTCTTAGCTGATACCAGACAGTTTTGATGACTGATGTAATTTTTTTGGAATTTAGATTGGTAGGGCACTAAACAGGTAGTTTAATTATGGCAGAATTGTCATTTTTCATATTTGTTCAGCCTATCCATGAGCCGTTGATATTTGCCCAGTTAATTAAGTCTGATTTTATTTGTGTGAGAAGTATTTTGCAATTGTTTTCAAAAAGTTTCTGAGTCTGTGTTGACAGGTAGACTTCCAGGTATTTTATACTGTCTGAAGTGACTTTGAATGGGATTTCTCTTTCTAGCTCTTTCTACTGCATCTTGTTAGTCAAATATAGAAATGTTGAGGATGTATGAGTTTATTTGATATACTGCAACTTTGCTAAAGTTGTTAATTATTTCTAATAGTTTTTTAGATGTTTTTGGGATTCTCTAGGTATACTATTATGTCATCTGCAAAGAATGAGAGTTTGTCTCTTCCTTCCCTATTCTAATTCCTTCAGTTTGTTTTTCTTCTCTTACTGGTGAAGCTAACATTTCCAATATGATATTCAATAGTAGTGGTGATAATGGGCATCCTTGTTTCACCCCTGATCTTATTGGGAATGCCTCTAGCCTAAGCCTATTGCATATAATGCTTGTTGATGGTTTAAAATAGATACTGTTTATTATTCTAAGGAACAATCCATTTATTCCTGCACTCTCTAGTGTCTTTAGTAGGAATGGGTGCTGTATTAAGTTTTTTCAAAATCTATTGACATAATCATGATTTCTGATTGCTAATGATTTAATTAATTATAGTGACAGGTTTCCTAATATTGAACCAACCCTACATTCCTGGGATGAATCCTATTTGGTCATAATGTATTATACTAGTGATAACTTGTTGTAGTTGTTTTGCTAAGATTTTGTTTTAGATTTTTACATCTAGATTGATCAGGGAGATGGTTCTTTAATTTTCTTTCTATGTTTTAACTCTTCCTGGTTTAGATATCAGCACCATATTGGTGTCATAGAAAGAGTTAGACAGAGTTCCATCTTCACCTATTTTGCCAAAGAATTTATATATAATTGGAACCAGTTTTTGCTTAAATGTTTGATAGAATTCACTTGTGAATCCATCTGGCCCTGGAGATTTTTTCTTGGAGAGTTCAATAATGGCTTGTTGAATTTCTTTTTCTGAGATAGCTATTTAGGTATTTAATTTCCTCTTCATTTGATAGTTATTTAGGTATTTAATTTCCTCTTCATGTTAGACAACTTATATTTTTGCAAATATTCCTCCATTTCATTTAGATTATCCAATTTATTGGCATAGTTAGGCAAAATAATTCCAAATTATTAATTTTCCTCCCCATTGGTGGTAAGTTCATCTTTTTCATTTGTGATACTAGCAATTTGGTTTTCTTCTTTCTTTTTTAAAATCAAATTGACCAGAAGTTAATAAATTTTATTGTTTATTTTTTCATAAAACCAGCTCTTGGTTTTATTAGTTCAATAGTTTTCTTGCTTTTGATTTTATTAATTTCTACTTTAATTTTTAGAATTTCTAATTTGGTATTTAACTGGGGGGTTTTAAGTTCTTTCTCTAATTTTTTTAGTTGTATATTAATTCATTGATTTCCTCTTTCTCTAATTCATTCATATAAGCAATTAAAGATATAATGTATCCCCTGACAGTAACCTTGAGTGTATCCCATATGTTTTGGTAGGTTGTTTCATTTTTGTCTTTTTTAAGGATAAAATAATTGATTCATTCTATAATTTGTTTGATCCACTCATTCCTTGAAATGAGGTTGTTTAGTTTCCAATTTGTTTTGGGTCTATATCCCCTGGCCCAATATTGCATGATTTTTATTGCATTATGATCTGAGAAAGATGTATTTACTATTTCTGCCTTTCTGCAGTTGATCATTGGGTTTTTATGCCCTAGTACATGGTCAATTTTTGTGTAAGTGCCATGTACTGCAGAAAAGAAAGTATATATTCCTTTCTATCCCCAATTTCCTCCATAAGTCTATCATATCTACGTTTTCTAACAATCTGTTTACCCCTTTAACTTCATTCTTGTTTATTCTATAGTTAGATTTCTAAATCTGAGAGTGGGAGGTTGCAGTTTCCCACTAGTAGAATTTTGCAGTCTATGTCTTCCTGTAACTCCTTCAATTTCTCCTCTAAAAATTTGGATGCTATACTATTGGGTGCATATATATTTAGTATTGAAATTACTTTATTGTCTATGGTACCTTTTAGGACGATAGAGTTTCCTTCCTTATCTCTTTTAACACTATTTTTGCAACTGCTTTGTCTGAGATAAAGATTACTACCCCTGCTTTCTTAATTTCAGCTGAAGCAAAATATATTTTACTCCAACATTTTACCTTCACTCTATATGTATCGCTCTGCTTCATATGAGTTTCTTGCAAGCAGCATATTGTAGGATTCTGGTCTTTAATCCACTCTGCTATTCACTTATGTTTTAAGAGAGAGTTCATCCCATTCACATTCAAAGTTATAATTACTAACTCTTTATTGCCTTCCATGTCATCTTCCCTCTGTTTGTATTTTCCCCTTTTTTCCCTTTATCCATATTCCCCCAGTGTTTTGTTTCTGAATACCGCCACCTTCAGTGTGATTGTCCTCCTATATCCAAAACCCCCTCCCTTTTTTCCCTTTCCCTTTGCCCCTTCTTCCTTCCATTCCTTCTGTTGATTCTCCCTCTCCTCCCCCTCCCCTTTTCCCCTTTTAACACTTTAAAGGAAAGATAAATTTCTTAACTTAACTGAGTGTGTGTATGTTAACTTAAAGTCAATCTGATGAGAGTAAGATTCAGGCGGTTCTCACCTCCTCCCTACTTTCCCCCTATTGTAATAAGTCCTTTGTACCTCTTAATGTAATGAGATTTACCCCCATTCAGTCTCCTCTATCCTCCCATCTCCTTACTGCCCCCCTTTTTAAGGAGGTTTTGCTTTGAAATCATTCTGTCTGAGTCACAAAAAGGTCTTGACTGTCCATCACTGTGGCTATTCTCTCTACTAGAATCATAATTATTGAGAGGTATTAGAGTCTTTCTCCCAGGTCAGAATATTTCCAGTTTCATCTTCTTGGGTAACAGTTTTTCAAACAAGTCATGCATATCTATCTCTTCTGGCTAATTAAATTCTAATAGAGTTACAGTACTTGAGAGTTGTTAAAGTCTTTCTTCCAGGTAGGGTTATTTCCAGTTTCATCTTATTTGATAAGTTTTTTCCCTCCCCCCCATTTATTTAAATTTACAATTTCATGTGTCTCTTGAGTCTCCTGTTTGAAGTCCAAATTTTCTATTAAGCTCTAGTCTTCTCATCAGGAAAAGTTAGATGTCTCCTATTTCATTAAATGTCCACCGCTTGCCCTGGAAGATAAGGCTCAGCTCTGCCAGATAGTGGATTCCAGGCTGCATTCCAAGCTCCCTTGCTTTTTGGAATATTGTATTTTCTCTTTTATCTGATATTTCTGGAATTTGGCTACAATACTCCTTTGGTGTTTTCATTTTGGGATCCCTTTCTGGAGGGGATTGTTGCATTTTTTTTCTAACTATTTTGCCCTCTGATTCCATGATATCAGGGTAGTTTTCCATCACTGAATCCTGTAATATTGAGTCCAGGCTTTTTTTCTTTCCGTTGTTTTCAGGAAGGCAAATAATAGGTTATCTTTTCTTGATCTATTCATGAGGTCAGTGGTTTTGCAGAAGAGGTATTTAACATTTTCTTCTATTTTTTCATTTTTTTGTTTTTGTTTAACAAATTTTTGTTGTCTCATGAAATCATTGATTTCCATAGACTCCATTCTTTTTTTTAGGAAAGAATTTTCTTCATTTACCTTTTGCAACTCCTTTTCCAATTGGTCAATTCTATTTTTGTACGAGTTTTCTCTTTGATCATTTGAGGTTTTTAGAGAATAATTTTGTTTTTGCATTTGTCCAATTGTATTTTCAAAGGATTTGTTTTCTTGTTGCAAGGTGTTAATTTTCTCTTGGGTTTCTTTTCCCAAATTTTCCAATTGATTTTTAAACTCCTTCCTGATTTCTTCAAGGAAATCTTTCTATGCTGGAAGACCATATTCTCCTCAGGGGTTCTATGTCTCTCTGAATTAGGGTCTTTTCCTTCTAGGAATTTTGCAATGGTTCCCCCTTTCCAATGTCCTTTCTTCATTTTCCCAAGATCTTGTGTTGGGGGAGGGGCTGGTTCACAGAGCTTTGGTGTTGAGATCCCTAGAGGCTTTACTTACTGGGTGTAGTATCTCCAGAGGGTCAGTAGGGGGTGATGGAGGTTTCTCACTGAATGTAAAATCTCCTCCCAGCCAGTAAGGAGTGATAGAGGCTGGAACTGCCCTCCAGCCCTTCCTGTAAATCCCAGACTGTCAGTACTACGCAGTGGTTCCCATGGCACGTGCTTCCCACAGGGAAAGCCCCAGGGCTGAATTTAGATTAGTGAGCTCTTGCCCCTCCCTCACTGGCTGTCTGCACTCTGCACTTGCTACACTCTTGATCCCAAAGACAGTCCTTGAGGTACATGTTGTTTTTCTCACTTCTCTTTCTGGGTTTTGTCAATAGGACTTCCATTAAGAGTTTTGGTTCATATTGTTTATGAGGGAAGATCAGGAGACTTTAGCACAGGGCCTGGCTTCTCTCTGCCATCTTGGCCAGAAGTCACTAGGTCTTGGGCATTGTATTTCAAGAAATCATTAAATAAAACTGTCTAGAGGCAGAGTGAGATGAAAGTGAGAATAGTATTTTTTTCCAGGTTCACCCAAAAACTTCCTCTTACAACAACATAGAAAATGTGTCATTTGCAGTTAGGTGGTGCAGAGAATAGAGCAGGGGATAGAGTCAGGAAGACCTGAATCCAAATCCAACCTCAGATACTAGATACTTACTAGCTGTGTGACCTTGGACAAGTCACTTAACCTCAGTGCATCACAAACCCCACCCCCCCAAAAAATTAAAGAGATTAAAAAAAAAAAGAAAATGTGCCAGACTGAATGCTGATCAAGAATGTAAAGAAAAGTCACAGTGAATCATTTTTCTAGCTCAGGGCAGCTTAGGAAGATAGGTCTGTGAACAGACCTCCACTGTGAAGAGGAGGATAGCTAGGAGAACAATGCAATGGCAGTAGAGACAGTGAACAAATCTCACTGGGGGGGGATGGAAGATATGGATGGTAAGAGGGCTCAGACTGAATATCATAACTGAAAAACACTGAGGCAGAAAGAGATTTCTGTACCATGCTAGGAAGAGGAACAGTTCTATTAACTATTACCCAGTCCCAGGGTAGAGAGGAATGACTGTTAACAAGAAAAGTCTTTGAAGATGGTATAGAGAGAAGCTAGGAAACTCCCAGAGATTTTCTCAAACAACTTTATTTATTTTAAAAATTATTTTATTTATTTATTTGTTTGTTTACTTTACTTATTTCCTCAGCTACATGCAAAAATAAGTTTCAACATTTACTTTCAAAACTTTGAGTTCCAAATTCTCTCCCATCCTCCCACCCTACATCCCCCATTGAGAAAGCAAGTTACTTGAAGTAGGTTAAAACTGTGAAGGCATGAAAAACATCACAATAGTCATGTTGTAAAAAGTAAACATAACCCCACACAGATGCAATGAAAAAGAAACCTCAAGAAAAATAAGGTGAGGGGAAGAAAGTATGCTCCAGTCTGTATTCAGATACCATCAGCTCTGTCTTTGGGATGGATAGCATCCTTTATCATATAAGTCCGTTAGAGAAATTCCTTCAACATTTTTTCCCACAGTTGCTATTGAAAGCTGTATTTTCTGCAATCCTAACCTCCCCCACCTCCATTTATCCTATTCCTTAAACAACAAAACTAAACTAGGACTAAACTAAACTAAATTAAACTAAACTAAATTAAACTAAACCTTCCCTCTCTCAGAATTAGATAAGTCTAACCACAAAAATAAACAAGAGAGAAGTTAAGAATGTGAATAGAGTATTAGAAAAGTTATATATGATAGATATCTGGAGAAAATTAAATGGATTTACAAAGGAATAAACCTTCTGTAGCATATGGTACCTACACAAAAATCGACCATGTATTTGGGCGCAAATTTTTTTAAATTTTGTTTATTTAAGGTAATTGGGTTAAGAGCAATTATTAAGTGTGTGAGTTGAATCTGAACTCAGGTCCTCCTGATGCTTGGGCTGGTGTCCTAACCAATGTGCAATTTAGCTGCCCCCAGGCATAAAAATCTAATTACGTAATTTTAAAGAATGAATGGAACAAACAATTAATCATAGAAATACTCAACAATTTCATCCAAGACAATGATAATAATAAGACATCATACCAAAACTTGTCAGATACAGTCAAAGCAGTTATTATAGGAAATTTTATATCTCAAAATGCTTACATGAATAAAACAAAGAAAGAGGAGATCAATGAATTGCATATGCAACTAAAAAAGCTACAAAAATAACAAATTAAAAATCCCCAATTAAATACCAAATTAGAAATTCTAAAAATCAAAGGAGAAATTAATAAAATTGAAAATAAGAAAACTATTGAACTAATAAATAAAACAGTTGGTTTTATTTAAAAAAACAATAGAATAGATAAATCTTTGGTTAACTTAATTTTTTAAAAAAAAAGGAAATCAAATTGCCAGTATCTAAAAATGAAAAGAGTGAACTCACTACCAATGAGGAAGAAATTAAAGTAATAATTCAGAGCTATTTTGCCCAATAGGATGATAATAAATCTGACAAGATAAGTAAAATGGATAAGTATATTCAAAAATATAAATTGTGCAGATTAATAGAAGAGAAAAAATACTTAAATAACCCTATTTCAGACAAGTGAACTCCCTGGGAAAATAATCTCTAGGGCCAGAGTATTCACAATCGCAAGTAAATTCTACCCAAACATTTAAAGAACACAATTCCAAATCTATATAAATTATTTGAAAAAAAAGGTGAAGGAGTTCTGCCAAATTCCTTCTATGACACCAATATGGTGCTGATACCTAAACCAGGAAGAGTCAAAACAGAGAAAGAAAATTAAAAACCAATTTTCCTAATGAATATTGATGCAAAAATTTTAAATAAATATTATCAAAGAGATAAATAGCAAGTTATCACTAGGATAATACACTATGATCAAGTAGGAGTTATAGCAGAAATGCAAGGTTGCTTCAATATTAGGAAAATTATCAGCATAATTGATCATATCAAAAACAAACCAAACAGAAATCATATAATTATTTCAATAGATACTGAAAAAAGTTATTGACAAAATACAGCACCTATTCATATTAAAATCACTAGAAACCATAGGAATAAATGGAGTGTTCCTTTAAAATGATAAGCAGTATCTATCTAAAATCATCAGCAAGCATTATATGTAATTCACAATAAGAGCAGGGGTGAAACAAGGGTGCCCATTATCACCACTATTATTCAATATTGTATTAGAAATGTTAGCTTTACATGGTTATACATATATAGCTTATATTAGTTTCCTTTCTGTCAGAGAAGGGGAAAGAGGAGAGAGGGAAGGAGAAAAATGTAAAATTCAAAACCTTGCAAAAAATGATTTTTTGAAAACTACCACTGCATGTAGTTGGAAAAATAAATAAATATTTAATAATAAAAAAAAAAAGAAATGTTAGCTTTAGCAAAAAGAGAAAAAAGAAACTGAAGGAATCAAAATAGTTAATGAAAAAACAACTCTCTTTACAGATGATATGATGGTATTCTTAGAGAATCTTAGAAAATCATATAAAAACTACTTGAAACAATTAGCAACATTAGCAAAGTTACAGGATATAAGATAAACCCACATAAATCATCAGCATTTCTATATAATACTAACAAAACAGAGCAGCAAGCAATTTCCATTTAAAATAACTGTAGACAACATAAAATACTTGGGATCTACCTGCCACGAGATAATATCAGAAACTATATGAAAACAATTATAAAACACTTTCCACACAAACAAAATCAAATGTAAATAACTGGGAAAATGTCAAAAGCTCCTGGATAGGTCAAGCTAATATACTAAAAATTACAATTCTACCTAAATTAGATTACTTATTCAGTGTCATATCAATCAAACTTACAAAAAACTATTTTACTGAGCTAGAAAAAGGTAGTACAAAAATAATCTAGAGGGGGAAAAAAAGGTAAAAAATGTCAAGGGTATTAATGGAAAAAAATCCAAAGGAAAGTGGCCTAGCCATACCAGATCTAAAATTATATTATAAAGCATGTCATCAAAACTGTTTGGCCCTGGCTAAGAAATAAAATGGAAGATCAGAAGAATAGACTAGTGCAAAAGAAACAATAGAAAAATGACTGTAGTAATCTGCCATTTGATAAACCCAAAGATTGCAGCTTCTGGGATAAGAACTCACTCTTTGACAAAAACTGCTGAGAAAACTGGAAGAAAACAGAAACTAGGCGCAAAGACCAACATCTCAAACCATATTCTAGGATAAAGTTGAAATGGATTAAACATAAAAGGAAATACCTTTTAGTTAGAAGATCAAGGAATAGTTTACTTGTCAGATCTATGGAAAAGGCAGCAGTTTATGACCAAACAAGAAATAAAGAACACTATAAAATGCAAAATGAATAAATTTGAATACATTAAGTTAAAAAGTTTTTGCACAAATAAACTAATACAACTAAGATTAAAAAGAAAGGCAATAAGTTGAGAAATAATTTTTACAATAAGTGTTTCTTAAAAGGACTCATATCTCCAAATTTTTTTAAAAAGCTTTTTCAAGGCAATGGGGTTACGTGACTTGCCCAAGGACACATAGCTAAGTTAAATATTAGGTATCTGAGGCTGGATTTGGACTCAGGTCCTCCTGACTCCAGGGCTGATGCTTTATCTACTACAACAACTAGCTGCTCCCAAAGGATTCATTTCTAAAATATAAAGAGAATTAAGTCAAATTTATATGAATACAAGTCATTCCCCAAATGAAAAATGAAAAGGCAATTCATACATGAAGAAATTAAAGCTATCTATAGTTATATGAAAAATACTCTAAATCATTATTGATGAGAGAAATGCAAATCAAAACAACTCTGAGATACCACCACACATCTATCAGATTGGCATTAGCCAATGTTGGAGTGGACACCAATATATTATTGGTGTAGTTGTAAACTGATCCAGCCTTTCTGGAGAGCAATAGAACCATATATACTCTTTTATTCAGCAATACTACAACTAGCTCTATATCCCAGCAAGATCACAAAAAAAAGGATAAAAACCCAAATGTACAAAAATATTTATAGCAGCTCATGGGAGATGGGTCTTCAGAATATCATGGAAATACTTGCATGAGCTGATGGTGAAATGAGCAGAATCAGAAGAATATTATACACACTAATGGCAGCATTGGGTGATGATCAGCTGTAATGGACTTCTTCATTTCAACAGTTCAATAATCAAAGACAATTCTAAAAGATTTGTGATTCATATCCCCAGAGGGAACAACAGGATTTTAAATACAGGACTAAAGCTTCAGCTTTTAGAAGTTTTCTTATGTTTTTTCTCTCAAATTTAACTCTTCTTTCACAACATGATTAATATGGATCTATGTTTAGCATAGATTTACATGTATAGCCTCTATTAGACTGCTTTCTGTCAGGAGGGGGTAAGGAAGGAAGGAAAGAAGAAAAATGTGAAACTCAAAATCCTGTCCAAAAAAATGACTGTTGAAAACTACCACTGCATGTAGTTGGAAAAATAAATAGTTTTAAAATTTAAGAAGAAATGCGAAATATCTCACAGGAAAAACAAGTGATCTGGAAAATAAATTAAGGAGAGATAATTTAAGACTCATTGGATTAATGGAAAATTATGAATAAAAAAGACATAGATATATTTCAAAAAATATTATAAAAGAAAATTGCCCAAACATCATAGAACTAGAGGATGACTAAGGAATCAAAATAATATACTGGTTAATGCTTAAAAGAAAGACAAAATGAAAACTCCCAAGAATAGACAGAATCCAGAACATTTAAGTGAAAGAGAAAACATTCTAAACAGTAAGAAAGAATCCAACTTCACTGAAAACACAGTCAAGATCATACAAAATTTAGCAGTCATCATTTTAAAGAAATAGAGGACTTGGAATATGATTATTATAGGAAGTTCAGGATCTAGATTATAGCCAAGACTAATTTATCCAGTAAAACTGAATATATATAAAATCCTACAGGGAAGAAAATGGACAAATTAAAATAGAAGACTTTCTACCATTCCAGATGAAAAGACCAAAGTTAAATAGAAAATCTTGACATTCAAACAAAATACCAAAGAAAAGCATAAAAGACAAACATTAGAAAGAAATCTTAAGAGTTACTAAAACAGCTTAAATATTTTTCTAATTTTATATAAGGAGATGATACAAATAAACCAACAGCATATAATCACGAGTAGGCTCTTAGAAGAAATTTAATTAGACAAAGCATGGGTATGATTCTATTCCATTGTGATAATCTCAAAAGAATAATAAGAGGGAGGAAGAGGAAAAATGGGAAAATCTCATATAAGTGGGAATTATGCAAGGAAGAGATTTTACAATGCCCCCACCCTTGCACAAAGAGAAGAGATAACACTTCATTCTCATCTAAGTTGACTTAAGGAGGGAAAAAATAAACATATACACAGAAATTCATTCTACCTAGCAAGGAAGTAGGAGGGGAAAGAAAGGATTTAGAGGAAGTAGGGGAAGAGAATAAGAGAAGAGGCAATGGTTAGGAACATAAACTCTTGGGGAAAGAACAGAATAAAAAAGAGAAGGGTATGTAAATGAAAATAGGATGAAGGGAAATATATTGTAAGCACTCATAACTGTGATTGTGAGTGGGATAAACTCATCTATAATAGGAAATAATAGAATTAGAAAACAGAATTCAATAATAGGATGTTTTCAAGAAACACACTTGAAATAGAAAGATATTCAGAGTTAAAACAATGGATTGGAGCAGAATCTATTAGTCATTCAGATGTATTTGATTCTCTGTGACCACATTTCAGGCTTAGCAAAGATGATAGAATGCTCTGGCATTTCCTTCTCCAGTTCATTTTAGAGATGATTATGCTTTGTAAAACCAAAAATAGACCTAGTTAAAAACAGTACTACAGACAATGAATATCAACTAAACATATATGCACCAAATGGCATACCATCAATCAACATGCACTTATTTTTTATTACTTAATTGAATTATTTTTGCAATTATATGTAAAGATACTTTTCAGCATTTATTTTTGTAAAGTTTTCCTTCTCCCATTATTCTTTCTCTGGGATAGAAAAAAATCTAATATAGGTTAAACATGCACAATCATGTTACACATATTTCCAAATAAGCCATGCTATGAAGGAAGAAATACAATGAAAAAGAAAAAAAAAATTTTAAAAGTGGAAATAATGTGCTTTGATCAGCATTCAGATTCCATAGTTCTTTCTGTGGCATTTTCCATCACAAGTCTTTTTTAGATTTGTCTTTGACCACTGAACACCAGAGAGGAGTTAAGGCCATCATACTTGATCATCACACAATCAATGTGCATTTATTAAGCTCCTTTATGTACCAGGAACAGTGCTGGGTTAGGTACTGGAATAAAGACAAAAGTAAAACATTCTCTTCAAACATTTATGTGTATGTGTATGTTTGTGTGTGGGGGAGTGTGTGTGTTAGGGAGATCACAAATGAATAGGGAGGAATCAGAAAGAGATTCATATATTCATGCTTGAGCTGTTCCCAAGGAGATGAGGAATTTGAGGTGAGGAGAAAGTACAGTCTAAGCAGGAGGACTTGAGTTCTTATACAAAGGCAAGGACTTGAGAACTAAAGTGTTGGGTAAAAAGCACAATGAGATCAGTTTGATTGGAAGAGTACTGAGTGGAATATTCCCAATAAAACCATTTCAGGGTTAATATTCCTAGTAAAGTCCACTCAGAATTAAGAAATATTTTAAAAAGAACAATTATTCTTAAACTATTCCTAGAAGAAAGCCCCCTATATTCCAAACAAGTGGTTCATTCTCCTAACTTTTTTTTAAGGTTTTTGCAAGGCAAATGGGGTTAAGTGGTTTGCCCAAGGTCACACAGCTAGGTAATTATTAAATGTCTGAGGCTGGATTTGAACTCAGGTACTCCTGACTCCAGGGCTGGTGCTCTATCCACTGCACCACCTAGCCACTCCTCTAACTTTAGATAAGACTACTTTTACTGACAACTACAAGGATAGTAGACTTTTTCCCATGAGAAAAGCCTTGCATTTCAAAGAAGTTCATAAGCCTCCTCTAGTTTGAAAATAAGTAGACTGTTCCTAGACCTTGAGTTCCAAGACAAGTTACATTACTTCAATGAGTTAGTTATAATCCTGAAGGTTATTCTCACTATGAAAACCTTTCATTCTTTTCTTTATTGCTGGGTTAGATTTTCACTAGAATGTAACTCTGAAGACTAACCAATGAGTTGACAAGTGAGGGTTGATAGGGAAAATGAGGAGATTGCATTATGCTGAATAATCTTGCTTCACTGTCAATTCAGGGTAGGTCTTTGATCTTCACTACCTTTGTGAGACTTGCAGTGTACCCTTTTCTCAAGAAGAGTAAAAATAGCCTTTTTTTTGCTCAGAGGAGTCTCTATATTTAAGAAAGATTTTATTTTGAATTTTACAATTTTCCCCCTAATCTTGCTTCCCTCCCCTAACCCCACAGAAGGCAGTCTGTTAGACTTTATATTGTTTCCATGGTATGCACTGATCAAAGTTGAATGTGATGAAAGACAAATCATATCCTTAAAGAAAAAACATAAAGTATCAGTATCTTACATAAGATAATGTTTTTTATTTTTTATTTTTATTTATTTATATATTTATATTTATATATTTATTTATATTATTTATATTTTATATTTATTTCATATTAAAGGTAATAGTCTTTGGTCTTTGTTCAAAATCAACAATTCTTTCTCTGGATACAGATGGTATTCTCCATCGAAGATACTCAAAAATTGTCCCTGATTGCTGCACTGAAGGAATGTGCAAGTCCATTAAAGTTGACCATCACCCCCATGTTGCTGTTAGGGTGTACAATGTTCTTCAGGTTCTGCTCACCTTGCCCAGCATCTGTTCATGCAAATCTTTCCAGGTTTCCCTGAATTCCCATCCCTCCTGGGTTCTAATAGAACAACAGTACTGCATGACATACATATACCACAGTTTATTAAGCCATTCCCAAGTTGAAGAACATTCACTTAACTTCCAATTCCTTGCCACCACAAACAGAGCTGCTAAGAATATTTTTATATAAGTCATATTTTTACCCTTTTTCATAATCTCTTCAAGGCATAGACCCAGTAGTGGTATTGCTGGATCAAAGGGTATGCACATTTTTATTGCCCTTTGGGCATAATTCCAAATTGCTCTCCAGAAAGACTGGATGAGTTCACAGCTCCACCAACAATGTATTAGTGTCACAAATTTCCCACATCCCTTCTAACATTGATCAATTTCCTTTCTGGTCATATTGGTCAGTCTGAAAGGTTTGAGGTAGTATCTCAGAGATGTTTTAATTTGCATTTCTCTAATAATTAGTTATTTAGAGCAATTTTCATATGATTATGGATCACTCTGATTTCCTCATGTAAACTACCTTTGCATATTCCTGGATCATTTGTCAAATGGGGAATGGCTTGTCTTTTTTTTAAATTTGACTCAGCTCTATGTATATTTCAGAAATGAATCCTTTGTCAGAAATACTAGTCATAAAAACTGATTGCCAATTTACTATATTTCTTTTGATCTTGGTTACAATGGTTTTGTCTGTGCAAAAGCCTTTTAATTTAATGTCAAAATTGTCTAGTTTATTTTTAATGATGTTCTCCATTTCTTCTTTGGCATAAACTGCTTCTTTCCACAGATCTGACAGGTAAACTATTCTGTGATCTCTTAGTTTGCTTATAATACTGTTCTTTATGTCTAAATCCTGTATCCATTTTGATCTTATATTGGTATAAGGTCTAATCCAAGTTTCTTCCATACTAATTAATAGTTGTACTTTTGGACTTTATCAGACAGAAGATTACTATAATCATTTCCTGCTACTGCACCTAGTCTATTCCACTGGTCCACCACTCTATTTCTTAGTCAATACCAGACAGTTTGATGACTGATGCTTTATAATATAATTTTCAATCTGGTAGGGATAGGTCACGTTCTTTTGTACTTCTATTCTTTAAATCCCTGGAGAATCTCAACTGTTTATTTCTCCATATAAATTTGCTTAGAATTTTTTCTAATTCATTAAAGTACTTTATTGAAATTTTGATTGGTAGGACACTAAATAAGTAGTTTAATTTTGGTAGAATTGTAATTTTTATTATATTAGCTCGACTTATCCATGAGCAGTTGATATTTGCCCAGTTATTTAAATCCAATTTTATTTGTGTGATAAGTATTTTATAATTGTTTTCAAAAAGTTTCTGAGTCTGCCTTGGCAGGCAGACTCCCAAACATTTTATATTGTCTGAAGTGACTTTGAATGGGATTTCTCTTTCTAGATCTTTCTGCTGCATCTTCCTAGTTATATATAGAAATGCTGAGGATATATGAGGGTTTATTTTATATCCTGCAACTTTGCTAAAGTTGTTAATTATTTCTAGTAGTTTTTTAGAAGATTTTTTTTTGGATTTTCTAGGTATGTAATTGTGTCATCTGCAAAGAGTGAGTTTTGCCTCTTCCTTCCCAATTCTAATTTCTTCAATTTGTTTTTCTTATCCTTTTGCTGAAGCTAACAATTCTAATACAATATTGAATAGCAGTGGTGAAAATGGGCATCCTTGTTTCACACCTGATCTTATTGGGAATGCCTCTATCCTATCCCTATTGCATATAATGCTTGTTGAGGCTTTCAGATAGATACTGCTTATTATTCTAAGGAACAATCCATTTATTCCGATGCTCTCTAGTGTTTTTAGTAGGAATGGGTGCTATATTTTTCAAAAGTTTTTCAGCATCTATTGATATAATCATATGTTTTCTGATAGGTTTGTTATTGATATAATTATAATGAGTTTTGAATTATAATGAGTTTGAACCAACCCTGCATTACTGGGACAAATCCTATTGGTCATAATGTATTATCCTAGTGATAACTTGTTGTAGTTCTGCTAAGATTTTATTTAAGATTTTTGTATTTATATTCATCAGGGAGATAGGCCTATAATTTTTCTTTCTCTGTTTTAACTCTTCCTGGTTTAGGTATCAGCACCATATTGGTGTCATAGTAAGAGTTACGCTGAGTTCTATCTTCACCTATTTTTTCCAAAGAGTTTAAATAGAATTGGAACCAGTTGTTCCTTAAATATTTGATAAAATTCAATTGTGAATCCAACTGACCCTGGAGATTTTTCCTTAGGGAGTTCAATAATGGCTTGTTGAATTTTTTTTGAGATAGGGTTATTTAGGTATTTAATTTCCTCTTCATTTAAGCTGGGCAACTTATATTTTTGTAAATATTCATCCATTTCACTTAGACTATCAAATTAATTGGCATCAAGTTGGGCAAAATAATTCCAAATTATTACTTTAATTTCCTCCTCATTGGTGGAGTTCACTTTTTTCATTTATGATTACCAGAAATTTGGTTTTCTTTTTTTAATCAAATTGGCCAGAAATTTATCAATTTTATTGTTTTTTTTTCACAAAACCAACTCTTGGTTTTATTTATTAGTGCAATAGTTTTCCTGCTTATAATTTTATTAATTTCTCCTTTAATTTTTAGAATTTCTAATTTGGTATTTAATGGGGGGATTAATTTATTTTTTCCTCTGATATTTTTAGTTGCATATTTAGTTCATTGATTTCTTCTTTCTCTAATTTACTCATGTAAGCATTCAAAGATACAATAAATCCCCTGGGGACTTGGTGGAGGCAAGATGGTGACAGGAGAAGATCCTCTCTTAGGTGCTCTTTCTTTCTAATATTTCAAAAGTTATAAAATAAGGATTCTAACTAAATTTTTGAGACAGACCCCATAGAGGGATCCAGTGAGGCAGTTCTCCAGTCCAGGGTAACCTGGAAAACAGTGGAAAGACTCTGCTCCATGGAGTCAAGAGGGGCTGCCCACTAGAGTGAAGGAACTTCAGCCTCCCAGAGGCAGCCCCAGGACACCTTGGAGCTGCAGCTCATGGCAATAGGGGCAGTTTCCTGACCTACACCCTAGGGAGCACTGGGCACAACTTGTAAGCTCAGTGGTGGGGGGAGCCTCTGCGAGAGCAAGGGTGTGAAGCCCAACCCTCAGGGCATTCAGCCAGCAGCATGGCCTTGGCAGCCCAGATCCAGGAACCAGAAGCAGGCAGAGCTGGTAAGCAGGAGCCCCCAGGCAAAGGAGCCTTGAGTACTCAGCCTAGGTAGGAGAGAGGAGAGAGACTTCCAAGGTCTGTACCTGGAACAGGACTCTGGGGCTCTGACTACATTCAGATCCTGATTACAACCTAGGCCCCACATAGAACATCAAGGCCCCCCTCACCTCAGCCCCATGGCAGAGGGGTATGCTTGTGGTCATTCACAGACCAGGAAGGAAGGAAGACAGTTTCACACACTGAGAGCCTTGTGAGAGGGTGTCCCAATAATACTCAAAAGCTCAGGAAGCATCCCAAAACCAGGCACAGGCTGGGGAAATGAGTAAACAGAGAAAAAGGAGGGAGGAACACCATTGAGAAATACAGTCTATGATCCCAAGAAGGGTCAAAACACTCAATCTGAAAATGAGGAAGTATAAGCTCCTGAATAAAAAGACTCCATGAAAAATGGAAATTGGGCTTAGGCTATGACAGAGCTCAAAAAAGATTTTGAAAATCAAGTGAGGGAGATAGAAGAAAAATTGGGAAAAGAAATGAAAGAAATACAGGAAAAACATGAAAAAGAAGTCAGTAGCTTAGTCAAGGAGATCCAAAAAAAATATGAAGAAAATAACATGTTAAAAACTAGCACAGGTCAAATGGATAAAACAGTTCAAAAAGCTGTTGAGGAGAAGAATGCTTTAAAAAGCAGAACTGGCCAGATGGAAAAAATAAATAAGAAAGCTCCCTGAGGAAAACAAATCCTTCAGATGTAGAATGGAACTGAGGGAAGCTGCTGACTTTACAAGAAATCAAGATACAATACTTCAAAACCAAAAGAATGAAAAATTAGAAAATGTGAAACATCTCACTGAAAAAAACAACTGATCTGGAAAACAGATTCAGGAAAGATAATTTAAAAATTATTAGGATACCTGAAGGTCATGATCAGGAAAAGAGCCTTGACTTCATTTTTAAAGACTTCCCACAGGGAAATTGCCCAGATATCCTAGAAGCAGAGAGAAAAATAGAAATTGAGAGAATCCAGCAATCTCCCCGAGAAAGAGATCCAAAAGAAACAACCCCCAGGAATATTATAGCCAAGTTCCAGAATGCCCAAGTCAAAGAGAAAATATTGCAAGCAGGCAGAAGGACCAATTCAAATATCATGGAGCTGCATTCAGGATCACACAGGACTTAGCAGCAACTACATTAAAAGCTTGTAGGGCTTGGAATATAATATTCTGGAAGGCAAAAGAGCTCAGAATGCAACTGAAAATCAACTACCCAGGAAAACTGAATGTCCTCTTCCAGGGAAAAAGAGGGACTTTCAATGAACCAGGGGAATTTCAAATGTTCCTATTGAAATGGCCAGAGCTGAACAGAAAGTCTGTTCTTCAAATACAGGACTCAGGTAAAGCATAGAGTGGAGGAGAAGAGTAAAATTTGAGGGACTTAATGATGATGTATGTATTCCTGCATAGAAAAATGATACTGATAATACTCATATGAAACTTCTCATTTAATAGAGCAGGTAGAAGAAGCTTTTATAGATGAAGTACAGGAGAGAGCTGAATTTGAAGATATAATATAGTGTAAAAATGGAGTCAATAGCTAAAAGGGAAATGTGATGGGAGTAAGAGAAAGGAGAGGTGGAATGAGCTAAGATAGTATAAGTTTTTTTTATTACAATGAGCTATTGCAATGACATGGAAGGGGAAAGGCAAGGGAGAATGAGGGAAGCTTCGCTCTCATCAGAGGTGGCTAGGAGAGGAAACAACATATATACTCATTGGGGTATAGGCATCTGGAGTAAGGAGAAGGGAGACAGGGGAAAAGGGGGGGGGAATGTGAGTGATGAAGGAGAGGATGGACCATGGGTGGAAAGTGGTCAGATATAACACATTCTCTATTTTACTTCTTGCAAGGGGAATCCAGGACCACAGGGCCAGGTGGATGCTGGGCCTAAGCGGCAGTATGTGGGCTCGGGGCCTCTTGGCCTTGGGCCAGGTGTCTGCCTGCTGCACCACTCAGCTACCCTACAGCACATGTAAGAAGAGGGACACAGAAAAAAGAGAGAGAAAACATAGTATATGGTAATGGGGAAGTACAAATGGAGGGAGTTGTGATCAGCAATGGCAACGGTGGAAAAATATGGAAGTAGCTTTTGTGGTGACTTATCATAAAGAATGTGATCCACTCATAACAGAGCTGGAGGTGTTGGAACACAGACTGAAGCATATTTATTATTATTTTGAAGGGAGAGGGGGGTTTGCAGACCAAGAGGGGTTAGGTGACTTGCCCGGGGCTGCACAGCTGGGTAATCTGAGGCTGGATTTGTACCCAGGTGCTCCTGGATCCAGGGCTGGGCTCTGCCTGCTGTACCACCTGACCAACCCTATCATTATTATTGTTGTTGTTGTTGTTGTTGTTTTATTATATTGGGGGGGGGGGTTCTTGGTTATTGCAGGGCAATGGGGTTGGGGTGGCTTGCCCAGGATCACACAGGTGGGTGATTGTTGGGTGTCTGGGGTCAGATTTGGGCTCAAGTGCTCCTGGCTTCAGGGCTAGTGCTCCATCCACTGTACCACCTGGCTGCCCTCATTATTATCATTATTATTATTATTATTATTATTATTATTATTATTATTATTTTGTTTTATTTTCTTTCGTTTACTTTATTGCTCATTCAGTTCTACATCTTGGGGGGAGGGGGTATTATGTTTACTCTTAAACGAGAATGTTTTAATAATGTATAAAAAATCATTTGTACAAAAATAATAAAATTGTAAGAAAAAGATAAAAGTAAAAAAAAATCCCCTGACAACCACCTTGAGTGTATTCATACATTTTGATAAGTTGTTTCATTATTGTCATTAGGTAGGATGAAATAATTCTTTCAATAATTTGTTGTTTGAGTTACTCATTCTTTAAAATGAAATTATTGAGCTTCCAATTAGTTTTGGGTCTATGTCTTTCTGGCCAATATTGCATGTGATTTTTATTGCATTATGGTTTTTCTGCCCTAGTACATGGCTGTTTTGTGTAAGTGCCATGTACTGCAGAAAAAAAAAGTATATTCCTTTCTATCCCCATTCAATTTCCTCCATAGGTCTATCATATCTAGGTTTTCCAACAATCTATTTACTTCCTTAACTTCATTCTTGTTTATTTTATGTTTAGATTTATCTGAATCTGAGAGCGGGATGTTGAGGTCTCCCACTAGTAGAGTTTTGTTGTCTATGTCTTCCTGTAACTCCTTCAACTTCTCCTTTAAGAATCTGGATGCTATACTATTAGGTGCATACATATTTAGTATTGAAATTGCTTTATTGTCTATGGTACCTTTTAGGAGGATATAGTTTCCTTCCTTATCTCTTTTAACACTTTTTGCAGCTGCTTTGTCTGAAATAAGGATTGCTACCCCCGATTTTTTCACTTCAGTTGAAGCAAAATATATTTTACTCCAACCTTTTACCTTTACTCAATATCTATCTCTCAGCTTCAAATGAGTTTCTTGTAAGCAGAATATTGTAGGATTCTGGTTTTTAATCTACTCTGCTATTTGCTTGTGTTTTAAGGGAGTTCATCCCATTAACATTCAAAGTTATAATTACTAACTCTTTATTGCCTTACATGTTATCTTTCCTCTGTTTGTATTTTTCCCCTTTTTCCCTTTATCGATATTCCCCAGTATTTTGTTTCTGAATACCACCCACCTTAAATGTGTTTGCCCTTCTATATACAAAACCCCATCCCCTTTTTTCCCTTTCACTTTGCCTCTTTTTTCTTCTCTTGGTTCCCCTTTTCCTCCTCCCTCCCCTTTCCCCCCTTTTAATATTTGAAAGGTAAGATAAGTTTCTTAACTTAACTGAGTGTATTTATGTTAACTTTAAATCAAATCTGATGAGAACAAGATTCAGGCAGTTCTCACTGCCTCCCTTCTTCCCCTCTATTGCAATAGGTCACTTGATCCCTCTTAATGTAATTAGATTTACCCCATTCAATCTCCTCCATCCTCCCACCCCTTTATTGTCCCCCTTTTTAAGGAGGTATTATTTTTAAATCATTCAGTCATGAGTGTCCATCACTTCTGGCTAAGTATATTCTCTTTAACAGAATTACAATTATTGAAAGTTATTAGTCTTTCTCACAAATAGGGATATAGCCAGTTTCATCTTATTGGATAGCAGTTTCACAAATAAGTCATAAGTGTCCATCACTTCTGGCTAAATAAATCCTCTGTAATAAGAGTTACAATTACTGAGAGTTAATAGTCTTTCTCACAGGTAGGGATATAGCCAGTTTCATCTTATTGAATAGCAGTTATTTTCTTTTTCCCCCTCCTTTTTTTTTAAATCTTTTCATGTGCATCTTGTGTCTCCGGTTTGAAGTCCAAATTTTCTACTAAGCTCTGGTCTTTTCATGAGGAAAAGTTAGATGTCTCCTATTTCATTAAATGTCCATCTTTTGCCCTGGAAGAGAAAGCTCAGTTTTGCCAGTTAATAAATTCTTGGCTGCATTCCAAGCTCCCTTGCTTTTCAGAATATCTCATTACAGGCCATTCGATTCCTTAATGTTGATGCAGCCAGGTCCTGCATAATCCTTACTGTGGCTCCTTGGTATCTAAATTGTTCTTTCTAGCTGCTTGCAAGATTTTTTCTTTTAAGTGATAGTTCTGTAATTTGACCAAAATATTCCTTGGCGATTTCATTTTGGGATCCCTTCTAGTGGGAATTGATGTATCCATTCAATAACTATTTTGCCCTCTGTTTCCAGGATATCAGGGAAATTTTCCATCACTAAATCCTGTAATATTAAGTCCAGGCTTATTGTCTCTTCAATGTTTTCAGGAAGACCAATAATTCTTAGGTTATCTCTCCATAATCTATTCTCAAGGTAAGTGGTTTTGATGATATTTTATATTTTCTTCTATTTTTTTAAGTTTTTTGGTTTTCTTTAACAGACTCTTGCTGTCTCATGAAGTCATTAGTTTCCACAGACTCCATTCTTTTGTTTTTAGAGAAGAATGTTCTTCATTTACCTTTTACAACTCCTTTTCCAATTGGTAAATTCTATTTTTGAAAGTTTTCCATTTGACCAATTGAGTTTTTGAGAGAATTATTTTCTTTTTGCAAGGTGTTAATTTTAGTGACCAGGGAGATCCCTTGAGGAGCCAGGGAAGAATCCCATAGAGAGACTTAGTTTGAGCAAAACCGAAAGCCAGAGGACCTCTGGAGGCTGCACTCCAAGGGAGATGCCCCACCACAGGAGAAGAACCAGAGACAACGCATGGGTCCGTAAGTTTGTGTACACAAGCCCAGGTATGGCCCTGGGTGATCCAACCCTTGCTGCTCCCATGCAGCTCACATCTGCAGATTGAGTCTGATGGGAGAATAAAAAAGGGAAGGGATGGAAATACTCCCAAGAAATTAATACAATGTTCAGGGAGAGATGCCAAAGAAGTCCAAGTGGTTAGAGGTCATAGGGTCAAGAAAGAAGGGCCCAGAAGTGTCAGCTGAGAGCTCTAGGATCTAAACTTAATAATTGGGAAGAAATCCAGAGGAAAAAAGGAAAAAATGTAGAAAATGATAAAATGCTGTTGACTTTTCTCTTCTGATTCCTCACTGTCACTTTGTGCTGTCAGAAAGCAATCTCCTCCTCTCCCCCCGCCCCCGCTTCTTTTCTCCAGGACATTTGCCTGGGTTTTTTTTTTGTTATCTCTCGACCTTGGGAGGGAAATGGGAGCAAAAAGGAAATTTTAATATATAGAAAAAGGACTAATTAATAATAGTGATAATAATTATTATTATATTAATTATTCTTATATCCATATCATTATATTATATTATATTATTATGTATTATATAGTTGTGTTTTATATTAATATGATTCTGTTAATATTATATTAATTATAATTATTATTAATAATAAAATTGTTTCATGAAGATGTAGTAAAATAAGTGTTAAAAGGGACTTTATTTTGAAGTTAAAGAAACAGGAAAGAGACAGTGAATATATAAATATAAATACAAATATGCTAAATAAAGAAATCATAGAAAGAAATGTTATTTTAATTTGAGAAAGTTTTGGGAAAGTAAATTCCAGAAAACAAGAGAGACAGGTTAATTCTAAAGTATATAATTTGGTTACACAGAAATGCCAGCAAAGGGAAACTAAATAGTTAATCTTTTACCAAAATGATATGGTAACAGTACAGTTTCAGGAGTTTATTAGTATAGATTCTGGTAATGTTAGTTATTACAGAGAGTAATAGAACAAGTGGGGAGCTGAGAATAGAAGAGCCCCCAGGAAAGATTTTTGGACCTGCCTACCTCCTTATGAGAGAAGTTATGTGGTTTACTCTATCTGAAGGGGAGCAGGGCATATCCCAATTAGGTTGTGAGATTTTTTTTTTAAGTAGTTGTTTGCCTTCTCAAAAATTTTACCAGTTAAAATCAATAAGTGTTAAACATTAAAATTCCTTTGAATGGAAAATGTACTGTGAAAAGTGGAAACATGTATATGGGTTTTATAGTTGTAAAATAAAGTTTTAAATAAGCTATGAGGGTTCAGTTCAGAATAGTATTAACTAAAGTCAAAAAGAGTTAATGAAAAAAGAATAGTGGAACAGAATATTAAGGGAAAATGTAAATTGTATAGTCTGAATAAGAAGTTCTTTCAGAAAGAAGATTTAAGGAAGGGATTTAAGGTATAGAGACAATTAGGGCTTTTGAACCATTTGTTAAGTATGGAAATTGGTTAAGGCATACAGACAGAAAGTTTGAGCAAATTTCACATTGTAATAAGTAAAAGGATTGATTTTGGAATTTGGTGAGCCTTGGGAGGTGATTTAAAAATCAATGTAAAAAAGGTAGTATAGAAAGCTAAAAGTTCAAATGGAGGTACATGTTTAAATGATGTTGGGGTAATCTGAAAATTGCATTAAACTGCCACTTTTGCAATATCTGGCAGTGAATTGATTGTCAAAGTGATAAACTCAATAAGATGAAAAGTTTGATATAAAATCAATAGCTAGGTAAATGCTAATTTTTTATTATGTTATTATTGATTCTATAATGTGCTAATCTTTTGTACAAAGTAATCTGAAGTTACATATAAACTAAATTAAGGGGTTTGTAAAGAAAAAATGTTTTTTTTAATTCTAATGTTTTATGGTTCCTCCAGAATCATTGGAGAAAAAAGAATTAATGGCAATGCTATAATACACAGGGATAGAATGGCCTTGGTGGAGGTTGGGAGTCTGCCAAAACTAAGTTGTGTTCTTAATCAAGTTTTAGAATTATTAAACATGGGGAAGGTAATATTTTGAATATGACTTTTGGAATTTAAGGGAAGTATAAAGAAAATCTTGTAATTATTAAAAAAGGGATCTTTAGTAACATCTGTTCTTAAGAATTTTTCTGTGTTGCAAATTCTAGGGATTAAAGGGAATATACATGAAATTAAAATATGCAATGAATAATTAGTAAACTTTGTATAAGAACAGATTCAAACAACATTTTTTTGAGGTTTCCAATTGTGTTACAATAATGAACAACAAATGAAGTGAGATAACCTATCACATTTGTAAAGATTTGTTACGAGAAAACATATTAGAATATCTTGCCAACAGGTTATATCTCTCAAGATCTTTTTTGGCCCAGAGAATTTGTGAAAGGCTTTGTATTTTCACCTCATGTTTATAGAAGGGAATATTTATATGTAAGATCAATGTAGCTTATTATCTGTTACTTAAGAAGAAGAAATTATATATGTAAATGTAACATAGTCATGGGCAAAAAGTGTGCATTGGGCTTTTGAAATTATGTATAAGACTAAATTTAAGAGAACCCGCTGTTTTATTTTGCTTTAAGAGAATGAGATGTTAGCATAAAAACTTTATGTTTCATGTAGGTTAATAATTTAATGTCTAAATTTTAAAGAAATAAAATTGTACATTTCTTCCCCCACATTAAATGCAGATTCAGGATAGTGTATAAGAATATGAGAGGTGTATCTTAACTGCAAGATATCCTTTCCAATAATGTTAATTAAATGTGAGCGGCTTTAGAAAATGATTAGGAAATTAAAAATTATGTAACCCTAATTAGATAACTTATCAATGAGTAAGATGCTGAAAAGTGCTATCAAACATGTGATCTGCTTTTGGAAATATAAACTATTTTACTGTAATGATGTCAAACCTGGAATTAAAGATTGATTGCTTTATAGGGATAATGAGGGATGACCCTCTAGGCTACCTGAAATTTTTAAATAATGTGTTGGACCTTGGTCTAGATCTGTAGGTCCAGGTATAAATGTAATAATGGAAAGATTGTTTTGTGAAATCTAGATCTTGATGTGTTACACTTATTACAATTTTGTTAAATTTAGAGACCCTTAAGATATTCTAATGGATTGAATGAATTCTGAAAAGTATTAATTTATATTTCAAACATGGATAATAATTAAAGTTTTATTATAGAGAATTGTTTTCATAATAACTTGCCAATTTTATATTATATAAATATAGGAATTTTTGTAGTTATATGTGTATATATATTTATATTTATATTTATATCTCGAAGCTAGGGTTGTTTGTTTTGAAGTAAAAGCACCTGAGCAACATGAGAAAGACAATAATGATAATAATTTCTGATTTTTTTCTGTGACAGTCTCTGGCTAATTGTTATGTGAGAATTATTAGAATAATCTCCTAGCCAAAGGAGTGTTTATTTATTGTAATACAGCAGGCTATCCAAGAAACCTCTAACATACTATCTTTATCCAGAAATAAAATAAATATGATTTCAGACAAGGAGAATAGACCTTCTAGTTGAAGAAGTTTTTTTGGTATGTCAAGGAATACTCCATGGGGCGGCTAGGTGGCATAGTGGATAAAGCACCGGCCTTGGAGTCAGGAGTACCTGGGTTCAAATCCGGTCTCAGACACTTAATAATTACCTGGCTGTGTGGCCTTGGGCAAGCCACTTAACCTCACTTGCCTTGCAAAAAAAAAAAAAAAAACCTAAAAAAAAAAGGAATACTCCAGATACTAGGGGAACTTGACTGCTTTTTGCATGTTTAGAAAGAAACCTTATTTAATGCATTGTGTTGACAGTGACACTCAGAGTAGAAATATATGATATATGTGTAGAGAAGGGGACTGATTGTGAACCACCCCCCATCCAGATTAGATTTAGCATTCTGTTCTTGTGAATTGGATTCACTTGGAGATCTAATTAGATGGAATTATTATTTTAGATCATGGGACTTTTAATTGGCTTTTGTTTTGTGTCTGACAGGTATGATCAGCAAAGGAAATGCTGTTGATTCAATGCTCTTTTGAAGTCTGGAAGCCCACTGTCACTATACAGGTGACAGGTGTATTGGGATAAAAAGCTGAATGGGGTGGCTTTTCAGTGCAACACAAGGTTGGACCCTTTTGACTTGACTTGCCCAAATGTGAAAATGAATAATGTCTCACTGGATAAATCTAAAACTTGACTTAAAGCATTTGACTATCCACATGACCTCTGCCTGGAAACTGACACTCAAAATTATATCTATAAAGGAATTTTCTTTTGATGTCCTGGATCTTTACAGCAAATTGCTAAAGGTCAATCTGATAAAGAAGTTTTAGGTCAATTGAAGTTTAGTAACTAGATAGACTAGCATGTGGTTTTAACCTCTGCTCTTAGCTATATGTTTGGAGAAGAATTTAGATTCCTTAATTTTATTTTATTTTATTTTATTTCATGATAGGAAAAAGGATATTTAGGTAAGAAGAATAAAGTTTACATAATCTCAAGATACATTTCTGTGCAGTAGCAGTTTCAAGTTCTACTTTGAGAAGGGAATCTAAGTCAGTTGAGTATATCAGGAGAAGAATCACCTATAGTTTTGTTAGAAACATTTTGGGAAAAAAGAATTTCTTTTGATTAAGGATGCTTGAGTTATTATTTTAATGAAGAGGAAGAGATTAAGGCTATTTGTATGTCACTTGATGGACACTCTTTGTACTAAAATGGTCATCTAATCTAAATGTTGTAAGCTCAAGTTAACGTGATAATTTTCAACATTCATGTGTGAAGTGAACAATTATGGAAGTTGTATTCTTAAAGTAAAGTATGTATGTCAGTGTGACAGTGAGTAAGACAAAGTGTGAATTGTAATAGCTGTAGAATTTCATAGTCTAATGATGAAAATATGAGTCTGTATGCTAAGATGTTGTGTTAAGAAACTAGAAGATGAGATATCTCAACAAGTCATCCAAATTGGAGACTGGAATGGACTCTGCAGATACAGAAAGATATTGAATGTCTCCAGGGGAAAAGAGAGAGAGACCAGACGAGTTCATCTTCCTCCATTGTGTCTATGTGTGTATGGGTTGTTTGGTCAGGGGGTTTCAAGAAGTGAGCAGGGAATAGAACCTGAGGGGGTATCAAGGATAGTGTGAGAGGACTTCTGATGCAAAATATATATGTATATTTATTAAGAAAAAATAGTGGCCTTGGGCAAGGCACTTAACCCCATTGCCTTGCAAAAA